>NC_085049.1:63013978-64397611 GCF_963662255.1 Cinclus cinclus
GGAGTTTAATGAAGAAAATGGATTGTTACAGTTCAATGTCATACTTTTCTGGTGTTTACCTGCATTTGTTCAGTGTATCTGTATCCCGATGGTATTTTCCATGGAATTCTCTCTCCCAAAATAAGCAAAGACAGTTCATGAAAGGCCTCCGTAAAAAATCCTATATCTGTAAGTACTTTAATCTATGAAAAAAAATTACAAAACGTTTTTTCTCACTCAAAATAAACTGTATTTAAAGGTAATTTTCAAATAGATTTGGCTACCAGAATCATACATCAATAGTACATTGACAGAGAATGATCTTCAATGGAAAGAAATCTTTTATATATTATAGTGAATAATTTCAAAGATGGGTCTTTCTCTTTCAAAAACAAATTCTTTAAAAACTTGCTCTTGACAAAGGGAAAGAACTTGCTTCATCTGGTAAGAGTTTTGCTTCCCTTATCAAAATCTGTTTCATAGACTTTACTCATCTTAGTCTCACAGTACTCAGCTACTCTACCTAACCCATATCAGCATTTCCTGAAAATATCTAAAACCAATATCTCTTTGACTCTTAATACTCTTACTAACTTTTGATACTTAGATGCCTTAAACCCCCCCCCCCCCCCAAAACTCACAAATTACTTAAACAACAACAACAAAGGTTAATACTAGTGAAAAGACAAAAATCTGTTCCTAGATTTCCTGGAACCTTGTTCTACCATGATAGTAAGAACAAATCCAGAAGTAAACATTTGGGGGAAAAATTGCTATTCATGTTTTGCACTTAAGAAAACATTTAAAAGAAAAATAGAACAAAATTAAAAATTCCAAATGAGAAGTCTGGACCAAAGAAGGAAAACCTCCCCTTCATTAAATAGAGAGTAGAAAGAATTTATAGAAGCACTTAACAGCCTATGTAGGAAATTAACAGTAAAACTGTGTAAATAATTCTGCATACTACTAAAATTGAGAATATAAACAATAATTAGATTTAGAAAGTACCCCTACCATCTGCTGTGCTATGAAACACTAAGCAACAGCTGAACATTAAAGCATTATTTTTTATAATAGAAATATATGAATATTAAATTGACTACATTTAACAAAGAATTGAATGTTTTTCAAGCTTATTGAAAAGCCATGTGTTTTGAGAAAGAGAAAGTTTATTTGATTACCTTTAGGATTCTTCCTTCAATACATTTAGCTGGGTCCTTACAAATCTCAGATACAATATATTGGTATAATGTGAACAGAGGTAAAATCTGTAGTAAAACAGTAGGTCATGCAGCTATAACATCATACAGGATACAATTATGGAAATACACATTGCAATCACATATCAAGAGCATATAGATAACATAAGATTACTGTTTTGACCATCACACACCATCACTACTTCTCTTATGCTTTCTGAAAGATTAATGTGTTAAAAAGTTCTATGACTCCCTAAAGCTAACCCCTGATACTACCTTGTATGTGATTCACAATGTAGGAAGTGAAGTTTGTCCAAATTATTCTCTGTCTTCAAGGTGGAGTCTTTTACTACATCATTACTGAGTAAACCTACTGAAAATAGATTGATGCAAGGCATTTCTACAACTGTCTGCATTGTGGTGCCATATTTTTTTTCAATATAACTAAGAGAATAATAGAATTCTGTTAACTTTTTAAAATAAACACAATTAAGTCCTGCAACTAAGTGAAATTATACCAGTTGTAAAATAAAGTGGATGGTGATGAGACTTATCGATGAATTTGTTTACATTAATTTTAAATTGAAACAAAAATATTTTTTTAACTGAGCTCTATTAAAGTATAGAGACACTGTCTATCCTTCCAGTATCTGAAGGGGGCCTACAGGGAAGCTGGAGAAGGACTCTTCATCAGGAACTGTAGGGATAGGACAAGGAGTAATGGGTACAAAGTGAAAGAGGGGAAATTTAGGTTAGATATTAGGAGGAAGTTCTGTACTGTGAGGATGGTGAGACACTGGAGCAGGTTACCCAGTGAACTTGTGGGTGCCCCAACCATGTAAGTGTTTGAGGCCAGGTTGCATGGAATGTTGAGCAACCTGGTTTAGTGGGAGGTGTCCCTGCCCCTGGCATGGGAGGTTTGAACTACATGATCTTTAAATGTACCTTCCAACCCTAAACATTCTATAATTCTATGATCTATTGTTACACAGTATTTCAGACAAAGCAGATTCTTTCCTAACAGATGTGTGTGTTTATTGAAAATGAAAGAACTCTCAAAATTTAATTACGGTTAAGCTTTTACGTTTTTCTTCACTTTAAAATGTCCCCAAGCTTGGAAAATGCTAACAGCGTTGTCAGATTTTTTGTCAAATTCACTTTAAGTTTCCATAATGTAGCTTACTACTTGTGAATTTGGATTACAAATGCTTGAGGCAAATGTTTTAATTGTACCCAGACAGTTTCCTACTGATTTTTGAAGAAGTTAAAAAAAAAGTCTTTGAAGTTCTATTTTAAATAAAACTTGAATCTTGATGTATTTTGATTTAAGTGTCAAATCAACTTTGCACCCACCATCCGAAATATCTCCACACAATAAGCATTCAGGGGAAATGAAGCACTCATTCAGCTAAAACTGCAATTGCTTTGACCATGATCCATGACTTGGATCTATATTCTGCTGGCAAAAGTGCAGAAAGCATCAAATATATGCATAGCCATGTGAAGCAAGCAGTCAAATAAAGTGCCTCTGGCTCCAGGTACTTGTCTGCTCCTCGATTTTAATGGATCTCCCACAGCAGGGATAGTTACACAAAGCAAAATAACAAAGTGAACTCCAGTAAAGCAGGATGGGAAGAAGCAACAATGGGAGCTTGCCTGAAGCTCCAAAAGAAATAAATCTAATAAATGGCTTGCTGACAATAAAAGGTGTAATATCTTTCTGCTTCCTCCTGTCTAACTCCTCTTCCATCTCTACCTGCTAACCTTTGTTAGTCCCTGCTGCCAGCCCTGCGATCTTTTCCCCTCCCTGGCATTGACTCTGCCCCTTGCAGGACCTTGCCATAAGTGGATTCAACTCTACAAAGCTGGAAAAATCTATCTGCTTTTTCATTTGGAGAGTTTTCTGTCATGTGTGATTTACAGAGGTATAAAATAATCACCTGACAGGAAATTCTGTTAGTGCACACAGGACCAAACCAGAAAAGAGAGAGCATTGCACCTTTTTCAGTACTAGTAATCAATTCAATCTATTTATTCTAATGTACAGCACTGCACCACTAAAGGAAGCTGGATTAAAGTGGAAACAGTCAGACGTTAAATGGAGGAAATAAGAGTATGACCAGCATAGGAGGGAAGTTATAAAAACACTTCATACAGAGGAATAAGAGAACATGAAAAGGAGAAAGGCAGAAGGGACTTTCATCTACTCAAAGTTAAAATATTGAAAGCATACTGGACATACTGCATTTAAAGCATTTTTCTGTACAGTGTATTTTAAGTAGTGTATAATAGAAAATTTCCTCTTAAACGTCTTAGCTAAATGAACCATGTGTTATCATCTTCCAAAATAAAAAAAAATTTCCTGTGCTTTCTAAAACATGTATGCAGCAAGCTGTACCTTGTTTTAAGTGCCAAAGAACCTAGCCATAGGGGTATTTTGCTAGAGGTTCTGTGGGATCTCATAAATACAACCCAGACAAAAACATAAGACTAGATGTCTTAAAAATAATTTCCAGAGCATAAAAATAATACTTACTATTAAATTTTGTTTTGCACAATGTAGTTCAAACATAATGAAATTCAGACTTGCAACTACAGTAGAGATATCAGCTCTGTAGCGATCAGAGAACAGGTCAATACCAGGAATAAGAATATTTGTTTCATATTGTACAAAGTCATAGTCAGATGTTGGATGTGGAAGAGAAGCTCTAAACAGGCTCTGAAAGTAATAACAGTGAATTATTTTTGAAAAGTTATACAGCTATTAGTGAGACACTATGAACTCCAACTCATAAATGACTTCATAAACACAACTCTATCAATGCCTTAATCATTCAGCGGTTTCCAGCCACAAATATTGAAAAATATTTTTAGAGAAAAGGTTTTATGTGTGAGGTTGATGGAGAAATAAACAAGCTGTAAATAGTCTAAGGACAGTATGTCTCCCATCGTTTCTGGGAGAGTTGCTGACTTTAAGGCCACTTAAAAGCTAATTCCAGCCTAGTTTCACCTTTAACTAGGTCAGGTAGCGCAGCTTATCAGCTAGTGCAGCTTAAGTCTTGTAACTAAAAACTAATACGAAATTTAATAATTTCTGGGAGAATTGCTGACTTTAAAGCCAGTTAAAAGCTTGTTTCACTCTAGTTCCATCTTTAACTAGGTCAGCTAGCGCAGCTGAAATCATATAATGAAAACATAATATGAAATTCAAGGAAATAATTTCAATGTTCTCTCTTAAAAAGGGAAAAATGTTAACATAGTGTCTGATGTTGGATATTCCTTCCCAATTGTGTTTATCTTGGCGCAATTACCAACGATATGCTAGAGAAATTTGCATTTACACTCAGATCCAAGATATTAACAAGCCTAAAGCCTACACCAGAGGTGGAATTTAAACAAGGTTATAAAAGCTCTCCAGTTCAAGGAATAAATTATGGTTTGAACTTCTTGCAGTACAGTGACAGTAACTGATTATATTTTTCAAGACAATCAGCCTGCGAGCTGCTTCTATCCCAATTAATATCAGACCCACTTCAGTTGAGTCTCAATTATTTCTACTGTTATACAGCTGGAACAAATGTTTGCTACCATTAGTGTTGAGAGGAGGAATCACCATTGTTCAGCTTTGTAATTGTTCAGCAATTACAGCGCTAGAAGCAAGTAAAAATTCTCCTTTACCTTTGTTTCTTCAACTTGTTCTCCCTTTGGTGAACTTAGCAAGTTTCCCAATGTGGCCTAGGACAGGTCTCACAGTCACAATCATGACACAAGATATCAGACACTGTCATTGCTTGGTTTTGGAAGAAGCCAGATAACTTCCTGAAGCTGCACTGGGATGAGTAATCATTGATCCCAGTAGAGTATAACTGGCAGAGTACTTGCAGTTTATTTTCCTATATTCCTTTTGTTACTGGCATCTTAACTTCCATTTAAAAGTAAACTGAATTTTTTCTCTCTCTCTGTACATTTTTTTTCTGGAAGTCTGCAAACTTCATTTTAATTATCTTGTTTTCTTTGTGAGTGAAACTGGATCATTTATAATATCCTCTGGTTTTAGAGAAAACTTATTATAGAGCTGAGATTTCAGTATTACAAACTAATCTGTGGTCTTGGTTGAAAATTTAAGACAACTGTGAAGACTCTACAGATCTAAAAGAGAGCAACTCTGTTAATGCCATCCAGCTCTTCCTGAGCAGAATACTTCAAGAGAAGAAAGATAAATTTGACTATCAAACATTTTAGTCATCTCCTTTCTCTGAGTATTTTTTCTCTGAGACACTCTAGCCTCCTATTGAAGTGCTAACTTTTAGGCTATAATACAGAAATAATGTTAAAAAAAAAACAAAGAATGAAAACATGGTATCTAATAAGCATAAATTTTCAACTACCTCTGATCTGGATTATTCCTTTACAACCAAAAAGAGAAATAAAACAAAAAGATAATTATTTTAACAGAGGGTCATTTTATAATCAATTTGTTAACTTCATGAATTTGAACTAAAATTGAATTCTTACCTTAAAAAGTATCGCAGAAAAATAGCAGTATTTTTCTCTTAATCTCATCTGTGATGTTGTTATATACCTAAAACACAACAAAAAATAATACAAATGCACCCATCAATATAAATTATTTAAATCCTTAGATTTTTAGTCTAATGTCATAATAATACTAACACAATCTAGATGTTTCTCCTACTGAAACATAACTGCCTGTTTTTAAATAGCTGCTCAGCCACACCACGGAAAGAAGCATTTGATCAGAGACATTCCTAGATAAAGGGAGTTGTCTAGATTATCTTCAAACTTAGAGAACAGACAGAGGCAATCTAAGGGCAAACTCCATCTCATACAAAACTAAAAAGATAAAGCAGATTAAGCAACTGATACCTTAAAGCGTATAAAGTATTTCTTTCCATAAAGGAAGCCTAAGACAACCAGCACATGGATTTCAACATGGAAGATGTCTAGCTAAATTTAATGATTCCCACACAGTACCTCATCAGAGCCTTAAACCATCCTGGTATCAGGGTGAGCAACTCCTATGAGCAACAATCCTAGAAACCTTTACTTCAATATTAGAATCCTTTAATCTGCACTTTACAGCCTGTGACTAAGCTGCTGTAGAAAGAGTAACTTAAGAGAAAGATGTTTAACAGTCCAAGTCAGGTCTGAACACACAAGAACCACCCGAGGGAGAAGCCAGGAGGACAGCTCCCTCCAAATCCTGCCAGGATTTGGAATGGATGCATTAGCATGGAGGGATAGTATCCAGTGCAGCAAACGGGTGCCTCAAACACCTGTAAAAGCAGCTAGGGATTTGGTCTCGCCTAAATTGGACCTGAAACTGAACCACAGATCAGAATTAGAAGAGCTGTCATTTATTATCAAGTTAAACTTACTCCTTTTCCTTTTGGGTGCTAATTCTAAGTGGCAATGCCACTTCATCCTGAAATACCCATGCTGGCACTTGCAAAGCTATCTTGGCTTTACATCATTTTGGCTTTATATTTTACATTGCTATTAATATGACCTGCTTCACAGGTAAGGCAATTTGCTTGGATGAAGCTCTGCCCTTTCATGGTTATAGTGTTTCTAAGGTCATTTAATGCTGTCTTGGTTACTTCTAGATTTATATTTTGTACATTACATTGAGGAACAGCTCAGAATCACATTCACAGTGTTTTACCAGCAGTCAAGGAGTAATGGATGCATATAGTTATTGATAGTAGATTTTTATGCAGTAATTCAAATTTCATTTAATACTAATTCACCAGAAAACTAGTACTTTAGGCAGTAAATCTAACCTCAAGATACATTAATATTTAATATGTGCAATAAGTTGGTAAATGTGATATTTTGATTGAAAATCAATATGACTGTAAAATCCTTGCACTTATGACTTCTTATCATTTTGTTTTCTTTTAATGATCTGTTCATATAACATACAGCTGCATTTATGATCAAAGAAGAGCACTCAAGAAAAGGGAAAAAACAACATTCTCCAAAGGAGCAAATTTCTCCCTGAAAGGAAAAATTCCTCTGCTTTTGATGAGTCTTTTTTATAACAACTCATTATTGGTTTTTAATTAATTTGAAGTTGCCTCATGTCTTGGGTGAGCAATTTGCTTAAAATACTATAGAAATACATATATGGGTATGATACTTACTGAGCTATCTTAGCCACTAGGACTGCTGCATGTAAACATCCCCAAGCTCCAGCCTGAGAAAGAAATTTCTGACTCATATCAGTTGACCTTCCAACTGAAAAGCAGTCTGTAGCATCTTTTGGAAAACTTAACTCTTCCCAGGTGTTAAGAGCATCAGCAATGTTGAGTGTTTCATCAAGGGCTTGACACCAATATTTAAAAGCAGCTCTGTAACATAAAAAACACCACCATATTGCTGACATTTTCCAAAGTGGAAGATAAGACCTGCTTCATTTAGACCTGCCTAAGATTTAACTAATTCTCATTGGGTCACAAACTGAAATACAGTTTCTACAACACACATACACACAAAAAGATACCATTCCTGGTCAAGAGATTTATTGGGTCTCAAATTAAATCATCAAGCCATAGACATTACTTCTTAAAAGCACACAAATGCATCATTATTTGCTTAATGGCAACAAGGTACTTAAGAAAAATAAACAATGTATAGGAAAAATCCCTCTCAAAATATAGCTAATAGTAAGTTAGATGAAAGAAGTTATATGGACTAGTAGACAGCACAAGAACTTCCAAGACAGTTGAGGGGTATAGGACTGACAATCAAAAAAATGAAACTGTGCTATATTTTTAATCCACTAACTATTTACCTTTTATTTCCAGAATAAAAGTGAAGATTTCCAAGTTCGTGTAGAGCCTGTACCTTGAGGTCTCTCTGGTTATTCATTTCAAGGACGCCTGTAATTTATTTTTAATCAATTAAGAGAACAAGTTGTCATGTCATTAAACCAGTTACTGAACCTTTAACAAATTTGACACGAGTAGACATGAATTCACATGTAATTCAATGCATACTTTTTTTTCATTTATTGGTCTTGTATATTTTACATTTAAATGTACCATTTCTTACTTCAACTAACTTTGAAAGCAAAAATAAGATATGTGGACCTCTTTACCAAATCTTTCATATTTTTGTTTTTTCATACCTCTCAGATTCCTTCTTGTTCACAAGATAAACTAGAAAGCAGGTCACTGGCCCTGCTAAACAACTCTACCTGCATACAGCACAGAAACTCTCACAGACTCATTTTTGGAAACCATGCTGTAAATACAACCACTCCGAGGATCTGTTGACCTAGTACACTTGACCTGTTTAGTCATAGAGCAAGAACAGGTAGTAGTGAGGAGCTGTGACTGTATGAGCAATGCCACACCAGAACATAAGATGGAACTAGGTCAAATATTCAAATACACAGAATATGAAAAGTCTGTTTGCTAAAGAAAAGAAACCTGTGAGGGAATTGAAATGAATCTGCTAAACATTACATCAAACTCTGAATTGGGGATTAACCAACATAACATCACTGAAGTAATGCTTTTTCATAAAATGAGATAACTAGAAATTATGAACCAGCTAATGACTTGTTTAGGATCTAATGCAGATTTGGAAATCAGTCTTCAGTTACAGCTGTCTGACAGAGAAAAAATAACAGTGGGATTAACAAATATAAACACAGATAGGCAGAATGTTGTTACTTCTTAGCTGTAAACCGAAATTTATGAAAAAAAAAATACCTATTGTTTGTTCATAGGAAGAGATAATTACTGAAAGCTGTGACTTTGGTATTCGTCTACTCTCAACCACACTGGAGAAATTGTATTTTTCTTTAGAAAGGTCACATGGTGTCGGTAGAAATATCACTTCATCTCCCACGTTAAATTTCAGCTTTCTGCTTGAAGAGATATGACTGCTGATTGCTCTTCCAGCATTTTCTAGATTAGAAAAGTGATTTATGTGATCAGTTTGGAAAAGTATTATACTATTTCCAGCACCCCAGGTATTTCCACACCATGTTAGTCAAACAAATACAAAATTCCTCTGTACCCTATTTCCATTTGGTTTCCTATGCTATAATCCCGTGTGTCTCCTAATTAAACTTATTGGATATAATTCACTGGTCAGTGTAACCAAAGGATATGTGTTCTGTTAGTGAAAATAACAGAAAAACAAAGTGAAAAATAAATTGGGAAGATCTGCCAGTCAGTCCTCTGACAGAGGTATGGCTGCAAATAGACAGGTGACACAGCTGCATAAAAAAAAAATATTATCCAACTATTTGACAAATCATAGGAAATAAGGCTTAGAGCTGGTGCTTATAGAGCTTCAAATTTCACTTCATATTCTATATTTTTTCTAATTGTCAGAAACTAAAACTTGAATTTAGAAAAATCTGTTCCTTTTACTCTGCTATTTTAACTGCATATACACTTTATGAAGAGGGAACACTTCAATGAATCACTCACCTTGTGTGTGTGCAAGAAATAATGAAAGTAGTTTCCTGCTGTGTCTCAGTGCTCTGCTTTGATATTTAGATTTTTCTAGAGCTTCTCTAAAACATTTCAGGGTATCATTCACATCAAGAGGCACACAAACTAGGGCTTTTGCTTGATTGTTATCTAAAAGGAATCAATAATTATGGAGAAAAATTTTGTACTATATAAATAATATATATAAATACATATATTATTTATATATAAATAAATATTTTTAGTAAATCACCCTGTAAAATATATTAGAAATTTTCACAACTTCAAAACTAAAGTATACTAAAATTTTCCCCTTTTTTCCTGTTTATTTATAAATTAAAGTAAATTATTAACCACCAGGAACATTAACTCTGTCAATAACAGTGCTGATTCACACTCACTTCTGGGTATATTGCTAGATATCAAAACATATCAACAGAAAACTGGACCAAGACCACCACCAACCCTACAGGCTGTAGGTCATCTAGCACCTGCTTTCCTCTGCTTTCAGATATAGTCTGAATATATTTTTAAATATCCTGACAACATTACAATTCTTCCAAAATATCAAGAACAACAATTCTAAGACAAAGCTCAGTTTATAATAAAAGACACATGAAGTGGAAGAACTATGATAAGGAGACGAAACAGAATTTTAAAAAAAATCCAGTATGAAACAAAGAAAATACTTTGGGAGAAAAGAGAACACACAATACTGAATTGTGGTCTGACCTGTAGAATCATTACTTGTCTCAGGATCGAAAGAGCATCCAGGAAAAACCCCTTCACTGGCAGAACGAGCAATAGGCAGCTGTAATTTGTACCCTATGTAGTTTCTGCAACTCATCTAAAAAGCAGGATTTGTTTAATGATAACTGAATAATGTTAGAAAAATCAGTGTTTGGTTCTTACAGTTAAATATCTACATACTCAGTCATACGACAAAATGAAAAGAAGGCTAATTAAGAAAGACCCCACTGGCACATAACAAGTACGTCTGTTGTTAAGAGGTGAAACATTCACACCTAAATATTGGACATAAACGTTTTGAAGTTACTGCACTAAACTTGTCCCTTCTTTGGTATTTGCTGTAATCATTAGCAACTCCTTGATGTTCTGCAAATATTCCAACTTCTTTTCTCTAGATGAATGCATGCTTGCACAGAACCTGTCACCCTAAGCAGACCTAAAGGACGAGTTGCCGGGGAAACACATGGGAATGTTACATAGGGAGATACAAAATAGCTCCAAGCAAGTAACAACAGCAGCCTAACTCTGGCAGAGGAGCAAACTTCCAGAACTATGAAGAACTAATCCACCACAGACTTTTTATTTTGCTAGTGTAGTTACACCAGTTCAGAAGCAGAAGGACCAACAGAACTAGTTCTAGACTCTCTGAATGGCACTGATCTATGAAATGTAGCCATAAACTCCACATTTCTTACCTGAAATCCTTATTACTATTTGTCCTGGTTTACAATACAAGATACATATTCTATTATCATCTGAGAAGGGTGATCATCCTTATCTCTGTGGGAAGTATCTCCTGTTGATGGGCCATTGAGTCCTACTGTATAACTGATAAGATTACATCATCCCACTGGGAGATGCTCCAGCCAGGAGGACGAGCCAAGCCTTTCCTACCTAGATAAAAACTGAGGTTTAGAACACCAAAGGCAGCCTTTTTCCACTGGATTCCAGAGGAAGAACCAGGCTTTTATCCACATCATCGCTGGACCCTTTGGAGGAAAACTGCATCAGCACCCTGACTGACAGGGTATCAGGTTGTATTCTGACTCTGTCACTGGTTTTATTTTTTATTATTGCATGTATTTTGGTTTTCCTTTTTCTCTTCCCTATTAAAAATTGTATTATTGACTTGAAGTCTCACTGGTTTTGCTTTTCAAACCGGTACACTATTAGCTAACGCTCATCTTTAATCTGTAAAATTTCTTCCAAAATTATGATTACTTTTCCACAGCTCAGTTATCAGCATTATGAAGTGGTTTGCTGTAGTGCAGCATGAAACATGAAATACAGAGCACCTCAGCTGCCCTCGAGTGCCTTCAGAGTCCCTGCAAGCTCTGGGCATTGGTGTGCTGTCTCTAGGCAAGGCACTGGCTCCTGAACCCCATGTTCATGTTCATATTCATGTTCAGAACAAACCTGTTTGGTACTTCCCCCTCATCTCCTTCGAGTCCTCTCTTTACATCAGTAACACAAATACCCTAAAATATCTACATTGAGACTGACTTCAGCAAAACTTCTTAGAAATAAACCTAACATTTAAAAAAATGGAAAATTCTAGTTTCTAATAGCTAATTCAACTAATAATTTCCAAGTGGCACAGTCAAGTAAATATATAGAGCCACGGTTCTTAATGAGAGGAACTTGCTGAGCTACTTAGGGGTTTTTTTGGTGCTGATCAAGTTTTTTAAAGTTTTTTTATTGGCATTGCCAGTGTTGGGTTTAATTCAATTTTATTAACTTTTGGAGCAGTGTTCCAACGCAGAAACAAAGCAATATTCAAATAAATTTTTTAAGGTTAAAAGAGTGGTATCAAGAAATAAAACAAAATTAGATTTAGCTTATAATAAGGAATGGGTGTGTTGTGCATGGAAGAAATGTCTTCTGGGTTGCCTGCTGCTCTTGGAATGGTGTCATACAAGCCTTTTCATGTACTTCAATCAATTATGTTCATTAACTTGTTATAACTGACTACTTGGTAGCACTATGAGAAAGCGTGTTAGTCTCATCAGTGAAACTGCTTCTCCACATTTAGTTCACATTAACAGTCAGCACCCCAAAAAAAAGTCTGTGTTTCACCTTCTGTGCATCAGCAGAGAGATGTTTTGTGAAATGAGATTCATGGCTGTCTGGGCCACTGAACTGCTGTATCCTTTCCAGCAGCTGCCTCTGAGCATACACCAGCAGTGGACTCACTTGTTCTGTGAACCTCTCACTGGAAAAAAAAACAGCATAGTAATTAAGCAATACAATGGTATATTAAACTATATAATGTTAGCCTTTTAGTTTTCATTAGAGTCGGTATAACTTACTGTGTAAATATGTTAAATTGTACAGCTATGTGTACCAGTGCTTCCCACTTCTTCATTTGATATAACACTTCTATTGTTTTAAGAATCAGATTACATATCCATCTCAAATCGACCACATTCACATCATCCAGGGGAGGCTGGGGATGAAGATTAGAACCACCATTCTCATCCACAATACTTCCTAAACAACTGGGAATGCAAAAGTCTCCTTCAGGATCCACAATCTACAGTGAAGAAACATTATTATACCTGTTATTTTCAAATCCAGATTTAGGACAAATAAATTACAGAGATTAGAAAGTACTGTAATCATCTAAAAAACTTGTTACAGAGAATAACTTGGAGATAATATAATGCAAGAAAGAGAAAACTCTCTCTCTCTCTCGTGAAAATGTGATAACAAAGAGTTATCTCAATAAAAATAATTTTTACCTTAAGAGAACTGCTTTCTTGTAGGTCAATTATCATATCAATGATCATGTCTGATGCAAAATAGAATGGCAACCAGATGGTGTTCCAAAGAAAATCCCAGGTGATGGGAAATGCATCCATACGGGAATGTGACTGGTTAGCAATCCATTGAAATTCTTGAGTATAGTTCCAAAGTTCTCGACAAGCATTTTGAAGTAATGTCCAGTAGCCACCACGGTGAGCAAGAACCTGTGTATACCATTCAAAATATAACTATACCTTGGAAATGCAGAAATTAAAAGCTTCATTCTTTTATTGTAAAACGTACATAGATGTAAATTGCATATAGGCATATATGCATATAGGCATAAATAATCTTTTAGAATTGAAGTCTAGGCATTATAGAACCTTAATTTTCACCTTTTCATAGCAGCACTAATTTATAATTGAATTTAATTGTAGATTTCGGTGTGAGAATAAGAAATAAAAATTAATTTACATCATCTATATGCATGTTTTTACTTGGATTTAGAAGGTTTTATGGGAAGAGTAGTTGATCTGCATTTCCCTTCAATCACTGGTTCTCCTGTTTCTAGTGTGACGTTCACTAAGAACCGTAAAGAGAAAGGTAAGTCTGCAGGTATTTTCAGAAAACTTTAACATGAAACATGAAAAGGAAAGTTACAAAGGTAGAATGAAAAACAGAAGAATTGCATAAATTATTTTATGTTTGAGAGAAATATATATTATGATAGGTGATATGTCTGATATTTCATACATTGTACCTGGATATTTTTCAGAAGATGACAAAAGCAGTAGAATTTTTTTGAATTTTTTGAAGCATGAGGTCTTTTCATATAAAAAGAAGTAGTAAGAATTGTAACACAATGCTTAGTAATATATAGTTTAATAAGAAACCAACCACATCTTACCACTGCTCTTTTCAAATGCAAGAAGATGCTTTTAAAATGCTTCAGCAAAAGGGTATTTGATGGAAACTGGTCCTGCTCTTCAGGGGTCTTTGCTGATCGACTTTGAGAAGTTTGACTCTGTTTATTTCTGTTCTTAGGAGACTTAACTGTAACAGAAAACAAAACGTTCACTTGTTCAAATTGAGTTGAAGTTCTCAAAAACAAGAAAAAAACAGTCAGCTAGGATTTTCCTTGGGCAGCTTTTCCTAACTTAAATGTTAGTAAATGCCAGTGTTAAGGTTATCATGTTTGTAAGATTATGGTATTTAAAATATAACATGGTTTTACTTAGGAATTGGGAGAAGCAGGGATGAAAACAAGTTTGAGCAAAATAATAAAGGGTACCAAATAGTTTCCAGCCTCAAAGCCAAAGCACAATCCTCATTTAAGTTCTAGGAAGAAATCACCATGGCAAGAAATCTCCTGGCAAGCTTGCAAGAATTTTTCTTAAACAGAAACCTCTTAAAGGAGATGTTAGGAAGAAAGGAGGGTTTCTGACAAGTTCTGTAGTATATGTAGATTTCCTTCATTATTTTATTCACTATTAAATATCCTCCAAGGGGAAAGGTAAAGGCTCATGGTAGTGGGATATGGTAATATCTGAACTATAGGTTTCAGGCAGAAGCTAATTCCAAGCTATATTGTATTTGATGTCTATGGCAAACTACACACTTCATGTAATTTTTTTTTAATCAGGATTTTTGCAAAGGCTAGGAGATACTAAACAGGACTTTTATCAGATTTCAGCCAACTTCAATGGTTCTCAGTGACTAGTAAGTATCAAGGCAATGGTGTTTATGTAAAAGGCTGTTACAAAGAGAACCAGTGAATTCAAGCTCTAGATTTTGTCACACCTCCTTGGAGAAGGCAAAGAGGACAGTTGATATTACCTAAGGATTTTATATAAAAAAGAAAGACAGGAAAATTTCAAACTTTACTGCTGTGGCAAGAACGTGTCCCTGAAGAGCTGTTGAAAAGATCAGACCTGTGATTACTTTTTGAGCTTCTGGTGCCTATGCAGAATTTGCATTGACTTGTACTCTACCACTAACATCGGAGGAAATCACAGCCTTGCATTTCACAATTACCCACAGACAGGAACCTTCTGGCTCCTGTTGAAACTTCATAGGACAAAAAAAAATAGCTAGAATAATAATAAATGAAAAATGTGAAGGACAGAGAAATCTGAGGTACCTTCTGACACAGGGAAACACTGGGGAGAAAGCAGTAGAGAAGGAAATTTAAATTCTACTTAAAATTAGAAAGATAACAATAAACTTCAGTCTGTAACTTTTAAACCTACTTACAGAATGACCCAGGAAAATTTTGACCTACTAGGAAATGTAAAGGAAACTAACAACCAATTACAAACCTCATAAACTGAAAGAAATTATCAATGCATTCAGAGTAATTTGGAATATTAACAATTTAATATGTGTAAGTAGTGTGGTATCTGCAAACCTAAAGCTAGTATAAGTAAATTTTTTTTAACTTACAAACTTGTTAATAAAGTATAGGATAAAGAATAACTAATTGATAAAATTTAACATATTTATTAATAGAGTAAACAATGCTTAGAATTATTAGATATGCCACATCACTTACTATCACTTCTGTTACACTAGGTTTGCCAAAAAAATATAGAGGACAACTGAAAACTGAAAATGTCTTCTATTATCTCAGCATGAGTGACTTGTTTTTCCAAAGGTGATGTAGACAACTAATGATGGAAGACAAGACAGACAGACAGAAATCAAGAGAAACAAAAAGTTAAGTTGAAAATTATTTCAGTTTTGCATCAATAAAAATTCTTACAGGTTTGGGTTTCAGTCACATCTGACTTTTCAAGGAGACGAGGAGTTGGTTTTCCTATGTTATCCTCTACAGCTTCTCTCGCCAGTACAGTGCCAGAATTGCTTAATGAGAATATCTCAGGATCCAAAATATTGTAACTGCAGAATGGGAGAAAGAGAAGAAAACACAAACCCCCCCCCCCACATACAGTATCAAAAAAAATTTTGGTATACATACACAAAATTCAGTTTCTCAGACGTGATTACTTTCCAGCAGCTTTAGGAATAAGAAATAATGAATGATAGCCAAATGTTATAAGGAATGAAAAAATAACAGTGTAGAATATTTCAAAGCCTTCATCTCACCAATGAGGTTAGCAACCAAAACTGTGCTTGATGTCCACAGCATGGAAAGCAAAATTTTTTACATAGTAACAAGTCATTCGTATTTGAAAGATGAACTGTTCAGAGGAATATATTGTAATTCAGATCTGTCTGCACTAACAGCAATAACACAATAATCTATATTAATAGCAATCACTGAGAGAAGTAGGATGTACCTGTCCAGATGCTGTGAACCACTAATTCCAATATTATATTGCTCCTCCAGATTCTTTTTAAATAAGTGGTAGTGTGCAACTGCCAGATAGATATTCATCTGAGACTTCCAGGGCATCTCTTCAAGACACATTTGACAAAACTTACTTCGGGTTACATATTTACTCAGCAGCATCACTAAGGTTTGATGAGCTAATTTCTTCAACTTATCCTTGCCTTTCCTAAACCAAAACATATGCAGTAGCAAAAAATTAAACTCTGTTTTCTTGAAGTTGTAGAAAAGAAAGTCCTGGTAAAGATACACAGAAGTAACCCATCGTATATCCCCTGATTTATATGCATAAGCACACAAGCATATGACAGATTTCTAACTAAAAAGCTACTGTGCTTTCCCTCTTTAAGTGCACTTAACACACAATAAATACTATTTTATATTTTACCAACTTCTATAAGTTATTTGTCTTAGTACTTTAAGAAGTTTAGCTTAGTTTGAAGTTATCTGTACCGGAATTGTACAAACATTATTATAGCAAATACAATGTGCTTCAAAGTTAATTTAGGAGGGTCTTCTATTATAATATAAATCTGGATAATTTTTTTTATTGCTTTGCTTTGGTAGTTAAGCACCTCCAATATGAAGAGAACATAGGATTTCAAATCTCGATGCCTGCATTTAATTTCCAGCCAAAGCTTTTCAAAGTTTCCCTGATAGATGAAAAAACTCTGTATTACTTCATGAACATACAACAATGTTGTATTCAAGCTGAATCTCATTTTTTCTTTTTTTTTTTAAATTAACTGTAAACTGATCCCTTTATTAACCTAAATTATTTTTCCGCCTGTTTTCCACCTTTAAAATGTAGGCAGAAGAGGATACCACATATAACTTTGATTATATTATACAGCATTACTATTATGTAAGACACAAAAGAGTAGCTGGTAAAAACCCAAGATAGATTTAGCATCTCCTCTCCTGCTGAAAGCCATGAAAATCATCTTAAGTAAGGTAGGGTTTCTTCTGTCAAGGAGGAATGATAACGTTTTGGATGGTTTAGGTGAATGCTTTTAAGATTATGTGGAAACTTTTTCAAGTTCTTTAAAACACTTCAAAAATCATTTACAAGATTGCTTATATGCAAATATTTATAGTTTCCTACTTTGCTAAGTGTTGAAAACATAAGTGACCAAAGGACCAAGTTATGAATACTGCACATTCTTTTAGATCAGAAGGTAATGCTATTGGCAAGTTAACCAAACATAACCAAGTATCTGAATATCAGCCAAAGGAAGAGGTGAATGAATATCCTTTTTCTTTTTTTTTTATCAAAATCCACTTTTCTGGAAGCAACAGAACAGATAATCCAAACATACTAGCACAAGGACCACAAAAATAATTTGGAAACTACCTGAATAGCAGGAAATAATAAATATTTTTATTACTTTTGTAACAGGTAAACTCCCCAACAGTTTGAAGAGCATTATAACACACAGATTAACAGAGCTTTTCCACCATGAAGAAGCAACATGCTCAAGCAAAAACAATTGAAACACAATCTGATTATTAATACAAAGGCTTGAAATCTTTTAACAGCTATTTTTTTAAACAGAAATGCAAGATTTTGTTCCCTTGAAGGAAAACCAATTTTATACTAAACTAAATCAGAAAAGTGAGAGGACTATGTAGAAATTAGTCTCTTTGATATAAAACAAAAATTAAAATGCACACTTAATTGTAAAATAAATTTCAGTCAAAATATTTTTTTCTGCATATAAGCCTGAAAACTGTATTCATTTACTTTTGTGCTTCTGGAGAATTCATTGCATCTGGATTTTTCATTAAATACTCTCTAAGAGGTCCATTCTTAGGTATGGCTTTTTTCACAGGTTTCTTCGAAGGTGATGCCTTTGGTTTCATTGAAACTGAGGTATCCTTTCCCTTTAAAAAAAATCTTGCATCAAAATCTTAAACATACTTCAAATAATTAATTGTATCTACATTATCAATTACTTGAGGTATAGAGCAGTTTGTCTTATGGAGGAACAGAACATTAAAAAAAAATCCTGGAAATGGTTGTCAAAATAAGGCTGCAAAAGAAATACTTAAAATTTCCAGAAAACTTCACAATTTTTCTGGAAAGTACACATCAAATGCCTGACACAAAGAAGCCAGCCAGGTCCCTAAACATTTTCTTTCACATGCCACTGTTTCATCACAGAAATAATGATAATTCTTTTCCTAATATTATAAACATATAGTAAACATAAATATATAGTACAATACATTTTAAACATACAGTAAAACTTTGCAATGCAAAAACTGAGACAGAAAAAACCTTTTCCTATTCCATCTCAGATGCTAGCAGTATTACATTACTAGAGGATTACAAGGAAGAAGACTCTTCCTCCACATTAATACAAATTCATTAAGATTTACTTTTAGTGGAACATACAAATAAAGTTCACTATAAATTAAGTCTGAACAAAAAGCCTTTATTGTGCAATTAGAATATATGCACAGGGAGTTAACCACGAACAATTACTCACAAAAAAGTGTAAGCACATACTGCACAAAAAGGCCTGAGCTGATTTCCTTTTCTGAACATGATGGTACCCAAGTCATTTCCTATTACTGCCATGTTATTTTAAAGCAAATAAGGAAAGGCAAGTTTCTTCTGATTTTGGAATGCCTTATTCTGACTCATCTCAAATTCTCACAATTGTTGGTCTTTCAGAAGAACCCCATGCCAACTTTTCTTCCTGGTTTTAGGAGTGCCGAGGTCAGCTGAGGACTAGAGCTTGTATTCCAAATTTTAGCAATGGATGTTTCTATCCCAAATTTTAGTTGATGTCTCTAGATGACATTTTTATGAGACAATTTTTAAAAATTTATTTTGTTCTTATGGTATTGCTTGCCAGTAGAAACACACAACTCCTTAAAAATAAAACTCACTTTCTCAACATCTGCAGCATTTGTGCTTTCTCCCAGAGTGAGAAATCTTGCTTGTGCTGAAATTCCATCAGTACCAAGGAAGTTCTCATTCCTCCTGATAAAAAATATTTTTAAAATCATCATCATCATAATCATTATGTTAAACTCCTTTCAGAGTAAAAGGTTATCTTTGGGAACATACAGAGCACATCATGCAATTCCTATCTCATTTGCAGTTTTAAATTAAAAATATTTTCTTAGAGGATTTGAAGATCCTCTTCAGAAAATAGGAAGTGTTAATTTTCAAGGTTTATTATAGAAATCCGAATTTGTGAGTAACAACTTTACCACCTTCCTAGTATCTAGTGAAACAAAACAGTTTTCTTCATTACCCAAATTATACTACAAAATTATGCAAAGAATTTCTTCACATCTATTGTTTTGGTCTCTTGTAACCACAATTCCTGTTCCCTAAAATATGTATCTCATTTTCACTGGTTATTTTCCTTTCATAATTGAGAAGCACTCATGTGCTTTTTTAAAAACAGGACCTTTTCAGGTAAGTGTCTACAATTAGGCTCTATTCATCTTTTCCCCACAGAATTTTTTTAGACACTATAGTAGGCCCTGATCAGTTTACTTTTGATTTAACTCATCATACCTTCTCAAGCTATGCCACCACCCCATAATAATATGGCAAATAGCCACAATATTACATCTCCATGTTTAGTGAGGTGATAATTCAGTATTTACTGTAGCTGTGCAATACTCTGTGTTCATGGAACTTCTGCAGACTAGGAGTTGAGGAAATTACTCCCGATGGGTCTTCTGACAGGTAAAACTTACAGTTTCTTTTGTAACTGATGCTCATGAGCCTAAATAATAGGTTTTCACTACCACTGTAACAGAGATCTACCTTTTCATGTAATCTTCTACCCCGTCTGCCCACTCCAGAACACACTGAAACTTCTCTTCATTCAGGACTTTGTGCAAAAGTTGAACAAAGAACTCAAGGAAACGTGTTTGCCCTCTGACTTTAAGCACTGAAATAAAGCAACAACACAGGAGTTTATGCTGTAACAGGATTCTGAATTCAGCTAGAATTACAGCTATGTATGTCTCAAAGCACATATTTATGCCACGTTGTATACACATAGTGACACTAAAATCATGGATACACAATGGCAGTTGCTAAATGCTTCTTGTGACTGGGCATCCAGAATCACAAGCTCACTCTATTTAATTCACACCTAGAATTCAAAACATTATAAAGACAGAGATTTCTGTGAATTCCTCTTCCAGTAAAATGATTTAATGTGGAAATGGGATATCCCAATTTTAAAATAACATTCCATATAACATTCAAAACAGAAAAGAGAAGAGATTCTCAGAAAAGAATCTTTGAAAACCTGGCACATTTTTTTTAAAATTTATTTGTTTCTAAGGTTATTAGAAAACAAACATTATTCAATTTAAAATATTAATATTTTATATACTTAGCATCAAGTCCCCAAATAATTGATAGCATTCACTTCTCAATGTGTTTATATTGAGAACTTTTTATAAGCTATGTTTCACTTGATTTTGTTTATTTGAGAACCAAATGAAGATAATGTTCCCAAGAGCTTATTCCAAGCAAGAATGAGATTGCTCTATTGGCAACTTTCTGAAGTAAAGGATCCTTTACAGTTAATACAAACACCAACTATCCCTACCTTCTCGATAAGCACGCTCTGATGTCCAGCATGAAATTACAGGGTAGAGGGACAAAGGACCTTCCTTTCCTGTAAGCTGTGTTCCAGGACCTGTATCAATAACAAAATGAAATCCATTATGAAAAGCTATGAGAAATTCCATAGAAACTCCACCTATAACTGACAATTTAAAAAATCCTTCTCTAGCACAGAGTTTGCTTTTAAATCTCTCACTGTCATGCAGAGAGAAATTCAAATGCTTGCTCTTTTCTTGCTATATAAGTAGCTGTACAACTTCTATAAGAGCTTACAGATGTGACTGATGATTCATGCTCTGCATATGGACCATGTAAATAGGTAGAGGATTCTAATTTCTTAAACTAAATATTTACATAAATATATGTATAGAAATTCATACACAGATATGAATAGTATACAGAATATATAGGACAATAACTTGGATTCAATCTTCTGGCAGTCAAACACAACTGCATTACCAGCTGATGAGCACCAAAAAATGTTACGTGTACTATTTGTTATTTTTCCTTAATAAAGAAGTACAACCAACAAATTTTGTGCTTAGACAAGTCCTGTGGTTGAAAAACATCAATGCAGCAAATCCCTGAAATAAACAAGATTAAAAATGCACTCTGGAACAAGCTGTAATTGTGGATCAATAGCTACAACCTCCAGTGAGAACAGTCAGTTTAGGTCTGTTGAATATAAATAATGTCTGATTAAGAAGGACAGCCAGCAGCAAAAGCAGACTTCTTAAAATTTTCTTTTTAGGACACCCTTTCTTAGTACTCTCTCCCATTTGGCATTTTCAAAAATATGTTGCTCCAAATAAGTATTTTCACAAAGAAAAATAGGTCCCAAATTTTTTTTAATGGGAAAATATTTGAAATCTCAGAATTTTCATTGTACTGTGTGTGAAATGTTTTGGTTTTCTCTTCTTTTCAAAGAAGCAGCTTCAGCTCTTTTCTTGTAGACTATCATCAATAGAAAGCTAAGTGTTGATCCAATTATAAGGATTTCCTATGACAAGGCTTTTTTCAAAATATTTTTAACAGCATGCCCAACAGCTGTGCACATTGCCCTAAACCACTCAGATGTATTCATAAGGACAGCTGTAACCTTTGCCTGACCACGTCAATAGGCTTTTTCTCAATTTGTATCCTGAAACTATTGATAAATAGGCAACAAATGGACAAATATTTCAACAACAGAGCAGTCTTTAGTGATCAATTATTTGCCAGGTACTGAAAACGTAGGGTTTTTTCTTAACTGATCAATCCATTAATTTAACTTTCCATTACGTAATCAACATGATTTTCAATTAACTTACAGAATTCTTTCCTTACGTGACTTGTTCTGCAGGAATGTAGGCACCAAATGTGAGCAAAAATGAAGGATTATCACACAGATTAATGGAATTTTTCCACCACCCCTTATCCCATTTTCGATAAGAATGCTTTCTCTTCTGAACAAATGCATATACAGAGATGACTGATGATAACTAGAATATGAGGGGTGTGGTCTTGCAGCAAAGGCCAGTTGCATACTGGGTTATACTAGAAACAGCATGGCCAGCAGGTCAGGGGACATGACTATTCCCCTGTGTTCAGCACTTGTGAGACCACATCTAGGTTACTGTGCCTAGTGGGTTTGGGCACTGCAGCACAAGACTCTGACATGGCAGAGTAAGTCGAGTGAAGGACA
Organism: Cinclus cinclus; assembly: GCF_963662255.1. NCBI lineage: Eukaryota > Metazoa > Chordata > Aves > Passeriformes > Cinclidae > Cinclus > Cinclus cinclus. Next base: position 63,036,768 of record NC_085049.1, read on the forward strand.
GCCAAGATGATAAGGAGCTATATAGTGCATGACAAAGGAAGAAGAGGCTGAGGGAACTGGGTTTATTCAGCCCTAGGAAGAGAAGGTTAAGAGGAATCTACACCTACCTAATCAGAGGAATACAGAATGTGGAGACAGACCGCCCTCACTGATAGCACAACAAGCAATTGAAACAAGCCAGAAATCAGAAAATTCCAAACACATAAAAAGAAAACCTCTCTAACCATAAGAGCGGTTAACTATTGGAACAGATTGCCCATAAAGGTTGTGAGATCTCATTCTTCAGAAAGATTCAAAACTTGACTGGATAAGCCTCAAAGTAATCTGATATAATTTTATCTGTTTTGAGAAGGAGTTGGAATACTTTCCAGAAATGCCTTCCAACCTATACTGTTCTACAATTCTATCCAGGCTCCAAGGAGTATAAGATGTCATGTAAATATAATGGAAAAAAAATCAGTGATGTTTCTGATTTTAGTTCTAACCAAATTGATTTAAGTGATTTAAGTTCTAACCAATTTTTCCCTATAATTCTTACTTGTTAATTCATCTAACTTTGGCAGGATTACTAGCCAGAAAAGTATTGTACTTGATCTAGACTATAAGATATTTTAAAATTCGTACACTTTTTCCTGAGTTAAAAGGTAGTTAAATACTAGTATGCATGCAATTGCCTCACAGAAGGACAATTTCTGTTAACTTTATTCAGGACGAGTTTTCACCACTAAAATTTCCTGCAGTGGTCATTACTACTAGCATTGGCAAGGTATTAAGACAAGCAGCAAGTGGACAGTGGTCTTTGCCACTGCATTTTCTTATTAAAGAAGACAAAGCAAGCCTAATTAACATGGAATCCAATTTAAACATATTGGGAGAACATATATGTTTGCAGAATTGTTCACAAAGGAATATTACTTTTAAAGAAGAAATGAGTGTTCCAGTGAAAATTACAAAAAATATGAATACACACATCATTACCAGGTCATCATTACCAAGATCATTATTGCTTTGGTTGATTCATCATAGAAAATATAAGAAATAAAGGTAATTCTTCAGTAAATGGTTTTTTTACAAACAAAGCATAGAAAACTCCATAGACAAAGGTAAGAAGTGTTTCAACAGTACACCCACCTGGTTCTGTCAGTTTGAGGAGACTTGATTCAAGAGTACTCAGATTTTCTGCTGCTTTTGCCATTGCAGCTAAATGGGATGTCCTTGAGGAACAGTTCTGTAATATTGAATACTTTGTTATGAAAGCTTAGCTTTAACTTAACTAAAACCAGCTTGTCAATAGTGGAATTTAGCTTAGATCCCAAGTCTTCTAAATCTGTCTCTTATAATTTCATCAATATTGTACTATTTTTCTTTTCTGATGAAATTAAAATTCTGTTCATTATTTTTTTAGCACAGCATATTTTGTCAAGCATGGGGACTCCTCATCTCTGGATGGGGCACTGAACAACCCAATCTAGCAGAAGCTGCCCCTGCCCAAGACTGGGGGTTGGAGCTAGATGATCTTTAAGGTCCCTTCCAACCCAAACCATTCTATGATTCTAGAAGGAAAAACTTAATAAATCTAGTCTTCAAAATAATAGAATACAGAATTTAGAGGAGAGAAAAGAAAAGAAAAAGTAAAAACCAGAGCAGCTACTTTTACCTCTTTGCGAGTGTGTGTTTCTCCAGTTTTCACACCTGACAGACTGGGTGAAACTGCTGGTGAGATCAACAATTTTTTCCCATAGTTAATGATAATTACTGCAAGATCATACTCTTTCCATGAATGTAGTACCTATAAAAGAATCATCTGTTACAATTTTTTTTGTTTACATAATATGTAATATTTAATTACTGTCTACTTATAATTGTCAGAATGCATGAATATAATCAATAGAAATTAATTACTCAATATGCAGGTTTCTTTTAATAAAAAAAAACCTGACTGTAGACATATAAAATAATTGGAATTGCAGATATGTTATCTATGCGTTCTACTTCTGCTCAGCCTATCCCTCAGAGAATAGAAAGATTTATCTAGAAGTATCTACTACTGTGATTGACACTCTCCCTGTTCTCAGGCAGTACTGCTATCAAAGAACATAAAGAGTAACTAAATGATCCTCATTTGCCTCTCTGGTATCAAGTACACATTTTAAAATCCCAACTGTATTAGTAAAAGGATTGGTGAAATTTATTTTTAAATTACAAAATTTATAAATTAAAAGCATAACAAATGTTTTTAGATGGCTTTATCTTTTTTAGATAGGCCCAAGTGCTTCTACTATGTGCAAGCTAACTTCACTTTAGGATCTTTGCCTTTGTGATCCTAAATGTATAGTATACCTTAAGATAAACACAGTACATGATCTGACTGTAAGTCAAAAGAAAAACATGTACCATGCTTTAATGAGAAACATTTGCAATTCACTCATTCTCTTTTCTATTCTCTATGCTATCCTGTTGAAATGCTATCTCTAAGGAAAAAAAAAAAAAAAAAAAGACCAGCAATCTAAGTGGTAGTCATTTAGCTGAGGAATCCAACGACAAACAAACACTTAATCAAGGTTTCAAGGCTTCTAATAGGCTTTCTTGGTCCTGACAGCATTCATCTGTGGCCTATGCCTGTGGGGCCAGGAGCTTCCTCTCAGTTTAAGTCTAAGCCTACAATCCCTGCTGGCTCCTTTATGGCAGAAATGTTGGTCTCCAGCTTGGTCCAAGTTATGCCTGGGTGTGGCAGTGGATCACTAGACGGGGCACCTGGCCCATGGACCAACTTCTGAGCTTGACCTCAAACTGTTCCCATCATGATGGACCAGCCTGCTGGGCTCTGTCTGACCCTCGCCGGCTCACCCTGCCTTATCCTGACCTGTGGACTGACTTCCCAGCTTCACATCTCACCTGCCTCATCACCCCAAATTTACCTGATAATCTGGGTGCCTGGCTGACTCTCAATCCCAGGTGCTGCTCTGCCAGCCATGGCATTTCCCTTGGCTCCTGGCCTCACAGCCATGTTGACCTTGCAGAGCATTTTCAGGGTTGTTTGATACTGGTTTGGTCTTGTGAGGTGAGCACGGGGATTCAGCTCCTATAAAGACCAAGCTGAGGAACCACCAGCACAGGCCAGTCCTTCAAGTCATTAGCCACAGCTCAGCCTCAGTATGAGCTCTTAGTTGAGGTGTACCCAAAGCTAGAGGAAAACTGACTTTTTCAGTATCACACATTTACGATAGCAAGTAATTAACTGCAGGATGTCTCTATACACAAGGGGAAAAGTCCAGTACCATGTTTCTCCTTATCTCACTGAATTGAGTCAATCACTAGATTGAGTATCTGAATCATAAATGTCATCTACAGATATATATTATGGTTGAAAGTCAAGGTGTTATTTCTGCCAGCATGCAAGACTAAACAGTATAAAGTCTCTTGGATCTAATTAGCAACTCAGATATGTTAATCTGATTAAAACTACAAATATGGATTATTTGCAAGAAATAAACTTTTAAACTTATATATTACATGTACATTTTATTGAAAATAGTACTACATTAAATGTAAAAATACACACAATGATATATAGATGTGATGACATGGACTAATAGACTATTTTCTGAATAAATGCTAAAAAGTCAAAATATCATTGTTATAAAAATGCACTGATTCAAAGATACTAATAAATATTTGTATGCCTTTACTATTTACGATTGCTTGTTCTCTAAGATATTGTTCTGAAGGCTAGCTCACTAAATCTCTCTTTTTTCTCTAAATGACAAGAGCTGTATCTCAAACTAAATTGTAAACACAAAAGCACACACCATACCTTTGCTGTATGATATGAAGTACAGGCTATCATATGCTGAATACTCTCATAACATCCTTCCTGTCTCTTTTGCAAAGTAGCACTTGGAATTTCTTGGAGAACAGCTAAGCATTTAATGAGGATCTGTAAATACAAGGGTTAAAACAAAGTTTGGAGTCTGGAGCATATTTACAAGCTTGTACGACTGTACAGCCCATTGTATTTCATGGTGAATGTTAAAAATACTTTGAAATCTAATGAATAGGAAAATACATTAGCTGTACAAATGCCATTAATAAAATTTCCATCTAATTGAACACTGTCAAGATTTCAACCACAACCCTTTAGAAAAAAACTACATCTTCACATAAAATCCCAGATATTCATATATAGATACATGATGGATATCTCTGCTGATTTAACTAACATTTAATCCAAGAATGTTTAATTCAGTGGGATTACATACAGTGGGAGGACTGTTTAAAAATATATTGAGATTGTAAGAATTTAAAATGAAAAAATATATATTTCCAGTATGCTGTAAAAAAAAAATACTTCTTTCCCCAATTTCGTCCATCAGAAATTAAAAGAACATATGGCCAAATTATTTTTCACTTTATTTAAAAAGTCTGATACAGGAGCCATTTCCTGTGGCTAGTTGTACCTTTAGCAGGACACCACAACCAACAGAATCTTAATCAAGAAGTTACTCCTGTACTCAAAGATGTTTGTTTGTTTGTTTTTTCTAAGCACTCCTGAAAACTTCTCAGGGCTATAAGTGTCCCAGTAGTCCTTCCCTGAGCATCCTCACTTGGGAGCTTCCCTCAGGAGCCCAAGAGTGCCAACCAAGCTCAGGCACAAGCCTTCAGTCCCTGCTTGTGCTGTGCTGTGCTCATCTTCAGCTTTTTCTCCTGGATGGACCTTGGACTTGTGTTGTAGCCTCATCTCCAGCATCTGGCTTCAATTCCTGCATCTCTTGACTTTTTCTCCTGGATGGAGCCTGTGCCAGCCCAATAACCTCACGTTGTCTGGACTGTCAGTGGATCCTCTTACCAACACCCTGCTCTGTCTGCCATATTCAGATGCTGCTGCTCTGTGCCTCACCTGCAGTGCAGTCACCTCATCCTTTCTCACAGAGTGAATGTACTCTTATTGCTGCTACTTTAAAAGGCTACCAAATTACAGGAAACAGATTCGCATATTTCTACTGTATCATTGCTGAACCTAAAAACCACATCTGCTGCTTCATAAATGGTAGGGGAGGATTCAGGCACTCTGTTTTTGAAGAGAAGGTGCTTGCTTCTGGAAAGAAGCACATGCATGAAAACTAAAGGCTGCATTTTCAAAATACTGAATAACTTTCTTTTCTTTAAGAAGAAAAAAAGACTGCATATGAAGCAAACATTCTGAATTTAAAAAACAACAAAAAAATCAAAACAAGAAAAAAAAAACCAAACAGGCAAATGCTGCTTTTCTTTCCCTTAAAAATTGCCATCTGCAAATGACATTCAAGTAGAAACTACATTGTAGATTCTGCTACAGTTTAAAATACCAACAATCACCCTGAAGAAACAATTGATACTCTACAGTTACTTTACCATATCTGAGAGCAGAAGGTGTGCAATTTACACCAAACTTATATGCACTGGGGACATATAAAACTCTAAAAGGCTTTTCTTTCATCAGCTATTAAGAAGTCAAAGCCTGGAGATATTTAGCTCTCCGACTGTACTGCCTATTATGAGTTTAATTTGAATCATTATAACTGCAGGACCTGACAGCTGCTTTGTCTTAAACTGTTCTCACCTGAACTACTGGCACTGAAAAAATCTTATGATAAATAAGTGGGGCCAGGAGGCCATAGCATTGTACAACAGACTGCAGGGTGTAACTCGCATGGTTCAACCAGTTGCTAAGTTCAATTGCCACAGTCATTCTTTCACATTCTGCTAATCTAGCAACCTGTAAAAGAAAAACATATTTCCATTTAAATAAGCATTCTATTGTTTAAATTATTTGAGAGTGGAAGAAGACAGATGTTAGTGCAGTCTAAAAACCAAGATAAGCAACAAGATGAAAGTTTAAAAATGAATTTGCAATGACACCTGTTAGAAGTACATTAAAAACCAAATTATTCCTGGTACTAAAGGAAACATTTGCTGTTGATCTAATTGTGCCCTCTGAGTTTGCCCATATAATTTACAAATTGAGGCTGATTAATAATCTCAAACTGTGTGGAGTGGAAATTTCACAAGCTAGCCTCTCAGGGTAGGTAAGAGAAGGATAATTCCTTCCTTTCCCTTCAAGTTATCTGTTGCAGCCCTTGCAAGTGAGAGTTGATCTTGTAAAGTTACCAAGTAACCAACTGTTCATATTTTTTTACAAGTACTTTAGCAAAGAAAGGAATCGAATTGGAATGCAATAAAACAGGAGTCAAAGCTTGATTATCCAAATAAAAAACAAAGGGTGTCGTCATTAACGTGCCATTATACTAGAAAAAATCTGAAATAAAATATTAGTATATTAAAATCATGAAACCCTGTTAGAAGTCAAAGCTTAATTAAAATACATGTATTAAATAGAATAAATGTTTAAAATTTAAAACTCAAGTTAGATCTCAATAGAATAAAAATAACAGTTATTATACTTCTTTCTTATTTTATAGTCTACCACCACTGAAGTCAAGAAAAATCTTCCTTGGTAGGAATCAGTGGGTTTTGGATTAGGCAATAAGTGATTCAGAAACCATCATTCCAGCAAGATGTAAATAACCAACAGCTTCTGAAATATTTCAGAAAGAAAGGCCATGTAACCCATAGAAAATGGAGTATTCTGTAAATAGGATTAGCTGATTGCCACATCTATCTTGCAATAATGAAATAAAGCTGATGAAAAAGTAAAATCAAATCCAGTATATTATTTTAAAACACACACACTTGCTCCTTATAAAATATCTCATTGGAACAGATGGAATCACAGAAGAGCGCTCCTTCCATGACATTAATGTCAGAAACAGCAAATATATTCCTCAAAAAGAGGTGCAAGGTAACAGGAGAAGTCTGAGATACAGCTTCAAAACGTAACCTACAAAATACAAAAGCAAAAGAATGGTAAAAGCATGTTAATTATGATTCAGATCTTGCATGCCTGACACTGCATTATAATAAAATGAAGTCTTTAGTTTTAAAATTATGGAAAAAAAAAGGATTACTGTAACTTCTGGAAATAAGAGTTACATATAAAACTGACAAAAAATGCTTAAAATTTCTAAATTAAACACCAAATAAATAAAATTATGGCTTCTTTTGAAATTGCTATCCACTTTCTACTAATCTAAGATACCTTTTTCCTTATTTGCATTATCTAATCCAATGAAACTAATTTTGAACTGTCTTTGAAAACTTCAGATGCTATAGCTTATTTATTTTCACTGTCTCCTTTTGCACATTGTTCTTCTGTAATCTGACAACGATACACACAATTGTGAAGTCCATTACTAAGTATTAGTAATAGACTCCTTTACAACATTTATGTCTTGTATTACAAGTCTCAAAATAATCTCTTTTCTTTTGCCTGCTTTTCTGTTAAGATATTTTTTGTTTTGTTTTGGTTTTTTTTCCCTCCCCTGGGAACAGAGGGACATTTGTACTTGCTCTATTTTTTTAATATTTTTGGTTCAGGAAAAATCCTATGGTTTTGAAGTTTTTTTTGAAGAAATAAATTCCTTCTTCTCCTCGATTGTATTTCCTGAAAGAGCCTGAAACTCGAGAAGGAAGATCAAATAGACAGTTACATTTACACACTTGACATTGCCAAGATACCACCACCAGGGCTGCTGGCTGGAAACACAGGTTTCCTTTTCTTCAGGCTCCCTCTGCTGTCCCTTTAACGAGTTCAATTTCTTACCAGCTACTCAATAAAACTGAAACTGCCTGGTACCAACCACAGCTGTGAGAATCTTCTATGTTAATTGAAAAAAAAAAAAAAATAAAGAGGCTTGGCCAAACCATCAGAAAAGCAAAACCCCTGAAACTGCTTTGCACAGCTGCTTAGAACTTCCCGTCTTCATCTGATTTATGTGAAAATTGACTCATTACAATGTTATCTCTAGAGCTGGATGTGTTAAAAAAAATTGCTTACGAAAAAACCAGTAATGACAAAAGAATTGCAGAAAACAGCACAATGACTATTCCTACTTTGTTGCCTAGGCCAGGGATAGATTAAAAAAACCCACATAGCCATGAAATAGGATGTATAGTGATTATCTGCCAGCATCAATGCAGTCCACAGGCTGTGTGTAAATCCCAAGTGTTGCTATGTCTATGGCACGGAACATCAAGACCCTTGATACATTTGTATGTGCTGGCACTTGATTGGCAGACAGTGAAGTTGATAATTTTTATTTAGTTATATTGGATGTTAATTCATTATCAAATAGCTGATTTACATATAAAACAATTTTTATAATATTTCATGTGTATTAATTCATAAAAATTTATTTTATCTGGGAGCAAATTCAGTTTTGATGTATTTCCGAACCTGGATTGAATTTGAGTAAACATAACCACAAAATTTCTAGCTGGGCTATGAAAAACTTATATAATTATGATTGAATGTCTGAAATTTTTTCATAAAATTATTAATTTTAAATATCTCTAAAGCCCTTTAGCATATGCAAAGGTTATTGGTATATTACATAGCCACTTCAAAACAAAATTAGCTATCATTTACCTATTTTGGCTGGTGTTCTTGACAAAATGTTCACAATTTCTGAGATCTATTGCTCCCTTAATTGGTAAGTCAAAACCCAGTGCATATGATACATTTTGCATATGAAAATGCATCACACAAAACTAGTACCCACTTTAGAAATATTTCACAATTATCTTAAGAAAACAGCCATTATAAAGAATTAGGTGTGCAAATGTTAGCAGTTCCATAAATAATAAAAATCCTCTGCTAATTATAAATTTTTGCACAGCATTTTTCTTATCACAAGAAAAAAATTCCACAACCTAGAACTCTTTGAAATAAACTGTGTACATCTATAATAAGAAAATAATTAAAATAATAGTTAATTCATTATCTAACATCCTGTTTTACCTTTTTTCAGATATAGTCAAATTACTACTTGCAGAAATGACAGCTGCATTGGGAGGCAGTGGAGAAGAGTCTGAAACAAAGTAATCCCACATGGGTGAAAATGCTGCTCTGGCTAATTTAAAGTTGCCCGTCTGATAGGCTACCTACAAAACAAACAAGCAGTGAGTTGACATGCTCATGAAATTACCAAGCCAGATAAAATTTTAGGATAAATAAGGTTTCAAAACTCCCCACAACATGTAAATTTACCATTTCTCCAAGAATATTCTGACACAGTTAGAATAAAAGACTTGCAGCAACAATTGGAGTCTACTAATATTAAAGTGCTTCAGATTTAGCATCAGAGAAAGCAAAGGAGTTCCTTGACTGCTGATCCATCTAACAGCCCTGTGTGGAAAACTTTACAGGCACTGTGCTGCAGCTTTTGAAGGCATATGAATTCATCTAGGTTCATTTTTCTTTTGCTAATACTGCAGAATGCCCTTCTGCATAACGGGATGTAAACTAAGCCAAGTAAGTAGGCATAAATTCATGTGAATGCATCTTGCACTGGAATATTTTAGGAAAGCTTCTAACTGTTCCCCATGATCTATCTATAGGGCTAGACAATTTCACTTTTCTCTGTGTCACAATCTGTTTTAAATATCCTTTAGTAAGAACACAGAAAAATTATAATGATCTGACAACCTTTGTAGTCTTTCACAAGATACGACAAAACTAATTTCAATATGAAAATGGTTTGCTTTGATACCTGCTAAGTTCAATAACATTTTTTATTCCATCATGACTAAAAAGATAATTTCTAGTACTTAGTCTCAACTACAAAAATGAAAAATCTAATTTATAAAACAAAAAATATGTTAAATGAAGACTGTAAAACACAGATGGGTAAGAAAACTGAGTCCTTTCCACTTAACCTGACATTTCTGATAATTTTGAATTAATCAACTTACTTAGATATATTATTTTTATGTTAAAATTGTGACTTGTGCTTATCAAGTTTTTGGCAAGAAGGTCTCAAGCTGTTACCAGATGCAGTTTTAGAACAACCACTGAAAACAAGTAATAACAACCAAATGAAAGCAGGTGTCCGTTATCATATTCTAACCCTACCTGAGTTAGATATGCTCGAACAGTAGTAGCAGAAAGGGGTGGATAGGCAAGGATTGGCTTAGTCATTTGCCCAACAGCATCCCCAATAAGTTTTCCATCTGAAGAATATGCTGCGACAGCAAATACGTATTTTTCATTGGCATCTAACCCTTGCACTTCTAAGAGAATTTTCCCATCCGCCGGTATCTACCAATAAAAACATTTCTCTAGTTACACTCACTGTACATACCAAAAACAAATCTCAAATTTTAACTTATATTATAAAACAAACTATTTAATGGTCTTGGATACAGTCAAAGTACAATCCAGATCAACAGCATGCCATGTACTAGATCCTCGTATTAAATTCTTGAAAATGATGAGAAAACAGTGAAATGATAGGTTAAAAAAAGCATCCGTTTTCTTTGGAATGCTGATGTGTACATAACCTAAGGGAACAGTTAAGTACCAGGACCGGATGTTTTTCTAAGATACTTGTATCCATTTGAACATTCACACAGTGATCGCCCATGCTTGCAGGCACTGAGCTCAAACATTCTGTCCCTGAGCTGTGCTTCCAGACTAAGACCATACTGCTCTCCTTCAAATATGCCACCTTCCTGTATCAGATACAGGCAGCTATATCTCTGCTCCTTACAGCACCATTAACAGCACTTTGGAGTCTGTGAAGCAAACAACATTATTTCCAAGATCTTAACTTTCCCTTCAAGTCATTGTATACCTGCACTTGAATGTCATGGCTCACTCCTAAGAGGATTTTCCTTTCTGTCACTTTCCTTTCTGTGACCAAGCTGACTTACACAAGGAAGATTTGAAGATTTCAAGGATCTTGAAACAAGAGACAAGTGCCAGTGATGGAAGGATAACTTGAGATCATCATAATGCAGCATCAACACAATGCTTTTATTCAAACAGCCTGTCCTTCATAAGGAGACCTCTGAACAACTGAAATCCCCTCAGATGCTGGGGCTGAAGCCTGAACCAGCAGACCAGAAGTAAGTGTACAACAGTCTGCAACATCCCTTTATGCTAAGTTGATAGACCATTCAATCTCCAAGAACTCTAAACTTCTTTCTTGGAGTCAGCAGACAGAGACTTTGTAGATCAGCATTTTGCAAAAGCATATCCTAAAGCAAACAGCAGTCCCATTGCAGAGGTACATGGTTAACCTCAGGTTTATGTGTCTCCAGTGCCTGTCAGAGCTAAGACGGTCAGTGGCTTGGATGCACAACAAAAAAATCACAGAAAACACAGCTGGCAGTGGGGTGAAAGTCAACCAGCAAACACTTAATTCACCTGATATGGGACGGAATATTGAAACTAACTTGCTAAACATCACAGGAAGCTTGGTTTTGTGGATTTGATGATCAGAGCACCAGGAATAACCTCAAAGCTTCTACTGCCAGTACCTACACACACCTTCTCTTTTCATACACTGTCCTTTAAGGAGAGGAGGCAGGGAAAGAGGTGCAAAGGGGAAAATTCCTTCACCATCACCAAAAACAAGTCTATCAGTGTCAGTGTATATCTTGTTTACAAAGCCAGGAAAGCCTGAAACATCAGGCAAAAAGAGGTGGAGATCATTCTTCTGTCACAAAGCTCATGAGACCTGCCCTGCAAAGAACAGAACTCTTCATACTTTCAGATATAAAAATGAACACTGAAGTGATCAATGAGGTGTTAGACTAAAGAAAAATCTGCTGAAGAAGACATGCTGAAGCTTTCTTGCTCCTTTCTTAAACCATAAAATGCACAATATTTGGATGGTTCATTGTATGTTGTCATAGAGGAGGACAACACAACAGCAGGCATGAGTGAATGAAAACCAGAACTTTCTCAGTCTGCACAGAAACACCACAACGTGATGCAAAGGGGGGAAAAGAAACTACCTAAAAATGCAAAGCCAAACCAAAAATAAAAAAAAAAATAAATGTCAAATTGTAATGAACAAATAACATAGGAGTACCAACACAGTCACCATGATCAGTCATAAGTAATTAAAGATGTGTGGGATGATTCACCAGACCACATGCTCCCAGAATGAAAGGGAAAGAGCATGAACCTAGAAATAAACTGTGTCTGAATGTGAAGGTTATTGAAAAAGGTATGTTACCATGGTGCCAGAATTAAATAAGGCAATGTCTTGTTTAGAAGAAATAGCTGATAGAAGTAATACAATTAAGAAGAGTAATACATTTTATCTGTTTAGAACTTCTCTTTTTTTTAATCCCTGGGAAGAATAGTGTCTGAAGCACACTCTAGAAATACTTCATATACGTTATTTTATTTTTGCCTCTCTTAGATATCACTCAAAAAAACACAGTTAAAACAAGGTTCAGATTTGTTTAACTTGAAGCTTTTAACTAATTTAATTTCTTATTCAAAAAAGATTACTGGAAGAAGAGTTTGTCAAAGGTTTAGCCAGTAATAGGATTTTTAAAAATGCGTCTGATAGAAAGATTTAGACAGTTGGGTTTTTTAGAGGAAGAGAGAATTACCTAAACAAGTTTTACCTATGTCTTACCTGTTCTCCTGAATTTTGAAGTTTATTGCTATTTAACCTTACTTTGGTATTACTTCCTCCTGCTACAGAGCCCAAAATACAGTACCATGAAACCTTTGAAGAAAATGAGAACAAAATTAGTTGCACAGTATTATTTCCAGTTTTTGCCCAATGTAGAAGGTACAAATTTTGTGTAAACAGTCTCTGCAAAAAATCTCATCTTAGTTATAAAAAAGTATAGTCTAGTGCACTAAAAGCATAAATTAATTAATTTAGCTGGAAAAACTACTACTAGTGGCAATAAAAGCAGATGATTCTCCATTATCCTAACCCCACCTTGAGTTACCCTATTCCTCAAAGCTATCCCAAAGCACATATTCTACAGCTCACAGATTTAAAGTCACCTAGATCCATTATTTGATCCCTGCAATGGTATTCTTCTAAAGTTGGCACTGGGCTCTGATTTAGCAAACTACTTGAAGACGGATTCTTAAAATCAAGCAAAAGAAATGCAGGCATGGCATCCTTTCCTTCTGTAGTGTCAACTGCAAAGCTCAGCTTCCTGTCATCAAACCTGCTGAGGCTGCACTTGATCTCACTGTCTGTCATCAATGTGGATACTGAAGAGCATCAGTCCCAAGAGTGAGCTCTGAGGGACTCCACTCATCACTATCCACTACCTGGACACAGAGCCATGGACTACAACTCTGGCTGTGTCCATCCAGGCAATTCCTTATCCACTGAATGGTTATTCATCCATCAAATCCATCTCTCCTCAATCTGGAGATCCACAAGTCATGTGGGACTGTATCAAAGGCCTTACAGAAGTCTAAATGATGACATTTGTTGGTGTTTCTCTGTTGACTATTTTTCACAAGGTGTTATTGAAACTGAGGAGATTATTTTCAGCAAATGAGCCTTGAGATCTGAAAATTTCACAGGTATTTTGACTCCTAGTACAAGAACTACATATGTCTAATTAAATCCTAGTCACACATTTATCCTAAGAAACTAACTAAATCCTAAGAATTCAGTTAATAACTTCTACAATAAAGTAGAAGTTCCCTGTCTGATCAACAGCTATGTGTTAACTTCAGAAAAAAAATTTCTTCTAGACTGAGCTCAAATTATAAGAATAATAATCACACTTCGCCATCTAGCGGCCCAAGATGCTTCATTCACTCTCCTATATCAAACGAAATGAAGTTTGAACATATACTAAAACAAATAAACTACCAAACTTTAAAGGCTGGGGGTCTTTTATTTTATTTTAGATTCAGTATAATAAAAATTATAAACTTTTCCCTAATTAAAATATTTTATATTTACTAATAAAACTGCAGGTTATGAAACAACTGTTCACAGAAACATTCTTACCACTATTAATAAGATATGAGTTTCTACTGGGTGTATATACATGATTATTTTGAAGAAGCTTGAAAAATCACTATGAAAATTTCTCTCTCACAAAAACTCCAGCTTGCGTATTTTTCATAGTTCAGCCTGTTTGAATCCTTTCTGGACAAGGTAAGGTGAGTAAGGTGATTTAGATCTGTCAGAAGGGATTTACCAAGGGCAAATCAGGGCTGAACACCATGACTGGCCTCTGTGATAAAATTACTTGATTAGCCAAGGAAGGGAGAGGAGTAGATGCCATTTATTTTTCACAGTAGTGCATGGTAGGAGAAGGAAAAACAGTAGACCTAAATTGAAGCAAGGGAGACTCCAACTGTACATAAGAAAAGTTTTCCATTAACATGTTGCCCTGTCAGAACACTTCCCAGAGAAGCTCTCTCCAGTCTTGGAAGTTTTCAGAACTGACTGCATAAAGCTCTGAGCAAACTGGTTTAGTCTCACAGCCAACCCTACTTCAAGCAGAAGGTGGGGTAAGAGACCTCTCCGAATACCCCCTACAATCCACATAGTTCTGTGACTCTACATGTTCCACAGAGAGTGGATTATTTCCACCTTGAACTATGTAACTTCAACACTTCATTAACAGACTTCAGTGTGGTATTTTTTTGCATCACATGATGCAACAGTCTTGCCTCTCTTCAGAGAGCAGCCAGGGTACACCAACCCCTAAGCAGGAAAATGAGCTTTTGATAAGTGGAATAAGTAAGTATTAAACAACAGAAGTACCAAGGGACACGATGCACGAGATTAAGAAAGTCTCATGCAAATGTGAAGATCAAAATAGTGAGTCACAGAGGAAAACTGACACACAGAGGAAAAAAAAAAAGGGATACTTAATTAAGTCAGAATAACATAATCCTCTCTGGAGCAAAGAAAAATGTGTTGGTATAGCACTGTTGAAACAACTTTTTCTCTTGTGTATGCTTTAGTTATTTCTTATGCAGCCATCATGAAAAACATTACCTGAATATCTGATTCAAATGGGGCTGGTTTAAATGTCATGGAGCAATGTGATCTAGAAAGTAACAGAGGAGGAGGAGGAGTCTTGATTTTTTTCTTGCTGCTCATAGCTTCTTTGAGACTGCGATACAATGCACTTTGTTCAGCTTCAACTTGCTCAATTAAAGTTAGTGCTTCCTATTAATGAAATTAAAACAGAAGAGAAAACTATTAAAATATAACAGACAGATTTTAATTTTATACATTATTTTCAAATTGTCATAGAAAATTTCACTGCTATGTAGAAAATTTTCAGTAGCTTTTCATATTATCCTACATCTTAAATGAGGATGAACGGTACTTTGTGTGAGCTTATATATGCAGATTAATTTCATTATTAGAGAATGCAGGGTTACCCATGAAGCAAGCATATCCAATTTTGGAAGAACCAATAGGAAAAAAGAAAGTGATCACATATAATGCTGATAAGAAATTAGTGCCAGCCAGTGGTTAACTCCAAAAAGAAACAAAAAATATATCAACTCCTGTTTAAGAGAGAGCTGGAAAGTTAATCTGCGGAACTTCTAGAGGAACTGTGGAAGCAGTTAGACTGAATTTTCTGTACTTCAAAAACAGAGGGGAAAAAATAAAGTCTACAAATAAAGAAAAAGGAGAATGTGGGTCCAGAAAAAGTAGGGCTAAGCCATTTTTCCCTTACCTGTAGACAGCTGAAAGCTGACTGACAGTCAGCTGTCAAAGATGAGGTGACACCCTACATCCAGTCATTATGTGGCCATTTGGTTGGAAATCAAGGCTACACATTTTGCTAACTTGACTGAAGAGCAAATTGGTAGGTTTCTTCACCTTGATTTCACTGCCAGTTCAAGAGAAACTTAACTTGGAAATCTAATATTAAGAACTTAGTATTTTATCTTTACTTGTGGCAGCTGTTCAGTGCATATCAAAGCCAAAAAGGCCAACTCACAGAGAGGAACAAGTATTACATTTTGTGTAGAGACAAGAAACAACATATTCCTACAAGTAGAAATTTTATTTGAAACCTTTTAGTACCCTACACTGGACCAAGGATTGAGGCTGAGCTAAGTCTGAAAGACAAAATCTTAAAAATATTTCAAGTTATTGGTAATTCACTGAAAATCCTATAAGCTTGCACCTTAACAGTTCCCTATTTCTGTCCTCATACATTTATCTAGAAGATACCATAGTGGGTCAGATCACAGACTGAGTAAGCCTGGAATCTCCTGTCCAAACATTATGAAAATATTACAGGTTTATGGTGAAATGAGTGAAACAGGGATATAAGATTTAACATAGACTTTTGCATAGTTAATCATTTTCACAGACCTACCACTCCACCCTGTTCCCTCACCATTTAGATTAGGATTGCATCCACCCTAGTGGGACACATTACAGGAAGGATATAAGATAAAGAACGAGATATGGAATGACTCTTTCCATCACACAACCATTCAACTTTTTCAATCAGTAGTTTGAAGCTTCATTGCTTCCTTAAAAACTATACTTTTCCATGGTAAGCAGTCCTACAATACAATTTTTAATTAAAAGTATCATGGACTCATCCTTATCTGAGGACAAGATCTGAGAATCTACTCAGTTTACTGCATGAGAAATGGTTATTTGTATGCCTCTCAAAATAAAATCAACTGCTTCCTGCTTTGCTACATAATAAAAACAGATTTGTAGCATATTGTGCTGATTACAGGAGAAAAGACCAGAATATGCAAGAAATTCTATAAAAACTCTACAATAAAAAAAAGCATGAAAATAAAAGTATGGATTTGCTGTTTATTAAGTAAGCACCATCCACTTCAAGCAGGAAAATTAACTGAGCATATAATTAAATATTTCATCATAAAACAAATATCAAAAAAGACCATGCTAAGTTTGTCCAGAGAAAATAAATTCTGGTAATTTCTGGCAACTACCTGCAGACATATGTAAATCTTTCTTGGTGAAAAATGCACAGAAGTAAAATGCAGTGAAGGTCAGTGTAAGAGCTTGGTAAATGTTTGCTTGGGATAACCAGATGCTTCTTGGGAATTGCTTCTAAGTCTTCACTGGTGAATACAGTTACAACATCCATACCATATCACAACATCTGATATATTTATTACAGTCATAAATAACATATATTTTACAAATATATGAGAGATTTTTTTATGTATGCATTTTCTGATCCAGTTTTTGCATTATTCTGATGTAATACATACATTTACTACTTATCATGCTTCCAATTTCGTAGCATATAAAAGAAAAACAATATCTAGTAAATTCTTATTTTGAATAATCTTTTCTATATTATACAGTGAAAATGGCACATTCTGTTATCTGTTGCACAGGCTATAAAGAAATTTCAAGCCCTGTTGATGAGCAAGCAATTTTTATGTACAAATGCTGGCACAAAGGTCAATGGAAATACTCTCATTTATTTCAAGAGACTTAAATGAACCAGTAAGACCCTGCTTTTAGCTCAAATAGATTCCAAAATCCCAATATCTAAACTTTTTTTTTTTCAGAAAGAATAAAATAAAGTCCATGCCATCACCACCAGCTAAAGCATTTTAAGAAGACTCAGAGAACCTGGGAAAAGAACAATATCAAAGGTTGCAGTAAGGAAACCTGAATGACATTTTGGCAAGGTATAGGCTCCTAACTGCAAAATCCAGGAAATAAAGTGTAGAAGGTAAGATCTTATCTTCTCTCAGACTTCCTGAAATTAGCATGTATCCACAAAATTTGGGGATGTACTCTTTCCTTGTTTTAAGATCACTTTATTCTTTGAAATTTCTCAGGAAAAGAAATTGACAATAGAAGTGAAAACCACACAATGACCCTCAAGTTCCTTCCATTTTTCAAGCTTTTATGAGAAGTAGTATTATGTGTCTTAATTACAAGAACATGAAAAACTGTGCAAATGGTAAACAATCTCTATCATAAGGATTTTCTTATTACCTCCAGTAGCTGCGTTTGGGAAGTAGTAGTTAAGTCTTCAGGGAACTTTTGTGCAGCCTTTTGCATCAAAAAGATTGCTCTGGATAGCTTATTCCTTTTAATTTTTTTCATTATAAGTTCCTCTATAAAACAGATATTTAAAGACATTTATAAAACAGTGGCAATAATTTATTCTACTTCTAAAATCTTGAGTAATAAGTCTTACCTGATAAATATTGGAAATCTTCAATATTTTTCTCACGAGACTTACTAGATTTAAGACTTCTGCCAACAACTTGAGCATCTGTGTGGGAAGGAAATACTGAGTTATTTTGATAATGCTATTGCAAACAATTGAGTGAGAGGCTAATATGTAGTTTTACAGTAAAGCTCTGCTCCATCTCATGTTCTTTCCTTTGGGTCAAATAGAATTTCTTGTACAGATCATGCCACTTAAAATATTCCACCCTCCTGTCTAACTTAACACCATAGAAAAAGAGAGGTTTTGTTTGATCATACAGAGCAGGGCACAGTGCAGCTCTGCAGTGGAAAACTAATAATAGATATTAATTTAAAAAAGAGCAAGCTGAGTTTTTTCCAAAAGCCATTTGGCAAGAGTGGAGTATATGCCAACTGGAAAGATACAGAAACAACTTTACAGGAGTAGAACTTCAAGAAGACCACTGAATAAAATATTCAAGCCATTCTCTGCAGAGAGAATTAGCATTAAAAAACAATTAAATCTACAGAACATCCCCCAGTTTTTCTTCACTGGCACTGTAAAAAGTTAACATTATAACTAAACTACAACAACCATCTAGCAATGGAATCCATTACTAGCAGCAAAGTTTAACTCCCATTGGTTGAGTGGAAGTTGAAGACTAGTATACTGTAAATCTAAATTCTGCAAATGCAGTACCTTATTTCTGTCTACATGTGGCATAAAAACTGCCCAACATCAGCTCCTCTCCAGAAAGGAGATACTCCTTTATTTCTTAGTACTACAGAATACATTAGCAAAAATACCCTAATCAAGCTATGAAGATTATTTAACCTTACTGAAACCTACCTTGTGTAATTTTAAGAAGTTTCACTGCTACTCGATGTTGGGCCTGAATGAGCTCCAAGTGTAAATCTGTCACAAAACCATTATCTGTTCCTGTTTTATCACTGTCACATCCCAATACAGAATTCAAACTCTGATCATTTGAATACACCTAACAAATAGGAAGTGGCAATTAAGCAAATACAAACTTTCACTACTTAGCTTAATGCATTTTTATTGATATTTTTATTATTTCAGTAAACTGACAAACACTGAAATTTGTCATATTTGTGTAATACGCAGTCCGTCAAGAAAGCATGGAAAGGAGAGTGACCAGACAGACAGAGCACGGATAATGGACAAAGAGAACTAGACAAAATATGAGAATCAATAGAAAACTGGATCAATAATAAAGAGAAAACTGCAAAAACTATATTTTACTCTGCTACCAATCCACAAAACAAATATATTGATATAGAATGAGAATTAGAAAAACTGAACTCACATCAAGAGCAAAAATTGATTTTAATAATAAACAGTTGCAAGCAATAATTATGAACAGGATTTCTGTTCTTATTTTATATAAGAAATCTATATGTTGTAATTATTTCAAAATAAAATGTTAAAGAAAGCCTAAAAGAGTTAATTTCTGAAAGAGAAAAATGCTCTTGCAACTTGTGCTGGCTTTGGCTTAAGCAGAGCTAGTTTTCTTCACAGCAGCTGGTACAATGCAGTGGATTGGATTTGTGTTGGTTAGTGTTGATAATGCCAGGGATGTCTTCATTACTGATGAGCAGTGCTCACACAGCATCAAGGCTGTGACAGCACTGCTTCTCACACCACCCCACCAAAGAGCAAGCTGAGGAGGCACAAGGGGTTGGGAGGAGGCACAAGCAGGGCAGGTGATCCCACTGACCAAAGGGATATTCCAGCCCATACAACATCATGGTCAGTACTTAAACCTCGGGGAAGGAGGGAGCGGTGGATGTTTGAGTGACAGCATTTGTCTTCCCAAGTCACCCAAGCTACATGTGATGGGGACTCCTGGAGTTGGCTGCCTGTAGGAAGTGGAAAATTAATTCTTTGTTTTGCCTTGTCTGTGTGCATAGTTTTTGCTTTCCCCACTAAACTGTCCTTATCTCAACCCACAAGATAAAACTCACTAGTTTTCTGGCTTTTACCTTTCCTCCAGGACACTGTGAGAGACTGGGTGAGCAGCTGCGTGGGGCTCAGTTGCCAGCTGGGGTTAAACTACAACACAAACTAATACACAGAGATGTATTTTTTGCATTCTTTCTCACACGAGTCAGGAAGATGAGGTACATTTGATAGTGCTAAGATTTCTAAGTATGAAGAAAATATGAAGTTTGTGTCGTCAAAATACAATATATTACTGATAGGTTTTATTGCAGCATAGCTTTTTGTAAACTTTACCTTTGTACAGCAGTTGTCAAATATCGACTTTCCATCTGGTAAAAGGGTCATTAACCGACATGTGTTCATGGCATTAATTGCTTTTTCAAGAATTTCATAAGCAATTTGTAATTGTTCTGCAGGCATTTTCTGAAATGAAAACCCATATAAACACATTTCCTTAGATAACAGTAAAAACTATAATACAGTCTATCAAAAGTAATGCACTTCTCTTTAAAGGTTTTGAAGTTTAAAACTGTCAGATAATCTTGACATAGGTACTGCTCCCCATACTTTAATGTACTAATATCAATGTTTTAAATGTCAAGTAGGACTGATTTTCCTTCAGCTCAACAAAAAATAAAAAATTACTCACAGTTAGCTTATAGCAGAATGAAACCAAACTTAAAGAATTAAATTGAAAACATAATATTTGCAGATCATCAGTATTCCATTAAACCCCATTAAGAAAACAGCTTTTACAGGAAACACCACCTTTAAGCAGACTGTCACTGTCCATGTGTGTAAGCATTAAGACATATGACTGACACTCCTGAACCCTCAGGCTAACACATATCATTCATCCTTAACATGCTTTAGTAAGTCATTTGATTGGACCATTCTGCAAAGTGCTGAACGAAGCAAGGACATTCAGAATGTTTCATCTATTCCACATGGCCTTTACAAAAAGAAGGAAGCAAAAACACAACCCAAAATATTTTCCTAAATTAAGCAAGGACTAAAACTTCTACCATCTTAATAAAATGTGCCATTAAACCATTTAAGGCTGGTACTATACCTTTTTTTTGGCATAAAAAGAAAGGTATACAGTGGAAATCATTATGCTTATGCTGTAAAAAAACCTTTCAAATGCAATCTCTTCCAGAAAGGATTGATAAAAAAGACTCAGGAAAAATTTTCAAATTTTATTTAATTCGAAAAAATATCTTCACTTTTTTCCTCTGCATGAATAGGATTGCATGAAACATTTAATCTTTGTAAAACTAAATATAAAATCATATTAAAAGCTTCAAGCAGAAGTATTCTTATTCTATTCAAAATCAGTGTAGAAATGAAGATAAATTGGACATTACCATCAGTATTTCAGGCATATCACAGGTTTCGTCTTGTAAAAGAGAAGCACTTCCTCCTTTTTTATAAAAAGAAAATAAGAAGTGAAAACCAAACAAATCCAGAAAAGTTTAGCACCATTTGATCAGCCCTATTGCTAATTTTGGAGTCTGGCAGTAATTCTATTCTTCAGTGTTTGACTAGGAAAGGTAATGATATTTCTTGAAGAGCTTTCTGGGGCTTAGACACACAGCCATGTATGTACAGTTATACAGGATATTATTAGCCAATACTGTTGTATTTTAAAGGCACCATATATTTCATATCCATGCCATGTCCAAACTAATGAAACTAGGACTCATCTTGTAGTTCCTCATATTTTTGTATCATTCATATCAATTCTCCATTTTGAAATCAATTCAAATCAATTATTATCTAATTCACAGTTAATTTCACTTATAAAAGAATTTTTAAGAATAAGAATTTTATTAGGATAGATGCTACTTAATTTTAATATTTCTTCTAGTAGTATTATTACCCTTTTAAAGTTTGCTTTGATTGTTTAAATTACTTTCATTTATGAAGAAACATTCAAACTTACAGTTTCACTCTTCAAAACAAGAGAAAACAATTTTTTAGTTCTTGGTTAAACCCTCTCATTTCATTTCTTTGCTGAAATAATTTTTTTTTGCCCTTTTAGAGGAACACCACCTTGTAGTCACTCCTTGTGCCACTTTCGTATGCTTGCTTTTGCTTGTTCATTGTCTCTTCCTCATCAAAAATAAAATTTGTTTTCATTCAGTTTCATTCAGTAAACAAGTTCTTTTCAGCACAATCATGTGCTTGACTGTCAGCCTGTTTTGACCTATCTATTCAGCTTTTTCTCCCAAAAGGCATATTGAAACTGAATGAAAAAGAAGGGGTGCTACAATGAAGACTCATTTAGTCTCCCTGAGAACCTTAGGATTTTCATAATACCATCAAAAACAATACCTACTCTATCTTAATAACAAATAGTAAATTCCCAAGATTCTTTTATATCCAAAAGTACAAAACTATTATAATTTCTGTTTCTAGATATGGTCTAATATGATCCTTAACATTTACTCTCTAGTTACTCTAAGACATGAGATTTATGATTCATATTCCAAAATACACAACAGAGCGCTTCTAAAGTATGTCTAAATATTCTTATTTTACGGTATTAGTCAGGTTTTGGAAGGAATTTTTTTTAATGTGATTGTAAGAGCATATCCCAGTAATGTCAGCCAAGTTCAACTTCAAAAACAATTGAATTACTATACAAAAACCAAGAATATGTCGAGAAGAAAACCAAACCGATGACCCAATAAATGAAAAAGCTTCAGTATGACCTCAATATATTTCCCTTTTGTTTAGCTTGCAACTAATCAACCAGTATTTGAAGGCTCCAAATGAGCCACAGCACATACTGCCTTTTGCCTAGCCCTTATTCAGAGAACACAGCAGTGACCTGAGGCTACTCTGAAGGGCCTAAGAGACACGTAGAAGACCTGTGAGGAGACCAAGAAATAAGAGATGCAATTCAAAATTGGGTTACTTCAGTAGAACTCGAAATGTAAAGGAAAGAAATCACAAATTCTTGGGGAAACTGGTTTCATTTGCTCCAATAATGGGTGACATTTTGTGTGAAAAACAGTTCCTCTACTCTCAACTGTCTCTTTACAATATTTTTTGAATATATGTTAGTCAGTTTTCAGCTCAGAAAAGTTCCAATCTTAAAAGTCATTCTCGAAAGAAAATACTGTTTTTCCTGAAAGTTTTACCTCCTTTTTCCTCAGATTCACTTGCAGGTTCAGCTGCATTTTCCAATATTGCAGCTAGACATAAGGTTATCTCTGCAAACATCACATTAGTGTCTGCTATGTTGCTCTTCTCAATTATTTCATTCATTATCCAGAGTATATGAACCCACTAAAAATTGGGAAACAGGGGAGAACAATAATCAAGATGGAGATAAACCCAATTTTTTGAAGACCTTTAAGTATTACAGAGGTAGACAGGGGTGTTGCACTTGAAATTGTTTAAAATTATTCATAAGCATGCATACAACTCCTTTCCTGGATCTGGCTTCTTTTTTTAAATGTCACCAGACTAAGATGTTGAATTTACACTGCTCCATAGCCCCAGTTTCTTTAGACGGCAGACTTTTTTTTTTTATTTTAGAACATTATTATTCCTGCCATTCCTTTTGGAAAGTTTCATGCATGTTCTATAGCCATAGCTTTTATACCTTGATCTAGTGCAGTAAGCCTCCCAGTAGATTTGATTACATGCCTCTCATTTATCACCGTACCTTCCCACTTAAACTCAGAATAAAAGAGACCCAAATGCTACTGTTGTACATACACAGGAAAATAACTGTATACTACCTTCTGGGGAACCTCAGAACAATTTTACAATGTAGATTCACAAAATTAACTCTTCCAGAAACTGATTGGTTAGCACCAACTGGCAGCCCAGAGAGCCCATTTCACCAGGAGCCTCTCACTCACAGGATAAATTCAAGGTGAGGCTTTGACTCCATCCAGTGGGCTCAATACTATTCTAATATCGACTCCCATCTCCCATGTCTTAAGTTATAAGTTTTTTTGCCACTTTGGTCAACTGGTCTAAGGAGCTTCCTTGAAATAACACTGATATTTTCTGCCACAACATCTCAAATTCTTCTTCTTACATCCTGCCCAAATGTTTTCACTAACTTAGCTTCTTACCAAGGTGGCCCACTGGCAGACAGTCAGTTACCTCACTGCAAAAAGACTAAGAGAATATTTTGGTACTGGCATATGTGAGCACAGTGTGTTCGAAGCATATATATAATTCATATTTCTGAAGAAGATTTATCTGCATTTTACCATAAGAAAAGGTACTTAGACTGGATGCCAGTATTTCACTGCCTTTACTACAAGAGACTGCATTCACATTAAGAGAAATACATTATAATGAAGGAGTACTTGGTAAGCTCGGGGTTTGTGGATATAGTCTAAGAAGTCACTTCCACTCATTTGGATTTGCTGAAGTTCTGGTTTACATTTCTGCCACAAACACATTACTGCATTAACAAGTATTTCTCTGCCAGGATGGACATTCTGGAAAGAAAAAGCAATATAACTGTGGATACAGGTAAGCATATAAACACACAAAATACACAAATAACCCAGTACACAAACAGTCTCAGCAAAAATTAAAATTAATTATATTACTGAAATCAATAGATTCTGGAGAAACACTATTTTTATTAAAGTATTTAAATATTTCCAGAAGAAAAATCTAAATTAATAGTTTCATTTTGCTTGACAGAGTACTTCCACGGGCTGTTGGCGTATCTGAGCTGATGAAGCAGTGAAAAATAAACAAGCAACAGAAAAAAATTTGTAAATATCTAACAAGTGAAAGAGATGTTAAACCCTGTCCACATCTTGCAAAGAGAATAATTAACAAATTCAAAACTTTAACTCCTAATTAACACATTTTAAAAGGCAAGAGTCCACCTGCGTGTCAAACACATTCTGAATAGTGAGCAAGGATCAGTACACATCTTTATCACCAGTTACAGCAGAATTGAACGAGTATCTCCAGTGCAGTAAAACCTGATATATTCACTATCTATACTTTCATATATGTTTGAGCATAAGATTTATGGCATACTGATAATAAAACTGGGGGGAGAGAAAAATGGAAAAAACGTAAATAAATCAAAATTATTTTTGCCACTGGTTAGGTGGCAGCAAGCTGCAAGGTTGCATCAGCTATGTATCATTTAACTTCACCATAGTGACTGTTCTGTTAATCAGGGGCAAATTTGTCTTTCTTCTCGGGACAGAAGATCAGGAAGATTTGCAGGAAAGTAGAGTTTAAATCCAGGTATCTGCCTCCATACACAGGTCACATTAAAAACTGACAAATCATGACATCTAAAGGTTTCTGTGGGGTACCTCACAGGCAAGATACTTTGAATAAATATGCTACACTAAAGCTAAACATGTGTGTGCTCCAGTTAAATCCAAATTGTGGCAATATTCAAATTATAGCTAAAATAAATTTTGCAATTAAGATACGTGCCATGTTATCAGAGCAGGTTTTTTCTAAGGAGAAATTTTCCTTAGTCTTTTGGATCACAAACTATTTTAATGTAAGTGCTAGTGCTGAGGACATTGCACTATCATTTCTTCCCCTCTCACTAGCATATTAAGGGGAGATCTCAGTGGAGATTACAGCACAGAGTCCCAGTCTCATTTGTTTTGTTGTTGCTGCTGCTTGTTTCAGTTTTTTGCACTGAGAATTTCCCTTAAATTGCAGACATAGCACTATTAAAAAGGCATTATCATTCCTTAGGGTAACTGCCCCCATTTCTATAAATATTGCAGAAGAGTTTTCCATAGCTGAGCATATTTGCTCACCTAAATCTAACATATATATAAAGAAATTTGATCTCTGCTTGATTAGCTGAAACATGCAAACAGCCCTATGGTCTTCCAAATAGATTTAATATCTAATAAACATTTTTCAAGTAACATTTTTTTAAATTAAACCATTTTTTAAATAACTAACTGATAACATTCATAAGTACATTTTTTCACTTTTTATATTACTGCAGTTCATTAGTCATGCAATTCATTCCTTTGATCTTTAATTGTACGCATTCATTACAGATTAAGTGATACATTGAGAAGAAATGCCTCAAATTCTGTTATTACCTGGTTAGGTGTGGAGACACAGGAAAGCACTGTTGTTGCCAAAATCATGAGATCATGAAAAGGATCTCCAGGCTTAAAGGATTCCTCTACATTCAACATTTATACAAGAAGGGTGGAAAGGAAAAGCAAGACATTACATCTAATTTAAAACCTAAGTTTGAAAATATCTGAGTCAACTGATTTACTAATATAAGCCAGCAGATAACATGGCCTAAGAAACAGTAAATTCAGAGGGGGACAGATAACTCCAAGTTTATTCACTTCTGTGAAAAGTGAGCATTTCTATTTTTAGGAAACAAAAAGTTTTCAAGATATATTCAGGTTTTTTGTTGTCATAGAATTAAATTGAAGTTGCTCTAACAAGTTTTTTCTTGTTTCTATGTAAAGAAATTTTGCATAAATTAAGTATAAGAACAGACAAAAAACCCCCGAAGATCTGTTTCACTTTTTCCCTGAAAACTTGTCTGAAAACATTAAATAATTTTGCATCCTTGCTTATAACTTGACATGTTTAACATACATTATGCATTTTCCACTTAAGGGAAATCATACAAAGTCATTTTGACAAATGAAAACTGGAAAAAATAGGTGGCATTTTCACAATTACTACATTTTGTTATAGACCACAGCATGAACCATATTATATAGTTTTTAAATAATTAACAAAACCTCTTGCTGCAAAAATATTTGAGATTCAAACACAACTATATGTGAACAACACTCACTTCTAATTGTCTTTTCAGAACCTTGATGTGTGCTGGCTTCTTTGCTATTATAATCACTAATAGAGAAACTACATTCAAATTTTCCTGGGAATACTACAGGTTGCATCAATGTAAGAAGTTTGAGTTCTATTTCAGCTTTCTTCCATATTGGGTCATCTTGAGCCTAATTGAGAGGAAGAAAACCATAGAAAATGGTATTTAAAATATGTATTTTGAATACTCCTTACCCTCATAGGAAAAGACTAAATAAAGAACATCTCAATCACATCCAGATTACCTGAAGAAAATCATCAACAAATTCAAGAGCAGAATAAAACACGTTCCACTCCTCATAGCTGAAAGCTAACTTTACAAATTTCACAGCAGCATCTCCAGACACCCCTTTTTCTCCTGCAGTGATGACAAAAATATTTTGTCTGTTTTACAAATATGTATTCAGAAGTTTATTGAAATTTTAATTTAATTTATTATCATTAATTGAGTATCAATAAATAGAAAGATAAATCTCCATGCATTTCCGAACATTCAGTAAAATCTTGAAGGATGTTTTAATAACTTTACAAGAAACAATAGCTTTATCTTTTCACAGTAATGTCTATGCTTACAGGCTGCTTTAATGATGGATCTGCAACCATAGAATCATAAATGTTTGAAAAGACCTCCAAGATCCTAAAATCCAAACTTTTAACAAATACCACCATGCCCACTTAACTGCATCATAGTATCTATTCAAAAGAGGCTCTACAATCATTGATATGAACATTCCTGTGTAGAGAGCACTAAGGATCTAGTCCTTTCTGTTGCAGGAAGAACTTACCATCCTGTTAAGTCCCTTACCATCCAAAATCTGGTTTAAAAATTGCATAGAAACACATAAAATTTCTTTCAAGACAGGTAAACATTTCTCATTACTGTGTCAGAAAATGATCGTATACACACAAGGAAACAGTTTTGTCACTTTTCAAGTTTATCCAGACCACAGTAAAGAAGAAAATAGACTTCCTGGTCCTTGGGACTCTCAGCAAGTGTTTTAGCTAACATATTCAGATAGTTCTGCAGTCCTAACAATATACCACAATCACTGTCACGAGCTGGAAGGGACCCACAAGTTTTATCACTGATGTCCAGCTCCCAGCCCTGCACAGAACCATTCCAAGAGGACACCATTTTGCAGACTCTTTATATATAGAACTGTTACTAACATGAAAATTAATTCTGCCCACTGAGCATTTATATCACTGGGTAAAAAATTGCTTTGAAACTCAAAGCTAGCTTACCTGTTAGCATCAACTGCAGAAGACTAGATGATGGATTAATTATACCAAACTGACTGGTGCCATTGGTCTCTCCACCTTCAACACAGACAACTTATAACATCAATTTATAATCTATTTGACTTTTTATGTTCTAATCAGCCAGTAATCATACCAAGAAAAATATCATTCCGTAGTGTACTTTGTCTCTATACATCCTTTTAATGACAAAATACCTTTACACCAAGGACTATATATAGCTCAGAGTAAAAAAAGAAAAAAAGTGTGGCAGTAACCATCAAGTCCAGTGTTTTTCCTCAAGTTTCTACATCTATCTTTGAATGGATTTTTTTTTTTAAATAGAATACATCAAACACCATGGTATTTTGACCTTGCCTGACTTCCCAACCTCCATCCAGCTGCTCTCTCATTTGTGCTTCACAACAGGACAGGGAGGAAAAATACCTATGAAAAGCTCATGGTTTGGATAATCTCAATTAGGAAAGCAAAGCTGTAACTGCAAACAAACTAGAAAAGGGAATTTATTCACTATTTCCCATAGGTGGGCAGATTCCCAGTCACCCTCTGGTAAACAAGGCATCAGGATGAGTAGCAGTTGCTTGGGAAATACCCCCATCCTCTCCCTTAGCCACAGGTGTTGCTGCTGAACTGGATGGGTTTCAGTGTAGATTAGCTATTTGGTGAGCTCAGGCCAGCTGTGCCAGCTCTGTTCTCTCCTAGCCTCCTTCCCACCCCAGCCTAGCAGTCTTTGGGGAGAGGAGGGTTGGAGAGACAGCCTTGAGGCTGTGTAAGAACTGCTCAGTAGTACTGAAAACATTGGTTTGTTAACAACACTGTTTCAGCCACAAATATATGGCACAGTAAAGCCTGGAAAGGCCACTACAAACAAAGTGAACTCCAGTTAACTTAGAAAATATATGCATAAACTGCTGGAGATTTTTACTGATTATAATAGACCATGGAGACAAACTCAGATTTTTAACTTCTATTACAAAAAGATAAGAAAAACTACCTGCTTTTACAGGTGGTATTGTTATAAATTATATATATACTTTTAGGCACATTCTCTCTTTTTTTTAATAGGAAAAAAAATAAAATGGAGGTCCAGGCTCCTCACCAATACCATTTTTGCTTCTTCAAGCTGTTACCTGAAAGGATTTCTAGGCCTGCAGAAAAAAGCTCAGAAGTGACACCACAAATTTCAATTTCATCAGGAACAGGAGGATGAGGGGGAAATAGATTCCTGCTACTCTCTGACAGTGCTTCCAAGATGGCAAGGAACTGAGCTGCAGGACCATCAAACATTTCCACCAGCAGCCGCTCGGTAGTGGTGCGAGGCCATGACAACTGAGTAAGAAAATGTAAGTTAAGCCTTGTGATATCTAAACCAACTTGCAATAAAGCAAGATTTTTCCCAAAACATTTCTCCATCAGAAAGTAACTACATGTTCAAAACAGAAAATAACATACTGTAAAACATATTGCTGTTATTATGCTTCAAAGGCATAGCAAAGCTTCATGCTAAGTGGATACAGTACCTAGGAAGACTAATCATTTCATAGGAACCAGACACACTGCTGCATGGTATTTTACTTCAAAAATAGTACAACAGAAATTATGAGGGATAGTATTAAGACCATGTAGTTTAAAGCCTTGCAGATCTCTCCTGACAATTTTCTAAAGTAATAATTAGCAACATCTTCCCTACTTTCAAGCTTGTTCTGATTTTTATTAAGAAATTCTGTTAATTATGAAGTCAAAAATATAAAACTTTTAGCTTGTGCAAAGCACCATGTGTATTTAGAAGAAATATATCATGGTTTCATCACATGACAGTAGTAAAGGAAGAGAAGGATTATATGAAATGTTAGACTTACATTTACTGCTTTCCTTGGGTTAACTTTTGGCTCATGTCGCAAACTGTTTGACTTTCTTCTGGATGCATATACTGCTCTCTTGAAAATCATTACTGGCATCTGGCACAAAGAAAAAAGTAAGTCAAGATCTATGTTATGTGTCCTGTTCATAGAGATCATAACTACTCCACTTTTTTATAATGACTTGCAGGATAATACCTTTAGAGTGGCCTCTCTAAAAATCTTTTCTGTCTCTGTATGTTCCAGAGAACTGATATCTTCTAATTGCTTTACTTCTCCAATTTTAATCAAACCACGGCGAGCAAATATCTGTCCAAAGAATTAAGAAAAAGAAATATATATACTCTGTGTTCATATCCTGTATGTTGATATCTAATTTTAGAATAATATCATTCCTGAACTTATATAACTGCAAAAGCTGCAATAATCGTCTGGTCCTGAACAATTGAAAAGGAAAACAAAACCTTTGCAAAGTACCTTTTGTATATATGCATGGGACCTGGCCAGTGTTTAAATGCTAGAAGTCTGTGACTGTGAGTATATTACAAAGTGCTATTGCATTTAAGTTGATTGCACATTTACATGTGGAAACACATCTCCACTTTGCAGTAAAATTTTGGAATATGGACAGAACTCTAAATACATATGATCTGATAATAAGTAGGAATATTTAAATAAATATTTCCCATTTGATTGCATCTGAAATGCTACATAAGGTAAATCAGGATACCTCTCCATGAATGCCAGCGTGACAATCAAAATAACACTGAGAAACTGCCGTATATAGAGTGGCTCTCCATGTCAAATAATGCACAGATAGGAGTGGAATGGATGATTCCATACAGATACTGGCCCACAGTAAGTATTCCAGGACCTGTATTGAAGAAATCTGATTTCAAAATGAATGCATTTTAACCTTCATACCTACCTGCTTTCTATTACTAAAGGACAGATACAAAGACTTATCCTCACCTGGCAGAACAAATTGAAAGGGGTGGGGGGCAGAGAATCACAGAAATTTCATTAATTTTTAACATGTTTTATTGACTAAAAAGCATTCCACCTGAATTTTATTAATTTTATTGGGTTTTTTTTCCATCTTAAACTGTGGCCAAGCACTATTTTAGCCTCCAAGCTATCTTAACCACTCCAGTTCACTATAGTCTTGCCACCAAAGATCCTGCCCTTTTCTCTCATCTGCTCTTATCTTCAGAGTTAGCCCTCCCTTTTCTGGCAGCTCTAGTGATCAGTTTTCAACAGGATCAGCAAGCTTATCTTAGATGCAATGGAGTCTGTCTTTCGCAGTGAAAACCTGTGCTTAATTTATACCCGTGGAACTCCTGGCTCCTAACTTGCAGGGAACATAGTCACTGCAGCAGTCTAATAATTAATCTTTCTTGATTGTATCTGTATCTTCCTCTTACTGTCTTCTTTGGGTCAGCTGCTCCCTGA
This sequence comes from Cinclus cinclus, assembly GCF_963662255.1. NCBI lineage: Eukaryota > Metazoa > Chordata > Aves > Passeriformes > Cinclidae > Cinclus > Cinclus cinclus. The sequence goes on from NC_085049.1 coordinate 63,068,201, forward strand.
GGTACATAAAATGTGTACAACCTTTGTCCTACATACAAATTTGCTTTTAGTCTGAATTTCAAGAATTGGAAATACAGAGAACCAATTCCTCTGTTTCCTGTATAGTAGAAACCAGAGTATACTAAAGGAGGTGCTAAATCACTTCTGTTTTTAACAGAAGGTGTTCAAAGATAGAAAAATAAAACTTTCCTGGTCAATGAAAGATTAATAAAACAACACATAAGAAAATGTATTGTATTAAGACTGATTCAAATTCTGTTAAAGTTTTAGGAGAAAAGAGTAAAGATAAGACAAACAAAAACTACATTCAGGAAAAAAAAAAGGAAAAAAAAAAAGATGGGGGGCGAAGGCCAGGTTATTTTTTTCAAGTAGTCACAACTAAAACCCTTGCCACCAGGTGTCAGCACGCTTCCACGTTTTAAGAAACAAAAGACCGTTTCTTGAACATACTCAAGATGTCCAAAACAAAGCAACTGCAATCTCTGAAACAGCCTAACATGAGCAGCTCAGTGTCCAGCAAGACATTACACGGGGCTCCATTCCACAGCTGAGGAAGGAGCAGACTCAGGCAGGCATGAGAGCTTAGAAATCGACTACTTTGAAACACAGACATGTTATTTCTTTGTGACCAAGAACTATTATTGGCAATGCCAGTGAAATTGAAAAATGGGTACAGTGTTATAAAAAGCACAGGTGCATTTCCTAAACTTCAGCAAATTTTACAACCCTTTCTATTTACTTTGCTGTACCTTAGCAGACTGACCCACCACCATCAAATGTCTGCATATGGTGTAAATATGGATAGTACCTGCAAAGATAAATTAAAATAGACAAACAGGTGAGTTCTATAATCCTACGTGAAATTTGTTACGCTAAGCAACTCAATCTTTTTCTTATTATCTGGGTTGTTACTTCCAGAGAAGAACAATTTAATGACTTTTCATTAAACAAATGAAAAACTAATTATTTTTCTGTAAAACCTTCTAACTTAGAGACAATGAAACCATTACATTCTGTTATATTAGTTTCAAAAGTACCTACACAGTGAAGCAGTATAATCATGAGATTTCATGAGAATGAAAATCTAAAAATTTATCAAATCAAATTTTTACTCAGTAACTGCTAGAGAGACAAATCTTACGTTCATCCCCAAATGCCAGGCTCTTTTAAAACAAAATATTACCTCTCCTCACAGACCTTACCTTACATGATTCTTTTAGTCCATCATAGCAGTGTCCTGGCAGACACCACCACCACTATGTGATATTAAGTGTGATAAGTGACATGAAGAAAATTAAAAGCGAGTAGAGTTTCCAAGAGCATCAAAATGACTTAGAAATAAAAACCTGTCAAAAATGTATTTGACTTAATCAATGTCATAAAATTTTCAAGAAACAGTCTTAGAAGTATAAAAGATGCTGCAGTTATGGGAGACAAAAAAAAAAGCCTATTCTTCTGTCTGTATGAATGTTCAGAAAGGGACACCTGTGGCAGCAGGAGGCATCACAATGTCAACTGTCATAGCTAGAAGGGTGTTATTATCCCAATAAGCTCAAATGGAGCAAGTATTAGGAAGATTTTATCAGTCAAATGTGTAATGAGGCACAAAATCTATTGTCTGAAATTGCAGAAAAGTGCTCAGGAACTAGGGAAAATCTGAGTTACTGCTTCCTTCTAATTAGAGTAGATTATTGACTAGATTATTGACATTCTTATGTAAGAATGGCAGGTGAATATATATTTTAATTTTAATTCTTTGCCCATAGAAACACACAATCAAAAAACACATCTCAAAAGGAGGCACTAAGGGCAACAGCAGTCCCAGCAAAACAAAAGGATAAGAATTTTGACCAATCATAGCTCAGAGAAAGTACATTTTTCAAAATGAAATTAAGAACATATTATGACCTCAATTTATATTGCAACAATTTACCATAGTAGCTCAGTTAGTCTGTTATTTTTGACTAAATAACATTGCCTTTCAAAGCAAAAATATACCATTGTTGTTCCTGAACTAAAATCTTGATGCATTATTCTCTGTGTATCTAGTTTGCAGAATTTTGTCAATTTTCCCCTAATACAAGCATTTATAAGCAGCACCCTGAAATCTTACACAGAGATCAAAATTCTCAATGGTATGCCCATATGGTATTTTGTAGAAAAGCTTTACTACCAACTCTTCCCTTCAAAGTACTTTCAAAAATACAAAGAAGTAGTAGCAGACAATTTTCTACTCCTAGATCTGTAATCCCCTTTTCAGAAAAAAAAAAAGCAAAACAAAACCCAACAACAAACAAGTAGAAAAACTTACAAACCAAAACCAGAAACAACAAAAAAACAATCACCAACCAAAACAACAGTCCAAAATGAACCCATCAAAACAAACATTTTATTGATGCAAAAATCTTGAGCGGCTTTTTTTGTTAATCAGGATTTACTCCAAAAATGTCCTTACTTTTGATTTTATTAGTATTCTTAAGCACAGTTATGATGAAAGGGTTGATGCTTCTACAACAGTGCACCTGAAAATGTAGACTGTGAAAAAATCTTAATTTTAAAATCCTTTTTATTAGAAAAAAAATACAAGAAAAAAAAATCCCCTACTATGATTGAAGACTAAACAGAGATTTATTCATGACCCTTAGGTTGACCTTAAAGAGTATGAAGACTATAAAAGTTTCCCTTCACAGTTTTGCTTAGCAAAGAAATGTAAATGGAAAGCCTGAGGTACCATTGTAGATAAGCCAACACAAATTCTCCTGAGGTAGAGCCACTTGCATAGTGAGTCGTAATGAGGTCAAGACATTGAGACAAGTCTGCAGGGACTCTCGATTCTGAAAATTTCTGTCTCTGTTGCAAACCATCTGATAAATGCAAACATTTCTCGCTTCCAAAACATGGAACTAAAACACATAAAATATATAAAAAGTTAATTAAAATATAAGCACATGTCAGTTGATATCAGCAAAGTACAACAAAATGGCAAGTAAGAAAAGATTTGGCATAACCAAAAAAGAAAAATTCAGCATGACATTGAACTGAGCATTAGAATATGGACAAAGTGTTAAAGCTTCAGGGTTGCTGTACCATTAACCTGAGTCAGTTTCCCCTGTGTCACAGGGAGAAAATGCACCTAGTGCACTAGGAGTGCTGGAAGGGGTGTAGGGAGAATGAGGCATTAAACTGCTATTCAAAGAATCTGGCTTTGACACTTGGCTTCTCTATAGAAGTCTTTCTTAAACTAAGGCAAGTTTTAACTTTTCTGCACTTCATCTATATCACCAGTATCTTATTTCTCACTCTCATCTGTTACTTTTCTCTTCCACAGATGGATTTTTCATTCTCTTCCTTGGAATACCTAAGATAATGTGACCTGAGTCATGCCTGGACTACAGCATCAGCTGAACAAACAACGTGAATGGGCTAAGTGAGACATGACCAGTCAGCACCTACCAATCTCTCAAAAGCCTCCTTACCTGATAACATTTGAAATTGTATTATTTTGTTGCAGTTAATTCACTGAGGCTGGAAGTTTCTAGCCCTGAAAACACCATTTCTTAGTGTTACATTGAGAAAAAAGCTAACTGCAGGACCGTGGCAAAAAAAATATCTAAAGCCTTGAGATAATTTGACACATTATCATTTTCCATTTCCACTTGTAGGGATCATTGCCAAACTAGATTCCATATCAGAAAATTTAGGGATATCTCAGTCTGTAAAGGCTAAGTTACAGAACAGGGATTTTAGTATAGACTTGCAATAGCACTTTGCCAGTAGGATAGGTTCAAGGTCTAGGCAGACATACAGAAAACAGAGGAGAATATCTCTGGAACTTCAAACTTATTTACAAAATATTTTTTAAAATGTATAAACACAGTCCATGATCATATTCTTTTCTAGGAAGCTGAACCACATTTTAAAACAAAACAAAAATACTAACCAAGTATCTCTTATATCATGATATCTGCTTCTAGCTTTTAAGCCAACTGTCTGCTTTCTTCTCTTCACTAAACACCTATTTACTCTCTCACTCATGGATAAGAACTTTATTAACTCAATACACAGGAGCTGCCTACCATTTCTGTTCATTGTTCTTGATCACAGAGTAACTTGCATTAGTTAATTCAAAATACCCACCACGTAAAAAGGTAGAGCTTCTCAGCAAAGAACTGTTTAAAGTAAAACACAACATGTTTTTAGCATTCCCCCTATATCAACTGAAACACTTTCTTCCACAAATAACAAAAGGTATACTGCAAGTCCCTACCTTGATAAGCAATTAACACAAAAGGTTTCCAACACATTCTTATGGTCACTCAGCTTCCTAAAGCTTGAAGCACTTAGAAAACTATTCAGCATTCTGTCCTTTTTGTTCATTGTGGGCAAATAAGCTATTAAAAATATAACACTGCTTTTCTAACTGTCATGACCTTTTATTGTAAGTAGAATTTTGCACACTTACATTATAAAATACAGGAGAATGTTTTAATTGTCTTGCATTCTGCCTTGTTCTTAGATCATACAATACAGAAATTTCCAAAACTGTAGGACATTTATCAAATTTTGCCCACATCCTGATTCAGACAGTGGATAATAGCAATTATTTCAGAGCAAAAACTGCTGTAAGCAGTTACAGAACACCACATTCAGAGAAAACTGCTGTATTAACACTAAGTTGGTGGTGGTTAGCTTCTGCCACAAAAGCATTAGGCACTTATATCCTCTTAAAAATATACACCAACTCCAGATGTTCATATCATAGGTATGATCATTAAATCTCAATGCCATTTATATGAACAAACTATTAAGGATTAGTTAATATTAATATACAATTATTATGAAGTACGTTTGTGGAGGACAAAATGGGCTACTTACTTTGAATCTGTGAATGTCTTTGGCCATAAAAATTTTAGAAACCCAAACCTACCGTAAGTGCTGCCTTGTTTTCTCTGACACCATTTGGAAAAAAGGTGGATTTAAAGCGGTGCACATCACCCATGACATCATCAAGGTTTACAGAAACAAACTGCTGAAGGTATCTTTCATAGCACTGTAAAAGTGCCAACTTATATTCCTGAAAAAAAAATCATATGTTCTTTTTATAGTTTGTATATTGCATTTCTATTTCTACAAAATGTGGTTTTTTATTATCTTTATGAAAAAAAGTATCAACATGCAAGAGAAACAGGAAGTAAAGCACTACAGTTTCATACAAATATCCAGCAATGCAGTGTGAACACTCAACATATGAAAGGTTGAAACACTTAAAAGAATGGCTTATGCTTTGTGAGTTTTAGTGAGTTTTGTTTATTCTAATCATAAATATGACATACCAGAGAACAATTATAAAGCAGAGTCCCGGGCTAATGTAATAAACTTAAAGAGTTGCTGGAATACCCTGCAGTTTTACAGGAATGACAACAATACTGCACTTCAGAAAAAAGTACTTCATAATCTAGAACTTTATAAGCAATGTATAGATATAATCACTTGTCTCTTCCTTGTTTCCATGTTGTCAAAGGTGTTTTTTTTTTTAATAAAAAAGATAGAAAGTGTAAGATGCATTAAAACAGACTGAAACAACTGAAAACTGGAATTTACATATGGCCAAGAAATCAACAATAACAGACCAGAAACTGCCACTGGGTCTTTAAGAACTGCTAACAAAGAGGATGTTGACCCTCATGTCTAATTCCAAACAGAGCTCCCCAGCAGCAGGTCGAACCACTCTAAAATCATGCTCACTCTATGGTTCAGTTCTTACTCAGATCTGGAAGTGACATTCACTGAATCACCACCACCACTTCCTTCAGCAAGGATTACATTTAGGTTTCTCTACCAATTTCACTAATTCTAGCATACACACTAAATAAATTCTTGAGGGAAAGGTAACTAATTTCTACTGGCAAAAATTATCCTTTAATATTTGATCACACAAAATTCTTATTTCCTTGCACTCCCTTCTTTTTCACAATATAAATTCCTTCCACCACAGTGAGACTAAATGACATGTAGTCCTTAAAAATAATTATTGCTTATGGATAGTCAGTGGATAGGCACCTGCTTAGCTTTCTGTCCTCCTGCTGTATTTTTGCAAATGCCTTTAGAGTCCTTCCTATAATACATCTGCTATGTATATTTTAGGACACACCTAAATTCATTAAGTCATATATCTGGAAATTACTTAGTCATTAGTCATCATATGATCAGCACTGACTCATTTTTTCTCTGCCTCTCACTCTGCCTGTATCTGCCTGTCATCTTTGGTCATAGACACGTATTTTAAGCTGTTCAGAAGAGGATTGACCTTTTTGTTATGTGTCAATAACAATAATGGTATTCTGACCCATGGCTTTGGATTTTAAGTGTTATCACAGCCTAAATGTACCTATTAGATTACACAGATGACTGCCCATAGCTGTCCCTGCAAAGTCACAGTTTCTACATGTGGCTGCTGCTTTCACACAGAAAGCAGGACAATAGGGCCATGTGAGTTAGACCCCTCAGATGATTCAGAACTTAAGTATAATATAATGTGCAGGTTAAAACTTAAAATACTCAAGAGTAGTTTTCAGCTAGGAGTCAAGAGGGGTACTTTTGAAAAAGGCTTCACCCCACCTATCACAGACCTTGGTTTTACACCACGTTCATCCTCCCTGTAATGCATTTGAAATTTGCAGCCTACATTCCCTGTTGTTTCTATCTATTGCTTTTCAGGGGAAAAAAACTAGAATGAAAGCTAATTTTTCATTCTAAAATTAAGTTAAAGAAATGCGCTTAAAAGTGGGAGCTAAAAAAAAAAAAGGGTTGAAAGTATTAGGCTGGCCAGCTAAACAACTTCTTCAACACTGATAACTTTAATGTAGAAAAACACGTTACACCAGAAGTTTGAAGTTGCAAGCAGACGTCTTTACGCAGAAACATGGACTATTTTCAGGCAATCTAGGGTCAGGTCATTAAGCACCTTGAACGTAAGGACCAAACTATATTGGAGTGTTGCTTTGGAAAGCCAATGCAGAGTACAGAGAACAGTATCTGTTCCTTTTGAAATAACTTTACTGAGCATTCTGTGAGAGCAGCAGTTCCCAAGCATTAAAAGCTTCACGTAATGTTTCAAGCAATTCCTAGAGCCTAGAAGCTACAAAAACTTTAGGATATACAAACACAAAGAAAACATGAATTGTCTAGGTAATGCTATTAACAACAGCTGCCATTCAAGCTTCCTTAAGGATTTCTGTATTGTGGAAGAATGGCTTAGAGAGAAAGGCCATATTCCCATGCAAGGACTAGCTGACAGGGCTTTAGGAAAATACTGAGAGCAGATATTTTGAAGGACAGCTTTTCTTTGAGCAATAGATATGTAACCACTTTTGCAATAGCAGGATACTGCAGTTAAGATAGCATGCAGAACCTCCACAGCTAAGGGACTACAAGAATGAGGAACTGGGTGGGACTGACCTTTGCTGTGGTAGCCAATGATGAGCTTGCTTTTGCACTATGTATGAGCTTAATTATTGATGATATAAATGTAACCAAGAGCATGCAATAAATGGTGACTTGCTGATCATTCACATTGAGTGCTGCATTTCTCCCGCCAACTCCGACACTGTATGTCTAAATCTACACTGTGACCCTGCACCTTCAATTGTAATGGCTCCACAGTTATGGACTCTTCTATACACCTTCATCAGCCTCCCAGTGAGTGCTGAGTGCTGCTGAAACTCAGCTTCAGCTGGCTGCTCTTTATTCAGGAGCAGGCCACTTTTGTGGAATTCCTCAGGGGCACATGCAATGAAGGATATAGACTTCACACCATCTGCATGACACTCCTGCCTTTGCCATGGCCTGTGGAAAAGCTCACCAAGAAGTCACACATAAACACGCTCCATAAACAGCACAAAGAGCATCTCTCCTTGCTGCATTCCATAAGCAAAGGACATAAGAGTGAAAGAACAGTTTTCACGGGATATGTGCCTCAAAAAAATGGCCCCTCAAACCACCTTCATACATTTCCAGTTATGACCTCTTCTTTTTATTTATTTTTTTTTATTTACACTATTTTTAAAAATTAAGTAGAAGTTACAGAACTAGCTTTCTAACTATACATCTCTGAGCTGCTTCTGAGTGTCATTTAGTAACTACCTTTGAAAGCCCCAGGTTTTATGACATGATCTTCTGACACAAATATCACTGAGCTTGTAAATGGCTCACCCTTGGATTTTTTTCCACAGGAAACACAAAGGACAAATAGTATATAAAAATATATTTGCCTTACTGAGTCAGATCAACAGTTGCTAGCCTAGCATCCCATCTCCAACAGTAGTTAGTAACTAACTGTATGACTAAGAAGAAGCATAAAAACTGAGTTATCATATAGTGAAACATCCCCCAGAAACTCTGTCTTCAACTATCTTGCTCCTGAAACCCTTTTAGCTATGATCTACCCTTTTAGAGGAGACCAGAAATGCACACATAATTCAAGATGAAGTAGCATCACTGATACATATATTGTACAATGTGTAATTGCACTCTGGTTCCTGTTCTCTGTTACTCTCCTGATAATTCTTTTTATTCACATTTGGTTAACTGAGCATTGAGTTGTCAGTGAAACTGCTCTATCATTGTCAATTTGCACTTTAACAGCATTAAAGGCACAGTCAGATATTGTACTCTGCCATGCTGAAACATTGAACGAGTTCTAAAGAAAGACTTTGGGGTGTTTGAAAAGGCACTGGGTGCATAGAAAATATAGATATAGAAAATACATTTAAAAATCAGGGCAATTTTACAGTAAAAAGGCAAGAAAAACAACCAACTGTGACTAGAATTTATTTTGAAAAAGTTTTTACTACTTTCTAAATAGCTTTCAGTAAAATATGATTAAAAATTAAAGTAGCACAGAAACATAATTAAACAAAGGCTATGATTGAACCTTTTCTGATTTCAAATTACTTACTTTGATCTGAACAAGAGTGTCACCAACTTTCACAAGTCTTTCACTGTAATACCACTCCGGTAGTCGTGGCTTGTATTTGATCCAAATGTTAAACAAAGTATTTGCTCTAAAAAAGAAAAAGATATAGGAGAAAAGGTTTCAGATTAAACTGGCAGTAGACCTGTCATAAGAAGTAAACAAATCAGGAAGACTTCAAATTCTGAAAACTCCTTTCTTCCAAATCTATTTGAACTTCTACATATTTCAAAACAAGTGATCATTAAATCCAGATTTAACAAGCAGATAAGGACATTTCTGGGTTTCATTTCTGTCACCACTTTTTATTATACATTTTAAATAGGATGAATTTTCTCCCATGTAAATTCTTATTAAAATGTCCTAGTAATAATCCCCTTGTGGTGTTCAAGCACAGTCACAAGTGGAAAATCTGTCCCACCTTTCAGCTAGTATTTGAGAAGTTCTGTTTGAAGAAACAATTTGATATCTTAGATTCAATAAATTACAGTTCACAGCCTTTATTGGACTGGAAAATACAAATGTTATGAGCAGGGGAAAAAAAAATCCCAAAATAACAATGTATGGTCAGGTAGCTGCAACCTTGGGAACTGGTAGCCATGGAATGAACCATAAAGCTGCAGAGGATATAGAGCTAGGGTATATATATATATATACATATATACTCATGGTATACAGAGCTACACCATGAGTCATTAAAGCAGAACTTTTAGGAATTGTAAATTGTAAGGGGTATTCAGAGAGAACCAAATGACACACTTGCTAAAACAGAGAGGATTTTATGGCAATAGTTGTGATGCTCTTCTGTTGCCTCTGTCTATTATTCCAGCCACAGTTGTTATCAAGGATGTCTTTGTGTAACAAATTGCCTATTTTGCTGAACCAGCAAGCCTCCCACAAATGGTAACTGATTCTAAGCAGTCTTCCTCTGCTACAGAGACACTGACTAGATCATGGCAGTACTACAGTCCCTACCAACCATGGTTTGATGGCCTTGTGCCCTCATGTGTACAGCTTTCCCACATTAAGCTTCTTTAAGAAAACTACATTCTAGATGGAAAACAAAAACTGATCAGACAGACTGCCAATAAGCACTGGGACTTTTTCATAAAAGAATCCCATTAGGAAATCATAACCAGTATTGATAGTGTTCACAGCGCCAGGCATATCTTACATTCATTCTCTTAAAAAATCCCTTGTACAGAAACGTCAGCAGAGTGCCTTGTGATACTGCTACAGCCAAATTATTTATAGGCAGCAATTTAAGAGGAAAGAAAACAACTGAAGAAATATAAATTAACGTTTAAAGAAATTAACGTCTGAAAAATATCCTTCTAGCAAAATTGTCATGCATAAACAATATGCTTAGTGGTGTAAGGTGGCTGGAATTTTTCAACTTCTTTTTAGACTGGGATGGTAGATTGGAATGCAAGACACTTTCTTAAACTGTTCTCTGACATTCAAGCACTTGGAATGCATTCTCACAGTTGCTCATAACTCTTAATTTCAGTTTATAAGAACACTCCCAATTTAAAAAAAAACACAATAACATTTTTTCCACACAGCAATCTGTGAGCCACCTTCACATTTCAAGGTGAAACAAATGTCTTTATGAGAAATCTGTCAAAATGACCTTTACAACAAAGAAATGCAACAACCATAGTCCTTTTTTTTTCCTAAAAGTATAATCTCAGCACAACTCTCAGTTCTTGAAAGTAACCAGCAAGGAAGTAAGTAGGCCATCCTAGAGGTGTACCCTAAAGGAAAAATGCAGTAACAGCACAAACCAGGCCAAAAGCAACAATCAGAATAAAATGTTCTAAGGCATTTTTAAGGAGAAATTTTTTAAGGAAACCATAGCCCGGTGAAATGAAGGGCACTTTACAAATGGATGGGAATGAGTCCCTCCTGGCCCACCCTTAACAATCAATAGTTTGGGTGGGTACTGAGTTTTATGCTGAGAAAAATATTCCACACCAGTTAGTACCTGCAAAGAGGCTTCAAAGCAAAGGAATCTGACAGGCAGCTAAGCAAATTTCCCTTGGACTATTAAAGTAAGAATTTAGGAAAAGACTTTCAGAGACCAAGAGATTTGATGGATATTAGGGGGAAAGGGGGGAAGAAGGGGGAAAAGAGATAGCAAGAATGACCCTGGATGAAGCTCTGGAAAGGTAAGACTAGTACATTTAAGACTGATCAGCTCAAAGTGCCCCAGCAGTGGTGGTCTTCAATTTTCATTATGAATGTTCATGTTAACACATGAGATTCTCAGATACAATAAACAAGCAACAAATCTGTAAAAACTAGTTTAGCAAAGTACTGACGAACCTGACTAGACTTTATGCTTAAGTGGGAAGCTTAAGGTAAACTGATTCTGCTACAATGCCATGACTAACTACAAGTGAGTTCATGACGCAGGAATGTTTTTTTTGACACAGACAAAAGAGGAGAGTGAGACACCTCCCAAACAGCTCCTCAGCTTTTCTTTTAAACAGCCTGTAGATCACCAGAGTTAACAAGTTAACATGCTTAACAAGTTAACAAGTTAAGCATGTGAATTCTTTAAAAAAAAAAAAAGGTGAACTGTTGGAGCTCAGAGGTGAAATTTCGTTATATCCATCCATAATAGAAAAAATTTCCCTAAGGTCAGCCCATAATAGCGCGCACAGGATAAGGCCCACATGGCTAAAATCTTTACTACAAATATAAAGAGTTCTCTGATACTGATCAAAAGCCATATTTTTTAAATACAGGTGGCTAAGCCGCACAGTATGAGATAAAATCAATAGTTCAAGGGAAAGCTTTGATGGCCTGCTGCCAAGAGAAATGGGGCAAAACAACTTACTGTTTAGTTGAGGAAAAATTACTTTTGATTGTTATTTCCAACTAAAAAGACTTGTGATACCAGGGCAAGTCCTCAGTAATTTTTGTTTCCTACATTAGAACATTTAAGTGCCTAAATTATGGCCTTTCTGTTGGCCTATAAACACCAAAGTTAGAAAGAGTTGGAGGAATTAAGCTAATAATTTTATTTTTCTAAACTGAACATACTTGCCACATGGAAGCTGGTTTTCTTGTTGCTCAAAGAACAAGAACACTTCGATCTCAATCCATGCCACAAAAGATAGCTTGAAAAATGACACAGCAAGAAGTCTTTAGAGCATTTAGGAAAGCATCTGTTATAGCCATTACCTTCAGAAATTCTTAGGACCAGAGCTGGTTCTGCAAGCAGCACACACTCCAATTTTGAGTTATCAAACAATGAAGCAGTAGGGAGAAAAAACCCTGAAATTTCACAACCCCCACAATATAGTCTAGACTTTGCTAACTGCCTGAACATATGCTAATAATCAGAGTTCCAGTCTTCTACCTCTGTACCGTCCCTATACAAAATGAAGAACATCTGAGGATGCAGTGCTACTGGGAGCTTCATGTTACTCAATATTCCCCATGCCCTGGAATTCTGGTAGGGATCATTACCACCAAAGACTTCTATCAAGGCTTTGACAGAGTCAGTTCTCACCTCCATGGTGAACACTGCAGATTTCTTCAGATGTGAAAATGCTCTCATGCCAACCAAGGTATGCACGGTCATGGGTCACATCCACAAAATACCAGTTTGAATAAGACAGAACTTATTTAGAAATGTTTGAGAGGCAAAGCAAAAAGGGGCTTGGAGACACTGTTCACAAAAACTGATAACTTAGTACTATATTGCAAACAGATTAGATTCAGCATGGCCGCCTCCCAAACAGAAGATACAAAGAACACATAGAAGAATCACAGCTGGCAATTTTGATAGTATGTGAAGCAGCCAAGTAATGATACTTCTTCTAAGTGGGCCTGGTGAGAATAGCCTTCAATATAATAGTACTGATAAGCTAAAGCTGAAAAAGTAAGGTCTGAAACTACAGAAAGGCTCAAAACAGCAAGCCACTGAAATCAGCTACTGAAACAGTATAAAAAGCCAACATATTGAGATTCAGAACACTAGAGGCAGAAACCTGGAGACCGATATAAACCTGTGTGACACATCTAGGCCTAGACCTAATGATGAACATGCCCCATAAACAAATTAGGAAGCCAGATGGCTTAGAATAGGAAAGATCTCAGCTCAGACAAAGGCCAGGCTGCAGAATTTGAGTACCTTCTGAAAATGCATACACCTACTTCAGAGTAGGATAATTTGTGGATTATTTCTAGGAAACTACTGAGTGAAATATGCAAGGGCAGAAGCCACATGTAAGTGCTAAGGTAACCACCCTGTAACCTAACTCCTATGCTGTTTTTGAAGGATCTTTTGATACCCTGGGAAACTCGTGGAGCTTATGTTAAAGACCTGTAAATTTAGAACAGAGTAGTATTCAGGTAACAACAGAAAAATCAACTATTTACCTTAAAAGAAGCAGTTGAGCTCTTCTATCACAAAGTGCCTAAATGCAGCAGGGAGAGCTACATGAGAAATGCGCAGTCTTTAAAAGACATATGCATGCAGTGTGAATTACCCACCAATTCCAGTTGCTCTATGTTAACCGAATTACAAAATCTCGACTTATGCAGACCCACAGATATGCATGTATGCGAGCAAACAAATATGCACTATTATACTAGCCATATGCTCTGCCTGCATCTATGTGTATAAAAATACACCAGCGTAGACAGGGACATATGCACCAACAGAGCTGCGTGTGCTGTGCTGGTGTAGCCCCACTTTGGAAGGCACGTATGTGCCCACAAGCGCTCACCCTCGCACGCAGCAGCACACGCTGCTGAGCTGCCAGTCCCCGCAGCACTGTCAAGGCATCTTCCCACCAGGAAGCTCAGGCAGCTCTGACAGAACCAACAACGGCGCTGCCAACTTCCACAGCCCCTTGTGCTTTTTCCCTAAAGCACTGATTTGTAGGAAGTACTGGAATAAAAGCGGCGTTCAGATGAAAAACGTTTAAAAAAAAAATTAAAAAATAAAAAGGAAACGGATTGCCGGTGCTCTGGCACTCTGCTGGAGAAGGTTGTCTGGCGAGCATACTCCTGGCCACGTCCCAGCGCAGCGGGCACGGCACTCCCGGCGCAGCCCTCGGCGGCGGCCTGAGGAGGGAGCCGAGCAGGGGCGGGCGCGGCGGTGCCCGGCAGGCCGGAGAGCCCGCGGGGCGGCTGAAGGAACGGAGCGAAGGAGGAGGGGTGCGACCGAGAAAGGGAGCACAGGCAGGGGCAGAGGGAACGGCGAGCGGCTCCCGGAGCGGGCGGCGAGGCGGGAATCGGGGGCGGCGGCGCAGCCCTACCCGTGGCGGTGCAGGTCGTGCTGCGGAGGCTCGGCCTGCCCCGCGCCTCGCAGCCGCCGCAGGGCGCTGAGGACGCGCCGCAGCTCGGCCTCGAAGCTGTCCACCACCGGGTTGCCCCGCGCCACGGGCCCGAAGAAAGCGGCGTGCGGGGCCTGCGGGCCGGCGGCGGGGGCGGGAGGCCCGGCGGGTTCTGCCATGCTCGGCCCGGCTCGGCTCGGCCCGGCCCGGGCGCGGACGCGTCGCTGTCTCCGGGCAACGGCCGCGGGCAGCGGCCCCGCGGGGCCACCCTGGACAGGGCGGGAGGTACCGCTTGGGATGGCTTTTCCACAGCTTGTTCCACCAGGGACGGCACTCGGCACTTACCGACTGTGCCGCTGTGCCCACTGCGCGGTCGCGCATAAAAGAAGAAAGTGTGGTTATCTATTTGTCTGTTAAAAAAGCAAACAAACTATAAAGGTGGTAAACTAGGAAACTAGCGGCCCGTATTTATGTTATAGGAGGTGCCTATAGCAACCTATGTGTTTTGAAGTTCTTGACAGACACTGCGGTAAAGAGGTTTGGCAGGGATGAGAAGGAAACTGACTCTGTTGCCATGTTCGTCAGCTCGATGAGCGTTAAGTACAGCTGGCCTGAAAACATGAAAGTGAAAGAAGTATGTTAAGTGAGCAGTGTCCTGGCAACCAGGGCCTTTGGAGGCAGTTTCTTGACAGTGAATGGAAAAGGATCAATAGAGATGGGTAAAGCAAAGAAATACTTGAGAAGTGCATGCAAGTAACTCATAGATGACAGAAAAATATCTGTCCTTCCAACAGCTGGAGAAACACAGCATCGGCATGCTGAATTACTGGGATCAGAAAATACTGCATTAGCAAGGTCAAAGAAACGACATGAGAATCATCTAGAAACTATTCGTCCTCAGAAAACTGGGAAGATGCAAAAATACTATTAATTTATGACTAATGTGACTGACTCATTTTACAGATTGATGTTGCATTGTTAACCTGCTGGGAGTTGTGTGGATCCATTGTCCAAAAGGTATTGTGAGACTATGGGAAGATCCAGTGACAATAGCTATGCATTTAGGTGGGAGCAAATTTAGACAAAGCACAATAGGGAGTGGGTACCTCAGATATCTGTGGAGGGGGTAGACAATGAAGTCTGCGGTGAAAGGACATGGCAAGAAGATTTTGATGCAGGACTTAGGAACCACTGTGTTCAAAGATAAATTTTACAGAACAAATGAAATATGAGAACTTGGCTTGGAGAGCAGCTACTGCAACATTTAAAGATTTTGCCTGTGCTTTGCCTTATTAACCAAAGAACTCCCTGTGATGGATACCAGATGACTAATAAAACACTGGCCTCTTGGGAAAAGTGGTCTGTGTCACTGTAAGTATTGCTCGTGGCATCCGCTTCAAGTTCCTATGAGGTTCTGAGCTAGTTTTTCTCACTAGATGGTGCTGCATCCCAAAGGGCTGATACTCACATTCATGGAATGCAGAGAGTGCTGCTCTTAAACCAGCAGTGCCTAGAAGCTTCAAGGGGAACCTGAGAGACTGGAAACGAGACTGTTGAGTAAAACTTTACATATCTCTAATGTTTGGGTAGCAGATGGTGGAATGAATATAACATTTGCAATCTGGATTAGCTTTTCAGCCATAGAAGCAGACTGAGTCAAGGAAAACAATAAGGGAAAGGGAGGATAGCCATTCCCCAGAAGGCAAGATTGCAGAACTATGTAAAGATAAAGCTTTAACCACTGGGTGGTTAACCAGGGCGTAGTTGGTAGCCAGCTCATGAAGAGTGTTTAGTCTAAAATTCCTGGGTCAGAGTTCAACAGGATCAAAGTATGCATTCCCCTACTAGGTGGAGGTTTAGTGTATGGAGGGCAGTTCTGACCCTCTCAGCACCCCGGGTGGACCATACACCACCACAGATGCTATGGTGTGTATGTTATTTCAATTTTGGAGGCTTAAAATACTGATTCCTATTATACTGTTCTGGGGAAGACTGGAGTTTAAACTTCAGATAGTCTCCATCTAATATTTAGTGTGTTGAACATTTAATTAAGTCCAAAAGTCAAAAAAAAAGCTTATATATATATTACTAGAATTTTTAACTTCAGAAGGAGTGTAGGTTCTTCAGAAACATTCAGCTTGTATAACCTGATCTTTGCAGAGAAAAACTTGCAAAACAGTAAGAGTGATGGCTACTGAAGTTTTAACTGTGATAGGATAGTTTCCTCAAAAAATACAGCATACCTGTATGACTTGGAAATTTTATAGAAAAAATTTTAGTTACATTACAATAGGGTCCCTACACCCTAAAAACATGTGATCTGTTAATTGGAAGGCTAATTATTTATTCATCATTGGTAGGTGAACATTTAGATAGTAATTTGAACTACAGTAACATTAGGGAGAAAGTAGGGTAGATTACGGAGCATTGGCATGGACATGATCCCCAAAAAATGGAACTTAGGTAAATCCCCTGACTCAAACAGAGAGGGTATAGCAACCTATGCTTTAATACCACAGGTCAGGAAGCTGCCTCAGAAACAGAAGCAACCACAAAGAGTTAACTTAGTAAAAACCCATATAGGAAGTATCTGCTCTCATGGCTGTGGGGCTAAAAGAGTATGCTTGAGTCAAGTATGCTTGAGCTGTAAAGAAGAAAAACCTTGCTGTTAACTCATCAAGCTGCCTGCTTACTTCTCGTGTGTCTGTTCCACTTGTGTGAACAGCATTGGTTGCTAAGAGCAAACAAAGGAGGGAAACATGGCATGATCGTAGCAGAGTTGGGCAGGAAGAGTGTGCAGTGATATCTGGGTACAGGGGCTGAGGTAATGTCTGCTGAGCCCTATCTAGAGCATCAATCAAAGTTTGTTTCCTATGGATAATTCTGAGATGCATGTTCAGATCCCTTTCTGGATGCTTGTAGCAAATACACACCTGAATTACGGTGCCTGTAGACTTTGCTGTTTAATATTCAGAGACAAGAGGCAGTCATGGATGCTGTATTACTAGACTTCTGCAGGGTAACTTGACAGTCCCCAGAGATTTGAAAGAGCTACATTTATGTCATATCTTCCCTTCATGCTTTCAGGAAAAATAGTCTGAGCTGAATCATTCTGTGCCATCACTTAGTATCTCAGGCTGATAGGCTAATGAAGACGTGAGAATTTAAAATAATGCTTAACACACTTATGTACTACATATTCAGAACTGGGATCTGCATTTACTCTACTTGCAGTATGGCTGCCTGATCCTAAGAGCCAGTGGGAATCCACTTTGGATAAGACATTCCTCTTTGAATAGGAGTGAATTGTTGGATTCAAAAAATAGAAGAAAATCTAAAAGTTATCAAGGAGTTGACAGATACACTGTCCTGTTTTGAGAGCATTTTTGTTTTTTTTTGCTGTACCATGAAGAAACATGTCCTGAACTAGGAAGCTACATGCCTGATTGCAAAGGTAGGGAAATGTGAAAAGATGGTGGGGATTACTTACTTGGGACACCATGCAGCTTTTCAAATAAAGCAGCAGTGCAACTTTACTGAGACGGTGACACATATTTGTAAAATACTTCAGTACTCTTCCTGTCAGTGAGCAGTGTACAAAATTTGTCAGACAATGGCATGGTCTCTGAACTCTGGGACATAGATTAACAATAGCTGAGGCATGTCAGTCTTTTAACAAGCAATTGATGATCTTTTAATATATAATGAAAGCAAATCTGGGACAGTTTTAATGCAAGTGAATGCTAAGAGAAGGAAAATGCTAAGTTTTTACTGGAAAACCGTTCTTGGCTTCTGTTCTGGTCTAGTTCATCAGTGTTGTAAGTGGAAGGGAAAAGAGTGATCAACACAAGAAAGAGCTGCAATGACTGAGAGCTGTGCCAGTGCCAGGTTCTTACAGAGCTGTGTTCAAGCTTGGCGTGACGGTTGTCTCTGTGTTTTCATTGTATTATATGAAAGACTTCAGTGCCAAACTCTAAAAGATGACATGAGAGCTTTCAAGATTATAGTATATGAACGTGTTTTTTTTTCTTTTAAAATCTGAGTGTGAATGCTTACAAAAAGGTTTTCTCAGTTTCCTTTTATCATCAGGAAAAATTTGTTAGGCATATAAATTAATCTCAGCTGACTTGCAGAAAATGGAAGAAATATGGCAGAAGCCATCTTGGTCAGCTGATTTTTCCCCCCACTGCAAAGAAAGTGTAGGAGCGTGTAATATTTGTGTGAACAATCTGCGAGATTTGACTCACCCACTCAAGTTGTATCGTTATGCATTGAGTGGGTTAAGCAGTCTTTGGGGAGGGAGATACTGCAGGGGTTTAATATAGCTGCTTGAGCTTAAGGTTTAAATTGAAACATGACAGATTCTGAGATCTTCATTATGGGCTTAAGTGCCAAAGGTAGCAGTTGGAAATATGAAAGTCCGTGAGTGACTTTCCAAAAATGGTGAAATATTGATTCAAGGTGAGAGTTTGCCTACAGTGCATGTAATTCTCTTTAAGTTTTTAAAGATACACTTCATTCCAGCTTACAAGTAAATTCTACTCAAGTAGACATCAACTGCTGATGAGATTATTTTGCAAAGGCTTCTAGGAACCTGCAAATATTTCATCTGAGAATGTACTATTTTCAGTTCACTAGACAGACTGTGGAGGAAAGATCGTGTCTCACTTAAAGATCTTGTCTTAAATCTCAGGAAGCCATAGGGGTACTTCTGATGAAGAAGCTACACCTAAGGCTAGTTTAGAGCAACAGTAAAGATGTCTTGTAAATAAGCCCTGTAAATTCCTTCCAATCATGAAAAAGTGAAAGCATGCACAAGATTTTTAGTGATGTGCATGGAAGCTGCATTGTAGAAATGCTCTAAAACCAAGGAACACTTAGATGTTTGTAAAAAAATGCTAGAGAGAGTCCTTAGTTAAAGACTACATCCAATCTATTGAGCAGAGATGGCCAAGGTAGTTTTTTGACCTGAAATGTGAAGTAGCAGAGATGGAGTATGGAAATTACTTCTATTTTAGCTACATTCAGCTTAAGATGATTGCTAGCTAGGCATCTAGCAGTTAGATTTGATTTTGGAAAAAAAAAAAGTGGTGGAATGTTTTGTTTAAAATACATTTTCTTAATTTCATAAATATTCTCAAGACAAACATTAAGTGAGAGCAAGTGTAGCCTGTTCCAAGAAATAAATTAGTTCTGAAGATCTTCCCAAATTCTCCTGAAGCCAAGTATGACAGTGCATTTTTATTCATATTCTCCTGATGCACATTTGCTGTTTATAATTTTGAGCTTCTGCAAATGCTGAAGATAGAAACAGTCCTGGGGAAGTTACACTATTGTTTGTATATATAACTCCTGAGTAGCCAAGTGCATCCTTATCATGACTCTTTCTCTGTTATGCATTTGGTCTGGGACTACTCACAGGATTAAAATAGACCCTTCTAGGAATTAACTATTGGCAACAAAAGGACACCTAAAATAACCTGGTGATGCCCTCCAGTATTTTTAGATAAATGCATTTCTGTTCAGTCATTTTCTTACTGCATTATGGTATGAATTTTGAAACTTTTTGACACCATTGCTTCCATATTTCAGTCTTACTAGTTTTGCATTTGCTTGCAAGAATATTTCACTCCAAGGTCAAAGTGTCTGCTGATTGAGGTTTTTTCAAGCAGCTGACAGAAATTGTTTTGGACAATAGCCTGACCTTGAAATAGGAGATTTAGCAGCCTGGAGGTCAGCAGTAGAAAATGACATAATGTGGAAGAGTAGTGACTTTTTTGTTATTAAGCATTGCTTATTCAAGGAAGTAGAATAAAAATCTTTCTTTTCACATAGTTATTTGGATTTTAATAATTTCCAATACTTAAAAAATATTATATGTAATTATATTTTCTATTTTTAATAATATAAACAATTTTGAAATTTTTATATGTATTATTTCTAATAATGATATATTAATGTAATTATGTAATTGTGAACTTCTATCTTAATACTTTAGAA
Organism: Cinclus cinclus; assembly: GCF_963662255.1. Taxonomy (NCBI): domain Eukaryota; kingdom Metazoa; phylum Chordata; class Aves; order Passeriformes; family Cinclidae; genus Cinclus; species Cinclus cinclus. The sequence goes on from NC_085049.1 coordinate 63,088,469, forward strand.
TTTTAGAAAATTAATGTTTAAGAACAAGTAATTGTTTTGCATATTACATACATGTGAAAAGAAAAATAGAATTGTAATCTTTACCCTTTTCTCCCTCAGAATTACAAATTAACAAAAGAAAAAAATCATCTTTTCTCTACACGATGACACCTTAGGAAAAACGGAAATTGCTATTAGCACTTTACTGTGTTTAATTGATGCAATAACAAAAAAATAACAAAAGAAGTGGTTAGATCTTGGCCTCATGAATCTAGATGAAACCTTGATAGCAAGTTTTGAAAATGTTACTAAAATGCTTTCATGTGGGCATATGGCTCTTCATCTGTTAGATATGAATACGTGAAAATAGACAATTTTTTACTCAGTGAATCCACTTCACATACCCTGGCATATTTATTACATTTAGAGACAAAACCATGGTATTTACGTTTGTAGAATCAAAGTAAACGGGTAGATTGTATTCCTTCTTCTGTATCGTTACCAATAGACTTGCTTCATAAATTATCCCTGAAGAAGAAAATTCTGTCATGTTGTACCTGTATAATTCCATTGTAAGGCTGACAGAATGGTTCCTTAAAGAAGGCAGATAAAACTTTTCTGAATTATACATCCATCTGGGTGAGCACAAAAAATAACTTAGTTATAATTTTGTCATCAGAAACATAATCACTAGGTTTAAAACTTGAATAAAAAAATTCCATGATAATTTGGAGGTGCATCTACATTAGCAATTTGGTCGTGATCAAGAGCACACTTTTGTAGTATCCTCAAGTGCAGTAATATTCTGCAATTGTTGTATGTTACAGAATGGTCCTGAGTGCATGGGCTGGACTGCCTCTGAATGAACCTAGGCTGAAGTGTGACTTCTTGAGCACATCTGACATCCTCCCTCTGATACCAGAGACATTCAATCTTCAGGAACAGTGAAACCCCCAAAACGTGCATTATGTGAATATCTGGTCCCTGTGACTAGTTGTTTCACAGTACAGATCTGCTTTGGTGACAGTTTTTCTTGTTAATATAGCCATAGGCTACTTTCCTGTTTGGGAGAAGAATTTCTTTTGAAGCAGGATGAAAACCAATTATGCCATTTCTGGAGAACTGTTTTTTAAAATATCTATACTTGAAGACAGCCTAAGACACCACTGCTATCTCCACTTTTCTTTGTAGACAGAGGAGAGGGAAATGTTTACAGACTTTAAGACACAAGTTAAACATTTTTTACTTGTTGCAGAACTAGATCTTCTGTTTGTTTTCAAGAGGTGAAGATTTTTAGTGTCTCCTCAGTACCATTAACATAGAGGACAAAACTGCAGTGATTACAAATACCTAACAAAACATGCCAGTGCATTGTGTATGGCATCATATCAGTTCCCAGGTTGAAGTTTACAAATAGGGCCTATGCCCCTGGTTTGTAGTTTGTGTTATGATTTAGTTAAGAAAAAAGGACCACTTCATTAAGCTCTGTTACAAAAAGTATTCTCCAGCTCAGGAATAACAATATCCTCTTCTTTATATCTTTTGTTTATTTCCTTAAAATTATAAACTTAATGGATCATGTACTTTCCTAGGTGCCTCCATGTTTTCTAGGCTACCTTCCATAGGTCATCTACATGTAAATGCTGTCCCTAAGCCAGAGACCACTGTGTCTGTGCAGCTCAGCTGGTAGGCAGCAGGTCAGTCACTGACTGCAGGACTCAATGTGATGCCTCTGTTCACACTGTTTCATTACAATCATTTTCAGGGGCTGAGAGAATAGAAAACCTGCCCTTACCGTGCAGCATGGTCCCTCCAGAGAACCCATAATAATTTTCTTAAAACACAATACTAAGACACATGTCTGAGGGTAATGTTTATCCTACTGTAATAGTGCTCCTCCTGTTTGTTCAGCTGTCCCAGCAATACCCACCTAGCCCTTTTCAGCATTTATATCATCTATAGTTTGTAGTAGTCTGATCATTCAGGGACAGTGAAAATTGGTGTGTTTTCAGGAAAGCATAAGAAGAAAAGGAAATTAATTAATCAGTGCCATAATGCCAAATTCCCATTGCAGTGAGAGGTCAGATGACTCTGTTGCCTGTTCTGCTCTTACACCAGATGCAGCATCTGAGCCAGCTCTAATCAGGCTTAGCCACTTGGCACAGCACTGATCAGTGTGGAAATACCAAAACAATGTAATTACAGCAGAAGGATGTACCAGAACAGTCTGTCTCCAGACTCAGTGTATCTGGGATCATGCTGTGTATTTCTGATCTGGTGCTACTTTGCATAATGTTGGGTGCACATTTAATGGCCAGTATTCACAGGTGCACAGAGTCAAGAATCTGGGAATGTACAGGCATGGAGACGACAAGAAGGGAGAGACTGTTGTTAATGAGATGCAGAAACTGTGATTTGCCTTGGAAAGCTCAAAGGCTGTAACATGTGGCATTTGGCATAGAGGGAGAAGGAAGTATAGTATGTAATAGTACAGCTTCTGCTGTATTTGTACGGGATGGAAAAGAGCTTTTGACTGGTATTCTCTTTTCAGGGCAGAAGAGGAGAGAGCCCAGACAGAATATAGATATTCACAGAAAGCACTGGACAAGAAGGCAAAGACAAAACAAAGGAGTGAAAGAACATGAGAGAAAAGGAAAATAGTCTGCAGCATCCTAAGTGCCTGTGATGTTTAAGAGTAGAGTCCTCAGAACAACAGTTGTCCCATAAGAGAAAAAATATTATGCCTTTAATGCTGATGGAAGTATGTCTCAAGTACGTCTCCAGAGGTTGCTCAGGATACTGAGAGACAGTCTGGACACAAGATGAAAATATATGAGAAATTAAAAATAATACCTTCTTCAGAATACTTCCTAAAAGATGATACTTTCATATATGTTTGTTGTGGTCAGGGGTTTTGGGCAAAGGAAAGGATAAAGTTAATTGTGGCAACTTTAGTCCCTAGCCTGTATTTCTCAGATCTAAAGTTGGACAAGCTTACTTTTGATAACAGCAACGCTGGCTAGTATCTAGCTTAAGCTCCATGCCTGATAATGATGCTGGTTGCCTTCGGACATTAAAAGGGGAGGGAAAAGAGCCTTAATTCTTAAGGGCTTTTTTATGTGTTTTGGGGGAAAGGGGAAGCTAAGAGGGGGCTGGTTTGTTGGTTTGGGGATTTTTTTTTTCTTGTCTTTGCAAAAGCTTTTGCACTGTTTAAAAATAAAAATTAAGACTTCTAGCAGAGGCAAGTGTGGTGGTTAACCTTTCTGCTCCTATGGTTTCCATTATCTGAGCTGTTCTTTGGAGCAGTAACTGAAATAGAAGGCAGAGAGTGGGAGTGCTGAATGGGAAAGTGAGGGGCCCTGGCAGATCTCTGTAGTGCAAGTGGAGCTCCCTCAAGCCTCTCACTTACATTTTCTGAGTCACAGAATTCAGGGTGGATGATGGCAATTATGTACACTGGGTACAACAGAGATCTGAGATAAAGAGATACTGGTCCTGGTTATAATAAGAGAAAGGCAGCAGCTGAGAGCAATAGAAGAAGAAAGCAAGAAGAAAGGAAAAACATTAAGTGGGAGTAGGTCAAGGCATATATTTTCGCAATGGTGCTGGAATTTCAGGTCTTTAAACTCCTTCAACAGGTGATACTTCCTCCCTGGGACTCTGTAGCTATTAATATGGAAGCGAGACATTATAATGTAGAGAGACAGTCTGGCGCTTAGTCCTTGAGAAGTTTGCAGACAGGGAGTTGTGGGAAACTTCCTGAAGGAAAAGTGTTTTGCCCTGAGGCTAAAAGTGGTGGAACATATTTGCAGGGTCCTAAGCAAAGGGACCTTGGGAGGTTCAGACCAAAATGATCTTCTCTCCATAAGTGAGCTGTAAGAGGTCCCATTGTGTTTCGGAAGGCTTGAAGATGTTGCTGTTTGTGTCATGGGATGACTATTCATGTTCACCATTTTGGAGCCTGAATGATTTGCTAATGCCTACACTACACTTCTCTTACTGCCTAGGGATCTGTACAGTCTCTGTACTTTATTAACTTTCTCTGTAATACATTTATTACCCAGCTTTGGTCCAAAATGACTGCATTTTGTGTTAATTTTTTAAAAAAATTATTGTACTTTTCTATTTTTTTTAATTTTGCCAACTAATGTGAGGTGATTATTGCACTTTAATAACTGAAATTACTATAGCATTTTGAAAGTAAACAGTTGATCAGTAGTTAAACTGAATCCAATTCCCTTTAAAAGGTCAGTTACCCAATGGCAGATCACCCGAGGAGTTAAAGGATATCAACAGTAGCCTGAAGCTATTCAACACTGTAGTATTCAGTGAGTAGTATTCAGATAAATTTGTTAGACTTCAAAACTAATAGTTCCTCAGACATCATTATTATTTATAATTTATTCATTGTGTTTTTTTCTGTTCTATGAATTTCTGTAGCACCTCTATTATAATAATTTGGTACATCTCTATCATTTACTTTGACTGTTATTTTCAAGAGGTAATACCTCAAAAGTAGACACAATTAGATTACTGAATAATGCAAACCACAAGAGACATTTATATAGAGAGGAAAAAGAAAATACAAGCTAATGGCTAGTTCAACCTTCATTAAATACAAAATGTAGCAATTATGGTAAGCTTTCCAAGTTCTTAAGTGTCCTGTATCACCTAAGGCCTTATTTTTCAACCCTAGAGCTGTGAAGCCCCTGCATTTAATGTGCACAATAACTTTTCAGAGGAAAGGAGATTTTTGCATTTGTGGGTGCATATGCATTAGGTAAAACAGTCCCCAGCAAGCGGTGAGTAAAGTTCTCCAGATCATTTCTACCTCAGTAGGACCTACAGGACTTAGAAATGCACTGATTTCTGAACGCCCTTGTAAAAGTCACTGTGATGTCAGAAAAATTTTTATTTTATCTCAATTTATCCTGTTCAGCACCTCAGGCATCATCTCTTTAGCAGTTATTTTACATCCACCATTAGTGCACACTATCAGGACGTTCTAGTGCAAAGCACTAAAAAGCATCATAGTAAATGACTATCATGAAAAGACATTATCACTATAATTTAAAAAACTATTCACAGCACCTGCTACATGAGTGTTTCTTAACAGGATAAACTGAAGCAAGACAAATATCTTAATTTTACTTCTCTAGTTTTTGAGAAAAGGAAATACAAAAGGAAATTAGAACATCCAGCACTCTTGGTAATAATTACCATAAGCATTTGAAAAACAGTCACAAAGAAAAGATATGTGCAGAGTCAGAGACTGCAGTGACCTCCCACACTGCCAAGTTCTTTAGAATTACTGAAATTATAAACACAGTAAAAGCTCTTCTTTCCCAAACAGCCACCTCGATGTCACTTGCTTCCACATTCCGGCTTCTGTCGCTGCAGCCCACACTTTCTCTGTTGCTAAGTGCTTTAGGCTTCTGCAATATGTTCCAGCAGCTCCCTGTTTCTCCCATATCTCCTAACGTGCTATCATCTGAGAGCAGAATGTCTGGGTTTATCTGACATAGCAAGAAAAAAAAACTAAACTGTACAAATTGCAGATTCTTAAAGACTACTAAAATTTTCCATGTGAAAAAATGTCGTTGTAATCTTGCATGTCACTTCATAACATTTTGTTAGAACATGTTTTCAATTCACAGTAGGATATGTGAGGGATGAGGGCACATTATGGCTCCTGGGAGCAGCTGTAACTAAATCTTGACTGTAAGTGACAATAGCAGCACAGAGCGCCGGGTGCTTGCAGACGCTTACATCAGTGCTGCCACTGAGCTATGCAAATAAAGAAGCTCATAAATAAATGGAAGTCATAGGAAAAGCAGGGGGAAAAAAAGACAATACAGCAGTTAAGAATTTATATGATTTTGTAATTATATTGGTAAATGAAGTCTGTTACATCTTTCATCATTCTGGCTAAAACACTGGTTTCTTGTACCATCATAGCAGGCACACAGTAGCTTCCATTCAGGAGAGAATGACATTATCACTGTTATTCACCCAGCCATGTCTGCCTTTCTTCATTTTGGTGAGTAGGCATCTTTTGAGTGAAGTTTTCAGCCTATGTGCCTTTACCCACCTTGGGGTACAATTCCACAGTTCTCCCTGTATCCTTGGCTACAATACCAGCATACCTACTATTGTTATTGCTGGCAGGTTTTGCCTTATGTCTTTCATTCAATTTAAAATGAGCAACATTAGCTCTTTAATAGTGATTAGAGAGCTGTCTAGTGATCAAAGAGCTAACATATATAATTAAATTGTGTGGGCATCCCCCTTACCAGATACAAGAAACATTCTAGGCACATTTTTAGGTTAAATTTGGCATTTCCCAAAGCCAGCTCAAGGTACAGGAAAAAGCAAGCAGTATTTTCAGGAGAAAGTAATTCAGCACATAAGGACTGGATTGGTAGAATGAAATAGTTGATACTAAGGCACCTCATTTTTCCATGATATGGGTTTTGAGGGTTTATTCTAGATTTTATTTAGTGTGGTCACTTGAGCCAAACACCTCCACTACACATATGTATCAAAGCTTTCTGTTATGTTTCTGTTAGGTATGTGCTAGAGGACCTTGTGATGATGCAGCTCACGCTATTTTGGAACCTCTTGTCCCCATTAGCACTAGGGTGCATGTGGAACAGATTGGAAGCAGAGCTTCTGTTTTCATTTCCTCCTGAAGAAAATTGGTTTCTATGCACCAAAACCACTTTGAGAACTGAAACACCACATGGTAAGTGGAGACAATGACAAGATTTTCCTCCAAATCTCACTGTTGCTTTGAAACTAATTGCTAGTGTAGACACAGCCTTCTTTGACAGTTGATGAAGGAGCAATCTGCAGGTTCTGCTAGGGCCTAGGAGAGATCAGCTGCTTTAAAAGGCTGAATCTCTTCCCTCCATATAGACCACCTTTCAATATCACTGCAGGCCTTCCTGCTCTTCTATCAGCGCACTGTGATACTCTTTTTCCCACATCCATTCCCATGATGGAAAATGTCCCTAGCCCCCCTCATTTCCACCCACGTGGAAGGTACAGGAAGTGACCTGTAGAAATGAGGCAGGCTGTAGAATGAGGACCAACAGCTGCCTGAGACATGAGCATGGAGATGCCATAGCCAAAGAGAAGTGAGAAAAAAGTGTCTCTAGTGTTAGGTGGGCATACATAGGGTGGTAGAGAGGGGTGTCAAAGCCCCCATGACTTCCAAAGCTCTGCTGTTTTGTTTTTTTGCACCTCAGCCTCCTAAAAAGTCACTGGCAGTTCACAGTACCTTAACATTTCTATTCAACAAAAAAAAAACAAAACAACCCCCCCCCCCCCAAAAAAAAAAAAAAACCAACAAGAAAAAAAACAAACCCTCCCAGTGTCCCCATTTCTTATTTGGAAATAGCTTGCCTGCTACAGCTGCAAATTTAGATCAACCACTCAAATACAAAATTTTTGAAACCATGTTTCAGCAAGATGCTTTCCCTCTGCCTCATCCTCCCCACACAGAGGGTAAGAGAAATTCTTGTTAAATCTGTCTGGTTTCTCCAGGTTCCTGGGTGTCTTTTTTGCCTCCAGACATGTTCTTTTAATAACTGTGTGCTGAGACAAGAGGTATCTTGCCTCTGCCTTCATTCCCTCATTTAGTCTGTGCCTGAGACCAAAGCTGATAACTACTCTTTTCCTTAATCAAAACCTGGGATGGGATGTTCTGTTGCTTGACATCTTAAAAGCTTCTTGTGGAGGGCTGGGGTTAGGACACCCTCCACTCTACCCTAGTGTTAAATGGGCTGGTTTATTTTGAAGCAGAGAAGAAAACCAGTCAAGGTAGGCAATATGCAGCAAATAACAACCACAAAACAGTGTAAGGATCACTGAAAAGCACATTTCATCCCTTTCCACCCAGACAAATTAATGGCACAGCCCCCACCAACCATGTAAGGAGTGACACACAGCTCCTGCATCACTCTACTTCCTGCTTCTTTTCCCCTGAAGTGCTGGTTAAACTAAGTCGTCTTTACAATGTAATCATATGCTCAATTTGCTAATAATCAGCTCAGTGTAAATATCAACACATTGCTGCAGAGAAGCTCAAATGTCATCATAACTGTTCCCTTAGATCACTTCAGTTTTGTGAGGGACAGAGAGAACAAAGGTGCCAGAGGACAAACAGGTGCCCTAAAGCAGGGAAGAGCAGAAAGGCGAGAGCCAACACAATGAAGAGAGCTGGTAAAACTAGAGTCATCTGGAGTGCAGAAAGGTAGTGCCCTACAAAGCAGCTACATATCCACGTAAGGTGATACCAGCAAAACAATTTTCAAAATTCTTTTATATAGAAAGACCTAGGATGGAAAAAAAAAAAAAACAAAACAGTATTATAAGCAGTTTTGAATTTAGCTGTCAAGGGCCAAAAGCAAGAAGTGTTCATGTGGTTCATCAACTAGCATCCAATTAAAACCAAACCAAAATAATAAATCCCCAGCTGTAAGAGACAGCCGTTTGACATCTTTGCTGATATGCTCCTATGAAGGGCAAGGAATAAGCAGCAGAAATGGCCTGTATCTGATGTGTAAGGAGATCAACCTAGGAAGCTCAGAGATGTTGTATTGTAGTGCTGTGCTTGCTACAGTTGCAGAAAAGAAACTTTCACCTTTCCTTATAACAACTACAAATAGCTCTTTAAGGGCAGTGTATACAGATGCAGTGTATTCCCTGAACTCTATTCTTGGTTTGTTACTAAGATACAACTGTTTCTATGGAGAGCTTATTGGTGGGCAAAATAAACTGTTTTGATTAATTATAAAAAAGGTAAATTAATTTTTTAAAAAATAATGAGATTAAACCACAGCAATATAGAATTTCAAGTACATAGTTACCTCCTCCTTTTTATTTTTTAAAAAATCTAGTAAACATTTATCCTAAATTCTGTATGGTCTATAAACTGATCTAAATTACTATCTGTTCTGCAAAATACTTAACTAATACTTAACTAATTCTGAAGCCATGCATGTAGTGACTATAAAAGCTCCAACTGAATTTTTGTTTTTAAAAGGTAAGTTTAATTGTGCAGCAATTTACTGTGGAGTATAAGTATCTGCATGACCAGGAATATGCCATGTTGTGAAGAAAAGAGCTTTGAAATGAAGACTGGTAAAGTAAAAAAGGAGAAAACAAATAAGTATGTTAAATAAAGCTCACAATTTCATTTTAACATGCTTCTGTGTAACATCTAGACTCTACAGATGGCAACTAATAGATATGTGGAGGACGGTGGCATTCCTGCTTCTTTTTTGTTTATAGCTCTAATTATTTTATACTGTGCTGAAACAGAACTTGAAAAATGCTGTGCTTGACTTAGGGAATAGTTTAGTTGATCAATCAGCGATTTGGCAAAGCAGCTACACAAAAAGAAATTGGTGAGAAATTCCATACTTAAATCAATCGGAATTTATGAGTGACCTTTTCTTTAATCTTTACATCTGTAGAAATTGTTAACCTCATTTGAAAATGAACTTTGGTATTTTCAGGGTCAGAAAAATTCTATAGGTTACATATCAGTTTAATCAATTGTCTTATTCAACCTTAAATGCACATGTAGCCATGTAACATTTCTCACTGATACCTAAAAGGAAGCATTTCTTTCCATGAGTAGATAGGAGCTGCCGTCTATATTCTTCTGGTTTTATGCCATCCTTTTTTCTCTCTCACTTGGATGGAGTCTTCCAAATCTAGCACCAACATATAAATATACACATGGCTGCCTAAAGCAGGATTCATAGGACAGCAAAAATTATTTAAGAAAAACCTGACTGACCTAGCTGTGACAATTAAAAAAAAAAATTACAGACCTCAGCACTTTGTTCCTCCCATGTGCCAGAGGGTACCCTCCCTAGGAGGTGCGTCAGAAGAAACTACAGGCATGTGACTCACCTGCCTCCATGTCCTCACTGGTGGTTAAAGCTAATTGCCACACTATACGGGGAAATAGGTATGGTTCTGTCTCCTCTCCCTCAGGGTCTAACAATTTTCTGCAGAAAGGGTTGGGTAACTAGCTAGGGCAGTTAAAAAGTAACATCTTAATTCTACCTATCTCCCCTGCATAGTTAGTGTTGTTAAGATTACAAAATGGTGAAAGCCTTTGGCCTAGACTGACAGATAAAACCCTACATCTACTTACTTCCTAATTTCCTGCATTTGTTTTCCACATTCTCTCTCTATAGTCTTCTCTCTTGCATTCTTTCATCCATCCCAGCTCTCCTCCTGTCCCCCTTCTCTGTCTGTAGTTCTTGTTTTGCAAAGACTATCTCCTACTGACATCTCAAAAGCTGCCATTATAAATTTCAAAGCAGTCAGTCAACCTGCTGCCAGTGTGCAAAAAACTCCAAAATGTAGTTGATCTGAGCTTGCACAGGGAGCTCTAGAATATGTAAGAAAGTCTCAGCACATGAACTATATATCATATACCCTTGGCCTGTGGCATACAGACAACAATGTGTACAGTATCCAGTTCTCACTGAGGTAGCCTATGTTTCCCTCAGTTCATTTAATTCTTTTCCCAGATTTTCTGTGTCTCATTTTATTTCCAGCATTCACTATGCACACTGGTTCCATTTTCATGGGCCTTTTCTCATACTCATCATATTCTCTACATTGGATTCTAGTTCTGCTCCCACTTCTTTTATTCCCATGTCTCTCTACACCTTCATGTCTAGCATTAAAAAGAGAAATTTGAGAATTATCTGGTTTCATCTCCTCTGGAACAGATACCACCTTTGCTAGAGTAAACTTAAGGTTTATGTAACAGGATTACAGGAAAGTAAGCAGCTGTCATGACTGAAATGCATGTCATTTAAGTCCTGAAACACTCTGGAGAGAGAAACCATTACAATGAGGAAAAAAGAAGATGTTTGACATCTGTAGTCTTGTAACTGCAGGGGTCTCTGTGTATTTTGTCCTTTAATTTCAAATCCACTAAGTAGTTTAAATTGTCAATGATACAAATGTTCTGAGACTCACTGATGGCATTTCTAATCAATTCACTGAATAATGACTGCAAATATCTATGAAGCAATTTACTTGCCATGAAGAAGAGAGAGATGCTTGCTATTATGTCTGAGACACTGAACCTGCATGAAAGAAACAGAGAAGAACAGGAGCCTCTTCCCCTGCCATTTCAGATTTCTGTTTCATAAAGGGAGAAATGTATCCCTGAATGGTACCTGAGAGGAACAAGCAGCAGAGGTGTGCATATACAAGCAACCAGTTTTCATTACCTGCAGATCTTCATTGTTTTACTCAAATTCTTTTCACCACATTTAGTCTCTAACAGAAAATGTAAACAAAATATAAAAATTCTAAAAATTTTAAAAAGCTTTTTTTTGACTAGGCTAGAGTTTTATCATGATGTATCATCCAAGGCAGAAACTTCATCTTTAGACAATCTACAGAAAATACCTCACCATTTTCTATCTGAGTATGGTAATTTCCCTAGATGAAGTAGGCTTAATATCTTTTGTTTTGAAAAGCAGGATGTCCTGTCTTTCAGAGCAGTAGTAGAAAAATAAAGGAGTGTCTAGTGTTTGTTTGCAAAGCCAGGCAGAACTGTACAAAAAGTTTGTTTCCATGCTATTAACTTCCTTCTACAAGGACTAGGCTGACTCTTGCTGAAGTCAATGGAAAGATTTCATTTACATTAGCTGGAGGAATCTCCATCTGTAAGAAAAAAAGTCAAGGAAAAAAAAGCAACAAAACTAGATTTTCCACTAAAACAGTGCTCCAGAATCAAAAATTACACACAAATGGTGGATACTTTATATGTATAAATACCACCAATGCCAGATATAAATAAAAGCATAAATTCTGATATTGTAAAGATACTGAAATAGTATCTACATGACTGATAAATATTCTTCAAAACTTAGAGATGCAAGGTGTGAGGAAATGAGAAACAATATTTAAGTAGCATTTTGACAGGATATTGTGACATTACATATAGGAACTAAAAGGTTTAGCAATATACAGGAAGAAAACAGTGGCGATATGTCATATGTATATGTCATGTCATATGTTACAAATATTTATATGCTAAAATGGTAATATAGAGATAGGAACTAAGAACTGGTAATGTGCTTAGTCTTCTAGTAGTTTCTGGAGCAGTTAATCTGTCTCCAAACACCTGTATAGCTATGCATATGAAAATGTCAAGTGTAGATAATGAACACCCCACTATTTTCACTTTGAGAACTCTTTCCTGCTTGCCAAAAGCAAGGTTTACAAAACAAATAGTAACTTTCCACAATGTGCCTATGTGAAATATAAACAGCTAAAGCAAAGTGCAACTAAAACAATGACCAGCTACCAGTTACAGAAATTATGGTAGAAATGGCTACAGCTCTTGTTAGCAGAAGTATACCACATTTTGCTTCTTTCAAGGGGTACCTCTTTCATGTTACTACTTCCTGCTTCCATTCATCACAAAGGAAGGGGTTTGGTCATCTAGTGAGGTAATAGAATTGTACTGTATTTAGCCTAGAGGCCTTGTACTAAATCCAAGTAACCTGGAAAATGCTCCATATGAATATCAGCTTGGTGTAAGAAAGCAAGAAACTATCTTAATCTGATTATTTTATATGGATTGGAGTTTGATGTAGGTGGAAGAAAATCATTACAGAAAGGAGTGCTACACAGACTAATACATAAATAGCTCGTGCTGTGAGGAGAACAATAGCCCTGTTTCTTTTCTCAGAGCACAGATACAATTAGTTAGAGGATATTGCATTCTTCAGAAATTTTTGGCATCCAACAGAAAAAAAAACAATTGCATTTCAAAAGAGAATATTGTAGTTGGAAATCATTTCCTCTTTTAATAACCTGCCAAGGATTTCAGTCTTTCCCCTGCATATGAACACATCCCTTGTAGTTTAGCACAATGCTTTCCCACACTGCTGGCTGATTGCGAGGTCGCCGACTCCTGATGCACTGACAGAATCCTGAGCTTGCCTCTTGGCAGGGAAGTAACTGCTTTCCACATACACTGCGTTAAAAATGCACTTGTTTCTGTAGGGTTTCCATCTACTGTTATGTGAACTCCACTGATTGAAATCCCATACTTTTACTGTCACAGAATAACTACATACTTTTGTTGAAAAAATGTAGAGGTAAAGCCAAAATGTTCAATTTCAAAGCAAGAGATCTCAGTCCCCTGACAGCACTGTATTCCTACTGCTGGATTTATGTTCTAATGGCTGATGTAGATTTCATCAGATTGTCCAGTGGCAATAATTCATTCCATGTAACCTGGGCGTATTCCATTCTCACTGGATTAGAGAGAAGACCTATTGCACTCACCAGCCAGTCCATCTTAAAACTAGTTTAAAATATTAATAATCATGGTTAGCTAGATGGAAATATGATTGATTGCTACATAATCCACTAAATAATAAAACAAATCAATAGCTATAGTTATAAAACTAGACCCATGGGATAAATCAATCAAAACCAGTGCCTACATTTCAAACTTAAGTCTGTCACTCTGTCTTCCTTCTGCACTGTATTTTGCCCAGATGTGAAAATCTTCATCTGAGGTCATGAGGTAGTGGCAGATAAAAAGGCCAAACGGTTATCAAGTGTTTTACTGTTACAAACTCTTCCCTCTTAACAATTCATTATTCTTCCCATGACAAGTGGAAAACCCTAAAATACTCTAATTGCACTGCAATCAGTGTCTACCTCTTATATTTTGGGTGACACATCCTCACCGCTCATCTTTTTAGTTTCTTCCTTTATTTGTCATAATTACTTTTCCTGTAATAACAGAAGTATCAACAACAGACATGAATATGTATCAGGTAAAACAAACATATTTACTGATATTTTTAATAAATAAAAACACAGCTTCATAAACTTCCAACCCACTTTCTCTCTGTACTTCATAGGTGGAACAGCATTTACTTGGATGTGCTGCAGTAAATGGACTCGTTGCTGTGCTGTCTCAAAAACTTGTTTTACAGATCATGCACATAATAAGCTTGCACACTTATCATTTCTAATGTTACTAATGTACCCAAAATAGCCTTCAAATTGAATAAGATAAAACAAAACATACATCATCCAGTTAGCATGCAAAGATCAGAAGAACTGGCAGGTCTAGCAAGAACTGGTAGGCCCTGAGCTTTAAAGGAGATCTGTAAGAGGTATCTTTGCATTACCAGAAAGTTCAAAGCTTGAGTGTCTGCTTTCTCTGTGTTATTAAAAATCCCACAAGTTTTGCAAATGTAAGGCAGCTATCCTACATCTTGAAAACATGCAAAAATACCTTGGTAATCATGTTTAGTCTGTATGAACAGAAAGTTTGTTTCTGGGTGATATTTACTTCTTTTTATGTAAACCGATTTCACTAGAAATTTACATCAACATGAGCGAAGTGAATTTCTCTGCATTTAAGAAGTAGTTTCATGCTTGCATTCCTTTTTTAGGCAAGAGCAATTGACTTCTGTTTACTGGGAAACATACTTGTCTGTATTCTGGTTTGCTTGTACTGTTGGAAGGGTCAACAGAGCTGGAATTTTCAGCTGGCACTGCTCCTGTGAAGGCAGCTCCCACTCGGCCTTGCTGTGGAGAAAGCCTGGCTCGAATAAGCTGCACACATGTTCCTCAAGATCAGGGCCTTGCTGCTGTAAATTAAAGTGTACTCTAGTCTCCACCTAGGCACAGCATCGTACAGACCTGTCTGCACAACGAAGCAGTTCAAGCTTCAATCAGCATCCACAGGAGTGTGGGGAAGGTAAAACCCATAACCCTGGTCTGCATGAAGATGGGAAAAGGCCCCACGAACTGACAAAAGCAAGAGAGCAGGTAGACAGCAAGGATCAGCGGATGTCCAAAAGGAAAAAAAAAATAAACAACAAAAAAACCCCCAAACATTTTCCAGATTCTGGCCCAAGAGTACCTATGCCCTGGTACTTTTAAGTTCAAAACCAGGTCACTAAAATCAGTTCCGATTTGGCCTTCCTGATAGATCTTGCTCTTTGTGTTATGCAGCTGTGAAAACAGGTAATACACAACAGCTGGCTCTCGAGACTAGCTTTCACCTTCTAGGTCTCGTTCTTAACGCACAAAGCCTAAGAAATTTAGAGCTGGAACGGGCTGAGAAGTGGGGAAACACAGACTAGATCACTTAGAGGGGAAAAAAATTCTTAGAGCGAGAGAGCAGCGTGGTTGGCGCTATCAGAGAAACCAGAAGGGGAATGGTATGGGAACCGTGAACGCAGGAGACAAAAGAAAGAAAATACCACAAGAATAAATAAGGAAAACATGAGTTAGAAATTGATGTAAAGAGGCACCCTGCTTCCCTAACTTCGGTCACTAATGTGCCAGCCGTAGGAAGGGGGAGCAGGGGCATGCCTCAGGGATGAGCTAAATCGCCCTGCAAACCCAAGAGGAAACGCTGCCAAGGAACCGATAGAAATGAAGCGAGTAAACGCCCCTTTTCTACCCTGCCCTGCAAGAAACGGCTCGGGGAGAGCCCTCGGGCGGCACGCAGGGCCCCGGGGCGGCTTCCCGGGAGCCTCTGCCGACGAGACCCACTTCCTCCCCCGGGAGGAGGCGGCCGCGCAGGGCCTCTGAGGAGCGGCCAACAGCAGCAGCGCCCCACTCGGTTCGGCTCGGCTCGGCTCGGCCGGGCTCCCCCGCAGCGGGGAGAGCGGCCCAGAAAAGCACCGCGGCAGCCCCGCTGCCCGCGCCGCCGCCCGGGGCATTCCCCGCGCTGCTCTCCGCCCTGACCTCCCCCCACTCCCCGCGCAGCCGCCGGCTCAGCCGGGCCGCCTCGGCCGCCAGGTGTCGCCGGTGCACGGGCGTCCCCGCGGCCCCTCCTGCGCCCGGAGCCGGTGGGGCTGGCTCAGTGCGAGCGGGCGGAGGCGTCAGCCCGCAGCGGGGACGCGCAGCCTAGCCCGGCTCGCCTCGGCTCGTCCCTTCCTCGCGCACCCCCGCGGCTCGGCTCGGCCGACGCTCTCGGCACCGCCGGCGGCCGGCCGGGCGGCTCCCGAGCACGGCCTGCGGCCGCTCTCCGGTGGCGGCGGCGGGGAGCCACGGCGAGGAGAAAGCTGCTGCGGCGGCGGCGGCGGCGGGGGGAGCAGCCATGTTGGAGCGGGGAATAAAGTGACTTTCCTCGGGGAGGGAGCGCGGCCGGCGGACCGGCGGAGGCGAAGGCTTTCGTGCGGCGAGGGGAGGGGGGGGTTCGGCTCCCGGCGGCCGGATACCGCTCCTAGGCGGAGGAGAAGGGGAAGGAGAAGGGGCAAAGGAACCGCCCCCGGGCCCGCGAAGCTCCGGCGCTGCTGGTGAGTTGTGGCTGCTCATTGTCTCCCGGCCCAGGGGTGCGGGTCCGGCTCGCGGCGGGGTGTTGGCTCTCGGCCTGCGGTGCGTGGGACATCTCGGGGGGGTGAGGTGACAGTGCGGCCCCGGAGCAGGGGGAAGTGATGGTGGTCGTGGGAGAGGGCCGGGGACTGCCCGGGGAGCGCCGCTGGGCGCTCCCGGGCTGGGTCGGGCCGGGCCGGGCTGCGGGGGATTTCCGCTGCCCGGTGGCGGCTGGGAGCGGCTCCGCGGGGGTAGGGGGCAGCTCCGGGCCGCTGAGCGCTGTGCGAGCCGGGCCGGAGGGGTGAGCCGGGGATGGCAGCCCCTGGGCGCTGCCGGATTTTTTGGTGATCCTGCGTTCGTCACCGTCCTTTCCCCACCGCCGCCTCCTCTCCAAGCGAGGCAGCGTTCTCCTGACAGCTCTTCTCCTCGCAGCCTCCGCACGTATGACACATCGCTCCTATTGCAGGTCTCCCCCCACACGCACACCCAAAATATCTAGGTTTCAGTGCTGGCATAAGAGCTCTTCTGCTCCGAGCTTTAAGTTAGAAGGTTAGGATGCGTGAACATTGTCTGACCCTGAACTTTTGTGAACTCTTCCCTCCCCTTCCTCACTCAGATATGTAATGGCTTGAGACCAGTGAGAGCAAAATGGTTCTCTCGAAAGGGCGGTGGAAATCAGGTGGGATCGTGTATATTTTATGTTTCCTGCAAATTTATTACGCCCACCAGTGCCAATACCATGTTCATATGAGTGGATTAGCTGTTGCGTTAGAAGAATGCTGACCTTGATCCCCTTTGTCTCTCCTGCAACAATTTTGGTAGCTGGCTCCAGTTGTTTTAAACTCATTGCTGTCTTTGGCACTTTGCTAATGGTTGCTAACAGTGTGAGCAAAACGGAGCTGCAAGCTCAGTAATTGCAAAAGCATCCATTTCCTTTCCTCTTTTTCTTTTTTAAATTTTGGTTAATAATTTCTCTTCTTTTGTAATTTTACAGAAGATCAATAGGAACATTCTTGTGGTATCACAGTATAGATACAAGAGCAAGCCTGGTTTGACATTCTTTTCTTCAATTACTTCTCTTCCCCCCGCCCCCCCACTTTTTTATTGTATTAATTGAATTGGAAACTACACCACCAAAGGTTAAATACTGCAGAGATGGGGGGCAGAAGAAAACATTTATGAAATTAGACTTAGTAGCAAATTCAGGTTTGTTTATCTTACTAGAATTGTGAAAAAAAGGAAGTAGGTGATCTGGTATTTTATTTTTATGTGTTTAAGATGTTAAAGAAATTGCCATATTGCTTTGTTATAAGAATTCCGTATAGTCGCACATAGCTCTTGTTCTTTACGTGTGCTCTTCAGTAAGTGACATGAGAGAGGCTTGTTTTGAATAATTAATGTAGAAGTAATAGATACGAAAACATAAAATCACATGTTTGAATACATGGTGAAAATTTTCCTTTAAAAATGTCTGTGCTTGAAAGAACAAAATTAATTTAATTCTCCAACATAGATAAACCATTAAAATGTTAACTTGACATAAAAAGGGCCACTTAAATTGGAAAGATGAAAGCATCTGGGTTTTTTTTGTTTGGTTGGTTGGTTTTTTTGGGTTTTTTTGTTTTTTTTTCTAGCATAATTTAAATACTGCTTTGACAGTAATGAGTCTGACTTAAAAAATCTTTGGGAAGAATAGTGCAATGAGGTTCATACCTTGTATTTGCATATTATGCTGTGTAGCTGTGTGTTTACCCAGAATGGAGCTCTACACAAATCATGGGGTGGGTTCTGCCTACATCCGTACTGAAGAGTTTGCAAATTAAAGCCCATGATGTCTGAAGCAAATTATAGTTTGAATGTGGGGCGTCATTTATTTTAAGCTTGGCTAAGAATGTAGTGCATTAATTGATCTTTTTAATATGTAAAATGCCACTAGCGTGTAGTGAAATATCTAATTCATAATTGCAAATATAATTTAAATTGAGAAACAGATCATGGCTGTGTATTTCCCCTGAATGGCTCTGGCTTCAATTTCTGCGGTGTTTAAATATAGTATAGCTTGTGACAGGGATGCTCATTCTGCATGTGTTACTGTTATGATGTGGAGCTCTTACAGTAAAACTATGCAGAATTTTTTTTCAATGGCCTAGTAATATACAAATCTTGTAATTTCTTACATGAATCCCTACTGCTAGGGGAAAAAAAGGAATCTTAGTAAGTTTCTGTCCAGCAATAGATTTGAGTATTTGCACCTAAAAAGTGCCCTTGGGAAAGGCTTTTTTGAAGTCTGGTTCAGTGAACAGTCTACATTAAAATCTTCATGGGTTTGCTCTTGACTCTCTTTTCATGTTACGTGGAAGCTGTTGATATTCCACATCCAAATCAGTTTGTTTTTTGTCCAAGAAAGATAATGAGCTGTATTTTAAAAAGTTGTATATGCTAGTTGTGTATTCACTGATTGCATTATATGGTATGATGTGGAAATGGACAAGATCATATCTGAAAATTAAGCTCTTTAATTATAAAGCTTTTCTAGCATAAATTCATTAAATCTTACAATTCTTACAGTAAGTTACAGATACCTTAACTTCTTAACTGCATGCTTTCTAATGCTTACTCTTTTTTTTTATTTCTGCAGCAAGCCTTGTATAGCTGTTTAGGTAGCTGGACACCACTGTAATCAGTTGCAGTTCAGAATTTTTTATAATACATGACAACTTTAGCATGTAAAAATGCTTTTAAAATGCCAGATGTACACTTGATACAAATGTACATTTGGTTCACATCTAAAGAACAAATTAAATCAGTGCGTTGCTAGCAATCACTGCCCTGCCTTATTTTGCAATGCACATAATTATAGCAATGGCTTTTGCCTTCTGAGTGTAAGAAGTGGGATTTGGGTTGTTTTTTTTTTTTTTGGTTTTTTTTTTTTTTTTTTTTTGGTGCCTGTACACATACTGGTGTAGCAACTTGGATGACAGAGGTAACAGCATTTTATATTTACGTATTTTAATCACTGGACAATAATTTGCTTTCTAAAAATAAGTCTAGGCCTAGGGGGCTTTTAAAACTTTATGAATATTTTATACCCTGTTATTGACTCGTATTGGGCCTTGGTAACGTTTTTCCCCATGGAACAGGGCTTTGTCCAAGAACACCAACTAGTGGTGTGGGATGGTTTTTTTTTCCCTGTGTATTTTGTGAAGTCATGATGCACTTTTGACAGCTTTTATCTGAAGAAGAATGAAAGTTGATGCTTATTTGGAAAAATTACTTTTTAAAATTCTGTATTGAATACAAATTCATAGATGCTCATTCTTTACTAACTCGATGGATTGGCAATTCTTCCAGAGTTGTTGGCTTCCTGAACTTCTTTTAGCAGTGATGTCAGCTGTCAAGATTTAAGTAGAACTGGCTAATTAAGACATGTACAAACAGTAGTTTAAATCACTGATAGTCACAAGGAATAAGCAAGACCTGTTCTTGAGCTGATTTGCCAGCTTGGAGCACAAGAATATTGGGAAAGGGTAAAAAAAAAGAAAGAGTTCTTTAGTCCTGTGCTTCTTCCCATTATATGGAAAACAATTACCATAATGGGTCCATAAATCAGGTAATTTACATTGGACCAACTTTTGTTACATCAGTGCTTGGATAGTAAGAGTTTAGCTACATCCTTGGAGATCATTATACCCTATACCTGGCTCTGTTATAAAATACCATAGACACGTTGATACTGGGAATCCTTGTAACATTGCTTTAATGGCATATTTGGGCTTTTATGGTATAGTGCTTGCTTTTAAAGGATTAGAAATTTCATTCACTATGAAACATCAGTTTATAAGGAGTACTGTGCCTAAACACAAATGTTGGGGAAAAAAAGAAATGTGATTGAGCAGCATTGTCAATGCAGCAGCAGAAGAAACAGCTGTCAAGTCAGGTTTTAATTTTTCATGTAGTAAGACAGAATTAGGCAAAATTATTTTAAGAAGGCTGTAAAGTACCAACTTTATAACATTTTTAACTAAACACCGAAAGGCTTCTCTGAATTTCAGGACATTTTTCTGCTTGCTTATTTCAGTAATATGTTGAAAATGCAGTAAGCTGAAGGGCAGTTGTACCTTAAGTTTTCATTATGATGTTTTTGGGGTTTTTTTAAATTGATCTTCTCTGGAACAACTAGTTTTTCATATATTATGATGATCAGGGCTGTGTTGTTATACCAGAACAGAGAAATGAACATGTTTTTCAGTTGCACTCCTAGCTACAGTTCTTGCTTATCTTTGATTTTAGGTTGAACTCTGTAGGTATAAGTGAATGTTACTCTGTGCCCTCTAATCATATTTCATTTAATTATTATCTGTACCTCAAAATTGTACTCCCTTCTCTGACTGCTGTTATTTTTAAAGGTTTTGTAGAGTTTCATGACAGCGTCTGATTTTAATATCTGCATTTTGTCAGCTTCACTAAGGATACTTGGATGCTTTCAGTTTGTGTTAAAGTTGTCAGAATCATGACATTCTCTTCTTTGCCTGGTGAATTAGAGCATTTTGCAGGCATGTAGCAGTAATATCATAGTCAACTGTCATAACCTGTATAGTCTTTCAAAAATGTAATTTCCCAAGTATTTCTGACTTCCTGTTCTTATCTTACGATATGGAAGTGTCTTTGTTTGGATGTTGTTCAGGTATGTGCAAGGTGTCTTAATACAGCAGTCATTAAAGTTGACATTTTGTGAGGTTTACAGTTAACTGGTGCTCACGGAAGTAAATATCTTTGCAAAATATGGATTACTAAGAATTACTGAAGAATATTAGTCATCAGCAAAACCATTGTCCTGTAATTGCGAGAAAACTGGATTAAAAAGTTATAGTCTCTAGGTTAGTTTACAAATAAAGAAGCCAGTTTAAAACAATGTGAAGAAATTGTAACAGATCAATTAATATGATTGATAAGAAATGCCAAAGTTTGTGATGAGGAAAGCCTGTACTGTCACCAACTATTACAATTAGGTGTATTTTAGGATGAAGTTGTATTCTAAGAAAGCCAGTAGCCAGTTAGAAAAGCTGAAGAAAGCATCTGATGTTCATGAAATACTCACAGGTAAACCAGCTGGTAGTCATAGGTGGTTCTGTGAGACATTTCCTAGGAGAACCTGAAGGTGTTAAACAGCTGTCACTGAAGTTGTAAGGTAAGAATTGTACCAGTAGGGCACTTTCTGGAGTGAAAATGCTGGTCATACATCACAGTACATCTTAGTACACTGAGAAATTATGTGATTTTAGCACAACTAAGGTTTCTTTCAGTGGTTTTAGGAGTTAGTTCTATGCATAGTAATGGATATTGACAGAGCGGGAGATTAAGCAAAGAAAACAACTGTTGCTCAGCATATATTTATAGAGGACCAATCTTGTGAAACTAACGTCTGGTTCTCTTGATAAGATTAAATACTTCATGTGGTATGTTGTTGATATTGCAGACAGGCGTCACTGAAACTTTTTACTTGGCTCTTACGTGGCATTTTGATTATGGAACTAAAATGATAGATCAAGTGACAACATACGAAATGGTTTAAAACCCAGTGGATAATGTGAATCAAGTGGCTACCTATAAATAGTTCCTGTTATGTAACTGCGTGTGTTGAGGGCTCCTCATCGTCAAAGTAAGTTCGTGAAGAAGCCCTGAGAAACCTGCTCAGTGTCAGCTCCTGGGCATTGCCACTAATGAAGTGAAAGTCAGTGAAAATTGACCATTATTTCTGTAGTTCCAGAAAATTGGGAAAATAATAGATGCTGGGTCATTAGCACAGGGTGGATGCTTGGAAAAATGGCAGCTTCCTATCTGCTTACTTTATGCAGTGTTTTATATCAGGCTTTAAAAGATTGACTACAGTGTATTAACTTTTAAAATAAATTAGTTATGTTTGGTAACTAAATATATGCAGCTATTAAGACCAGCTTTTAGTTTGGGTATTTCTTCTGTAAAGGCTTGGAAAAATTTCTCATGTATAATACAGAACAGATACTAAGTGTTGGTCTGCATTCAGTATGTGAGGTTTAGGGAGAGCTTTTACTTTGAAAATATAATAATAACATAATTAGTGGTACACAGAAGGAGGAAAAAATGTTTATGAAATAATAGATTATATTTTATATTCCTATCAGTTTTCTGTATGTCTTGAAACAAAGTGGAGTTTTTCAATGTAGAGTTCATAAATATTCTCTGTAGGCCAAAAAAGATGTGGCTGTAAATACATTTAATTGGGGAAAATGAAAAGGCATTTTTTCAGTCTGTCTTTAGTTTATTGCCAGTGCATATTCCCGTCCTTTCTCTTTGTTGGGATCTGATTGTCATAAACAGCAGTAGGGTACCGTGGTGTTCAGGGTGCTTGGTGCCTGCTTAGCCACTATTCAGTCTTAAAGCTGTGTATGGTTCAAGCATCTGCTTGTAAAGCATGGTCTGTTTTGTAATTCACCTCATTTATGTTTGCTCTGAAACCCAAACACGAAACTAAAGGCTTTCTATATGACTGAGAGACAAAGCTTGGGCTGCTGTTGCCTGTGAATAACTTAGTTGCTCCACAGAAGAGTTCAACCTGGCATAACTCCGGCACTGTCACTCAAAGCTGTGGTGATTTTCCCCTTTGCTGGCTGCTGCTCTCATCCCCACATTCCTGCCTTTGTACCAGGAGATGTCTTGTGACTGTCAGGGAGCCGGTGCAGGTTACACTGTGTGTTTGGGTTCAGCTTTACTTTCATGTTTACAGGTAAATAATAGCCACTTTCTGATGTATCGATGGAAAAACAGCCGTTTGTAATTATTTATTTTTTTAAATATCCTGAGCAGATGGGAGGGGAAGCTTCCTGTGTACAGAGAGGAAAGGAGGTGCTCAGCTGCTAAATATATCAATCATATATGCTGCATTAAAGTCTTCTGAAAATGATTTGTAAAACAGCAGCTCAGAAGCTTACTTTGGGACTGGGTAAGAAGGCACAGTGTGAAAATAATTACTGATACATCTTGCAAAATATATTATTAATTTTTAATATGAGTACATGTTTGAGGTGAGAGTACTGAAATGAAATAGGATTTTTGGTGTGAAAATCATTACTGTTGGACAAAATACATCTAAGGAAACTAAAAATTACACTTTTTTTTCTTGCAAATAATATTTAAAAACTGATAAGCTGAAAATGAACTACAGTAGGAGTTTGAAAATACTTGGAAGATGGGACAACAAAAAACTGACTTAACTGTAGTATTCAGATTTTAAAATGGGCCTAGTAGTGGAGTTGTGCAGGGTTCTTGTTTTGTTTCAGAAGAGACGAGATCATTGGCATCACTGGAGCCACAGTTTGGGTTTAAATCACTGAAACTTAGAGTGAAATTTACAGACACACTAGTCTTGTGAATGATGACCTGTACAATACTCAGGTGAAGTAATTTCCGAGGCAATTCCAAAAATTTAAGATTTTCCATAATTTTTCATTACCTTTTTAAATGTGATTCAGCAGGTTGTGGCAAAGAAGCAAAATATTTTGAAGCTTATGCTATTTACCTTCAGGATTAAACAAGATAAACAGCTTAACAGTGTTCCCATTTGCACAAGTCACAGTATTTTTAAACCTGCTGCTCGTAATTCTGGGTTGTTTATCAGGGAATACAGTTAACCTAAATGTCTTTTGGAGGCTTGTTTCTCATACATCTCAGTATAATTCTCAAAGCCAAAAATGTTTGATCCATAAGCCAGAAAATAGCTTTAAAACGTATTTACTCAGAAGGTTGCTTTTGGTTATTAACCATAGTCTTTTTATTTTTTTCCTTGTGGGCTGCACAGGAGAAACAATATAATGGTGTATAGTAATTAGTTTCTTGAGTAGCTATATGCCTTTCTTCTTAAATTTGCAATTTTAGTATTTTAGAAGCAGTACAAAGCAGATTATAAATTCTGAAGATACGAATTTGATATGCTTTGGTAGTCAGCTTAATTACTGATGCTTAGTGTTTTAAAATGTGCTCGAGTATGGTTTGTTTATAAAATAAAAAGTGTTCATTGCTGTTAATTAAGTGTTCTGAACCTGCTTTCTTTAAAAGGAACTTTTTCTTTTTTGTTATTGTTCCCAGTGGTCTTACATAATAGGAGTTTTGGCTTTCTGGTATTTGTGAATATTTTTTGGTAGTGGAAGAGGTAGACATTAGCTGAAGGATTTAAGTCATTAGTTGTTTGTCACTGTTAGAAGTTAATTTGGGCATGAACGGATAGCTAGTGATCATATTCACCTCTAGCTGCATCTTAACAAAATACCTGTATCCTTCTTAATCATCTGTTTCTAGAAATGGGTAGATAAAACCTGAAATTATTTTCAGTAAATAAATTATTCACATCTAAAATATGAATTGTGCCAGATTGATTGACTTGCATTGTGCCTTTTTATTTTTTTTTTTCAAATGCACATCTCTGTGACCAATAGAGAGAAATAGGTTCAGAGGGTAATCCAAAGGTATTAATACAGAGCCACCTCTCTTTCCACATTTACCTTGGAGGGAGCCCATCAGAACCATTGTTTTTGTGTTAGAGCAATACAGTTTGAGTTGAATTAAGCACTTATTTCCAAATCATTTCTGTTGCATCAGTAAAGCTAAGAGGTTCCCACACCTGTCTGCATTACAAGGTTGATAATGAAGAGGGAAGAGAGAGACTGGCTGGGGGATGGAGCCAAGCATTTTCTTACTGGTGGTGGGAAACTGTAAAGTGTCTCTAGCACTGGTGTGAAATTTTCTTTGAAATCCCTCAGGTACCTAAAGGTGATGAGTGTCAGTTCCCACCCCCTTCCACCTCCCTCATTTATGCATTTAGGTATTTCAGTATGTAAGCAATAAAACATGCAGATATTTCTTTATTCATCACTCCTGCTTGCATGTGTTTGGCATTTTAAAATTCTAGTCATGTGAGTAATAGTGGTAGTATATTTTAATATTGAAATAGGTTCCTGAATGAACTGTGTTCATGTTATGTCTTCTGTCAATTTCAGAAACTGGGATTGCAAGGACAAATAAAAATGACCTGTTTTTTTTTTTTGTAGTAGGAGAAGCTTGTTCTTTCAATATATGTAGTTTGTGATAAAATAAAACAAGTGAAGATTTGAGCATATCTTACACCTGCAGTTGATGTTCATTCTTGATTTTTTAATGATACTATACTGCATTAAGTTAATGGTGAATCTACATCTTTACATGACTGGATTTCCATATCTGCTTTTGGTAACTGGAATGGTGTCTTAATTCAGAGTTTGTTGTTTATTCTGTGTTTTTACTTAAAAAATAGGATGTGAAATCTTTCTGATTAAATTTTGAGAATAATTTCCTTGGATTGATTGATATTATTTGCCAAGTTCTATGCTAGTATAGGTAACTTGTTGAAGATATTTTCAAATATAACTGCAACAGATTTTGTGTGGTGGCATTGCTCAGTTCTCATGAAAAGTAATTCATCACTTGCTAAAAAAGTATGTAGGGATGTCAATTTTTGGTGGTTTAAGTTGAGGCTTCTTTAAGATACTGATCTTAAGGGTATAGGTGCTGAGGATGCTTTGAAAAACAGCCTTAGAGAAGTTGTCTGCAGAGACCTGTTAATAGAAATAATACCCAGACAGTGTCTGAAAACATAGTGGCATAGATTCTAGTAAATATTTCTGAGAAAACTGCAGGAGAAGCAAGGACAGTGTATCTATAAAATACTGCTAAGCCATCTTTATATTAACTGAATGGCCTAGCTTTTCCTGTTTTTATGGCTAGATGTTATTGTCTTGCTCTCATTCTGTTTATACCAAAGTAAATGAATCTAACCTGGATTATTTAATCTACATTAATATCTACTTCAGTGTCACAGTGTAGTTAATTGCTGGGGGCTTCTGTCATTCATATCTCATACAAAACTAATAAAATATGTAATCTCACTGTTTCCAACCAGAAATGAAACACGGACTTGGGAAACAGCCTTGGTAACTGTCTTATATAGGGAACGTTTTCTCCTAGCTGTGTTTTGTATGCAAGGCTTCCAATAGTAGGCTGTTAAAAAAAAAAAAAAACAAACCACAAAGGTCTTTGTCACTGAAGGAGGAAAAAAGCCTGAAACATCTGATAAAGCGCAGGAAGCAAAATTGTTGACAAAGAAAATTCCTTTTCTGTAGAGTCACTTTTATGAGAAGCGCCACTCCCCAAAGGTAATATATTTAACTGTTAGTGGATCCTCGTGACATCATACATTTTTTTAATCTTGTATTCAAAGGTTTGAAAGGGATATAGAAATCTATGTGGGTTAATATTCTTCCGAAGTTTTCTGTGTGCTATTTTGCTGTCTTATTTGTGCTATATTCTAGTATATAAATGCTTGCCTCTCTGTGATCATAAGAGGCTTTGGAAAAATAATGTGTTCTGTTTTGTGCAGAAGTGGGGGGTATGGTCTTTTACGATGGTCTTTTCATCTTGTTTAACTCCTGTCAAAGCTCCTTCCACAGTGTGCACAAACCTTGCTTTTTCTGCCAGGTAGTAATATTCCAGTAGGCTTGGCTTATTGTGGCTCTTTGTCAGAAAGTCTAGTAAGCTTTTTGGTTAAGCAGACTAAAATACTGAAAAGCTGCACTGTTTTACAGCATAGAGATACATCTTTATTTTTAATAATGTCCCTTCACCCTCTTTGGATGAGTAGGTAGCTCTGTTGTGATTTTGAACCAAACCTTAGGGTTAGCAGTGGTTTTGTTGAGTAGCAGAGGGGACAGAAGGTGTCAGAAATGGGGGAAGGAGTGCCTAACTGGGACCAAAAGAGAGCTTGCCAGGTAGGGCATGGTGTTCTATGCACTCATCCAGAATCAGATATTACTGGAGTGTGTTCACCCAGGTTTTCCTTACTCTCTTCTGGTTTTGCTATATATGTTGTGCAGAAATTTATTTACTTCAATAATTCCATGAGATCAGCTGTACGAATTTGTACTGTTGTAATAAGGATGGAAACTTGTAGCTTCTGATCCGGGAAAGCTTGTGTAAAAACAGTACAAGATTGTCCTGCAGAATTACTTAATTCTGTGTCATTTCAAAGCCCTACTTAGGGACAATCTATCTATTACATTGAAGGGGGTTTTATATTGAATTTTATTTTTTAAATGGTGTGCTGTCTAACTGTTAACTTTGAACAAGGAGGAAATATGACTTATATTAAATGTTAATTAAATCAATAGAAAAGAGGCAGACAGAAAAACATTCTGGCCTTGTAGAAAACAGAAAGTATTTAACATTATAGTAAGTATTAGTAGGCCTTTGTATGTTTTGCTTAAGGAGTCTGAAAGTAACTCCAATAAATGTGAACTACTTTTGGATTTTGGACTATGATGAATTTGGAAGTGTTCTTGCTTGAAATGTGCAATGCTAATTTCAGGTATTTCTTTAGTGAAACTTTCATGTATATGAGAGGAGGAGGTTTAAAATTGAAATTTTATGCCTGTGTGAAATTTTTATATAGCAAATGAGATATGAGTAAAGAAAGGCAACTACATATTCTTCACACATGCAAGAGCATGTTTTGTCAGCAGTTTCTGCAGTTACTTTTGTTGCACACTTCATGATTAGTTAATACGTGTTGGGAATGTTATAAATGCATGTCTGGCATATCAGAATATGATTTATACTGTGTAAATCATAAATACTTCATTCAGTATTTTCACTGCTCATTACCCAGAATTGTCTAGCAGCACTTGAGAGTAAATGTATTCTCCTAAGACCTAGGTGCTGTCATCAGCAATATCTCTGTGTTTATGGTCTCAGCTGCATGGACCACTTTTTGAAATTACCTGCTGTGCAAATAAAGAATATTAAAGTCTTTGTCATGCTAAAGTAGAAGTTTAATACAAGTACTAAATAAATTTACAATACTGTTGTTTTCTGAAAGAAATGGATGTCTCAAATTTAGCTATCCAGTCTCAAAACAGCAGTATTAGTCATCTAGTTGGGTTAAAGAGAAAGTTGCTTTTAATCAGCTTTTCATTGTCATTAAAAATTAATTGTTTATTTTAAAAGGAGAAGTGAATTTTCTTTGTAGGAAATGGTGAACAATGCTAAAATTAACCTGATCTACAGCATGCGATGTACTGTTTGACAGAATAATGCACCTTAATTTAGAATCATTTAAGTAAATAGCAATGTCTTCTAGGTGTTTTTATTTATACAATTAGATCAACATAAATAATCTGTATTAAAACCAAATTTTGAGTCTTTCACAAGAGGTCATGCCTCTCTAGTAGTACTGGTATCTGGGAATGACAGGTATCATTCCTGTCCTGGAGGGTATGGGACTAACTCGGTCAGGGCACTGTGGGGACTGGGCTCTTCATAGCCTGCCTGTGCCATGGAGAGTGATGTGGCCACCATGGCTTCCCTTCTAGTACCTCTGGTGGGTGCATTCTTTAATGATAAAACTAGCTTGCTACTTTAAAACTGGGAAAAACATCTTAAATAGTTTCTTTAATCCTTTTCTTTCAGCTAGTGACACCTGGCAAATTGTTGAGTTCTTGTTCTTGTCTGTATTCTCATTAACTTGATAATTTGGTCTTCCTAGCTGGTATGCATACACTCAGTTAAAACTTAATGTTGGTACCAATGTAAAGAGATGTCTAGGAAAGGGATTAGGTTGAGAATAGTGTGAGCTACAGGAGAATGAACATTCATTTGCAGGGTATTCACTTGTTTGAGCTGTACTTATTTTAAGGATAAAAAAAGTTATGATTTAAGAGTAGAAAGGCTTTGAAGTAAATACGTATTTCCTCCAAATGTCTGTACTGACTAGATTATGGACCAATATGGATGGAATCCCATTGTGATTAAAAACTCTTAGTTAAGTCTACCTGTCCGTATAAAAGATAGCAGATCTGTGTTATTCTGACTTACGTGTTTAGTTCATAAAGCTGTAATTAGAGGCACAAACAAAAATGTTGCTGTGATACTCTAGAAAGGGTTCTTGAACTGAGGATTTGTGCCTGGTATTATCCCCTGCTATTCTACAGATGCAGCATAAAACCTGATTCTAAGTCTGTTCTAGTAATGCTGCTAAATGTTTTCACATAAAATCTGGATGGGATGTGCCTGTGTCTGCCTGTTAGTAGAAGACTATTCTGAAGCTGAATCAACTTGAGTAAATTGTTTTTTCCCCTGCTGTACTCTGCATGAGGTTGAAAATAACTTGCTTAGTCTTGTCCCCACACCATGTTTTCTATCAATGTGATGGTTGTAAGGGTAGAGTAGTGATGGCCTTTTTCATCACCTGATGGTCCAGGACAGCTTTACTCCCCTGCAGACTTCCAAGGACTCCTGTGATAAGGGGATAACATGCAGGGTGGTAAATACACTGTGGTTTTTCTCTCTCAGTGGGAGCTTAATTTAATGGCATCATCTTTAGTCATCTCATTCTGTTACATGAGCTTTTTGCTGCAAAGCTCTTTCCTGTGCATGCTCGTTGACCTAAGCTCTAACTGGTCAGATTGCTGTTCATCAGACCTATGCATTGAAAAAAATGGCATGCTTTCAGTTTGTCCTCCAAGATGCTTTGCAAAGTGTGTGCAGTGTTCTATAAAACAAAGGGAGATCCTTAGGTCTTTTAGTTGACTTGGTAATTAAATTAGGTAATTCTCATAGTGGATAGTTGGAATCTGTTCATAAATGAAGTGAAAACCTGTTCATTACAAGCCTTGCTAATAACATTTATTCTACCCTTAGACCTCATGCATAACCTCATCTTGTTTTAGTAAATGTCAGCTAGTGTAATACATAATTAAACCGTTTTGAACCATTTCTCAATTATCCTAATAAATTGTGAAACAAACTATGTCAGTCCTTTAAGTCGTATCAAAACAAGCTTTTTTTTGGGCTTATTGTGCTGTCTTAAGGAAGTACATTCAATGAGAATTTTTGCTGGTGGTTTGTAAAACATAAACTGCACAAGAAATTAAGCTTCAAAAGTTTACTGAGCTGTAGATAGGGTAATACTGTTTTGATAGTAGCAGTCTGATCCCTATTCTTGCTTTTATTTCACTGTGAAGTACAAGGGGTTCAGCATGGTATTACAACTGCATTTGTTTGTTACACTTGAGAATGGAAAGTTTAGCTTTAGGTGTCTTGCTAGTATGTATGACAGGCTGTGTCAATTGCTTGCCACCCCTTTTTATGTTCAATTTACTCTGTATAACTGAAGAAAATAATATTTTTTTCCAAGGGTTGATACAAGATATTTAAAGTGTTTATAAATCCTTAGGTTTGACTTACAAGATCTTCTTGGTCTCTGCATATACTAAGTGCAGTGGGATGCCACATATGTGTAGCTTAGTTTATTAATCTTTGGATTGGCAGTTTTCTACCAAATGAAAATTTACTACTGCATTTTGATAGTTTACATCGTCTTGCTGGGATACTCATGAGTCTTTATAAGGTTCATTTTTTTAATATTGGAATTTCTAATCAACTTAAGTATTTTCTGCTTGACTTTTGTGCTTGTTTATAACTCTGTCATATTTCAGTAGTAATCAAGAGCTAATCTGGTGTGGAAAGAAGCAGAATACCTGGTTTGTGTAACTCTCTTGCAATATATTTCCACAGCGTGCAAGACAGTATGTGTAGCAAGAATAGGTTTTTAAAAAGCTAGTCCCAACTTTACTTTGTAAATCAGATTTGAATATTTAAAATGCAAATTTAATGATAAATATATATTTCAAAATCAAATCAATGGTAATTGTGTTAACCCTGTAGGGGGGTGATTCTTTGATAGAATTATAGAGGTTTTTATTTCAAAGTCTTATTAAAGTGATGAAGAAGCATGGAATATGGATGTGGGGGAAAGGGCAACTCATGCAGATCAGTTAGTCTTACTCTTAGGGCATCCTGATTCTGTGTGTGGCACTGACATTCAGCATGTGAACGATGCCTTTTTTTTTTCCCCCTCTGATGTCTAATTTGAGACATGTAGCTAATTTTTTTTTTTAATCCAAAGCTTAAAGCTTTTTCTAGCAGGTTATCAGGTAGTTGTGTATTTAGTTACTTTACCTCGGAAGTTAATTATGTGACTTTGTTAATTGTTCCTTATTGAAGGGGGATGTTGCTCTTCAGGCGTAGCTTTATGGGCTGCCCTTAGCAATGTAGCTGCATGAGTGCTGTCCTCTGCATGCATCTGAGGTCTGCAAGCTGCATGTAGTTAAGGTTTCAGGTTAGGTGTTTTTTTCCTAGTCTCTCATACTTAATGAAGTTCTTCAAGCTTGTTACAGGTACAGATTAATTCTTAGGGAGGTAATTTATCTGTACCTACAGAATTTATGTTGTATGTGGCAGTCATACCATCTTTGTTATAAGGACCTGATTAAAGTTCAGGGAAGCGTATAATAGGGAATTAGGTGTTGGGAAAAGAGGTCCCTCTATGCTTGGTTTGTTTCAGATTTGCTTTGGTAATGTTTGACTGTCTTTGCTTTTATGCTGTCAAAATGTCATTATTTGGATCTTTCCCAATGTTTTTATTCAAGTGATAGGAAACAGAAGGGAAGGAACTAATTGGGATGAGTCTAGGAAACATGCTCTGAATACACATACTGCATTTGTGCTTTCTTACCAAGATTTCCAGCACATGAGATGTGTGATGGCAGAGGCATCGTTGACAATGTAGCTACAGCACGTTGGGAGTCCAAAATACATTTTCATCCCTACTGCCACTAAAGCAAAGTATGTGTGTTTCTCCTTAGTGAGGTTCTGTCAAATTCTTGCTTTACAAAGAGGAGGTTGTCTTGTTAGTTCATGAGTAATGGCTACATCCTACTGTCTCTTTTGTCAGCAGAGGGTAGGATTTCCTCCTACATCCAGGGAAAAAAGAGAAAATTAGAAGGTGGTAGAGGCTAAAATCAAAATAAATGTGAGAAGAAATAGGCCAGATTAATCACTGATGGTGTAAGACAGCAGTTCTTTCTTCAGGTGAGAAAATTACTCTTGCTGGTGGTATTTTCAGGGGGCAAGGCAGAGGGTACTTGCACGTAGGTGATGTTACACATTTGATTAAGGTAGAATGGAAAACTACCTGCAGCTCTGAAGTGCCTGATACCTTGGTTGCTTCATTGCAAGAGGCTAAGGCACTCAGAAACCCAGTAAAATCCTAAACTGTGGAAGCTTATAATTCTATTTGTGACTCAGCATAATTGTGAGCGCAGTATAGGTGGCAATAATTCAAACAAAAGCACGAGGGGAAATAGTTTGTGGTGGATTGTAGATCTTTTTCCTTATTTTCTGTGTACTGCAGTCACTGCAGCAATGATACCTGAGCTGGCTATAGAGTAATTGGTATGCACATTGCTACTGGCAGAAGCCTTTCATTGGAGGTGGTTGCAGAAAATGTTATAAAACTTTCTGTGAAGTCTTACCAGTCATCTCCCTCAATGACTTGAAGTTTTTTATTCCCTGCAGGTTAAAATCTTTCACTTTTCAATGTTCCATTTAATTTCAACATTTGGATACTGGGGTCAATGTTTTTGGGGTTTTTTTTTCCAACAATTAATCTGTTTCTTGATCTGTGACAGCCAGTGGTCAGTGAATATTTATTTCCCCCTCACCCCAATGATTTGTTGTACAATTTGAAATACAGTCTAAATACACACAATAAAAATAGTCCATGTCATGCTGAAGTTTAGATGTTTGCTGAGGCTGTGCAAAGCAAGAGCTTGTTTGAAAACTATGTATTTTCTTGGATTTGTCATCACCTGCTATCATATTACAAGCTTTCAGATCTAAAACGAAAGTATCCCACTGTCAGTCCTGAAATATGCAGTATCAAAATGTTACATGGGGAGGGAGTAATACTTGACAATTCTTTTGATACACCTTTCTCTCCACTGTTGTTATGCCAGTAGGATTTTTTTGTGGGCGTAGACAGCTTAAAACATCCTTATTAGGGAGTGTATGAGCTTAAGTGGTCACGATGTCCATTTGAATCACTGGTAAGAGTTATGTTAGAAAACAAGTAGTGTGGCATTGCTGACACTTGATTCTACTGAATGAAAAAATTGCTTACAAATTCTCGCCTGTAAACGAAGCCTTTTTTTTTTATTTTTTCTTTCTTCCCTCCCTTCTCTCCCCCTCCCAATCTGGAAAGAGAGATAATTGGTTTTCAAGAAGCCACTTTTGCCTTTTTGTTCTTTATTTATTTGTTAGCTTGGTTGTTTTGTTTTTCTCTAGACAAGCATGGTGACTCTTAGCTTTTGCTGACTTTCATATTGGCAGTCTGATGGTGAGATTTAGATGTAAGTTCATATAGAACAGACAAATAATACCAAAAATAGGGAAGGAAAAGTTGGGGGTTCATTTGTTTGTTTGTTTTTTGCATTTATTTAGATTCAGAAAACTCCTCGTTTTTAAGGTTAGGATGAAATATTAACACACTTCTGTTGATTTTCCAGTCTGTATGATAATTATTGATTCTTGGGAATCAGTATTTGGGTTGAATAATTTGATGGTTGATAAATTGATTCAGTATGTTACATTTACTAAGTTACAATTTGTTAGATTTCCAAGATACAGATTTTCACTAGAAAAACTAAATCAAACGTGATCTTTATTTTTCAAAATAATTTGATTGTCTATATCTTTGCTATGATCCCTGTTAATTTCTTCAGCTCTTCTTTACAATAACTTACTTGAGTCAATCTTGGGAACTTCAGAAAAATGATCCTACTTCTTACGTGTTTCCTACGTATCCAGAAAAGGGTAAGATTTCCTACGTAATTCGTTCAGCATCTCTCAACGTTAAAAATAGATCTGTGAAATTCTTCCCATTTTTTGGCAGTTTTTCATTTGTAATTGTGCTATTTTGGTTACTTTTATTTCTGATAGAAATTTATAGCTGGTGTTTAAACAAACTAGGCTAGCATGAAGGTTGGAATTTAAAAAATTAAAGCTAAAAGGGGGAAAAACAAAGCTAAAAATACTTGTCAAGATTTAAGCATTAGAGAGAGAGCGAGTAATTAATTTCTGATGCTTTCAGTAAGAGCCTCTCACAGATTAGTGTTTTGTTCTTTTTATTTCAAATCTGCATTGTAGCTTTGCTTATTTGACATCTACATCTATTTCTTTATATCCAGAAAGGTTACCTTCAGCAGTTCAGGAGAACTTAATCCCTCGCCTATCTAGTGCAATCAGAAATAAGCTTTGGCATAGAAGGAAGAGTAAGCTAAACAACAGAAATGCATATTAAAGTACTCTTACATAAGGAGGGTATTTTTAAATGGTGCTGGCTTAGTGGAGTGGATTTTGTAAAGGCACTCATGGTCTTCTAAACAAGCAGTTAAAAAACAAGTCTGTCTTAAGCATGAGAATTTTTCAGTAGATATCATGGAGGGCTGACTCAAT
The DNA here is from genome assembly GCF_963662255.1 of Cinclus cinclus. Taxonomy (NCBI): domain Eukaryota; kingdom Metazoa; phylum Chordata; class Aves; order Passeriformes; family Cinclidae; genus Cinclus; species Cinclus cinclus. Next base: position 63,123,209 of record NC_085049.1, read on the forward strand.
CCATTGTCAATGTTCTTTCTCATTTTGCTTGAAAGGTTGGAGGGTTATTCACTGGGGTTTTTTGTTGTAGTTTTGACTTCACAGCCAGATTCAACTTGCACACAATTTTCAAGAGCTTTTGCAATTTCCTTTTTCAATGCTTTTATTAAAATAAGAAAAAAAAGGGGAGAGAAACATGAACACACAATAACTTTGGTACCTCTAAGGCCTTCTCAAGATTCTGAAAATGCTTTTCTGAGCTGTGTCCATCATAATGGAATCCGGATCAGACTAGGAGCACATGTAAAATGCATTTACTTTCTTACATTTTTATAATAGCAAGATGTGAACTTCAGCTGTGTCCTAGGCTGCATCCAAAGCAGCGTGGCCAGCAGGACAAGGAAGTCCTGCTGTGCCCTGGTGAGACTTCTCTGCAGGGCTGCATCCAGTTCTGTTGTCCCAGCACAGGAAGGACATGGATCTGTTGGACAGAGTCCAGAGGAGGAACACAGAGGTGATCAAAGGGACAGAGCACCTTTCCTGCAAGGAAAGGCTGAGAGAATTGGGATTGTTCGGTCTGGAAATGAGGTTCTGAGACAGCCTGATTGCAGCCTTCCAGTACCTGAAGGGAAACACCAAGAAAGATGTAGAGATGTTTCCAAGGGCACACAGTGACAGGTCAAGAGGGAATGGATTAAAATTGGGATTACTTTTAGATGAGATATTGGGATGAAATTCTTTACTGTGAGGATAGTGAGGTACTGGCCCACAGGAGCTGTGAATGCCCCATTCCTAGAAGCTTTTGAGGTCAGGCTGGATGGGGCTTTGAGCAGCCTGGTCTATTGAAAGGTATTCCTCCTATGGAAGAGAAGTTGGTACTAGATAATTTTTAAGGTCCCTTCCAACCTGAGCCATTCTGAGATTCATAGAATGGCCTGTTCTGTAATTCTGTAATGGCTTTAATATTCGTTGATGCTATTAAAAAAATAAAATAATAATAGAGTAGATAATGGGGGAAAAGATGGAAAAAAATGGATTCTAAAAGAACATTCATATTTTATGCTTTGATGTCAGGCTAGTAGCTGAATTTGTAACTAGGTAAGCAATCCTGAAAATTGTCAGGAAGAATGGGTATCTTTTTGTAGTGTTGGCTTTTTGACCACTTTATACCGTTCTTTGTTTGATTTTGATCCGTAACTATTCTGAACATGTTTTGTGTTGCAGTTTCTTAAACTTTGATCCTAGCATTGAATCCCAGTCTGTCTACTGGATGACTTAAATGATCCCTACAGGGAACTGAAGACAGATACATGCATTTATCCAGAGCAAATCCTTCTTTGAAGATTAGTTTATAGATATATTGTTTGCATTATTTTCTTTCCAGAAGTACTGGTTTTGATGGCATACTTTTCAACTGTGGGCATGCAAGTACAGTGAAGTTATGGGTTTTTTCATATTAATATTTTTTTGTTAAATTTATTCATTTGTGGGAAAATGGTGGGACTATCCACTTTCAGGGATCAAGTGGTTAGTTAATGTGTCTATACTACAATATATATTTCCATCTATTGTTTAGCCATACCTGCTCTTATATATTATGATCAAATACTGCAAGTGTTTCAAGTAACTACCTTCAGTAATAATGCATTTATTTCCAAGTACCCTTGTTTTTCCTTTGCTGAAGTTAAAATAGTTTTGTAAAACACGAAGCATTGAGAAAATAAACAGAAAAATCATCAGTGATGACCCATACAGCCCTTCACTGTAGTGTATTGCTTTTCATAGTCAAGAAGATTCAATCTTGCTTCCAAGAAATCAATTCCAATATTTATAGGTGTGCTGTTGTACAACTGTTAGTGTATTCATATTTATATCATATTTTATGGATTCAAAGAAAAGTTCCTTGCAGATTAGTATCTTACTGTATCAGAAAATTCAGTGGTAGTTGCTTCAAAACCAGATATAAATATGCATTGTGACAGTGCTGAAATTATGTAAAATATCAAATGTTCCTGTCAAATTGGCTGAGTCATGTATTTCTCTCAACTTGTCTTTTTTTGTTATTTCAAATCTAAGAAGCTGTTTCACAGCATACAAGACAAACAGAAATAATAACACACTTCAGTATTTTTACTTTGAATAGTTTCTACTGCATGAAATTTAAATTGGCCATCTAAGGTAAAGGACTGGATACCGATGGCAGAGTAATGGCTGATTAGGGATCTACCCCATAGTTTAAAGGAGTACTTCAGTTTTACAGGCAAGAAAGTCTACTTTTAAAAACAGACTAGAATAATTAATTTTTTTAGAGCAAGCAGTTTAAGAGCAAACTTAATAGCTTTCAAGTGCTATACCTTTGCTTTAAAATATATCTGATTTACCAAAACTAGTAAATTTATTTGGAGTACACATTGAAAATTTTACCTAGACAGTGTAAGTAAGAGGTTTGCATACTCCTGTGTTTCTTACTCTGTGTAAGATTTGGCTTTTGGTTTTGTGCTGGCATCCTCATAAATCACAGCTCTGTCTTTTGCTGTTTCTGAAATGGAAAGAAATTGTTGTTGATTTACCTGCAGGAGATGAGTTACAATTCTGTTTAAAAACAGTTTTGAATATTATCTTATTTCTAAATAAGACAAAATTTCTTTTTGGGTTTTGAAGACTTTTGATAAATCTTTTTAGACTTTATTTTTTACTTAAGTTTTTCATGGCCTGACTTCTTGTTTCATCACACTTTTTTGGGCTTTCCACTGTTTTTGAGGATGGAATAAATGAAGAACGCACCAAACTGGAGCTTGCATAATATATTTGTCTCTGGGGAATGAGATCAATTTCTGTGGTATCAGAAGTCATCATTCCTTTCTACATGTGCAAATGATTTTTAGAAGATAGTGCATTGACTAAAGGGTTCCTGTGTGAAGTAAAGGAAACCAGAGATCTTCGAAGTACTGGAGATAGTGTGCCATTTCCTTTTAAAGATTAAAACTTGACATAGGCACTTATGGGCTCACTAATTAGATGAGGCAAATCATTAACATATTTTTCAGTAGGTTGGAGATATATTATTGTTTTTATTCTTTCTTGCATTATTTTTATAAGAAACTTCCACAACTATGAACAAGCCCAAACTTTGTGCTTTAGTCTTTTGTGGCCTTCTTATGGGTGATTTCTGAAGGAACAACTCCTTGAGGCTAGACGCTTCATAGAGGTCTGACTAATTTTGTAAAGTTAAATAAAAATCAAAAACCATGACACTGAGTAAAGAGGAGACTGGTATCTTGACTGAACAATTCTTGTTCCTATGCAAAACAAAGGCTTAGTTTCATGATGGTCTTGGTTCTTAAGCTTAGAAGTGGTTCTTGAACATTTTTTTTTTCTTGAAAACACTTGAGAAATGATAAAGTAAAGATTTGGAAAACAGAAAATTACATATTTTACTATAAAATTTCATGTGCTGATGGAAACTTTTGAAAAGTTCCATTTGGAAATGAAATTTAAAGCAAGGCTTTTAGTCTGAGGTGTGTTAGGTTGGTCTAATGGTACTTTAGGAAGTTGATAAGAGTTTTAATGTCTTCAGTGGGAGAGTAATTAAGTCAACAATAGAAATAAAAAAGGAAATTTTTATTCAATGGCAGAAAAAAATTTTGAAAACAAAATGCAAAAAAGAATGTTAACCCGTAAGTGGCCTTCTTGCAAATCCTCATTTCTTTAATGTGTGAGAAGAAGTTTCCTAGGGAGCCATAGGGTTTTGTGGTTGCTGTTTTACTCTGGAAAGCTGTCAGTACAGCTCTCTTTGCAGGCTCCTGTACCTCAGCTCACAGCTGCACCTCTAGCAGTAGCAGATTGTTCATTACTCTCCCTGCAGGATCACCCATCAGTGCAAACTTGATCCAGATCAAGTGTAAGCAAATAATAACACTTCTGTTGACTTGATCAGAACATGCAACAATGCTGCTTTTCAGCTTTGTGGTGGCTGTGGTAGCATAGTTGATCCTCTGTTCAGCGTAGGTTTGAAACAGCTACACTCACAGTGCTTTGAACAAATTCATACAGAAAAGCTGGAAAAACTCTGTTGCTATGCATCATGTGAATGTGTGGGCTTTTGATCTAGTAATTAGGCAGCCTAATACCCAGTTTACTGTCTTGAAATGTAGATCAAATCTCTGTCACCAGTAAAGAGGGAAAACGAGAGAAGTTGTTGCATACAGCTTACTCTAGTCCTGTCTCTCACAGCTTTTCAATACCTTGTGAGTCTTCTCTCTACCTCAGTTTCTCCTCGTCATTCCAGTTTGCATTTGCCTGTTGAAGTTCCTTGCTCAAACTTTGTTCTGCAGTGCTCTAGTTGCTTTTTCATGGAAGTATCAATATATGTTTAGCTTTAGAACTTGTTCTATTGCAGTTTTTTAAATTGTAGGTTCCAGAGTAACTTTCCTATCAAGAACAAATTTGTATGCTTTTCATATTTGACTGCTTCACAGTCTTTTTTACCAAGTGTTTAAATATTGGTGTGATAGGAACAGTGAAAATAGGGGAAAAGGAATTACCTAAGACTGCATAGTGATAGGACATAATTTCTCTTCAATAGCATATTATATGCTATAATGAAATTGAAGACGGATAAGATGAAGAAACAATTGAAGTAGCTTTTGTATAAATTATAATGTGGACATTATAGCAAATTATAATGTGTGCAGTTCTTTTATGTTTTTGCTTGTCACCTTCAAAGATTTTTGCTTGAGATTTTGCTCAGTTTCTTTTGTTTGGTTGGTTTCAGTAAGAGTATACCAAGATCATGTATAATTTTACTTGTTACTTCTCTGAAAAGTGATTTTTTTTTTTTTTTTTTTTTTTTTTTTTTTTTAGCAAATCTGGTCTTTATTCTTAGGAACCATCTTCAGTTTCATTAACTTGAGTATGTTTTGTGTTTTTTGTAAAAAGCAAAGGTTGTCTAAGAGCAAGTGTAGTTAGTTTTTAATAATAAAAGCACTCCGCTTGTTTTATTTACCTTAAAGATAAATGTAGTCACTAGGTGTTGTGCTGAAACTGTATTCAAGATGTAGAACTTAAATTTCAATATGGTCATACCTGATTATTTGATGCTTTACTAATGAGACAGATGACTGGTCCTTTTGAAGGCCTTTTCTTGAGTTCCTGTTTATTAAATAGTAATGTAGACTCATTTTAAAGAAAGTAAAGCTATAAATCTGAATTACAGGTACGACAGGTGAAAACTAGAAGCTTCTTTGACTGACTGTTTAATTTCAAGCTTATGGATCCTAGTTACCAAAAGGAAATAAACTGCAGTGGGAAGATTTCTGGTTATTCTTCAACATGCTTTGGTATGTTGAAAGGCAGCATACCTGGGCAGTAATGTAAATATGAGCCTCCATTAGAATGCATATAATATTATTTGAAAGAATATTTTGGAAAAAGGATACTGTGTTTCAAGGCTATTGAACTGTGTAATTCATGATCAGCTCAAGTACTTGACATAGAAACAGTTATTTGGTGAAAGAGTAGCATGTTCTAAACTTTTAAAGAAACAGTCCTGTTATATCAGTCAAAATGTGATCCATTGACACCAATCATACCACTCTGACATAACAGATGACATCAGCTGGACTTTGTATATTGTAGGTAAATACTGTATATTTAAGGGTTGAATACAGGGGGGAAATACCAACAAAGTTGTTCCAAAGGAGGCTAAGGAACAAAGAACCAAGTAGATTTTAAAAAAAATTACCAAGGTAACATCTGTTGCTCTTAAACTTGGCTTATGAGTTTTGAATGTTAGTGTTGCTTTAGCATGGACTGTATTTGTGTCTCTTCATCCCAGCACATGGATTCCAGAAAGAAAAAGGCATTATGGGAACAAAGTTGCTGAAGGAATATAGTAGGAGAGGGAGGAAGGAATTGGCAATCTCTCATTGTAGAGGTGCAAATTGTCCTTGAGCCTGTTGTGATAGGACAGTGGGTATGGTTTTAAACTAAAAGAAAGTAGATTCAGACTAGATAAAAGGAAGAAATCTCTTATGCTGAGAGTGATTAAACACTGGAGCAGTTTGCCCAGGAGGTGGTAGATGCTCTGTCCTTGGAAATGCACAGTCAGATTGGTCAGGGCTCTGAGCAGCTTGGTTTAGTTGAAGATGTCTCTGTTTATTGCAGGGATGTTAGACTGAGTTGAGCTTTGAGGGTCTCTTCTAAGTCATTCTGTGACTGTTGCTCAACTGGACTAGTTTGAGAGTTGTCATCTGGTGACATTATAATAGCAGGGTTCTTTTTTTCTCTCCTGGAGTTTTACAGCAAAACTGCTTCAGTACTTCTCCAATTGAAAAACTTACTTCCAGTACTGATCTTCATTAGAGCATGATATTAAATCATGCTGCAGTAAGATTCTGTAGGGAATTTGAGTCTATGTAGAGGCAAACATTTAAATTTACCTTTTCATAAAACATTTTCTGTTGGTGAGACAGATCTCAGCGTTTGGAAGCTTTATCCAGATCATTGACAGTAATAGCAATATCAGCCCCTGCAACACAACACCCAGAATGGAAAGTAGTTTGCTGTGAAGGGGTTTGGCTCACTGCTTGTCCTTGCCAGGATGAGACTGTGTAAGCATTAGGCTCAAACACCAGAAGAATGATAGTGTTTATAGTTTTGAAGAAGTTATTTTGAAGATAAATATTAAATTTCACTTCTTCTGCCTGAAAAACAAAAAGAGGGCAAATGTGTCTGCCCAGCACAAGTATATATTTGGAAACAGTATTCTGTACATACTTTTTGATTTTTTTCAGTGTTTCTTTACAGAAATTTTGTAGTAAAATACCCATCTGTCCTTACTCTGCCTTTAAAATGTAGTTTGCAGGAGGATCCTACAGAAATTCTGGTTTTGTTGATGGTATCAGTGCTGCTTGCCTGGCATTAGTCACAGTTATTTCACCTTTTTATAATTCTATTACAAATAAATTTGAAGACTACATGTACTTCAGGTTGTATTTTCTAATTATTCATGTCTGGTTTAATGTTATTGACTGACATTAATGCTTATTACTTTCCAAGGTTTCCTGTAGACTAATGCTGTCTTGCTGGTCTGACATTTACTTGCAGATAAAGTTTTCTTTTTTAGTGGTTGCTGTTTATCTCCTCTGCTGAGCCAAGATGAAGTATTGTCACTGACTCAGTTCTATGTAACCTTTTGTTGTTGTTCCATAATCTTTCTCTGGTCTCTGTTCAAGGTCTAGAAAATTTGCTTGGATACCTTCAGGTAGAGAATTGTTTATACTGAAAGGAGTTAATGTGAAGTTTGAGTAAGCATCCTTTGATGTGCTAGACTGTTTGCTCAGTCTGGAAGGGGAGTGGCCTCTCAAAATGATTAACTGGAGTCACCCAGATTATGTAGTGGTAATTTCATAGCTCTGCTTAATTTCAGAGTCTGTTACAGCCTTAGTTTCAGCCTCAGTTACTTGGAGGAAGAGCAGTATGTAATATGTTGTGTAAAAGATGTGCAGGGAAGAATGATCTGCTCAGTCAAAGAAAAGGAACATCGAGTGATACCAAAAGATCTTCAGTCTTACCTGTTGGTGTCCATGTAGCGTTCTTGTTCTTGAGCCAGCAACCTGATGTATGGCAGTTGCCTTACTTTGTGTACAGTTTAAATAAAGTTGTACCTTAGCTTTTTTTAAATTTCCCCTGGCTTCTTGAACCCTGAAAAGTACCTGTTGTGAGTCTGTCACCTGTTGAGACTTAATTTGGAAGCAAGGTGTTGGTGCAGAAGTATGACAGAAGGGTCTGCATGTAGTTATTGTGGTGGCTGGAACCTGTTGCAGTGGAAGAAGACACTTGTGCTTTACTTTATTTCCTATTCATTTGTTATTTCCCCCTGTCATCTTCCCTCAGCAGCATTTGGTGTTGTCCTTTATTTTGTTCACAGATTGCTTTTATTTCAGATTCCAGGTTTTGTTTAGCTAATCTAAATAAACTTTCGGCAAAACTGCAATTTTTCAGGCTATTTTCTTGGTACATAGCAGTTCTATCATAGTGCTTTCTGTAAGGACAGTCTTTTCCTTGGATTTGATGTGCACTAATGGTCAGTGCTCTACTTCTGTGGAGGTACTAAATTGGCTTCAGAAGCCTCATGCTTTCCTTTCTGCCTTGTAGGGCATACTGCCACCACCTCGCTGCCAGCACAGCTATTTACAAAGCTGCTTGGCAAAACGTACATTAAAACTCTTCTTTCTTTCTCAGGTTGTCAGCTGAACAGCCATTTGCTTTAGGAGTAGTGTCTTAATGTGTTTAGTATCCTTGGCAATGATTACTGGAATGATCCATGTGTGCATATTCAGTTGACCATTAAATGGCAGCACGAACATTTCAGACAGACATAGCAGCGTTTGTCTGAGTGCTGTAACAGAGCAAATTGGTGCCACGCTGGGGAAGTCTTGACTGCTATGTAAAAATTAACACAACAGGAAAATACTGTAGTTGATTTAGTGTACAGAGATTTTCTGTTGCAGAGGAGTCTCTGAAGTTATACTGATGACAGGCTTGGAGAAGGGAAGAAGAGACAAATAATATGTACTTTTTAAAAAATATTGAATCAGAGAAGTTTATAAGTTTGGGTAAAAGATGTTCATGAATTCAAACAAATTTTTCAATCATAGTTCAAAGATTATTTATTGCAAGAATGAGTTTATGTACTGCTCCTTTGACATGACCTTTGGATATTTCAGTGGAGCTATTAAACTTACTCATCTTGACTATAAGAAACTATTTTAGGCTGTTGTTTCTGTCAGTAGTTGCTTTCGTAGTTGTGACCAACGTAATGTATCTCTCTATTATTTCAGGAATAGTAGTTATACCATTGAAAGTATTATCAGAAAATTCTAGAAAAACACAGAATACTGAAGAGGCTGATAAATTTTACCCATTAAATGTCTTAAAAGTGTCAGTTCTATCATACCATATTTTTTCTTAACGTCTGGTTTTGTGCCTCTATGTAATGCCTTCACTGTATCAGATCTTCTATGTGGCCTGTTACTTCTTAGAAAAATTTACATATATGTCATCAGTACTGTAGAATGTGTTCTGTGCCATTATGCTTATTGGTCTCTTAATTCACTAAGTGAAAACTCTTCCTGTGTTGCATATGACTCTTCCTTTAGAAAAAAAACCTGAAAAACAAACCATCAGTTATTGTGAAAGAGTTTGTTTTTCCTGGCTTGGTGTTTGGGGTTTTTTTTGTGTTTTTTTTTTTGTTTTGTTTTGTTTTTTTTTTTGTTGTTGTTGTTGTTTGTTTTTTGTTTTTTGGTGTTTTTTTTTTTGTTTTTGTTTTGGTGGTGTTTTTGTTGTGTTTTTGTTGTTGTTGTTTTACTTCTGCATATACACTTTGATATTATTCTTAGGCACAGGGCTGTACATATGGTGATTATGGAAGGGTTTGATTTTACATTTGCCTGATTGGTTTTACTGTCAGGACATGTGTTGCTCGATGGGGCTTTTTTTTGTGTTCACACTATACAGAACATGTATAGAGGTTCAACAAGTAATAAACCAAAAATGTGACATTTGGAGGAAAAATTTTGAGCTAGATAAATAATTTTTATAACAATCTTCATTTTGTGTGCAGTCTTAACAATTACAATTTCTTTTTTCCCTGGGATGAGTTCTCACTTGGTGGTTAATTTCTAGGCAGGCCATCGTAAGGTTTCCCCAACACTTTCCTCAGTGCTATTAATTTCTGTTCTGTTTTTTTATCTTGCTTAGAAACTTGTAGCCTTGTTCTTTGTTCATCCAAACAGGTGTGTCTTCAGTTTTTGTCTCAATTTATAGTGCTCTGATGTGTTTGTCTCTTAGTGCTTGATTCAAGAACATCAAAATAAGTTGAAAGCTTTTCATTGCCTTAGGTCTCGGGCTGTAAATGAAACTTTTTTGTTAGCACAATAAGAAGCCAATGTTAAAGGCTCTTGTGTGGGAGTTCAGATGCTTAGAGGACAGGTGGTTCTGGGCTGAGAGCTGCTGGAGTTTGGGAGAAGGTTTTTTGGTATGAGATTGTTTGATTTGGTGCCTGAACTGTGATGGGGAAAAAAAAAAAAACAAAGCAGCCTTGAAAACTATGCCTTTTATTGACTAAATTGCTCAGGCTCACAAAATATTGGAGGTACTTACTTTTCAGTCTCAGAACCAACATTGTCTTCTTGAACCTAGAAGGAATTTTCTACTCAGTGTTGTTCCAAAGACTTGCCTGTATGTCTCAGAAGTGATAGTGCAACACTGTAAATGTATTGCTGAAGTAATCCCAGTGTTAGGGAGAAGCACGTTTTTTTTGCACAGCTCTTTTTTAAAAATCTTTTCTCCCTGAATGCTCTGTTAAGGCTTTATGATTATTAATCAAAGCTCAAAAAATTACAGACATTGGTTTTGGTTTCCAGTGCTTATTACATCTTTCGAGATCTGAAGTTCTGTGACTGTCTGGTAGTATTTATGCTACATCCATGTAACCTTTTAGTTTTTGCCTTCCCCCTCAATAGAAAAGAGGCTTTCAGTTTATGGGTCTGACAGCAAATGTAGAAGCTTTGCCAGTCAGTTCATTTGTTTTCTTGGCTTAAATGTCAGCCAATTTAACCAGACTCATACTGTGTTTTTTCACTTGGCAGTTGGGAGAACAGAGCCTTTGATAATTAACATGGAGTTATTAATCAGTATGACATATCTAATCCAGGGAGATCTATCAAATAGTACATCTCTGTTGATCTTGCTGTTTGGTATTGCTTGACTCTACGTGGGAGCGAATGCATGTCTACATTTTAAAGAATGTAAACTTGCTGTGGTTACCTAAGTAAAGCTTTTTGAGTCCAGAGAAAGAAGATAAGCATAGGATATGAAAAAAAGACTGTGAAATTTAACATTTTGACAAATTTGGTGGTTTTCAGTGTTTTAAATTCTGTACTGGTAGCATAGTTAAATATGCCTGTAATAATGTTCAATATGTATTTTTTACTTAAAAGTTTAATTTAAAAACCCAAACACACCCCCCCCCCTTGTACTAATTTATGTCCTTCATTATTCTTTAAAGGCAAAGGGATTGGGGGGGGCTGAAGATAAGGAAAAGCATTCATAGTCAAAATTAAATTAGGACAGGGTAATTTCCATATATTTCCTCTCTTTGAGTGGTTTTTCCAGTTGATGATCTAGATCAGGAGCTGAATATAGATGCTCTCATTCACTTAGGGAGGAGCCTGTTTGCCTATATTAACTAGTAAAACTATACTCAGATAAGAAGTTAACCTTTTTAAATACCTTTGTACCTCCAATTTCGAGTTAATTGTTTGGCTGTGATTCTGTAAGTACATTAAAAAAGGCTTCACTGGGAAAGTTTAGTTCCATATTGAATATTGTTCATAAATATAAAAGCTATGGTGGTCCTTTTGCCTTTTTCCACTGGGGAGGTCAGATTAAGCTGAGGTATTTGACTTTGCAGTTTTCTTTCATCAGTAACAAAGGCCTTGTTTGTCAGGTGTCACTTATATCTGTACAATGTCAGTTCTTTGACCCAATGCAGCATAAAGCTAGTAATTTTTTTAAGTAGCTGTGCTCCTGACAAGAGAGTCTGGTTGCTTCCAAAGGCCAAGTGTGGAAAAATGCAGTAGAAATTTTTTTTCACTGATGTGAACAAATGTGAGTTGAGACAAATACAAAGACAGGTGCAGTGACTAAAATTCCGTGTTTGTGATCCATTCTTGTAGAGTAGAATTGTGACTGTTAGGAGATACATCTGTACTATTTGTGAATTTTATGAGTGCTCAAACTGGTTGTGTATTATCTTGGATAAATCACCCATATATTTCTCCTTAGTGTAATTAATAGTTTGCTCTGTATTTGATGTGCAACATACTGATATGAATGTTTGCATTTATTTTTTAAATTCAGGTGGATTGAGAACAGTTTAGCGTAGTGGAAAAGTGGTTTTCTTTTTAGAATAAGGGGACAATATCCTTGACAGGTGTTTCTTATTTCTGTTGGTAATTAATACCATTTGCAGAACTCTGGAGTTTTTCAGGCCTCTCTTTCTGACACAAGGAGTTCATATAGAATGTTGTTACCTGTTTTCTTTCATGTCTTGTGCCTGGGCTTTAGTTTGCTAACCCCTCTTTAAGAGCTATGCTGCATTCATGCTGTTGCTCATGCTCAAGTAGGGTTTCTGATCCTTTCCTCCCACTTCAGCTGTTTTCTTACATGTGAGTTTTCCAGAACAAGAGCTGCCTTTAGATGTTTGGAAAATGCCTGCTGCCTTGTAAAGCAGCCTGTAGAAACAGTCTGGGTGCAACTTCAGTGTTTATCTAAGTGGAAAAGTAATTTTAAAATGCTTAATCTCTATGTAGATGGACCTTGATGCAATATAACTTACGAAAACAGAAGAGTCAGCACTTAGACTGATCCAAAGCTAATTGAAGTTGAAGGACAGGTTCCCTTTGACTTCAAAGGGCTTTGAATCAGCAAAATCTTAGTGAGCTTTTGGTATTTGTGACACTCATAAAATAAACTGACTAAAATTTAGGCTGTTAAATAGCTTTATTGGTTTTGAAAATTTTAACTGAATTTGTTTAAACATACAAGTATTAAGCACACATAGTAATTGTGTATGAAGATCTTAATGCCTTGCTTTTTTAACTTCCAAGAAACCAAGAGTCTGGGAAATGGAAGGAAGTAGAAGGGCTTTTGAGGATGTTAGCCATTGGCAGTGTAAAAGACCTCTGAATTTTGGTGAATAGACAAGTGCAGAATCTGGCTGAATTACTGCTTTGGAATCAAAGTGCTTTCATGTCTGCCTGCAGTACAGCCTGGGTGTTGTGAACATACAGATATGCTAAATGAGAAGTGCTGTCCTTCAGGCATCGTGGGAGGGATTGGTGTGTGATTCAGAAAATGAACCAAAACACACCTGTTTAAATCTAATTTTACCTGGATAATTTTTAAAAATTGAGTTTGTGCTCAGAACTGTGTTATGTAAATGATTTTAAAAAGACATTCAAGACAGGGGTTTTAAGACTAGTGGAGTGAACTGAGTTAATGACAGTGAATGCTGGAAAATAGAAAAGGTAAATTTTAGCATTGCATTACTTGTAAGAACAAAAAGACCAGTTCTTCAGAGCTAGACTGCAGATTGTTTGTAAGAAGCAGCAGTTCCTTTAATATAGTGTGGCTTCCTTTATTTTGCATCACTATAAGGATTGAGCAAATATGTCTCTGCCAGCTTTTGTGGGTTGTATCAGATAGTGTTGTATCAGATTGCTTGTCCTCATTCTGTCTGCAGAAGACTAGAATTTGCACTAGTTGCATTCAAATATATGCATCTATCTGCTGTGACATCTGAAATAATTGATTTGGGTACAACTTACTCAGAGTAGAGAAATTTACAGAATAGATAGTCAAGCCTGTGTGTTCTGTTCTAAAACTAAATATGGAAAGAACTGCATTCTTCTCACAATCATTAAGAATTTGGGGAAACATTGCTTCTACATGTATATTACTAATCAAGTAATTCCATCTTGGATTAAAGCTAGATTTATTGTTAAAGGGAGGTAAGAAGTATGCATCTGCTATTAACAGTTGAAAATGAGTATTAGACAATCTGGACTTCTCTGTGAAAGTGCTATCATTTTAGAGAACCAGTTTTAATTTTGGACTGTACAGATCATATTTTCAAAGCTCTGTTCACTGATGTCTTGTCTTAAACTTCCAAGATTCAGCAGGTTCTGCAAATTTGGCCATGAGAATAAAGAATTCAAAAAGAGGACATACTAAATGCTAGATATTAGTCAATTATTCCTTTTTTGTCCTCCTTTACCATTCTGAACTACCAAGAATACTGTTGCCTTAAGGGAGAAAAATTTGGTTTCATATCAGCGAGCATCTCTTCCTTTAAAAAGCTGACATGCATTTCAGTAGAAGAAAACATTCTGTCACATGTGAATTCCTACTCCTTGTTCCTTTTTACTGTTGAATTATTTGAAAATCAAGCCGTGAATTAATTCTGAATGTTAGCAAAAATGGTACTTCATTACTCCATGAAACCCTCCCATAACAGGAGAAATTTTTAAATTATAGCTAACAAAATACTTGGGGTTTTTTTATTAGCTTGAGATTTAGAATGTTTCCTGGATTTTCCAGTCCATATATCTGTTACTTTATATGTAATATTCTTCGGCAGTAGACCTTATTTTTGATGTAAAAATTGTATAGGTTTAAGTACTTGCAGGATCAAAAGCTAGGAACTTCCTGTTTCCCTTCAAAGGCACCTGTATTTTTCAGATACAGCCCAAGTGGAAAATTGGAAAGAAACTGTTGTGCTGTCAGGTAGCATTAGGGCATTACATAGCTAAAAGTTGTATGTATCTTTTTTTGAGAATAATACATGTAGGAAGATACAGGTTTCAGAAAAAATCATGGGAGCGTTGAGTAAAACTACACATAAATCACGTGTCCTTCCAAATTTTTTTGGAAGTTGGACTTTACATGGGCAGTTTTTTTAAGAAGTTTGAATGCAGAAATAAAACAATTTCAAGTAAGATCTTTATAGCCTGGTCCTGAGCAGGAAAAGTAAAAGTCCCCTTTGGAATGCTCTCTGAATGCAGTTTCTTAACAATAAGAATATCCTGCTTTTGAATGAGAGAGAGTAAAATTATTCATACTAAGGTGTGGCTTTATTGCACATAATGCATTAAAGGAGCAGTTTAGAAACTGCTGGCTTAACTGTATCTGTAGCAGTATATTTTATTTCCTGGGTTTCTGTACCCAGAGCCTGACTAATTCTGCTTTATAGTAGCTATGATTGTCTAATATGCTAGTTACCTGTTTTGTAATCCACCTCTTTCCCTTTGGATGCAGGTGCTGCTTTGCCAGTGATTTTACTGTTCATCTCAGACTTTGGAGCTCATATCCCAAAGGTCTTCTGTCCATCTCTAATGTTACTTGCTGTCCTAAACAGTCTAGTCTTGTGAAAGTTTAGCCTATGTATTCATTCTCCTACCACCAGCAGACACTTGCAGATTTGTTCCACCAATTTGTTCTCCTTTTTTATTATGAAGCAGCTTAAAAAAGGAGTAAGTTCCACAGTTGCAATGTGTATACTTAAAGGGATGTTGTCAATACAAAATTAATCATATTCACAATTTGTTATTAAATGTGGATCTTTGGCATACTGCTTCTTGCATTTCTCTGTTTAAAGGAGAACACTGGGGAAAATCTAATTTTGTATGTGAATTACAAATTCACATTTATAGGAAGGCAAAGAAGCTGATGGGGAGAAAAATATTTGAGTGTTTCTGAGACTTCAGTATGCCATGCTTGTGTTGAACACTGCATATGTGATTCTTGGAGGCTATGAGCAGATAAATAAGGTATTGAGAAATAACATCAAGGGTGAACTGTCCATATGGAGTAAGGAAAGACAGAACTGTGCCTCTTGTTATGCAAGGGCACACATGTGGCACACAGCAGAGTTCAATTACCAGCTCAGACTTGTGGCAGCGTCTTAAATGACCTGGACCCTTGTTATTATGGTTTGCTTGCTTAAAACTTTCTAGGGAGAAAGTGCCTTCTGCCTTGTTCCCAGTTCCATCCTACTACCTGACTCTTGAGAAGCATCCCTTCTAGCCATTGTTACCATACCCTGGCTGTCCTATTTCCCTGGGTGGGATGGTGTTTGAGAACTGCTTTTGTGTTTAGGACATTCAGCATTGTCCCCTTCATCCTTTTGTGAAAAGGGTGAAATACAGTGGAGTTTGGTAAGTTTTCATCATGAAAAATTGGGCTGAAAAAGAGAAAAGGTTGTAGTCTCCTTCTGCTTAGTGAGATTAGTGAAAGAGATTGTGGAGGAAGCCACAGAGCACACACTCAGCAGGTTTTCAGATGACTGTTTCCTTTATTATTATTGGATTGTGAAATTGGTGATTAAGTTAGCTGTGTTTCTTAAAAAAACAAACAAAAAAAACCAAACAGAAAAAACAAACTGAAGGTTCTTTTTTTTCCCAGATAGAAACAAAAATTGAAAAAATTTATGGTCATCAACCTCTTGAAATGTTCTTCCTCAGTCCAGTAATCTTGCTTTAAGGATATTGTTTTAAGTATAACTTGCATATTGCCCAAGTTTTCTGTAAGCCTTCCTGCATTTTTGTGTCAGTCAATTAAACTTCATTTTCTGATTAACTAATTTTTCTCACTTATTGTTGTTTATTTTTGTTTTCAGGCTTCCTTAAGCCAGACTCAATATTGATAGAATGAAAAAATTTAAGAGAAGACTTTCCTTAACCTTGCGAGGAAGCCAGACCATCGATGAATCGCTGTCTGAGCTAGCAGAACAAATGACAATTGAAGAAAACAGCAGCAAAGATAATGGTAAGCATATCTTTCACTTTTTAGAAAATGCAAGAATTTTGTCAGCCCTTATTCAAGTGAGCATTGCTGGGTTTATTTCAATTTTCACAGTTGCAGGGACTTTCTCACTAACCTTTTTTTTTATTATTTATCTTACATTGCACTACCCTAGTCCCTTCAACATATTGATACGTTATTGTATATTGGTTTGATTTCCTTTGGTATTGAACTGTTTATCAAAAGCTGCCTAAATTTATCTTTTTATGTCATGTGCAGCAAGTCTTATAGGGGCTCTTGCAATATATACACCCATTGTACGGGTTTAGTGGGTCTCACATCAGCTTCATATGGCTTCAAATTCAGTCTGTTCTCAAAATCATTATTTAGTAATATGATTGACTAATTGCTTAAGCATTCCATAGAAAACTGTTTACCTTACATTGGTGATGAAATGCAGTAGTCTAAATTGTATCATCTCTTCATGTCTCTCAGTAGTACTTCCCTTCAGCAATATGAAGGTGACTAGAACCATTCAGGATGACCAGCTTGTCTCTGTATTCTTACTTAAGTCTTTGGCTGATCCCATAAATGTACCGACTGCTGTAAAGTCTGCATTAGTGATGATGCCGCTCTTGGATGCAATCTGCAGAAAATAATGACTGGAAGAGGTTTTGTTGCTTTTTCTGTTTCCTGGGCTTGCAGCATTTAAGTCATACTTCATCTTCAATGCTGATTAATGTTATTTTTGGCTTTGCTGATATCGAAGAGGTTTTCATATATCAGGAGTTCTGAATTTTATTTTTCTCCCAGTTCGCAACAATAAACTATTCCAAATTCTCCCACTGGAAAGTTACAGGGCCAGGAAGTTTGGGCAGAGGAAGCAGAATTTACCTTTGGCAAAACAAAGTTAACGTTTTTCATTTTTACCTTTAATCCCTGGTAAATTCATTGCTGTTGTCCTGTTTTTACTATGGGCCATGCTCAGTATTTTGGGAGGACAAGGTTTATTACAACTTTTTGTGTGTTGATATAACAGGTCTTCTCTGGAGCAACAGTTCTAGTTTTTTTGCACTGATACCTATTAAGTCCTTTCTGAGACACTTAGTTGTCCCACATGATTTTATTTGTATTTGCCTTTGTTACTGGTGCATATATTTTCAGACCTGTATATACTTCTGCAAGATTGATTTCATTATGTAAATAAGTGCAAAGAATCTTACTTTCATGCTGAGAAACAAACATGAAGATTGTTACCAAATCAGTGAGTGTACTGGGCAGGATTGCTGAATTGATTCATTGAAAACTTAATCCAGAAATAAAAAGACTTTACCTTAAACTGGACCATGTATGTCCTGGGTGTCAGCTCGAGGGACAGAGAACACATTAACTTGTTTACAGAAGCATGAGCTTATGCCATCTTAAACCATCTATAAACCATTTGCAGCTTGTAATATTTACCTGAGAATAATTTCAAACAGTAATACTTGGATGCCTGCATGCTTGTCGCCAAACTGTGACGAGCTTAATTTGTCAGTAGATGTCTGAAGTGTTAAAATAAGTAAAAAATACAGTTCAAGAAAATGTTCCTAATTGCAAATTAATTACCTAGCTTTTAGTGCTCTTTTTATTTTGCTTTCCATGGTAATTCATTGGCTAAAGGGAATCTTAGGTATTAAAATTGTGATAATAATATATGCTATGCATCCAGAACGTTGCTGATGCCATAGTACAGTTTTATTGGATACACTCAAGGAGTTGAATGCACTCGGTCCTCTTAAAAGAAGACAGAGAATATAAACTGTACTTTGCTGTGCCTAACCTTTAACTCATCATTTCATGGCATTAAAAAAAGTTTTACTGATGCTTGCTACCTTTTTCAGATTCTTCCAGAATGCGGTTATTCGTACTTGTGCTGTCTTTGATCTTGCAGAGGTGAACAGGATACTACATAGTGGATTTTTGTTTTCCTTTGTTTTTCCTTTCCAACCCTAAGTTTCTTAGAAAGTGGTGTTGGAAAATGCTTGCTGCTCCAGCTAGTCTTGCTTTTCTAAAGGATGCTCTAGCTTTCCCACAGATTAAGTTATTTTGGAATGAGTATTTTTCAGACAGACTGCCGGGATTGTGCTTTGGGCAGAAACAGCTGTTGGAAAATCAGCCAAGAAGTTATTTTTCTCTTTTGGTGAAAGACCAGTTTGGTAAAGAATATAGCTTTAAATGCCCACTAAAGGATTTTTTCCAAAAAATTTGCTTACAAAGTGAGTGCTTAAATGAGAAAATTTGCCTTGGCATCTTACAAAATCACAATGCTAAAAAGCCTCCACTAACTTTAAATATCCAGCTGAGACACATGAGAGGATGTAGTGTCTCTTGAATAATATTTTATAAAGTGATAGTTGCATTAAGATCTTCAGAGTACATCCTTTACTGCGATGGTGCTGATCTCAGGAGGCAGGAGTAACCATCTCCTTAGTTCTGCTTTTAAGAATGAACAGCTCCTTTAGCCTGTGGAACCGAGAAACAAATGTGCCCATTTGTTCAAGGCTTTGATTCTTTTCCTGAAGAAACATAAAAAGCACTACCTAGTAATTCAAAGGCATGCCAATATATTAATCTACAGAGAATCAAAGTCAGGGATACAAGTAATCTTCAGAAAGTGGTTCTTCATATGTGCTTTATTTCCAAGCATTACATCATGAACTTGAGAAAGAAGAGTTGAAGGGCATTGAAACTGTGGTTTTCAGGTCAGAAGGCAAGACTAGATCCTGAATGCTGAAGGCCTTTGCAGCAGAATTTAATTCCATTGTTACTGTCCAGTTGTTTTGTTTTAACTTTTTCTTTCTAGTAAATTGCTCATCTTGTCTTCCTGTCATTCCATGCTGATGGCTGTATTCACTGAGGGTTATAATTTTATACATGCTAGTTTTTTTCCTTCCTGGGAAGCAGCTGTGTTACTGGGTTATAGAGATTGTAGAGACCGTGTCCACAGAAAGCCACATCTGTGCTGACCTAGAATCCAGATCCATCTCCATCTGATTTATATCTTGTGAAATATATTTGTATATATGTATACATGTATATACATATATGTGTGTATATATATATAAATATGTATATATATATGTATATCCTGTAAAATTCTTTCTTACAAGTTGCAGTTCAGTACTGCCATTCCAGATGTAGATGTAGATCACTTGTGCATAATACCAGGGACCTTTCCTTATGCTCACCTTTTTGAGATGACCTGTGTTGTTCAGACCCCTGCCAAATGTTTCTTCTCCCACAACAATTTCCTGTGATTTCAAGTTAACTGCAGCTCCCATCCAGAGGCCTATCTTGTCATTAGCTCCAACTTTGAATGAGTTGTTTCAAGATTCAAAGAAGAATACTCCTAATGTAGAACAAATTGTCCCATTTGTAGTTCACGGACATAAAAATAGATCTATAACTTTTGATTTCTTTGCAGTGCATTGTTACCACTGAATCAGCTACCCTTTTGTATGCAGTCTCATTTAATACACAGCCTACTTCATCGTGTGATGTCAGTACAATCTCAGTATGCATCACTCATCCATGAGCAGCAAAATGGGATTAGCAAGGATCAACCCATATTGTTCGATGCAGTAGCACAGAGCGATTGCTCTGAATATAGAATAACCATTGGGTTTGGGTTTTTTGGAACACCATCAAATTATTTAGTGACCAGAAATCTATATATAATTAAATCTTTCTTACAAATTATGTTCATCATAATTGGCTTCTGGGTTAGGAAGCGCTGCCAAATCAGGTCATAACCCATAAAAATAGAGGGACCAGTGAAATACCTAATAATATATCTGAAGCCTTATGAACTGTGGTCTGTATGAAGTATACTTCGGGCTAGTCTTTTATCTAAGGGCAAAAGCTTTTCATGGTCTCTGATGTTTCAACATACAAATCAATTAGGTGGATTTGTTATTTATTTTTAGTTTGTCATACTAACAGTGTGCTGGCTTGCTTTTTAAATTCTGGATTTTACCTTAATATTTGTATTTAGATTAATATTAGAATACTAAACAGTAATTTGTAGGAGTTGACAACTAAATTTGCCCCTGAAATTTTTCTTTGGCAATGACATACTAATGAAATTTGGCTAGGAGTAACATCCAAATCATGCATAATTAAAGCCTAATTAAGTGTAAAATTTATGCAAATACTTCAAATACATATGATCTCTAATGAAAGCAAAAAATGTGTCTGTATTGTCTAATACTATGAAATGTATTATCACAAACTCCAAGCATGCTTTTAAGCATAATTGCAAGATGCATTCCAAAATACATCCACAGCTTTTTCATTAATTTGTAAGTAACTTGGAAAGCATTCTATTTTGTTGTTTTTTTTGGTACAGATAAATGCACATGTATATAATAAACCAAAAAAGGTGAAGTTCTGATAGAAATGGCTACATTAATTTGTAAAATAATGTTTATCTCCATTTGGTCTCTTTTAGCTCAGTGATGTGATCATAGGATCCAGTCTCATGAACACTTGCATAATTTTTTTGTAATTTTACAGGTGTGAGTAATAATGGAAGGATCAGCTACGGTAAAGTGCGTAAGTGTTTTTTAGGTTTAAGGCATTAATGACTAGTTAATACTCTGATAAGAGGGATGAATGTTTATAAAAATTAACATATTGCGATACTGTCTCAGAACATTGAAATGCCTTTGTAGTTTTAATCATTTCATGTCATCTTCAACAGAGCTGAGAAATTCCCATTCCATCTGCTATGTAGAATTCCTTGAGCGTGGAAGGAAAACAGTGTGTTGCAACATATTTTCAAGACAGTGTTCTTGAATTGAAAATATGAGCACAGAAATGCTTACTGGTAATAAATTGGTAAAATTTCTCTGCTGATGTTGGAGGAAAGTATCAGTATGAAGAAAGATGTGGGTGGGTAGGGGGAGAAGAAATCCCCAGAATTGCTACAGCTCATTCTAGAGCTACACATTACTGTGAGTAATTGTTAGTTGTCACAGCTAAACACTGATCCTTGTATTGTCCCTTATACTGTACTGACAACGTTTTTATTATAGTCTATATGTACTGTTCTGTGCTGTGGTCTGCATCCATTTTTGTTATTACTGTTCAGTATGGTTTCTCCATCCCACGTTCACTGCACAACATAGTGTTCTTTCTTCCCTCTGTTTTAATTTGCTTCTTCCCACAAAACCTATAGGCTCTGTTCATACGTGGAAGTGCTTATAAAGTGAAATGAGCATGTGCCTGAAAGCATGCTGCAGAGACCTGTAGTCTTGGAGGGTTGTGTGTTTGTCCACTCATAAGTGTTTTCCTTAGAATACAAGTTTGGCAGGGAGCATAATGTTGAGATGCAGAAGTGAACTCTCTAAATACAGCAGATTTCTGTTAGTGTAGGCTCACTGATGAATATGCAGAGATTGTTTTCTTAAATGGTATTCAGGTGCAGTCATTAAATACAGAAAAATAAATTAGACGTAACTAGCCAACACTGTTTCTGACAGTGGGGCAAAAAGGAGCAGCCAGATCTCTGTTCTCTGGTTTGGTTGGCAGTGTGGTCTCAGATGTTTGCACTGGGAGTTGTGTGTGTGAATGCAAGGATGGAGGCCAGGAATACTTGTATCTTGGCTGTGGTGTTGACTCTCATTGAATTAAATTGTAGCTGAAATATTTTTCTGAGGGATTTGGTGTAGTGTGATGCCTTTTGCAGTTATAGTTTTATACTTACGGCGTGTTATGCTTATATAATTTGAGATACAGAACTACCATGCCTATGTTCCAGTACAGGTTCTGATGACTAAAAGTATTATCTGAGTGTTATTTTCTAAGCAGTATGAAATACTTAAATCTTAAAGGTAGGATTTTGGTTTTGAATAAATTTCATTTGATTGTGATCTTTATTGTTATGGTACCTGGACTGAAGACAAAACCTCACTCTATGAAGTCAGCTTTGAAAGGCCTTTTATAGTGTTTTTTTAGGTATCTTGATCTCATTCTTTGCCTTGTGTATTTGTTTTTGTGCATTGTTCTTGTAATTCAAACAGAAAAATTTCAGTCCTTTTTGTCCTAAATTTAAACAAAAAGGTTTATAGGATGTACAGTGCCATTTTAATAATTGAGGTACTTCATTTCTCGGAGGAAGTTTCTTCTTCAGGGTTATATTAGCATATTTTTTCAAATGTTCTACCAATATATTTTGCCTTGTATTGTGCAGGTGAAGAACATTTGCTGTGGAATAACTGCAGCACTCAAATGGATTCATTTGAGCAATGGGAGTAATCCCTTGAAGTTTTGCCAAGTTCTCAAAACTGTAGTATTCAATAGTTTGAAGATTTAATGTTTAATTAAAAATACTGGTAATTTAAATGGTATTGAGTGGTTGCTCTGTTTTTAGAGTTACTTAATGTTTTCCTGGGTATCACATAACAGAATCCAAGGGAAAAAACCCCATAAAATAATCTATAAATACACAGTATTTTGTAGTATTCTTCATCCAGCTCCTGGAGAGTACATACATAGCAAACGTTTTGTTTCTTTGGGTTATTTAAATGTAGCTTCTATGGAAGCTGTCACCTGCAATCAACTAATTTTACTGAGTGGGTCTGACTGCCTTATAGCATGTAATTAAATATTATGCAGTGCAGCATGCCAATTCTATAATATCAGAAATTCACCCGCTTGCATTCTAGATTTTCTGAAGAAATAAAGGGCTTCTTGATGGCAGTTTCTTCTGCAGTTTGTTTAAAATATTTTATATTTCAAGTAAAAAAAAAATCATGTTTGGTTATGTAAAAAACTTAATAATCATTAGCAGAGCCTAACATTCAGATCAGGTAAATGAATGTGGAGTAGATGATGCTGAAATATGAGTAAGTTATATGATAGTGGCACTTGAGAAGCCTACATAAATAGTTTTAAAATGTTGTGGTGATGCATTGCAAGCTTCATGAATACAAAACTGTTCAGACAATGAATATTTAATTTCGAAAATGTAGATTTTTGACACTTTTCCATTCTCTGTCAAATTGGAAATGATAAAAAAAACCTCGGAAGTTTTCTGGAACAAGGATGAGGTCAAGGTGGTGGAAAAGAAACTGCTTTGAGTCCTGTCCTATAAAATCCAGTAGTGGATTCTTGAGACATTTAGTGAGATTTTGTTATACTTGAGCCAGTCCAAAGTCAAGTTGCAGCTAAAAGTGTTAAGTGAGGTTCTGCCTCCGTCCTTCCACCAGCACTTGTGCTCTGTATACCCCATAGGTATCTAGTTAAAAAAATTAATCAAATTTAAATTGCTTTTTCACTGGGGGCCGGGGGAAAGAATCCTAAGCCACATTTTAAGTAGAAGCAGTGAACTGTAGCAGGCACAAAGATTCATCCTTGCTTAGAATATGGAACATGCCTGGGTTCAGTCCCCATTCTGTACCCAAATCAGTAATCATAAGTGATAAGTCTCCAATATCTCTTGCTTTGATTAGAAATCTCCACATGTGTATTTTAACTTTATTTATATGAATTTAAAATACATATTTATATGATTTACATGTCCAGAGTAGATTGTGGTTGTGGAATCAAACTTCTTTTTGCAGACATACTCAGTTCTGTCAGAGATGTTTAAGGAAAAATGTCACCTTGTTTGACTGGTGATTTAATTCTCCGTTAAAGCTAGTTGAAGAAAACACCACTGCAAAATTTAGGCAGTGAAATATGAAAAACAGCTTGGTCTCTTCGTCACATAATAGAGATGCTTATGGGACAAAAAAAAAAAAGAGATAGTTGAGTATGTGATAATATATATTCATAAAAAGTGTTTTAAAATGCATTTACATTCCTAATGAAAACACTTCCTTTCTTTAATCTTCCAGCTGACTGACATGTGGCAGTATGTCAGTTGCTGAGGCTTCCAAGAGAAATGCCAGGCAATTCTGCAGGCTCTCTGGAGCTCAGCTTAAGTAAATCCAGTTAAGTAAATCTAGCCCAGGAAAGAAAGTGGTAGTGAGGGTCTTTGTTATCCTTGATGGATGAGTAAAAGATAAATCGTAAATTAATTGAAAAATTGCTTAACTCAGGAGTAATTTCAGTTCAAGGTTTGTGGTTAATTTAAATTGCAGTTAGGAAGAAGAGGAGGCATCTTTATAAAATTGTTGGGTTTAGTTAATTCATTAGACAGGTTTCTTAGTTATATACACTGCTGTTCTACTTGACTCTGGTAGTTTTCATAATTATGAACTAAAAAATCAGTTCCACTTATGTTTGCATATGTATTTATGCCACTTCACAACTCAAATGAATTTTCACTCTGGTTTTGTATGTTTGTCAGCATTGATGCTGGCATTATTTCAAACTTAGCAAAGCACTGGTACCTTACTGAGTATGGAGTTTTCTCAAAATTTGTTTGTGTATTGCAAAACATTTCATGATATAGCAACTCTTAAACCATTATTAAGCTGGGCTGATTGTATTTTGAACAGTGTTTTCTTTGAATGGTGCTGTTGTATTTATTTTGGGTTATGCCAATAGTAACAGAAGTTTGAATGACAGAATGTGAGAAATACAAGAAAATGATCCAAGTTATATAAAGGGTTAGCTGAGCACTCGCCCAACTTGAGCATGAAGTAATAAATACAGCAGTGCACAGTCACTGCACTGCTCAATGCATTGCTCAATTTTAAACCTTGCTGAAGGTGCACACTTAAGCAAGATAACATGGACATGGCATTTAAAAAAGGGGTCTACATTTTTATAGATAAAATAATCTAATGTGCGTATATACACTTTTTTTAAGGGTGTCTATTGCAAGAATTGTTCAGGGACAATGAAAAGAAAACTGTGATCATCCTGTATATATCAGGATAATATTTATAAATATTCTCATTGAGAATGTTTTTAAACTTTTTTCACACTTAAAGACTAGATTTGCGTGACAGCTTAGTAGGCTGCCTAAGACATGAAAGGGGTTGAAATGGTATTCCCTGAAAGATTAGTCCAAGATTACATGATGTTGTAGCCAAAATAAAAAGATAATAACAACTGATTGATGAAATACAATTTAAAAAAGAACCACTGAGAAGTGTCTGTTTCAGCTTGTTTTCCATATCAGTTTGTTTTATCAGTTTGGAGTTAAAGATTATAGAACAGGGTGAGGAAAGAGAGCTGGAGATAAATGGCTAAAAAGACCCTTTATTGGAATGATTGTGCCAGTGACAGCCAGCACAAGTGAAGTGCCCAGGTGCTGCAGAAGTCTTGTGCTGTAAGGACAGCTGGAGTTCTGCCTGTCTGTGCTGAATGACATTTGAGGACAAATCCAAGATTAGAGCCCAAAGTATAGCATCATTTCCCCAGTGTACTTATCATTTTCTAGCTCAGAGACTACTGAACTAGGCAAGTCTCTGTGTGGTTAGTAACCCTGAGCAGATTGCCTGTTCAGTCTCCCCTTGAGTCTTGGCAAGTTTGATTAGTTTTAGCATTCTGCAGCAGGGAGTTTGCACAGAGGAATCATTTTGTGTGCAGTATAAACCTGCCATGGCTGGCTTTTTCACTCCTGTGCTGAAGGAGCTGGTGGATGCAGCGGATTCCCAGGTGCCCTGTTCAGCCCTCTGCTCACTCTGAGGGTTGTATCATACTTCTGCTCTTGTAATCTAGGTGAGAGAGGAAGACTAGATTTGTGCATGATCTCAAAATCCAGTAGCACCATACACTTGCTCAGTGAATTTTTAGTGGTTTTTTTACTCACCTTTTAATTCCCATAATTCATTTTGCCTGTAGCTGAATGTTAAACTAACAGCAGCATGTCATTACTGAGTTTTATTTACCAAGTATAGTGACACTAAAGTAAGGGATGTTTGTGAGTTTTATATAGGGGAAACATTTTTTTTAAAACCAATAATGGCAGAAATGAAATTTTAAGAAGCAGTTTTTATAGACATAAGTAGTAAAGGCATGTAACTTTTACAGTTTCGATGCATTTTACTCAAGGCCACACGGTTGACTAAACTCGCACCTTATAGCTACAGTGTTCTGCTTTAAATATAGTGATTCAGTGTATTAATAATTCTGGGAAAAAAATGAAGTGAATTAAATGAAATTGTAACTTCAAAAGAAGTACTTGTGGGTCTTTGGAGAGAGATTTATGTAGTTTTTCAAAAGTACTTCATTTAACTCTTGTATCTCATAAATGCATGAAAACTGTAGTAAACAGCCTTGTAAATTAATTTCCAGCAAGAGTTTGCTTGATCATATTGGATATTTGTATCAGCTCTTGGCTGTTACTCTTGCATTTGTAAGGAGGAGGTAACATAATGCAGAATTCATGCAGCCATTTCTTTAGAAGCTCCTAGAGTACAGCAATACACACTGAATTGTTTATAACAAATAATCTTTCCAAAACGTAAGCCTATGTGTTATACCATCATATGCCATACAATCCCTCCTTTTTTGTAAGTTAACATGTATCAGGATTTTAAGCACCCATTTATAAATAAGTAGTATTAATACTTGTCTTAGTCAGAAATACAGTGTCATGTGAGTGTTCTTGTAACATTCACTTCGTTGTCTGCCAGCAGTTGTACCTGTCCTACTATATGACCTAAATTATAGTTGCAAAATTTTATAATGGGCTTCACAAGTTAGTGCAGTACTTAGGACAGTGAAGGAAGGTAATAGTTGCCTATGATGACAAAAGTTGCTTCTGTATAATTGGATCTTATAATATCAACCATTTATCCTAAATTTTTATATACATTTACTTGTTAATGTGAACTGTATATATCCTTATGTTTGAGCTGAATTTTGCATATGTTAGGATCTTTTAGGAATTTTGTTTTGAACTGTGATACATCCAAATTTACTGGCATCATAAGGGAAACAGATTTTTTTAACAATCATCTCTGTGCATCCCACTGTCATGTCAGTGTATTCATAAATTCTGGTCTCTTACATACTGCACAGTTCATGAAGGTAGGTTGCTTTTACAATGAGTAGACAAAAACCATAACATACAAGGTATTATTCATGTGTTCACCTATGCATGTAAACTCAGTGTGAGGTGTTTAGGCTAGAAGCTTAATCAGATTCAAATAAAATTGGCTAGAATGTAGGAAATCAAAAAGCAGATGTTAACGTAACAAAAGCAGTAGTTGTGCTGAATGTGAACTTGTGTCCTGTCACATGGAAGTGGTAATAGATTCTATTAAAAATTGATGAGGAATTTGCTGCCTGCTGCCCTAGGATAAATCTGCTGTTAAAGGCATGTAACAAGGAACTTCATACTACTCTTAAGTCAAAAGGGTGATGCAGCCTATTAGAACAGAAATAAGCATTTGGGACAGAGATATGCAGAGGTTTGAGGACCCTGGTCATACTTTACAAACATATACACACATGTATGGTGTATTTTTCCTCACGTTTGCCCACTCTGACACTGTTTCTGAAGGATGCTAATGAAAAGATGCAGGCAGGTTTGTAACAGTGCTGACATGTCCTTTCTGTTTTTGGTCTGCAGCATTGTTTTTTCCCCCAGGGCTTTTCTTTTTTCCCCTGCAGCAGCTAAGTTAATGTTTTTTTGTTTTTGTGGTATCACTGTGCTTTTCATGTTTATATGCAAAAATTCCTTGCATAATTATTTCTTAAGGTCATTGACCTGTCCTTGGGTAATTCTGTCTGTGTACTTCTGTCTCTGCTTCAGACTAATCATAATAATGTATCTAGAAGGTTTTTGTATATGTGGGGAGGGAGGATGTTCCCTTCAGGATCCTGTTTTCCTTAGGTTATTGGGCATTTATTGCTGTTCCTTTCCTTCACCATTGAAATTCTGCTTTCCATAAAGTATGTCCTCCCAGCTATATTATTCTTACTCCCTTTCTTTAGAAGGGAAAGCAAGATTTTTGGGATCCCTGCATGCGGGTATACAAGGTGGAGTGATGAAAAAGCATCCTAGATTGCTCCCTGTCCCAGGAGGCATGCCTGAAGCTCTGAGCACACCCTGGGAGCAGTGGCTCCAGTGGGTGCTGCTCCATTCAGTAGTAATCACACTGTGGTTGCTCAGTGCATGGCTGCTGCCTTTTCTGTTTTCTGAATGACATGAATCTGTAATGTTAATAAGAATCAAATAATGGAAAAATAAAACTATTTGAATCTCAGCTGTTCTTTGGGCATAGCTTCTGTTCCTTTTCCTGGTATAGGGAGAGTGCTTGCATGTAGCTGCCAGATGACTCTGATCTCATTTTCTGAAGTGAGAGTTTTTTGTCTTTATTTTCTTGTATGAATGACTTCATTCTGCTAAGTCCACTGTCATGATGGTCAATACGAGTGGACATCTGTTCTGCTTCTTATGGGGGTTAAAAAACCCCTCATGTTTTCAGAGTTAGCCTGCTTCTGGGGCCATATCTATCCTTGAGGGTTAGTCTGTGTGTGAGGAGTCAGGTTGCTGAGGGAACATGAATACCCAAATTCTGTTCACACTTGTATATAAGATTTAAAAATTTCTAACGTTTCATTCTTGTAGAAAGTGCTTATCAATGATAATAGGTTTTTTTTTAAAAAAAAATCTCTGTGAACCATCTGAAACACAATCCAGTCGAAAGCCAAAATAAAAAATAGAATGCTTAATTTTTCTGATACCCTGTAAGTTAATAACTTTAATTATGGCATGTCAGCTCTGGGAGGTATAGACAGGTATGGTTACTTCTAAAGATCTCCAATGGCAAGACTTTGGTACTAGTGACCCACAAGAATTTTGAGGGGGAGAATATTTTCAAAGGCTTATAGTTGAATTTGCTCATCACAGTTGACCTAGCAGCTCTCCTGTTTAAACGTAAAGATGAAGCATTGTGCAGTAAAGACAGAAGAAAATAATTCTTCTGGTTTTATTGACTTCCTAAGACTTTATATTGAGGTTATTTACTTGTCCAGCAGCAGAGTGACAGGATTTAGTAAAATTAAATTTGGGTTACGCCTAATGCCGTGTTTTGTACTTGTTTGTTAATAGAGAAGTGGACATAGTATGGTGGTCTGCTGTTAGCATGAAAGATAATTTTACCAGACTGGTGATTTCCTGTTTACTAACTCTTTTTTTTTTTTTTTTTCCTTTCTTTTTTTTTTCCTTCTGGCATGTTCCTGACCATCCTCCTTGCTTGTGGCAATGAATATTTTGATCCTTGTGAACTGTAGAGCCTATTGTGAAGAATGGCAGGCCTCCAACGTCTCACAGCATGCACTCATTTCTCCATCAGTACACGGGATCCTTCAAGAAGCCCCCTTTACGGAGACCACACAGCGTCATAGGGGGCAGCCTCGGATCTTTCATGGCAATGCCCAGAAATGGGAGCAGATTAGGTAATTTCCTACATTATTTGTTTAAATTAATTTTTTTTCTGTGTAAAATAATGTTAGTATTGTTTTGTAGCAAGAGGTACATGTACTCTAATGCTTTAATAAATCTCTGAGTATGCAGTAATTTTTCTTTCTGGAGTTCAAGAAATTTGTTCTTAAGGCACTGAATGTCTTTTCAGATTTTCAGGAACCAAGCAATTAGAAGAACACATAGAAATCGCCTATGAATTTTTTACAAGTTTAGAAGTTACGAAAGTAACAAAATATTCTTTCTTAATGCTTGGCAAGGAGCAAGAGGTACAATTAATGTAATACAAAGAAACAGGATAATCATCTTTTATGTGGATTTTAAAAGAACTGCTGTATAGCTTCTCATTATTATAGAGAAAAAGTTTTTTGCAGGGACAAATTAAGGCCACTCAGCTATAATTAACTTTTGTTGTGGTCCTGAGATATATTTGTGCTTCCATGAAGCAAATAAGTTACGAAATATTTTTTCTTCTTGAAGTAATTTGTCATGTTGCTGCCTCCAGTCACCGTTGCTGTTTGATCTGGCTTTTTATGTTATTTTAAATTATGTTTAATTAATTGATACTAGAAAATGAGAGCAAGTTGCAGCTTGATTAGAGTTTTATTATTTTTTCAATCTCTTGCCCTCCTTCACAAGTGTGATAAACTGATCTTCAAGATTAAGCTAGAAATCTTCAAGATAGTAGTCAAACCACTTATATCCTCCTTTGGTGTAATACCACTCATGTTCAAAAACATGCTTTTTAACTGCTTGAGTTACCATTCCAGCTGGAAAAAAACCCATATATCCTTTTGAATTTACTCTAGCAACTGTTGCTATCACCCAAGAAAACAGGTTTTTGTGTGCACAGTTTGACTTACTGTATCAGTTTCTGATTTCACTCAAGTCCTGTACACAGTATTTACTTTTTCATTTTTGCCAAGCCAAGCTTTAGTTAGGTTGCCAAGAATCTAACATGAATAGAGAGTTTAAAAAAAATAAAATTGTGTAGTTAGAGAAATCTGTGTTTATCTGAACATATAGTCTTTATGTATTATTTGTCAAACTAGATATTTATAAACTAAGTACAGGAGAAGCAAAAATGTTTTTGAGTACAGAGATGCCTGTACTCTCTTACTTGTGTGTTGCCTTTAATAACAATTTGTAATTTTTTTAAAGTGGTATGGAATAGATGTACTTAGAGAGTGTATCATGGAATCACAGAATGGTTTGGCTTGGAAGGGACCTCAAAGATCATCTAGTTCCAACCTCTCCAATAGGCAGGGCCACCTTCCACTGGGCCTGGTTGCTCTGTATGTCTATGTTAAACACCTCTTTTTGCTTTGGATACCGTAATGCCTTTTTTTTTTTTTTGTAACTCTGGATTTGATGGAAATACAAGCTACTTATGCATGTTAGCAAGAGGTAAAAAACAGGAGTACAAGTATGTGCAATCATAATTCCTCTTTCTGCTCCTTTTTCACATCTTTCTTTCTTTTGTTCCTGCCATATGAGAATGGTGATTGCTCATCAGGAAACTGAGGTTTTCCCTGTTGGGATAATGACATCAGAAACAAAATAGTCAAATATACTGCACTGCATGAGACTCTGCTTTCTTCACCCACCCTCTTTTCTTTACAGTTTTTCCTCTATTTCATAGATAGAAAAGTAGTATCAGAAAGATACCTCTGAAATACCACAAAATCATGGCAGGTAAAGGACGGTTATTTCATTAAAGAAAACCAGATTAAATTGAAACCTGCCACAAGTGCATCTTCATGCTGCCTGTGTTTGAATGAGGCTGTTGCTATAAAAATGGTAGAGGAACCCTGGAGGGTTTTGGAGTTACGTTTGTTTTTTGAGCACTGAACTTGAGTTTCTGCAGTTGTGATAATATGTGAAATCCCCAAATATTTTTAAAATAATTTCTACTTAGAAATTCTCTGTTACCTTTGTTTTGTAAAATACTGTGTAAGGGAAAAGTTTTTGAGCTGTGCCTTTTTTTAAAATTTCTTAGTAATATTTAAATTTAGTATTCAGTTACCAGGATGATTTTAAATAACAGAGCTGGTTCCCAGACCAGATTGTGAAACTACATAATGAGGGTTTAGCTGATAGATTTTTTTTTATTTTTTTTTTTAATTCACTTGTATCCGTACAGCTTTTACAGTCTTGTACCTCTGGAAGCATTTATCTGCTGCAGTCCATGAGCCAGGACCTAATAAACCTCTTTTGGACCTGACTCAGCTGAATGCAGGATAAATCAGATTGTCCTTGTTCCATATTTATATTAATGTCACCTCTGGGGAGGCTTCTGGAATGTGCAGAGCTAACTGAAGCTGGCCCTGCTGGTGAACTCTGCAGTAACAGCCAGGAGTAAGTTAATCCATGCTTTTGCCAGTTGTGTTGATGCAGTTACGGAGAAGTTTTGTTTCATTGTCATAAATATTATTTGAAAGGAATGATGTTTCCATACAGCTTTCATAGTTCAGTAACAGTAATGGCAATTTCTCACTATGCCTTCCTCAATTTGAATCATATTATCACTGAAATTAATCATACATTGTAGCCACTTCATAGAAAAGTGAGCTTTGGAAAAGTGCACCTTGGAAGAAATCCCTAATGCAAGTCACATGTGTTTTTTTGGCAATAATTTGAAATAAGGTGGAAAGATCATGAATTCTGACTCAGTACTAATAAGTGACTTTGGTCGTGACTCACTTGGAGGAGTTCTCATTTGCTGCACCATAGGTTCCCTGTATTAATTTCTTCTGTGGTGCATTCCTCACAGCTGAAATGAGGAGAGCCTTTTCCTTTAAATGTACTTCTATAGTTTCCATGTTACATTGTAATAATCTACACCTAACTTTTCATTACATGGCCATTCTGCATATTTAATAAGACATGTAGAGTACATTAAAATAAACGTCTATGTAAGAGAATGGCTTGGTATTGCAGAGAAAGCAATTCAGTACATTCCTGAATGATTAAAACCTCTGAAGACTATGCAAGCAAGCTTCCATGCAGGTAAAATTGTCTGTATAGAAAGGCTTAGAGAAACTGGGGAAATATTTGCATGGTTTTCGTCATTGCTTATTTAAACATTGTGCACCTGTGTAAAAACTATTAAAATATCTGGGTTAATGCTTTAGTCTGGGGTATATGCCATTAAAATAATGAACATAAGGCTCTACTAATGCCTTTTTAATTGAATCAAATAAAAGGATGCATTTCTATCAGATAATAACACAGTCAAGTTATTTTTAAAAAGCTTAAAATTATATCTGTTTAGAAAATAATTAAAACATCTGCAAACCCTTGTAGATGGGAACAGTTGGGTATTTAGCCCATTGGAAATGCGTGTGCTTAATGATACATTTTTGGTTGCTTCAGCCAATATCCTGCATAAACCGTCTTGGCTCTGTGTATGTAGCTTATCCAGACTTACCAGAATTAATCATATCACAGTGGTATTCAAATTATCATCTTACATAAATCTGAAATACTGCATTTTTAGACTTGAATGGTACAGACCCTCTTTGTCATTCCTGATTTATGAAGAACAGAATCTCTTTGCAGCTACATGATCTGTCCCAAATATATGGGTTTGTGTTACTAGCTCTTGAAATAGTGCTTAGTTCTCTGTTACTACATAGGTGATCTTCTAAGTAGAAAAACTCTCTTTGTCAGCTAGGGTGCTCTATGTAGTTCTGAGCATTTCATTTCCAATTGTCTTTTTTTGCTAGTAATTGCAGAATACAAATGTTTTTGTGAACTAAATATGAGAAATATGGCAGTATCAATCCCATAATTACTTTTTTAAAAGTATTAGTCTCTCTGAAAAAGAAATTATATAATTGCACCATGGTTTGAAATGCAGTACTACTTTAATTTTGTTGGGTTTTATTTTGTGAGATTGCTGAGATAACTGTCCCTTGCCTAGCTTCCATAAAGAAACTAGACTTTGGGTCCCAACCAATGGGCTTGTTCTAACATGAAGGTAAATAGATAGGGGAACAGTTGTCAGGAGCTGTTACGCTTTATTTTACTAACAGAATCTCAAGAGCTGTAATTGCTAAATTGGATTACATGACCTCTCAGAAAAGTATTTTAAAACAAAGTTTTTATTAAAAAACCCATATGGTGAATGTGCTGTTATACCAGATATAACAGTGCTGGCATAAAAGCTTTGCTGCAAGTGGTGTTTCCAGTAATGCTTTTATATTACTACAATTAATTTTCCGCAGTTTGTTAGAGATTTTTAAAAAGATAGCTGTCGAGTCACTGCAGAGAATAAGACATTTCTTAGAGAGTTAGCAAAAAAGAGTCACATTTTTTCTGCTTGGCTTCAAAACTAAGGCTGATCTTTAGGAACCGCTATGTGAAAATCTTTTCCTGTGATTCAAATTGCCATGCCTTTAGAAGCACTGATGAGTATTTAGCTTGTTTGAAATCAGAAAATTGCTTATTATATAAGGAGTGCAGAATATGTATTTTTTTTTTTAATTTAATCAAAATCTGAGCATGACTTGCAGGGAAAATTCTGATTCAGTGTGGATTTTTAATAGAAACCCAATATAAATGTGCATCACTGCTGGAAAATTTGCTTTGTGCATGAGATGCATTCTTTGTGTTTAATTACAGTATTTTGAGTTAAAATATGTGATGCTAGTAGCTTACAAATTAATCTTTCTTTTTAGATCCATTCTGTTTTCCATAAAAGGAAATTGTTTTTACTGAGGAAGAATATGTTCCTTTGAAGTGGGGATGATTCTATGTGAGCCAAGATAGACAAAAATTTTAGAAGATGTGCAGATAATGATACATTGCCCTAATGGAATTTTTTTTTTCCCTAGAAAACCCTATTTTCTTGCTTGTTAATGGTGGTGGAACTTGCAGTTTCTCTTTTGGTTTTGGGGGGCTTTTTTAAGTTGCTGTAATGCTTTGTGAATGTTAAATACTTTCAAGTGTGTTAGTGGTGAGGCTGAATTGGTTTCTGTGTGTTTTGCTAATATTAGCGTGTTTTAGGGATAGAGTTCTGGGATTTTTAGTTGCTCCTCAGGTCTCTTACACCTTGTAGAGGATAATGATTACTAGCAAGGATCAGGAGACAGCGGGTAAACTGGTGTCTTTTGAAGCACCTACTTTACACGTATAGCTATTGAATTTCCAGAGTAATTTTGGAGTTCAGGTATTTTGAAGTTGAGCATGAAGTATTGCTCATCATGAATTGCTTGTACCAGTTTCTCATGTGTCCTTTTGCAAATCATTTGGCTCTTTGTGCTATAATGACACTGCCTTGATTTTCTTTTGTTCACTACAGTGTTTTTCTCCAAAGTCTGAAAAATTCTTTGATGCTTGAAAGCAATACTATGTACATACATATGTGTATATGTAATATGCATAAGCTTTTATGTGCATGAATTTTACGGGTTGTTTAAAACTTAACAGTTTCAATTGACGTGAAGATCCTGCATCACATAACTCAGGCAGTTAGGTAAATTCCTCCATATGGTCACAACTTTCACTTAATATTTCTTAAAAGTCAAGTCTTCTACTCAGTGCACTTGTGAACTGTGGGCCTTGATTTAGATGTTGATGATAGACCCCCTGACTTCACATGTGGATGCTGGGGGATTTTATATTTGAAGGTTCTGTATTTGTCATTTTTGAAAACACTACTATGCCTCTTTGTAGGACTTACAAGAAGATACATTCAGGTTACCGGCATCAGTAGTCTGATTTGAAAATACGAATTATTCTCAGTAACGTTGTATATCCAAGAGCAGCTAAAAGAGAAGTGGTACAGAGGGATTTTAGGAACCAAAGCTGGGAGAGGGACTTGGCTTTTGGGAATTACAGTTGGGATTGGAATGTCTCTTCTTCGTTTTAGAAAACTGAGTTCTGCTGCAGTTCAAATAACTTAGCGTAGAATTTCTATAAAGTAATCCTGTTCATTTTGTGGTTATTACTGAGCAATAAAAAGTATCTATCAAGACTGCCATGGCTGTGATGGGTCTTTGACTCTGCTGAGTAACTCAATGCACAGTAATGATTCAGTTATTTTCCATCTGTACAAAAGAGCTGTTTGAGGCATTGCTGTTTAACTATTTTCAATTCTTTGGATTATTTTAAAGATATTGTTCATGAAAATTTGAAAATGGGGTCGGATGGAGAAAGTGACCAAGCATCTGGAACATCATCTGATGAAGTTCAGTCTCCCACAGGAGTTTGTCTCAGAAACCGGATACACAGACGAATCTCAATGGAGGTAATTCACTTTTCATATAAGGATCATTTAAATTGTCAGGAGAGTTGGGGGTTGTTTTAATAGTTTGTTTAACTGGTTGTCTTCTCAGTTAACGATGATCAACCATTCTGCCTTGTATTTCATGCAGAGAGCATTATTTTAATGCTATTTAAATTTGTCTCCATTTGTCACACAGAACAATGGTTATCTTGCACTGTTTACAAGCTGTTAATTTTGAAAATCTCAATACGTTTTGGAACTTGAGTTTTTGGGAGGAATTTCTTAAGTGTAGCACTTGAATAGCTTTCTGTTGCATTGTGTGCATGCCACTGAATGTATTCAAGAAGATACATGGTTTAGACGTTTTTACTTAACACTGTTTTCTAGTCTTTGCAAAACTAATGCTACAGCAGTAGCAATGGTCCTGACTGCTTCAGCCCTTTCCTCTCTTCCTGTTTTTTTTTTTCATGAACGGAACTTTACAGGATGGTAAACAAAAGGAGGAAAAGTACCTTATGAATAACTGTGCACATAATTTCCTTTATTTATGAGTCTCATTATGAATACTAGCCACCCTTGTGCTTGCTTTGTTGTCATTTCCCTTGGTGAACTAAAACAGAACACTTCCCTTTCTCTAGAGTGTATAAAAGGTACAGTTACAATGTCTTTGTTACAGAAGCACGTAGGATTTTGTAGTTGCTGCTTTACAGTATACATAACAATAGCAACGAAGCATAGCTGTAAGATTTTGAATCTTCATTCAAGGCCTCATATCAAATGCTGGATTGGGAAATTGGTTTGGATAAGTTACAGTAGGGTGTACAAGCCAAAAATTTTTTGTTTGTGAGGCATTCTGTTATGCTTGGAATTCCAAGATCCCAAGCATATAGTGCAGATATAATTTCAAAAATGTATGAATTAGCTGTATTAGTTATTTAGATAGTTTCTTGCACCTGGGAGGTTTTTTTATTCAAATTCTTAAATTTCTGTATTGTTTGATCTAAGAGCTTTGTTCTCCTGGCTTTGCCTGCTGCAGTTTACTTGGGAGAATAAAGGTAGGTTTATTGGTTTATGCAGGATACTTAAACTAGGGAAAAAAGTCATTGTGAAAACCTGCTTATCAGAATGTACACTGGAGAAACTAAAACCCAAGGAAATTACTTAAAAGGATTATTTCCTTTTTGTTCATTGTCTCTTTCTTCTCCATTTTGAAATGCATATTTAGAACAGGAAAGAAACAAAGAAATTAATGGTTCATAATGAAATTAACAAACTGAAATGGAAATCCGTCAAGTCTTCAGAGAGAGCTAAGAACCATTAAAGAATTCTCTTTAGTATTGGAATTCAAGAATTCCAAAATAAATTACTAAAGAACTCAGGAATAGTAAAGGTCAGGAAAATCCTGTGTAATTTTTTAGAAGGGTTTTTTTTGGTTTTTTGTCCCAAATAAAAGCATCTTTTCTTTTGCACCTTTAATTTTAAAACAATTCTAATATTTCTGTTTAAGTGGGTTTGGGAAGCTTTTAGGATTTGTTTATGCAATGCTAATTTTCTCGCTTCCCTTCAAATTCCAAGTGCTTGCTTCTGACTGTTGAAGTTAGCATTGTTTCTTCATTGACTTGCTCAGTCAATGAGAAAACAAATAGTTTTTTGGCACCTCTTCATGTATATTCTGTGGGAATCATAATGTTTCCCTCAAATCACCGTAGTATTGATACAGGGACTTTTTCTGTAAGATTCCGTGTTGAAGTGTGCAGACAGTCTCAATTCTGAATTTTAAGAATTAGTTTTTGGTGGACTTGAGTTTGCTTTTTACAAGTACGTCGTAGCAGATTAGGTTAGACTTGTACCTGTTTGTGTATTCCAGAGGGAGGAAAATACAACTGCCTCGTAGTTGTGGTTCACATACCTTTCTGATGATAATCTTTTCAGTCAACTTTCTCATTTCCTAAGTGAAAAGTCTTTAATGATTACATTATTTGCCTGTCTTTTCATCCTGCTTATCCCATGGGTCATCTTCTGTCAGTTTTGACAGATGGCTAGAAATCTTAAGATTCTTGTTCTCTATTAATTTCTGTGAAAAAAGCTCTGCATGGGGATGCAATTGCTTATGTATTCACTGCTAGTTGAAAACCACAATATCCAGCTGTGAGTTGAGTTGCAAGATACAAATCCACAAAGAAGACCCAGTTTTATTCATTTTGCTCTTTGTGGAATGGTATAACTTACTACCTTGACCTTTGAGGGAACCAAAGCAAGATTTCTTTGCTCTTGTAAAAAGTTGTGCCAATATGCCTTGTGGGATTTGCGTCATGGTGCTGGCTGATTAAGTAGTAGCAATGTGATTATATAAAGAGAAAGAAACAATCTATGTTGTGAAGTAAGTTTCTGTTATTTCAGTTTTATTTTGATGGCTGGTGGGGATCTGTTGTCTCTAGACATTTGGTAGACTGAGGACATACTCCCTTTTTAGCCATTTAGGATGAGTTATAGCTGTTTGCTGTACATCAGAAGTTGGAGTAAATTAGTACATGTGTGACAGAATGTTTTTGCTGTAGTCTGCTGAAGGCATTAGCTTCAGCTGAAATCCACTGTAGGATGTATTTGATTAAACACATACAAATGGATAACGTGATAAAGCAATATTCCTCATTCCTCCTCACCAAGATGAATGTGCCTGTCACACTATGGCTGTGTCCTTTCTTGTGTTTAGTTTGACTGATATTAGCTGTATTTATAGTGGTTTTGTACATAGTTTATTGGTTATGTGTGTTTGGTTCTTTCTGCTAAATTGACAGAAGTCCTAATTCATTTTGAAGGTAACTAATCAGGTAAAGTTGAAACCTTGACACTGTCCTTTTTACTTATAGGAATTTTGTATATATGTAACCAAATTT
The DNA here is from genome assembly GCF_963662255.1 of Cinclus cinclus. Lineage (NCBI taxonomy): Eukaryota > Metazoa > Chordata > Aves > Passeriformes > Cinclidae > Cinclus > Cinclus cinclus. The sequence goes on from NC_085049.1 coordinate 63,162,060, forward strand.
TTTATGCTGAGCTTGAACTTCCTCTAAAATTTGGAAAATTAACAACCCAAACAGGTTTTATTAAATGCTTGCTAAAAAAATGCATAATGTACTCAAAGTGCTAATTATAAAAAAATTGTTATTCCTGACTTATTTTGTCCATTAGAATACACATCACATTCTCATTTTTAGTGCCCATCCCCACTGCAGATAAATAATGAATAGCTACAAAATAAAATGTTGTCAAAGAGAAGACATATTCTTTGTGGCAGAATATATGAAAGAGTCTTTTGGGAAATAAAACTTGATCTTTCTAAAATTTTCATATAGAGAAATACAAAATAGACAGTGGAGAGAGAAATGAAAAATGTATTTGTTATAGCAGAATCTCCATAGCAATAGAAAGCTGAAATTTCACAACCTTAAATTATCCTGCTTTAGATAGAAAATCATCATACTGAAATGTAACTTAAATATGAAACATTTTAAATACGAAAGAGTGATAATGCAGTGAGAGAGAATCCTGCTCTGCAGTGAGAAGTCTGCCAGGGTGAAAGCTTTCCATGCACAGTAGCAGCCATGGAAATATCAGCTTTCATTCTGTGATATCCACCCCCACCCCCATTCCCCCATCAGTTATAATTTATGCCAGCGTGACAGGGAGATGATAATGTGGTTGCTTCTGAATTTGACAATGCTGCAGTTGTGGTTCGAGATGTTTTTGGGTTTTTTTTAATGATTGTTCCTTGTTATCATGTGCTTAGAAGACAAAGAGCAAATACCAGCCTCATTGTGTTGCCTAGATAAAGTTTATTTTGCTTGTAATCCACAGGCTACAAATTGTCAGTAAAGCAGTTGCTTTTGTTTTTTTTTTTTCCCCCTCCTTCCTTCCACTTGTTCAGACAGGAACCATGCTGACAGTAGGTGTGAGCATCTATTGTGTGAAGAGTATGGCTTCAAACAGCTGTTAGGTTTTAATTAAAATGTCTTCTACTCTATATGCTAATAATAACATGCTAATACTAATGATTATTTACTAAATCAGTAAAATTGTTTATCACGCAAAATGGATGGAATAATTTTTTCAAGTGTCAGTGATACAGCTTAAGAATGTCTGCATGTACAGCTCTATTTTAAGTGCAGGTGCTTTCATCATGCAATGAGAAACGCCTCCAGGTCACGGAACTATAGCTTAAAGCATTTTCAGTTTGATTTTGCTGGAAAAGAAGTAAAGCATTACTATAAGTAAAGAAGTAATGCATTAATATAAATTCATGTCACAAGCTGTAAGTGTTCACTAGAGGCCCTGTGCCCATGCACTGGATAGTGAGTGCATCATTAAGAGCTGTGGTGGATAAAAAATAAGGAGAAACATTCTGTGCAGATTGAAACATCTGTTTCCCTTTCCCAGATGTCCAAGGTCTGTTAGCTGTCTTAGCATGTGAACTGGCAGAGGGCCATAACCCACTGTTCACCAGCCTGTTTCCCAGATATTTTATCCTGAGAAACAGTCCTTATCCATCCAACTGTCACATTAGTGACAGAAGTGTGTTCCAGATCAGACTGCTCCTACCACACTCCTATAGGGTATAGTTCTCCCCTGGGAGGATTAGCTGCAGGGTTAGTACTTGTAGCTGAAGAGAGGAAAATACGAAGGCTGCAGATTGATGCTGTAGGCAGGAGTGTGTCGTGATGGTCACCTTCTAAAAGTAAGAATGGAGATGAGAAATAAGTTTTCTGTTAGCTTCAGTCTTCACCAGGGTGTAACTGCTTATGGGGTCTTGACACACAGCCTGAGTAACTCAACATGCTGTTGGTCTACCTGGGCAGGTGTACTTTCTCCAAAGAACAATACACAAAATTAATTGATGTTTTGGCTAATGAAAGTGTTAAGAATTTGTTGATAGGCTTCAGATTAGAATGCGGTTCATAGGTCCCCATTCTCATATGCAGATAGGGCACTCTCACCTCTGTTGAATTGTTTAAATGCTTGAACAGCAGACTGGATGCAGTGATACTGATCTGGGCTTGTGGTCATGGGCAGTACAGTATTTTCTTCTGCCATTAGTGTTGGAAGCAGGAAGCCACTTGTTCCAAAATAGCCTGAGCATTCTGCCCTAGGTATCTTGCCATCCAGGAGGCCTCCGTGTATAGGAAGCAGTCATTACCACCTGGGCTTCTCTCTGACTCCTGAGAAAGCAGTAGTTTTTTTTTCTGATTGTCACTTCTGTGACTCTAAGCACATGATCACCTGCAAGAAGATTTCAGTACTGGACAGAAAAAAAATTGAAGCTAAATATAATCAAATCTTCTTTTGATTTTCAGTGGTCACATGTAATATCTCCATAATTCAGTCATGCTTGTCTCATTATTCTCAACCTTTTTCAAGGTTACACTAGAAAATGTGTCACCATTTTTATAAACTCCCACTTTCACGTTTCCATGACCCTTGGTGATTTCAAACGCCCCCTTCTGAAGCCTCAAGTGTATGTTCTAAATTACTAGTATAGTTTTGATTAAGATGATGGACCCTTTTGATCTATATGATTTGCAGACTCCTTTCTTCTACAGAGCACTGACACTGCAACAAGAAAAATAATTTCAGTTTAGATAACAGATGAATTTAAGGTGCGTTTTACTAGACCTTTTTAAAGGATAACTGCCTTTGTTATCAGCAGTTAACACTTCTTTTGCCCTTCTGTTGGGAACTTGTGTCATTCTGGTGCTAAAGTTCTTGCATTCCACTCGCAAATTCTCCTTTAGAAAAGTTTCTGCACTAGGCAGTGTTCTTTCTGTAAGGATAGAATATATGCTTTTTTGGTCTTGTGTCTTGATGACTTGGATTTCCTTTAAGTTCCATTTAGGAGCAGTTAGCATCACATTGGATGTGTTCAGTCATCTATAAAACACATCTCTCATAATCACAGAAATGCATCAGTTGAGAAGTCAGTAATGGGTTGCAGTTCCATACCCTGTACTCCAGCCATATTTTTGTCCAGGATGGTCAGATTTCCCATTTTCATATTCAAGAAATCTGGTAATTTTTAATTAGCCACTTTTTTCATGGAACTTACCTTTTGGTACTTAAAGCATTGTTGATCATGTAAATGCTAGCATTAGTAATTAATATTACACAGAACTGTTTTAAAGGTCCAAGTTTGTGTTTCTGCAGTGGTGTGTTCTTTTTCCTTCCTCTTGGCCTCCTTTTTCTTACAAGCTGGTAACCTGCACTATCTGTTTTCTTTTGGGGCAGTTTCTCTTGCTACTGTGTTACAGAAACTGATGAAAACATACAGAAATCTATGTTTAAAAACCAGAAAGGTGTAGTAGTAAGTGAGGCAGATCTTGCTTTATTAGCTTCTGTTCCTGCTCAGCACCTACCACTGAGTCAAACAGCCATAGATCCTGAATTTCAGCAGGGTTTATATTGAGGCTGATGCTACAGAGGGATATCTTGATAGGTGATAACTTAGAAGGCAAACAAAATCAGACATGATATTTTTATGGTTGTTACTATTTTTCGTATTTGTCCTTATAGTCTCTAAATGCACTTCCTGACAAGCTTTCTGATGCAATAAAATAATAACAAAAGAAAAAACAAAACAAAAAAAAACCCAAGACTTTTCAAGTGCTTCTGTTTTAATCTGTCACAAATTCCTTGTGTATTTATATACTTGCTGAAAGGAAAGTTAATTTCTCACATTTGATTTTCATTTCTCTCATATTTTTCAAAACTGATTTTATGACACGTGTTTGTTTTGGTTTGGTTTGATTGGTTGTGAATAGAAGCTCCTGGAATGCAGTTTGTGAACACTGTGTTTGTGTTTTTGCTAAACAATTTAAACCTTACTCTTTAAAACTATTGGGAGAGATTAAGTAAATAAAATAACCTGTGGTTTTGGTTTTTTTAAATGTGTGAAAGAGCAGGTTTTTTTCAGCTAGTTGGTAGCCTAAGCTGCATATCCATGAAATGAAAATTCTCACTGGAAGTACTTTGAAAGTATTCAGAATTAATTGTTTTTGGCCTGTAATTCTAATTTTGTGCCTTCAAAAATAATTGTTGCAAATACTGCTGAAAAGATGCTTAGCACATTTCCTAAGGTTTTCATGGTACTAAAGTAAATAAAAACAGAGATATCTGCTTGCTATGCTGGTTTCTATGCTTTTAATTTTTATATTACTTATATTTATTCCGCATTTTTGAGGGCCATAGCTACTGTAGATACTGGCAATAATGTTCTTCAGCTGCTGGCAGTCAAGTCCTTGCTTTGTTGGTTGATGATAGTAGATGCACTGGGAAAATGTGACACCTAGTCCAAAAGCAGAGATTTAACCCTAGTTTGTAGTAGTAATATTTCACTGATTACACTTGTCTCCTTGTCTTTGCCTGGCATGTCAAACTCCAATCTGACAAACTGTGTTTATGTTGGGCAAGAGCCAGAGAACATGCATTGTCTGTGGTCAGTGGTATTTCTTCTGAGTCTGAAATGGCCTGTGGGCTCAATCTCATGATAAAATCCCTGAAAGTGCTTTCTGTACTCCATTAGCATATTTGGAGGAAAACTTTTGATTTAATTGATGAATGAACTCCACTGTATTTAGGGTTGATTCTGTCTCAGATGTAAAAAAGTGCCTTCATTCTGTTCTCAAAATTGACACTTTCTTAAGTTGTGTTGCCTTTCAACAGACTGGCTGAAGACCAGCACGGATTTGTGGTGTGAGATCTAGAAGTGATCCTTTGTATATGGATCTTAAGATTGTATTCTCATTATTGCTGCTAACAGAAGAGATTCTTTGATGACTCTCCTCAAACATAGCAGAATAGTAATTGAATAATTTAATGATTTAATGTTTTCAGTTAAATAGTAACAACAACAACATTCAAGTAGAAAGGAAAAATGTAATATTCAGACATAAATCATACTGCTAAGGCAGAAAAAAAACGCACTTTATGCATCATAATGAAATGACAGCTAAACCTGTCAGTTGTGTGGGGGAATGATGATGGCCTTATATATGTATAAGGAAAACTGGTATAGATAACTCAACCCAGCTTTTAAAATAGTCATTTTGGTTACAGTAATTGAAACCTGTTTATAAAGGTATTGAAATAGTGTGCTGCAAGGATGTTACAGGTTTCTTTTGGTGCATGTGTATGCTGGTGTTTTTCTTCAAGACCTTGAAGCTCTACAGAGCTGTAATCAAATAACAGTTTTTTACAAATAGGTTCTCTGGTTTGGGGTTGGTTTGTTTTTTGGTGTTTTTTTTGTATTTACTTTTGCCTCTAGCAGTATTGTTGCATGTCATAATTCTGTAGAGAATCTAGTTGGCTTCAACTGTGCTGTCATTTGACAAAAATGCACTGAAATTTGATAAGGCAACCTTCAGAAAAAAACTCCATATGGTATCTGATAATTAAAATTATGTAGTAAGCACATGCTTAGAAGTTCTATATTGGAATGTTTAAAATCTTACTGGCACAAGCTAATGTCTTTAATTTGTTTCCTTTGTGTATTGTGAGGTAGCACATAAAACCCATTCTTAGTTAAAATATGCAAGGAAAGAATAGTGTAAAAATTTGGTTGGTTTTGGAGGTGCTTTTACAGTAAGCATGTAATGAAGTTGAATTGTGTTGCATAGAGGGTTATATGATTTTTGGATGTAATTAAGCATTCTCCAGTGAACAAAAGCACAGTGACTTGCTAGTGAGCAGCCTGTGGCTGCAGCTGAGATGTCTCACTGGTGCTCACTATTCAGACCGATGCATACACAAGAGCATTTTCATGTGATCCATAGTGGATTGTTTGGACCATCATACTGATGTCTGTAGACTCAGAAGAACAATTCTTTTTTCTTCGTGGTGCTGTGACAATGTTTCATGAACGGAATTCAGCAGAATCAACTCTTAAAAGATACACTAAAATTTAAGGGAGAGGTGACCAGCAAGTTGTCTGCTGCCATATATAGTAAGTACATACCTTAAGTAATGGTTGGTCTGGAAATGGAGTTCACCAGTAAACATAATAGCCAAAGCAATAAGGATTGGTATATAATGATGCAGCTTGACAGTGTCATTTGTGTCATCCCCTGACAGAGACAGCTTCCCACTCCCCTTGGCTCCTAACCTTGTATTAGTGGATAATTAGTTCCTTTGTTTGGAAGGGGTGGTTATCAGACTTTCTTACGCCCAGCCCTTTCTCCTCCAAAAGCAATGGGAACATCTGGCCACAGGCAGTGAAATACAGGCTTTGGAGATAACTTAGCTGTTACGTTTGCTAAATTAAACATTCAAGAAGAATTAACTGAGGCTGATGTTTATTAGGGTTATCCCTTCAAGTTTTTTTCTGAAACTATACACAAATTTTCCTTCTCTTGCTGCAGTTGTGAGTATGGTAGCAGTCTGAAATGGCCTGTGAGTGAGTGCAAAAATTAGCAGCACTTGGAGTCCAGTAGGTGCAAGAGACTTACTGTTGGAGCAAGAAAGGAGCACTCTGTGCAGATTGGCACATTTGTTACAGCTTAGAAATTAAAATAGTCTGATTTTTGTTTCTGCTTTTTGTAGTGTAGTTAAAATTGGGCTTGGGAGAAGACCTCAACAATCCTTCCCTGTGGCAATTCTCGGGTACTTTTTGTGTTAAATGATTTTTTTTTTTTTCTGTTTCATCATAAATATTAATATTTATTGTTTAAATGTGCTGTTTAAGACAAAGACTTAATGACTTGACAGAAGACAGACTAAAAAATGTGAATGTTTCAAGTTGCTTCTTTTTAGAGCAGTTTTAACATGTAGAGTTCAAACCTTGTCTATCCTGAGTTAGAATCATCTTTGTCAACTTCACTTAAATTAACTGAAGTGTATAGTGCATCTTGGCCAAAAAGAAAGGTGAATTAAGGAGCTCTAAGTTTTTTTGTTATTATACCTGATTTAAAGTGGAAAATGTTAACAGTGTTCTTTTCACAAATGAAAAATAGGTTTATTTTGTAAAATAGTGTACTTTTTTGACAAGGTTGAAAAGGAGTGAAAATTACCTATTGGTTGGGAATGAGACTTTCTGAAAGTGTCACAATGTGGCACTATGTAGTATTAAATGACTAAAGTCAGGCAATTATGAAAGGGAATAGCTGGTAAGTTTGTATCATAGGAATAGGAGATGAGAAAAGGATAGATCACTATGGAAAAAGTCAGTAGAGGTGAAAAACAGAATGTGGTAACAAAATTCTAGTTTTAAAGTCTTGTGAATGATTTACTATGGACAGCAAGTGAAGACGCTGATGTTTGTAATAGGATTTTAAGCCATCCAGAAGAGGACCAGAGGTAATGAAATAAAAAGTTAGGACTTTTGGGGTTTACTTCAATGTGTGAAAAACAGACCAAGTTTGGGAGCAAGATTGTATTTTGTTTGTTTGTTTGTTTTTCACTTAGAACACAGGTTTGTTTATATAAAATTTCAATTCCTCAGCTCACAGAGCTTGCAGAATTTAAGTTGCAATTCCTGCCTCCTCTTCTTGTACTCAAGCATAAGTAGTTGGTGGTAGATGGAACTTCCACATCAGGTTACAGCAACACAGTTGGATGTTAGCCAGATGAAAGAAAAGGCTGGACAAAGTGTAGCTCTTCTTAGAACATTTGCTGTAGCTGGCATTAGAAATAGATGATAAAGATAAGCACAAGTTAGGGTAGTTTATCTCCATGGAAAACAAAGTGGCATTAGTGTCACAAGTGCTTACATGTTTATCTGCCATGAAGCAGAGTAGGACAAATAGGAAACTAGTTTCAGACAAATTACAAAAATAGATGCATTTCTCTGCCAGTAATACCAGTAGTAAAGCAAAACTGAGACCTGCATTGCATATGAGGATAGAAAAAGTGTTTTCAAATTGTAGAAGGCGAAGGAAAATGCCACAAGCATTCCTGTTCCCCTGACAAATCAGACAGTGGCTGAATATGTTCTCCAGAGTATAATCTGGAGCTGGCTCAAAAAATAGCTCATTAAATAACATACGGTTAACTGTCGGCATTAGATCATAGAGAGTACCACATTTATTGAATACTGATATATTTTGTTGCAAGTTGACCCTAAAGATAAGTATAAAAGAATTAACTATAAAATGCTATGAATTGACAGAAGGTTTTTTTTTCATAAATTAGACCTCATTTGGAAAAATAAATCCTAGTTCTATACAAGAAAGTAATACAGTTTCAGTTCTGTAAAAGATTATTTGTTTTACCTGAAGTACTTTGTTGCCCTTAAAAGCTAAGGTTTTGCATTCCAGTAAACCCTTGCTTCTTAAGAGTTATAAAGAAATGTACCCAAATTCTCTCACTCATAGTTGAGGGTCTGTGTACACCACTTACACACCTGTTATGTTTAAAAATGGATATATAAAATAAAATAGGGAGTTGCTCTAATTTACTGCCTTTAAAAATTTAGAAGATTTATAAAGGGATGCAAAGAAGCGTTAAAAAAGGACATTTAACTCTGTAGTATTGACAGTCTCAAAGAGCATAGGGAAAATTCAGTCCTGCCATTAATTTTGCATGTTACTTTATGACTTCTTTAAACAGCATCGTAAAAAATTTTTTTACACCTTGATTTAAGTTTTTTAGTTTTTTCTTCACACCAAAACAACACAAGCCATGTGGTTTAGAAGAGCAGGTTTTGCTGCCGATAAAGCAGCGATAGCAGGATTGCAGTGGGATGGCTGCAGGAGCAACAGAGGGAGCGGAGATGGTGATTGCATCTGATGGGCACGTCCTGGCTTCCTACAGCAAGGCCAGACTCCCCATAAAGGCTGGTCAGCACCAGCAGGGGAACAAGTTGATTCCCCTGGGCTTGGCAGCTAACCCAGCTGGCCAAAGGGCTATTCTGTGCCATCTGGCATGGCACTTGGACATAAAAACTGGAGCAGGAGGGAGGAAGGAAGACATCTGTGGCTGTGGCATTTTGTCTTCCACTTCTTGAGCCACGTGTGAAGAACTGCTTTCTGGGAAGCAGTTGCAGACACCTGTGTGCCAATGGGAAGCTGTGAATCAGTTCCTTTTCCCATTCTGCTAGGGCACGTGGCTTTTGCTCTCGCTATTAAACTGCTGTTACCTGCGCCCCCAAGTCTCCTCACCATCCCTCAGTCTTCTCTGTGTTTTGTGGGAGCAGAGAGTGAGTGCTCCACTGGGTGAAGCAACACTTGACTCTTCACCAGGGTCAGACCATAGTGGGAGGACAAGTGTTCTGCTGCCATCAGATGACCAGGCTGCCTGAGTGTCAGCAGACTGCCTGGTCTTGAACACTTAAGGCTCAAAAATGGTAGGTGTGTGGTAGGTTCTTGCTGTTCTTTTCACATTATCTCAGTTAAATTAACTGGGTTTTTCAACTGTGTCAGACTGATGTAATTTTAGTTTCCATTTTTTTTCTTTAGCCACTAGGAAACTTGTGCTTATTCCTGTCATGCACATCTAATGAGTCCCCTTTCATGTTCCCGTATAGCATTTAATTATAATTGCTTGCTTTTCCCAAGAGGTGGCTGCTTCAATTATTGTAAAAACTGGGAGAAATTGAGGTGGTGCAGACAAATGTGACAATAATTTCTTCCTTTTGGGTATTTGGGTTTGTAGACTAAATTACTTTCTTCAATTTTGTCTATTTTAAGGAGTTAGGTAAAGGAAAACTGTAATACAAAGAAGACTTCTTACATACCATTCTATGATCTTTCCAATATTGGTGTCATAAAAGCTTTCTGGCTAGTAGGTAACAATTTTAAAGTATGGTTTTAAAAAGGAAGTCTCGGATTGTTTGTCTTTCTAGCATAGCCAAATAAGCATGAGTTTTGGAATTATAGTAGTGTAAATTGTTAGGAGGAAAAAATCTATAAAGTAACTACTGCAGTTTCCATGAAATCATTATGGTTTTCTCACAGAAAAGAACCTTTCTTCAGCTCAAGAAAGTTAAGAAGAATTGGTACTGTTTTGATTTTATTTATAACATGGTAAAAACTTAGGCTTTCAGCACTTAATACTCTAATACTCCTTTTTTTATTATTATTTTTCTTGTTAAAGACTATAAGGTATTCTAATTCTAAAACAAGTCTCCCTTTCCCTTCAGGTTGTGGTATGTTGATCAGGGTTTTTTTAAAGAAAGACATTGCAGAGGATGGAGATGAAAATTGTTGTGTTATGTAAAAGTGGATTATTTTCTTTTGGGGGGGGCTTACCTGAATTGTAGCAGATTTTGGCCTTTGCAGCAGTTAGGTACTTACACTCAAACTGTACTACCTACTGTGGAGCACCAAATGTAACAACTTAAGGTCTTGGTTTAGAACTGAGGATGTCACATGAATCTCTGAAGTAAAATCATGGGACCTGCTGCAAAAATGACATAGGCAGAGGTTTTGAGAACAAAGGACTAGGAATTCTGTAATAGATTTACGTCTACCTCCCACTATCATATTTTCTGTGCCTAAGATATTTTTATCTTGTTTCTGTGGTAGCTGGGCTTCAAAGTAATGGATTCTTTGTACCTGTGTAGAATCGTAGGCTTGCTTTGTTTCCCTTGCCCTCCATGTGAAAAGGTGCATGTTTATTGGTGGCGGGCACAGTACACACTTAATGGCAGTTTTCAAATTGCAATTGCAGCCTAAAGGCTGCCTTTGCTTCCTTCTTACATACCCATCAACTTTGTATGCTTGAGAGTGCTTTTTGGAAGCCGTGGAGGTGGGTTTGAAACACCACTTCAGCTGTGCCAATCATGGATGCTGTGCAGGGAGAAGAACATGCATATGGAGAGCTTTGGGGTACAATCAGGTCAGTATTTCTTGAGGCCTTTGAGTTGAGGTCCATAACTTCAGTATCCCTATAAAATTTTCTGTTATAATCCCTATAAACACACTTGTTAAACAAGTACTGTGGGACAGTGAGAGCACTATAACAGGTTTCTGTGCCACAAGAGTTAATAGGTAAAAATAGAAAAAAAGCTGTTTTGTCACAGTTTATAGGATAGTGGTGGTATCTGTTGTGTTTAGGAAGTTACATTGAAGAAACTCAGCTCACTGATCTTTTCTTTTGTTCTTCTGGTATTTGTCAAATTGTTCTTGAGCTATCAGAATAAGCAAAAAGCCAGTATATTCACCCAGTGTTCATCTGGGATTACATTAGGAAGGTGAGGTAGAAACTGATGCTGATCTTTTTCCAGTCATCCTGGCTTGTCCCAGCAGTGTCATGGTTCTACTCTGCAGTGAGATGTCAGAGCTGCTTTCTTTAAGTCAACGTGGCATGCCTTCCTTTGTGCTCAACTGTTGTGAACAGCTACCAGAGTTTTCTGAATACAGTAAGTTATAGGATGAAATAATTTCTTTTGTCATCTGAAACTCTCTTCAGTAGGAGAGAAGCATTAGCAGAGCCTGGTGAGAAGAAGGAAAATACTGTTTTACCCTAGGGAATACTTGTAGGTCCTGTTACAATTCGTTTGGTTCTGCCACTCTCCCAAAAACAACACAGGCAGTTTTACAATTGCCAATGTTTTAAAAAAATTGAAATATGCAAGTTGAAATGAGTTAATAAACTAGAAAATACGCCAGAGTGGAGCCATATTTCTGTTCTCTTTTAATTTAGCTTCAAAGTGTTGGTCAAAGCTGCCATTCTGTGAACAGAATTTTTTGTTTGAAGACAGTTGAAAAATTCTGTACTAGTTAAAAAACAGACACTGATTTTTCCAGTTGTGCAAAGAAGCTCATGTTGGGCAGCAAAGCAAAAGCTAACAGACTTTGTGCTCTGTACCTAAGGAGGTGTGAGAAGCAAAAGGACAACAGGAGGATCAGCTGCCAGAAATTAGAGCTTTGCTAGGCTCTCTCAAAGATTTGTCTGTATCAGGTGACCGTAGTGAATAGCATATATAAATAATTCAGGGAGATGCATATTAGCACTTCAGTCCTACCTAAGATTGAACTAATTCCCAAATTACATAGGTTTTTCAAAGTATATCTCTTTAATTGGTGTTTTTTCTTAGCTTTTCCTCCAGGTATGTGTACAGGTCATGCATATACATGGTTCAAATACATTCTCATCACTGAAAGCTTAGCGTGTTGTTCACCAAGATCTCAAGTCTTGAAAAGTCTGATTATCCAGTTCTTTGTCAGCCTGAGCCAGTTTGGCTGCTGGCTTCCCGGGCTTGCCCTGCTGTGCCTCTCTTGCCCTGCGTTCAGGCTGTGAGCTTGTCTGACCTTACACTGAACCTCTTTGGAGCACAAAGCTGGCAGGAAGCTATGCACTTTGCCTGAGAGTTTCTTGATGATTTAGCATGCTGAAATAGTTCAAAGCTGCTGCAGACATGAGTAGAAAGCACATGGTCAAGCCTGAGGGGAACTGAACAGGGATGTAGCTGCCAACATTTGGGTTAGCTCAGGATGCCCAGCTGGAGGTGAGATAGGCAAGAGAAAAAAGTACCTTCAAGAAGGGTTTACTGCCCTCAGGTCTGTATTGATTAAATCTCAGGTCTACCAGCAGAAACACAATTAACCTCTTGTGCTGGAGAAAAGTGTGAAAACGCTGGTGCTTCCAGAGATGTCCTCAACTTCAGGGTGGAATCTCTGGCGACAGATTGTAAACTTTGATGTTGAGCATGACTTTCTTTACTTGGATAAACTACCTATGCTGAAAAACAATTCCTGCTCTTTCAGAAATGACTTCCCATTTTTATGAGTCCGGCTGTGATGTCTTTTTATCTTGTGAGATGGCAACTGGCCATTTTAAGACAATATTTAATGTTTTCGTTTCTTGGCATGTTTGAGATTAGAACCAAACTGAAAATAATAAGAATGTGCAGTCACCCCCAAAAAATATTCTTTCCCCCCTCCCACTTGGTAAAAGATGAAGTGATTTTGTTTTCCTCTTGTCTTAGAAATAATGTATGTTGTTGGAAAAATATACTGGGGAAAAGAAGAATCTGATGCAGAGAGATGGCTTTAATGGCATTCTCATTTTTGAAAGCTCTTGTAGTAAAGAGTCATAAATAAAAGAAATGTAATAATATTTGTAATAGTTGGCTGTAATAATGAAGTGAGGGGTTTTTGTGAGACTGGAAAATATGGACTAAATTTGTAGTTTTTTATAGTCAAGAGAAAGAGAGAGTGATACATTTTGAATTATGACAATCTCTTATACTAAAGTAACTGCTGTGTGAAAAAAAGCACATCCACAAGTCTCTGAATTCTCAGTTTCTGGTATTCCAGGTCTCTATACGTGTTCAAGTAAACTCAATATATTTATCCACAATGCACAGTTATTTGCATTTTAATATTTAATTCCTCTTGTCAGAGTAATAAGTCTGCACAGGTTTTTTAACCTGTTACATAAGCAAGTTGAGGTATTTTAAGAAGAGAATATGCTTTTAGAACCACTTCTGTGAGATTATTTTTCATTGTACAAATATTTCAGTTTTATGTAGTAACACCACAGACGTTAAAAGTTGTTTTAGGAAATTCTGAGTTCTTCTTATCCCTTCTCTCCTTAACATGACCTGCTGCAGGATTTGAACAAGCGCTTGTCCCTTCCCGCTGACATCAGGATACCTGATGGCTACCTGGAGAAGCTGCAGATTAACAGCCCGCCCTTTGACCAGCCAATGAGCCGGCGTTCTCGTCGAGCATCCCTAGTAAGTGTGATGCACCTGCCTTTCTAACCAACCTGCCAGGCCTACAGAATCCATTTAACACACAGGCCTGTGTTCCATAGGTACATTTCAGCTTCATTTCCACTTGGACGTTTTATTCCTGAACATCAGCATGTGCTTGTCAAAGTCCAGTGAAGAACTTTGGACCTTGTTTCATTTTTCTTGTGCTGACTTGGTGCTGTAGTATTTCTCAGTGAAGGTCCTGACCTATATAAATCAGTGGCTAAACTCAGCTCCAGAAGTGCATACTTAAATCCTTCTGCTTCTAAGAGCAGGGATGATCTGTTTGAGCAAATAGGCTACACAGTCTTAGGTCAAGGCTGTGTCCCCTCGTGATTTATTAGGAAGCAGCATAATATGAAGGCAGGTGCTCCTCACTGCTCATTTTGTATTTGATAACAGCTCCTCACTGCTCATTTTGTATTTGATAACAATCATCTCTCAGAATTGCTGTGGAGACAATAGTGGGTGTTTTGTGGGTTGTTTTGGGGTTTTTTGTGGGTTGTTTTTTGTGTGTTTTTTATTTTTTTAAAGCACATGTAATTTCCTGAAATAATGAAGGAATAAATTCACATATACCTTTTTGGATTATTGGGTTACTTTAAAAAGTAAGTCTTTTCCTTGGAGATGACAGAATGAGGATTCCTATACTGTAATTAGAGTATAAGTGCTAGAAAACTTGGGTATTTGTACATAAAAATTATGCACATCCCTGGAATAATAAAAAGCAAATAATATTGTCTTATTTTTAAAAAGTTGCTGTGTTTCAGTCACAGTTTTAGCTATCAGTGTTCTTTAGGGTTGAGGTCTTAAAGAATTGCTAGACTGTTACTGACGTCCTGAGTAAATTCACTGGTGAGAAATTTGTCACAGAGAAAAACTGAATAGGTTTATGAAGTGCACATTGTTGTTTTCTTGATTTGATTACTTATGTACTGAAAAATAAATACGAAAGTACATAGAGAGAAATAGGTTTATTAACTGTAAAATATCTTTATTTTATTGGTTATGAGCAAGATCTGTAACAAAGCAGTGTTTGAGTATTTTTGCCCTGAAAGAAAAAAACTAGTTTGCTGGACTTATAAAGGTCTGATCTGCATGCCACCTTTTACAATAACAATATTTTTTAAAAAAAGAAAATAATTGAGTGAAGCTCTGGAAGTAATGATAATTTATCAGGCTTAAATACTTGTGCCAGAATTTTGTAGCTCATTCACTGCTTAGTTGTTGCTGTAGCATGGAACTGAGGAGCAGACTTCCCCAAACCTCTCTTCAGGTCCTGGCAAAATACCTTTTCAGTAGAACCTTGCCAGTGGAGTTAAGTATTTGGGAGCTGGGGGAATTTTTCTGGTAAACCTGAATTCACTTCCTCCTTTTTCCCTTGCCCATTTAACGGTGACCCCTGAGAGCAATTGAAGTTCTCCCTTCTTTACCTCTAAGACTGACAGAAAAACAGTGCCCTCTAATGAATGTGATGTGTGCCTGGAATCAGCTTCCTGTCACAAGATTGTTTTGGTTTGCCTTTTAAAATGCTTTCATTTTTAAAGGGCTTTCAAGTCCAAAATGAAACCTGCCAGCACAGCTGTGGTATGCAGGCATGCATTTGCTATGATTTCAAACTAAGCTTTCAAAAAAAGAAACCCAAGGTGTCATTGTTCTTAAATTGTTATTGAAAGCCTGCTAGCAGACTTTTACTTACAATAGATGAGCGTTGTGCTCTGTTTCAGAGGCATGTCTTTTTTCAAGATTTAATAGGAATCAAAGGGAAAAGGCTGTAAAAAGTACCAGGTGAGGAGTTGTTAAACTTTAGGTTTGTTTTTTTTTCTTTGAAATACAAGGAAAAACCTAGTTTTTAAATAAGTAACTGCATTTTGTGTGTACATGTACAGTATTGTATGCATAGTCATTACCATAAATACTGTGCATCAGTGTTTCTGTGTAAATGCATATTGCAGAAAAAGATGAAGCAGTTAAAAAATATTTTGCTCTAAAAAATAAACTGGTCTTAGTTTGAGGAATTTAAAACTTATTTTTTCTTAGGAGCGATAAGGAACCAAGATGTGATGAAAAAAACATTGTAAAGCAGGTCTTAAAGAATACCTGTCTTCTGTATGTAGGAAATATTGTATGATTTTTTTTTTTAAACAGATTATAAGTCTTAATGAAAAACACGGAGGTTTCTTAGAAATCAGGCTTTTAAATTTCAGACTGGTGGTAGCAAGACCAATGGCTGTGAGTTCTTTAGTATCTCCATTAAACTAAGCAGCCTGTCTTTTTAATTCTATTACCATCTAATACTCACTTCAAGATATGTTTCTTTAACTAGGTCAAAATTCACTTTGGAAACATAACATTTATTTTGCTAACATTGCACCTATATCAGTGGTATGTTTAAAATCTCACTGGTGCTACAACGGTAGCAAAACTCAACTTTGCTTGTATTTTGAGGTAGAGTTTGTCTTTGACAAGCTCCTAAATGTGCATGATACTAAAGTGGCCTTACACAGTTCTAAAACATTTAAGTTCTAGCAGTAGTTTAATAAAGCACAGTTGCTCTTAATGTTATATTAAGGTAATTGTACAGCTGCTGGTTTTTTTTTCCCTGGATAAATCAAATATGTTTGCAGACTAGATCTTACCCTTAGTTCAGATATATTTTCTTACATGTGTTCTGAAAACTAAGCATTAATCAAACTTTTCTTCCCTTCTTATTACATTGTTGTCAAATCTTAGTGCAGTCAACAGTATTTATGTTATGCTGTGTTACCATGAAGTAGTAGAAAACTTTAAAATCCATCAGAATTTTAGGAGCAAATTAGCGTGTGACCTGGATCTGGGTGCTGAAGACAGCTTAGGGTCAAAGGATTGTTCCTTGGAAAGAAACAACCAGTGAAGAGCTGTGTTTGGAAGTAGAAGGAGGGAGTGATGTTGGGGAGAAAACCTGTCACTTTTGTTGCTATGTGTGTTCAGTTGTAAGTAAAGCATAACCCCATGAAGCCTAAATGTGGGGTTTGACAGGGTACAGGCTATATGTGTTTTGTAAATTACTTCAAGAATATCACATGTTTACTTTCAGCATTGTTTACACTGCAGGAGCAATAGGAAGCTTTGATGTAATTCACAGTGGTCTTAGGAGAAAATAATTGTAAGAGATAACAATGTTATATGAGAGTAGCAGTTGATTTGAACAGGAAAAGAGTAATGATCTTACAGTGTTCAAAAATGAATGTGTTACATAAGCAGGCACACCCTTCTGGCTTGCATTGAAGAGCTAAGTTGGTGACAGAAAAAGAGAAGGTGGATAAATAGATCTGAGTAAAAATACACAAAGGTTTGGTGTTAAGAGGTATGAAATGTGAACTGCTGAGACAAAGCTGAAGCCTGCTGAAGAATGATGCTTAGGGATTTTCTTGCTAAAGTTTTAGTCCAAAAGGCATTGAGAAGTCAGAGTGGAAGAGGAAACTTGGAGCTAAGATCTTGAACATAGCAAATAAATAAGGTTACTTTGAAAAAAACAACAGCATGTGGTTATGCTGAGCTAGAGAAAGGATGGACTACTTTGAGATGACTTCTGTGCTTTAAGCTATAACAACCTCAGTAACAGTAATCAGATCAGAAGAATGGAGAATACATAAGTTAGAGGTAGGTTAAAGTGAGGTTTTGGTCTGAGCATAACTCAGCTCTCAGTCCCTCCAGGATACACAGTAGACAGGCCAACAGTCTGAGCACTGAGTTTGGATGCTGGGATGCATTTGTATCACAGTGTGCTAATTTGTTTTGGAAATACTGGAATTGTGCAGTGTTAGTCCAGTATTGTCAGATAATTTTCTGAAATGAAGTTTAGCTTGTTCATTAAATCATGTGAAATGAAGTATGTGGTTTTAGTGATCAATTTGCCATTTCTTTTCATTGCAGTCAGAAATTGGATTTGGAAAAATGGAAACCTATATCAAGTTAGAAAAGCTTGGAGAGGTACGTATAGCTTTCTTTTGGAAGGATGACAATGTCCTATGTAGAATTTTGTCTGAAATTTTCCATATCCGTCAAAATACCTGTTTAATTTACTTTTCAGTAAACCAGGCATATTCATTGTGTGTAACAATGTCAGGACCACACAAAAGTTCATGAATAAATAATAAGCAAAAGAAAAAAAAGCAGGAAAACTGTCATAGGGCTGGGGAAGAGCAAGACTCCATTAGCAAATACGCTGTGACCTTCTGTAGGCTGGCTTTCTTTTTTTTCAGATAGACAAAATCATTCTGTTGTTAACACTGTTTTTGATGGTAACACGAAGTCTGGTGTCCTCTTGCCATGACTTAGGTATTGGAGCACTCATGATGGATTAGAGACCAGTGCTTGCAAGGTACAGGCAATAGCTGTGCATGTTCTGGTAAAGAAGCCTGCACACCTGAGCTGGGCAGCCAGCCAGATGCTACCAAGTGAAGTATGTAACACTTGGAGAGGGCAGCAGCTTTCCCCCTCCAGTCAGCCTCTGATTTCCAGAGAAATAGTGGAATTCAGGAGAGGGGCCAAGTGTCATTTCTGTCCAGTTTGATTGAGGTTGACCAACAGGATCAAAAGGGAGCACTGAAATGGGCTCCAGTGAACATTGTGGAAGGTAGCAGGGGGCTGGTCAGCATCTCTGCTGTGAATATTGCAGTCAGTCCTCCATTTAAAACGTTTTAATTTCCTGTTACCCAGTCTAAGCCTGCCTGACGCAACTTGGAGCCTTTTCCTGTTGTCCCATCACTTGTTACCTGGGAGAAGAGGCTGACACCCAGTTGCTACAGCCTCCTTTCAGGCATTTGTAGACAGCAATAAGATCCCCCTGAACTTCTATTTGTTCAGGCTAAACACCCCCAGCTCCCTCAGCTTCTCCTCCTAGGACTTGTGCTGCAAACCCTTCACCAGCTCCATTACCCTTCCCTGGACACTCCAGCACCTCAATGTCCTTCTTGCAGTGAGGAGCCCAGAACTGGCACAGGATTCGTGGGAGGGTCGCCTCACAAGTGCTGAGTACAGAGGCACAATCACTTCACTGGCCTTGCTGGCCACACTGTTGTTGACACAGGCCTGGGTGCCTCTGGCCTTTTTGGCCACCAGGGCACACGCTGGCTCATGCTCAGCTGCTGTCAGCCAGCACCCCCAGATCCTTTTCCTCGGATCGTCTTCCCAGTCACTCTTCACCAAGCCCATAGCACTGCACGGGGTTGTTGTGACCCAAGTGCAGAACCTGGTGTTTGGTCTTGCTGAACCTCATAAAATTGTCGTCAGCCCATTGATCCAGCCTGGCCAGGTCCCTCTGTAGAGTCATACAGTACTGTAGTGATCTAGGGCAATTTCTGTACCTTTGTTGCTTTTTCATGACATTTGCAGGGATTAGTTTTGCCACTGTTTTCTCAGATTTTTTGTCTTAATTTAATATGCCTCTCTTGTATCTCTTGCTGTCTAAAAATATGTAATGAAGACATCAAGCTATCCAAAAGAGTTACGTATTTTCTTTGAGGTCATAGAAGAGTATGTCTGTACCCTTTGGAAACATAACTGCAGTATAGTGTAGAGATACCCGAGCTAGATATCCACAGTCAGAGGGAGACTTTCAGGAGTGTAAATGATCCCAGCAGTGAACTTAGTGAACTTAATGCTACCTGATCTGACTTCTTTGGTAGCTCTGTGGTACTTAGGTTTCCATGTAATTTTCAGAGCTGTTAGGTGTATGCATCCCTTCTGGCTTCTGTGAGTTCAGTCCTGTGCTTAAAAAAAATACTTCTGTACTGCTACATATGTCAAAAGAATACAGTGTAAAAATTATTCATATCCAAAATGAAACTTATTAGATCCTCGCACAGAAGTTAAAATTTTCTTATTTAACTAATATTTTTATAAAGGAACAACTTGTAAAAATTCCCTTCTTTTTCCATTTTATAGGGTACTTATGCCACAGTTTATAAGGGGAGAAGTAAATTGACAGAGAATCTGGTAGCTCTGAAAGAAATCCGCCTGGAACATGAAGAGGGAGCACCATGCACAGCCATAAGAGAAGGTGGTAACTTTTTTAGTTCTTAGAGTTTCAGATATCTCTGGATTTCTTTTTGACCAAACTACCATCAGTACTTGGAAATACATAGGCTACACAGGACATTAGTAAAATTGCTGTTAGTATTGATGAAGATAATTATAGTCCAGACATATTCAGAGTTTTATTTCAGATTTATTTACTTTATGGAGGGGTAATTGTGATCTCAAATGCAGTATTACAAGTGGATGATTAAATACTGAATTAGACTGCTGTTAGTGAGCACCTTTCAGGGACTCAGAATACACTTTACAGAATTGCTTTTGTCTGAAATGTATCATTTCCAAATACAAGCTTGTTACTCAAGTGTGTGTTTGGTGTTTTGATTAAATACCTTCTTACTAACATGATCTATAGGAGTTTCATGTTCTTAAAAATAGCCTTTTTAATTAAAAACCCCAGATAGTTTATATGCATGATCTTAACTAGAAATTACATTTTCTTCCTCATGTGTTTTGCACTTATTTTGTTCTTCCTGTTCTCTCTTGCAGTGTCATTATTAAAAGATCTGAAACATGCAAATATTGTTACGTTACATGATATTGTGCACACAGACAAGTCTTTGACTCTTGTTTTTGAATACCTGGTAAGTGCTTAAACAATTAGTGAGCTTCACATTTAATGTATTGTTTCTAAGAAACAGAAACACAACAAAATTCTGTACTCTTCTATAAAATACTGGGACTGTTTGAGTTTTCTCCTGCATTTAGTCATTCAGCAAAAATTAAAACCGTGTATTCAGTTTTTAAATTGCTGTAAATTAGTAAATGCTGTTGTGATCATTTCAAAGTTTCATTAATAGCAGGTAGTGGTGGTCTGCCTGATCAAACTGTCTACTTGTTCCAAAATCATTACTTGTATGAAATGGTAATCACGCTGTTGTTTCAATTATGTTTTTATGTTTCTGTGATATTTTTCTGTTGTGACATAGCTGGCTTTAAATGCAATTGGAGAATATACCAATTCTATAATATATTGTGCCTCACACAGATGGAAGAGAAAGCAATGGCAAATAATGTTGCCTGAGACAGTGAAACTTGCTGAAAAAAGGGAATTTCTGTCCTCTGGAAAACCAGGGGTATTTATGTCCAGGCTTTTGGGGTTTTTATCATTTAATATCTTTTGCAGAAATCCCACTTTTTGATTAATCATTTCAGTTCCAGCAATAAGTAATGTTCATGTAATTTGTTAGTCACAATTTTACTGAGCCATGATGATGTTTTGGTAGGACAAGGACCTGAAGCAGTACATGGATGACTGTGGTAACATCATGAGTATGCACAATGTAAAGGTGAGTGTTTTTAGTGGCCTTCCAGCTTTGTCCTAAGAATTTTAGAGAACTTAATAATCAGGAGCTACATGGTTTAGCCTCTTTGAAAATAAAATAAAGGAACTTAACTTCCTTTTTGGCTTGACTTAGCTGTATTTGACATCAGATGTTGTCTTTGTTTTAAGTGTTTAAAATAGTGAAAAGAGGAGATTGTATAACTTCATGTGTTTTCATTCTGTTTGAAGTTACATATCTAAAATTTTAAAGTTCCTAAGAAATAATAGTACATTCGTAACTCTTTTGAATTCTTGCCCTTCCATTACTTTATACTCATTTACTAAGCCTGTAGTTTGATATATCATCGAATTTATATATGGACACTGAGGGAAATGTAGCCTCAATCACTAATGTGTGTTTGAGTGCCACTGCCTACCTACAAGTAAGAAATGAAAAATATGTATTTAAGAAGGAGTGTTTTTCATCTTTCCATGAGTCAGAAAATGGAAATAAAATTTTCCTTAGGGCCTAATTTGCTTTTTCTCTTACCTATAGTTGTGACCAGGTGGGGTGACTCAGTTTCCAGTCTGGCCTGCTGAAACTAAGTCAGGGTCAGGTGTTATTTCTCTTGTAGAAAGCAGACTTTTATTTGTAAAACTGGCAAAACTCTTAGTGTTCTCTAATACTTAGGGCTTTAGATACAAGCCAAGCAGAATACAGTACTGTGGTGAAATGAGTGAAACAATTTGGCACTCAGGCTTGATATTGATTACTGTTTGGTGAGCTTTCCCTTTCATTCAGTTGTCACATTACTGTAGGTATCTCCAGGGAAAGACATCTGGCCATAACCTACTCTGGTGCTTCCTCTGAGAGTCTGCAAAGGGAAATTCATTAATTTGTTTCTACTTCAGAGAGACAACCAAAAATCATAATTACGTTTGTGTTTTTAATTATCTGAAAGTTAATAAGCAGTGCTTTAAGCTTAAAAAAAAAAAAGGGAAAGCTGCAAGTGGGAACCTGACTCTGTTTATAGTAAGTGCAGTTAGTGAACAAGCCAGAATCTGTTTGTGGTAATCTGAGCTAAGCAGAGGAATTGCTTTTCCTTGTTTGCCTATGGTTTAAGCTATGCTCAAAGAGCAAGTTTATCTGGTCAGTCCCTCTGGCACTGGGAAACTAGAACAGCTGCTCAGCTGCGGTAGCTGTAGGTGCTTACCTTATAACAGCTTGGGGTTGAGTCATCATTAACATTTGAGAGACCTCCCTGACATCACTTCCTCACATTCCTCAGCTAATTTTAGATTTTTGTGTTTTGACAAAATGAAGATCTGTGTAATCTCTGCAGGTATTAGTGTTCTAACCAAAATTTTGTGCTAATACGTGGCATCCTGTGTGTTGCCAAAAGGATCCCTGCCAACTATGATGATGCAGCTTCAAAATTTCTGTAATCTGCTTTGCATTCTTGACTAATCCTTGCAGTCCCAGTGTACATTAGAGAGGGCCATTGACTTCTATTGAATTCCTACTAATAAAGTTTGGGACTGACTACCCCTGCGACAGTGTGGGCCTGAGTAGATGGAACAAGACTTGTTGCTTCTCATTCTGCTCTTCAGGAAGGAAAGCAAAGAGAAAGAAATCAATCCCAATTCCTGTTTTCCTAGCACAGATGAATCCCATGTCAGTGCACTGAGAGCAGATGGATGTAACTACACCTGCTGTGCATTTGTCCAGTTTATGAAAAAGAACTTGGTGATGTCACTTGGTGCAAAAATAAACTGATGTATCAGAATATGGTCATATAAAAACATTCTAGTGTTTTTCCTCAGAGGTCCTGTTACATGATGACTTTGTCACATTGCTTTCTGTAGTGCTTTTTTGTGTGTTTGATTATCTGTGCTGAGTAGTACTGCTGTGTGCTAAATGCCAGCAATGGCTGCCCAAAAGTCCCGTGTTCGACCCTTCATACATACAGAAACTGCAAAATATTAGTTCTTAATGCAGTGATACATTAAACTTGCTTGGCTGCCCACTGCTAAACCTTTCTTTGCCCCATACTACTTTTTATCTATATGTGTGCGGCATTGATATGCATGACTGAAGTTGTTTGCTTGGCTTGCTATTCCAAAGGATTAAAATAAACCTCTGTGTGTCAAGGTGAGAGGATGAATGTAAATACCAGAGGCAGTTGGTCTGCTTTAATAATCCTCATTTGCCTATTTCTCCATCCTCCCTAAGCTTCTGAACCTCCATGTATTTTTCCAGTAGCATGCCAAGACGTTCTTTACATAGTTCAGCACAGTTGGATAGAAATGCTGCTGAGCTGCATTTCCAGAAGGGACTCTGTGGCAGACAGGAGCTTGAGTATATAGTCAGAGACAGTTATCTTTAAAGACATTAGTGTGGGGAACAGTAGTGGTAAATGCTTACTTTAAAAATAAACAGCCCTGTGTTTCTCTTCAGTTAAACAGAACAAATTGCTCTTTAAAGTCTTTGTTGTAAAGTATGGTGTTAAAGCACTGCATTAGCATGAAAGGGTTTTAAATCTTTGAACAATAATGATGATGTCCAGAATTTGCTCATAAGGAGAGTAACTCACTTTTTAGAGAAGTAATTTTGTCCTGCTTGCAGTACTTAACTCTCCAGTGCCCAACTAGTCATACAGTCTGTAGATAACGGTTTTTTGTCTAATTTATATAAATGCTCTCTTCTGTAGCTATTTTTGTACCAGATTCTTCGTGGTTTGGCGTACTGTCACAGGAGAAAGGTGTTACATCGAGATTTGAAGCCACAAAATCTACTAATTAATGAGAAAGGAGAACTGAAGCTTGCAGACTTCGGTATGGCCTGAAATTACTCTGTAACAAATAATTTTTTCTCTCAGCAAAGGAAAATAATTTTTCCTTAAAAATGATTACACTGGGTCTATAGTGAATTTGGATGTTCTCAAATGGAAAATGAAAGCCTTTTACAGGGTATAAGTAATCAGTGTCATACCTCCATAGGTAACACTGTCACTCCACTTGGAATTTGAAAGTAGTCTTACAGCTTCCTGTGAAATTAATGCTTGGTCAGATCCTAAAGGTGGAGCTCACATTGTTTCTCCTAACACTCCACAGTCATTCTAAAGCAGGGTAACCATGACAGGAGAGAGGAAGAGTTTGTTCATGTGCTAAATTGTAGGGTGTTGTACTGTCACACTACATTCCTTGGGATTTACAATAGAGTGGGGCATCCACATTTTCCTTATACCTTCTGTATCTGGAAGATCCTTTGACAGTTATGCTCTGTGCCTCTCATTTTACCCCTTCTGTGTGAATGAAAGTTGGTCAGAAGATTGCATCTAACATGATAGACCTGAATTCTATTGAATATAATGCTGACAAATTGACAGTGTTAGGATGGAAAAACGCTGCTGATCCAACACTGTTTGGTTTGTTTTCACCATTTAGTTAATTGTTTGTTGCCTTCTGCCTTTTGCAATGTAATTTTCCAGAAACAGTGCAGAAGGTTTTCACAGCAGGGAGGTGTCATATCAATCTAATGCTATACTGATTTAATGAAATTTACAGAATTAGTCCAGGTTTTGGTCTGTTTACTTTTCTTCTGTGCTTAGATGAGATTGCCATAAATACTAAAAGGCAATAGAAGTCTCTTTATTGGGACCTTAAATAACATTAAGAGATGGTATTTAGAAAGTATAATAAGGTCCTAAAAATAGTTTGTCAATTTTACACAAAAAGGATTTCAGCAAGCTGTACATGACTCTTCATTTCCCTTTTTATCAAGGATTGGCAAGAGCGAAGTCTGTTCCTACAAAGACTTACTCCAATGAAGTTGTCACATTATGGTACAGACCACCTGATGTTCTCCTTGGATCTTCAGAGTATTCAACTCAAATTGACATGTGGTTTGTATAGCTTCAAATTTTGATTCAAAATTCAAATTTTGGTTCTGAGTCAAGTTGAGAAAATGTCAACTTTGCTGTTAAGTAGTAACATCAAAATACTCAGCCTTTGAATTTTTGTAGGCTACAACTGAGTTAGATTTTTTGGGAAAGGATTGGTAGACTGGGAAGATGCTATGAAAGATGCTACTCTCTGAAAATGCAGAGTACTTTTTTATTGCTCAGAGTAAGCAAGCTCTAGGCCCACAGTTTTTAGGGAAAAAAACAAACCACCTTCTCCTAATGACAGGGTAATGTGGTATTTTACCATGAGCTTTAATAAAATTGATTAACTCAGTATCTGAAGGAGGAGGATATCGTATAGCTATGACACAGGTTTTGTTTAGTCTTTGATAGCTCTTCTGTTGCTACACATATTTCTAAATATTTTAATAGTAGTGTGTGGCTAGTCATTTGTTTTAACTGAAGAGAAATCCCAGAAGTCTTTACAAGCTGGAATTACAAGATTATTTCTGCTTTACTTTTTTTCTCTGTCTTTCTAAAGGGGCGTCGGATGCATATTTTTTGAAATGGCATCAGGAAGGCCTCTTTTTCCTGGTTCGACTGTTGAAGATGAACTACATTTAATTTTCAGACTTCTTGGTAAATGGATACTTTTTGTTATGTTAATGTTAATGTACAGTGTTTGTATGAGAACTGTAGATCTTTATCTCAGAACATTATTATATATTGCATTGTAATCAAGGTTATGAAAAATGATTTCAGCTGAATGTACAGCTGATTTTGCACAACATAGGCTTGTTGATTTTTTTTCCCCTTTCTCCTTTAAATTACAGGATTAAATGCTTTTTATGTCCAAGTTGTTTGTTTACATTTTTAAGTCAAGTTTGTAACTGCTTCTAAATGCAGGAACTCCATGTCAAGAAACATGGCCAGGCATTTCTTCCAGTGATGAATTTAGAAACTACAACTTTCCTAAGTATAAACCACAACCTCTCATCAACCATGCACCAAGGTACTTTGTGTTTTTTTTAATAGAAAATACGCATCCCCATGGCTTTGCATATTCCTTAAGTGGGAGTGCATTTCCAAGTACAATCTATTGCTGAATGGTGTAAAACTATTCATCAGCTGTGCTGTTGTGGGCAGATGATAATGCAAAGCAGAAACTTGGTACTGGGTGATCACTTCCTCTAATATCATTCTAGGTACCACAGCTCCTTAATGACCTGTGGAACAATAAACTCCAATTAGTAATGTTTCCGTAGTAGGAGAATTCACACAGCATTTCCTAAAGAACACAGATTCTCTTCTGGTTATGTACTGGACCCAGGCCATTTGTTAAAATGGCCAGGTCTCCTTGAGCTGTTTCTTGTAATCATTTTAAAACCATAGTGAGGAAGATGAAGGGTCTGTGCAGTTATTATAAATAAACTTAATAACAAAGACATTTGTTGTCTACCTTGAAGAAGATGATTTAACATTGTATCCCTCTAGTAATTGAGTAGTATTCATCTTAAAAGAAATAATTTTAAAAATTCAAATAAATGATCCAGGTCAACCTAGTAAGTGACAGTCCTAACGAAGGATTTGTGTGTCGCCAGTGCTTTCCAAATAGTCTTCTTCTGAGATATTAGGACTCATGTAGTCACATTAACATCATAATTAATGTTGTTTAGGTGAAAGCATTTCCATGTTTAGATACAATTTTCAGGTTTGATATAATTTAATTAAGTCAGTTCCTCTGCAGTTATACTTCCATAAATACAATTCAATAACTGTTTTAATTTTTAAAAATGTTTTTATTTTTAGGCTAGACACCGAAGGAATTGAATTGATAGCGAAGTTCCTTCAAGTAAGATGTGTTTTGTGGCTTTACTTTATAAAAGTGCAAGTTTTGAGTTTTAATATATTACATACAAAATGTATTAGAAGCCAGAGTATTTAGCTCTGTCACAAAGTGGAATGTGTAGCTGAGTCTGTAGTGGCTAACAGATGTGAGAAGAAGCCAGTGTAGTGTGAAAATTAAAAAACTGATGCTTTTTTTTTGTCCCCCAGAACTGATTTCTTCTCTGACTACCTTTTGTAAAAATAGCATTATTCTGTTAGCCGTGACAAAACTAAATCTCTTGTGAAATACAGTTTTAAACCAGAACTTATAAATACAAATGCTAAATTTCTTTAATGATAAATTGAGTTTAATACTAGAGAAGGCATTACTAAGGAGTAATATTACTCCTTGATGTTGCAACTGTATTCAAAAGCTGAAGTGGTATGTTGGTTTAATCTTTCAATCTGTATTAAGAACGAGCTTGAAGCAAGATAGAAGAGCAACTTCTGCATCTTTGAGTAGATGCAGCACTGTAACTTGCATGCAGCTTTTTAAATGTCTGCATCCTTGCCCAGAATTGCACAGATGCCAAGCAGGAGATACCTAATTATTGCACCACCTATAAACAAATGTTAGGTGTAGTTTTGACCTGCATCCCTTTGCAGAAGTTAGTTTTACTATTTTAGCAATCTTGTTACATGTTGGCAGTACTGATTTTGATAAACCATTATATAGTCATGTGTGAAATGAAAATAATGAAAAAGTGTCCTACTGAATTATGGGAAATGTTGAGCAGATAGAACTCTTTCTCCCTTTGAAATCACTTGATGCAAAGAGATTTTTAATGGACACCAACACGCTTGTATGCTTTTATATTAATAGTATGAATCAAAGAAGAGAATTTCAGCAGAAGAGGCCATGAAACATGCGTACTTCAGAAGTCTTGGAACAAGAATACACACTCTGCCTGAAAGTAAGAGGAGTAGTAAAGTAGCAGAGTATTGTTAAGATAGTGTGTTAAAGCTAAGTACGTTGTGTAAGGAAAAGCTCTAATGTATTAGAGAAGTCTGATATCTAGTGGCTTGAATATTTGTGAATTGGAAACATTTTTTTAGTCTAACCTAATAATTAAGAATATAATTTTGATCAGGGAAACATACTTTTACATCTGTATCTGAATTAATTTCTTTTTTTGCATTTCAGGTGTTTCAATATTCAGTCTAAAAGAGATTCAATTGCAAAAAGACCCTGGCTTTCGAAATTCCACTTACCCAGAGACCGGTATGGAAAGCTTTATATTTTCTCATGCTTGCTAAAAGAATGCTATGCCAGAGGCATTTGGAATTGAAAAATGCTTCGTTAAATTGGTTTGTGTGAATATACTGAAAAAAAAAAATCATAATGATTTACTGACATTCCGATAGACACATATAAGCTAAGGGCACAGAAAGATGTGAATTTTACTAGGAATGGCCTGTGAAGGTGAGAACATTTTTGGAGTTTCAGACCAGTACTGTACTGGAGTGAGTGGTGGTGAAGTGAAAAACCAATGCCGTGGGTGCAGTTAAAAGATTCTGATGGTGATGGAAGCACAAGGGGCATTGCCTGGAAGTAGGACGAAGATTTGGATAATAACTCAATACTCCATTGTGCAAATGCTTCCGTTTCTTACCATGGTCCATGTTGTGTTGCAGGACATGGGAAGAACAGAAGGCAGAGCATGCTTTTCTAAAGGGGGCAGTGCAGAATCAAGCCCAAGCCTATCCTGTTGATCAAGGACTTGGATCCGAAGGCAGTGCTTTCTGTTGGTGGACTTGGAATCGCAGTTTGTCTACACTGTCCTCTTAACAGTGGAGTCTTTTTATTTCCAACCTGCAAATTATGTTTTTTATATTTGTTGTCACAGTGTGACAATTTTTTGTACAGTTGGTTTTAAGGTCTCCTCTGCCACTAGAGCCAGTAGGTTACAGCTGTTGATGTAACTGTAGCTGCAATTTTTGTGCAGGACTGAGAAACACAGTGCATTATTTATTGCGGAATCATTGCTGCTAAATAACTACTGTCTGTATAGTTAACACAACAGTTCCATGCCTGAAGAAGTTGCAATGGCTTTATAATATGTGAATGCATCTGTTTCTCTTGATAAAATGTTCTACTGCTGCGGGGTTTTTTTTGTTTTTCTTAAACTGCAGTGTTTCCTGGAATGTAAACATAGCTTTGCTTGGCTATAGGTGAGCCATCTTTAATGCTCTAAGTTCTTGGCACTTAATTCCTTATTTAACATTGGAAGTATGTGTTGAAATAGTTGAAAAATTGTAATGCATATTATGTTTTTGAAAAGCACATGGTGTGAAGGTTGATTCAAACAAGTGAAAAAGTAACTTTGATTTGCTCTCAGATCCTATGTTAGTTATTGATAAATTAGAGCATGGAGGCTGGATGTTTTGTCAGGCTTACTCCAGCATAACATATTTGCACATTGTTGTGCATATGGGGCCTGCAGAAACAAAAACTTTTTTACCTTGTTTTTAACAACTTAGAAATACAAATAGCAAAAAGATAATTCATATATGTCGGACCCTGGCTTACTTTTCATTACAGAGGAACAGGACAACTAATTACAAGCATGGGAATAATGTCACACTTTTCCCACCTTGTTGCTTTCCCATTTGTGCATTATTCACTTGAAATCAACTGGAAAGATGCAAGTTTGTACTTGAGAAGAACTCACTATGCTACAGAGCTTTTACAGTGGGAACTTAGAGAGTTTTTCAGATCTTAGATGTTACCTGTTTTCCAGAGATAGTAAACATATTACTGCTATGCTTATGCATCTCAGTGAGTATCATAAGTACACCCTTGGTGATGGTTACAGTATTTTTAAGCATTTGTGTTCACCTTTATGAACCTATTTGTTTAGTGCATCTTACAGAGACTGTAAATCTTTATTGGTATATTTTGAAATGGTCATGTAAATCTTTGGCTGGTATATCATGAAAATAGTCATAGGTAACTTAATTTTTCCTGACATTCACTGTAAAACGTTCAGGGGTCCTACCATTTCTGTTCAGGAAATCTTGTAGTTTATTGTTATTTAACAGTATTAAGTGAATTTTTGTATATTTCATTTTAACTTTATTTGTGAATAGTGATTGTGGCATGTTTGGGGGTGTTTTATTAATATTTCATTGATACTAGTAAATTTGAATTGGGATTTTTTTTTAATTTTATTTTCTGGAGGAGAGAAGCTCAGTGTAACGGTGACTATTGGACCACTACTGCTTTTCAGCATTTGTAAACCGGTTTTATGTTAAATCTTGTAGACCTAACAAACTGCTGTTATTTCTAACTGACCGACCTGTATTAATATTGTACTTTTGAAAGTATAAATATTACGTGGAATTCTTTGGTTTTGTTTTGAAATTTATAATAACAAAAGCCCTGCGTTGTTAAAAATACAGACTAAGTGAACTTGCGGTTCTTGGGGCGTTGTTGGCAGCGTTTAGTGAGGTCCGTGTGTTGTGGGAGCCCCCAGGGAGACCTTTGGCCGCTCCTTTAGTTCCTTCAGTGCAGAGGCAGTGGCAGTGGCAGTGGCAGTGGCTGAAGCTGCTCAGGACCCTCTCAGCAGCATGGTCCAGTCTCACTGCTGGTGAGCCAGCCCTGGTGTCACACAGCCTGGGAGCCGAACGTGAGCCTCGGACACGCGCGGGGCTCCCCTGATCCCAGCGCGAGCGCTGCGGGTGTGGCAGAGGCACAGTTGGCACTGATGAAAAACCTTGTCCTGAAATAGTTGTTCTATATATTTTTATAGTTGCTATGGAGCTGATCTAGATTTTATACCGATGAACTTTGTAGGAAATACGTTGTAGACGTGACAGTGTTGAAGAAAGAAGTGTCAAAAAAACATCTGTTTTTTACAGAAGTAGTGAAGATAGACTAAATGTTCGCTGTGGATAAATGTGGGATTTAGCATTTCTAGAACAGTAATACTTTACAGGTCATATAAGAACGAGTAATAATATGACTCTAATGAGTAAAGGACTTAAAGGTTTACCTGGTAAAATGAAGTGCATTAATAAACTTAGAAAGGGATCAGCCTCACCTAACAAAAGGATGTTCCATTTTAAGTAGGAATTCAGCTTTCTTGTTACAGACTAAAAGATCTTCCATAAAATTGAAGCAGTCTGTTTATAAAGAAATTTTTTCTAAGGACCTACAAGTGAATCTGTGTTCTTCATGAGAAGGTAGCTTTTAAGAACTTATTTAAGAAACCTGGCATCTGTTGTCAAGCTAGTTTGGGGGTTTTTTTTAATTGTCCATTACTGAAATTCCTGCATCAGCAGAGACAAGTTTTGTGGCAGTTGCCTGTTTGGGGCAGTAGTCAGCAAGTCTGAAGTTGCTGGGCATCTCTGACATTCTTTCCGTGGAATTCTCTGTCTGCCTCCTGTCTGGCAGAGTCAGGTACTAGGGTCTTGGTTTTGCTGTCCCCAAGAATTGTAGGAGTGTTGGCCTTTTGGGGAGAACACCTCAAGTGCATCAAAAACCAAGCAGAGAGTTGCTAAAAATTGATGACTTTCAGTGTTTGGTGTGGCCACCTTTGCTTGATGATCAGTTACTGAGAAATGGCCTACATGTCGTGGCTGATTTTAGGTAGTTATTTTTAGAAGATACCTGGTGTGTCCCACCTAGCCCAGAGTAGAGCTGGCAAGGTGTGGATGTAGGTGTTTGTCAGAGTCAGGTGGGCTGGAAGCCAGGACAGAGACAGGTGCTGGTGATGTGGTTGCATTCACGTGCAGGTGAAGGTTGAAGGGGAGAGAGGGTGGGTGAAGGATGGGGATTGACAGGACAGGGTGGGAGATGGAAGGGGCAAACCAACAGCTCAGCAATGCTCTAGTGGAACGTGCATCTCAACATGGCTGTGTTATTTTTGTGCTGCTTTACCCACAGCATTAAGTAGCCAGAGTGTATCCCTGAATTGGACAATAAAAGTTAAAAATAAACAACTATTAAAGAATCAACATACTTGGTATTTGCAAATCATTTGAAAAACTGCAAGGTAGCGTTCTTTGGGCTGCTTGCTTGTTGTTTGTGCATGAGTTTTTCAGTGTAATAAAGGTACATGGTTTCTGTTCTGCAATGTTAAAGTGGAATTAAGGTTAAGAATACATTTCGTTATTGAGGACAAAATATCTGGAAGGTATGTTGTAAATATCCACAGGCTTAAGTATCATAAACCCAGGAAATACTCGGAATTAAGGTCAGACTTTAAAGAAATCCAAACAAATCAGGGTATGGAAATAGAGAGCTGCAGCACATGGTGACACTGAATAGAATCCAGAACTTACCTTATCTGTGACATGATCATTTTTTCTGGTTACTGATGAGCAAGAGTTGAAGTAATTCATGCACATTTCAGTACCTTATTTACCTTCAGAAATTTTTGCTTTGAAACAAATGTAACATCTCTATGAAATGCCTTAATTTTGGGAAGGAACTTGAATGCTTACTTTATGCAGTTTGGAGGTTTTTATTTTTTCAGAGGCTGGGCTGTTAAAGTTTTAATGCTCTTATTTGGCCTTTGTGTACATCCGTGTATGTCACCAGTATCTGTCTCATACCAATTTAGGAGATTGGCAAGGTAACAAGTGCAATTATGAAACATCAAGGAAGTATATGGAGCAGTTGGAATATTATAGGTAAGCTCTGACTTTACAGGTGGAATGATTGTGAAAAGTATGTAAGGTACATGGACTTTGCAGTTTCTGCCATGCACCTTCTTTCATCTGTGGAGTTTAGCTGCACAGAAATCATAGTCCCATTCTCAGCCATAGTGGGAACCTGTTTTCAGAACTGGGAGTAGAGTTCAGATACTCTAGACTGGTTTTTTTAACCTCTTGTATGTGGCTCTCACTGGGCAGCACCTCACTAACTAGCTGAGTAACATTGATTTCAGTGGACAACATGAAAAATTTCTGATTATTTTTGCATGTTTTCTAAAATCTCTTAACTCATTTAAATTCTGTAACTTTTGAGCAAACTGCAGCTGTGAATGCACACATAGACATGTGCTACTATGGTAAATAACTGCTTAATTTATTGTGCTGGCTGCACCCTTAGAGAAAGGTCTGCTCACTTGAGAAACAGGCCTGCCTGAGTGCATCACTTCCATGGTTCTCCTAATGAAATACGAGTCTTACTTGGTTCAGATGCCCTGCCTTGAAATACATTTTTCCCCAGAGAGCTATTATGTTTCTTCATTTGTTGCAGTGGGATCTTTCTGCTGATGGAAGTACTATGACTGTGGATTGTAAACCAGGGAAAATACTCTTCCCTGTCTCTGCTCCAACATGCTCCTGTAGAGCACCTCCCTCCAGGCCTTGCATGGTACCCTATGCACTGTCACCTTTTTCACACCCTGAGCTTGTTTTTTCAAAGACTGTTTTTATCTTTCTTCACTGTCTTACTTGATTTGCAGGAGGGGGTGGCTGGCCTGGATCCATGTTAGGAATAATTAAGTTTACATTTATGCATTTGCACTTCTTGCAGAGTGAATGTGAGCTGATGGGAATCCTTCACAAAAGAACTCCAGCATATCCTAGAATCCTCTCTTCTAGGGTGCTTGCTTCAAATACCAGCCACTACCTGAGGCAGGCCATGATGCTGATTGCTCCAGAGTCCTTGCTTGAGGTTCATTCTGCTTTTTTCATTTAAATAAATGCATACTGCTTCTCACTCGTGCTGTCAGTCTCTTTGCCCTCAAGAAATAGGTTTGTACTCCATCCGTGCAGAGCACTCACGCATTAATTGGTAAGAGCAGTTAGAGTTTGAGGCTAAAACGGATTTTAAAAGTTGTCATTTTCTGATTACTTTGGAGGGTTATGCTTAAATCTGCGGCCTGTGTTTGTTTATCCTACAGGACATACAGTCTGAAGATCAGAAGGGAATAGCTGTGCCCTTACATAAAAGACTACCTGTACTTACTGTGCCTTTTCTAAATTCACTTGGGTATCATGATGGCTTCTGACGATGTTTCCTGTAGGCAGGAGATCACATGGACTTTTATTGCAGAGGGTTGTTCTGTTAAAATTAACCCTGTAGTCTTCTTTGAAAGGACCACCTCCCCTTTAAACAGAAACCTCAGTGCTTCATGTCTTCATAGGTATTTGCAGACAGGTAAGTGCCTGTCTGATGAGACCAGTTTTAGTCAGACAAATCATCCTTTCTTGACATCATGGATGCGTGTCAGGTCTTTTGTTATAGTTTATCACCTATCACTGTTTTCCCCACCTTGGAAGTTTTCTTTAGAACTGAAGCTGCTTACCTGTGCCAGGGCCAAAGGTGTGCACAAGCTCTTGGCAAAGCTCCCCTGTAACTGTGGCCCTTCTGGGTAATACTTGCTTTCCTGAAGAAACAAGGTACAGGTAAACCAAACATACCCTAATTGTGCACCCAGCCTATATAGTAACTGGGAATTTCTTGTGTATTTCTGAAGCATGAATAAAGTGAAAATCTTGTAATAAATCCCCCAAGTATGATCGAACTGCAGTTACTACCAAGAATACTGAAAAGAGAGTAACTCCAATTTTGTTCCCCAGGATTGTTGGCTTGGAGCTGTTCATGCCAGAGAAATATTGACACTTCCACAATATATATTTAAAAACATTTATTTTCTTTTTCTCTACAGTTAAAAAGATACCTGCTAATAAAATTCAGATTACCAGTAGAATATTTTCTTCAGAGCTTAAGGCATAATAGTCTAGTGTTTCATAGAAGTGTTATACTTCAGAGGCTGGACTTTATTTGTCTAAATACTTCCCAATAGCAAAAATATTTGTTCCACATTATTGACGGATTTAGAAGGCAGATTTTGACAGCCTATTTTTTTTTTTTTTACTGAAAAGTCAACTAGCAGATGATGTGTTCTCTTCCTGGTTTTATTCTTTCAGAGGTGAGAAGACAGAACTTCTTCCCACTTTGTCTTCCATTGTTTTATTGGATTCTCTCAGATCCTCTCCAGTAATTTCTTCAAATAGGATTTTGTCCCAGAATTGTTGTTTTCTGCTATCTTTTTAAAAAGTCAAAAGTCATTTAAGGACTGGAGGGTGGGAGGGAAGCTGTGGGTGTGTTGAGCCTTTTGAGAAGAAAAAACATGCCTTATTAATAGTAAAACCTTGGAAGAAATAAAATCGTGGGAATCTGGGTACTTCTAAGAATCTCTTCTCTGTCACACACCCCCTCCTCTAATGGTCAACTGGTATTTTGCAGTGTAATATTCCATACTGGTATGTTTTCATCTTTTAAACTCACAGTGAGAAACACCATCTCGATGCCAGGTTCTCAGCTACAGTAGTACATACAAGACTCTGCTTCTGTTATGCTTTATAGCTGTAAGTAGCTTTTCGTGGGTTTTTAAAAATGAGGCAGGAGCCAGCTCTCCAGTGTAAATAATTGCCTCTCTGTAACCTGTGGAAAAATATTCCATGTACCTGAGAGGAATGTGTTGGAAGAGAAATGTTCAGTCTGCAAGCCCTTGTGGTTTATCTCCACTAACCTTGTCAGTCCCATCAGGTACACACTGTCCTTTCTTCCAACCTATTCTGATTTTACTTTGCATAAACTTTGCATTCACTCATAAATTTTGCGTAGGTTCATCTTCTCTTTTTGACTCCGTGGGGTGGCACAACTTGAGCTCTTGAAATGTTGAGTCAAGAAAATGATGTCCCAAGTGCTTCATTTGTTCTCCTCATGTCTGGCATTCAATTGCTGTTTTTATCAGCTGGTACTTACATGGCTACAGCAGGTTTTTATCACTGCAAGTGGAACTGAGAAGTAGTTTTTGATTGTGCAACCCAGAAGGCTGAGGAAAACTCCTGCTGTCTTTTGTCAACCACCTCTGCCCCAAAAATGGCTTTTCAACATCAGAACTGCAATAATAAGATGTTTATTTAGCACCTTTCAGGTTGAAGGATCCAAAAGCACTTTACAAATAACTACACACATCATCACTGAAATGCATCCAAACAGAAAATCGGCAGACAACTCACTGCATACATTTCAAAAAGAACGGACCGTGGCCAGCTGCTTGGCCAGAAAGCAAAGTTGAGGTTCAAATGACCTGTCACAAACAGGGATTGGATTTGGGGTCGGCTTTTAAGGTCTCATTTGAAAAACCGACACAGTAAAGCTGCATTCAAGCCAATTTAGCCACCTCAGGAAACTGAAAATTTGCATCAGCCCTGCCAGGATTAGAGTCTGTGGTGCCAGGGAGTCTGGCCTAATCCTAACCTGACATTTAGATGACTAAACCATCCCCTCAAGGTAGAGGACATAACCAGTAAGTTCAAGCTGCAAGTATATAGTAACACAGTGCTGTTTTTTCATCCAGAATTCAGCTGTTTATACATAAACACCACACATGTACAGTCTCTGCCTCCTTGCAAGCACCAGGCATCAGTTTACAGACCTGTAGCTTTTCCAGCTTTGGGGGAAGGGGAAATGTGACCTTCAGAGCTTGAGTAGCTACAATAGTCTTTCCAGGGAAGTAGTAGAAGGCACTTGGCACAGCTGAACAAAGCACCTGGAAATTGTTGGGAATGATCCTCATTCCCTGGGAGGACAGAGATTACCTGCACTCTTTCCAGCTGTAATTTTGACAGTTCATAAGAAGTATAGGCCAAATAAATTCTGAGCAATGTCTCCTTTTCTACAGAAGTACTCTCAAACGTCTCATGAACATAGACAGCCCTGTTCCTCCCTGTTGCAACTTGACAGAAGAACTTGGGCGTAAACGTGTAAATGTGGCTTTGTTACTCCAAACTACATCTCCTGGTTGTAACATGGATTAAATTTTCCACTTCGGCAAAGAAAAATTATAAGGCTATTTTTATACAATTTGAAAGCACTTAATACAAAGGTATATCAATACACTGCATCATATGGCCTATTTGTGGAGAAAATACTGAAATACTACCATAGGGCTGTTCAATACTAGTTTTTTTCTTTCAACTTTTTATCTTAATACTAAAAAATATATAAATCATTTACATGACTTTATGCAAAAGAAGGCACAGCCGGTTATAGTTTACACAAGCGCAATGCATAATATGCAGGAAAAGGGATTAAAAAGAAGCTTCACATCCCTATTAGATACATTGTTATGATCCATTGAGAAAAGGACTTCATCAACAACAGAAGTGTTCAACACTTGAGAGCTATGATATAAAAAATTATAATTCATTTAATGCATAACAGATTTATATATACTTTTATATATAAACACTGTTGGAAAATGCTAACATAATAAAAGTAGATTATCCATGTAATGAAAAGTGCAAACCAAAGTAATAAAGGGTTTCACAATGTCCTTCTCATGACACAGGAAAAACTAGCCCATAGGAATGAAGTGTTAAATCCACCAACACATCCTTTGTGGGGTGAGGCATCATCAGGATTTCTGAGCATTTGGAGAAAGCAGTACTGGTGAAGAGGCTCTGTCCAGACTGGGGAGTGGCACTGGTATGTGACCATTTAGCAGAGTCGGAAACTGTAAGAGGCCAAAAAGTAAAAATTACTCCTTATCTCAAAACATTCAGCCCAAGAAGCACGTGGATTTAGATTAGCAACTGGCTCCAGATGGTTTCAAGAGTTGTGATGTCTATTCAGTAAGACATCTACCAAATGCCTCTATCAGCAAGATAGAGGACAAAGCCTGAATAATTTGTAAATTAACAAGGATATAAAAATCTGTTATTGGCTAATTTTTATATAGAAGTTCACATAATACATTTATCATCACCCTGGAGAAGTGAACACTACAGAGGAATCTGCCATCCACTCTGCTTCCAAAAATATTTTTCAGTCTACACACTAATAATTACAATACATCCTTTTTGTCTTTCTTTTATCCAGGAAAGAGTTTGGCAAAAGTGAAAGTTGAGATGTAGTTTTAGGGCAGAAAAAGTAAAACTGGGCATACAAAGCATGGGGAAAATTACTCTAAAGCAGTTACAGGTTTTGTATTCACTCAGAAACTACAAACTAGCTACACTACTCAGCATGCAAAGCAGAATGTATTGTCATTTATTGTTGCCTGCTGCTTCAGAAGTACTGTGCAAAAAACCTTATCCAATACACAAGCCGTATATTCCTAGTTCGTGATGGCATCGTGACTGCACCTTGCCTGCAGTGCTGGGTATTGACTAGTTCTTAACATCTGACTTGAGAAAAGCAAGTAGGTGGAATAAACTTGCTGCAGCATGAGGCAGTGGTAGATACTGATCTGGCCTCGAGGCCCAGCTCCATGAGCTGTGTTGGGTTTCTGTTGGCTTGAGAGAGACTGAGCTGAACAACTTGAAGCACCTGGTGTATTTTTTACCCCTTATCGGATTGGTCCTTGGACAGCCAAGTGTGGTGTAACCACGCCCTCCACATGCATATAATAACGTGCTCATAACAAGTTTCCTCTTCCATTCAGGTGGTAGGTGGTGATACCTGTCTTCCACCACTCTGTGTAAAGCCAGGCTGAGTAGCACAGTGCTGCAGGGCGTCTGGCACCATGCTCCTGAAGTGGCCCAAACTGGCTGATAACCTCTGCTTTAAGCACACCAAACCTCAGGAAATGCTTCTATCACTTCTGCCAAGATTCATTAAAGCACAGAACATGATTACAGGCTCTTCCCTGGGTATGCACAGAGTGTGGGCTGGCCTGTGCAGGCAGCCTGAGGAGAGCTCTACCCTGACACCTACACTGGCTGACCCATCAGTTCTCAGTGGGCTTGGCCAGCATTCAGCTGTGGTTTTCGTTTCCTATTTGCTGTTAAATAAGGCTTTGTGCTCTACAACTTGTCATCGTGGCCTTTGCTTGAATCAAACATCCTTTATAAGACCCTTTGGGTCTCAGAAGGGAAAGCCAAGGCCACTCCTAACTTTCCATTACCCCAGGGAATGGCCAGCATGTGTCCCTACAAGCTCATTCCAGGTCTTGGCACAGGCACTTCTCAGATGAAATGTCTGGCTGTTTCTATCCATGTGTGCAAAACTAAGGCCCAGTAGGGATGAATGAGTTTATCTGAAATGCAAATAAGGATCCCTGAGCAACATGTGCAACTGGAGGTAGAAAGACTGATTATCCCAGTGCAGACAGTACCTGAGCAACTTCTTGAGCTAAAGCCCAGCCCTGGATTTGGGCAGCCAGCCTTCCTGAGGGTTCAGAGACTAACACAGGGCCCCTGTCCAGCAGTAGCCTTCTCTACTGTTAATGCTGGCCCCCCACAGCAGTCAGGGTGTTCATTCCAGGGGTGTCCTGGCACCTTCAGCTGGGCAGATGGCCATTAGGTTCCTTGCCAATCAGCAGATCAACATAATTTCTTCTGTGACTTAATGAATCAGCTGTTTCGCAGCAGCGACAGCTGGAGCTGCAAATACCATCCCTACCATCTTCTTCCTGAGGCTCAGGCAAATGCTGCAGCTGAGTGCTGTGGCCATCGTGGGTTATTTAATTGCTTCTGTACTTTCCATATCTCTATAAAACTTAAGAGAATTTTACTCTGCCAATACTCAGGAGACAGCAGGCACAATGCTGCCTTTCTGCTGTTACATACAGCAGGGTCATGCTCAGAGGTATGTCCTTGGCTGAGGACACATGGATAACTGGCAGGAGAACTGGAAATGGAGCCTTCAGGTTCAGAGAGCCTTGTTGTTCTGAGTGAGAAGTAGCTCGTTAGAACAAAAGGATAAACATACACCCACCTCACTGGTGGTGAGACCCAAACTGTCTTTCTTGGTTTTCCCAGAGTCCATGTTCCAGCCCTCTCCTGGCTGGTCACTGACTGGTCTGTACTCTCTTCCTGCAGCTCTGAGAGCTCTGTTACCTGCTCTGTCTGGGGTCCAGCATTTCTGTTTCTTTCCTTCACACAGTATGCGTGTGCTTTCTACAGCAGACACTGCCATGTAGGTTCTGACTGTGCTGCCAAGTATTGGAAGAGGGTACAAGTAAGTAGGCCTCTCTTTAAAGTGCCTGTTCATGCCTGTGTTTTCTTGATCTGTTTGAAAAGCTCCAGATGGATGCGATGTTCCCACAATGTCTTTTCCATATATGTGCATTTAGCAATGAAACCTGTGCCTTGGGAAGACCTACCTGGAACAGAGTGTTCGGTCCTTGCAGCCTGGCAGGACTCAGAGGAGCAACAGGACTGAGGCTGCTCCAGAAGTGAATGCTGGACAGCAGCGGGCTGGGGGTCAGCAATAATCCACTGGGGGTCTGCAAGACAAAAAACACACCATGATGCACAGCTCAGAGTTACAGCTCCATGCAGCACTCACCACCCCTAAAGCCTCACACAGCATCTACTGGCTCTGTTTTCCAATGAATTCAGATACACAGCATTGTCAGCAGCAGTGGCCCATCCAGCCCTGCATTCTGTCTCTGCATAACTGCACATTTAATATTCCTTCATATGCCAATTGATTTCATTTCTGTTTGCTTAATGAGATGCACAGTTATTGTTTATTTGAACCATGCTCATGCAACTGTGTAACATACAGAATAATACCATGTTGTGCCCCAGTGCCTGCCAACACCACCTAGTCTCCTTCAGAATCAGTTTTTGCCTTTTGAAGGGCAGCCTTGACCTGACTTCTTGAATTCCTTGACCTGACTGCAGCTTTGAAGCATTTTTTGTGTATGGAGCTGAAAGAGTCGCTGCTGGCCTTTGATGTTTACTGCCATGGAGTAAACTGCCATCCAAAGATGGTGCATCTTTGTAATGGAAGAGGATTCAAGAAGCTGGCAATGCATGGGGCTGAGCAGGGAGAGACAGGTGTATGGGCTGGGTGCCCAGGGGAACAGCAAAGAGCACAGCTGATTGTTTTAAAAAGAACCAAAATGGCAAGAACTTAGAATCCAAGGCTTTTCCTAACTCAGAGGTGCCTCCTTCCAGTGCCACGATGCACAAGAATTTCTGGGATTGCCCTTTAGGATTTTTAAAGCACAACTGGAGGAGACATAGAGTTAGAGCACGTGGAAATCTTAATTCAAATGAAGAATTATGTGAATTATTCTGTATCTGGAATAACTTTTATCATGCCAAAAAAGAATGTGACAGTTTTGAAAAAAGTATTTGGCATAACAAGTTAATCTCACCAGTAACCTTGATGCCAATTATCAAAATCAGTCCTATTTAGCAAAGTACTTAATGGAATTTGACTACACACTTAGCAAGCAAGCATGTGCTTTGCTGTGTCAAACAACTGCCTCAGTGCTCTGCTGAACTGGGGCATCCTTTTGTCCAGAGTTTAAAATGTGCAAAGAGAAGACAGAAGATAAGTTAGTACCTGCATCTCCCTATAGTAACCAGCAGGTCATGTATTCTGGTGCTCCTCACCAAGCCAGAAATACAAACTCTCACATAGGGCAATTGCAGCCGGGGGTCTCCCCTTAGCAGCTGCTGACACCAGGGCCCATCCCACCTGCTCTCTGCCAGAAGCAGGCTCACACAGGCACTGCCACAGCTCACGTCCATGTCGAGGGTCACAGGTTCACCTGCCAAGCAGTGCCCGAGGCATGGGTGCCTGGGCTCTGTGCGGGCACACGGAAACACAGACCTGCTGTGACTTGCTTGCACTGCAGTTCACAACAGGGTCAAAGTAATTTTGGCACCAGCAGAAGAGATGGGCAAGACAAGGACCAGCAAACATGAAAGTTACCCTGGTGATTCTGAAAGGCTGTTTAATAAAAAAGACCTTGGCTGCTCTTGAATGGTTTTGCTAAGGAATCTCAGATGAAGTAGGGTTCGTGGAGAAATGTGCAGGGAAAGGACCCTGCCACCTTTCTTGTGCTGAAGAAGTTGAATCAGAAACACCAAACCCCGTGGAAGAAACCATGTTTGTCCCAAGGAGTAATAAACCTGTGGTATCACTGGGAAAGCAAAAAGTGTTGATGCAGTAACTCAGCAGGTCACAGGAGTACCAGTAAGGGTTGGGATATATCTGCATGCCAGTGAAAGGGGAAAAGAGTCGCTGGAGGCCTGGCAAGGAGAGGAGCTCAGTCTTGATCTCATCAAGTGACAGCTCTTGTCAAAAAACAAACAAACAAAACAAAACAAAACAAAAAAAAACACACACAAAAAAAAATTGACAAGCAGGCACCTGTCAAGGATCCTTTACAAACACTCTCTTCCCAGGACTGCAGTGCTTTCATGGGGAAGGAAATCAGCAGCACCAGGAAGAGCCCCTTTCCTGTACTGCATTTCAAGCTGATGTTCCATTGGCAGGTGGCTACCAGTGGAGATTTATGACACTGACAACACACTGAATTAGGTCAGGATAAACACTCAGATCTACTTACAGAAGAGCCTGCTAACCTTAAAACCAAAAGATTTAAGTAGCTGGACACAACAACATTCAACTAAGGACACAGTACTGTTACAACTGTACCAAGAACTCCAGTGAGCAGCCCCCATTCTTTATTTTTCCTCTAAGAAGCTGCAGATATCCAGAACTCAAAGTGCAGTTCTTGAGGGGGTCTTCTGAAAATAATGAGGAAAACTTGGAGGTGCTTATTCCTACCTAGATGCAGCCAAAGCAAATCTTCAGACAGACCTGAAAAACTGAGTTGCCCTCCGTTCATCTCTGGAAACACGCTAACATGCTTAAAACACTGCTAAGCAAAAGCTCATTGTTTGATGAGCAGAGCACTAATGTCTGCAAGTTCTGCCAGAACCAAGAGCCAGCCAAAGCAAGCCTCCCAATCTGTTT
This sequence comes from Cinclus cinclus, assembly GCF_963662255.1. Lineage (NCBI taxonomy): Eukaryota > Metazoa > Chordata > Aves > Passeriformes > Cinclidae > Cinclus > Cinclus cinclus. Next base: position 63,204,525 of record NC_085049.1, read on the forward strand.
AATATTTAATGCAAAAAACGCACAGGGCCTCCCAGGCCTGTTCTCAGTATTGCCATCAGCCAAGCATCAAAACCACCAGAGGAAACCTAAGTGTAAACAACACCACAGGACAGGCTATCCCTAAATTATACACAGAAATTGATGTGTCACTTCATTTTCTACCCACATGCAAGCATACAACTAGTATTAGATAAGAACCCATTGGGAAGTTCCTACTTTTAAAATGTCATTGTAATCTAAGCACAGGAGCAGTTTAAATAGAAATATTTAATAGCACAGAGATGATTACGTCAAGAAATGATGCTCATAGCTCCTGACTTCTGTGACAACGTGTGTAAGTGCAAGCTGTTGGAAAGCAAGCAAGTGCTGTCACACATACATTTCTGTTCTAAAATTGATTGTGTATATCATGTGCCATTTCACAGCGTTCCATCTGAGGGTATTCCTCATGACCAGCAAGTACACTGGAAAGCCTTTCAAATTTCAGAGATATTTGAAATATCCTCTCAGGCATCAGGACCTTCTCAGAACGTACATCTCTCCTGGAGCAGGCATCCTGTTCTGCACCAGCCCCTGGCAGCAGGTGTTTCACACTGGGATCTGATAAATCAGAGAACGTTTGAGATACGATGCATGTTCTTCCTTGGATAATGGGATGAACAGCAGATTTCCAGTCTAAATTATGGCTTTAGTTATTGTGCATTGTGATATTGCAGTTATCTGAAGACAGCTGCTATGTAGTTTTCATTTTATATTCACTAGGACAAGTGTTTAGTATGCAGGGTGCTTCTTACCCACACTAGCAAAAGAAGGCCAAAGGAGAGGATAAAAGCTATATTGCTGTATAGCCAAAGTTTAAATAATTAGACCTAGGAACTACCCTACACGAATACCACGTGCCTCTTTGGTGATAGGACAACCTGTAAAAAAGATTTGTGATGGCTTTAATTTGGGTAATATTCATCACAGCCTTAGCTATCCCTCCTGCTACAGCAGTGCCACAGTCCTCAACATAATTCCCTTTTACATCTTTAAGGGCAGTAAGCACATCAGTTTATAGGTGCATGAGAAAGTTAAATATTCAAATAAATAATTACAAAATTAAACAAAACTCTGTTCATCCTGTGGTTTGGGAAACAGCAGATTAAAGTGGGTTTGAAATAACTCACGCTGTCATTGTGTCTGGTTGTCATTTGATGTTGTCAGATTTGCTCCCTACAAAAAAAATACTGTGGTTATACCACAGTTAGAGATTATGTTTGTCAATGCATCTCTGTTTTGGTTTGCCACACTTCTGTCCTTCCTGCCAAACATAACTTCACTTAAAGCCTTTATGATGTCAAAAATGACAGGTGTCAACCCACAGACTGCTCTTTCTTGGTGACACAGCTTTGTGTCTCTGTGGCTTACAGGTGTGTCAGAGCTGCACAAACTCACCCTGCAGCCAGCTGACAAGCTCAAGGAGAGCAAGTGCTGTGCTGGCTGAGAGCACTTGTCAGCACTCTCACTTCTGCCAGGCCTTTGTGCTGTGCAGGCACACAGTGCTGCCTGCATCAAACACCCCCAACACCTTCAGACAGGGCAGAGGTGATGGGATTCTGGATACCATGTGTCTTCTAGGCAGTCTGAAATGAGTGAGGGCTTGAAACACACCTTTGTACTCATTTATTTACTGTCTGGTTTGCTACATTCAATGCTAGTATTTGCATCAACTTACTGCAGGACTGGGGATCTTGGGGGATGTTCCACATTGGGATAATCTTATTCTTGGATTTTTTTTCTTGTCTAATTTTGAGGTGGTGTTGTGTCCTGGTTTACAATACAAGATATATATTCTATTACCATCTGAGAAGGGTGATGATCCTTATCTCTGTGGGAAAAGTCTTCTGTTGATGGGCCATAACTGAGAAGGGTGATCACCCTTATCTCTGTGGGAAGTAATCTTCTGTTGATGGGCCATTGAGTCCTACTGTATAACTGATAAGATTACATCATCCCACTGGGAGATGCTCCAGCCAGGAGGACAAGCCAAGCCATTCCTACCTAGATAAAAACTGAGGTTTAGAACACCAAAGGCAGCCTTTTTCCACTGGATTCCAGAGGAAGAACTAGACTTTTTTTCCACATCATCGCTGGACCCTTTGGAGGAAAACTGCACCAACACCCTGACTGACAGGGTATCAGGTTGTATTCTGACTCTGTCAGTGGTTTTAATTTTTTTTTATTATTGCATGTATTTTGTTTTTCCTTTTTCTCTTCCCTATTAAAAATTGTATTACTGACTTGAAGTCTCACTGGTTTTGCTTTTCAAACCAGTACATGTTGTAAGACAAAACTCACCAATGAACATACTGAGTCATATCTATATGATTTTCCTCTTCTACTCTGAACTCCTAGGCTTTTTTTCATAGACTAGCTTGAAAATGAGAACTCACTGTTGACATTACCAAAAATACGTTATTAAAATGAACAAAATAATCTTCTGGTTATTCAGTAGGTCTGTGCTGAAGGGAAGCTCTGGCAAGTACTCTATGAATTTGTACAACTTTGGAAATTGAAACTGACCTCAGAGCCTGTTTTAGAAACCATTTAATTTGCTCTGTATTCAGAAATTAACAGAAAGGTCACACTGTTCCAATGGATGCAACATCTAGTAGAGAAATCTAACCAAGCATCCCACATGCTCAAGTTGTGACCTACAAACCCCTGTGGTTTTCTTTTTGGCTTTTTCCCATTTGTTTAGTAGATCTGGAGGCTGGTTTGAAGTGATAAAAAATTCACTAATGGCTGTCCATCTCCTTATTCTTTCAGGCAGTCTGTGAACTGTGATGGCTTTTCCCACACTCAATTAGGAACAAACCCCAGGAGAAACCTACTTTCCACCCCTTGTTCAGAGCTGCTGTGCTTCCCTCCTTCCCATAAGTTGGGGTGTTTTCCCCATCAGGTGGTGACAGACCCCCAGAACTAACTAACACTAACAGAACTAAGATCCCACATGGAGGGAACGCTTGGAGACAGGCAGGTCTTACCTGTGCAGTGAAGAAAGCTGGAGTCAGGGATCCCGAAGGAAGTGCGGGGCTGTTGAGGGCGATGGAACCGATGTCGGTGCTGGAGAGAATCATAGGTGGGGCAGAGATTTCCAAGCCTTTGGGTTTTTTAGCCTTTGGGGGAAGAGATGGGGATTTGGCCTTGGAGCCTGAGGAGAGGTTCAGAGGCTCAAGGGAATCTGAGTCGTGGCAACTGGAGTCAAGGAAGAAGCTCCTGTGTTCTGTAGGGAGGGGTGAGGTGGGAGACACAGAGGGTGACCTGGAGGACGATGATGATGGAGATGAAATGCTGGCACTGTTGGGTAGCATTAAGGAAGATATTTTAGCTGATACTGAAGAGTTGAGGAAAGCAGAGGCAGCTGCTGTTTCAGAAGTAGAAGGCAACGACACCATGGGCCTCGTAACTTGTTTGTCTGTTTTGTTTGTCACAAATCTGATAACAGTCCGGACTTCTTCAACTGGTGTGTTTCCTTCTGATTTCTCCAGTTTTTCTGTTTTGATTGTCTTGTAAGGGTCTGGCTGGTTCTGCAGAGAGTTGATAGTGAAAGAGGAGTACAGGCCAGAGTGGATATATTCATTACGGCTTGTGCTTTTCAGTGCTGACAAGCTGTGCTTGTGCTGGTCCCTGCTCTCCGAAGGCATCTTACAGTCGCTGTCCTGCAGCAAAAGGCTCTCTCTGCTGATTTCCACAGCATGTGGATCCATTTTTAAAATCTCAGGAAAGGAGACAAACTTGTATACAAATTTTTGTCCGATCACTTTCTTGATGATGTTCTGCAAATACAAAGAAGGTGCTAGAAAGATCAGCATTTCAGAGGCACCCAGTACTGCACACACAAGGGCAGGGGGCACTGCTCCCTCATCAAGCTATGCAAGTCGTTTTTTGGGGCTCCAAATGCTGATCATCCTTGGCTTATTCCAATACCTCTCCCTGCTCAGCCAGGGACTCCACTCCTAGCTCCTCATGGTTTCCACCAAAACCACCATCACTTGGTGACAAAGACTTACTGGTGGCCTGTTTGACTTCTGCTTCCTCAGAAGCAGCTTGGGAATATTTTCTTTCCAGTAAAAAAAATCCTGTTGCCTTGTGGATTCGAGCCATGCTACCACTTGCATTCCACAATAAAGGCAAACTCCTTCATCCGTGCCTCCTAAAACTGACACAAACTACCCTGAGGATGAAGTACTCTCAGAATGTCTGCAAGGGACAAAACCACCTCAGCCTCCTGGCCCCAGTTATTTACCTTCTTTTCCTTACCACATAAGGAAAGGATTGAGTTAAACTTACAGTGACTTTTGTCTTTCTGTCAATGATCATGAATTTATGTCATGAAAAATGCAACCCCTTGCAACCCCTGGAAAAGATACTTGGGTCCTGCCATATCCCCTGTACCATCTCCAGGCCTGCATTAGGCTCAGGACGCTCACTGGTGCAGGCAGGTTTTCATCAGTCTAAACTAACCATGGAAACTAATTATTGAAAAAGTCCCAAACCTCTCAAAGGTTTGTAGAACCATTTATTATTTTTCTTGAAGTATCCCCTTTATGTAAATAACTGATTCATTTTGAGACTTTTTATGAGCATCCTGTTTCTAGTCCCAGTGCTCCTCCTGTGAACCCAGGTTGGCTGCCTGCTCTAACACAATTCCCAAGGATATGTGAGCTCCTCTACAAAGGCACTTTATGGCACAGGCCTGGCCTAGGGGATGGAACCTTTACCAGCCTAAGACAAGTGCTGCAGAACAAAAGAAGTATGTCCTGAGATTTCTGTGCCAGTTTCTCTCTTCCTGAAACCCCTGGTGGAGAGTTTGTTAAGTTGCCTCTGAAAAACTCTTTCAAGAGGCTTCCCTTTAGTCCAGCACATCTGCTGCACCTCCAGCTGGTGTTCTGCAGACATCTGCTTTGCTGTACATATGGGAATGTAAATATTTACAAATTTCCTAGAAATCTAATTCGTTTTTCATTCTACCATAGCTTCTGACTCCAATAGTGAAAACATTTGTTAAACTGACTGAAAATTAAAAAGAAAATTAAGGAAAAGAAGCATCATCCTTTTCTCTATATAGACAACTCATAGTGCCAGGTGCTTGTAGAGCCTGCACTACACTTTGTTCAGTCACAAAAGCAAGTATCATTTTGTGAAAGAAGAATCTGCACTTGGGTATCAGAACCTCTTCTGTCTTTCAGCTGAGCTACTGTACTCTGTAATTCATCTGTCTAAATGTACTGGCATTTCATTCAGGCACCTTCTTGAATACAAAACTAAACAAAAACCCTGGGATGCAGCTTTGCATCACAGGTCAGGAGCTGTGGCACGAATAGAGAAGGTTGTTTCCCAAGATGATAACAGTGATCTGTAGCAAAGAGAAGAATTAAATTCAGCAAGTTCAGACTAAAGGCACAAACTGCCTTCTTCCATACTGAATTGTACACACATCTACCCACCTGGCAGATGCTGCAGTGTCTTTTTTTGCCCTCTGAAGGTTCAGGAGAAACAGTTAGCCCACAGAATCTCAATTTGCATGAGCATTAATTCCCATGGCTTTGGGCTTGGCCTATTTTTTTTTCACTGCTAATTAGGTGCAAAATTGGATGATTGCACTTTTTCTGTTCGTGCTTTTTCCAAAGAGCAAAACCTCCAAACTACTCACATATGAAAAAAATCTCATCCCAAGTAGATTTTTGTTTTCTTTCTTTAATATGTATTTTTTAATTTAAAATAATGCCTTCCCTCTGCCCCTAGCAACTTTGAATTATTGTTAAATCAAGCACTAGCAACCGAGATCCTCCTTGGAAAATGTAACTCCCAGCAGAACAAAATTAAATGTTTTTAAGGATTGTACTTTTACATTGATGCAGGTTTGAAATGGGGGAACATTGCTATACAAAGCAACTGAATGGACTGGTGAGTTTCTACTTCCTTTGTTATTATTAAATACAGTTATATTTTAAGAACATTGTAGTGCTGCTCCTCCAACTCTGCCAGCCTGCAGCAAAGGCCCACTTAACGGGGGCTGGAGATGAAAAGATTCAAAGTGCATATCCCTCAAGCACTTTGCAGGCTTCTCTTAAATGTGTAGCCTGAGGAAATCTCCACCAGGGTGCAAGAGAAAATAAGGACACTAATTAATGAAGTGCCTCGGAAAGGCAGCGACTTTTCCATATTTCTTGACAAATAATTGAAGGTAAAAAGCAGCGTATTTTTACCATCACCTCAGTGATCTGTCAGAATCATTCTGAGGTATGATGGCTCAAACCACAGAAGACAGTGACAGGCACCACAACAAGCAGTCTGAAAGGGCAAAGAATTGTGCTTTCCTGCATCTGCGGGAAGACTAGACCACTTGCTTGGTAGCAGGACAGTAAGTGTATATGAACATTTAGCCCTATTTTATTGTTGTTGTTCCAATTTTCTATGTAAATTCCCTCATGAACATGCTTGCAATGAGTGCTAGTGGCTGCTGGCCAGGGCTGCAGGGGGCCGGGGTAGGACCGCTGGGTCCATGCAGCTGCAGCAGACAAGAAATGAGCGACCAGGTCAAGAGCAGGGGCTCCAGTCCAACAGCTCAAAAGAAAATCTTATCAATAGACAGCACTCTCTGACACTCGGAGAGAGGGCAGGCAGCAGGGAATGCCCCTCTTGGCTTCTTGAACACTATACTTCCCCTCCTCTGCCCCCATGTACAAAACTGACTACAGCAAGCGTGCCCACCCCAGCCCATGGAGAAGTGCTTGGAAAGCTGTGCCTGCTGCCTGCTCAGCACATCGGCCGTGCCAGGGAGCTCAGGCTCCCACTCCCCAGCACTTCGGGAACTCTCTTTATGAGCCCTTCCAAAACCACCTCACCCGAGAGCTCTGAATCACCAGCTGCAGGGATGGGTCTCCTCTGCCCGTCCTCCACAGAGCTGGCTGAGCTGGTGCCAAAGGCTCGGCAGACTGGTTCTCCCCGCAGCTTAAACTACACTATTCTGGGGAGGGGTTGTGTCAACTATGCATATGCACTACTGAAATCTATCAGGTCTTTGTGTTTTATTTTTATCAGCTCTGACTCCTACTCTGTGTTTGAGCCATTCAGAGCAAATGTGTAACTATTCTACCAGGGTGACTGAAGGATTTTAGTGGCTTGGCCCAAACCTGTTAGCTGGCAAGTTTGCTGGCTGCAGGAGCCACTTGGGAGACTGAGCTGGGAAATGGGATCCACTTCCTCGTAAAACTTCAGACTAATGAGGGACCTTAGGAGCAGGAAGACCATTTTTCCCTCTTTCCAGTAAGTCACCTATAATCAGGATGCCTGAGATCTCAAAATTTATGACAGAGCAGAATGAAATTCTCTGTAGGTACTAAACATCCCCAGTCAGAAAAGAAGAAAGAACAGAGCTGTAGCTGCTCCTAAGTCTCACTTGGATGTGTTGGAAGTTCTCTGTCTCTAAGAGTACTGAGGGGTGCAACACGTGTAGGAACACAGGCTATGAATTCCTCCCAGAGCTCTATCCAGGCTGCTTCCAACTATTGGGACCCCTACCCAGACAGAGGGCTGCTCACGCTCCATGTCTGAAGTACATATGCTGGCAGGAGGAATCTGTGGCAGGATGGTTTGCTCTGAAAAATGGGAGTGTGTCCACATCAGCATGTGCAGGCAGGCAGATTCTACTAGCATCACAGGTTATGCAGTTATGTTTATTACACTGTGTGTGTAGAAGCCAGATTTTGTAATATTTTTAATGTAGGCACAGGTGCTACTACACTGTTCACCTATACCGAGCTTTGGAATATCAAGGCTCTCACGTAGCTGGATTTCAGTCTTTCTTCCCTCACCTCCATCTGGAACATAAAGACTATTTCTCAGGCTGGCACCTCTGACCAGGTTCTTTGCTCTCTCTGCTGCAGTTCACTGGACATCCCTTTCCTCTCACATAATTTTATTTTATTTTATGTGCTATTTTATGTGACTTTTTGAGACAGGTGTTCTTGGGTTTTCTTCTCTACCCATCACCTCTTACTGAGTATCAAATCCTTTACTCCTGTCTTTCCATACGGATACCACTACATAACCATTTATGTCATTTCAGCCAAGCACTTTCTTGACTTTCATAAATCACTATTGGATGAAGCTCCTTCCAGTTTTCTGTAAAGGTACTTTCTAATGTCCCTTAAAGTATTTATTTGTAACACCTCTTACCTGCACCACTACATAATGTATAGTTGGTACTCCAGCACAATCACACTGCTATTGTTTCATTGTAGGATTCTATTTCCCCTGAGATGTCTTAGAAGAAGACCCTCCCAAACGTAAAATAATAGTTTTCATTATCACTTTATACCTTAAGTTCAGTAAGCACCCAAGCAAGGGATTCTTGCCCAAAACAATTCTTCAATGCCTCCACCCACACTTGGACATTAACAATACAGACTAGTAACCAGGTTACTGGGTCTGACCTGTTATGGGAGGGGAGGGAATGCATTGACACCTCTAAATCCTGAGAGCACCTGAGAAGCCCTGTCCTGGCACTGCAATAAGCACAAAGCAGCCCATATTATTTTAATACTATAAATCATACTGCCATGCCATCTAAACAAGCGGGCAGCCATTAACTGAAACTAAAACTGAAACAGACTGAATAGCACTCACTGAGTAAAGCCTCGGGCCACATACTGTTCAGAGAGGATGCAAAAGTATTGAATAGCTGCTCATCAGAACGGTATGTGACTGTATAATTAAAGATGCAGCATAACTCATGCAAACATTAGGGTTATCCAGGGAACTGTGATTCTTTTATTTCCTAACTTCTGAGGATATGACTTCCACAACTGCTACATCCTATTAATGTCAGTATCGGCATGTAATTTCCTGGATTCACCCTCCTTCCCTCAATAAAAAAAAACCTAATGGGAAAACTCACTAGCTTCTTTCTTGTGGTGTCCTTTTGAAATAATAGGGACTTTCAGTAGTCTTGAAACCCCTGGTGACTTCCAAAAGATATGTGCCATTACAGCTATCATGAAAACAAAATAACTGGGTAATTTGAGGGGGGCAAAAAAAGCAGCTTATTGACCCTACTTTTAAAGGTATTTTACTTCAAGCTGAAGTGCTCTGTGTGGGAACAGTGCTGAAGCATTTCCTTGCCCGAAAGCACTACAAGAGATTTCTGACCAGCAAGTGTGTGACATGATGGACACAAGCTGTAGGTAGAGTGCAGGATGCCTTTCCTCAGTGTGATCTGTCATCTGTGCTGCTGCTCTGTTGAGGCAACAGGGGACATGCATTAAATAAAAATAAGAGTGGGTGCGGGGCGAGGAATTTGGGGAACAAATGAAACAGGAAATAGAGTCTTCAGATTATCTATAAACCTTTAGCAACTATAATCATGGCAGCAAATACAATCAAGACATGCCATACTCTATATTTCCTGGGGTGGTTTTTATGTGAATTTAACATAAATCTAGCCATCAGCCTCAACAGCATGTCATGCTTGCTTTCAAAGCCAGGCTAAGGAACTTGTCCTAATTGTGTTATTTTTCTCCAGTGCTGGAATTAATTTACTTTTAAGTTCAGATTAATCAGATGATGAATTTTAACAAGCCAGTGTTCCCCTCAAGCAAAAGGCAGAGCTCAAAAACCCCCATTTATCCAGCAATCATGTTATATTTCTCCATGGTAAATAATTTCAGATAGACCATGAAACATTAGTTCAGTGTCAACTGTATGCAGCAAGAACAGAGGGCAGTCCAAGAAAGGAAGGTCCAGCCCATGTGCTACTATAATTCATAAAAAATCACTGACCCTTGTCTCAAACTCACATGCTGCCAGATCACTTAGGTTATAGGTGGAGAAATCCCTGTCAATAATTCCATAGTCTGGTCCAGTGTTCTGCCTCCTCTTTTCTGCTGCCACTCCCCCATTTGCAGCTCAGCGTTTGTCTCATTTGTTCAGTGTGCATCCCATTTGTCCCAGCACCCCCAGCTGCCAGCACATCCATCATTGCACACAAGTAGGGAGGGGACAAGGACCTCAGAAGGCTCGTTAGGGCTGCCCCAGAGTCTAGACTGCTTTTGGGTTTATCTCACAAATTGGTGAATGGTCTAAAGGAAAAGAGCATTAATGTCTGAGAGAGGCTCTTTCACCTCCCCAGTCCTTCCCCCTTTTGTTCTGCAGGGGGGAAGGAAGAATGTCAAAGAGCCTTTCCTCCCTTTTTTGACTTCTTCCCTTCTGTGCTGTGTGGTACAGACTGAACTGAAGGCAGAGGAAGTGTTTAGGACTGAACCCACTCCTGAGCACAACCTGCCACCTCTACAAGGATTCACTATCTGCTATCTTATGCCATTATCTCTCACACTTCAAAACCTGCAGCAAGTTGCTCTGTCCCTCTGCACTCTCCCAATAATCCACCTTTCTCCACTGTCTTGGAACCTACAGGACACAAAACACTATACCCAGAGTGAGAAGCTCCACTGTTCCATTCTAAAGGAGTTACTCTTTCAATTTAAAATAGAAATAGCCATAGGTTTGGGTTGGTTCAAGCCCTGATTGCAGTAGATGGGGAATAGAGAACTTAACCTTCTTTCCACCTTGGGGCTATGACCTCCACTGGACTGCAGAACACCTGAAAAAACGGCCAAAATCCTTGTGCCACACTTAGATAAAACTGTCAGACAGAAGATCATCTCTACAGACAGCAGCCAGAGCCCTGATGAAGAAACTTTATAGCCACTCTACTGGCAGATGCTGCTTAAGCAGAGACAAAACAGATGACAAAGGTGTGTATGTGTGTGTGTGCTAGGGACAGGGAACTGAAAACAGAACAGGGGTTAAAAAGAAAGGTTATGGAATAAAAGAAGCAAGAGAGTCTGAGGAAAGGAGCCATTATATTCCATTACTTTAAAGAGATCAGAGAGATCTCAAAGCATAAGTGCTACAAATATTCTGTTCCTTGTTTTTAAGCAATGTCTCTTCAGTCACTAACAGCATATTTGGGCTCTGCCTGGCTATGCTCTTCATGCACCAGCAGGCACTGATCCCAGTCAAGTTTATAACCAGAGGGGCTGGAGTCATATAATGAAGCAAGCTTCCCCATGCTGAGCAGAAGCCTTTTTAGCACTCAGTGAAGGGGATTCATCACACCAACTGCTTGGAACAGCCGCTGTACTGTCCTCACCGAATCCTTTTGTGCCTTCTCAGTCAGCCACCTTTGAAACATATTAAGTGGGAAAATCTGACTTCTAGTGGACAAAACACTAACACCTCTAAACCCTAAACGAAAAGATTTTTTCAGAATGAGCCCCTGTGGGTCATGAAAAGTCCAATCATTCAAATGTTCATTGTTAATTTGCAATCAACATGGTTTTGATCGCTGTGTTCGATTGATTGCATAGCACTGTGCCCTGCAAGAATAAGTGCACTACAAATAATACATGACAACAGTACTGTAAGGTCAGTCCAGTAACAGTATCTACTTTCCACTGCCTTGTGCAGGCAGCAAACATACCCTAATTGTGCTGAACACTGGCATTACTCACTGTATAATCTCATCTCACCCCCTTTTCTGAAAATCAAGATGAAAACAGGCCAGTAAGCATGGCTATGAAGTTTTCCTTTTTAATATACAAAATCTATAAGTCTTTGTTATTAATATTTAATCTTCATGAATACAGGAAATAGTAAAACATAGTAACTTGGAATTTATATATCTTATTAAGAAACATCCATTTAAGGAGAACTAATCCTGAGAAGATTTAATATTGATTAGTAAAAACAATATACTATTCATCAAAAAGGGTTCAGAAACAGCTGGGAAACTCCTTGAATTTACTGGAGTCTAAAACTGAGAAATGTGAACACCTAAGATTTGTGTTCTACAATATTTGTATATTTGTGTTCTACAATCTTTTCCTTCTAGTATCTTGACTAGCCAGAGGAACTTCTGAATAGCTTCCACAGAAAGGAGAAATATTAACTGGTAGCATTTCTATTTTCTTACTCTGCATGAGAATAAAAAAATTTACCTTGTCATAATAGTATCTGAGCGCCCGGCTCAGCTTGTCATAATTCATATTAGTTTTGTTTTTTCTGAGTCCCCACAGCTTAGCCACTTCTTCTGCCTTGAGCAGCTTGAATTCGCCATCATTAGACGTCCAGCAAATGAGGTGTTCGTGTTTCTGGTCTAGCAGCAACTGCAAAAGGAACTGCCACAGTGTGATTGCACTCTCCATACCTACAAGGGACAAAGGAGAGCAAAAATGTAAAAGAACATTTGGGAGCAGATGTTCCACCCAACACTCATTTCAGTAATAATCTCTGCGCAGGAGTCATCCTATGTCATTGAGAAAAGGAAGCTACCACATCATTCACAACCAAGCATCCACAAGACCTACAGGTCTTCCACTGCTTTTCCAGTATTTTTCCCACTGCTGTTCTCTGAAGGGACACATAAAATAAAGGAAGTATTTAGAAAAGCACTGCCCACAAAGTTCACATACAAGGTGACCACAGGTTGGCGTCTTCCATTCATTGTAAGCAATCACTCTTCAAAGGATCATATAAGGCGGGGAGAAAAGGACTTAATATGCCTATCCACTGAAATGATATTAAAAACATGCTGTTTACTGTCAAGAGGAGTATACTGGACTGTCTGGACATGTCACTGTGGAAAAGGAGACGACGAGGGAATACCAGAGCAACTGCCTTTGATTACAGACCAAAAGCTACATCCCTTCCCCCCCACTACCATCAGACAGCTTTTGCCTATTTTGTTTGTTCCAGGGCCTGAAATTACTCTTGCTGCTTCTGTTTGCCAATTCAAATAGCTCAGAAGATATTCTTTATTTTTAGAAAAGCTGGAAGGTCAGTACACTTAAACACAGTAAAATAAGTGATGTTTACCCTGAACCTCTCTTTAACAGGGATCTTTTCTTTCATTATCATATACACTGCTCAGAATTAGGAATATTTTTAACAGTGCCTGAGTCTCACATCTGAGGTTGTTTGAATATTTTTTTCTCTGCTAAGGGCTGTTTGAGTATTCCTTTCCTCTGCTAACTGCCTGTGCTACTGAGCCCTCCCTAGAACAAACCTTTTGTACAGGCACTGCAAAAAAAGGATAAACTGAAGGCTGGCTATATTCCAACTCAGCACAGGTATATACACAACTTAAGAATTGGGATCATTATCACGCTAACGACTTATCATTTTAATGAAGATGAAGCCAAAATTGACCTTTTAAACTACAGAATCATTAAACGAGATTTTCACCCACTTTCAAAAACATTCCCAGCCTTAGAATGTTAACAGTGGATCAAATAATTTTTTCTTGGTCTCTTCTCATTCTTAACTTGGATATGTTATGTTACACAGATTTATTGCTGGTATTGATTAATTGTCTATGATGCTAATGGGGCTAATTATTACCTGACTTCCCTCTGCGCATGAAACAATGGGTATTTTTCCCTTTACGTAGACAAGCTCACGGTTTTTAGCGCCTTTGTTCATGTTGTTTCCCAGTGCATTGCTGTTTGTGTTGTTTGACGGCAGGGACAGATGCCAGGCTCGCTGCCTGCCGCTTCCCTGGATGTGCGTACCGCAAGAGGGCACAAGAATTCCAGCTATCCCCGGCAAGGCAGGGCAGGGCAAGGCAGGGCAGGGCAGGGCAGGGCAGGGCAGGGCAGGGCAGGGCAGGGCCCAGCATGAAGGAAGGAAGGAAGGAAATCACCGCCCATACATAGCGCTCGCGAGTATAAAGATAAATAAATCGCAGGAGCTTCACTATATGTAAAGGCACGTTAATGATACTAGAGAACGCCGTCAATAGTTTTGTGGAAAAACAGGATTTGGAGTTATGTTTTGGTCCAAGTAATTTCTAAGTGCAAGGTTGGCAGAATCAATGACCATTTTACTATCTTTTCAAGCTTGTCATTTCTCTGATTGACTGAGAGTCCCGTGTGAGTGACAAAGACAAACCCACTGATGCCCAGCTGAGTGACACCAACTATGCAGGGCTTTCAAAGGTCATTCGAGGCTCCTTGGACTGTTAGGGATCCTGGAAACAGAACAGCCTATATGGAAGGTTTGGCACTTTCAAACGTTTGCATTTGTTTCATTGCCGTTTTATACAAACCCGTTTCCACACAGAATAAGGCAAGAAAAAAAAATTCATTCCAAGGATTAAATATACCTGACAGTTACTCACTCCAAAGCCTTTATAAGTTCTTTTAAACTACACCCTCTTTGCAGATATTAGCATCTTTAACAGATTGTTTATCCATAACTTCATAGATAAGTATCCCTATTAATCTCGTATCATAAATATACAGATGCACATCATATATGTATATATTTTCTAATACTTGTAAGTTTTGCAATTTACTTTGCTAAAAAGGTGAATTTATATGCAAACATATTCCTCTTAAATAATCCTATTTTCTGTACAGGACATATTTTGCAGCCATACCCTGCACAACTTCAACTCGCATCATAAAACTCTTCCTAACGAGATAACACAAACAGAACTTTTGTTGCTCTGGAAAATTCTAAGTAATGTATAAATATCTTCAAAATTGTACTAAAATGTGTCACATGCTACCAAGACCTGTCAGCAGAACTTCAGCTGAGGAGGGTAAAGAGGGATGAGAATTACAAAGTACCAATACAAACTTCACCACCATATCATCACCCAAAACAGTGTAATACTTCAGAGACACGGTTCTCTTATCCAGATCTTAAACTACAAGATCAGCAATGGTGGCTCTGATGAGAGGTTAGGTGGAAGTGAACTCAAAGAGAAGAACATTTTGCTGCAGCCTGCCCCATCCCCACTCACCTCTGCCCATGAAAACTCCCAGGGTAATCTACAGCTAACTTTGTACTACACTTTCCATCATGAACCTGTTTTCTGATGCTTATAATCTGTAAAATGTTTTGGATTCCATTTTATCTACTGAGCGTGGAGCCCAAGGTGACTCAGCCACAGGCACAATGTAAAATGCACGAACAGCAAAGCCTGGGTGAGAGAATCCTACAGGAATACTGCCTGCACAAACTGTATGTCCCGGTGAGCAAGGAGAGGTGACTCCCATCGAGTTATTGCATAAAAGGTTACTGACACCTTTTTGGAAGTGGCTCAGTTATTCCAGCGGAGATCCATGGATAAACTCTGGGGGTCACTTCAGGTGCTGGACCCAGGGCAGATGGCTGTGGTGGGATTAGATTTAGGCAGCTCCTCACAACCTTGTCTTGCCTGAGCACCAACTCTCCCAAGCCTGTGTCTCTGAACAGGATTTATAGGGGACCTCTGTACCTCAGACTTCAGCATCAATGTGCTCAGTTGGTACATGCATAAATCTTCTACTGGTGTGACCCTACAAGTCTGCCCCTACAGAAACGAGATTAAAACAGCTCAATGCTGCATTGTGCTCCTCCCTCCATCTGCCACTGTGTTCTGTATAAAGCTTCCCATATTGCTTGTACAGCAACTGCATGTGTGATTCCTACATGAGGTAAATCATGCTAATTACAGTTTCAGCTGATCATTACATGTATGGTCCTACTCTTCTAACCACAAAACTTGAAGTGTTCAGGTCTGAGTTGCACTGAATATTTACAGCTATAACTACCTATAACAGAAGCCTCTAAATATATGTGGTGAAGTAAAATCTCAGATTTCTTGAATTTGGCAAACTGGGGTTAATCTCATTTCCATTCTGTAAAATGTGATTTGCAGGGAAGTAGTTGTAGCAGGATGTTCTGCCTGGACTCCTCTCTGAGGAGGAGTCTGGAAAGCAAAGGGGTCCCTTCTGCACCCCACGACTCAGAAGGCTTCTTGAATAAACTTTTTCTGAAGCTCCCATTCTGCCCATGGCAAATTCCTGTTCTGCCCACAACAATAGTAAAAATCTAAGATTCTGCAGTGACAGGATTTTTTAACTGATACAAAATACTTAATTTCCAAACAGGTCAACAGAAGTATTAACCTGCCTTTCTCATTGGGAACTGTTTTGGATTCCACAAGGCACTA
The DNA here is from genome assembly GCF_963662255.1 of Cinclus cinclus. Classification (NCBI taxonomy): domain Eukaryota; kingdom Metazoa; phylum Chordata; class Aves; order Passeriformes; family Cinclidae; genus Cinclus; species Cinclus cinclus. The sequence goes on from NC_085049.1 coordinate 63,220,576, forward strand.
ACTGTCCCCTTGGGAGGACAGAATGGCCATACAGGGCTTACCTAGTGCCTCATCTGAGTGGCCAAGCAAGAGAATCATGATGGATGCATTTGATTTATTAGAAGACATGTAATTCAACCAAAAATCTGGTACCTGTATTAAAAGTCACAATAAGTTATGACTGTGAGGAGTTGGAGATCTTCAGAAAACATTAATTTATGTGTTTTCTAACTCTTTTGAATTTTTACTGACTCAAAGGGAACTCAGTGTCTTGCCTTACTGTGATAGAAAGGGTTGTCAGGATGTGGTCACTTCTTACACATTTCATTCAACTCTTTATTAATACTAAATAGTAATAATAAATATTCCTCTTATTCCTCCTAAATATTCCTCTTACTGTGCGCAGTACAAGATTTGAATGCAGGGCAATAAATAATACATGGATCCACAGACTGAATTACATGGATTAGCAGAAAAAATAGTTTTAAAAACCCCTTCATTTAGATAGTGATGTATATCAATGGTACTGAATGAGAAACAAAACCTATGTTAGAAACATTTATCCTGTGTCATGGAAAGCCTAATCAAAATTCATACAGACAAAAGAGTAGATTTTTAAATCCATTAACTCTGACATATCTGATTTTGCCATCTTACCATTTTTAAATATTTATGCAATTCATTTGACATTCAAAGACACTTTCTAAGCCATGAAACAAAATTTGCTAGTTTGACCTGACCTAGATAGCTTAGTAATTTTACTTTGGGAGCACTTCCACTACCGCTGATGCAAATAATCACGGGCATAGTTAGACAGAATTATGCTTGGAAATGCTGTGTTAGACAGCAAAATGGTATTTCAGGACTGAGTTTTCTGAAAATCCATTTCTCTGGCAGCAGTGACAGGGAACCACACTGACACCATCTGCATTAGCAATTTACATTCCTTGCAATGTGCTTCCCCCCATACAAACCCTAGCAACTGCATGATCAGTGTGATACAACATGCTCTCCACACACCAAATTTTAAGTTTAGGTCTGATGCCAAAAGGCAGCAAATCAGAGGATCTGTGCCGGTAATTCTGCTCCTGTTTCAACCAAACTGAGGGACTAGCAGAAATGCCTACATTTGGAACAGCAGCAGAGTCAAGACCACAAACTCTCCCTGAAGAGGATAATTGAAATGGCAAAAGACATCCATAGAGCAAAGTGACCCATCTGAGAGATGATATTCCTGTAAAGGGTCTACCCAAATTCCTCACTTAGGCAAGGGCCTACATGCCAAATACTCTCTGTCCCTTTAGCATATGAAGACTGGTTTCAACTAGCATGAAAAAAAAAAAAAAACACTAGGAAAACATTATGCAAGTTGCACTAGAAATAGTTAAGACACGATAATATATGTGCTGAGGAGATGCACAGGATTTTTCTTTTTTTAAGGAGACAAAACATACAAAATTCCATGTGATGAAACGTCAGTCAGTAAGGTGGCATTAATATCCAAACATACAGTTATTAACCTGCTGGGCAAAATAAAACAAATAAGCAAGGCATCTTAAGTCAAAGAGGTAGAAAACCAGGAGGCTCAGAGACAAATCTAGCTATCTAAAATCTCAGTATCAGAAAGATTTATGACATGAACTGTGAGATAAGCAGGATAGTCCTTGAAGCATTAAGTTTTGTAGGACTCTTGCATAGGAAAAGCCACATGTAAGAGGTAAAAAGCTGGAAAGCAGCTCTGGAGCAATTCAGGACTTCTGCAGAGGTCCTTAGCTTCTACACAACTCTGTTAACAGCTGTAACACAGCTCTGCTCTCCCAAGTAGTCCAGGTTTCCTACTTGTATTTTTTATCCATGCTAGCTCTCCTACAGCCTTTCTGAAATAAAGAGAAACTGCTTATCCTGGACAATCAACATGGACAAGTCTTGAAGGCTGAAACGAAGAATAATCCCTCCAGGCGTTAGGATCAAAACCAGCCCCTTTTGCTTTAGAGTCTGCGAAGGAATAACATCTGGGAGCCTGGGCTATAAACCAGGTCATGGGACATGGGGAAGAGGAGAGATGGCTGAGTGGGACAGACTGGCTGAGGTACCCAGAGGCTGAAAAAAAACAGCTGGTGACCAATTAAATCAGGAAGACATAAAAGGTGTTAGCCAGCATTATGCCATATAGGTAGTCACAGAAAGATGGTCATCAGACATGTACATGAAAAGGATTAAGAAGCTGAGTCAGGGCAGGGAAATTAATTTTCCTTAGCATATGAAGAAACTGACGATTCCTTCTGCAGCCAAAGCAGCTGCAAAAGATCCAGCTCCTTTTTGAATGCCCCATCACAGCAGGCAAACACCTCCACTTCTATTTCCCTTACAGGCACGTGTGCCTTTTGCAAGCACACAGCATTTCTCAGTAACAGATGCCTTTTTTTACCATTTCAACTACTCTGGAAAACCTGTGTACATTTTTTTGTGCGTCCATTTTCTGCTTTTGTATCCTAATTGTGTCCAGCACATTTCTCTGAGCAGCGTGACGTGGGGCATTGTTAGTTTCTCATTCACGTTAGCATTTGGCTTCCTTTATTTCTGCAGGTTGCAGCCAGGAAACTGGAAAATGGGCCACAGGAAACCTGGCCTCCTACATCTGTCCCAGTTTGTAATAGCAGCTCTGGTTTTATTTTTCTAAGTGTCTCAGGTTCATTTTAACCCTTGAGGTGACTGCTGCAATACCATGTGCAAGAATGTGACTGTTTTGCCGTTATTTTTTAACCACCATTTCTCAGTACTAGAAATGGAGGTTTTTACTTAACTAAATTAATTTTAAAGTCTATTAATACTTAGAAAATAAACAGTTACATGAGTTTTTTTTTAAAAAAAACCTCTTGCTGGAAATTACCAAAACAATTCTGGATATAAATTCCATGCTAAAAGAAGTATAAACAGAGAAAAATATGAAATAAGGCAGTGTCTATATACATCCTAAACACAGTTCTAAAGTGAATGTCCATAGGAAACGTTGAAGAGCTTATAAATCCTCTAGGACAATTTTTCTATTTTACATATTAGTTTCCATAAAAAATTTAAATACACTTGTTTTTCATTGAATTACAGAAGGAAGAGTGTCGATCAACAAAAGAAACTTTCCTAAAATAATTTAAAAATTAGTCAGCCATAACGTTTTTCACTGAAAATTCATCTGCGTAACTATGACTATATCATGAGAGGTTAAGGACAATTGCCAAATCTGCCCAAATGTTTGCTCATAATTATTTGAAAGAAAAAGCTGAGTCAGTCCTAACACTTTATTTCTCAACAGAGATGCTTCAAGGGTGATAAATAGGATGTGGTTGGTGAGGAGTTAGTGATTCTGCCAGGAGAGAGAAAAAACAAATATTAATTTGTTTATTCAGAAAGTTTTCAAATATCTTCAAAGGAGTTCTTACTACTAATTTAATTTGGCTTGAAAAAAATAAGCTCTCAACTAAATATGCAAATATACCTGGTTTCATCTGATGCAGAACTTCCTCTATTAAAGGCAGTAAATCAAACTTGTGGTGCAATCCATACCCAGGACTCTTTAGGGAACTGACTGTGTGTATGATACAGAATGCTGGTAGTTTTTCCACATCCAGCAACCAGGACATTTCCTGTCAGAGCATCCTCCAAGTCCTTTCATTGTGTTGAAACTGCAAAAACTTTCTAAATCAGGACTTCCTCCTATTATATTTTAGAGGCGTCTTTCTGGGAAATGCAGATTCAAGTGAAAAAAAAAAAAAAAGGGAATTCCTGCAGCACCACCCAGTGGAAACCTTAGAGAAAGCCATAGGGGTGCCCCAAAGCACAAGTTCCGATTTACTGCAAAACTACAGTAATATTGCCACACAAACACAGACTGGTTTAAGGATGTTCCAGAAAAACACAGACGGTTTTGCTGGACAATCTACTTAACAGAGCCATGAGTCATACAAGGTATGACTACTCTGTTACTCTGGCATAACAGTGGCCATTTTACTTTAAATTCTAATTTAAAAGATTATTTACACTAAAAATTTACAAGATCTCCTTCTCAAGCAAGATTATCCACTGTTATGGCCCAGCACGTTAAAAAAAAATAAACACACTCCTGTGGCTAAGGGCAACACAAAAGAGACAGCACCAAGATCTCGCAGAGTATTAAGGGATAACATCAAGTTCCACCACAGAGATGAAAGCACTCACACATTTGTCCAGTAACTCTTCAAGTAGGTGCATTTGGTAATACAATGTTTGCAGTTTTTAATTTTTTTACCTAAGTCAAAGAAAAGCAGAGGCAGATGTCCAAAGAAAGAAAATTCTGTAATCCCCAGACTAATACAACAAAGGACTGGTTGCCTGCCAAGCAGAGGTGTGATGACATCGCCTCTACAACACGAGTGTTTTCACATTTTCTGTAAGGATGCAGTTCAAGAAACAGTTTTTATCCCACTGGAGTAAAAGCCCTTAGCAGGAAGGGAAATGGCTAGTTGCTTCCCTGTGAAGGCTTAAAAAATAACCTGCTCAATTATTTCTAAAGCTAGCCATAAACAAAACTACATAAATCTGTAATGGCTCCAGCCCTTCACCTTGGGACAGACATAAAATGAGCGCAGACTCCTCACACTACTTTCTGTCTGCTCATGTGGCGTACATCTGTGGCATGCTGGCAACATGCTACACTGCAATCTGAGGGACTCCTGTTTTCAAAACCAGTCCTATATGTTTATTTTTCCCATATGACTTCCTCTTATATTTTTGTCGGCATCAGTAGGACGCAGATGATGATTACCTGACCGTCCTATGTAAAATTCCTGATGTTCTCAGAGCTGAAGAGAGCAGAGGTTCTGACCTCTAGGAACAGTGGCAATTCTGAAAGTTTACTTAATATATCAAACAATGATTACTCCCAAATGTAAATGCTTTATCTGTACTCCCCTCTTTAAATGAAGTATTAAAATTTTCAATTTTGCAACAACAAACCAAATGCTGCGTAACTTGTGTAGTGGCTCTAATGTGTTAAATTGTATACTATCACTATCTGCTGTCTCAAATGCAGCTTTAATACATTTCATATTCAGATGTTTAAACTAATCTTCCCCTTGACACTGATTTTTCCTAGACCAAAATTCAGACCAAAAAAATCAGGTCTTTTTCATACTGTGAGCAGAGCAGAACCTGGCCAAAAGGACAGGAAACAGTCCTTGGAGTTCTGTTAAGAAAAACCAAGGTGGCTGGCAATTTTCATGAAACCTGAAGCACAGCAAGATCATCATAGGTTAGGTAATCAGACTTGCCTTACCATGCAAACTGGATTTTCAGAATGTGCTGGATTAGCAAAATGAGCCATTGAACTACTACATAACATTCAGGCTTACCTGCATATTGTCGTGTTGCAAGGGAAGTCAGTTATAGCATTATACCAAAAGTGGCATAACACAGTACAGTAGATGATAACCTACAAATATGGAATCATTTTACCTGGACAGTTTCTTCCCAAAACATTAGCTCTCTTGAAGTAGGTTTTGGAGCACAAACCAGAGTTTAAGTTCCTCAGCTATAAAAAATCAGCAAATAGTCAAAGCACTAGTCAAGGTCTGTATTTTTATTATCTTATAGTAAAAATATAAATTAAGAATTATTCTTAAACCTAAAAAATCTCAAAGATCTCCCATTCTTCTCAATGCTAATCAAGTTCTGATAAGTGTGTTTATCATGCACTAAGCTAAACCAAAACCCAACTAAAATGCTTTAATCTTCTGACATAATTCACTTGCCTACTACACCACCAAGGACATGCAGGCCATACCTACATGTTTCACCTAACTTCGTTCCTTAAACCCTGGAATACCTCACAGAATGTATCATAGACTACATGAGATTTCAGCCAGGAGGAGACCTGGTTGTCACTCCCCTGTACTGTGTCCTGTGTGCTTAAACTAATTCCAAAAGCTACTGCAAACTAGGAATGAGAGACAAATGAGACACTATTTCAATGATTCCAGCAAACTTTGCTGTGTACAGAGTGCTCAGACTGAACATGTTTAGAAGTGACATCAATGTGCCAACTGGTTTGTCAATGTCTCTGCTGCTCAGGATACCTAACAGCCATCGTTTTGACTTGTATCCTGAATTCTGTACTGCACATTTAAATAAAATGCTCTCTATTACCTCTCCTCAACTTGGATGAGACTGCACAGTCAGCATTTTTGTGCCCTGCTCCCAGGGAATCAAACTGCTCTGCTCTATAAGGGGTTTTATCAGAGCCCCAGCACTGAAGGGGCAGAACTGAAGGAGTGTTGCAGTCATGCTTTCTATGCCAGCCCTATTCCACACTCACAGTTTGCTAAACTGACCACACACACCACTTGCTCTGAGTCTGCTCTGAGTCACCAGACTTCACAGAGGTCTACATCCAGAATCTAAACCCACATTCCCATCTCAGCTATGTTCGTGTAGCTTGGAAGAAAATCCCTGAAGGTAGTCAACTTTCTTCAGATTTCACTAACTGAGCTGCAAAGGGAATTTGTTCTTATTTTCTAAATGCTTTTTAAAGATTGTTTCTTCATATGCATTACTGTTAACTGCTGGGAAGAGATAATGGTGGTACTTTAGTCTATAAACTTTTTGTTTGTGCTGTATTGTGACTTGATACAGCCAAGGCCACAATATAAACATTTACCACAATATAAACATTTAAAAGCATATACCACAATATAAACATTTAAAAACAATAACAGACATTAGCATCCTTCTGAAAAAGCCTAAACTGACACACATCTGATCAATTTTCATTTAAAAAAAAAACAACAAAAACCAATAAATATACAGAGACATAGTAAAGAGGTGCTGTCACCACATTAGAGGCAAATGGATGTGGAATAGAAATCTGTTTTCCAGATGAACTATCAGCTGTGTTGCAAAATAAGGATGGGAAACTTATAGGAGGACATTTGATTAAAAACATTTAGATTCTTTAGATGAAGGATATAATCCAAGTCTTCTCTTTTGTGTCCAACTGCAAAAGCATGTTTTACACAAACATTTTTGCTTGTTCACTAATGTTTCTAGAAAAAGACCCATCGTGTAAAATAGTATTAATGGGACTTAGGACTTAATACTTAGATTAGAGCCTAGAAAGCTTTTACCAATTTTGCATGACTGGTAATTATCATAAAAATTACATATTTTTTATTATATAATTTAATAACAGTGAAAAATAAAAGACACGTAATGTGTAAGACATGAGTTTTCCCCTCATAGTACTTCAAATGGTCTTCAAGTTAGGAGCCACAGGATAAGAAAATTGTATGCTTTAAAGCTCAAAAATCTAAGACGGGATTGCCTGCAAAAGAGCCACAACACATTAACATGTAGTGAACTCGTATTTGCAAAGATCGTCCAAGTTATTTTCTGAATCTTCAAATATTGGGTAGTAAATTGGTGAGCAGAGACACAGAAATGACTGAAATGACTCTCTGAGACGGGTCTGGGGGAAGCAATGGAATGGGCAGTATCATTCAAACACTCAGTACATCCTGCCACTGCAAAATTAAGAGCTGTGGAAGACTAGGAGGACCCTTCACAGAGCAAGCAAGAGCCACCACAGTGCCTTAGTAACATTTAACATGCAGCTAGTCTCAGTGCATTAACAGAAGTGCTGACACACTCAAAAGTAAATACATGCCTAAGTGCTTTTAAAAGATCAAAACAAAGTAAGCTTGTGGCTTCCTACAGAGACTCTTGTCCTGAAGATCCTGAGCAGTACCCAAATGCACAGATGTAGACAGATCACATGCTACAGTCTTCAGAAACCTTTCTTTACTTATAGCTGATTGATATTTATCTTGAAAGTCCATAGGTGTCGTTTCTATAACTGTCATCATACAGCAGAACGATTTTCAACACTTGGCCCATTGCACGTGGGGGTCAGTGGACCTTCCTCCTGACAGTGAGGCAGAAGCACTGAAGCACCACTGCTGTGGGCACAACTGCTCAGAAATAATCACAGATCCACAGAAACGGGAAGGACAATCCCCACTGCTGTAGACAATCACAGCCCAAAATCAGACATGGTGATGAGAACTCCATAACAGCAAAGAAAACCCTATAATTTTCAGCTGAGTGGTACCTGCCTAGGGCATGGCAAAATTGACCTCCTATATTCTTAACTGCAATATAACTTTAAAATATTACTTAAATATTTAGTTGTCTGGTATAATATAAGATACTGCCTCAGAATTGCACCTATCAAGCAGATTGACAGCTCCAGGGTACATTTTGGTGGTGCAAAAAAAAAAACTACCACAGTATTCATAAAATGCAGAACTGACTTTTATTAGCTGGCATTGAATCAGCTGGCAAGTAGTGCTTTTGTGATATTTTTGTATCAATGCTTATTGGCAGGTGTTTTCTTTAGTTCTTGCATTTAGAAAAGCAGCAAGTCTCTCTCCTTCAAAGAGCTTTAGAATTAAAATCCTCTCTTAACAACAAACCCTTAAGAACCTCAAATTTGATATAATTACTGGCACATAAAATCACAATGCATTAGTTTTAAGGACAAAGATGAATTTCTTTTTGTGAAGTGCACAGATGAGAGGCACTTTGTGCTTCATCTGCTTTGTTTCCATCCGTGCAGCCTTGTACTTTGTGGTACAGTGAGCTGGACATCCTGTGCCTACACCTTAACATTCTCCTCAAAATCATGACTAAATCTTTAATCACTCATTATTCAACAAAATACTTCAACATGAAAACAGACATATTCAGTCTTTCAAGAGCTCTCAGCAGCCTCCATAATACTCATTGATTCATTTAACAAGCCACAGATGAAGTAAACATCTGTCTAATGATTCAAGATGGTGAGATTCCCTATTGTGGGAAACACTGAGGAGAGAGCCAGGGTGAATCCATCCAAGAATACACAGCACAACAGGACTTTCACAGGCCCTCAGTGACAGCCTGTGGCATGAGCCATTGGGTGTGGTTACCCAGCACAGACAGCACCCGCTCAAAACCAACAGTGCTCTTTGAAATTGGCCCAGGATAACTGTCCTATAATCAGTGTCACAGTTCCAAAATGGATTCCAGCAGCAGCATCCAGGCATGCCGTGCACTGGAGCCACCTCCACCAGAAGAAAGCCACGGACTGATGAATCACCTCATTGCACAAAGGAGTCCAACCTGTCCTATCTCTACGGGAAGTACTAGCTAATTTATCAGTTCTTTACTATCTTAGATTATTTAGTATTATGGCTAAAGAGAACCACTCGGAGAGATAATGGTAACTATATGAACTTACAAAGATGTCACCAAAACACACTAGTTAAAATCATTTTTTATAAATACATGCATCACAAGTAACTATGTGTTGGTGCTCTCACCCTTCTCTCACGCTCCCTTTAGTAGCCAAATGTCTGTTTATTTTGGTACCTGTGTCTTCCTTCTGAAGCAACATGTCATGTGATTGCATTCCCAAGGCTAAGATCTTTATTTTCTGTACAGCTCGTGGACCTCCATGTCCGTGTTGTCTGTAGCTACCTTCCTTCATGTAAACGTATGAGCCTCAGAGCAAGCAACAATGCACCATGCACCGTGGTGAACCTGAAAATTGACTTCTACTCTGTGCTAAGTCTTTCTGAACCACTTTTTGGTCAATACTTGTATTCACTTGACCAATAACAGCTGCCCCTAAGAATAACTCTGTCATAAGAACATGTCCACCCCAAGAAGGGCATTACAACAAGAAGGCACAGTTTACATAACTGGATTTTCTGCACAGCAAAGGGGAAATACTTCAGTCTTTGGAGTGATGTACTTGATTTCTTTCCATGGCTTAAGTTTAATGAAATAACATTAAGTAACAGGAGCAAAGAACCACTGTGAATCAGTAAGCACTGAGAACCACTAATGAATAAAACAAAATACATTTTGTTTCTACATATAAAAGTCTCCATGTGAGTGGTGTTATAAACAGTTACAAGAAAGGCTGTAGCTGAGTTTCTCCCCTGAGACTGAATTGCTTATTTCAGCTTTTGCATCTAGGTGGAGTTGGCGATATCAGAAAGGATATAAGCCTGTGGGCTTTTTCTTTTCAGGAACAACTCACAGAGCTGATTTGGAAAACTCAAGATGTAAGCAATGACTGCAACACGTAGCAGACAATATATACTCCTTTCATACATTTTTAGACAGGTGAAGAATAAAATTATATTTACAATACAAGCACCATTAATATTTTTTATTATTTGAGTGGAAACTATCATGCATTACATGATATTTGGACTTTTTTTTCTATTCCGGACAGAACTGTTGTATTTTCAACAAATCTATGGATTACTTCTCATTCAGTCTTTCAAGTTTACAGAACACACAACACAAAGTACACTACTACTACATCTGTTTTCCTGAGGCCATCAAGATGTTTTACACTTAAACAAACACAACATACAACATTTATATTGTGTGGATTACATATTGTATTTTTATTACTACATTTATATTGTATAAGACTACCTATATGTATATATGTATGTAGGTATGTATGAACGTGTGTGCTTCATCTACTCTGATTCAGTAGACAGCACACTGAAATTCCAGCAATATTTAATGCAATAAGTGAACAATTTAATGTCCACATTTCAGAGAGAGATAGTAAGAGCCAGGAAACACTCTTCAGTAAGTTTTGGGGCTGTACACCACACTAACTGCTCCATAACATATTTCACAGGTTTTTGAACACTATGTCCAGTGTTACGCTTCTTTCTCTAAAACTGAGGATTCTACAAAAGAAATAAACTTCCAAAACTGAAAAATAATCCCTCGCTTCCTGATGGCTGCATTTGATTGAGACAGAGATTAGGCATTGTCTGGTTTGTACACTATTCTAAAAATTCTTCAGTGCCCGGCTAGAAAATTGAGAGACATCTGTGTCTGGAGATTGTGTCACTAATCCACTCATAGAAGGTCTCTGTGAAGTGATGTTAATGAAGAACTTTTCTGTGCCACTTGGACATAGAAAGTGCAGGAAACACTGCAGATCCTCAGAGATAAACACGTGGTATACTGCAAGCACTATTTTTTTGCATAATATTTGCAAATTAATTTAATGCTATCAGATGATAATTCGAGTAAGTAGCTAAGAGTTACTTCCTAATGCACACCATTTTGTTCGCATTTATTGACATTTCCTTTAGCTAAAATCCACTTGCAAGCAAGAATCCATTTTCTTTGTTTGCTCCAGACTTTTTTTTTTTCCCGCAAAAAGTTGTTACTTCTAATTTAAAGATTGGTGGGGCATGGCAGAAATCTTTGTAATTCTGAACACAGACTTCTCTCACGACCATTAAGAAAGCAAATCATCATGAAGTAATTACACAAACCACTAAATCAAAACTGGCATGTACAAAATCACTTGAAAACTAAATACGTAAAGTACCAATACAGGAAAGCTATGTGGGTGAATATATTTTTCAAATATGGCCATCACCTCAGTATCTTGGCTCAAAAGTTTTTCAACTTTGCAATTACATGCAATTGTCAGACATACTTAGAACATGTCTGCATGTATAACAGAGACATCTTGCTACCCCATTTATCTGCATCACCCTACAGAAATATTCATGCATAAATTAATTAGAAATAATTGAAAAGTCTGTATGAGCAAAATACGAGCTGAATCACAACTTTCAGCTTGAAATGAAATGTAACGATTGACTTTGGAGTCCTCAGGACCTAAAAGATGCTACATTATATAAAAGTGTCATAGCACTCCACTCTTAAGTAAATAAAGATGTAACTTGTCTCCCTTTCAACTGCAACGTTAGAAAGGCTGACAGGGCTTCACAAAACCCTCCTGTGTTAGGGAACGGAAACTCCTAATGAGATTAGTTGGTGTGTGTGCAGACATTACTTAGCCATGACTAAATGGGCTCTCTTCCTGCAGCCAGTGGAAAATTCAGGGAACTTTTTCCCCCTGCAGCATCAGAGTCCCTCTAACCTTCAGCAAAGCCAGATCCAACAACAACTCTCCACTTTCTCTCCCTTTCTTCCTCTCTCTCTTTTTTTTTTTTTTTCTTATGTTATTCTTTTTTTCACTTGGTGGTGGAAACTATCCACGTCGGCCAAGGGGGTCTGGGGCAGGGGGTGGCTAAGAAAAGCGGGGGGGGGGGGGGGAGAGGAGGTCCGGGCAGAACGCAGAAGACTACAAAGAAAACTGTAAAAAGGAGCAAATACATAAACCTGAGAGGGAGAAAACCACAGAGTTTCTTTGTGAGCTGCAGTGACTCATTTTCAAGATGTTGTCTGCTGCCAGTTTCAAACCGGAAGCGCATGGCAATTAGTCTTGCTGTTTCCAGACAAGCCAGAAACTCTCCCGACACTTTTTTTTTTTTTCCCGTTTTTTAAAGCCCCTTCTGCAGTTTCGGCAGGAGCCTTCCCTTCCCTCCCCCGCCGCCCTCCCCGGCCCCGCTCGGCCTCGCAGCGCTGCCGGGGACCCCGCGGCGCGCCCGCCGTCCCGAACGCCGGGACCGGGACCCGCCGGGACCGGGACCCGCCGGGATGGGGCAGCCCCGCGGCACCGCCGGCCGGCACCGCCGGGGTCAGGCACACGAAACCGTCCCGGCACCGCCGAGGGGCTGCGGCCGGCGAGGAGTCCCGGGGCTCCCCGCAACCCCCGGCGCCTCCTCGCCGGCCCTGCTCCTCCTCACGCCCCGGCTCCTTCTCCCGCATCTCCCCCACCACACACACACACGGTCCGTCCCCTCACCTGCACCCGCAGCTCCCGGGGGGCGGCAGGGCCCCGGGGAAACCCTCCACGGCGGCGGGGGGGCCCTTGCGGCGGCGGCGGCGTCCTCGGGCATCCCGCCCCCGACCGCCGCCCCCCGCCTCGGTACCGCCGAGCTACCGGGGCCCGACCCCGACGCAGGACCCCTGGGCTCCCCGGCCCCGTGCGGGGCTCCGAGCCCCCTCCCCGCCGTGCCCGGCAGCCTCACCTCCCTCCCGCGGGCCGCCCCCTCCGCCACCCCTCCAGCGAGCGGAGCGCGGCCGCGCAGCAGCCGCCGGCCTCCCCTTGTCCTGCCCGAGCCCCCGAAACTCTGCGGGAGCCGGGGCGGGCGCAGCAGCACTTGTACCTACCCAGCGGCTGAGGGACTTTTCCCCTTCTCTCCTGGTAGTCTAGAGGGAGCTGAGTAAAATTCCCTGGTTCTCCATGCTGACAGTCTTCTGCGGGCTCTCTGTTGCTCTAGTAATGAGATCCTGATTTTGTTTTCCCTTTTTCCGCCCCCCCCCCCCCCGGCCGGTGTGTGTTCGTGGGTGGGTGTGGGTGTGTGTGTGGGGGTGTGTGTGTGTGTGTGTGTGTGGGTGTGTGTGTGTGTGTGTGTGTGTGCGAGCGCCTGCCCGTGCGAGGGAGCGAGCAGGAAGCCAGGGCAGTCAGACAGCGGCCCGGCTCACTTCCTCTCCCGCACTATTCCCCGGGCGGTTTGCAGTCTGTGTAAACAGCCTTTTCCTCCCCGCGCCCCTCGCTCTGGCCGCCGATGTGCAGCATGGCTGTAACACAAGACACACGCATAGTGCAGCGGGCAGCCGTCACTCCGCCGGCTCGCAGGGAGCTCCGCGACTCCCCCGATCCGCCACCCCTTCCTGTGCTACACCCCCAGGGAGGAGCTTCCCGCCGGCCGCCCCAGCTGCTTGGGCCGAAATATACCCGCGTTTCCCCGCGGAGCACCGGAGAATTGCTTACGAGCCTCTTAGGAGCGGTGCTTCGCCATGCCGAAGGATGGTGACGGTCTTTGGCCTCTGGAGAGACGGCCGCCTTTGTCCCGCCGTGCTGGGGCTGAGGTCACCCTGGAGGGGAGCGTTGGGCGCTTGTGGTTGGGGTCATCGGGGGCTGAGGGGCTGGTGGGATGCAGCAGCTCACTGGAGGCTCGCTGGCCACCTTCCCAAGCTGGACCTCGCAGGGACTGCAAAGTACAAGAGCGGTACAACACGGTACCACAACTTAAATCGAGGGAAATAACGTTAAAAATCCAGCAGCGCTCAGATCATAGAATCATGGAATAACAGTTTGATTTGGTTTGGAAGGGACCTTTAATAGTCATCCTGTCCAATGCTCTTGCATTGAGCAGGGACATCATCAACTTGCTCGGGTTCTTCAGAGCTACTGCTCAAACCTGACCTTGAATATTTCCGGGAATGGAGCACCACCACGCCTCTGGACAACCTGTGCCAGTGCCTTAATACTGTTATTGTAAAAAATGTCCTCCTTATACCCAGTCTGAACTTATCCTCTTTCAGTTTAAAATTATTACCCCTTTTCCATTGCAAATCATCAAATACAAGCTGGACCTTGCATCTCCACATCATATCTCTACAGTGAGACCTGTGGTAGTTAGCTGATTGAGGTTTAAGTTTTGACCTTCAAGACGTACGCCTCACATCTAAACTGACGGTTTGGATTTATTAAAAGGGACACATTTCCAGTATTAGGAGTTTGCATAAATTTTGTCTTTTCTTGTGTCTTGTATATCAGCATTTTTAACTTTATTTAGAAATTTTCAGAGTGAGTGACATCTTCTGTCTGCCTAGAACATCAGTGATGTTCAAGTCATAATACTTCAAAACCCATACTGCTATTTCTTTTAACAGTAGTGAGATTTATCATTCCAGCACTGTATCTTCTGTTCAGAATGTTTTTTATGAGGACTGACATAGAAGCCATGATTATTTTTTATCACTCTATTGGTTTGTTGCTTGCAATGTCATTGGGAACAAAAGTATGTTTTGATGGAGTTAATGATTGTCACAGTTGGCCACTAAGCATGAGTCAATAGCATTTGAACAGAGGTATAGGATCAAATTCAGTCTCTTGAAGAAGTCCATCAGGTTTCTTCCTTCTTGTCTTCTAACATGCCATAGGGGAGTAAGAATAACTTGGTATCAAGCACACCAAATAATGGAAGTTTGTTATTTTTCTTAAATAATTTAATTTAAGAGGACATTCTGAGTTTCAGAATAGAGATATGAGGTCTGATAAATCCTCGTTTTGTGTTTCCCAAACAAAGAAGCATTAAAATGTTTAATTTCAGATGTTATATTTCCTAGATTAAATGTACAGTGGATAAAGTCCTTGCTGTAAGCACTAGTTTAAGTCATGAGGATGAAGAAATCAATCATTGGGAACTACAGCTGAAGATCCAGTTTTGCGAACAGGGCAGTCAGAGAAGTTTTTATGGTATCAAAATGAAACACCAGACTGGCAGCTGAGAGTACCAGTATTCATCTTCTACATTTACCTTTTATTGTCTTTCTGACCAAGAGGTGAAGCAAGTGTACCGCAGTTGCCTTGACCAGCTATTGGTGTGAAAATCTGAGAGAACAAACTCTCAAAACCAGTACAAGTTCTTTTCTTCTACAAATAATACTATGTCTCTAAAAAATGTTTAAAAGTTTTTTTTCCTCCAGTTTCCTGTGCTGTACCTGTTTACAGCACCAATTTTTTAATGTTTTTTTTTGCAACACCAGTCCTTTGATTGTCTAGTGAGGTACAAACCTAAATAAAGCTGCCATGCTGGAGGTCAGATGACTACTGGATGAGGCTCTTCATAATTTCCCTACAAAAGCTGGAGTAAAAAGTGCAGAACTCGTTTAACAGAATGAAGACACCAGGATGTGTTGGAAACACAAGCAATTCAGAAAGCTCTGCAAGAAGTGGAAGAAAATGGGAGCTTTTGGCCAGGGCTACTGATCGTAGCACTATGGATGTCATAGGAAAAGTATTTTTGGAAACGACATCTATGTCTTGATAAAACCACTGTGCTTTACAGAATTATTGCTGAAACTCTCCTCTGCAATATCTGCCTGGCTCGATTTAATCTATACTTACAGTTAACCTTAAGGATTATCGGATGCAAAAATACAGCATGATGAATAAGGAAAACAGTGTGTTTGTCTTGTGTAGGAGCTTTCTTCTTCTGTTTTTCAGAAAACCTCTTGGTTGACATAGTTATAAATGCTGGTTATATTTTTAGCAGAGTCACTAGTCAGCTTCTTTGTCTCATTTCACATCTATTCATCAGCACATGATATCATTACAACTGTTAACTGTGAAGCCTTAGTTCTGTCCTCAGGCTATGAAGATCTGAGTGTTTAGCTTTGGAAGTTGTTCCTTGCTCAGAGTTGGTCCAGACAACAGCTGTTGTCTTCTTAAAGGACTAAGTTTAACTGAGACAGCTCCCCTTCGACCAGTAAGGCAGGTTACTGCTGCTGAAAGTCCTAATCTGATGGGTTCAGGCAATCCTTGAACAAACATATGCACCCAGGATGCCTCTGTTTACCTAGAGACAGTGCAATTTGTAAAAGAGCCTGTATTTATAAACCGCTTCTGCTGAAAAAAATTGCCCCAAAGCATTCCTAAGAATAGTGACTGTAATTCTGCCTCATTTTATTAGATTACATCAATTAAGAAACCAGGCTTTGTCTGTCTTTTCAGATTGTTTCTCCTGCATTTTTAAACTGTTCATAAATCTCATGTGCTGCTGTAATTAAACAATCTAAGAGAAGGAAACAAAGAAGTAAAGGTCGATTCGCTGTCCACTAGATTTCTGTTTAAAGCTGTTCAGACTGAGACTCATAAATGGGTTGGTCTAGGTTTTAGTGTAATTTCACTCTGAGCCTTCAGTCCCTCCATAATTAAATTATTGACTTAAATTATATAATTGTAATGTCACTTTGTGGTATACAATTTGCCTTAAGTGTACATAGATGCTTATAATCGCATGTAATTATCAAGAACAAAGTTGAAAGCAGATGGAAGTAATTGTTGCTTCATTTAATATTTTAAGTGCTAATATATTTTATGAATGTATACATTGTTTCATCTTCTCTAATAATTTTTTTATTTCTTTCTAGATTACAGGCTCTGCAGTGAAGAGACTTCAGATTTGTGTCTGTCTTTAGGACAATGAACACAATAGTTCTGTGGGAGAAACATTCCTAACCATTCTTCTCTCTTATTTTCTAGCAATTCTAAATTGAATAACCACCTGACAGGTTACAGGAGGATTTCCAGGGAATTTTGGAAACTAGGTAAATAGAAACTAATTACCTGAGCTGAAATTACAGTCTAATTCATGGAAGATTCTTTGTTGCCCTTCACAACATATTAATTAAATGTCTTGCAAATATTGCATCAATACCAATGAATGTTGCTCTAGGAGGTTTGGCTTTTCTCTTTCACACTCTCCTGTAGCTGAACAGGCACAGGCTTTAGAGCCAACAACTTTGTTATTGCAAAAAATGATCCCTGGAGGATCCATACTGCTCACAAAGTGGTCAGGTCCTCAGTTTTATCTCACAGGCAGCTTCACTGGCAAGAAGAGTGCTGTGTGCAATGTCGAAGCTCCAGCATGTAACACTGATTCTAAATCCATGGAAACTCAAGGGAACAGGTTGCACATTGTTTCCCAAAAACATTTCTTCCTGGGCTTTTTGGTGAGCAATCTAGAGTAAAATTGTGAACTTTAGAAGAGGTGGTGGCAGACATCAACAGAACTCCGTGTGTTCTTCAGAAAACTCTTGTTCAAAGTTGGTTCAGATTACTGGGAAAAAAATTGCATGTTGCCATGAAAAGCTACAAAACTTCATGTCACATTTTCTGAAACAAAGAAATCCTGCAAATTTTAACCTAAAATAATTCCTGACAGAAGCAGGAGTAGGACTAAGTGCTTCTTTACACTGCGAAACAAGTATACTGTATGGATGGTAGGACTTTGGCAAGGAAGCAGGAGCCTCTTCTGTCTTCCCAGGGACTTCTTTTTCCCTTAGGGAGCATGTTCTAGACCCTTGTGACTGTCTGTGAATGGGATTAGTTGTTGGGTTGCAGTTAGAAATCTGCCTTCAGTCTTAAGAGAACAATGTTTTAGAGACCCCAAGGTTTTCCTCTTCTCCCCTATCCACCGCCAGAAGGTTGTGGTGCTTGATCAGGAAGGAGTGTTTGAGGGAAATGGCTGCTTTTACACTCTTCTTCCTCTGGCACATTTTGCTTTCCTGAATGTTTTGCTTTCCCTCTGTGCTGTGGAAGAAAACACACGACCCAACATGTTTCAAGTCAAAGCATCATTGCGTGTACAATTTCATTATGTTTGCCTCCGTAGTGAAAGATTTATAAGGAATTACATCCTGTGTGCTGTGTAATTGCCTAAGATTTTTTTTTGTCATTAAAGGAATGTGGTGTCACTGTGTATTGAAGGAGCCTAGAGCATCTAATGAGCAACCCATGAAAACAGGGAAAGAGGATCCCATGAATGTCTGACTAACCATGAAGTTTAATCTAACTGCAAAGATTAACTATTTCAGGCTTCTCTTAAATCTTTCAATCTGTTCTACAGCAATTTCTTTTCCAGGCTAATTAATTAAAAGTCTGAGCTTGAACTTTAGTTGCATTTTATTGGTCTCTCTCCCCTCCCCCGCCCACATTTCCCATCTGTCTATTTTATCCTAACTTAATCTGTAAATGTAACTGATCCAAGGTAATTCCACTGACAAATATCACCATAGCATCTGAACATAAATTAAACTGCTTTTACTGTTCTCAGGTGCTTTTGGTCAAATGGAGCACACTTCACTGCCACTTCTGTTCAGCCCACACTACCTCTACAATTTTTAAACGATGAATGAAGTTGAACATATTTCACCTTCAACATGTGACCTTATAGTTTTTATGTTTCCCAGTATGACACACGCTTTGGGATACAGCTCTACTTTAAACTTTTCAGATAGGTGAAAATGACAGCATTTTTTCTCTTCTAATTACTGTGTATTTTATTATAATGTTCCAATTAATGTATTTTTGTATTTTGTAGTTATAAAGCTAATTATGCATGTTCTTGGAGATGTGCATTTGTTTTCTAGTAAAATAACTGATGTTTTCTTAAAGCTCTTACTGTTCTCATACTCCATAGCAATAATTATAAACCTCAAGTAAAAGACACTTCGGAAAAGCAAAGTCTTCAAAATGTTTGGTTTTTAGAAGTCAAAACTAACCCTTTAACAAGTCATTGGTGCAGACCATAAAATACACAGATTATGTGTTTCTTATGGGAAATGATGGCTATTAGCATAATTATAGCTCCATTCCGCTTGCTAGAAAATCCTTTTTTCTAAGTCACATTACACAAAAAGAGTTTAAAAATTAATATGTCTTTACTTTGCATGTTCATGTGCACTCCTTTTTCTTGAATGGTAATAGAGAAAGACTTTGGCAAATAATCCAAGGCATGTAAATTAGGACCCTGGTGTGAATGCTCTGGAGGTGCCTGTTTCTCCCAGCTGACTATGCAGGGATCCTGGGAAGCTTAGGGTTAGAAGACACAGGTATGTCTTTGATTCGTATTCTGTCTTTTGTACAGCTGAAATATGGAATCACTTTTCAGTGATTCATACTGAAGTATGCGAGGTTTTCAGTGTGGACAAACTCACATCTAAGTAATTTAGAAGTGACAACATTTTGATCCTTCTAAAAAATCAACTTGCAATGCAAACTTGATCTTGTTCTTTAAAAAAATTCCCAGTTTATACATCTTTTCATATAGTCTCCTGCTCTGTAATAGAACATGACTACTGTCCTACCTGTACCTGAAACAGACACACTGGAAAGCTGTTATCCCAGCTGATACCCTGTCATCACATGCTTGTGGTAGTTGCAGTTCCAAGAGAATCAAGGATGTGCAGCCAAATCTACAGTTGTATGAGTATTGCCTTGGCTCTTGTTACGTGCTCCTGACTGGGTGCTGTCACAAGATGCCACATTTATATGCAAAGCTCTTTTGATGCAAATCACAGGCTCCTTCATAGCCAGACTTAGCTAAAGGCCATAAATACAAGGCAAAGCCCATACTTACTAAATAAATTCTTAGGAGCTAACCATGTGCTCTATGTTTTGCCTAACAAAAATTATATTCAAGCAACAACATGTTGAGGAATGCATTCAATGCAGTTAGCTCAGGGTGCAGCTGCAGTTCAAGCTGTGGGTTGAGCTCTGGGTGGCTGGAGCCCCAGGAAAGGGGCTGTGAGGTGCATAGCAAAGGAGCAGGGACCTGTGGTGGGGGGGACCAGACGCTCAGAGATGTGGCAGGAGCAGACGACCCTCAGAGTTCCCTGTGCTTAGGCTGTGGGGCGATAAAAGCAAAGGGGCTCCTTTCTTCGGGGTCCCTCCTCAGAGGTGCCAGCTCGAGTTGGTGTTTTGTTAATCAGCTATTGCACCAAGATTAAATTATTTTAAGGATGGTCTGAGATCCTGCTGAAGGAAACCTGGGGTGGAGCTGGTGTGCGTGTGGAGAATGTGGCTGGGAAGGGCTTTGGTCTCAGTTCAGGTGGAACGAGCCTGACTGCCAGGATGGCTCCTGAGTGGTCAGACAGGGACATTTCCTTCACATACAGGTCTACAGGAAAAGCTGACATGGATTGGCACCATCCCACCACAGCTGCTCCAGGTGATAGGGCAAGTCTTTGGCTAAACCCTCCCATAGATATTTCAGCTGCCTGCAACACTAGATTTAAGCATGCTCTTGAGCTTTGCTTAAGCAAGATCTCCCATCCTTCTGTAAAAGGTGTTGAAGTCATGTTAGGTTTCTTTTGACTGTGGTGAATTCCAGTCAGAGGTCTGGTGAGGAAGCAGTCTCCAAGGGGACTTTGGTTAAATACCCAGTTCCTTCGAAGTTCTGCATAGATTGTACTATAAACCTGTTAGTCTGACACTTGTTCATTCTGTTAAAAGGAGGATGCTATCCCAAATAGATTATCGCATACATTACTCTTATAAAGCTTTCACAATGCATCTTAAAAATTGCCTTAAGATAAAATTGCAAGAGAAATTGTAAAAATACTTACACGTGTAGTAAACTGTGCTGTAATGTAACTGTCCTTAAACATTTAAAAAGAAAAAGGAAATGTTATAAAGTGTTGGTAAATTTTTTGGATGCTGTTTATGTTTGAACTTTTCTCTGTTTTCCTGTAGAAACTTCCGTATCCTCTTCCTGTGTCCCCACAAAGTTTTGTACAATGCAGAACAAGAAATGCTACAGGGATTGTGCTCCACCTTTCTCCTTCCTGCAGGGATATCCTTTCTGTAGAGAAATGTAAAGTATGTAATATTCAAGTAGAAATGGTACATTATTCTTTATCTCAGTAATTTTCTGTAATCTACAACATATCAAGCTGAGTGGCAGAAGTGCAGTTATTTTTACATTTTTATGACATATGAATTTGCCAGCCAAAGGTAGCTAAAATCTATTACAAAGTTTCTTGTTTTCCAGGGTCTTATCAAGGGTTCATGTCTAAGCCAAACAAGACAAGGGTGGGTTGGGTTTTTCTCTTCATTGTTTCGACTGAATTAACAGGAAGGGGGGAGTGCTTTACCTGTCTGACACTGGAGTAATATTCATTAGCTCCCACTTTTCACTTGTCTGTCTGTCCAGACTCTGTCTGCATCCTTGTTGGAATTGTAGGGGAATTTCCTAACTCCCATTAATAAATAAAGAAATTAGTAAAGACCTTTATCCAAGTTCCAGTTTTAATTCATTCTAGAAGTTAATTCAATAAAATAAAGGAACAGGACTTTAAAAGTGTAGGCAATGCTAATGGATGATGTTCCTGAGCTGTCAGCATAGGCTTTAACCATTGAGCTGTTCCTTTGTATGT
Source organism: Cinclus cinclus (assembly GCF_963662255.1). Lineage (NCBI taxonomy): Eukaryota > Metazoa > Chordata > Aves > Passeriformes > Cinclidae > Cinclus > Cinclus cinclus. Next base: position 63,242,254 of record NC_085049.1, read on the forward strand.
TGGAAGCCTGTTTTATAACCCTACACACATATAAATGCAGATGGACATATTTATGTTTCTCATTTGATTCATTCAGCAGTTTTTTCCTCACTGTAGCAATAAGGCATGATTCTGGGTATGATGGAAGAGAATTATTCCATCATCTGGTAGACAGGGAAGATCAGAAAACAAACATTTTAACTGAAGTTCATGTGTGTTAAATAATAAAATAATTCATGGGGATGTCAAGCTAAAAGCAATGTAAAAAGGCATAAACTTTAAAAAATATGTGGAGGTTTCAGACTATTTGTTGAAATACATAGTAAACAGTAAGTAGAAGGTTTACAATTTACTTTTAAAATAGTACAGAACAAAACTCCTACCTCTGCAGAGATGAGATCTGCTGAGTTAAGTTCCTTATAGTTACCAGTCTTATTTTCCCTCCAACTTTTCTGATAATGTATGTATTTCATTTGGGTGGTTATCTTTCTTTTTGTGCTAAATACAAAAAACAAACAGTAAAAAGGGAAATGTTTTGACTTGGAAGAAATAATTAGAAGAGAAACATAACAATATAACCAGCAAAATTCATCATTTCATGTTTGTGTCCTCACTGATTACCAAATGATTAAGAAATATAGATCAATTTAACCTTTATTTTATTTATTATAATTATTTATCTGATAATGCTCTTGCTTGGTCTTTACTTCTATAAAAATTATGTCTTTAATAATAAGCGATTTAGCACAAGGATAATATGTGGCAAGGAATGGTCCCTAAAAACCCTTGTGTTTAAAACTGATACAATGACACTGTAAATTAGCTAGTGGGTTTTTTTCCTAATCAAATCACAAGATCACAATTAGCAGTGGAAGTATAGTTTTGCATGTGGCAAATGTTTATGATTGTGTTAGAGCATCCTGCTTCTGTGGTTAATGGATTTGATTCCAACTCCTGTTCTGCTCAGGCTCCCTCATGTCTAAATTAACAGAACACTACTGAAAACATTGGTGTTACTCTGAATTTTCATCGGGCTAATTACACACAATTTCAGAGCCCTGTTGATGTTTCAGAAATAAATACTGGCTTCCCAGTCCCAAAGAGACTGAAATAACTGAAACCCATTTTTTTTAAAAAAGAGTCTTCTCTGAATACACACCGTGTGAGTGCAGGTGAGAGAACCAATGTATGTGTGACTGACTTGAATACTTTGAAGAGTTTGCATGGCATCCATCAGTTCTCCCTGCTAGCAGGTAACCCAGGCTTCCCATTTCAGCCAAACTGACCAACATTAGACTCACAGAATCACAGAATGGTTTGGGTTGGAAGGGACTTAAAGATCATGTAGTTCCAACCCCCTGCCAAGGGCAGGGACACATTCTACAAGATCCCATTGCTCAAAGCCCCATCCAACCTGGCCTTGAACCCTTCCAGGTGTGAGGCATCCACAGCTTCTCTGGGCAACCTGTGCAAGTGCCTTACTGTCCTCACAGTAAATTCTCAGTAAAGAATTTTTTCCTAACATCTAATCTAAAGCAACTCTCAGTTTAAAGCCATTCCCTCTTGTCCTGTCACTACAGCTCCTGACAAAGATTCCCTCTCCAGCTTCCCCACAGGCCCCCTTCAGACACTGGAAGGTTGCTATGAGATCTCCACTCAATCTTCTCTTCTCCAGACTGCACAGCCCTAACTTTCTCAGCCTCTCTTTGTAGGGAAGGTGTTTTGGTCCCCTTATCATCTTCCTTCCTTCCTCTGGACTTTATCCAACTTTTCATGTCCTTCTTATGTTAGGAGCACAGAGCTGCATGAGGTCCAGGTGAGGTCTCACCAGTGTGAAGCAGAGGGGCAGAATCACCTTCCTTGACCTGCTGGCCACGCTTCTTTTGATGCAGTCCAGGATTCCATTTGCTTTCTTGGCTTCAAGCTCACAATGCCCAGTCATGCTGAGTTTTTTGGCAGCCATCACCTCTAAATCCTTCTCTACAGGGCTGTTCTTAATAATTTTTCCATCCAGCCTGCAGGTTTGCCCAGGATTGCCCCAAAACATCTACAGGTTGGGCAGAGATGAACATTACTTTAAACTCCATGAAAAATCTATGAAAATTAGCTCTTAGGAAGAAATCCCTGTTAATGCTACAATTAGGAGGAAGTGTAACTGAACTCAACAAGCCACCAATGAGTCCACATGACGATAAGGTATAAATGCCTTTATCATGTGATTAGAGCCAACTGGAGCTTACATTTATTAGGCAACAAAGAACCCCAGTCAAAAAAGGTAAAACCATATGAGGCTAGACTTCACTATCTCTTCCCTTCTAGAACAACTTGTTTTTTTGCACAGCTCCACAGAGATATAAATTACTCTCTTCTTGTCTAACCCACACATGAGGCTACTAGGCAAGACCAGACTGTCCCCAGGGCCAGTGTTACGCCAGTTAAACATAGACAGTCTTCAACCATCTTCTTCTTTGGTCTTCCTGGTTGTCTCAATAATCTTGGTTTGCCTATCAGAGCCTCAGGAAACCACATATCAGGAGGTTCAGATAATTTTGTTCTGCTCTCCGGATTAACCCCAAAACCAATGCAAACTTTTCAGTGCCTTCCCCTAGAGGTTGCAGGAGCCTTTTCCTTGAGAGCACCAGTGTAAAATCACACATGCAATTCTAACAAGAAAATGTTTTATTAAGAAAAAAGGTGAAAACTCAAAAAAAAAAGTGTGTTTTACCCTAATTTATTAGTTACATTTCTGATCAGCTTTGTTAGATGAGACAGATAAGACCTGGGCTCCATGGAAGTAGAAAGGGGCTGCTCTAGTGGAAGACTCACTAAAGGTAAAGAACCTTTACCTTGAATGTTTGATAGCTATTGAATGTTTAATAGCTATTTTAGAGCCTGTGCTTTCAGGTGTGTTTGTTTGTTTAAACCTCATTATAAGCAATTCTGAATGATTATTTCTTCACCCCAGAAAAACTGTTTCATCATTTGATTCAATTTTTTTTAAAGTGTGTGTTTCTATGAGGAGTTTATTGAGGTAAAGACACAAAGTAAAGATGGGTGCTCTGTGTAATTCTGAAAACTGTGAGTCAGACTCATGGCCTCTGTCTCCTGTGGGAGGTATCCAAGTTGGGCATTTACCATGATGCTGATAGAGTTTCTTTCCTCTTCCCTGTCCTTCCCCAATTAGCATGGTCAGCAAGACCTCCATGGACTCAAGTGCCCCATTATTAAATCATGGCTCTAAGTCGTATTTAGAGCAGGGCTGCATCTGCCCCTTCAAGTTCGACAGTCTTCACTTCCATTTCTCTTCCACAGCAAAAAAACCTTCTTTTGAGGCCTGATACTTTCCCTATTTGAGCAGAACAGCTGCCAAGGGAGTTTATGTTTGTAAGAAACAAAAATGAGTCACAGGCAGAAGATTAATTTAATAATCTAGAAACAGATGCCTTCAAGGATGTGTGGTATAGAAGAAGAAACAGCAACTTCTATGATGCCTGTCTTTCTCCCTGCAAGAATCACCTCTGTCTTTCCTCACTGTCACTTTGCCAGCTACCTTTAAGGTCGGACTGATAGCTTAGAGATGTCTAGGCACAAAGCAAACTTGGAATTGTAGCATTTTGGTCCTTCTGAATGAGTTTTTCCTCTAACAACACTGCTTAATTTCCACTGAACTGTATGGAAATAGAGGTGGTGTCTTTTTTGCCAAGATGTTTTTTGTTTCATTGCCTCTCTTCAAAGTTCTGCATAACATTTGAGTGGGTTGAAACAGGAAACTGAGATGTTCTGGGTCTCCTGGCAGGGGCTCCAGGAAGTGATGAACAATTATTGATAATTTTCCTTTGCTTCAGGAAGGGAGAACTTACTTAGCTCTTTTAAGATCTTTGCCGAATTGTGAGAGTATTTTATATCTTTCAGGGGATATTAACTTGCAGTGATTTGTATTGTCAGCCTTCTCAGGTCTGGAGAAAAACGTAGGTCGTCTATCTGGAAAATACCTGTTTGAGAAGGTAGAGCCCCAGATGTTGAAGCTAAGGCTTCTGCCATTACCTGGGTCTTTTTTTCAGTGAAATTGCTAAGAAAGGGGTAGGCAAACTCTGCAGGTAAGATATCAATCACACTGTCACTCTCTAACAGGTATTTGCTATTTGAGTGACTTTAAGCAAGACTTACACTGAGTCATCTGTCTGGAGATGACAAGGAGCCATCTGTCTGTGAGATGAGGATGGGATTCTTCCAGGGTATAGAAGAGAAAAAATAACAAAGATGGAAAGGAGACAAAAGACATTCTATTTAGTTTCACCAGCTTCCTCAAATGCAAAATAAAAAATGTCTAATCCAGAGAGGGAGAGGAGAGGAGAGGAGAGGAGAGGAGAGGAGAGGAGAGGAGAGGAGAGGAGAGGAGAGGAGAGGAGAGGAGAGGAGAGGAGAGGAGAGGAGAGGAGAGGAGAGGAGAGGAGAGGAGAGGAGAGGAGAGGAGAGGAGAGGAGAGGAGAGGAGAGGAGAGGAGAGGAGAGGAGAGGAGAGGAGAGGAGAGGAGATATTTAGACGGTGTTCAGTTATATCTAACAGTTTACACTACATATACAAATATCCTAATTTAGGAGTTATACCCTCAAATATTTGTGAGTTATACACCCAGTGGATATTCTATGGGTTTACTAACACGAATGCTAATGTACAGGGTTGCTCTGTACTGATTGTGCTATTGTATGAGATTACAGTACATTACTGGGTCCAACATTAGAGGTTGCAGAAAATTATTGGTCTGTGAGATATGAACTGAAGACATTTTAGAAGTGTCTGCTTTGGGCTGTCATCATTGCTTAGGAAGTTTCATAAAGACCTTGCACTGATGTCATAATTTCAAAAGTTTGGGGTTTTTTCGTCAATGCCACTAATTAAATTTCTGCAAGTAAAATGATAACTGTTGTAATTTTTTTTCTCTATTTTTTTGGCAGTTGACATCTTGCATATTATAAATCAAATTAATTTAAAGAATTAGAATCTGTACCTGCATGTGCAACATTTTGCATATCTTAAAATTATGAAGAAGAAAATCAACCAAATCTCTGTTTTCTGTCAGACACATAATTGGGATTTTTGAGTGAGCCTGTATTTTGAGCATCAAAATTCACTGAGAAGGAGGATTCATTTCCCAGAGGGAATAAGGATTGTAGCTGTTTTTGCTAAGTGTTCAACAGATACAGAGGAAGCCTCTAACCCCACAATTTTTCAGGTGTGGCTTTTACTATTCCTCCTCAAAATAGTGAGAAAAAAACCAGTCCATGTTATTATATTAAATTGATTAACTTATAGAACTGACTGGGATGAATTTTCTCTTTAGGAGTTCAGCTGTACATCTTTTGAAATCTTTCAGCCTGGAAACAACCCTTGCACTGCTGAAAGGGAGTGTATATGGTGTTATTGTCTGGAAGCTTCAAAGTAACCATGGTCTCTGATTTATAGAAAATAAAGAAACATCCTTTTAAGTAGCATTCTAATCAGCTGCAGAAATTATTTACTACAGCCTGTTTAGGGTCAGAATTTAGTAAATTCCTGATTAAGATAACAGATAATTTTTGAAGTGTCATCTTTCCAATATTTTTCCAGCTATGATGCAGAGACTGTCTTTTCCTAGATATGATTGTTTGCACTCCTTGAGTCCTGTCAGCATTTATTTGGCTTCTCCAAATCCTCATTCACTTAGTTATTTTCATTGATTTTGGGGGTTTTTTTGTTTTAAAAAACCTGGCTTTCTTTACAAAAAAAAATACATATATATATTTACAGGTCTAGATTTTATTTTATATTTACATTTGGGTTCTTTCACATCTGTTTCTTTTTTTGCAAGTATTCTGAGGGAACCACTTTGCTTGATTTTTTTTTCTGTTATAAAAGACCTCCAATTCTGTTCCTGTGGATTTTAAATATTTTCATGTTCAGTTAGCTGCAAAATGAAATTAGTCTTCAACTCAATATTTTTTCAAAATAAAAAAGATTATGGTTCTAGGAGGCAGACAGGAAGTTATGCCCTTTTGACCCTAAGATCTAAGAGGAAGGTTGGGAGGAAGATGATAAAGAAAAAGCAAAGGAGAATACAATTTGTATGCACTGGTCATGGAAGTTAAAGGTTTTAAATTATCCCAGTAGGAGGTACTTGGGGAGCAATCCCAGGCAGAACATGGAAACATGTACACCACACTGTATTGACTTTTTCTCCTTTTTCTCTGGAACTGTGGCTTGAATATAGCTATTCCCAGACATCTCACAGAAGACTGGGTTTTTGTGATGCTTTCAACTGGTTATGTGTGAAATCACTGTTTATGAGGACAAAATACTCCTGCACCATATTGTCAAACTAGGAAGTGCACATTACTGTGGAAATGAAAGCCTCAGCTATGCAAATATTTGGGATCATGATTTATTTTCTGTACCTTTGTTTTTTTCTCTTTCTTATTTCACACTATTTTTTCCCTTTTCCCCCCCTGTATTCTTCTCTGGCTTGTGGGTTTTTATCTTTGTTTTTAATCTGTTTCTTAAACTATTTATATTTATGCTTTTTTACATCTTTCAGCCCTCCTCATAATCTCTCAGTGCCTCTGAGAAAGGAAAATGGGGCAAAGCTTATCTTTTTCCATTCTGTAGATGAAAATCCAGAGGTTGCACACAGAGAGATTTGGAGATAGGGAAGGAGTGCTGTTGCTATAGGAGTCTTCTTTGCTTCCTCTCTTCTGCAAGACCTTATCCTTAGTGAGTCAGGGGACTCGAGACAGGAAAGGGCTCTGAAATTCTTGCCAGAAATTGAAAGCAGGCAACTCGATCCTCCTTTTATCCTACAGAAACCTGAGGACCAACGGGTGTGCCCAGTAGGTGTGACAGCAAGGCAAGAAATTAGAAACAGTCCCGTGGATAAGGAAGCTAAAAGAGAAGAACGGGCAGAGATGCCAGGACTGCAAATTTTACATCTCCTTGGCATGTCAAAGGACGGGGAAAGGCAAAGAACTGCGCTGAGCCCCTGTTGCAACAGCCAAAATGTACAGCTGGATGGTGAGATAAATTACACCCACAACCAAGCAGATGAGTCTCACTGTCAGTGTGCCCCAGTGCTCCTCCTGGCCTGGGGCAGATGAATGCAGAGTCCTCCTGGGACCTCAGATCAGGCAGAAAGGTGTCGCTAGTAAAGCAAAATGGCAAATGTATGTAGACATTCCTGGTAAAACCTGGCAATATTTTCAAAGTCTGTATTGTGACATTTTATGCCTTGCTATAGATACGTGTCAGACACCTTGTACAAGCAAATCATTAGCTGCTGCAGAATGCAAAACTTGTCTTTAATTAAAATGTAGTCCACACATATTGTGCATTTGAATTTGTCACCCTTAACCTTTATTAAAACAAATGTTCTTAAACCTGTTGGGTTCCAATCTGTTATTGGAGCTTATGTTTTTAGGCACTTACATTGGACAAATCTGAGCTTAATAGATGTATGAAGACTGATGAAATTGTGATACAGAAGAATTTGGTCCAGTCTCTGCAAAATCAGAAGATCTATAGGTGGGTGTGATAGCCCTACTTCATGTTTGCATGGAGAGACGTACTTGAGTTTCTCTTAAATTATTGTCTTTATAATATTTGACAACTTTTACATACATTTGTCCTCTAAATATCTTTCCATTACACCTAAAAATGAGTAAGATGTAAAGCTGATAAGCTGAATTGCATGTTTCCATTTAAATCTGCATTTGTTTTGGGGATCTTTTGGCTTTTTTCTTTAGAAATGTCCCAGTATTTTGCCTACTTCATTTCCAGGGTACCTGTACTTAATGCTCTTTCATTTCCTCTGTCTAGCACAAGATGCTGTTATTCCACAAAGACTCAGGGAAAGTAGGGGGGGAAAAAAGCAAAAAGAGAGAGAAAAAATTGTTAATTTAGGAAGTAAATCTGTTCAGTGCTTTATCCCAGCATCCTGTCCTCCTACTGCTTTTCCTATGATCTTTTTCACTGCACAGAATTCATTACTATTGTAAAAACCACACTTATGTTTCTTTAAAAATTTCAAGAAACCCATGCCCTGTTTTAAAGTGGATGGGATTCACAAATGACAAATCATGCTGTCTTTGAAATCCTTTTCATTCAGGAGCAACTCCAGAAGTTTGCTAATTAGACCCACTAAATGAAAACACAGCAATAATGCTGCGCAGAAGGAAAGGAAAAGACATCATTATCACTCATTTATTTACCATTCGCTGCAGGACAGCACAGAAGCCCCAATCAGCTCACAACTAAGTTGTGTCAGGTACTGTACACAAGAAATAGCAGTTCCTTCATGCTTCAGGAAATGTGAAATTTCCTTTCATGGTTACCTGCACAAACACTAGTGTAGGAATCCAGAAATATTTGCTGCAGAATACAAACACCTGTGGCTTTCTCTGGGCTGAAGCCCAATATTGTCTCACCTCCATGGAAGAGTAATAGCACCTTAGTGTAAATGGAGTGGAAGAAAACCCAAGATATTTTGTGCTCTTTAAATTAAAGATGCTTTATACATAGATATGTTTACTGAAAGGCCTTCCAATAAGGCAGAATTACGTAGGCATCTTTGTAATATACCTGGGTCAGTGCTAAGGTTAGAAAGTTAGAAAGTAAAAATTGTGTGGGTCAGCATTGCTGCTGTTTGCAGCCCTGACCTGTTGTTCTGTTATGAGTCAATCTACAGAAGAACTAGAATAACTTGTATCTGTCTCAGCTTTCTTACTTGCAGACCCCAAACGCTGATAGAAGCTAAAGTGTTTGCTCAGTCTAGACTGAGCAGAGGAATGAAGGAGCACATTGAATGTGCACTTTGGGAGCACCTTCAGCTCCCTTTAGGGAGATGTGGCATCATAAATTCAGACTGCATACAGAAGCAACAAGTGCTAATAAATGGCTCCTTTGAAATAATTGAAGTTGATACAAAATAATCAGGTTTGTGTGTGTTAAAGTTTAGGAGTGCGTTTAACATCTCTGGAAAGCGCTGGCTAGACCATCCACCACAAATACGAGCAGCAGGTGAGACTCTGCCACCTCGGGGTGGCACCTTTGCTTGCTGAAATGACCCCAGAGCTGCAAAGGGTGGAATCAGAGACACACCAAGTCATCCTGTCCCCAGTGTCCCCTCCTGCACCTCCAGCTCCTGCAAAGAGAGGCGTGCAGGAAGAGCCATCCCAGCTGCCTGGCCAACAGAGGAGAACCTGCGACCTGAACCGGCAGCCTGTGATCACATCGCTGCCACCAGGTCTCTTCGTGCAGACAGGCAGGAATGTGATCCCACTCCTCCAGGGAGCAGGGCGAGAAGAGCCCTCTGGGCTGTGGTGGGACAGCGCGGCTGCTGCTCTGTGCTGGGAAGCTGGGCACGCTGTTTTACTGGAGCTACATGAAAAATGGCAGCCAAGGCCAAGTGCTGGGATATTTACAGCCCCGGCAGGGGCGAATGTGCTGCCTTGTTGGCAATGAGGCGTGCATGGAGCTGAGGTTGTTCATCGTTTTGCCTGGCATCCAACTTGGGCACATATTTTGGGCATGGAGACGCACCTCTGTCCTTTTTCCTCTGATTTCCACACAGGGGACCTTGAAAGTCTTCATAAGAGTTCTCAGAGATGTTTTAGGGCAGCACCAGCAGCTGTGGGAAAGAACTTTGATGGGAACATTCCACCCAAAGCAGGATGCCTGGAACAAGAATCCTTGCAGTTCTGATGCTCCCACCTGTGCCAGCCACCAGCACTAGCCATGATGGGAGCCCCTCATGCTGCAGCAAAGCTGGAAGCCAAAGGTAGGAATTCCTGACTGGGCTGTGCTAAATCCAAACATCTGAGATTTAAAATTAAAAAATAAATATTTGTTTTAAAATAAAGGTACTTAGCTCTTCTCAATCGAGTTAAAAATTTTCCAGGCTTGTCTCATCTGTCAGAGAACAGGAAGCAATGCCCCTGAAAAACTTCAATTTTTGTGTGTTACCTTGGCCTATGAAGGTTACAGAAACAGCCTTCCTTCCACCTGGGATAACCCGGGGCCTCTCATGCTGTGAAAACACAAGCAGCCAGCTCCAGCTGCCTGGGATGGATAGGCATCACTCTGGAGAAGGCTTTAAAGGGTTACCAGGCTGTGAGAGGGAAGGGTGGGGAGCGGAAGGAGCAGGAAGGCGAGGGGGAACCGCAGTTCTCTCACAATCATCAGATCAAGTCACAGGGTGGAGGAGGATTTTCCAGATCCTCTGACCTTAAGGTTGGGGAGTGAAAGGAAGAGGAAGCACATTTGCACAGATCCTCTGTCAGAGCTTCCTCAGGGAGGGGCTCAGCCCTTCTAGCCCTTTGCTACACGCAGGGCCATGCACACACATACACACAGCTAAATAAACACGGGAATTAAGTTCAAAGTGGACCCACGAGAGAAAACATAATCTGTGAGAAACTGTAATTAACCCTTGTGTTCACCAGCCCCTCATATCTTAAACATTAAGTGTGTAATCAAACATAAAAGAAGATTTTTGCTGGGTAGCAGGAATTCCTTGCAGTCTTATAGCACTTCCTAAGATCTTACAATCACCTTATGAGCCATTAAGCCTGATTATGCTTTTGGGCAGGAACTTCAGCAGACTCAGAAAAGTAGGGAAACTGAGGCAAGAAGCATAAATTAATTGCTGGGATCACTTGCAATCCTGTGGTAGAGCTGGACAGGTGCAGAGTTCCCCATCACCTACTTGTGCCTGATTCAATGCCTGTTGAAGATACCAGGAGATTTTTATTGGCGTTAGTATGTTTGGCTTAACCTCTCCTGCCTCCACAAAGATATGATAATTTGTATTTTACTGGGCACCTGTCCTGCAGAACAGGATATATATATATCTGAATCCTCAGCATGGGTTTCTGGGACAGTAAGACATACTAGAAATAAGCTGGAGAAAATAGGTTTTTTTCTCAAAAAGTGATTGTCAAAAAATAGCAACTCAAAGGTTTGTTAATAATACAACCAAATCTCTCCTATATTTTTTTTTTCCTTTTCTCCTCTTGGTAATTTTTTTTTTCCTTTCTTTCTTTCTTCATTTTGCTTTCAAGCTACAGGAAGTTTTGGTATGGACCATTTTAGATTAGACATAGAATTCAGTGGGTGAGACTTTCCCTTCAGCAGGTTTCAAAGAATGTTATCACTGTGAAGAGGCACTCAGAGCTGCAAAATTAACTAGTAATTTTTGTTTCCTAACTCTGAATAATTTCCCCCCCCTGAAGAACATTAAAAATAATAACTTGACATGCAAGCAGTTAATTTTCTTACAGGGGCAGATGAGCTGCCCAAAGTGTGAAATTCAGTACTCTTTTCAACAAGTAATTTTTTCTGTTACACACATTATAATTGTGTGTAACATGTGTGTGAGTGTCTGCAGCAGTGTGGTCAACTGGTGAGACAGCTGAAGGTAGCTGAAATGTTTTCTAGAGTCACTAAGCTAACTTGCCAAGGGTAGCAGCCATGTAGGCATCTCCATCGATTCTATGGCTGGATTTCCATCTTAAGTGGGAAGGCAGTTCAGTGTCCTTCACCGTTACTCTGATCACATCTCAGCATTTGCTCACTGGTGGTCAGTCTTTTTTTTTGACACCTCTAAGCCATTTTGTTTCCTCTCCACCTGTACTCCTACATCACTTTCTTTTTTACATCTCTTTATTGTTGCTATGATGGTGGTACAAGGAAATAATAAAACTCTTCTAGTGGCCACATATTTTAATCTTTTGGCACTGGGTGATGTTTACATAGCATTTTGTTCACCATAACAGGGAAGAAACAGACCCTTTAAACAGTGATTTACAAACCCTTCAATCTGTCATTTTTATATCCAAGAGCTACTGGTTCTGAAAAATGAGCCAGCCCATCTGAACATTTGTACATTCTGTATTTTTGATGTTTCTTTTCTTCCAATCATCAGCTTTGATCTACATATTTTTTTCCTCTTTCTTTTGAGTACTTTACTCCTGTGAAATAGATAATAATATTTATTGACTATTACCTTCTGGAAGTCTAGATTTTATTCCTACAAGCTAACAAAGATGACAATAGACCACTTGTGATTACATCTCTGCCCATTAGAAAAAAAACACACAATTTGCACAGATAAAAGGATCTAGACAGAAGGAGAGCATTGAATGCTGTATCTTTCAGAGACAACTAAAATCTCTTACCTCTCTGGTTTACACCTGAAAGGGCTTTGCCATCAGGAGGTCTGCTGGTGCTGAAACCCAGGTGCCAGCACACCCTGCTCACTGCTGGATTTCTATGAGTCATGGTGTAAAACCAGCATTTGAAATGGGTCATCTTCAGGAGGCTTCAGAGTAAGGAAAAATGGCAGGAATTGGCTATCTTAGACTGAACTCCATGCATGAATGGTGACATTCACACAGTCTTTCTGGAACATGCAGCAAAAAAATTCAGCATATTCAGCATCATCTCCCAGTTCATGATAATGCCTGTCATCACTTGATGCCATCCTGATAAATGTTGTACATATGACCTGAGTATCTATTATTGAGTGTTGACCTATTTAGACTTCGGGATGCTTCAATATTCAAGATAGCTAAAACTTCATGTTCATTTTGTAGCTGGTGAGAAAATTGCAACCCTGAAACATCCTGCCAGCTGAATTTCTGGACCCAGTGTCAGAACATCTTTAGCACCAGCTATTCATCCAGTAGCTGCAATTTGTTGTAGGTGTGCCTGTACTTGTACAGATAAAAAAGGTTCCTTCAGTTCCTCCTGACCAGGTCATTCCTTTCTGTCTATGACATCACCTGGCTTTAACATGTGCATCCTATTGGAGCACCAATGTTATTTCCAATAGGAGGAAAGAGCCAAGACTAGATTAAAACATACTCCTTACTACACCAGAGACAGGAAAAACTGCAGAGTTTGCAGGAGGAAACCAAAGGCAAATCTAAATTTCTTTAACTTAGCATACTTTTAGTGGCATTTTGGGCATACAACAGGGAATTTCAAGCAGTAATACCTCGTTGCATACTCCAAAGCTTAGTCTGATGGGTGAGGGGAGGAGGAGGACAGACAGAGGCTGGTATTCCTCCTGCCTTCTCCTGGGGAGACTGTCCTGAGCCTGGTGTCACAGGCTGTCCCATCAGCAGCCTCAGAAATGATGCTGTGACAGCTTCTTCTCCCACCTCCAGAACCACCTGGAAGGGGGAACAGCAGGATGGGGTTCCCATAGGAGGATTTTGTGATGTGAACAATCTACTGTGAAAACTGAAAACCTAAATTTTGAATGAAAAACTAAAAGGAGCTTGGTGCTTTCTCCGCAAGGTCAGGAAGAAAAGCTCCGCCTTGTGTGAACAGAGTAGTCATACTGCTCTCGCTCAAAGGCTCCCAAGAGAGGCCAAAACTAAGTTACAACAGATTTTTACATTTCAGGAAGGACATGTGGTCTTTCAAGGAAAAGAATCAACAGTGCTGCTGTTCAGAGCTGCCACTGGAGCAACATGGCAATGCCTTTCCATAAACCAGCCTCTCTATACTTACTAACTGGAGCAGTACTCTCACAGGAAATCAGACAGCTTGTGCATTGGGCTCTGTGAAGCTTGAACAACTACTCCATCGTGTCACCTGCAAAAAGCACTCCACTGGATTTGGTCACAGTTCCTCTTCACAGGGTCCTTCACTTTCTGCCACAGGCTTTTAATGCTATGCAGGCAGAGATTTGAGGCAGAATCCCATACCACATTTTAGAAATTATTTGTTTGCCATTCCAGGGTCAGATGTCTCCTGCTAGCTGAGCATTTTGAGTTACAAAAATTGGTGGACATGGCTTAGAGGGCTCCTGTTCTTAAATAATTCGCAAAAAAAACTATTATGGTATTGAATTTTTTTTTGCAATATTTTCTGCTTTCCAGTTGTTTCCTGTGTGACCTGTCTCAGAAGGGTAAAGAGCAACCTTCTAATAGTGAGGTCAATATCTAATAGTATGGTCAAATCTTCTAGTAGTCCGAGCTCTGTCATAGTGGTGTACAATCAATTATAACTATCAATCTGGATATCTGAGATAAGCCTTAAAATTTATTTGGGCATAATTTCTCAGAGGAAGAGGGGAGTAGCTGGGGAAATCCATCTGTATGAATACCCACTACTCATAAATGTTCTACTCTTCTTAGAAAAAAGTATTGTCACCCAGATTACAATTTTTATTTTCAAATTTCCATTCCTAGTAGAACATCTGGCTAGCTGCTCACTTCTCAGGAGTGTCTTGAGGCATTTAAAGCTGCTCCTGATGAAGGAACAATGCCTGGAACCCATGTCAGCAGGTAGAACTGGCTGGAGGGGTGCCAGCAGGAGTGCAGAGGAGGGACACAGGCCAGTGCCAGTGCTCGGAACTCTGCTGAGTGCACTAGCACTCAGGAGGCAGGAGAAGGCAGCAACAGCCCCAAACTGAGAGTGTGCTGGCACGCTGCCTTCCTGCCAGCTGCTGGAAAGGTAGATGTGGTGAGGTGAACTGTCCTGCCCATTAAATCCATCTCTAGTGCAATTGAAGAGCGAAGATCAGCCTGAGCCACAACAGTGGGACACTTGGATGTCATGGATTTGTTTACAAGAGTGGAGGCTTGTATTAAAATGTGAAGTGTACTGGTCTCTGCAAACATTACAGGTCTTAGCTTGTGATTTCCATTAAAAACATCTTTCACCCTCTTACTGTTGGGTTGTTGGTTGATTTGGGTTTTTTTAACAGATAGGAACACCTGTATACTGGCATTGGAAAGGACAGGGAATTATCTTGTAGCAGGAGCCAATAATGAATTAATTGATCAATTTTTCTTTTGGAGAGGAGGGAACAGACAGTAGGGAGACATGGGAGGAAGTGCTAAATGTTCAATTAATCAAATGACCTAAGAGGTTCAACTTTCGGGTGTGCTTTATATGATATATATTACCATGCAATTAAACTGCAGTATGGCGTGTTTCAGGTTACATCAAATTAAATTTAATTTCCTGTAAGCTTTCATATGAAAACAAAGGCAAAAGCTGATTCTGTTGATCTCTTTTGCTCTAACCTACTGGATAGCTCTTCAGTGGACAGATGACAGTTTTCCTTAGGATAGCTGTATATTAACATCACCTGAACTTAAACGTTGTGAGGTAATGACTCGCTCATGTAAACAGCCTCACTGCATGCCTTTGGGACGTATCTAAGATGTCATTGAGGGCATGCACAGCGTGTATTGCTTACTATGCGATGCTAAATTTTTGTTGCTCTTTGTTTTTTCTTCTTTTCTTTCAGTAATGCCAAAATTCACATTGATGACTAATATTTTTTCATATACAGAAGTGAGTCACTTTTTAAAGTGGTTCAAAACTAAAGATGGGGCAGGGGTGTATGTAGGTGTGGGTGCCTGAGAATTTAGTACTGCCGGCTTAAACAGGTTCATTTTGCCACTTTGTATCAGCCTTTGGTCACTAACACACCCTTCCTCTAAAGACTGAATCTTATAATAACATTCCCCTAAAGCATAAACAATTAATATGGTTGTGTGAATGAGGGGGCTTGAACTAACATACAAATGCATTGCAAAGTAGGGATGTACCCAAGTATATTCTGAAATGCTCACGGCTTTAATGAAATTCTTGATCATTGGCCAGTTACTACAGCACTGAAGTATTCATATTCCTCTCATCATAAGAAACTCGAGTGGGTTCACTTGCCTTAAATGATACAAAGTGAGTAATTCTTCAGTTTTTGCAGCACCTTCAGTTTCGGTAGTGCACCACCCCTGTCAGCCTGGAAAGGGGCATAACCTGGAGAAGGGAACAAGCACAGCAGATCAGGGCCGAGCTGAGAAGAGCTAGGACAGAGACTGCTCAAGATACACTGAGAACACGTTAGTTCCTACTTCCTGATGTTAATTTGTAGTTTTCATGAGTGCTATGATCAAATAAATTTACAAAAACATAATCCAGATTGCTGGGGCAGAGGAGCATTGAATACAGGCTGTTCAAACATCCCATGTATTATTGGCCCAGAGCCATTGCCAGCTGCATTATTTTTCTGTTAGAGAGATGAAACTGCTGCTCCTGAATGTACACAAATATCTAAAAAACCAACACAGTATACAGCAATTGATATAAGGATGTAAAAGTAAACCAGCCTTTTGGCAATATATTTTAACAGGAGAGCAACAGCCCAGAAAATCCCCATCTATCTTTTGGCAGGGCCTTAGCCCTAATACTGGTCTCTAAAAACACATTTGTGTACAGATTTGATAGTAAACCCCACACCTTGAGTCTTGGTTTTCCTTTCACCAAGTTATTACAAACACAGCACATTTGACATGACTGTTCCACTTCATCTGAGACCTGCAAAATGAATATTCTCTTTCATTTACATTGAGTAATAACTATAAATAATTTGCATTTGCAGTACCTTCTCTTGAAAAACTGAAAGCACTTCATAAGTAGGAGGATCAGAGCCCTTTAATACTTCTGAGAGGCAGTGTATTATTTTCCCTATTCAAAACTACAGAAGCTATTGCAGAGAAGTGTCACATTTGATGTTACGGCTGAAAGAGAAAGGCAGAGCCTTGAGGAGATGTCGAGCCCCTTGAGTGCTTTTACCACAAAACCGCCCAGCAGTAAATGAGAGAACTGCATGCACCATAAAACGTGGAGTCACTCTGAATGAAATCAGTAGCAGTACCTCTGAAATACTGAGCCATTTTAGAGTCAAAGGATCTTTATGAAACCTGTTCATCTGAAGTACTTCTCATGAGGCATTTTGAGTCAGATTCAGCCTGCTAAATAGAGGGGGAAAGTGCTAACTCACATTAAGAGAAAGGTCAAAACTGCACAGAGCAGCAAAGGTGGGAAATAACCAGGCTGTCTGCTGCTCATCCCAAGGAATGCTGATAACTGCACGTGCCTCAGCAGACTCCTGCTCACTTGATGCTCCTCTCAGTGGCAAAGATCTTCCCTCACAAAGGCACTTCATGGCCCCGAAGTGTTCCCAAAGCTCCCTCCCTCTTCTGCAGCACGACAGTGGAGGGAGCTGGGCTGATACAAGCTGGGTTTGTGCCATCTCTATGTCTTATGACGGGAACTAC
This sequence comes from Cinclus cinclus, assembly GCF_963662255.1. Taxonomy (NCBI): domain Eukaryota; kingdom Metazoa; phylum Chordata; class Aves; order Passeriformes; family Cinclidae; genus Cinclus; species Cinclus cinclus. Next base: position 63,259,344 of record NC_085049.1, read on the forward strand.
AGCAATATGTTGCCTAGGAATGATCTTTCCTGGGACTCAAAAGGCTTTATAAATTTTTAATGCTCCAAATTAATTTTCTGATGGCCTTAATAGAGGTTTAAGATTTTAGTTTGTGAAACAATAGCTGGTGTATGTTCCCACTTATTAAGGTACTATATTTTTTTGTTTGTTTGTTTAATTTTCAGCAGTATCTCAATTTTGTGTGAAGTTGCTTTTTGAGCAAAAGACTTGGCAAATTTTATCAATCTCAGCTCACTGTTCTGGGCTGACCACAACACAGGGTGATTCAGGTCTTGTGCAAATGAAATTTAGAGTGGTTTTAACTTCTGAGCTCCCTGTGGAGTGGCTCCTCCTTTACACCATGGTAAGTGCAGGATAAGGATCAGGCTATTTATATTCCCTAGGAAGCATGTACCAGAGTCTACCTCTGTGATATGAGTAGTGAACATATCCATTCTGCTCCACTTACAGGCACTTATTTTCTGAAATATAATTTTTAAGGTAGTTCAGTGAAAAGACTTTTTTTCCTATTCTTTTTTATCTCTCTTAAAGCCCTATTACTACTTTTAGTTACTGTTGTTTAATTTTGAAGGACAGAAGGCAGACTCGTTGAGCTGCTTAAGTCCCTTATTAAACGCTCCAAGTTAGCATGCTTTGTGTCAGCTTCCATCCTAATGCAGAAGAGGGCAGCAGAGGCAGGGACCGTGCATCCACCCCCGTGTCTCTTTGTGGCATGCTTGTACCTGCTCTTTCCTGTTTTCTTTTTGTCATTTTAGTCCTGCTCCAATTGTATCATGGCACCATAAGGTCTGCAGAATCAAGAGTCTTTGCCTCTGCCTGTGCCGTGTCAAGACCCCAGGCTCCCACCATGACCAACATGGGTCAAGTGAGCAAAGTTAGATACAGTGGCAGAGAACAGAGTACATGGTGGGAAAAAAGGATTTGTCTTCACCTGCCTGGATGCAGCAAGATGTGAAGCAGGTAAGAACTCTGGGAGAGCATTGATGCTGCATGTCTGCAACACAGCAACTTTGCTCCAGGCTCCTACACAAATCATGCGTGGTGACAGTTCACCTTCTGTCACCAACAACCTCTGGTCATCATGGATGGAAAGTCCTATTCCCCAAGGAGGAGTAGTTTGGATTACTCTGCCACAGGCAATAAAATGTTCATGGAGATGGTTGGTCTTCTCCTATCTGAAGGGCACACATAGGGTTGCCCTTTCTGCAGCTCTCCCCTTCCTTTACACTTCTTTCTTTACATCTCCTCATAAGAAGATTTCACAGAGGAAAATCTATGTGTTAGGCAACTGCTCACTTCCATCAGTGCTTCTGGAAGAGCTCACAATTCCTTGTTATTGATCTGGTTTGTGTGAATCAGAATGTGGCACTTGTGTTTGAATGGAGAGAACAAAATAAGTAATGGTATGATGTCTTGGGCAGTTTTTCCTCTTGAAGACATAATGAGGCTGTTTACTGCTGGGTCATTGTTTCTTCCTGCAATCGCTGTTATAAAACCTCTTGCTGCCACCACGAGGACACACATATAAAATATATATTTTTTTTTAACATTGCACAGTATCAAGTAAGTCAGTAGAACCAATAAAAATGTCACCAAAGCATAAATCTCTCCAATGTACACATCAATATGTACTGGATTGTCGTCTCTCTGGAGAGACATCCATAAGGAAAAGTGTGTGTGTCTCAGGGGATATGTCTATAATTTGTGCAATGGTCATCTAGTAAATAAAAACGTAATAAAAATATATTGCGTTGCACATATTCATGGACATGAATTAAAGGGACATTTAATTGTAACATTGTAAATTGTAACATTGTTTTTGTCTGTACTTCAGTACATGATATATGGCTCATAGTATACTGTCTTCTTTCCATGTTGATGCCAACAGCATTCATGAATTCTCAGAGATCTTTTGCTTGTAACCCAGAAGCCTTACTAAACATTCCTTCTGCCACTTTTCAAATTCAGTCACCATTTTCTATGAAATGTTCAACAATCCGACACCAAATATAGCCAGGAAGTACCACATCTACATGGTATCACATGGTACATCAGGAAGTTTTGGTGGAGCCTGGACTGGGCAGGGTGTCAGGAGATGGAAATGGTCTCCTTCTAATGTGATGTATATTAACAGAGAATGTGGTGTTCTCTGTATAGATTTGTGTAGTAGCTTTGTGTAGTCCAAACAAGGAACCAGTAATACAACAGTAAATAATAAAGGCTTTTCAGAGTGCATTGCAATGCAACACACCAGACAGCTTTTGCAGCCAAACATGTGGAACAGCATGTGCTCTACTGCTCTGTCTGCATTAAATTTTTGTCTACTCCTACTCACTAAAAAATTATGTCCCAATCCAGGTGAATATAATTTGGACATTTTCAATTAAAATTATATCAGCCTTAAATCAAACTGTGTCCCCTGAAGTTATCCTTCTACCCTGCTTCAATGCCAGTAGCTTTCTACCTACCATGCAGTTGATCCAGACCACTGCTATGCTCTTGCTGCTGTGGCTAAGCAGCCCAGGACCCCCGTGCATGCGCAAGCAAAGCAAATACATAAAGGATTTATAGGCACACTAAAGGTAAGAAGATATTTACTGTTGGCAGTTATGTGCATACCTGCATCCTCATTGTCCCATGACACCACAGATGTTCTAAGGAATGCCCTCGTGACTTTACTGCTTTAATGTGCGTAACCCACCACTGAAAAATTTGTAGGAAGAACCTTTGCTTTTCTGAATGAAGATGGCCTAGTGTTTGACAGCAAGTTGATTTGGAACAAGTTTGTTCTTTGATGGCTGTCTCAAAAAGAACTTTCTGTAATTCTCAGTAATTTCTTTAAACAGAGAGGTGCATTAAAGTGAAAAGCAGCAGGAGTGGGAGTACCAGGGGAGTGAAGAGGCATTCATTATGGTCATTCATGGGAACAGTTTTGAGAACACATAGGGGTTTCTCCACAGCTCAGTAAAGGGAAGCATTTGGCCCTGATGGGCTTATAGAAGAGATCACAGAAAACTCCATGGAGGAAGAGGCCATGGGAAATGAAAAGAGGTGCAGAGTGAGGATAAGCAGCCTGCAGTTTTTGCACCTCACAGCTAACAATCTCTTGTGGGATAGATGGGAACTTCTTCTGGACTACACTTCTTGAAGTGCAGGGCAAATACTATGGGTCATCAGGAAGGCTGAGAGAGCAGGAGAGTACAGGCTACAGAAAAGCTGGCAGGTTTGAGGTCTAGGTCTGAGACTGGCAGAAGTCTTCCAGTCTTAGGAATGGAGCAGGAAGGTTCCTGGGTGGAGGACTCCTATAGCTGAATTTTAACTTTGGAAGAACATTATACCGAAGGAGCACAAAGCACAACAGCAACTTCCCAGCCTGCTTTGGGTAGCTGGTTCAAATGTGGAATCAAGGCAAGGTATCAGATAGGTATGTGTTACTGCAGACCAGTGAGGACCATCAGGCTGCTGGGAGGGTGGTGTTGCACAGCTGCAGTCATGCTGAAATTTACTCGTGTTCTGGATGAACATTTACAGACTTTCAGGAAAAATACTTCCAATTATCTGAGTTTCCATGGGGGTCTATGAAGGAAGACATGGTCCTTCAAGATCAGCCTCTAAACCATTTACCATGCAGCCAGTTTTATACAGTGCTAACGGCTCAGATTGCATCCACATGGGGAAATGGTGTGGCTGTGCCATTCCTTCAGCCAGTTCCCCCCACTGTGGAAAGATGCTCTGCTCGTGCTCTGCTGCTGGAGCAGGTGACTGGCTTTGTTGTATTGTCACACCTGCACCAGACATGGTCTGTTCAGCAACTAAATGCAGGAGAAGTAGTTTTGTGTGAGGTGGAACTATGAAGGTCTGGTACTGTCTCATGTTTGAATTATCTGGAGTCTAAGGAGACATGAACACTAGCTGATGATTTTCATCTACTTGAGAAGAAACAGTTCATAATGTTTCTCCTCCATGAGGCCTAAAGAGGGCAAAATGTCACAGTCTTGCCCTCAATAGAGGCACTAGTAGGATTTTTCTTCCCTTCCCAGTTACTTATTTTCATTTAATTACACTAAGCATCATTTTTTCAGCTCACAGTAGCTGGGCTAACCATACTGCTTTGTTACTCCCCTGCTTGTGACCAGTCTCAGACACACTTAGAGTGGTTTCAGTTTGTAGGTGCTCACCTCCAAAACAAACAAATAAATCTATCTGCCTGCTCCACTGGAGCATCTGCTAGCCTTCCAGCAAAGTCAAAAACAGAAGAAAGCTGTATTCCTGAAATAGCTGAGTAACAAGAGCTGTAAGCATGTGTTTGTGACCCTCTAAGGATGCTCTTTGCAGGAAAAGTACCCAAGTAATCAGAGTACTGAGTGTCCTACTCTCAGCTCTGGAGAACACATTGGGGTTGTACTGAGAGCAAGGCTGTGGAAAGCTGCTATTCTCTGCACCAAGTGAAATACAGGACAATCTGAAACAAAATTTTGGTTGGAACAGCCACTCTGGTTCTGTGCTTTCCAGAACCAGAGGCAAAAATGCCTCCTTCTTTTATTAATGCACTGGATATGTGGATGGTTCCCTTTGGTCTCTTTCTACATTTCAGGTATGTTTGCATATTGTATTACAATTACCTGCAAATGGATTTGATAGGTACAGATTCCAGCCCTGAATATTTAAATAGTCAGACTGCATTGATGTACCTCTTCGTGCAAAAATGAGATTCTCTTTTTTTTCTGTGTAAAGGCACAGAAGGTCGGGGAGAGGGGGGAGGCAAAGGGGAAGGTAGGAAAGACATGAAAAATGAGGGAAAAGGCACCTGGAAAGGGCAAAGGGAAATGGAAAGTGCTCCACACACAAGCCTTCTTTGGCTCATGAATTTAACATGTGTGTAATGTTTCTTATGAGAAGTCATGTGAGCAATTTAAACTAGCCCCTAGGCAAGTCTAATCTGAACAAGCTGCTCTGAGACAAGCTACAAATTGCAGGATTTAATAAAAAGGGTTAGCAGAACAGAGGATAGCACAGGAGGGGAAAGGCTAGTATAATTTCAGAACCAGAAATGAAGTCTCTATGAGCAGATCTTAAAAATACATTACATTGAGGTAGCCAAGGCTGAAAAGGAGATATTGCATTGGAATTCTACACAGTTGGAGGCGTAAGTTGCGTGAAGTATCCTGACATTTACTTCCTATCCATGAAGAGTGACACATTTCTTTTATCTCATTTTCATCCCTGCTGTGTCTTTGTATTGTGCCACTGCCATTAGGTGTCACCACTCCACAGCAGCAGATTTCTGAGGAGGTAAGCAAGAAACTCGTCTAACGTGACAGATGCAGTCTTTCGTTCTTAAATGTTCCTCTACTCCTACAAAAGGATTTTCCTGGATTGCAAACAGAGTTACTGCAGCAGACAGCAAGAGTGGCACTGGATGACGAGATCCTGAAAATCCCTGGTGTTGTTGGAGCAGTTTGGTTCCAGGCTCTTGATATTGAAGTTCATCTTCAGCGTAGGCTCAGCCTCAACAGTGCAAAGCAAAGCTCCCACCTGGCCTCACTTGCCTTGCTCGGGACTCATTTGGGGGAATGAGCTGGGTCTGAGCCTTTGCCACTGCACCTGCATGTGGGGCATCTTGGCTGCACATCATCTGTGCTCGTCCAACACAGACGGACGAGCTTGCCCAAGAGTCTATATGTGGGTTCACAGCAGCTAAAGTGGCAACGGGGCTAATGTGGCTAATTGTATTTCATGAGGAAAACAGAGCTGGAAATATGTTCTTCTCACTCTGCCTCATGTATTGTAACTCACTACAACTTCTCTGCAAGGAGAGATTGTTCAACAGGGGATTGAACATTGGTCCAACTCTGTTCCTGGGACATACAAGTGCCATCTGCTTGGTAAAACAGATTTTGGAAATATCAAAATGTTTGTTAATGGCCACAATTACAGTGGTGGCCAGCAAACCTCACTGCAGTTTTCATGGAGTTAAACAACACTTTATGCAGAAGTTTTCATAATAAACTGTTAACAGTGGCTGAACTGTCTAGTTCAAGAAGTTTAGGTCTCTGCAAACTTGTCTCCTAAGCAAATCCTCAAGCAGAGCAAGTTGTTGGCTCCTAGAGCTGCTGCCTGATTCCTTGAAGAGTGGGAGGGCTCCAGACCCCTGAGCACAGTGGCCACAGCAGGGCATGAATTGCCAGACTGCAACCAGCAACATCTTGCCAATTAATTCAATACCTTTGAAAAAACAACATTCTTTTTGGAAACTGAAGGTTCAGTTTTTGTCCTGTAACTGATACCTCCTTAGCAACATAAACAAGTGGCTGAATGAGAGAGAGCATGAGTCACAATGTGAAATTAATACTATTTGTAACTTTTGCTGATAGGTGAGTGCTCAGTCACGCTGACTGCTGCCGCCAAGTTCATTTTGGCTGGAGACTGTGCAGAGTCATTTATTGGATCCTCACAGACAACCTCTTCTGCACTATTGGGAGAGTAACACCAAATGAGCCAAGTATGAGGACCCCATGGTAGTAACCTTCTCTTTCTACCCTTCACCCTTCTCCCATCAGGGGAGAAAGCTAGAGCAGCTTCTTTCCTTTCCATGTTCTCTTGCTCCTGTATTAAGTTGTGTCCAAAAATGTTGCAGGGACCCTGTGATGCTGGGCCCTGCAATTATGCGCCTTTCCCAAAAAAGCATTGTAGTCAAAATCACAAGAGAGATGAAGGGGAAACTACTCTCGTTTAGCAAAACTTTTGAAATTAGTCACACAAAGAGCCTGTGACAGAGCCCAGATGAGCATGATATGATGTTCTCTGAAATCCCATTCAGTGTCTGTGACAAGGTCCATGCTGAGCAGACCCATATCCTTCTGGTCAGACACTACACTCCTGAGCAGGATATATGGCTTTCCAGGGACAAAAAAAAGATATATCTCATTAGGAATAAAGTTGATTAAGAAATTCTAGAAGTAGGCTAAACCAAGGGCTCACCTCACCCAGTGCCTTTATCTTGTTTAAGGAGAACAGCATAAGATGTATGAAGTGATTTCTACCCCTGCTGTAATCTCCCAGGTCATGGAAACCTGCACTTTTTAGATTTCAGGAGCTGGAAGCTGCATCCACTCAGAAGTGTTTTAAAACACTGTTAGATCTAGATATCATAACTGTTTAACTCTTTTGAATCTGTTTATAGTTCTAGTGTCCACAACATCCTGTGATAATGAGTTTCATAGTTCAAATGGCTGCATTTAACTTAACTGCATGGAAAAACTGTTGTTTTTTTTTTTTCATACCTGCTTGCCAAAAATGTCATTGTATGCCTCCTAGTTCTCCTTTTATGATGAACAATAAATAACCATTCCCAGTTCATCTTCCCCGGATCACTTGTGATTTTATAGACATCTCTTTTAAAAAATGTTTAAAAATACATTCCCTGAGCTTTCATCAGTGTATTCACAGAAATATAAAACCTGTTTCATATTACTTGGGTTGAAGCTTGCTGTGGCTATTGTCCAGCTACATATTTTAGCAAGAAAAGTAAATGTGTTCAGCTCAGCCTCTTGCATAATTTTGTGTACTTGTCTGGCAATACTGCTTTCTCCCTTTTAGAGTTTGGTGAGAAGTATTTGTTTAAAAGCAAGATTGGATTAACACTTCCTTCATTGGACTGTCTCAGACACTCAAGGGTACTCCAAAGATCAACTGGAGGAAAATCAGGGAGAAGTGGAAAAGTCAGAGTTCATGGCCCCAAACAAACCCTACACAGGACCCACTGCCTCTTGGTATGAGGCCTTTCCCAAGAATGCCCTGCTTCCCAGGTCTGGAGCTCTCTGTACTCAGAATGGACTGCAGGCATCGTGCTGTAGCAATGTCACATGGCTGAGGTTATGCACAGTGGGCCAAGATGAGTAGATCTATGCCTCCACTGAGAGCACCACACATATGGGAATGTGGATCTATGGGATGATTCACAGGTTTTTAGGGGAGAGACTTCCACTTGAATAGCATATTTAATCAGTTCATGCATTATATTCCATGTTATGCAATAAATTGCAGCAGAAGCAGGAGAACACTTCTTCCTTGTGAAATATCCATGGCAAAAAACAGCTATGCAAGAAGTATGGGAATTACTTCCTGTGTTGTGAAAAGTTGGCTGTGCCTGTGGTAAGGGTCTCCAGCTGTTCTCAGACTTGGGGCATCCACATACGGACAAAGGGGGAAGTCTACTAGTACATCTATTTAGGGACACTTCACTCGATGGCCAGAACACTGAGGGCTTTGTGAATATTTCTGAAAAGGAGCTGAGATATCCGGGGCAAAGAAAAAGTGGAGACAACCAATGAAGGGAGCAGCTCATGAAGGGTAAACAGTGGTACTTAGTGACCAGCAACTGAAATTAGGATAAGGAAAGGCTTGCCTGGGTTTGAGAAATGAAAAAAAAAAAACAACTCATCCATCGCTCACACATCCCCCACTCTCAGATGCACTTCCTCCTCCTTTGGGATGGACCCTAGATTTCTCTTGGAAGAGTCTCAGCCATCAGAATTTATAAATATAAACAATTTCATTGAGTGGTACAGCAGTAGATCAGCTTGAGCTGGATGCCTTTGGAGACAACCCCCCTCCCCCCCCCCATGTTCATCACATGCCTTTCTTGGTCCAGTTGTAATTTTGGTCTGAGGTCTTCTAACACCTTATTTGATTCTTTCTCTGTGTCCATGCAGGCAGGCCATTCACTGTTCTTATATTGTCAAGTTGTGGCTTCTGGTGAGAGGTGTAACCTCCTTATCTTGTGGTTTACACTTGTGGGGCAGAGCAACAAAAAAATTGTTGAGAAACAAAAAAGTCTTACACTTAGGATAAACATTATAACCAGAATACCAGTGTGTTATCAATATTCTTCTCATACCAAAGACAAAACACAGCACAGTACCAGCTACCAGCAAAGTAACTAATAAAATTATCAACAATTAGTATCTTTCAACACTCCTAACTCTAAAACAATACCCCAAGTTATCCAGAGGCCAGTTTGTATTAATCTCCAGAGTAAAGGTCTCTCAAAACTGGATCCTAAGTAAACAAGCATGAAATCTCCTCTTGGAAAGCTTTAGATATTAAACAACAGAAAAAAACATTGTTTTTGTGATCGTTGAGTTTATTCTGCAGGAAGATGAGCATCTGCAAACTACTCAAGTGAGCATGCTTAGTGTGAAACATATATACCATCTCTTTTGTTTCAGTGTTTTTTCTTGGATGCTTAAAAGTTAGTGAGAGCTTGTTTGTTTGGTACCTCATGGAACAGAAAGGACCTAGTCACTCAGAAGCAGAAGTTTTTAGAATTGATGACTGGGAAGATTGTGAAGATAGTAACAGCTATAGAAATATGTAAATCATAGATTATTTCTTCATATACCACAATTCTGTGTGTATAAAAACATTTGTATGCACCAGGGTTTTCAGATGGAGAAAGATGTTGTAACCCACTGCTGTTACATGCAAGTAACATGACCAGAAAGAGGAAGTATTGTCATCTATGGCATTTAAAATTATTTAACCAAGGAAAAATTTGAGACAAAATAAAATCCTGAATAGGCAAAATGGTGTAATAGCCATTTAACATCAAATTAGCAGGGGAGTTAACTGTACATCATCTAGATTTTTGGGTTTGGGGCAGGAATTATCATTACTTGAACCAGTCATGATTGAACCAGTAAGGGATTATCCTTACTTGAACCACACTGAGACTGCCAGATCTCCATGCACAGTTAAATAACATTCTCTGGAGAAGAAAACACACTACACACCTTGAAGTGGTAAAAAGGAACTGTGCCATAACTGTGTAGAAATATAAATACAGTCAGTTCAAGTAGCATTTTTAGTTAGTTACTTAATAGTGTATTCCAGAGTTGTAGGTTAACGTTATCAAATGTGTATTGTGATTTTTGGATGCTTTCCTTTTGAAATATTATAAATGATTCTGAACATCAGATATCTCTAGTAGCTTAAACATATCCTAAGAAACGTAACCTAAAAGCAGAGGCTAATTTTTCTGGTGGTGTAATCTGTGTGCATGTCTAGCAACATGGAAATTATATTTAAGAGACCATCTGACAGGTAGAGGTAGAACTGCATGAAGTGTTCTTCCACTTCTGCAAGGAAGACAGCACTGAGGAAGTGTCTTGAAAAAACAAAAGAAATAGAGTACACATTCTCAAGCATTGTAAAAAACCGAAGAATAAAATACTACTAAGATATTGCTTTAAAATATTTTCTATCTATATGTCCCAGGAAACTCGATCCATTAATGGTCATTCATGTACAAAATGGAACAGCTCCTTGTACATCATTATGCTCAAGTATTAAGTGTTCAAGATGTTAAGAGCTACGGGAGGAAAAGCGGACATCTAATTTACCCTTCTTGCAAGCAAATGTGGAAAGATGCCAGGGTAGTCTGGAGGAGCCATAAAACCACAATGCATTGGGATCAAATGCCTGATGGTGGCCTGGGTATATTTTACTTGACAGGTAGGGCAGCGTCCCATCCAGTTTATATTATTGTTGTCCCAGTGACCCAGGTGGAGCTGCAGGAACATGCGGGTCTGAATGCCCAGACCTGTGTAAAGACATTGGAAATGCTCAATGAAAAGGCTCAGTTGCCAGCTCCTCGGTGGCATTCTGTGTTCGCTGCCCCACGCGCTGCTCTGTTAGTGTGCCAGGGAGCTGCAGGAGTGGGGCTGCCAGCAGCAAGGGCACAGCCCACAGCACCTGCGCATGGTGAGCGGGGCAGGGATGGCAGCAGAGGCTGGGGACAGCCGTGGCCCAGCTGGCATCCTCACACATCTCTTTTCCCAGGGGCTGGTCCAAGGCTGGCACCATCACAGAGCTGGCCAGGGCTGCTGGCAGCCAGACTCCTCAGCAGAGAGAGAAGACTGCAGAGCAAACTGGGGTCCCTGGGGCCAAAAGTTCGTGGTTACTAATGATGACAAGCCAAAACTTCTCCAATGAACATGAAATTACTTTACATTGCTTATTTTATTTATGTGATAGGCTGGTTCACCCAGTACAGGGACCAGAAGCAAACAGCAGCTACTGTTTCAAATTGTTTCAGCACATTCTGAAGGCCAAGATTCCCCTCTACCCTTAGCAGCCAAAAGGTTTAGCACCGCCAGTCTCCGCAGAAGAACCAAAGTGGAGTAAATGGCTTTTATCCTCCTAAATTGTCAGTTCATCATGTTTACATTGAATGTCCTGACCTGAAAGAAAGCTTGTGAACAATTTGTCATTGTCTATTCCTGCTATTACCCCTTAATAAGCATTTATAGGGACATTTTCTAATCTGTTCTACCTCATCTCCCTACTTACTGATTAGCTTACTTCCAAGTGATGTGCAATTAACATAAGTTATTAAGTTTGAGAAGGGGTCCTATCTTCTTTTCCTTGTCCTTAGAGTAATCACCAATATAAAAATTCCAAGATACTCAGTTCTCCTAAGTTTGTGTTTCATCATTACTAATGACATAAAGTGTTTTTTGACATTTGCAAGCATTATTTTGCTTTTCAAAAATCACCTTGATGAAGGTTAATTGAAATATTTGGCAGAGTTAAGGGTACATAAAATGCATTTAGTTAAATACGCATATGAATACAAGCCTCAGAGGACAGAATGCTTGAAATTACACAGTCCCCAGGGCTTGAAGACACTTAAAACAGATGCTTTAGCAAGATGCCATTAACATGCTTATGCTGACACTCCAGCCCACACCTCCTAACAGTGTTGCTTTGCTACCAGCCTAAGAATTCAGCAAGACTGGAACTGTTAATTTACTCTTCAGCCTGCTCTTGTCTTGCTGGTTTGGCCACAGACTAGCCATAATACTGACTCTCTGTGAGCTTTTGATAAATTGAGGGTAATAAAATACACACATGATGGCAAATTAAGTAGGAGGAATAGAAGCATCAAAGGAGATGAAGGTTAAAGCTGTGTGTAGATAATTAAAGAGGCATTTGAAAAATAAATCTGGGCAAGAATTCTACAATCAATACTGAATTGTTTGCTCTTCCAGATTTCATTAGTGCTCATTCAAATTGAGCTTCTGCAAACAACTGCGGAACTCTTCCAGCCCAGTGATTCCTCACCTTGTGCCTCCTGTGGACTATGCCCATAAAAAAACCATCCTGAACTGCACTAGGATTCTCAGGAAGGTCGGAAATGTGTGGGGAGCTGTGTCCGGGTATTGCAGCTGTCCTGGCTCCACACTGCCAGCTGGGGAACAGCAGCACCGTGGGAGTGCATGGGAAGGATTTGGTAGCACAGGAGAAGGAAAAGAGGTTGAGCTGACCTGGATGACTTAGGTGAGAACAAAGTACCCTGCAGGTGGAGAGAGGCTGACCTTGTAAAACCCTGCTCTGTGCCCTGAGCTTCTGGTTCCTCTTCCTTTCACCTTTGCCCATGCACCAATGAAAATGCCTTTCTGGGACTTTAGAAGCTGCGTGTTTAAAGCAAAACTTTGCCTCTTGGGTGGTGGCTTGAGCACTGCAAAAGCTAAATCTGAAAACAAGAACCACGACTAAGCAGGTATGAAATTGCTTACAAGACTCTTTTTTAATGACTAAAAACACTGTCAGCAGAGTTCTGTTTTGAATTAATTGCTTTTCTTATCCCTTATTGTTTTATGACAGCTGAAATTGCCTGACTGGATGCCAGCACACATGAATTACTAAATGGTTCCTGCATCTTACTTTATGGCCTGACCTCTGTTTTGAAATAAACTGCCTACTAAACAAAATAAGTTCCCTTGATTTTCTGATGACATATATATCTGGATTTTGAGAAAGGGAAGTGAGCGTGGCAGGCAATTAATAAATCATGAAAGGAAAAATGTTATGGTTATTTTTTTCTCCCTTCTACTGAAACTTCTTCCCCGTCTTAACCTAGTTTATCTGGTCATGTGGCTCTAGTCTAGAAGCTATACACAGTTCCAGGGTATCACTGTGAATGATACTCACATCCCTTCTTCTTCATGTTCTTCTCGAATTGCCATCTCAGATTCACATCTAGATGGGTCAGCTGGGGCAGTGGGATGCTCTTGAGAGGCCCATGGGCTTTGCCATCAGCTGATGAGCACACAGAAACCATCTCTTGGTCTTGCACAGTACATCAAGCCTAGCATTCCTCCTGTGCCCTCAGCTCCCCCCAGCTCCTGGTGTGCTGCTCCTATGGCTGTGCACACTTGGGCTGAAGGCGTGCTGCTCCAGAAACCAATTTCTGAGAGTGACAAGGCTTAGATTCTGCATTTGCCATTACATGTTCATGGTTTCCAGCAATGCTGTGTTAAAAGTAATTGCCCTTCATTGGCAGACTTTTCTGTCAAGTTGTCTCCTGGCTCTTATTACACAGAGAAAATTTCTCTTGTGCATAATCACACTTGAGTGCTTATTGCTGGTTGGGTGGCTGATGCAAGGTTGCTCATGGTACAGCTTTCAGTGTGCAGTTCAGGTCATCAAATTAATTTTACTGAAACTGAGTGCACAAAGCCAGGGCAGGTCTCACCAGCCTCCTGCTCTGAACACCAGGCAGATGCATTCTGCACCCCTCACAGCTGGGTGTCTTGGTCTTTTGCCTTGGCTTCTAATTCCTTTCTCCTTTTATGTGCAATTGGCCATGGAGCTATTTCCTGACTTGGAAAAAGAGAAACTTGGGTGATCATGTTACTGCTCAGCATCTGCTGACTTCCCACAGACAGGAGATCTCCTTTACTATCTTCATGCTGAACTGTGCAATAAATAAATAAATAAATAGATTTATGGAAAAATTATTAAAAAAGAGGGGGTGCCTAAAAAAGCATTTTCAGTGACACTAAGTAAAGGCAAGCACTGATGCTAGGGCACTCTTAACATCACTCTTAGCTAGCGCACCTACGGGCTCCAGCCGGGATCCAGTGGAGCCTCGGGGCTTTCCGATCACTGAAGTTCTCACTTTGAGGACAAAAATGTCAGGCTGTGTTACCGCAAGCCAGGACATGGCCTCTGGCCTTCCACCTTCCCTCTTCTCCTGTGCCTGTTTCACTGTTTCTGACTCGGGTGAGGCTGGGTTGGGTTTTTTCCCATCTCGATATTAGAAAAAGGGTGAATGCTTTTGAAAGGTTTAATCCCTTTATTCAGCTTTTTGAGCCAATAAAATGAGGAAATAGTTTCCCTGTGCCTGCTCTCAGTTCTGCAGCTGACCTTGCGAGACCCTGCAGCTACCCCTACCGAGGAGAAGGTAGGCAGCCAGACCCGGATAGGTTTTGTTCTGTTCTTCTGTTTCAGAATCTCAACGCTTTTCCTACAGCTGTCTGGGAACAGCTTTGTTTTCCCAAAAAAAAAAAATCAATATTTGCCTCTTGGGCAGAGGCGGCTGAGAGAAAAAAAACTGTACCTCCCCGTCGGGGAATCGAACCCCGGTCTCCCGCGTGACAGGCGGGGATACTTACCACTATACTAACGAGGAACTGTACGTCGGGTGTTTTTTCCGCACAGCACATATTCTATTTCATTGCTCGCTGCCTGGCGAACACCAGCTCGGACCAACCACGTTTCTCGGGCCGCCCGCCCCGCCTTTCTCGCAATGCACCATGGATCCTGTAGTTCGCACACCGTTCCCCCGCCCTCTCCGCGCGGAGGGCGGCACTACACCTCCCAGGGGCCTCCCCTGCCCTCTCCTCGGCGGGCTCTGCGCTGCCCGCGGTGGCACGGCCGGGCAGGGCGGGCGCACGGCGCGCGGAGCGATGGCGGACCCGAGCTCGTTCGCGTCTCCCGCGTGCTGCCTCACGCGGCACCTCCACCTGCGCTGCCGCGTGGACTTCGGCGCGCGGGCGCTGCGGGGCACGGCCGCCCTCACCGCGCGCGCGGAGCGCGAGGCGCTGCGCTGCCTGGTAAGGGCGGGGGGACCCCGCGGACCGTGAGGGGCGAGCCCGGAGGGAGCCCGCGCCGGCGCCGCCTTCCCTTCTCCCCCGTCCTTCCCTTCTCCCCCATCCTCCCGGTCCCTCCTTCCCTCCCTGCCGCCGCTCGGCCCTCCCCGGTCCCGCCGCCCCTGCCTGCTGCTCGGCCGGAGCCTGGCAGCTCCCGGTTCCCGCTTACCCCCCAGAACCGGCGCGGTGCGCAAGAGAAGGGCAGGACTCTGTCTCTTTCCCTTTAAAACGGCGAAGAGCGTGCTGCCGAAAAGATGGCAATAAATCCCTGGAAATCTAGATGTAGGGGTTTTTCGCCTGTGTGTTTCGTTATGCCCGCTGCTTTCTCTGTAATCTCTGCAAATAAGCGTGTGAACCTCTTAAACTTCGCAGTATATGCTTGTGGGCTTTTCTCATGCTGACTCCATGCAATTCTTTGGTGGCTAGCGCTTATTTTGTTTAGGAAAAAAGCCCAGTCCTGTTAGTAATAAAGAGTAACGCCTCGTTCGTGCTAAAAATTAGTACTGCTCTATTTAATTGATCTTCCATTGCATGAAGGTCTAGATTCGCAGTGGTGTGTTCCTGGATGGAAGCCTTAGCCCTTAGGGGCTTTTATACCGTTCTCCTCACTCCATAGCAGTACTGTGAAGTTGTTACCTTTGTAGTTTTTCTTAGTAAACTCACTTCTATGGTCAGAAGTTGGTTTACCTCCTCTTTCTCCTCCAGCTTTCCCAGTTCCGTGCTGCTCTCTTAAAATGCTGGCTCCTTGCAGTCAACACAGTTAGTCACCTTTTCTGGTTTTACTTAGAAAATACCTTTTGCTTCAGAGAGACTTTTGTTTAAGATTTCATAGTGCTGCATTTATTATTACACTATTTAACTAGTATGCAATATGTTCTTTATCACAGGTCCTGGATACAAGAGATGTGCAGGTATTTAAAGTGACTGTAAATGGACAGGATGCAAAGTTTGCTTTTGGAGAAAAGCACAGTTTCAAGGGGACCCCCCTAGAAATCACATTTCCAAATGAACTAAGAAGGTACACAGTTTTGACTGTTCTTTTAGGTGGTTTTCAAAATGCACTGTATAAACTGCTTGTCTGCTTGTAGGATTGTTGAGTAAAGCTTGCTAAGGGACTTGGGGTATTGCATTAATTTGTAGATTAATATCATATTTGGCTTTAATTAGTCAAAACTTTGGGAGTGCTTGTACCTGTCCCCAGACCTTGTATCATGTACGAAATTACTTTTTAAAACTAAGTAGCAAAATGATGTGTAATGTATCACAATTTTTCCAGTGCCTCTCATCAGTACTATTGTTTCTGCTTTAACTACCTGGTTCAGAATTATTACAGTATGGGGCACATGGAGCTACAGCCCCCGTTGCAGCTTCTTTTATACAAGGGCAGGTTCTGCATTTCTGTGGAACTTCAGGTTGCCACTATGATTAGATAGAAGCATGCTATCAAATCATCAAAGTTTTATTTTGTTGACTTTGCAAAGTCCAAGTCCCTTAAAACTGGAACTGGAAATTTTGGCCTCATGTTGAAGAGTGAGCTAACCATTGTCTACCTCTTAAGGTGCATGAATTAAAAAGCTGCTGCCAAATTACAATATGGTTTTGGTGGTTTGCTTTGTATATTGTAACTCAGTCCTCCATGGTGCTGAAGCTGAAAGCTGTGATTGTGTAAGTTCCCTTGTTTGAGTATAATTGAATATTAAGTTACTTCCTACTTCTTATTGTTTGGTCTTTAGACTTGTTGCTGCCTCTGGAAACTCAGTTAAGTCTGATTTGCAAGCTTTTTTTTTAATGTTATACTCTGAATTAGTGCAATTAAAAAAACACTAATAATGAGGAAGAGAAAGGAATGTTATAAAATAGCTATCCCTTCTGGAGACACACTTCTGGTCTGTTATGAAATTAAACAAATAGAGTACTTCAGAAATATAGGCCTGTTTCTTTTGTTTGACTTTCAGCTGACTTTTTTTTTTTAAGTGCTAAATTTCCAGTTAAGAAAAAAAAAATGGGAGGTATGAGTTGTGATTGCAAGAATTCATAATCTTGTCTGAGAATAGTCCCCCATGTAACTATCAATAAAACAGCGATAGGAAAGGGTGGGAGTTAACAACTGGAAGTTTGATTGTTCGGAAACCAATGTGCCTGATGGTAAAGCCAGTTATTTTCTCTTTTCTTGTCTAATATGTACTTTGGAATGCTGGTTATAGACCAGATATGTACACCTGATCAGTTTATCTAGGGTCCAACTCCTCTGATTAGCTGAAGCTTGTTCTGATTTATGGCTGCATTGTTTATTCCAAGAGTTGCGTGTATAATCTGGAACTTTCTGAGAACAGAAGCAAGTACTTTCATGTGCTTTGGGTGTCAGTGATGGCTAAGATACGTTTTTGATAAATAAGAGTATGAATGTGTCAGGTTTGTGTGTGTTCTCTTGTTAGCAAACTGATACCTGTCTTACACATAACTGTTAGTTTTTACTTGACACTGGTCTGAAACCGTGAATAAAATCTGAACATTATTTTTCTTGTTAACCCCTACTGTTAATAGGATTTAATTCTGTAATTATTGATAATTTTCAGGGTGTTTTTTTCTTAAGGATAATACTTGCAGAACATTAATATTGGGTGCAAAATATATTTTTTTTATTCTTATAAAACTTATTCTATGTTATCCAGTAATGTATCTTCTTATGTAGGGTTTTTCCCCTTTTTGTTTGTGTATTGCAGAGGCTTTTTTACACTTACATGTACAAGGTTACTTAGCTGTGACAAAAGTATATGCATGTAGATGGCCCAAATAGCTTAAAGAAAAGGTCTGTGCTCTCCTTTAAGAGAGAAGAGGAGAAGTTTCCAGTCAGTAAAAACAATAATAAAAGTGCCTTGGGATGTAAAAGTTGAAATAAGATAGCCATTTTTTAATACCATAATTGAAAGGGAACAATTGCTTTTAATATGATACTTGTTCTCACTTTTAATGCTTTTGAGACAGTGCTGCAGACCTATTTTCCAGACATCTTTGCAGAGGAATTTCAGTGTGATCAGGATTTGTGTCAAAACAGTCTGACTGTGTTCTTTATTATACAGGGGACAAGAAGCAATTGTTGAAATTTCTTTTGAAAGCTCTCCACAATCTTCAGCTCTCCAGTGGTTTACTCCAGAGCAAACTTCTGGAAAAAAGCACCCATTTCTCTTCAGCCAGTGCCAGGTTGAGTTCTTTTTTTTTTCAAACTTGTTGACATACCACCATAATTTCCCTTGGTTTCTAAAGAACTGGAAAAGAAGGCTAGAAAGGGGAGAAAACAGTAGCCTGTAACTTCTAGCTGTGTCTGAAAGGTCCTAAATGAAAACACTTAATGTCAGGATGTCGTTGAGATTTTGTTATATGTTCACAGTCTGGCAATTCTGGAGCTGCTTTACCCTCTCCACTATTCTTGTTGGAGAAAATACAGTCCTTTACAACCTTTACTGTGGCTATTGATCTGCCTTACCTACTATTATTCCTTTTACAAAGCCTGTAAGCTCTAAGCGATAGAAGTATTGGTTTATAGACAATGAATTCTCTGGAGGAGCTGTACAGACTTCCACTATAGTGTATTTGTTGATTTATTTTTAGTCCTCTACATTAGAAAGACAGTTTTGTTTAATCTCTTTTTCCTTTCTCTCTCTCTAGGCTATCCACTGCAGAGCCATTTTTCCATGCCAAGACACACCTGCTGTGAAACTAACTTACTATGCAGAGGTAGATGAACCTAAGTCATGTGTCTTAACTGAAGACAACTGCTACAATGCGTGAATTTTTATTGGTCAGGATTTTTTGGTAGCTCCCAGCATGTGGCCTGATATAAAACCAGAATGTCGACTTTCAGCTTAATGTGGAAGTGCCTATCTTCCCTGTGGAAGTTCTCTAACTTTACCATTTCCTTTTTGTATGTATCAACTCTTTTTTCATTGTTATGTATCTATATGCAAAAGGAAATAAAAATGCAATAGTACGAAAGAAATACGCTCTAAAATCAGGAAAAACTGACAATAAGACAGCAAAGAGTGCTGTAAAGTAAAAATTAGTTAAAATGGCTCTCATGTATGCCTTAAGTAATATATTCTGGTATACAGTTAAGGGATATTTGGTGTAAATAGTTGAAGCAAGAAACAAGATAGATGCGCATTGTGACATTATAATTCAGTTGTCTGAAGAAAGTGAGCCTTTTAACTTCTGTTGGAGGTACTCTTCTGATTAATTCAATATTGCCTGTCTTCAGGACAACATTTTCCATATGCCTCATGTTCTGTTTGGCCTAGATGACCTAACAACAGAACAAATCTGGGCTACTCTTTGTTATCAACTGCTTGTAGTACGTGGTGCAATGCTGAGTGCCAGCTGCACTGCTTATGGCTGGGTGCCCTTTCAGATATCCGTCCCAAAGGAGCTGGTGGCTCTGATGAGCGCTAATCGCGATGGAGAGGCGCCCGACCCCGAGGACAGCGCTCGCAAGATTTACCGCTTCAGCCAGAACGTAAGTGCTCCGGGCTAGGAAATGGCTGCACAGCACCTTACTGCTCACCTGGGCGGCTCGCAATCGCCCCAGGTGTGGTTTGCATGTCGTCCGTAAACCATGTGGCTCACCACGGGTCTCTCCCACTCTGAGAGAAATATGAGCCATAATGGAGCTCCAGCTCTGAGAAGACAACCAGTAAGTGCTGGTGGTGTTTACTGGTCTTTTTTGGAATTCCCTGGAAAGCTAATTTGAAAACGTTTTAATACTCAGAACTAGCCCTGATAAAACCCTTTCTGTCTGCACGGATTCTTGGAAAATAGTGCAGATGCAAATAATATGGGAGCAAGTTTTGGAAAACAGACCCTGCAAATTTTAAGATCGCTAAGACCTAAGCAGTGAAACTTAAAGTCAGAACCAATTTTTAGCTTGAAGTTGGGCAAATTCTGACAACAGATTCTTAACAGATTCTTACTCTTTTTTTTTTTTTTTTTTTTTTTTTTTACTTTGGTTTCTATGGAAAATATTTCCAGTGAATTAAAGACTGCTATTCTCTGGAAGTTTTTTTAAGTCATGCAGCTGGTCTAATGATTCCAGTGCCCGTAATGCAGCAGTCTTGATTTACTCTGCTGACATTTTTGTTCTTACAGATTTTTGGGTTACAGTTCTGGTGTTTATGGGCTCTTTTGGTGAGCTGTTCATTTTGCTGAACAAGCAGATAAAATTAACGTAAGATCTGGGCTGTTGACACTGAATGATTGCAAAGAGAAATGGTGTGATGTGACTGGAGGAGAGGAGGGGAATCTACTATGAACTGCAGCAGCTGTTTGGTTTGATTTGGCTGCTTTATGAAACCTGAGAGAGGGGAAAAAACAGTTCCCTTATCTATGAGCTCATCAGTAAGCAGTGCTCTGCCCTCTCTGTGCAGCCAAAACATTTGCCACGCTAGTCTAGTACAGAAGACTTCTATGTTGTCTGTGTAATCCAGAGATGAATGTTATCTAGGAATAAATTGTTGATAAGCTTGATGGACGTGTAAAAGAAATAACATTTTGTGTAATTTAAATTATACTACACTTTCTGGTACAGAAAACCATTGTTTTTTTTTTTTTAAATGACGTGTATTTACTTAAAAAAAATGCATTAAGCACAAAATCATAAGTGAAAAAAGACATGAAGAAGGACACACACATGGCCTGACGTAGACACTGATTTGTTGGAAGCAGTTTCCACAGATGAAAAAGGCAAATGCATCAAGCTCTTGGATATGTATGTTGCTGAGCTTATCTGAAACTACTTCTGCTCCTGCATAGCCAGGCTGGAAAGAAGGGTAGTAAAGAGCAACCTCTGTAAAAATGATTCTGCAACCCAACAGTCATTGATATTTTGACATTTTGAAATTCAAATGTCAAATTGGACATCAAAATGTTGGGTGTATTGATAGTCTCCTAGTAACTTGTCTATAACATAAGTCAGGGGACTTTGTTCTTTTCAATAATATGTTCTGTGGATTAGTAGGTAAAATTAAAACACACATTATGCTATAGGTATTTTAATAGACAATATTTAAATGGTTTGGGGATAATAGTGGAATAAAATTTTTTTAAATTGTGTCTCCAACTAATTACGATTAAAGTCTTACTTGCTGTTTAGTCAGATAAAGTGGAACTTTTACAGGGATGTCTGTATTATCCCTTTTCTTTCCATAACACTTGAAGAAAGCAGTTCTCTATAAAGATACCTCAGTTAAGAGTTTTTTCATTGAAATTACAAATATTTAGAGTTTGTTTTAACTCTAAACAAGGAAATCAAATATATACATTCTGATTTTCCCTGAATCTTTTGTATTTAATGTATTTATATCCATAAATATTCTTGTTTGCTTCATTACCTGCATCGTTCTGCGTGATAAAACTGCCCTTTATCTGAGCAGTATCTCTTAGCTTCTCCTTCCATAAAATTTAGTGAAACTGAAATGAATATGGAAAACAGACTTTCTTTTGAAGAGAAACCAAACCAGCAGGAATTTTTAATGCAGATTTTTTCAAATAGAGATGATACTTACAGTTTTGTGGATTTTGCCTGAAACATCTGTGAAGCCAGTACATCCTGTAGATAAAGGAATATCATTCAGGGAGAAAGAACAATATTTTTGAAAAAACAGTGCCTGCCATTAAGGCAGGAAACTATGGAGGAAAACTTCTTTGTTTGTTCTTCTCTGAGTCATTAGTATGAAAACTGACATTACAAATAAGATTTCTTTATTTTTCTCATGTTCTCCACTAGGTTCCCATACCTTGCTACTTGTTTGCTTTAGTGGTTGGAGCTTTAGAAAGTAGGTGAGTGAATCTATACAGTGCATAAATGTTAATAAGCACGATAAATCTTCTGATTTTTTTAAAAAACTTGTTTCTTGGTCTTATTTCTAAATTTAAAGGGTCTTAGAGATTCAGTTAACGTGTGTGTTTGTATCAAACTGTGTGTATCTTGATTTGCTCTTGAATAACTTTTTTTACTTTTGCTGTAAATTAGAGAAACAGCATAAAGAGCTTGGACCTGAAAAAAGCCCTTAGTGGTTACAATTTAGCACAGGGAATAGGTCTTCTTTCCTAGTTAACAGATAAGCCTTGTCGTGTACAAAAAGCAGAAAAGTATTGCTTCAGCTTCATTTCTCATTGGCACAAGATTGTGTTTATCTAGGCCACAATAATGCTTTTATATTAGGTCTTGAAAGCATTTAAAAATCTGTAAGTGGTTTTCTTCTTCTTTTGTGCTGAACGATGCATGAAGGTTGTTTGTTTTGTTTTCTAAGCCTTTGCTTCAGCAGTGGAGAGTAAAAGCAGATAAAGACTCTCTAATGAGTTTCCTCTGCAACGTGGGTTACTCAAGAGCAGAGTTAAACATATGCTGTCTGTGTAAGTTTTCCATAGAATTACTTCTGGTTCGTACTGTCTTATTGGCATTTATTTTTACTTTCAACAGAAAGATTGGCCCAAGGACACTGGTGTGGGCTGAAAAGGAGCTAGTGGATAAATCAGCCTATGAATTTTCTGAGGTGAGTCATTAACAGCAACAAAAGTCAATGTTGTAAGATAAGTATTTCACATAGTATTGGAAAAGAAACAGACTACAGTTCACTGTTTTGTTCATCTTTAGTTCTCCTTTCTCTACCTCCCATCCCACAAAATGCTGCTATTCTATTGCATCACAAACTTAGGACTGAAAATATATACTGATACACTCCCAGACTTGTTTTACATGTGGGACTTGCCAGGGTGAGCGGGAATTAAATATGGTATGAATAGCTTATTATTTGTTCAGTGTTTGTAGTCAGAAATCATCTTAGAAACTAATGTGAATTCTTGTTTCAGGCTGAAGCTATGCTGAAAACAGCAGAAGATTTGGCAGGACCTTATGTTTGGGGACAGTATGATTTGTTAGTCTTACCACCTTCTTTTCCTTATGGTGGTATGGAGAATCCTTGTCTTACTTTTGTAACTCCAACACTGCTGGTAAGTATAGCAGTGATGAAAGTCAGCTTTTCCTTAGGGCTTGCATATCAATCAACTGATAGATATTAATGCACAAATTGGATTAATCTTCTTCCTAGAAAGACCTGTAAACGTTCCTGCCTCCTTTGGAGTTAGGGATCATACAAGAAATGATCAAATTATCTATTTTGAGGTTGACTTGAACCTAACAACTAACTTGTCTTTCCCTTTTATTTTTAGGCAGGTGATCGATCTCTATCAAACGTAAGTCAAAAATAGGTTCATCTCTTCAAGGACATGACTTAAAGATGTATCTTAATTTCTTTATAATAAATACCTGAAAACTTGGTCTCTTTTCATTGGGGAAATTAAAAGTTAAGGCAGTAACTCAAGAACCCTTACAAAAGTGAAGGGTTAGTTTTGAGTAAACTCTGTAAAACTGGAGACGTATCTATTTTGTATAATGGTCAGATGGAAATGAGTGCCTGTGTACATAGGGGGCTGGCTGAGGTTAGCTCCTTCCATAACTCTTTTCCCATCCTGTTAACCACAACACCTGTCTATAGATATGTTTAAAAATCACAACTGAATTGGACTCATTGAAATTGTTAGGAGATAACTTCTTTCTCTGTGTGTCTGTGCACTTGAACTCCCATTATGTAAGGTTTCTCAAAAGTAGAAATAATGAGTACGGTTTGAGTAAATCCTTTTTTCCCCCTGCAAATTGAATACTCTGAATGTAATTTTATTGCTAAGTCTTTTTACTAGGCTGATGTACTTCTAAACTTAAAAAAAGAAGATTGTCTTAAACCAAGAATACTGAAATATTTGACATGGATACTTTTTATGTATCATGCATAATTAGCTTTCCCACCGCAGAAGTTGCTTAGGTGGGAAAGCAGTACTAGTTCTTCACTTGGTATTCTGTATTCTGAAATATGGTTTAATAGGCAAGTTGCCTACACCAAGCTGCCAGAGGAATTATTTTTGTTGATCAGTATGGCCCCATGACTTGCAGTCTGGACATTGAAAATTGTTTCTGTTAGCCTAAGGTAGTGTTGGTCCTCTCCTTGAAATTCATATGGGTAGGTCTACGTAACTATGAATGCTAACTGACTTTGTGAGCATAACATAACAAATGAGATCCCATCAACATTTTATTCTTTCGGTTGGGATTTGATGTTTTTTTTCCAGAGAAATCTAAATGGTGGATCTGTTTTTGTGTTTTAGGTTATTGCACATGAAATCTCTCATAGCTGGACAGGAAACTTGGTAACCAACAAAACATGGGAGCATTTTTGGTGGGTATGATGTTCAACGCAATGCAAATCATATTTTAAACTTAATCTGTAGAGAGACTGACTAAATTCATTTTGCCATCCTACCAGTGCTGACTTCATCGATGTCTTTGCAGGCTGAATGAGGGTCATACTGTGTACCTGGAACGCAGGATTGGTGGTCGGTTGTTTGGTGAGCAGTTCAGGCACTTCCAGGCCCTAGGAGGTTGGCGAGAGCTGCAGAATACCGTAAATAGTTTTAAAGTTATCATGTGTGTTTCTCATAAATAAAATTTGTCTAGTCAGCTTTCCTAATGCTTTCTTACTAGAGGATGAACCACTTTGATTCCAAGGTGTTTGATTGCTACCCGAGGTAATATCTTGATATACTCAGATTAGATAAAGCTTTTTGAATTGCTTTAAGATTTTCTGTAAAGATGAACATTTTTACAACCTCTTCTGGTTCTTCTGGGTGTGGCTAAATTGCAGTATTGCCTGTTAACGTTCTGATAAGCAGCTGAAAGTGTATCAAAATTATCTGCAGCTGTGACCATTGGAATTTCCAATGCCTCGTGCAAGCAACTGATTTCTTACTGTCTAAGATGGTTGTGTTTTGGTAGCATAATGAAACTTTAGTTTTCAGATTTCTAGTCTGTGATATCTCACTAGTTCCCTGAGCATCCTGAAGTTGTTTTGCCCATATCCAGAGCTGAAGTTTTGCTGGCACTTCTCCTTCTGTCAACAGAGGTTTTAAATTCACAGGCTTAATGATATAGTTCAAATAGTTTGATAATAAGGGGATAAATATAGCCAGACTAATAGGTGCTCATGGTTATGATAGACATGGTAGTAATTAACTGCTTTGAGGCAGTTGAAGCATTGGGTGGTTGATTCTAAATTTTAGCAATCTAAGGTTTGCGCAGATTCAGAACTTGAGGGAAAAGGAGGAGAATGCTTTGAAATGAAGCTGTCTCAGTTTTGGATGGTTTATACCTTTATAAATAGAATTAGTACAGATCTGTGGGAGTGCCAGTTTTCCTAGATTAATAAGTGTTCTTGTGTCTTTGACACAGATAAATACTCTTGGAGATAAAAATTCTGTAACTAACCTCATCATTAATCTGGATGAAGTAGATCCTGATGTTGCCTATTCATCTGTGCCATATGAGAAAGGCTTTGCTTTGCTTTTTTACCTTGAGCAGCTCCTTGGAGGACCAGGTAAGCATTAGTCAGATTTTATATGGTTTTGTTTTCCATCTTAATTTCAAACACTAAAACATATTCTTTTTTGTTAGATGTCTTCATTGGCTTCTTGAAGGCTTATGTTCAGAATTTTGCTTATAAGAGCATTGTAACGGAGGACTGGAAGAAGTTTTTGTACTCCTACTTCAAGGACAAGGTTGGGTAATATTTAAAACTGTTTGCTTAAAATCTTTTAATTATGTGAAATTATTACTTGGGTCAGAACTTATTTAAAGACCAGTTCTTCATATTTCTTTTCTTTATTTCAAGAACTTAATATGATGTAATCTGTCATTTTATGAAGATTGGTTTGCATTATTATACCTTTTATGCCTTTTTTTTTTTCTTAGAGGGGAATGCTTTGTTTTGAAGTAATCTTTGTAGGATTCTTCAGGGTAGTTGGAGGAATGTTATCAAAACAAATAAAAAGATTGAAACTAGATTTAGTTTTCTCAAAAAAAAACAATCCTAAAATCACATTTAAAATTTAATAAGGCTTTGTATACCTTTGTAGGTAGATATTCTTGATAAAGTTGACTGGAACTCATGGTTTCATGCTCCAGGAATGCCACCAGTGAAGCCTACGTAAGCTGCACTCTTTTGTAGTTCATCTTTTCCTTCTCCAGATTGCATGTGATTTTCCTAACAGTCATGAAGCAGTTTGTAAACATGATGAGAGTCTTATAAATGTTTTATTGGAAAATGGCCTAGTACTATATAGATGTGTATAGCAGTAAAAATAGTCACTTGTTAATGTTTTGAGTCTTTTATTCTCTGGTTATTTCGTTATGTGAATCTTTGTTTTTAATATTTGACAGGTATGATATGACACTATCAAATGCTTGCGTTGCCTTGAGCCAAAGATGGGTCCAAGTGAGTGTTTCAAGAATGCTCAAGTGTCTCTGTCTTGAAAAGCTAATTCTTTTTGTTACACAAAGTGAGCTATTCTTTTCTGAAATCTCTCATTTGTTGAGAGTGTGTGTATTTATAGTCACAGTATGGCTGCCAGGGATTTTGCATTTCCTAGGGTAGACCTCCATCACAGAGTCAGAAGATTAAGAGTGAATCCTGTCTGTGAAGTCCATATTTTAACAAGGCACAGAGCAAACATCTTGTTATACATATGTAGTAACCAAATGGAAGATACTCTTTCTGAAACCCTGATATTGTGGCTTGATTTAAAAACAAGTGCCAGGGTACCTCTACATTACTGGTTATATTGTATTAGCAGTAGGTCCTGTATGGTATACTGAAGTTAGCATGGATCTCTCTTCAAAAACTGGTACATAAAGTATATTAATTAATGCCACATAATTTTCTCCTAGTTTGAAGCATAAAAGTCATACAACTAGTAGAGAATTCAGCATACCTTCCTTTTGTTACTTCTGTGGCTTTTCACTGTACTTGAATCCTATCTTCTAACTTTCTTTCTTTTTTTATTAAAAAAGTATTTGATTTTTCACTTAACTAACACAAAGAGATAAAAAGATCAGTGGAGAGAAAATAAGTGAAGAATACAAACAAATCAGACAGCAGCTTAAGTCCCTCCCTTCCCTTTGTTGTAACATTCTGGACAGATACAAATCAGTATCTTCTTTAAGTGAAATGGCTCGATGGTAAGTGTGGATATCAAAACAGAAAAATACACCTGATTGTATTTTAAAATACCTATTAAATATTAAGTAACTGTTCTCTTTTAGGCAAAAGAAAGTGATTTGGGCTCATTCAGCTCAGCAGACCTGAAGGAAATGTCATCTCATCAGTTAATTGAGTTCCTGGCACTGTTGCTTCTGGAGGTAAATGCACATCAGGGAGTAGGGATGACTTGATTCTGGTATCAGAAAAGCAGACATAGAAGCTCTATTGTGCTTTGAAATTAAATTACCCTTTTCCTTTTAAGTTTTGCTAAATTAATCTGCTCTCACCATGCATAGTGAAAACTTCAGCCTTGCCTCCCTTATTCTGTCTGGCTCTTCAGCTAAAGAACAATATACCAAGTATTTTGGATTGAAAGCTAAAAACAAAACCATGAGGTGTTTGAATCGGTCTGTATTGGATGTAGGAATTAAGCTAAAAATAAAACTAAACAAAAATACTTCATTTTGGATGCTTCAGTAGTACAGAATGTGGGAATTCGGTAGTATTTATTCCTTTCCCCTTTCCATACACTGAAAATATGAAAGGAACAAATAAAATATTTGTCATGGTAGGACTTCAGTTTCCTTGTAGCATTAATCTTCTTGAATTACTCTGTTTCTTATTGAAATGTCTGTTTATTATTGAAGCCTTCCTCTGGCTTATTCTGACTGTGTAAAATTTCTTTTTCAGGCACCTCTTCCATTGTCACATGTCCAATGCATGCAGAAAGTGTATGACTTCAATGCTATAAACAACTCTGAAATAAGATTCAGGTTTGTTCTAGTATGGGCACTTTTAAAATCTTAAATGTTTCCATAAAACAATGTGTCCTGCTTTGCCTGAGACATCCTGTTTTACAGAACCAGGGCAGGGTTTGGGGTTTTAGTTGTGGTGGTTCTGTAAATGCATGTGCAGGTATCACGCTTACCAGAGTGGTGTCCTGTTATTCATGAACTGGGCAAATACAGTCTAGTGGAAGAACTCGGTGGACAGCAGATGAGATGTTCTTTATTTTAATCTGGCATGCTAGCAAAGGAACCTGATGACTTGGTAACAAAGTATTTTAAACATATTCTATGGTTTCTACTTCTTGTAACAAGATTATTTTTAAAACAAAATAAGCACATGCAGGTAGCTGGTGACATTTCACTTGGTTGGTTGTTTTATCCATTTGTCAAATTGGACAAGTGGTGTATAAATCAGTTCTGAGTGATGCAACTGGACAGTACTGTAACATAAAAAAATACATAGCTGCAGAAAATAATCCTCCATTTTGGAAGAACTTGGCTGCAGTCTTTTCCTGTTGTACAAAAAACTTGATGTTTGTAATGTGCTAGTCGAACACTAAGTATTTTATGTTTAACTTAGCTAGAATCTCATTCCTATGATGAACAGAAGTACTCAAAGCATTTATGGGAACAGAATCATTTGATAACCAACCACCACACTACCACAAATGAAATTATAAGTGCAAATTTTTTCTTTCACCTCCAGATGGCTGCGCCTGTGTATCAGGTCCAAGTGGGAGGAAGCTATTCCTCTGGCTTTAAAAATGGCAACAGATCAGGGCAGGATGAAGTTTACTCGACCATTGTTCAGGTAAAAGTAATCTCCAAATTGCAGGTGCTCATGCTGTAGGCATTTGCAGTATAATGGAATGTATAAGACTTGAATTGCATTTATTGTATATGTTGAAGTGGCATAATACAGAATTCTCTGTATGCTGTGAACAAGCTTATCTTCAGAAGTGCTTTCCACCTGCTAATATTTTTTGCATAGAAGAAAGCTTAGTCCCAGGATGCACCTGAAGGCAAGGCTTTAGAGGGAGAAGTAAAACCTTAGGAAAATCCCTGTTGTATTATTTTCCTGGATTTTTGTAATGGTGCCTCTTTCCCACTCCTTTTACAGGGACCTTTACGGTTTTGACAAGAGTCGAGATCTGGCTGTCAAGACGTTTCTGGAGCATAGAGCCTCTATGCACCCTGTCACTTCAATGCTTGTGGCCAAAGACTTGAAGCTGGACCAGTGACAAATATACTGATTTCTTTGAGATTTTTGTGTTGCTGAAAGAAGAGACTGATTGCCCAAACTGTTGATATGTGTGTTTGATTATGCCATAAAATGCTCTGCTGCTTTGGTACTTATGTAACTTAAAAATTAATTTTCCAAATCAAGTTCAGTACTGTTGCAGTAGATAGCACTGCCAGCAGACTCCAACTACTCACAGACTGACTGCAGACTTTCCTAGCACACTCTGACTCCAGCAGGACCAGCAAAAAAACTCTATACCTTCTCTGTCTCTCCCCCTCGACCAGCTAGCCTACTCTTTTGTAACACCCATCCTCATGGACACAGCCATGTTGCATGAAGGGCGAGGCTGTTCCTCCTCTTTGGTAATTAGCACACTGTTACTCATCAGGGGTGAGGTTGCTTACAATCCATTCTCCTACAAAATGCTTTCTATTTTGCATTTCCAATTAAAGCAGCAAAATTGCTACATTTCTGGAATTGAGAGAATGTTTTCGTTGCAAGAAATTTTTAGAATACACATAAACTGTTCTGAGATGTGGCCGTTTGTCAGTGATAGATTTGAAGAACTTGGAAAATTAATTGGTGGGTGGCATAGCTCTTTGTGCACAGCATTCTTTTACATAGCACAGTGGTTGAAACTTCAAGTAGCTAAAGACTAAAAAATAAATCTTTTCATTCCCTACTTGTCTGTTTTGTCTGTGTATTGATCTGTACAAAAAGTTTTGATTTAATAGTTTTATATATTCTTCTTTGTTGTGGGAGAAATTTTTAGTATGAGTCCAAGTGAACAATGAAGACCAAAATGGTTTTTCAAGCCACTGTTTATTTTCAAAACTTAGTCTTGCTGGGGGCACTAAACCCCTAGTCTTTCCTTACCCAGTTTGATTATTTTAATATTTGTATTTTTTTAACCAGTTCTGGGCACTACCCTTCATGCTCATATAATAACTGGAGATAAGTTCAAGAACAGCAGGAGGGCTGCTTTTCCTGTGTTTGTTACAGCAGTTCCAGCCAATAGTTTAGATCATGCTGTGGTGAATGCTGCCATCTCTAGGCTGGCTCTTGCAGTGAGTTTGGTAAGAACTGCTTTTCCTGGAGATGATCAGTTTGCATAAATTAAATCTGTTGACATAAGGATAACCCTTATCAAGGAGTGACAAACAAAACCAGAAAGTGCTGGTTTAGGGGAGGAGAGTGGCAATGTAATTGTGGCAAAAGGCTTGGTTTAGTTCTAGCACTGAGGATGAGAGGAGAGCCTGTCAGCTGATTTACTTCTGAGTTCTGATCCGTATAAGCTTTCAACTTGTGGTTTAAACCCAGGCAGTAACTTATCCTCATGCAGCTGCTCACTCTCTCCAGGAGAGATGGGATGGGGTGAGGTGGGGGAGAGAACTGGAAGAGTCAAAGTGAGGAAACTCATGGGTTGAGATAAAGACAATTTAACAGATAGAGCAAAAGCTGCACACGCAAGCAAAGTCAAATAAGGAATTAATTCACTGCTTCCCATGGGCAGGCAGGTGTTCAGCCATCTCCAGGAGAGCAGGGTTACTCAGGAAGACAAATGCAACCAGCCCAAAAGTCCCCCTGCTACCTTCTTCCTCCAGCTCTGTGTGTGAGCATGAGCTCTGGTTAGAGGAGGGGATATCTGATGTTAACAGGATCTGGTTTGAGTTATCAGATTGCAATGAAAACTGTCCTTTGTTTATAAATGCCTTATGTCACTAGTTTTGCAACTTGCATTTTTGTTGTAAAAGCCCATGTATCATGTACAGTGCTTTGGCAGTTAGAGTTCCTGCTGCCAGATAATCCTTGTTTCTTGCTGTCAGCATCAGAAAAAAAGAAAATTATGTCAGGCATGGCTTTTTCTAGCATGGTCCTAGGGAGCTGTGCTGGGACAGTGTCTCTGACCAATAGATCCCATATTAACATTCTCTACAATATTTAAACCCTAGGTGGTTCCTTTGTTTAGGAACAGTAGTGTGGGAAGCATGGACTAAGTGTTGTTACCATTTTGTCTTTAAACCAGAGGTCTTTTCAGATTCTGTGTGTATATGATTATTGCTAAACCTTTTTTTTGGCACCATCTCAACAGCTATCTCCTTATCTTTTCCTCTTTGCATCTTCTGTCTGCAAAGGAAGGGGCACCAGGCTTGATAGTGTGCAACTGTGGCCTAGTATTTGTTGATACCTGTTCTAGTGGTATCTTCCAGAGCATAAGGGAAAAGGTTGTAGAAATTAATTAATCTTTTTCTTACCCACAATGAAAAATTATGTTTTCAACTTAAGCATGATCAAAACAGGCTTGCTGCCTCTACTACGTGCTTTTATCCTGCTCCAGATAGAGCTGTAAAAGTATAATACAATCTTCTTTCAGTCCTAGCAGCCACAAGCCACCCATATTCCCAAGGTGCCTCTCTTACAGCCCTGACCCTTGTTTTTTGCTAGTGTGATTTACAGGCAATAGCTATTCAGTCTTGTTAAACCCTTACAGTTTTACAACAGTTGCACTCTATCTTAGTCTGATTTACCTATTCTTGGTACGTAAATT
This sequence comes from Cinclus cinclus, assembly GCF_963662255.1. Taxonomy (NCBI): domain Eukaryota; kingdom Metazoa; phylum Chordata; class Aves; order Passeriformes; family Cinclidae; genus Cinclus; species Cinclus cinclus. Next base: position 63,291,020 of record NC_085049.1, read on the forward strand.
TCAAATCCTGGTTTTTCATTTCTATATTCCTGATGTGATCTTTGGAGTAAAATTCCTGTGGCAATAACTGGAGGGGGGTGTGCCTTTTCTGTGAAAAGGGTGTGTTGCCTGGGTTTGGTTTGATTGGACAAAGCCAGCCAAACACGTTGATCTCGTTTATTTACAAAGGTGAGGAATTTGAGGGTGGGTTTTTGCCTCTATCCGATTGCAACACTGGGCTCTAGATAGGCACAGCTCTTCAGGCCTCACATGATAAATGTGAGGCTGCTGCACACTACAGCCCTCCGTGGTCAAGGAACAATTTTTGGAGAACAAGCATGCCGAGGTACACAGTGCACGTCCGAGGAGAATGGCTGGCAGTGCCATGCCTAAGCTCCACGAGCACCATTGAGTGGCTGGGAAAGGAAGCTGTGAGACGGTACATGAAAAACAAACCTGACAATGGGGGATTTGCCTCAGTGGAAGAAGTAAAGTTTTACATTCGAAGGTGCAAGGGACTTGGCTTGCTGGATCTTGATGATACCGTGGGGGATGCTCTAGAGGACAATGAATTCGTTGAAGTTGGTAAGCAAAGCCTTAAGCATTGAATTGTAGAGTGGCTGTGCTCTCATCTGAATCAGCAGACTGGGGCTTTATCTAGATTAATCTAAAATTACACCTGAGAGATTGTCTACAGTTTCCATGGAAAAATGACCAATAATTAAAGAATATTTAATTTTTAGGAACAGAACTACATAAAAATTAGAAGGTACAGGATTCTGTGTAAATCTTCTGTATCTGCTGTCATATATACTGTAAGCTGTTCTGCCTTAGCCTTTGGAATACTTTAACTAAATACATATTTCCTTGTTATTTTCCCAGAAGTATGAAAGTATGTTCTGATACTGAAAAGTATGGCTGATAACTGGAAATTAGAATTCTTTTTGCTGTGAATTGTAATAAATAACAAATTAACTTATGTGAAGAATGCAATTTAATCTGTACGTGTTCATTCTGCATATTTCTTCTAGTTATAGAAGGAGATATAATGTCTCCAGATTTCATACCATCTCAGCCAGAAGGAGTTCATTTGTATCCTTTTTGAGTGCTTTGTGAAGTTCTTGCAATTACAGATTTATAATTTTCTAGATTGCCTGTGTTTTTTAGATCCTTCATTGTTAAAACACATTGCCAGCTGTAATTGAATGGTCACTGCCTGTGAAATCCTGTCTGCCCTTTTTCCTTTACAAAACTTTCAGATACAGCAAATACCGAGAACCAGAACAGGTAGGAATCACCAGTGATTTTACAACTTGGTTACAAATCCTGCTATTCACCCGAAAATGCTGAGAGTTCAGCCAGTGCAGCATTCACAAAAGCAGGGGCTATTAGATTGGCTGGGTCTAGGAAACTAAACTACAATGTGCTAGTTATGTTTTTGTTAGCCAGGTTCCTGTCTTATGAATAAGCGTGAAGAGGCCTCCTGTCATTGCTGAGTTTTGACTGTCTTTTTTAAAATACTGATTATTAAGCAACTTTGTGTCTATCCATATCCCAAACTAAAAGGTGTTTCTTTGGTGTAGTATATTTCTTTAGATGGCAACAGCTTAACAACGGAGGACTTAGTCAATTTGGGAAAGGGACTCTACAAAATAAAGGTAAAAATTCTGAACAAATGCAGCTAAAAATTACATGTTTATTTTTCTATAGCTAAATAATGACAAAGAATATTTAAACTACTTATGTTTTAGCTCACACCTGAAGCTGAAGCTAAAGTCAAAAAATCACGAGAAGTGATTGAAAGGATCGTAAAGGAACAGACGGGTAAATATATTTGCTTTTAACTATTAGTTGCTTAGAAGACTTCAGCAGGTTCCCTCCTTAACCAGCAGTGTACATTTCTTGCAGTTGTTTATGGAATCACCACGGGTTTTGGAAAGTTTGCCAGGACTGTCATCCCAAACAGTAATCTGAGGTATGTTGTGTGTGCAGCCTTCTCCATTCTTTCTTTTGAGGAAAGGAAGAGCAGAGAACAGTTCAACCCTGTAGTTGGGGTTAAATAAGAGAGCTGCTTCAGGAATTCCTTCTGTTTTGTGCAAAATAAAACCTCATGAGACTTTTGTTGAAGTTTGACATATTTTTTTTCTTGTAGGGAGCTTCAAGTGAACTTGGTTCGTTCACATTCTGCAGGTAATGAGAGATTGTTTGGTGCTTGCCTTTTCTGCCTTTGTTGGTAGTAGGTGAGTAATTGAGAGGATTCTGTTACTGTTTCAGGTGTGGGGAAACCTTTGACCCCAGAGAGAACTCGCATGCTGTTGGCACTGAGAATCAACGTCCTAGCCAAAGGATACAGTGGAATATCCCTAGAAACCCTCGAGCAAGTTATTGAAGTGTTTAATGGTAAAAGATGCTTAAAGAAAATCTTGCTTTCACTTTTTTTTCCTTTTAACTGTTTTGTTAAAGGGTGTGGCTCAATGGGTCAAGATACAGATGTTGGTCTTTCAACTGGGTAGTTGTGAGAGACCAGGGCTAGAGCTGCAATGAGAGTAGTCCTGTTGGTGCCATTGTCCATGACTGTAGGCTTTACTGTGACCACAATTATGAGCTGGCTTCTTTGTTTTCAAAGGAGCTTATCAAGGGAAGGCTCTAAAAGGAGTGATTTTTGTTTTCTTTCTAGCATCCTGCCTTCCTTATATCCCAGAGAAAGGGACAGTTGGAGCCAGTGGAGACTTGGCCCCTCTCTCTCATCTTGCTCTGGGATTAATTGGAGAGGGAAAGATGTGGTCCCCGAAGAGTGGCTGGGCTGATGCTAAATACGTAAGATTTGTGCAGCTGATTTTTTTTTTCTGCTTGCTGACTCATTTTTCAAATTGCATGTAGCTTTGAGAGAAAGAGCGAATTTATTTTGCTCAGATTAATAACATGTAGAAGTTTTTGCATTTTCTCTACCAGTTTGAATTGGGACTAGGTTGCCTTTAGCTCCTCATTCTCTAATTTGAGGAAAGTGGATCCATGGAGAATGTGAGAACTGACCCACATGTCACTGGAGTAGACATAAATAAGCAGTTTGTTATTGAGCCCTAAAGAAGTATCATGCCATAGTACTGCTCTACAAGATACCACAGTGACATAATTTATGAACTGGAGAAAGGGACAGGATATGATACTGACTATGAAAGAATTATTACTGTATCTTCAGCTCCATGAGCATTAATGCTTTTCTAAGAAATCCAGGATCACCTCTTAAATGCTGAGAGTACCAGGAGATTTACTAGAAGCAAGATCTTTGCAGTAAAATTTCTACTGATTTTATAGCGGCTTTAAGTAAATACACAGGTTTGAATATTTCATTTTTGGTAAATTAACTAGGGTTACAAGGAGCCTTTGTATCATTCTCTTTCACAAGATGGAAATGTTACAATGGAATTAGTTTTTAATCCACAGTTATTCTGCCACTAACACATCAGCAGATTGATCTTGTGTTAAGTATCTCCAAGTCTGCCCCTCCAAAGTCTTTCATGGTAGTTTGTTCTGCTACACCTATAACTCCTATCCATGGATATTTGAATACTAGACTAATTCATGGGTTGATAGGTGTCCATCACTATAGACTGGAGAAGGATGGAGGACTACATAGGAAGAGGAGTAAGGAGACTAGACTGTCCTGGACCTTCAAGACCAGTAGTTATAGTTGTACACTTCTGAGATGCCTTACCTCTTCTGTTGGACAGGGAGAGAGGATTAAATGAGAAATAGGTTGTGCTGTTTCTCCATTTCCTACAAGAGCAATTGCCCTATAGGATAGACATGTACAGAATAAACTGGATAGAACTCCTCCTGTCACTAGAGATTTTCTATAGAAAAGATTAGGGATCATTTAAAAAGGAAAAATTTATGCCAAGCCAAAATGTATGAGGCAGGGTGTAGGCAGAAGTACCTTCCAAAGAGGTTTCCAGCCCTCTTTCCTATTGCCCTCTCCCATCATCTAAAGCACATTAGATGTTAATGGGCTGTGACAGTGACATATATCTTGCTTCAGTGCTCCTGCTACCTTCTTGTACTGACTCTAGGAAGTGAGGTGCTAGTTTGGAAGCCCTTTATTTACTCCAGCAGAAAAAAAATATATCTTTGTCATATAAAGCTCTTTTTCTCCCATCAGTTAAGAAATCTGTTAATATTTCTGTTCATGGAAACATTTAAGTTTTAGTGAGTTCGTTTGTGACTTTAGTGACTGAAAAGTATTTTTCATTAACTTTTAATTTTCATTAAAAGTATTTTTCATTTTTCATTTTCATATTTTTCATTAAAAGTATTTTTCATTGAAAGTATTTTGCATTTAACTCCTTCACAGGTCCTGGAAGCCCATGGACTGAAACCAATTACCTTGAAACCAAAAGAGGTAATAAAGTATAATGTTGCTTGCTGATGAAAATGAGCATAGTCAATCACTATTTGCTTTATATACACAATAAAAGCATTACATGAATTAATAATAATTTTAAATCAAGCTTCAGAAGGATAATGATGAAATGTTGTCAGGAGTAGGATTCACCACTCCTAGTGCCACCCTACTTGACTTGAAATGTGAGACCAAAGCTTGGTGTTCAGATTGGCTCTGTGGTCAGTGGAGACAGACGGCACAGACTTTCTTCAGAAAGCACTTTATACCATCCTGAAACAGCTGTCTAAGAGGCACCTTCAAGGTACCCCTCTACCCTTTGGCCATAACAGTAGGCCAGATGACTGACTTGAAGCAGGTATCTGACTTGCTTAGAACTACTGGTGCTCCAAGGGTGTCTGCAGTGACTTAGTGGGGTCATGAGCATTGACACTTTATGTAGGAAAGATGATCAATAAAACTGTGCATTTTGTGATTTCAGGATGGTCCAAAAAGCTAGGCAAACATCTTTAACTCCTTCAGAGAAGGAGAATTATCACAGGTATGTGGAATAGCTGCAGTGAATTTGCTTAGCATCTGTTCTCCCTTTGAAGGGTCTGGCCCTCATCAATGGGACACAAATGATCACCTCGCTGGGATGTGAGGCAGTTGAAAGAGCCGGGGCTATAGCAAGGCAGGCTGATATCATCGCTGCCCTTACACTCGAAGTTCTGAAGGGTACAACGAGGGCCTTTGACACTGGTGAGTGCTGGGCCCTCCCTGTCTGTCTGCTTAACAGCTCATGACAAGAGAGGCACAGCCTGACCTTCTAACTTGTCTTACTAGATATCCATGCAGTGCGCCCGCACCGAGGGCAGGCTGAAGTGGCCTTTCGATTCAGGTCCCTTCTAGATTCTGACCATCATCCGTCAGAAATAGCAGGTGAACAATCTTAACCTTCACCCTCTCAGGTTACCAGGACAGGGTGGGTCCTTCAACAGGACACAATGCTTTTGTGTGAGCAATATTTGGGTTTTGCCTTCCTTGTGTCTTCTAGAGAGCCACAGATTCTGTGACCGAGTTCAGGATGCGTACACAATGCGCTGCTGCCCTCAGGTAAACACTGATTTTTAGATCCTTCCATAACAACAGATAAATGATGGTGAAATTTCCACCTCAGAAACACAGTTACGTGCTGTCTGACACTGTTAGAGGAAGTGGCTTTATTCTGCTTCTTCTTGGCTTCACAGCAGTGTTAATGAAGGCATGTAATTTGTTGTTCATGTGCATGTACACATCAGGCAGCATTTAACAAAGCTGCGTCCAGATCTGAAAGAGGCCAGGGGTCGGAAGCAGAGGGAAAGTTCTGGTTTCCATGCTTGCAGATTTTCTTCTGCATTGGTGTTAATAACAAGAACTGTGTGTTTCCAAAAGCCAACACAGTGTAGTATCTCAGACATATTGGAAGAGCTCAATCCTATGTGTTTTAACAGAAGCAAAGCTATTAAATCAGTGGAATTAATCAAATTTAATTAATTAGTAAAATGTTTTGTTTTCCGTGAGTCATTGTAAGGCAACTTCTTCCCTTGTAACACTTCTGCCACGGAATAAATATCTTCCATTTAGGTAAACCAACCCAAATAGGTGAAGAATGTTATACTCAGATTACTCTTTCAGCACAACGGCTGTAATAATAGTAAATAGCATCTTTCAAGTGTCTAGGATTGACAGTGATGTTCCTGATGTTAAAAGCAAATCCAAAACTGTCTTCCATGTGCGAAAGTGGAGAGGGAGGATGGGAAAGAGGGGCCCTGCAGCACAGTCAGCATCCTGAAGGTGAACTAAATGCAGATACTAAGCTCAGGCACTGATGTCTTTTGTTCTAGGTCCATGGAATTGTAAATGATACAATTGCTTTTGTGAAGGACATAATAACAACGGAAATCAACAGTGCCACGGACAACCCTGTATCTTTTCAATTAGTTTATTGCTACATAAAATTCTCTTTGGCTTTTTTTATTCTTTTCTTCTGTATAATTACTCATACAGGAAGAAGAAAAAAGTCATAACTGGCTTTGGTCAATTACTGCCATTATTTGCAAAAGCAACCTCTCTTCCCTTCCCTGTGACTGCATTGAAGGATATCTGTCAGCACTGTAATGCAAGGCTACATTTCTCTCAGCACTATAATGATGCTGTACATAGCATCATATCAATTGCTGATAAACATGTTTGCTTATCTGTCCAAAATTGTAACTGTCATGGAGAGATTCTATCAAGGAACTGAAAATCTGGGCCAGGATATAAACAGATGGGGTTTTATGCACCCTCGATCAAAGACCTCCCTTTACGTAGCTTATTTGAAAAAAATAATGTCAAAATTGTACCTTCAAATTTGAAGAACTGATATTGGGTCTTCATTTCCTGAAAAGTGGAAGTGTGGATGCAATATTATGTGCTTGCAAATCAAAGCCTATTAGCACAAAGACTCCTTCAGTTAAGATATTTCGATTACTGGCAGATGTCACTCATGTAAACTGTATTTCACTCATGTGGCCCTTAACTTCTCCTTAAAGATGGTGTTTGCTGAAAGAGAAGAGACCATTTCTGGAGGAAATTTTCATGGTGAATATCCTGCAAAGGTAATTCAGCATTTGAAGAAAGGAAAAAAAAATCTGGTTTGGATTTTTTCCTTGTTTGTTTTTGTCATCTGGTTTAATGAGATCTTCTTTTGTAGGCTCTAGACTATTTAGCAATTGGTGTGCATGAACTCGCTGCAATTAGTGAAAGAAGAATTGAGAGGCTTTGCAACCCCTCCCTCAGTGAACTGCCTGCATTTTTAGTCACTGAAGGAGGTCTGAACTCAGGCTTCATGATTGCACACTGCACAGCTGCTGCCCTGGGTGAGTGCTTGAGCAATACCATAGAGAGAGCACACTCGAAAGACTGATTTTTTTCAACACAGATGTAATCTAATAGTAGACACAAAGGTATCTGGCTCCTGTTTTCTGTCTCTTCTCCATATGTTCTGTCTTGTAAAACATGAGTTTTGGGTGTAGCTGCAATTATTTCAGTCCAGGCTTCCTTATTCTGCACCGGCCCTTGGGCATGTTCAGTGCTCTGAGCATGCAAACTCTTAGTGGACTTTGGTGGGAAGGCTTGTCTCAAAGGTGGCTTGATACCCTCAGTACTGGGTGGCTCCGTTGGACAGCCTGGTCTGCACATCAGTATCAGACCCCACAGTCCTCAGAAGACTGGAGTTCACAGGGCTGGCTATTGGAGGAGCACACTGAAACTAAACATCAGTTCAGTGTTTCCTCTAGTACTCATGGCTAAAGCAACAAGAAGCCTGCTGGCTGCTGGGATACTGCAGTTCATAGGTTCAAGGAAGCATGAGCCAATATAAAAATAAACATGTTGTGAGAAGAGAGTAAATTTTAAAATTTACAAACACAGGAACAGAGGATATCAGATAAATGTGTAGATAAACATTCTGCAGAAAAACAAGTTAATTAACAAAATCATTGTGCTAAAGGAACCCTGTCTAGAGGCTGGCTTGGGAAGTGGGTCTGGAAAAGGAGCTGAAATGCTCATCCCCTTGTTTTAGGGCTGGAAGCTTTACCTTTTGGTTGGGGAGAGTTTTGGATGGTTCCAGGCCTCAGATGGTTGCATGGCTTCAGGTTTCACTGCACACTTCTGCAATCTGGAGTGATAGATTCTGGGGTGTTTGTGATTTCTGTTGTGGGAAATGAAAATTAGAGCCCTGCCTCTGCTGACACTAGAAGTCCATGGGCCAAAATCACCTCATCCTGATCAAAACAGCCAGGATTTTATCTGAATTGAAGGTTGAGTTCCTTTTATTTTTGTTAACATTTTTTTCATCACCAGTATTTTTCAAATCACTCTTCCAGTTTCTGGGTTGTTTGTGTACCAGCTAATGTTTTTCACTCCCAGGGTTAATAGATAAATCTGAAAAAAATGTGCAGACATTTTGCAACACCTCTGGATGTGTCTGTCTGCCCCAGCTCCAGCAGCTCTGTGCTTGCCAGACCGAGCTGTTTGCAGCGGTCACACTCAGCCTCTCTGGGACCTGCTGTCACCTGCCTGAATGTGCCAGCTGGGCTCTGCTCCTAGACTGTCACTCCAGCCTATCTGCAGTTGGTGTCACCACCTCTCTGTCACTCCTGTTGCTTTTCTGAAGCCGCTAATTTGGCGAGGGCATTACACAGCATCCCGCTGGGCTTCAGAAAGAAAAGGCCGAGCGCAGCCAGAGTGCTATGAATGCCAACTTCATTTTTTTTCTCTTTTAAAGAGCAGATCTCCAGCTCAAATTGTCACTGAATGGTGCCTAAGGCCTCTCCTGCAGCCGTATGCCCGTTGCTTTTGGATGCAGCATCATAATTTACTCCAGATGTTGCACCTGGGTTTCAAAGCTGGAGTGTGTCACCCTCAGGGACATGGGCAGCATTGTAGTGAGGTGAGGGAGGTAGAGGGTTTGTATTGCATTCCCCCATCTTTCTAGAGGAAGTTCTGGAAGTGCTTTAGCTGCAATGAGCAGACCACATGCTGATCTCTAGCTGCATTCTTGAAAGCAGAGGAGAGGTGATATTTGTGACCAAAACCAGAGTGAGCCAATGCTCTTTACAGAGAGTTGCCCTACAGCAACAGGCAGGGACAGGCTTGTTTCAGTTATGCTGTCTGCTCTTCTTCCATCATTCCATATTTGGTTAATGCTTGCATCTAAAGACTGCTGTTGGTTACTGTTTTCAGAGGCAATGGAAGTTTTCAAGGTGGTTATTACAAATTACTCGGTCCAGGTAAAATACTGATGCATCCTCAAAAGAGGAGCAGTAGTTGGACCCAAGGTGGTTTACAGGCTCTTATCTCCATGCTGTCCATATCTTCTGCTGTCTCATGCCTATTCTGTCCTTCATTCATTGCGCTGGGTTTTTGCAGTGTCTGAGAACAAAGCCTTGTGCCACCCCTCTTCTGTGGATTCTCTCTCTACCAGTGCTGCTACGGAGGATCATGTGTCCATGGGAGGATGGGCTGCAAGAAAAGCTTTGAGAGTTATTGAACATGTGGAACAAGGTAAAATTAAAATTCTAATTTCCAGACAGACCTTGAATCATGAAAATGAGGAGCTAATACCAATAATGATCAGGGTGAGATAGGCAGATACAATGCAAGCTTCTCCAGACAGACCAAAGCACTGCCATTTTACTGGTGTTTTCATGGAGGCTCTGGCAAGCTTCAGAGGGAGAACTTTCATTTTTTAGCTCAGGCTCCTCTTTTCTCAGTGCTAAAGAAGTTTTCTGATTCATGATGGACATTAATTTGAGTATTCAAGTTACCCTGGAAGAGATTCCTATGGATTTAAGGTTCTGGTGACCAGGAGTTCCTGATACACTTGAAAGGTCTGTACAGCAGCACCCAAAATGTGCTTGCTGAAATGCTGGATACTGCCCCCAGCATCATCCATCAAATGATCCTACCACTGGGCTGTCTCTCTGGGGGCTGTGGATCCACTGGTTTTTCACATTGCCTGAACTATATCATATTAGTGAGAACAAAGGCCAGGGATAGCTTTACACAGGAAACCTCACCCTGAACTGTACCTGCCAAACATCCCCTTCACTGTTCTGGTTTCCTAGTTCTAGCTATTGAGCTGCTCGCCGCCTGCCAGGGCATTGAATTCCTACGCCCTCTGAGAACGACAACCCCATTGGAGAAGGTCTACGACCTTGTGCGCTCCGTGGTGAGGTAAGATCAGATAAACACTTTCCCCAGAGTGGAAAGCAGCTGCTGGCAGTGGGGGTTAATGTTTGCCCAATGTCTCGTTACAGGCCCTGGATAAAGGATCGCTTCATGGCCCCGGACATTGAAGCAGCTCACAGGCTGCTCGTGGAGCAGAAGGTGAGTGCTGGCTTTTGGCTTGTGCATAGGACTGTCTAGAACCCTTTTCCTTTGTCCATGCCAACTGCTGTTTTTGCTGCCCAATGCTCTTCATGGTCAAGTGGCTTTTGTAGCGAGTGGCAGTTTCTCTCTCCCAACTCTTGCACATAAGAGCATTAGCCTGGTAACAAGACAAGAAGAAGTATTTTTGCCTTGAATCCTTTCACCTTGTCCCCTTGGAGCTGCGTCCTTTCCCATCCCTTGTCAACTCCCTCCACATGTTCTCCCACAGACCTTGCTCTATCAGCCTCTCTGGTTCTGCTCCTCTCATACAACATATCCCACCCAATAACTTTTCTTCAGGGTTTCCTGAGCTCATACTTTGATGTCTTAGCTGACCTTTTCTTTGCCTCTGACTCTGCTGTTTCACATTGCTGTTTCACAGGTGTGGGAAGTGGCTAAACCTTACATTGAGAAGTACAGGAGGGAACACATCCCTGAATCAAGACCCATTTCACCTACAGCTTTCTCCCTGGGATCACTGAGAATGAGTGCAGATGATAGTCATGACCACGGGCACCAGAATGAACTTTAAGAGTTGTGATCCTCTGGAAGAGAGCAGATCCTTTCCAGAACCTTACCTGAGCAGTCTACTCAAACCATTCTACTCAAACTCAGTGTGGTTTGTCCAGGCGACCGAGAGGACCTGACTGTCTAGCTCAGAAGCACCAATAGATAGTAAAGCCTCACTGCTTTCCTCATGTGTAAAAGAACAACTTTGTCATGATAGGGTGATTCTGACTGAATTTCATGAATTTCTGAATACAAATCATTCCGACTCCTGCCAAAGCCAGTATTTGTTTTGTCAATTTTCGTTTGTTTTCTCTTCATCTGTGCCAATGATACCAAACAGCCCAAGTTTGATATTCTTCCCTTTCTTCCCCCCCAATTTGGGTAACTGCTGTGATCCCCTTCATTTTGGCACAAGCAAAATCTTCACACTTTAATTTGTCTCTCTTCTGCAGATCATATGTGAGGTATAGGCTCTTGTATAACAGGTGCATTTTTAGAGCAGGTGCCTCACAAATCAGAAAAGCTGTGGGCATAGGAATGTGCTATGGAGATCATTGCTCCAGAACAAATGTACTATGTTCTGGTGATGGACTACATTTAATGCAGCTTTCCAAGAGCTATGGGCGTGAGCCTGCAAATCAACTGAAGCTTCGCATACAGCTGTAGCAATCTATTTTCCTGTCATGTGTGATGGCGAAAATGTAAAGCAAAAGCTTTTAATTTGGAAGTAAGTAGGACAGGTGACACAGGGGCCAGAAAAGGAGGAAGAGGAGATGTAGGACTACTGAATGTGAACCAGTGCTGAGGCAATAGCACCAAGACCTACACTTCCATGGCTCACCAGTTCTCTGCCTGTCTGCCAAGGGTCCTGGCCCCATAGAGGGGGATCATGACCGAGTGTGCTCTGTGTCACAACACTGACCTCCAGCATAGGCTTTGTTTTGCAAGGGAAGAGTCAGGACATGGATTTCATCTCATGGTGTAGTGATGACATGGCAGTACTGATCTGGCTGAGGGGCATTCAGCACAAGCTGAAAGCCTCCCCAGGCTACTGGCTATGCTGCAAGGGGCAGCCAAAGCACCAGTGTGGGGCTGCCTTAGAGTGTCTGACACCTGCCATGTTACGTGTGCCCTGAGGAGAGGGCTCATGGCTGCTGGCAGCCTAGCTGAGTGCCAAATGCCTTGGGCATTCAGAGAAGAGATTCTGGGCCTTTCTTCCTGTTGACTTCTGCTTTTGACTGCCTGGGATCAAGGGATCCCCAGCACACACTGCCAGACGGAGGGCTCAGGTTTTGCACCGTGCCTGTGCAGAGCTCGGAGGCTCCACTCTGCCTGCACCCTGCATTTAAGAAATGCCTGTGCTCCTCCCCTGACAGCCTTCCCAAATCCCTGTATAAACATTATTTATGAAGGCTGTCTTGGGCAGAATGGACTCTGCAATCATTTACTTGAGATAGTCTTTCAAGCTTACAAAGATCCACACCCACATCTGGTACAACATCTGCTCGCAGGAAAACACATCAGGAGGCAGGAATGCTATTACATTGTTTTTTAAAACTGATTTAGTTGGCTAGCCTGGATCAAATAAAGCATGAAGATACTACAGGGGAGGGCTTGCAGATTTTGTGTGTTAACAGATGTGCCCAAGGCACAGGGAGATCAGAAGGTCATAATAATGCTCATATATGTTTGTGATGGCCTTCAAATAACTGTTAATCACAATGAGATCATTGTCCTTCTTCAAGGGTCTGGTTCACTAAAGCACTCTGCTCTGTATCACAGATTATATTGCTTATATCAATAATTTTTTTTTATGTGAAGTTCTTCATGCTTGTCAGGTGCAATTTTAGGACTTCACCTTCAGAAAGTCAATTCTTTTTACTTCTGCAGCCACCATCCATTTGAAAATTTAGAAAATAAGGAAAGTCTTAGTCCATGGTATTCAAAGACCCTCCTACCCTAGAACCCCTGCTTAAATACTCCAAAAGCTTAAATTCTCCAGAGCTGTATCGTCCTTTTTTCTATATACTGTATTCCTAAATTATGTTGCAAACTGTGGGGAAAAAAGCAGTAGTTGAAAGATAAATAAATGAAAGAGTGCTTCAAAAAAAAGTTAGGCTCCTAAGTCTCAACATGGCTTTGAGTAAAAGTTATCATACTTAACTTACCAGAATAACATTCAAACTTCCACAAACAAATGCAACACGTTATTTCAGATTCAGCCTAGAGTAAATAAAATTAGGTCTTTTCTGGAACATCTGTATGACACTGCATGTGATCTTCTCCCAACACAGCCAAGGGCCATCCTAAATGCTTGCCTGAGCCCCTGGCCCTCTGTCACAGGTTACTTAACATCACGCTCTCCAGTAAATCTTACCTGGATCCAAACTCTGTTTATTCATTGCCAGTTTGTTTTTGTTATTTTCAAATATAATAATATTATAGATTAATTGTATAGGAAAACATTTTTTGGAAACTGTCTTATTTAAGATGCATACAATTAGAAATAATTTTATTGTGCTGAAGAGAAGGACAATGGACATTGAGATGCACCAAATGGGTAATGCTTGGTAAAGTTTATTTGAATAAGACTGAAGTGAGCAGGCAAACAATTTACTGGTAAATATAAATCTGATTTGTCTGTTGCATTGAAATACTCCGTGCTAATTTCATTTTAGTAGCTTACTAAACTGCTGCCCTCTCTCAATAACTGCTCATTGTCTCACACCTCTCATTTTCATAGATGACTTTTCCTTTAACTATAACATAGTTGATCAATGCTTCATGTCCACCAAACTGGTAAATCAAGTGCTCCCACCTAAAAAACAAGATGTTTAAGGATATATAAACTTGCATAAGATCAGGTCACATGCCTAACATACCTGGCAATTTTATAAGATTTGCTTGAAAATGGGAAAACCTTATTCCATGACTACATGTTCTCTCTTGCTGCACGAATAGAGTGAGTCTATCAGTAGAGAATTTATTCCACAAAATAAACACATATTATCTCTAGGAAATTTGTAATTAGGCATGGATTACTTGTAATAACAAAACTCATAGGCTTTATTTTCCACTGGGGTAATTAAGGAAAATGAAAGTGGGTCTGAAATGCTACCTGTGTCCCTTTATCCAGTGAACATAACTAAGGTTAAAGTATATTGCAAGTGCCAATGGAAGAACAAACCTTGATGAATTTATGATAAGAAGATCCCCCTGCTTGCCGACCTCCAAAGAGCCATGTGTGTCTGATTTTCCCAGAGCATAAGCTGCATTAATGGTGGCAGCTGCCAGTGCTTCATTCATTGACATCTTCATGTTTACACAGGCCAGATGCATCACCATAGGCTAGTAGGCAAGGAAGAGAACAATGGGAGTTACCAGGAACACAAAGCTGTTTATGCTTCAAATCCCTAAACACACTCCTCCTTCCTTGCACAACAGGAGTTGTTTTGTATACAGAATGAATTTTGCCAAATGCAAAACTAGAACTCTAAAATCAGTAGCTTTGAGAGCATTTTAGATAGGCCTCTCAGGGCATATGAACCCATTCTGGTTTCAAAACTTTCTGGCAAAAACTACCAATACACACAAACAAACACAGGCAGCTGTTTGTGTGGGGCATGCAGCTCTCCTTGTGCACATGAAACCAATTTGAAGTGTGCAAGACCTATACACAAGTTGTACTAGTAAGAAATTTCATAATTCTATGGTGTCAGTATTAGGATTATCTTACCATTGAAAAACAGTATGCATTAGGATTAAAGTCACTGCCAAGAGCAACTATAACACCTTCTTCCAACATTTTTCTAGCTTGAGGTTGCTTCAGTCTAGTGGGAAAAATAAACTCATCAGTACAATTTGCTTAGTTATCATACAATGGTTTACAAGGGCAAAAGTCATCCCTCAGTTTGGCTACATTCGTGCATTCAATGACATTGATCCTTATGGAGATGAAAGCCCAAATTCTCTTGCATCTCTGCCTATCACCCTATGGACAACATAAATGGGAAGTGTGAGCCACAGCTTTGCAGTAACAGCATGTGGCAGCTGCCAGTGTGAACCACCAGGCTCCAGACCACTGAAATTCTGGTATTTATCCAGACCTCAGCCACTTAAGAATTTATAAAATGAAAATCTTCATTTCTGAAAAAAACTAATTTTTAGCTCCTACAGCTTCAAAAACAGGCCCCAGAATATAAGCAGTGGCACATAGAATGTAATAGTCTGGATTTTTGAGTCTGTTGGTTTAGTCTGCGTACATTAGAGATCTTTTCACTTAGCAATTATAATGCAAAAGATGTTTTCAATAACTTCAGTGTCTGGAGTAGCCATTTTTAAATTGTTCAGCCCCTGGATTAATCTGTTTAAGTGTTTGCAGGGGTGGGAACTTAGAAGTACACTCTCTAGGAAGTTTTAGTGATAGTTGCTGTAAAGCCACTCCGAATCTACTGTGACACTCCTCAGCAGTCTCAGAGATTTTGGAGGATTTCCAGCAGAAATAAGACACAAGGAGGAAGGCTCATTCAGTTCTCTGTATGTGTGATTGCCTTCACTGACCTAGACTGATCCTTAAGGCATAGACACATGCTCATGCTTTTAGATTAAAAGTCCCTCAAACCACACACAAGGATTTGCAGTTACAGAAGTTTCCCTTCAATCTAGTGGCCTTACCTTAGCATGTAGGCTGTTGTTGGCAGGAGGACAGCAGCACACTTAGCTCTTGCCATTGCCACAATACCTTCATCACTAACTTCTTCCAGGTGGCTGATGGCCCGGGCTCCTAGTTCAGCTCCAAGCTAAGTAAATTTTCAACCAAATTACTCACTATTCTCAATTAATTCAGTTTAAAAAATTGTTTCTAAACAACTGGAAGAGACAATTCACTATTAATGCAAAATATACCAGAAGAGAAATAGTAAAAAATGCTTGAAAGAACAATCAGAATACAGAGATAAACTATTTGTTAATTTACTGCAGGAAAAGTTGATCGCTTTATCCCCCCATGGTGCAGAAGCACACCTTCAGTGGTGTATTTAACAGCCTCACACACAAACTATGTGAGAGCCATGGATGAAAACATTATCAACTCCTGTTCATAAGGATCCATCAGAAAATAGTTCACAAAACTGAATGCTGCCTTCAGTTGGGAAGTCAAATAGGCTTCTATGATCAACCAAGTTTTTGGTTTGGTTTGTTTTTTTATGTACCTCTTGGGCTGACCCCACAGGAAGGAAGCAATATTTAAATGATGGTGAAACATGGTGTTAAGAGACTTTCTTTATCAAGATATTTGGGAACCTAGTCTTGACTAAACCACCTTTCTAAGTGTGTTCAGATATTCTGATATCTGAGTAATGAGACCACTGTGCTCACTGCAATTTGACTTGATGCTTCTAACAGGACATTTAACAAAAAAAAAATATTTTACAAGTTGCATAGAAACCATGTTCTTGTCATTCTTGGGTGCATGGATATCCACCTTCCTGATCTGTATCCTATGTGGAAGATAAGCAAAGTCAATGTTTGATTAGCCAGTCCATGTTAGTCCCAGAGGTCAAGGCTTCCTCCCACGTCCTTAACTCCAAAGCTGCACATGCACTGCTCCTCCTGGCATCTATTTCTATCAGATGGTCTATTTCATAAAGTCTTAGAAAAGACAACCTCAGTTCTGAGAACTGCAATTCTTTCACAAATTGGGCTCTCACAGGAGCAAAAATTAATGTTAAGAAAGACATACCTCAGCAGATTTCATCGGATGGAGTTCATCACCATGGAAGTTAATCTGTAGCCCTATATCTTTTCCAGCTTCAAGTATTCTCCTTGTAGACTCCAGATCAAAGACTCCCTTCTCACAGAACACATCTATATTGTTAACATGTATTTCACCACTTAGTTTGAGTTCTTTCAGTTTAGGAAGGTGGTTATTGATAATGTCATCTGTGGCTTCAGTAGCAGTTTTCCCTCTAACCAAAAGAAAATGTTACAGAGCCATATGAGTAACATCCTTGAAGCCTGGCACACATTCAGGCCATACATGCAATTACTGAATTACTTAGGAAATGATGTAAATATAAATCCCTCAAAAAACTTTCAAATTATAAAATTAAGATCCATTGTAATTCATGTACTCTCCAACATGAGTTACTACTTTCCATTCAAAGAATATTAGATTGTATTACTGAATGTTTTCAATAAGGTTGGTATCTTGGATGCTAACAAAGATATGGAATACTCTGAAACATTTTTTTCTGCTTTCTTATTCATGTATTCTGGCTTCTTTATATTGTAGTCTAAAATACAATTTTTAAAAAATATGTAAATGAGCATTTAAATATGTTAAATGGTATTCATACAATATTGTTATGCAAGTATCAAAGCTCAAAGAGGATATGCAGTATAAGTCATTATTTTTAATTTACCTCTCCTCCTTTTATATCATTCAGAGTGATGGACAGATAACTGTTTCTAATTAGAGGGGCTTCCCAAGGTTTGATTTGCCAAAGTCAGAATAATTCATGAACCCTCTATTACATAAAGATAACCCAGGAGAGATCACTAAATGCCTTAGAAAGAGCGAATGACCCTGAAACATGCAGTTGAGTTAGCATTTTCTAATTTTAATATCTAAGAACATGGAATGTACGGCAGCTAAATACCTGAGAATCTCAATCTTATTTCAGGCTCTGTAAGGCATGCAGACACTATGGGGCACTATGGAGTGCCACACATGCCCGAGCTGGGAGCCATGCAATGGCAGTGAATTCAAGAAGCCAAATTCTGCCTGAATTCATAAACAAGGTTATAAAACAGAGCCCTTATTCCATTCCCTTCTCACTGAAACAGTCATTGGGGTTGCTCAGCCTCTGATCGTGATGCTAAAAATCAGACATTCCCCAAACCGTGAGTTTGATTCAAAATGATGACTGCAGGGAACAAGGAAGAACTGTCCTCCTGGTCAAAATGAAAACCCAAGCCACAGTGTAAGTTTGAGGGCTAGCATAAAATTGAAGCAAAATACTCTAAACACAAACATTTGATTGAAAAAAAAAATTAAGAAAGGATTTTAAAAGACCCAAACTGGAAAATACAGATAACTCAGTATTTCCTTCAGGAAATTTCCTCAAATCCCCAACTATCTTTTCTCCTTACTTAAAATACAGTACCCTTACTATAACTACATTTTATTATGTTTTATGTGCATCAGTGGGGACATAAGTGTGCAAAGAATGAGAAGGCACACCTGCCTTTCTAACACATGAGAGTTAGTATGCTTGTGAAAACACTGGAATTTATTTGATTGGTTCATAGAAATGCTCAAATCATTTTGGTGGGAAAGACTATTTATCAGTATTTTGACTGAGATCCTGCCAAGGTTTTTAAGGGAGAGAGAAAGGATAGTTTGGGGTGAAAGGTCAGTTTTATTTTACCATTAAGTCCTCTAAATTTTAGTAGAACTTCTTGAAAGCAGCAGTTGCTGCCTTCAGTTGATTTTAGTTTCTTTAGCCATAACCATCTTCCAGTGACTGAAGATGAATGTCTTATGTAAAATGCCTCCATATTCATTTTGAATGAATCCTCCAAGATTCATTTTCCATAGTTAGAATGACAAAGGCTAATTTACCATCCTGCTCCAAATACACAACAATTAGATTGCAAAAAAATATTTTCTGGGTCATGGTTTCATGAACATTAGAAAAAGTTGGGGTTTTTTGGGGTGTTTTTTTTAAGTATGTTTTTTTTTTCTTTTAATGAACATCTCTTGAATATTGCCACACAATAAGCCTGCCTCCATCTCACAAGCCTTGTCTTGTAGCAGCCTACCACTTAGTATGTCAAAATATCCAGCTAAAACTCCTCATTAATTCCTTCATACACTGAAATCTGGTAACATGAAGATGTAATTTTCATCATTGCAAAATAAAAATCAAAAGCGAGAAAGATGATACATCTACTGGAGCCATCAGAATAATTGATCAAACACAGTTTAATCTTCATCTCATAGCTACAAGATACATGCAAGTCTTCATTGCATGGAAGCATAATTAAACATTGTTTATGGAGCTACATAAAGATTAAATATGGTATTTTTGTTGTTATTTGGCCAAAATGAAATCTCATGTCAGAGACTGATCTTGAAGGATAGCAGCAAATGCAAGCAGAAGAACTTTCTCTAAAACCCTCTAATCTGTGTTATGGTCAGGGTGAGCATCAGCTGCGGGCAGGGGTTCTGTATTAAGCCTATGTTGGCATTTAGGAGTCACTAAATAATGTTGCCCTGCCTTCCTTCAAATTAAAATTTAGGAAAGCTTCCTATAAATACTGTCTGCTGTTTTTCAAGTGTGTTGTATTTTAGGAGCGATGCAGAATAAGCCAATCTTCAACGTGAGGCAGCAGTACTTAACAAGAGAAAGAAAAGCCAAGTCCTACTACCTGGGCACAGCGTGAGCTCCGCAGTACGTTGAGGAAATGCCAATATCCATGGATTTCCTAGCACGTTCGATCACCCTGAGCATTTTGAGCTCGGTTTCCAAGTTTAAGCCATATCCACTCTTGCACTCCACCAGCGTGGATCCTGCTCTGAGCATGCGCTCCAGGCGCTGCTGGAAGGTCACGAACAGCTCGTCCTCCGTGGCCTTCCGAGTGTGCTCCACGGTAAAATGGATTCCTCCCCCAGCCTGGTGGATCTCCATATAGGAGGCACCTGCCAGCTTGGGTTAAAGAAGAGAAAACAAAAACCACCCCCCATGCAATTAGCTATGAGCGTTTTCCATCTAAGAGATACTGAAAAGTGCCTTGAGGTCTCTTTGCAGTGAGAGAGACAAAGAGAGGAAAAAAAAAATAATCCCCATTAATTCTTCCCTCTCCCCCTTCCACTTAAGTGAAGAAATGTAGTAAGAAGTGGCATAAAGAGAATTACTCTGAAGATTTGCTTTCCCCTGAGTCCAAGGGAAAAACCAATCTCTAGCTCAAAAATTCATTTACATGGAAAAGAAAAAGGAAAGAAAAAAAATCAAGACTTAGATTGTAATAGATGGCAGTACTCCTGTATTGCTTCGATTAATGCAAAAATATATCAAGGGTGGCTGCAAAGGATGCAGGTACACTCCTCTCTCAGTCTATCAGTATTCAAAAATCATCCCTCCTCCCTCAGGTAGATTATCTGACAGAAATTATGTCTTTTTCCGTAAAAGAAAGATGAGAGTCACCAGGAAGTAGAAACAGTTATACATTAAAAAAAAAAAATAAAAGAAAAGGAGGAAGAAAAATCCATCTGTGTAATTTTATGCTCTTACCTTCATTGCAAACTCATGAACCCTATCACCAGCCCACACTGGATGCGTATGTGCATCCACCAGGCCTAAAGAAAACAAAATAAATGTACACTTGGGTTACTTCACTGTGTAAGAGAAAAGATTATGAACAGGCAAGCAAATTAAATAGACAGCAGAAGCTCCCCTAAAAAGTCTCTATTAGGTAGAGAAAAATAAGAATCCAACCAGACAAATATGATTTTCTTCAGAGGCTATTAATTTTCTTTCCCTTTTTTTTTTTTTTTTTAGGTCTGTCACCTTAAGCAAAATGTCTCCAGGTAAATGCATCAGTTGCTGAGTTTGTCATGTTATTTTGATAAAGTTTTCAAAGAAAAGAAGAAAGAAGAAAGGAAGAAATAACAGAAGAAAGGATAAATAACAGACTTCGAAAGAATTCATTAAACTTTAAACCTGTACTCTTTCAAAAAAGGCAAACTGCTTAGGCTGGGCTTAGCACACGAGACTTCCACTAGCAACACTTAGTGCAGTGGGAGCCTTTTCTACAAGCTCTGAAAGAGACACTGCTGAATGGCAAGGCCACTGTAAGAGAGAAACACAGGTCTAGTTTATGGACTAGCACCACTTGGATAGTTTAACATGCAAGAGACTTGCCCATCTTTTGGGGATTTTTTTATCAGGCAAAGTTGTGGAATATGTGACTTAAAATCCCTTTTGCCTCCAAACAGTTGTGAGTAGGATGGACAGACTGAGCTCCGTGGCTGAATGGCTGATGGGCTGAGAAAAGAACAGTGAATCTGAAGAGTCGCTCTGCGGGTCAGCTACATTCCTGTTGTGATCTATGATACAGAGGAACAGATCCGAAGTTAAAACAGGAGGAGACAGAGCTCCACCATGAAGCCCAAAAGAACCCTTAAATATCTCCAGTGAGGGAGACTCCACTGCCTCTCTGGGTGATCTGTGCCAGTGCTCAGCCACCTGCACAGTGAAGAAGTTCTTTCACACGTTCAGAAGGAACTTTCTGTGGATCAGTTTGTGCCCATTGCCTCCTGTCCTATTGCTTGGCACCACTGAGCAGAGCCTGGAAACCTCCCGTGGGCACCCTCCCTTCAGACACACAGACAGTGGTGAGGTCCCTTCTCAGCCATCTCTTCTTGAGGCTGGACAGACCAAACTCTCTGTCTCTCCTCATAAGAGAGATGCTCCAAACCCTTCATAACCTTTGTAGCCTTCCAATGGACCCACTTCAGGAGCTCCACATCTCTCCTGGACTGTATCCCAGGACTGGACACAGCACTCCAGATGTGGTTTCACCAGGGCTGAGCAGAGTAACAGGATCACGTCCCTGAGGTGCTGGCAGTGCTGTTCCTTTGTAACATAAAAATGCACGTACCTGGTAACACACACTTCCCAGAGCAGTCAATTATCCTTTCAAATGTTGCTTCTGAAAACTGATTGCGAATAACATCTGCCTGGCCCACAGCTTTGATACAACCATCCCTGCAAAACACAGTCAATGAGCAAAGGACGTGTGAGCCTGCTTAAAAGTCAAGTGCTCAACGACAGAGCTCCTGGAACCATAGGGGCAAGACCTTCAGCAGGACTGAAGATGCACATCTGGAGGTGGTTCGCTCATTTTACAATTCACAGCAAACACTAGGGTAATGCCATGCACTTCAAGCTTCTTGCCATAACGCTTGTCCGCTGAGATCCCTCTGGATGACACCTTAGTACTGCTCTGCTCTAATTCCTGCTAGGTATCACTGTTTTCCTCCTGAGGATCAGCGGGCATACAGCATCGCTTCAGCAGGGCACACGTCGCCTCACTCAAATCATGCCTCGTACCCTGGGAACTACAGGGATCAGCCTCTCTGGGACTGCTCCCCCAGCGGAGTTGGAGGATTGTACCGGGAAGCCTGGACTGCGCTTGGGGGACGCTTTCCCCCCCCTTGCACGGAACCAGCCCCTGCTCCCCGAGCGCAGCAGAGCCCCGTCCCGTCCCGTCCCGTCCCGTCCCACTCCATCCCGTCCCGTCCCGTCCCGTCCCACTCCATCCCGTCCCGTCCCGTCCCGTCCCGTCCCGTCCCGTCCCGTCCCACTCCATCCCGTCCCGTCCCGTCCCGTCCCGTCCCGCACTCACAGCCCCACCACCAGGCTGGCAGCCCGCAGCACGCCCAGCCCGGCAGCGCCGTCCCGCCGCAGGTACGGATCTCGCCGCCCGCACACCAGCACCAGCTGCTCGGCGTTCTCCAGCAGCAGCCGGTGCCGCTGCCGGCCCGCCATGGCACCGAGCGCCGGGGCTCAAAGTCCCCGGGGAGGCGCGGCCGAGCGCCCCTCCCGCAACCCGTCCTGCCCCCCCCCGTCCTGCCCCGCCTCGCCCGACCCCGACCCCGACCCCGGCTCCGGACCCGGCCTTGGCCCTGCCCGGCTCCCTCTGCCCTGACTTCGCTGCAGCCCGCTCCCCACTCGGTCCAGGATAACGTGACAAGATCACGCTATGATATGCTTATTCCTCAAGGACTCATTTTCAAATACACTGTCAGAGCTACAATTAGAATGTCTGTAAACATTCTTGTTTACAATAATGTTGCAGTTCTTATAAACAACTTGTAATTAAAAACAAAAAGCCCGAAGTTAGAGATGAGTCTCAGATCAAATATTGGCTGAATTTTCCTTGAACTTGTAGATTAGTTTTTTTCATCCGCTAAACAGACCTTTCCAATAATACACACAGCATGATGAAATGTCCTGAAAGGGGACACTATGCCTGCCTTAACACAAGTTAATTACTAGTGAAATTTACTGAATGCTATTTCCTTGTTTACAGAAGCAGCAGAGGTCAGTAAACCCTCAGGATCAAACACAGAAAGTGACTTGCAAATGTGGAATAGATCCAAAGTAAATTGCAAATCTGTTATGTAGCTTTGACTTCCCTCATGTCGGATTGATCTTAACATCACATTTACAAATATTTTTTGCATAAGTGAAAGTGAATTCTGCATTATTTTTTTTTTTCCCAGTGTAGAACCTTGCATCTCTCAAACCGTGGAAACATTGCCTTTTCTCAGACGAGCTTTCTGAATTCTCTGTTCCCAGATCTGTCTTTGGCACATCTCATAATGGCCCAGGGAGGGGGAGACCTTTTGGGGGAACACCACCGTTTGCCTCAGGGGACACCATTTGGTTCCCCCTGAGCACAGTGCAACCTTGCCAACCTCTGTGTCTTGGTTTCCTTTTCAAGCAAACTACAGCTAAAGGAAAAGGAGCTTGTGTGCACCTGTGTCCTGTCAGGAGGGGGATGTGAACCTGGTACAATTCCAGCATCTGGACTCACAGCCAAAGCTTGTCCTTCTTTGCAGTCTGTGAGCTGCACAATACAAAACTGGTGTTTGCAGCAATTCTTCTCTTCATAATTATAAGGATTTAGGGTCTTCTCAGGAAGGTTGTGTGATTTTTTTGTGTACTCCAAGGAATGGGAAGGTTTCCAAGTAAAAAATAAACAGCAAACAACCTAATATTTAAATGAGAAACACACAAAAATAAGCTCAAAACTACGTGCGCTATGTGTCATGCCTCACTATTTCTAGGCTTTTTGACCACCTTTTCACCGTATTTAATAAGTGGTTTTGCAGGGCATAATCTTTTCCTGAGAGTGTCCTGCTACTTTGTCTCCAATTTCTTTTATCCTATTAACAGCTGGAACAACCTCATCTTGCATTCAACATGTAAAATCACAAGCCCTTTTATTTGTGTCTTTAATACACACCTAAGTGAATGTCTGCAGTTCTTTTATCTTTTGGACTTGCTCCAGAAATGAAAAAATCTGTATTAATAGGGCTTGCTCCATACGAACTAAGAACCAGCTCCAATTACTCTGATATATTCAGAGTACCTTACCTTCACCTGCACTGCAATTCTGTCCACATCATTTAGGACCAGGATCTAAGTTAAGCACACGTTTAAGTCGTTGTCTGATTTGATCTGCATGGGTTCTTCCACTGAAATGAATGGAACACTTGATGGTAGCAAAGAGAAACATGTCTCTATTTTTGCAGCATAACTAAACTTAGTTATCACGTTATGCACCAAGGTATTACTTAGTTAAAGTGTCTGATGCCTGGTGCTATGCAAAAGTAAATGGTCTGAGTTTGAAGTCTAAGGAATGCAACTATCAAGAAAAAAAAACAGATAAAACATCTCAAAATAATTGGAAGCTATGTGAAAGGATCACACTTTTGTTGAGGATGAAAACTCAAGACTATTAAGCAGCTCATTTGTCTGAAAGGGGGAGACAGATTACATGAGAAAAATATCTTTGTTTTCTTAATTATGAGTTCTTGCTAAGTTCACCTGTCTTTCCTATTATTCATCTTACTGTAGATTTTCAGATTGGTTGTTTATTTTTGTTTTTTACCTTTTTCTATATAGCAATTTTATCTAGATATTCACCAACTGTGTCTGTCTACTTTCATTCATTTCTCAACAGCCCCCTGCAAAAACATGTGGCTGTTTTCCTGATGATGGGTACAGGCTGTCTGTTCTGGAATATCAACAGCTCATTCTTCAGTTAGGAAGTATCTGCCACATTAAGGCCATTATACACAAACTGCTTCCTTGCTTCTTTTGTGCTTTGGCTTGTTTTCTGTCAAAAAAAGGTTTCTACTCATTTTAAACTGCTGCAGGATTTTCCTTGTCTGAAGATTTTTCCTAGCACAAAAATCAGCGCTTCACCAACAACCACTGGTATTCTACAAATTCTCATCCTGTACGAATGGAATCAGAGGAAGTGCTATGAATTACAGGTAGCTCTCTCTACAAAGCAAAAATATTTTCTTTACCCTCGGGGGAGGAATTAAGCACTCTGGCTGTACAGCACAACTCCAGACATCCTTCTACAGATATGACTGTTGAGGAACAGCCACATTAATCTATGCACACAGATACAAGAATCAGAAGTTTGGTTTTCCCAGTTACTCTGAAAAGCTGAAGCTTGGCGAGTTGTCACAGTGATGGCCCTACCTGCTGATTCAATACTCAGATGACACATGACAAACTCACCTCCAGTCCCACTTCCTCCTCAAGAGGAAGAGCTTTCAGATCACTGCCAGCCCATTGCTGTCAAGGAATTGACGGATACTGAGGTGACAGTCTCAGCCTTTGCTCCTCCAGTACTGGTGGCACTGTGACTATCAGTGGCAGCATAGGAAGGGCACTACCCTGCATCATGAAATTAACAGGATGTGCTGCATGGCAAACCAGGTGAAATGCCTTTTTACCTCTCATTCCTGCCACCACTAAGAACACAACTGGTTGTTCTAAGGATTCCTAGGCTCATTGCCTATTTTATTTTGCTCATTTATCCTTGTGTTAGTAGTGATTTTAGCTTAAATAGTTCTTTTCCCTTTCCCAATGGGATTACTGGGTACTTCAGCAGAGCTGTGAAGCCTCCATACTGCCAAGAAGGGTTTGGTTTAAGCAATGAAACACCTGTGCAAGTATATCCAAAATTATTTTTCCCTTATGATGGAAACTTACATAAGTAAATATTAAAGGAACACGTAGATAGCTGAGGGATGACTTCCTAAACAGCAAGGTATTTCTCTGCAGGATCTATCCTGACAGGTTGGTGTCCCTCCCCCAGTTCACATAACCATTGCTCAATCCTAATGCAGCCCTGAGCACACAGCACTGCCCAGTCCAGCTGTCTCTGCAAGGATGTGTCATCCCAGGCAACAGGGCTGGAGATCAGCACTGCACATGCACCTAGTGCAGCCACAACCTGTGCAGCTTTTAGACAGGACATCCAAGTAACCTTTCCATTCTTCAGTGGACACACACAAAGAACACTCCCATTCTGCAGTCTCTTGTCTCAACTCTATTAATGCCACTGAAGTCTGTGGATCTCTACAGCTGCCAGGAGGCTTTTGCCTGTGTGGCTTTTGGCTACTAAGTTGATACAAGTTAATGACCCTACAGCCACACTTCAAGGTTCCTGACTCAAACTTTCTGAGAGGAACTGGGGTATAACAGATCTCCACACCTCACCTGCAGTGAAATCTTCCCCACTAATTCCAAATGTTTTATAAACAGGTTTAAAGATGAAATGTATTTAGTTACTATATACATACTGTAAAATATAAAGACAGCCAAGTCCTCCTGTGTTTCAGATGGGAAGATAACTGATAATTTTTTAAATACTCACTTTCCATTTTAATATTTTCAGCTTTAAAATGAAACAATTACCTGTTGCTCCTCCAGCATTAATTTTTCAGACACCAATAAAATATTAAAGAGCTTTTAAAGGGTTAATTTCCCCCCACTAAAACAATGGAAATAAAGTAAGCACCTTACTATAAAAGTATGAAAAACAAAAAAGAAAAAAAAAAGTTTATTTCAGAAATACAAAACACCTATTCTCTCATTTCTCCATCTTCTTCCTCTTCTTCCACACCTCTGATGTACAAAACATTATTGCACCTGTAAATAGAACCAAGAGCTCCCTTAGCTATCAGCATTATCATTTTCCCCACATAAAACATGCTTTAAACATTTTTCTCCTTGAATGTAGCCTGGCAACAGCCAAATTCTACAAAACAAAATGCTGTTGTTGGCCTTGTACACCTTTGTACTTGTACAAGTACATTAAATTGTGCAACTTCATAAATGTAGTAACTGTTTGAAAATGCTGTACAATTTTATTTTTTTTTTTACTTTTGGGTGAACAGTTATGGTCAAATTTAGCTTCCAATCATGTAAAACGTTTCCAGTTGCAATACACTAGTTTACAATGTCAAAGGATTCCCAGATATACAAAAATGTGAAAAACAGAAGTATTTAGTTGTCACAAAGGGGATAGTAAATGTTTTTAAAAATATATTCAAAATTCATTTTTTCCTCCTCTCAGAAGGGACTTTGATATAAAAGACACATTCATAGCCTTCCTGCAAAAGCAACACGTGGCATCTTAATTTGACAAGAAATACAGCAGCCACCAGTATAAGCTTTAATGCAAATGGTGAGGAGATTTAGAGCCTTCCTCCACCATAAAGAAATACCCCAATTACCTTATCAAAACTTCACCGAGGTGTCCAGACAACGCGCCATCTATGTACTCCTCTGTGTTCGCAAGCTTTAAAGGAAAATGAGAAAAAAATCAGAACGACGGCAATAAAAGCGGCTTCACAAAGCCCACGACAGTTCTGCCCACAGCCCAGGGCTCGGCTACAGCTCCCACACTGTGCCGCATTCCCACCGAGGGACCGCGGCATCCCCGCGGCATCCCATCATCCCGGCTGCGGGAGGGAAAGGACACCTTCCGCTAGGCCAGCTTGCTCAGAGCCCCATCCAGCCCGGCCTCCAACGCCCCCAGCGATGAGGTATCCACATCGCCGAGAGCCGGCACCCCCGCTCCCTCACCTGCATGTTCATGTAGCCGTCCACGGAGACGAGGTAGCCCTTGTACTCCATCCCCCACTTCAGCTTCACCATCACCGGCTTCCCCGTCAGCCCGTTCAGGAACGGCTTGGGGTTGAGGGGCAGGCTCTGGCGGGGGAAGCACACGGTCAGCGCCGCCCGCCTCCCGCTCCGCCTCGCCCGGCCGCCTGGGGCCGGCAACCGAGCGGCTCCCGCCCCTCCCAGCGCCCGGCTCCCGCCCCTCCCGGCTCCCGGCTCCCGCTCACCATGGCGGGAGAAGCGCAGACCCACGCGGGACAACGGGAGGCGATGGGAAGCGGCTCCGCTCCCGCTTCCCGTTCCGGGGGCGCCGCTCTCCCACCTCCGACCTCTCACCCGCTCCGCGCTCCCCATAGGCTGGAGCGCCCCGGCGCGCCGAGCCGCAGGCGCGCCCGCTCATTGGCCCAGCGGTGCCGCGGGCCTCTCTCATTGGCCGAGCCGCTCAGTTTCCCCGCCGTCCCCGTGCCGACCAATCGCTGTTGGCTGCAGGGTGTCAGCCCGCGCCCTCTGCGTGTTCCCGTGCGCGTACCCGCGCCCTGCACCCGCGCGCGTACGCGCACGCCGTGCCCCGTGCCCTGTGCCCCGTGCCCTGTGCCGGTCCCTATGCCGGTGCCCCGTGCCCTGTGCCGGTCCCTATGCCGGTGCCCCGTACTCTATGCCGGTCCCTATGCCGGTGCCGGTGCCCGTGGGACAGCCCTGCGCGGCCCCTGCGGCCGTGCCCGCCCTGCACGCCGCGTGTGCAGCTCGGTGCCGCTGAGCGCGGGCTCGTCCCCGCGAGGTGGCAGCGCCGGAGCGGCGCGGTGCGGTGGCCGAGGCACCCGGCAGGAGGGCTTCGACAGCTTCTTCTGGTGGTGCCGGACAAAGCCTGGCGGCGTCCATCCGTCTGCGAGAATAGATGCGCGCACCGGCACATTTTCCTGATTCCACACGCAAAGATAGAAAATCTCAGAGTTTCTAGGACGCATTAAGTGCGAATTCCCTGTCAGTGTCTTCTGACCCCCAGACGAAGATGGTTTTGGGTGTAGAGAGCGAGAGTCGTGAAGCGTCCGTCCTGCACTGGTTATAATTTATGTCTTAGTCTTTGATGGGCAAATATGTTGAGCCAACGTCTGTAGCCTTTACCAATTTGTCACATCCTCACTGTCTCCTACTACTCTATGTATAAATTCATCAAATGCCACAATGTGTATTTCTGCCCCTGCGTACAACATATTCCCTTGAGCTCCAGTGTATTGGGTGCTGAATGTGGAAAACACACATTCAGGAAACTTAACCTTTCAGTAACAGAACTGTTGTGGGGTTTGTGCACTTCACATTCCAAAAGTGAGTCTAGTGCCCTAGTATTGAAAGCAAAACCATTATCGCCTCCTCAAATTTGCTTGTTTAAAGCTGTTGGTGCAACCAGCCATCTTCTCCAGGTCCAGATTGTCCTTACGTACAGTGGCACTGTGAGTGTGTAAGAGTGAAGCAGATGGAATTGTAGTTCCCGTTCACTAGCGCATATCAAAAGTGCAGTTACAGAATCACAGAATTGCTGGGGTTGGAAGGGACCTCTGGAGATCATCCAGATCATCCAAATCATCCAGATTTGGGATGTCTCCGGAAAGGAGACAGTTCCTCCCTGGGTAGCATGTTCCAGTGCTCTGCCACCTGAAGAAGTTCGTCCTCATGTTGAGGTGAAACTTCTTGTGAAGATATCTAGATGTGTGTTTCCAAGACTATTAGAAATAAGTGTGATTTTCTTTTAGGGTGTAGTGGATGGGTAACAGAAAGAACACCAAAATCATGCTAATTATCTTTCTGGTAGCAGGACTTACTATGGGCCAACTAAAAGAGTAACTAACTTATAAGATTTTGTTTTGTATTGAAGTCTGAGTTTAGACTATGCAGGAAAAATATGAACACAATGGAAAATGGTGTACATATATAAAACTTTTCATTCCATTTGCAGTATAGCATAGCTGATTTCACTTGATAACATGTATAATGTGGCAGAATGTAATGAGCTTAGTATGAGTGTCTTGAATAAAATCATACTGTAAGAGCAATTTTTGCACCACTCTGACAAGGATGAACATGGGTGTCTATGAATGGCAATATAACAGGTTTGGTATGTTATCTGTAAATAGCACTAGTTATTTTTACATATTAAATCAATTTTGACCACAATGTCTTCTACTCATGTTGTGAAAACTTCTTGTGTACCAAGAAATAGGAGCATTTATATTCCTCTTTTAATACACTCTGTTGCTCAGGTGAGTAAATATTCCACCCCTGTTGTTACCAAAAATGAGCATTTCCCAGGGTCATCCATCTCAGAAAGTCAGGCAGCGAAAGTGTTTGACTTCTAGTTTCATAATTGGTCTGTGAATTCAGATGTCAGTAATCTCATCAGCTGCAGAGTGGGTCTGCAGCAATTTTGTGTGGTGGTAGGGTAGGAAGGAGTACTGAATGCGTGACTACATCTGATGTATTTAACTGAGTAAAATCAGTTAATCAGGAAACGAAATAGCTGTTGTTTTTCTTTTCTCTTATGAGGAATTTGCTGTTTACCTTGTTGACTGAATCATTCTGACTCAGAGACAGTCTTCTTACGCTGATCTCTGGACCTTCAGCACAGGGGTGAAGTTCACCTTTTGTCCTCTTTGTATTTCCCATGTAATAGGGGAAGTAATGATTTGCATTCTTTTCTGCCTTTGGATCAGGGTATTTAGGCTGTTGTGCAACAGGAAATGAACAGGAAAGAGTTGTTGTAATAGATTAATCCAAACTTTAGCTCCTGGGTGGATGGATAGGATTTTCTCTTACTGCTCAGGAGTGAGAATTTAACACAAATGTCTACACTCTGTTCCTGAGGAAACACATTAAGCAGCTGGACATTCAGGGGCAGCAGCATTTCTGATGGAGGGACTGATTAGATGGTATTGTCTGTGTAAGTGGAAATGCTCACTGACATCGATAATGCACTGCGTTGCCGTAAAACCAGGCTGAGAGGAGCCCTGTACCATCTCATTACTGAGAGAAACCTCGGCAGCCCAGAACTCCTTCCTGATTCAGACAAGTTTACTGGGACAGGAACTCCCTGCAGTGACCTGTTTCTGCCTGCCATAAACACATCATTAAGGAAACTTTCAGAGCTGCCCCATATTCCAGCTTCTAATCTGTACATTTAGTGACCATCCCATTCTTTTTCCTAGTGATACGCCAGTGTCAGTGGGCATATCCACTGCATTCTTATTCCACATCAGGCAAACTACTTCTGATATCACAGAGTCATGTCCACCAGAGTAAGAGCTTTGCCATCACATCAGAGACACCATTCTCTGATGTCTCTGACATAGCTGATTCCTGACAAGCTCTCTGTTCTGACTTCTTTGGGATGCAGTGGTTGTGATTCCTGTGGATCTAGGAGTATTTTGAAGCTCTGTGCACCTTTGGGGGGTTTTGCTGTTGTAACAATGCTGTTAAAACATGAAGAGGACCTAGGACTCAGGCCAATTATTGAAGACATGAAGAACATCTCTTTTTCCTTCAGGGATAGGCAAAATGGAACATTTTCTGTTAGGTATCATCCTGGAATGGAAAATTAGATCTTGCCCACAGTTTGTCTGTAGAGAGTATATTGTCTAAAAATCTTTTTCACTAAGTAGCAAAATTTTCTCTAAGTGCAGAAAATCTGTATTATATATCAGCTCTTGCTGACTTGAGAACTGCTATAGCAGTATTGTGTGGACTGCCAACAACCCTCACATGAGGTACAGTCCTGACTTTATGGGGCTTTGTCATAGTAAAACAGTTTTGCTTCGAGCAGTATTTTTTCAGAAATGTCTACCAGTGAAACACCTTTCCTCTCTGCTGATTGTCATTTTAATGACACCAGCTTTGATCAAATCTCCATGTGAGGCAGTAGCCATCCACCACAGACCTTCACCACAGGTTGTCACTGGGAGTAGGGAGGTAGTGACATCAGACTTAAGAAGAACAGAGGGCTGTAATTTCACTCTGAGATTCTCATCAACCAAAGCACAGCCCCACTGTGCTGAAGGGGTGGATATGCAGGATCCAAGTACTAGGAGGCACAAACCTGGTTAGTGTGTTTCAGGCTTCATCCAAGAAACATGCCTTTTTCCACATGCTGACAGACTTACATCTCAGTGTAAGACTGTAGCCCAGAATAGATGCTCAGTCTTGCTGAAAAAACAGGAATCTTTCCATTGGCTCTGCATGTCTGCAGTGGCTAGCAACAGTAATGTGAAGGAACACAAACAAAATGCAAAAGTCTGTTTGTGATGGACTTGTCCAGTGAGCAGGAGACCATGCTGTGAATGACTCCCAGGGCAGGAGGCAGAGGTGAGCCTGGGAAGATAGAAATGAAGAGTTTCTTCTTGAGTAGAGGATTTATGTGCAGTTTCAGATCAGTACAATGTCTTTTTTCTGTAATGATATCAGTATGAGGATGGAGGTGGGGGACAGGTATGCGCTAACAAAAACCCAGATGTTTTGTCCACACCATCAAAGATCTGCCAGAGTGGCTTTTCTGTGAACCTGTCACGAGGCCAGGCTGTGCCAACAAGCAGGGGCATGGGATGGGTATTGTACAGAAATTATTACAGAGGCACATTAAAGCCTCCTTTTAACCATATTGAAAACCTTTCTTTTTCTGTGCAAATAGTGTTCATGCAAATTATACAGCTACACTAAAGAGAGGCCCTTTAAGAATGTGTCTCTGAAAACACAGTCTCCTTTGCCAAAAAATAATGGGACTTCCTTAATTATCAGCTGTTATCTTCTGGGTTTAGCAAACTTTTGTTGCTTCATGTGCGGTTGCTTCTTTCGTGCCTTGGCATTAATGAATTGGAATTGAAATTATGTACTGAGGAAAACAAAGTGATCTGTACAAATAATAAAACAGTGTACTCGTGTGTGTCAAAAAGGAGATCAAGTATTGTGCAGAAGGAATTTGGAAACCGTGCTTTCACACAAACATCTTAATAGATGTTAATAACTGGCTCCAAATCACAGAAATTGTTTAAGGGTTGGTGCTTTGAGAAATCTGTCTGATCAGAACTCAGAAAGTCTGGCTGGTGTTGGAGGCTCTCTGTGTAAGGGCAAGCTCTGCCATAACAGCGGACTTCATCTACTGCCATTTTTAACAGCAAATCTTGTGGGGAGGGAGGAGAGAAAGGAGTTATTGGGCAACAGGCATGTAGGTCAACAGAGTGCTGCTGGTTGAGAGAGACTAGGTATTGTACATATTACCTCACCAGTTCAGAGAGAGAAGGAAACTAGCTGGATAGGAGAAAGTTAGACACACAAATGATGCTGGGTTAAAAGGAGCAGCTGAATCTAGGATTCCTGAATTTCTAAGAAAACTCTGTCTGAGTCCAAGCAATATTCTGGAGAGATGAGGCAGAGAAATAGGAGCCCAGGTCCCAGAGAAACCTGAGTCATCAAGGTTGACTGGCAGCTGCAGGGACAAATGTGTCCAGAGCTCCCTCCATTACACAGTGAGGCTTCAATGTGTTGTGGTTCTATTAATTTGGCTAGATACATCTACTCTTCTGATAGCCAGAGGGAAGAGTGATTTGGGGTTGGAGCCTCTGCAAAGTCTACTGGCTTATTTGCACTCCTCCCAGGAAAGCCAGTGCTGATCCTCAGGGCAGCAGAGTCTCATTTCCAGGAAGGCTCTGCAGAGAAAATCCCCAGCCTCCTGTGCTCCAGAAATGTGCCAGAGGTGACGTCTGCAATTCATGTTTGACTTGAACCTGAGCCCAAGGCCCACATCTCATCTTGGAGGCAGCAGTCACTGCCCTGCATCTGAGACCAGTGGCTTCCAGTGGCTTCTGCCTCTCTGCTAAACTGGTGTTCCTTTGTTAGGGCCTCTCTGGGTGAGGGACTGCCAAGGGTCTACTGTAAAGGCAAATGTACATGTAAAACCTTCCCTATGGAGCAGAGTGGAGGAGAAGCTTTCATGCAGTCAATTTGTGGTCAGCTACCAGAACCCTGGAGCAGCTCATTGCCCATCTGCAACAAGCAGGAGTCTGAGCTTGTGTAGGTGGACAGGCTTTTCTTGGACCCTGCAAACCCCAGAGGCTTAGCCTGGCCAAGATAGGAAGGACTATAGGAACCAGGAATTAACTATAGGGATGGTCAGTTAATTAGGACCAAATGGCCAAGGCAGACAACACAAAAGTCTGCAGTATGCTCATAAGTCAAAATCCCATGGTTCAACACACATCATCTGTTACAAATCCAGGAGAGAGAGCGTGGCTATAGCTGTTTACACCAGTCATATGTCAACTGTCCCCAAATTGCCAGTGCCCTGACTTCTGTACTTCTTGGGGCAGTGCCCAGCTGTATGTGCTGGGTGCAGTGTGGAATCACAGGAATGCCTTTTTTGAGAATTCTTGAAGAGCTCGGTAAGTTGGAATTTTGGCCAGTGAAGTTTCCACTGCATTTTATCAATGACAACTCACAGAGACCAGCTTTATCTAGTTCATTTTTAGCCAGGAGTCCATTGATGTTCTCGTGTTCCCTTGACACAACTGCTTCCTGTAAAGTTGTAAGTTGTCATGTAGTTTGGCATTTCTACTTTCATTTGTTGAGTACTCTGTTAGATCAATTATACAACTGTTAGGTTTTTTCCAAAGTGCACAGAGGATGAGAGCTGGCTTCTCTTTGCCCAGCAGGTGTTTCTGAGGAGGCAGCTGATGTGCCCTGGGCTTCCCTGCTTGGGTCAAGAACCTGGAGAGATGCTATGAGCAATTTCAGTGCTTCTGACAGTGCACTGGCAGTTCCTGATGCTCCTTGCTTGCCCCAGATGACCTGGCCCTTCTGCCACACTGCTCTCCTTGGGTCCATTTCTGTTCTTTGAATATTTGACAGCAGCCACTCTTGCTGTCTGCATTTGGCATGAGTGGCCTCAGCAGCACAGTATAGAGGCATTCACATCCATTTGGTGCCTTCTTTCTCCAGAGCAATGCCTTCTCTGTGGCAATCTGCACTGCAGGTGGTGGGAAGGCTCAGGTGGTGAAGCAGTGCATGTTCTTGTAGTGGGACCCAGGGGGGGCCAGTAGGGGACCACTCCTCTGCCCAGGAATGCAGTGGCAAGCACAGTTCCACCGATAGCTACTGACCAGGCCAGCAAAGGGAAGATCGTGCCCTGATTGTGTTGTTTATTGCAATGCAGGATAGAGACACTTATCTAGTCTGGGTAATAAAAACAATTGAAAAAAGCCTGTTTCTCTGCCAGCAGATATATTGTGGTGTCTGAGCTGGCTCTCTCCAACTAGTGTGTGCAAACTGGGATGACTGAGGTATGTTCAAGGGTTAGACCATGGCCACATCTTACAAGCACAGCAAAAGGTGTATTCTTAACAAAGACCATTTTCTGCAGCACTCAAATTTTTGCTCCAAATTTTTTTTTTCCAGAAGAAACTTTTTCTTTTTTTTTTTTTTTGTTTTAAGTAGAGGGAAAGGAACCTATGTTTTTCCCAAGCACCATTCTTGGAAATGACCTTCTAAAATTTTCTTGAAACATATCAGCTCGGAGCAGATATTTCCTGCTTCCAGGAAAGCTTTTCTAGAGATCTGTCTCCTGTAAATGTTTATACAAACAATTAAAGACTGCCAAAGTTATAAGCAGCAAAGATAGAGGAGCTTAGGATGGAAAAAATTGAAACCTTAATAATAGCATTGCCAACTGCACTAAATAAACAGATGCATTTGATAGGGATTTTGTATAATAAATGCTAGCTTAGACATTAAACTTTTTTACCCTTTTTTTTCTGTATAACAAGAAAAATGTAGCATAGCTTTACACAATGTTGGGTATTTTCTGGGAAATGTTGTATTCTTAAAATAATTCTTAAGGCTGTTTGATCAGTTGTAGGTTGCAATGGACTGCTATTGATGTTCCTTTCCTGTGACACTTCACGTAAGGCAAGTGATTACTTGTTTTGACATATTGTAAAAGATATGTAATTATAAGGGGGAAAGGGCTAGTTCATTCCTGTGACACTTTATGGATTTACATACTTCTGTGCATTGGACATAAAACACATCAGCTCACCTGTGGTTTTGTGGGGTTTTTAAATGCTCAGGAAAAAGTTCTTATGTTTTATTTCAGGGAAAGGAGACCTTGAGGATTAAATGATACAGTTCAACTTTTTTTAAAAAACAAGCAAGAAGTTCAGTGTCAAACAGTCTTGTTTAAGCTTGATTCACAATAGTACCATGTTGAGACACCAAGAATTTTAATGGAGCTATGACTTTACATTAAGTATTTGATAAGATAATTCTCAGTAGAGTGAAGTGGATAGCAATTCCCATGGCCCCTGAGCTGGTGTGTCTGAGGTGAAGCGCGACTGTGGCGGCGGGTGACGCTGCTCCTGTCCCAGCATCCAGACACCAGCTCCCACTGCAGCACCCTGCCTGACACTTCACCCATCCATAAGATAAGAGTGGCTGGAAGCCTGAATGCCATGATACTTTGTCACCATTTAATAATTATCCGAATTTAGGCTGGTGGAGGCCTTTCCCACAGTCTATGTCAGCAAAGATCTTTATTATAGAGCTCTACTTTTTGTGGTGTTTGGAGGGCAACATTTACTAGACTAAAGAACCTGTGTTTTGCGAGGTACCTTTGAGGCTATGCATAAAGAAACCCCATTCGTTTATTACACTATTCATACAATATGTTTTCTTTATGGGTCACATAAAGGTTTCAGGGAGTTTATTCTGCAAATTTGCATGAAATTGGATTTTTTTTCCCCTGAGTAGTCAACATCAGTAAGTTAAGTATAGATGGAAAATACTGCAGACCAGTGTTTCTAGTGTTGGGCAAACATGTGAATATATAATTGCTTATACAAATGAAAAATACAACCTTTTTGATGTTGCCAAGTTGACTCCAGCCTCATCAAATAGACTAAAATGTGGAAGCTCAGCACATTAGTTGGAGCTGTAATGTCTTTAGCAAATGAGGGAAATTGAATACCCTTTGCCTACATAATCTTTGCTTTCACTGGTTTTACCTTATTCACGTTTGGAAGTACACATCATCCTCAAGTGTGTTTAAGTAGTGGCAGGATGGAAGTAATGACTGTGCTTTCAAGGGCAGAATGCTCCTGAGTTCCATGGGAATTGGATGCTAAATTATACCAGTCATAGAGCACGCATGACTCAGACCTGAGCTGCACATCTGAAGTGTTGCTGAAATGAAAAGCATGGCTTATTTTTATTTTTTTTTTTTAGTTTTTTTTATTTATAGCACAGGCAACCCTATTTTACATATATATTTTTAAAATATGTTTTGCTCTTCATACTTTGTCTGGTTAATACTCATATGTATGTGTGTATATATATATATATATATATATATATATCTGTGTGACACCCCAAAATGCGTGCAGACAGTACCATGCATATGAATACATATTTATGTGCTGGACATTATATGTACATATACTCTATATTATTTACTAACCACTTCATTTCAGACATCAGAAAAATGTGGGATCTCACTGTGTCTGAGAGCACTGATTACATTCACAATGGTGAACAGATTAACCATTTAGTTGCAGGTATCAAGGTTGTCACTCAAACTGGCAGCACCTCAGAATAGCTAAAGCTTATCAAAAATTGTCTGGATTGGAAATGACAGCCATACATGCATGAATGCGTCTGTATGGCTGGAAGATTGTTGAAGTGTGAAGTGAAGAAGTTCACTTCGGTTTATTTTTTTATCATAATTACTGTATTTCATGAAGAAACATTGACTTGCCACATAATAAATACAAGGGGAAACAGAAAGAAACTTCATTTTCTTATCATCTTATTTCCCAAAGGCCACCACATTTGAACAAAGCGTATTTATTTAATTCCTTATGCATTTATGTAGCCATTTACTGTACTCTGTATAAGTGAAGCAGAATAATTTTTTGCGAGACTAATTAAAAGTTGCATGGTAGAAAATGTTTTTGTGATCACACCACCGTAACGAAATTGAGCTGTCTTTACTGACGTGTGCTCCATTTACTGGGTTTTTTAAAACATATTTCCCACACTTCCAGCAGATCATTATTTTTTAAAAGCAAAAGCAGAGTAAAGCTTTTCATCCTAAGTAAATTAATATCCTTAATGAACATATTTAGAAAAATAACATGGCAATTTGTCTCATCTTTTTTAATATATTGTGTGACTTTATTATGCTTCCCAGCTCTATAGCATCTTACAAAACGTCCACGTCAAATCAAGAACAACTAAATGACCTCTGAGTCAACAGGATTGATGTGTAAAGTTTGTTTGTCTCCAGCCTGGTGGTGTTACAGTCTCTTTCAGTCCCAGCATGAAGTACCAACTAGGCAATTTTACCATGCTCTCCATTTTGGATCCCACATGAAAAAAGACTTTAGTAAATGGAAAAGGCCAGGAATTTAGTTATATCATTTCATCATACACTGTTTACAGAGTTGAGGATTTCATTGAGCAAGTCTGGAGATTTTACAATGACAAATGGACAAATCCAAGCGTTTATTAAATATATATATGTAGTTTAAATTGCCCAAGTTAACTCAAATCACTCTTAATTCTTCCCAAACACTGCCGTAGGTGGGGACAGGACCTAGTTCTGTGGCTGATGCTTTTGAGGAGAAAAGGGTCTACTGAAGAAAGGGGGGGGGATCCAATTTTAACTGGCACATCACTCCAATGTACCCATTTGGCTTCCTCACAGAATTTGGGAAGTTTTCTTCTTTAGGTGTTACGTGCCAGATTAAATTGGAAGCATTAATACTCTCTGTGTACACTCAAAGACAGCTGCTGTATCTGAATGGGACAGTTAAAGTGTTGATAACAGCAGAAGCTCGTGTCACGCTCGAAAAGACTAAAACATGTGACACCTTCGATGCACTTTATCATTCTAGGCCTGGGGTCAGGGATCAGTTCTGCCCCTACTACTGGTCCAGCAAGCGGCCTTCAGCAAGTTGTGAAACTCCTGTTTGCAAAACAGGGCGTTTTGTATTATCCTGGCCCTTGAGGTTATAATGGCACCCAGAAGACTTGTGCTCTCTTGAGTCTCTATGCTGTGGGGCCACTGACAGTCATAAAAGGGTGCCCTGCAGAGATACCGAACCATGGGCAGGGGAAAGGAAACATCCTTTAAAAGCTGGAGAATGAAGGTAAGAAAGAAAGATAACCCTTGCAGCACTACCTGCCGTTAAGTGAAAAAGCCATTGCCAGGTTATATTAGGTTTTGTCGCAAGTCTGTGACTGCCTAAAGCAGAAACCCACACACACACATTATTTTCCCTTCCTGGTGGCTGACCACATGAGCAAAGACGAAATGCCTCCCTTTCCAACTGTGTGCAAATGGCTCTGAGGTATGGATAGATATGGGATTGTCAACTCCAATTAGTTGAAGAAATGACCTACTGTACTTCTCTTCTATAGGTATTACAAAAGCCGTTCCGCCCATGAATTAGACATCGGTGTGAAGCTGAATTTAAGCCCACTATTGTATGGGAATGTCCACTCCGCTTTGCCACACTAAAGACATTCAGGCAGGCAGAACACCCTCCGCTGACTCATTAGGGCATACATTAGAGGCAAACTCGCTGCGCTCGCCATGAACCCACAGCGCTCTCTTGAATGGTAGCCCTTGGTGGACGCTTGCAGGGCAGGCCGGTTCCCACAGCACCCCGCTGATCCCCTGTGAACAGATTCGCAGCTCCCCGCTGGCTGCAGAAATGGATTGCTTGCCCCATCCTCACCCGCCACTGACAGCCCTCATAATAATAACCTGCCCGGGAGGCGAGGCACGGGGACGGGTTTGTGACAACTCATTAGCCTGGGATACGGCCGGTTCCTGCCAGGGACCGTCACCACCGCTGCACAGGGAGCAGGACAATGCTGGGCAACACCGGTCGGGCCCTTTCCAAGCCGTCCTTTCCCAAAAAACATTACTTTCATCCTCGGAAAGGAGAGCCTGCAGGAGGTGACACCTTGGAGATCCCCGAGGAGGGAAAAAATCCAGAAAAATTGGAATGCCAGAAGCGCTGAGGAGAAAAATGAGGCCAGCAGGGGGTTGTATGATACTACAGTGAAACTAGAGCTACTCAGAGGGATGGGAGGCAACCCAGGTCGGCTGATTTCAAGGCAGCAGTTCAGCTCTGAGGTCCTGGGTCTGATTTCTCAAGTGCTGTCTCTCTTCCTCCTTTGGCTTCCCCATGACATCTTGATCAAGGTATCAGCCTGGCAAAAGAAAGCAAGAAAAGAACTGGGAATACTATTAAATATTGCTTTTCACTGCTGTCTGCAATTTGTCTTTTAAAATCCAGGTGCACTGAATTGTCTTGTGGCTTTTGTTCCTGTCAGGAACTACTCTGTCCAGGATCCTGTCCACTCCCCGTGTCACTGGAGTGGTAGACAAGGAACCTCTGAGTCTGGCAGAAATGCTCTGGATTTAAGACTTCTGTGTGTGAAAATCAGCAACTAGAAGTTCCTCAGCCTGGTTTGGCAGGAGGGGTGTGGAGGGCTGTCCATGATGAGCTGATTTTACCTCCAGCTTGGAGAGTGATGCTTACAAGGAGGAGATCTTCAATCAAAGCCCCCAGCAAGAGCAACATAGAGTAGATTGGTCACTACAGGAAACAGATGCCCTTGCTTCTAATGAGACAGGAGCAAGACTTGGGGAATCTCATTTCACCTTTGCTGCACATGTCTTGTGTGATATCTGAGAGCATTTTCTGCGTAAACTGAACTGTGTGTCCTCTAACTGATGTTTTCAGGTTTAATCGTTTGACTCAAAAAGAGCAAAACCATTTATTTGGAAGATCTTTGACTGGCTGCATACTGGTAGACCATGAACATTTTTATGAGGTTTTTTGCAAATTTTAATGCAGAAACATGAAATGGTCTTATTAAGAAAAGCAATTTTCAGCACTGCTGCAGGGAAATGCCACATATCAAGACTGGAAACAGTCACTCCAAAGCAAATACCAGCAAGATCTAATTTGACAGCAAGAAAGAAAAAACAACTCAGACCATAAATAAGTAACTAAATAAAAAGAATCATCACAGTGTGCTGTTCCCATAGCTCAGCTGCTTTAGAAATAGGAAAGAAGACTTTCTGAACCACAGCTCTCCAAGTACTCAAGTGTTGTGGTCAGGAAAAGCTCACTGCTATTGCTGAAGTATTGAAGAGTATGTAAATCACGAAGAAGCAACCTCTGTTTCAGGAGGGAAGAAATGGCCATGGTCTAAAACTGTGTTATTTTATTGTTTCTATCTTCTGAGCAACTTGTTTTGCAGGACTTGAACTATGGAGACACGGAAATTTTGCAGGCACACTGGCTATGTTCCAGACCCACTAATAGCCCCCCTTAGTCATGCGAAGCAGCAGCACATAGTAAATCATGCTGAGGACCAACAAAAGGTTTCTAACAGCTTTGTTAATGAGCTGGAGGTAAGACCATGTCATTGACATTATCAGAAAATGTTAAATTTGGATCTGATGAAGGCAGAAAAATTGCTCAAAGACAAATGTGGAGATTAAGATGATCTGGGCAGAGCTGATAGTAAATCATTCAATTTCAGGAACTATAGCTGTTGAAAAGAAAGCCAAATATGTTGCTCCAGGTTTCAGATGCAGTCTAAACTGTGTGGTCTGTCTAGAGATCCAGAGGAACTTAGCTCTTGAAAATAGAGGCCCAGCAGTTGTATGTGACAGTGGCATCATCTGCTGAAAGTGACAGCTGTCCCAGTGACCTCAAACGGGGCTATTGATGGAAAAAGGTGCAAAGAGAGAGAAAGAAACTAAATTAATCCGAATTGAAAGGCTGTCTGACTTGGTCTAAGGCTGCAGAAAGATACTGCTAAGTAAACACGGCACGTGTTTGTTCCCAAGCTGTCTTGAGAATTTTGTGAAAAAAATCCTTAGATGCAGAATTTCATGGGAGTCTAAAAAGCTGAGGAATTAAATGGTAATGGATACAGTTGTGTGCTTTGTCAAAGACAAGAAGAATCAGAGCCTGCTATTGGGATAAACCACAGAAGTGTCTTGTCTTTCCCACAAGGAGAGTTCTGCTGCTAGAGGGAGAACCTCTGACTTCATGAAGAAGGAGCTGTGAGCAGCGGTGTAGGTAGGAGTGCAGATGGGGTTTTGTACACAGCAAAACAACCCTGGGAGGGAGGCAGCCACCTATTGCTCCTCCTCTGGAAAATTCACCAGTGACACCAGTGCCCAGTTTTCTGGACCAGGTTCATATTCCTGAATTGATATAAGCACACAGTACAAATCAGGGAACAAGGTTTATTATCTATTTTTAAGGAACCTTGGCCTACAAAACTAATATTAAAGAAGCTTTCCTCAACTGCAAAAGATTTTGTTATTAAAAAAAATATTGCATGAGTGTGAAAATGCGCATTCT
The DNA here is from genome assembly GCF_963662255.1 of Cinclus cinclus. Lineage (NCBI taxonomy): Eukaryota > Metazoa > Chordata > Aves > Passeriformes > Cinclidae > Cinclus > Cinclus cinclus. Next base: position 63,332,998 of record NC_085049.1, read on the forward strand.
GTTTATTTTCATCCAAGTTCATTTTCAGCACTGAATTTGAATTGGACTCAGCAAGACTAAGGAAAAAGGAAGATAAATCTTCCAAAAGAGACATAGTCCAAAGGAGCAAAGATTTCAGAGTTGCATCTCAGAGCAACTAACAGAGCTGTGTTGGTCGTAGCCCCCAGTGACACATGTCTTAAAATCTCAAATAAATTATCTGCACTGATATTCTCCTCAGTGTGGCCCAGACCACAGTTTTGCAAGTGGTGGAGTCTGATATTTGAAGACAAAAGTGCCTGGTGAAATGCAGGAGTCTGGAAGGAGGTGAGTGAGGAGGAATTCAGAGAGGAGTGGAGGAACCTTTAGAGGAGACTTGATGCTTAAGAGCCAGCACCTTTGCAAATGGAACAAACAGCTGCTCATCTAATATTCCTTGGGGCAAAGGAAGGAGCTGATGTTACCTTTCCTAGTGTCTGAAGAGATCCAGGTTCTGGATGTGTGTTCATTTGGAAATATTTAAGACAAGAAAAAATGGTTTCAGAAGATGAGTTTTTCCACTTTATGATATGGAGGCTATATATAAAGTATTTCATAATATTTGGAATACCTTCACAGCAAGCCGTTTTGATATGTTCCACTGAAACTACTTTTCAATGGGAAAACAAATACATAAAGAAGAATAGAGGATGTTTTCCAAACTCTCCAGAAGATGCTTTTGGCTGTAGTACACTTCCTTCCAAGCCCACTAAATACACTTTCCAAAAGTCAGAGCACTTCTTTTGCTGCAGCAGGTTCCAGAAATTGGCCAGTCCTGAGTTCTCATGCTATTTCTGACCCCTCTTATAATATTTTAGATACCTCATATATTTCTTCATCAAGCTCTCTGAAGGCAAGGACTGTTAGGTCATATCTGTAAACTGAAGCATGGAGAATTCTTTACATGTGTAAAATTCCGTCTCATTATATAGAGAGAAACGGTTTACAGACTGCTCTAAGTACAAAGCAAATAATTCACCAGAACAACACAAATAGTATATACAAGCCTCTTAGCCTTGATGATCTTGTTAGGCTACAAATGGCCGAATGGGTTGCCTGGTTTACTTGAAAGTGACTAAATTAAAAGCTGTCTTTTGTTCATTAGCTGGGAGGTTTTTTTCTAAGCACTTTAATCCAATTCTGAAACATCTGCAAATAAATGAGAAAAAGAAAAGAGGCCAAAATAGCCCATAAAGGGGATTTAATTCTCTCTTAAACAGAAATGCAAATTAAGGTATTCTAGCTAGCCTGAAAGATCCCTCCTCAGGGATGCTGGATATTAGATGGGAACAATATGAACATACATCTCTCAGAGCATTCATGTTATCCAGAGCTCCAAAACTGGGGTTCATCCATGATCATATTCACAAGACATGATAAATTATTGTTTAATACTTACATTGGGAAATGTCAAGAGATCAGACCAGAATCTGTATCTCAGTCTTCTAGACTTAATTTACACATATGAAGACGTTCATCTGGAAAATTACCATGCTCCCTAAACCTTGAATTCCCCTCATGAAGCTATACTTCAGATATATGAAACATGCTGAGTTTCATACATCCATCAGCGCATGGGTTTCAGTGCTATCTGACATATTTTCAAACATATCAAGCTCTCTGTATTCTTTGTGCACTCCTGCTGAGACTGCAAATCCCCTGATAAATGCCTGCACCATAACACTGAGTGGAAGGCTTTCATATTTTATTTCCTTCAGTACTCACTGTGTCAGCACTGTACCCTAGCTGGAAGCAATGGTTGCCTGGTCCGTGATCTCTGAAGTTCAGAAACAGAAGGTCTGGATCCAGGGAACAACCTAAGTGCTGTGTTGCAACCATAGGGTGAACATTACAAGGTTTTTTTCCCAGACAGTTTCTTTGTTTTCCACCTGGAAGTTTTGCTCAGGTGCCTTTTTCCAGCCTCCCTCAAGGGCCGTGGATGTCCTGCTCACCCTCTCAGCAGGGAGGCTGGATCATAATGTACCTTCACAGGCTGTTCCACAGTGCAGAGGTGCAGTGCTATCCCATGGGATGTGTTTCCCGAGCGGGACAGCCAGGCCTGTGCTCGGCAGGGGCTGTAGGCAGACTCTCCTTCCTGGTGCTGCTGGGTGCCACTGCTTTCCCAGGCACACCATCCCACCTGCAGAGTGCAGGTGGGAGCTGAGATGGGTGCTGAGCCCATCAGAGGACCCCAGGCATACCCTGTTCTTGCATGCTCAGAGAGATATTGAAAGGTGTGTTTTTAGAGTTGCTAGCTATTTTTGTCTGAAGCATCTGGTCTACTGTGTATTTTCTTGATGTCTCTTATTCCCTCAAACAAGGAAGAAGACGAGGTTTTGGGAGCCAAGTCTAATCCTGTTTACATGATGCTTTTAACTCCTGTATTACTAGTTCAAAGCATGTGTCCAAATTTAGAAGCAAGATTAATACAACCTCAGGCTTAGCGCTCATCAGATCTCACTAATTAAGCATGTTCAGGCCTGGTCAGTACCAGATGGAAAGTTGTCAAAAAATTGTATGTCTTAGCTAAGAGGTGGTGTCAGAGGCTGCAGGTGATGCACTTCTCTCAGTAATCAGCTACTGTCCCAGCCACACTTAGCTTGGCAGTCTGAAACATCCAGAGCAAAGTTTGATTTCATTACAGGCATAGCACTTCACACCCATTTTTCCATGAGGAGAGGGAAAACCAGCCTGATTTTGAAGACCAGCACAGAGCTACTTGGCATTTAAATCCTGAAATTCCTATTCAGAGAACAGAGAAGCACTTTGATGCTGTAGAATACATATGCTGGCCATCAGCATGGTGGTATGTCCTAGTGCCATCCCCTGAGTAAATGTAATGAAAATGAGGATGGTCTGGACTGGAGTCCTGCAGGTGCTCATTTATCACCAGTAAAATACCGAAATAATTTTTTTCATGGAGATAGGACATTGATTGAGTATCAAGTTCCAAAGAGGAGAATAAATCTCTTCTTTCCTGCATTCTTATCCATCTGATTCCTACACTCATCCGCCCATGCTGCTGTTACACACTTTTCACATATGGGTGAAACTCACCCTCCGTTTCAATGTCTAGCATGAGACCCCTGAATAACCTTTGTAAGTCTTCATCATGAACCAGATTTATCATTGTATATTTGAGAGCTGAGTTTAGCCCTAAAGAAGGCTTTACAAAAGCCTAGGGATGGTCATTGTGACACAAGTGACTGTAATAACGCACTTTACGTATAGGTCAAAATTTTGCCACTGGCAAATGCTCCACAACCTGAGAGTTAGTAGATATACATGCAAAGCTTCACAGCAGACTTTCTGCTACAAACTCTTTAACTCCATAGCTATATTTCAAAAAACAAAGCTGAGCCCATAAGGTGGCAGAAGTTCCCACAAGGCTCATCATATTTGCCACAAAACTCGTGTGTGATCCAAAGGAAGCTGGGATCAACACTTTGAAGCAATGGTGTCTTTCTGATTTCACTTGAATTGTCTAGAAGAGATAGAAGTTAAAGAGGCGATTTACAGATCTAAACCTAAGGCAGATTCCTGCCTACAACCTGGTACTATCTCTTAACTCTTTGTTTAGAAACATTCTCACATTCATCATGCATTTTGAAAGTGAAAACCAGTTTGGCCTTTCAATAGCCAGTAAACAGCAAAAAAAACAAAGTGAAAATCAAGGGGTTTTGCAAACGGTGTCTAATTCTGTTTATACAGTGCTGCCAGGTTTAGAAATACCACTGCTTCCCTTGCAGCCCATCTCTGTGGGATTCTACCAGCTTCGTGGGATTCCCCCAGCTCCATGGAATGCCTCTGGCACCCTTTTGACCCGCAGGAGCTGCACACAGGGAAAGGTCCTTGCGCCCCAGACTTGCCCAATCCCCTCACCCCTCAGGTGGAATCCCCTGGCCTCTCAACCAGCCACACATGCTGTCTCCTTTTGTAGACCCGTCAGTCAGGATAACGTCCTTGACCAGGCAAATCGCAGCCACTTTTCAGCTGGAAACAATGCTCGAGCCACAACACGGCATTGTGCTCAAAGTGGATTACACAAGCAGGGCTGTCTGCCTGGCATGATATTATTATATCAATAGGACTTTTCTTTCTCCCGGAAAACGTAAGCTCTGTTATCTTTTAACAAAGAAACCCAGTGCCAACCTGCTGCCAGTCGGCACATTTAGCACAACACTGTTGCTTTTCTTGGAAAGCACTAACAGCTGTGGCTTTTTGTGACAAAAGAGTCAGGGGCTCCACTGCGGAGAGAGGGGAGGACTTCATCAGTGGTCCAGATTCCTCTTTTCAAATCTGGCAGTGAGCAAACCATAAAACTGAGGTCACATGAGTAAAACCCTGCCTGATACAAAATCCTGCTCCGATGCAATGTCCCTGTGTGCCAGGGGAAAGCCCCCAGCACGAGGGTGCACGCAGTGCAGACAGCCCGTGGATGGTGGGGTTCATGTCCCTGTGGTATCAGTGGGGTCTGCATCTGGAGCTGATGGGAGGCAGGAGGACGAAGAGTGGGCCAGTGGAGGTAACAGTGGAAAAGTGGCACTTGCCAAGAAAACTCTTTTGCTGTGTTTTTCGCTGCTCCTGAATGATGTAGAGACCTTACTGCTGACCTACAAGGAGTCACTGGCAGCTGAAACATTCTTTCAGGTCAGCTGATTCCTCTCAGTCCTTGGGTTTGTTACATTCAACAATTTCTGGATGCATTTTTCCCCTGAAGCAATTTTGCACCAGCATTGTTTTACACCCTCTGTTATCTCTGGCTCCAGCTGGGCTATTTATTTCCCATTACATAATTCCAGTGAAGTTTCAGAGCACTTCATTCCTGTAAGGCAGCATTAAAAGGCTGTCGCTGCTGTGCCCACTGATTGTAGATAAAAACAAACATTATTCCATCTGCCTACATCAATCTGTTGTGTTTGCCCATCTGTGGTTTTGCCTGACAGTTAAATTAATTTATCATTAGAATAAATCCCTTTCAAAAAAAAAGGGAAAATGAGGCCATGTGTTAGGTTGAGTTTAGTTTAATTTCAGTCTGTTTGAATATACCAAAGGAAATTTGTGAATAAGTTTCCCAATTAATGCTGGGAAATATGCCTGTCTTCGCATATACTGAATGTATCTGCTGCAAGGAAGGGCTGGAAGACAAGCCAGATACATACCCAGCTATTGCAGGAACATTGTCCAAGGTGTGGTCTGGTCATTTTTGTCTCTGTGCATGTCAAAAGGAACACTACGAAATCAGTGCAGGGCTTTGGCATAAATCTAGCATTAAAAGGTGACCCAGTAGAAGACACCAGTTTACTGGTGCCTGCCAGCATCTGTAAATACATATGTTTGTGACATAGAATCCATGTTCTTTAGCATAGATTTTTCCCATCCTTCTCTATTGTTCATCTGTGGGTTATATTTCCAGAGAATAATCTTCTTTCCAGTTTGAAATGATCTAATCCTAAATGGTTCTGTCCCTGCTGGTGTGGCAGTGACTCCATCTCCTTCATTAACTGCAGTCTTCACTGTGCTGCTTCTTGTACAAGATGAGACATTTCCTTATTTGATGCTCAGTTACCTTCTTCCCAGAAGTATCTACTCTGCCTGGGCCAGTATTTGTAGAGCTGTTTGTGCACCTTGCCTTGCAGATGGGAAGGGGCTCGGAGCCCTCACACAAGCCAGAAGTCCTGGTTGCCTTGGATGGAGTGTGTGCACAATGCAAACGAGCACCAGTACTCCAGTGGGTCCCCATTCTGCTGCTGTGCTTGTGGCATCCCTAGGCATGCACCACCTTCCACACAGGAAAAGGTGACCCACAACTGGGTCGGAGATGCTGGAAGTACACTGGAATAAATCACTGAGCCTCTGAACATGAATGAGCCAGTCAGCTGTAGTTCATTACCACCTTAGTCATTACTTTGCAAATATTTGGACTTCTGCCAGAATTCATCAACATATTTCTGGATTCCAGGAGTGTCAGGAATTCATACCAGCTGTTCATTAGTCATTGCTCACCACTCAACTTACTCATGCTAGGGAATGTCGGTGTTTGCTTAGAGAATTAGAAACCATACTGGTTCATCCACAAGGCACCCCAGTCACAAAGGTTCATTAGTGGAGCATGTTAGTCAACTTTTTATAGGACACCCATAGGCGGAAAATTATTTGCCCAGACAGTCAGCTAATGTTTAAAAAAAATACCCCAAATGCTTCAGACTCATATCCCAAAACTTCATACTCCCTGCTGCGTGACTGCCCTGAGTGGCTCTGACCAGGGGATCTATAGGGGGCTGGTGCTAGGCTTCTGCCTGTCACTTAATTGCTGCTCAAAGCTTTTTTGAGTGTCTGCTTGTCAGTTCAGGGGTACTTCAGGCCTAAAGTCCACATTGCACAAGGCCCTGGAGCAGAGCCCAGAATCAGCTCCTGCCTCATTGCACTGCTGCATCCAGCTCCGTCTCATGAGGTGGCCTGACAGCCTGACTCAGATTAACTTGTGCCTCCTGAAGATGAAGCTCATACACTGAGGTGACTCTGAGTGGGATCCAGCTGCTTCTCCATGATGACAGGCTTCCCAGGGAAGTAGTCACAGCACAAGTCTGACAGAAATTCAGGAAGCTTTTGGACAATACTCTCAGGCACTTGGGGATGTGACTCTTGGGGACGGTACAGCTCAGGTCCAGGGGTTGGAGTTGATGGTCCTTGTGGGTCCCTTCCAACTGAGCATATTCTGTGATTCCCACTGTATGAGAGCAGCCTCAAAGCTTACCATCACCCAGTGATGGGACCAGTGCTCTTTGAAAGGAGAAGGGAGAAGAGGTGAAGCAACATGACCAAAATGGTCCTCAATTCACCGCAGAAAAATATCTAAGTCCCCAGTGTAGGACTCAATGTGCAAACTTTGCACAGACATATTTCTCAAGGACTTGCACACTCCTGCAAGGCTTCTTTTGGAACAGAAGAGGTTGAAGCAGCTGCTCCTTTCATGATTTGGTCTGAAACAAATAAATGGCTATCTCTCAGTGACTCTGCTCTGTGCAGCTTAGCCAAAGCTGCTGCCTGTCTTGAGTGACTGAAGGGTGGAAATGTCAGCTGGGACACAGTTTCTCCTGTCAGCTGATCCTAGAGAGGTTCCCTCATCAAAGACAGCCCTTTGCTGGCTTTGGTTTAGTGCCAGCATCTTCTTTTGTCTGTTTGCTCCCTCAGCATTACGGATGGAAGTGCACAGCCCTGGTTTACCAATGAGCACTGCCCAGGGGAAGAAACCTTTGAAAATGGGCATGTGGCCCAATTCAGTTTCCCTACCTTTGCTCTGGGCACCCTGGTGCCAGTGGAAGGGCATCTTCTGCCCTGGGCCTCCTAAGGATATGCAAGAGGAGTGACATCCAGGAGATCTCTTTATGTTAGGAGCATCTGCTCCAGCAGGCAGCATACCTGGTTATGGTATTTGGGGCTGGATGAATGTAGGTGTTGCTCATTTACAAGAGATGGGTTTGGCTCTAAACCAAATGTTCCCAGCATATAGAAGTCTTTCTCATAAGCTCGCTCATGTCCCATCTTTGCTAAAAGATCTCGAGTGGAAAATTACTGAGGAGAAGCTAAATGGTAACTGCAGAGTCCAGTGTACCGAATATTTGTGTAGATGAAAGGAAATTGCTTCTATTACAGGGAGATAAAGAAGGTACAAACACAGAATTTAACTAAATGGTTGATTTTCTCCAGTTAGTCCACAGGAAAGCTCTAATTTCCCTAGAAAGGACAAAAGAAAGAAAAAAGCACAGCCCAAGGGAAGGGAGGAAAAAAAGACATTAAAAAGCATAAGACAGTATTTCCCATTATGAAAGGGGCTTTTTGGAGACATAATGCTCAGACCAACATTATTACAAGATTTCTAGTGATTTATGACACATCTTATAGCTGACAGAAAATACTTGACATAATTCAGTTAATATTACAAAAGGTCTTTGGAACAAGTTAGCACAAGCTTTAAACCTTCAACTTTGGATAAATTAAAATTCTTACACAAAGAGCCCATAAAGACAGCACGTGTCCCAGCAACACCGTGAATGTTACAGTTGTTATGTGGACGTATGCAAAACAGTTGCTGGTTTTAGGAATTGTCCTTTAGCCTACTGTTTCAGAATAATCTTGAAAATTAACTGGGAAAAAGAAACCCAAAATTTGTATGCATTCTAACTTTCAAAAAAATAAGCAATCATGGCTGCTCACTGAACACTAAAATCTGCTGTCAGACAGTTCAGTGTCAGTCCCACTGGACATTGCTTTTCTCAGCTCAAAATACAGAGCTTCTGTGCGTAGGAGGCCACAAACAAACCCACACAATTACTCACCAAAAAAAGCATTGTCCCAAGGTAGAAAATATAGATCACTGACCCCTCGCAACAGCAATCTGAGTCACTGCTGGCTTCTCTCCAAGCTCTGTTTTGAACCTGTGCTTTTGGGTCCATCTCTGTCTTCCTTGGCAGGCTGGGATAGTTCAATTACTTTCATTATGTCTATATTCCTGTTAAATAGATCTATTAAAAATAGTGAGTTGCACATCTCCTTGTTTTTCAAAGAATAGTGAAGTTTGCTCAGATGAGGAACATACTGTATGTTAAATAAAGCAGGAGACCCAAATGAGTACTGCTTTCTGTGGAACATTTTAGAGCAGAATTCTTAGTGGTAAGACTCTTAAAAAGTAGTTTCATACTAGTATGAAAATTATTTCATTTAAACCCTGGTAGAAAAGACCCAAGCCATTTACAGTTTTGCTTTTTTCTTTTCTCTGGCATTTCTACACTAGAAAGAAGAAATAAAGACTACAGGGTAAAGGAGAAACTCCAGTTTAAACTCCAGCAAACATGAATGCAATATTGCTTTATACATAGGAGGATGGGTAGAGAAAGAAAAATTACCCCTTTAATTAATTTTAAACTATATCAAATCCCAGAACTTGTTCTGTTTCCGTGGAAAGGGAATTCATGTCTTGAAGTGTGCTTAGAAATCAGAAATTATTTTCTTAGTTAAGTAAGAGACATTTCAAACACATCAACAGGTCTTCACGGAACAAAAAATCCTTTTTAAACTAACCTCACTAGATACTCGTGCTTACATGGCAGACCTCTGCTAGATACATGTATTGAGCTGGTGGCTTTATGCTATTTTTCATTCCCCCTTTTATCTCCTACTTCTGTCCTTTGTTCTTCAGTGACTTTCTGAATGGCAGCTTGATTTTCTTGGCTGCCTGTCAAGAACGTCAGTTGACATTGGATCAATGAATCTCATCTTCTTTGATTCCAAATCAATTTTAAACCCATTAAAAGTCTAGTCATTTGTCCTGTAGTGTTCCCACTCCTGCCTGGCCTCCAGAAGCTTAGATGTCTTATTTAGGCAAGGGCAGTAGGGTGCCAAAATACTTTCCAGTTTGTGGTCTGAGCTTTGTCCTGGCTGTCCCCTCTATTGCAGGGCACAGTGCTGCAAGTGCTGTGGTTACACAAGGCTGCTACAGCCTGTGGCCTGACCCTAGCATAAAAAAGGGACCTGGGGGCACCCCATGTCCCTGCCAGCATTTTTAGAAACCCTCTCCCCAAAGCAGCATTATTTGGTGGTGCATTGGGGGTGGATGGGATGCAGACCATAGACTTCAGATTTTAGTCTGTAACCACCTGCAGACATTTCTGAGCCAGGGATCTATAGAGGGGATTAGGATGTCACTGGTATACAGAAGCAATAGAAGTTCATTCCCACCACCCAGATCTGCAGTGGTCTGTTTGGGACATAAGGAAAATGGTGCTACCTCCTTGAATCCCCTCGCACTTGGAAAATCCTCTCCTTGCCAATGATGAAGTGAAGCCCTGGTCTTCCACCTGGCTGTCAGTCTGGTTCCTTGCTGAACTTCTGGGAGCTTACATTTATGGCCCTGCCCAAGTCTCACAGCCGCTCCAGTTGTTAGAAATGTCTAAATTTATCCTGTATGATATGTAAGTGGCTTTGTATCAGCTCATATCTCTCCAGATGTTTGAGTGTCTCATCTGTCAGGAATGCATTTAAAAACTTTGTCCAATGCCAAAATCACAAAGCTATAAAAATATTTCCATTCTTAATAACTCCTGAATCATTCTGAAATTTCCTCTTAAGCAGTGCTTATCCCTCTTTATCCTTTTCCAGTGATTTCTTCTTTCAAAACAAGGAGAACATTATCTCAGTCATAATTCAATCATTCAGTGTCCCATCTCTGAGAATGGCCAAGATCTGGTGAAGAGCCAAGTAAACTCAGAATGGAAAACTATAAAATTAAATTATTTGACCATGAATAGAGATATTCCCCAGAGTTTAGTGTCTGCTATGTGTCTTAAAAATGTTTTTGATTCTGTCTATTGCTACAGACTCTTCAGTCATATGCAGCTACGTATGTGTTTATTTGTTTCTCTTAAAAATCTTAGTTGTGCAGGGCAGCACATTCTGTTTTATGGTCTGTAAAGATATAGAAATTGGACATGGGAAAAGAAGTTTCTCATATGTCTCACTCTTACACTGCTGTGATATCCTTGTATTATCCATTACTTTGTTTTTCATGGAGTTGGAAATCCCCTAAACTTCTTCAATTTCTTCTTTCATTCTATATTTAATATAATTTTTCCTGGCATTCAGTTATGATTTTCTTTTGTGTGCACAGCTGCACACTGTACTGCCTCGAACAACCATAACATGACTCATTTACTATCTGTATTCCTCTCCAGTCCTTGTTCAGCCAGATCAGGCTTCATTGTCTGTGCTTCTAGCAGAGGTCTGTCCTCCCTCCTTTTTTCCTCCTGTTCTTGTATGAATCCCATCAGCACGTCAGCATCTTTCCAACAGTGGGGTTCCCAAGTTGGTGAACAGACCTCTAGGTCCTTTCTAAGGAGTTTTTTCTGTTACAGAAGAGGTCTTGGGCAAAGAGAACATTAATTCATTGCCTAAGTAATTGGAGGGCAGTGAGCCTAATCCCCCTTGCATCATAAAACTCAAGCTAAAGGACTAGGGTTGACCACGGTTTAGCAGTGCCTAAATAAGTCTGAATGCAATTTCCACTGGGACTGGGGCCACAAGCAGACAGAAGGTTTGCAAATCAAAGTGTCATCTTCCTTTTAGGCATCCTGCTGCCTTCTTGTCCATATTTTCCTGAGTGAGATGTCTGTGCACACTGTAAGGAGATGGAGAAAACTGGGTGCCCAGGAGTGGGACTACAGAGGTCTGAGGGCACTGGAGATCCAGGTAACTCATCATGCTAGATCGATCTCTATGTCAAAACAGTATCTACCATATCTTTGGACTGTAATGTCCCTCTCGTGCATAAGGCTTATAGGACCCTAATGGCCTGACCTGAAGGACAGGTCACTCGTGTGATCCTGTATGTGCCTCTGGGTGCTGGAGTGCTGCTGATGCTCACCTGGAGCAGAGCTCCTGTTCAGTAGTCACTGAAGAAAATCTCATTCTCATGGATGAGAACCACTCTGCAAATCCAACCAGTAAGCACTAAGCAGAGATTATCAGGGAATTTGTTTATAAACTGCTCTACTACTCCTACAAAGCCAAAACTACTTCCATGTTCATCTGTCAGAGATTTCATGGTCATGATAGTGGAAACATGCCACTGCATTGCTTTACTTGGTTGTTTTCAGATGCTAAGCACAACAGTCACTTTGTCACTGCAGTCACTGTGCTTGTCCTGTGAAGGATGGGTTTCAAGGCTCTCAGTGGAGACTTTCTAAGAAGTCTAGACTCATTTTATAAGGACAGGAAACACAAAGAGTGATTGTCTCATATTTTTTCATTCTGCAGATGACTTGGCTTTTGGACTCATGCTTTATAGCACAAAAGGATACTATAAGGACCCAGAAGAGTGGAATCTGTCATGCTTGAACATTTCCTTTATTGTCTAGTATTCTTTGGGGATAATTTCTTACACACAATCTTATACTAATTTTGTAAAAATAATATCAGCAGAAGGGAATGAGAGAAATGGGTGGGTATGAATAACAGATCAGGGAAGGGAAGAAATATACCAGGTGTAGGCTACAGGCATAGAATTGGGTTTTGTTAACAGAAGGGAATTAAAGGTCATGATGGCAAGAAGTAAAGGATGGACCTAGGCTGCAACATGGAAAACAGCAAGTTTGAGACACAAGAAGAATTTAGAGTAAGGAAGAAAACAACAAGAGAAGATCAGGAAAGAACCAATAGAAATGAAATCTTAGTTAATTTTATTTTCCAGCCCAAATAGACCATTTTTTCTCCTTAAAGTACGTGTTTCAGCTGATAAGTTCATGACAAGGAGAATTAAAATCCCTGTCAAAGCTTTCATTGACTGAGAGGTGCAGTTGGGAATAGCAGAAAATATTTCTGGGTTGAGGACGTAGGTTTAGCTTTAACAAGAAACAATGATCTGGAAATGCTAAGATAAACCTTTTTATAATGTTCACAGCATTTTTTAGGACTCATTTGTCTTAGCAGCAAAAGTTTAAATACAAGCAGCAATGGTATCAACACTGACTGCTGCTGTCGTCATCCCAGTTGAAATACCTGTGCATCCAGGATGCATCAGTTCAAGCCTTTCCACTACCTGCAGATGTTTAGACCCCTGTATCCTGCCACACTGTTTTGGGATGTGCTGCTTTTCATTGTTTCTGCTGACTCTGTACCTCTTTGCACATACATTCACTTTGTACTTGCATATGTATCACTGTGAAAGTGGGCCATTCCTCCTAATGTGGTGCCCAAAGCAGCAGGTGACAAAGCCACCCTCTCGTGCAAAATCTCTGTGCAGCAGCAGGCTGTGGAACTGGCTAAAGAAACCTAAATGAGCAAGAAAAAACACTGAGAATAATTCAGCCTGCAAGAGCTCTTTGTTTAGTATGTTTTCCCAAGAGGGAGGTTTAATTCTGCCCAGGACTCAAACCCATACTTTGCTGTTCATTGGTGAGGCCTTCTTTCACTCCTTTAGCTCCTGCAGAAGCTTGGCATTGCAGAATGATGAACATGACAAATAGGAAAATTTTCAGGCACCATAGTCAATAACATCTAAGGATACAAAGAAAAATCAGTGATGTCCAGAGTTTAATTTCAGGAATAAGAATGGTATGGTTAGTATTGGTTTATTTAGACATCATCCAAAAAGAGAACAATCACATTTCTGATCAGATGATGAACTGAAAAAAATAGCTACTAATTCAGTCCTCAACAGTGGTTTTGTTTCTCTTTAAAACTATGCTTGCATGGCCTAGAAGTGCTACAGAAGCACCCCAGCTCTCAATGGTTTTGGGGGCCCACCACTGAGACAGCCTGGAAATGCAGGATGATTGACATATAGTGTGTGCTAGTGAACTTCAGCAGTCTCAGTCTCTAATGAACAAGCCAGATCTTCCCAATGTAAGCATCAAAAGCAATCAAACCTTAAGGAGCAGCTGTGCCAGCTGACCCCAAGCAGAGATCCCATCCAAGGCTTAACAACAAACTTGGGCAGGGAACCAGGTCAAGAGCAACAGCAAAAAGAGAGCAAATCCCTTCATTCTTTGCACATCCTAGTCTAAGCATAGAAACTCCTCCAAAAATACTGTAAAAGAGTCCCAATTCCCCACTGAATTAGCATACCCTTATGAGCAAGATGGTCAGGGCTGTTGATAGAATGGTTTTATTCATAAAAACTAAGCATCTGGCTGGTATCTGTGTGGTTTTTTTTGTGTGTGTGTGCTTTTTCCTCCCCTTCCAAGCACAGTCACAGCACTGACTCATGGCACTTGAAGGAGTTGCCTGTTGCCCAGCAAAAGTGATTTTAAGCCACCATATATCAAACTTACCCTTAAGGAGTTTAAAGCAATCACCTGAAGAAGTCTGGGCCATTGAAATGTCTTCATAGGAGTCCACAGGCCTTACAAAAAGACATAGATGAACTAATGCATCTGGCTGTATGTAGGTACAGCAGCCCCTTCTGCTGCCTCGTAGTTTCTGTGCCCAAAGCCCTTGCAGAAGAAATTCTGGTATTTAAGGCCTCACAACTCTATATCTGCTGTATTTTCTCTTCTTCCTGTGAATTTACTAGATCAGCTGGTGAGAAGAGGCTGTGCAGACCAAAGCTGCCTCAATTTTTTTTTCTTCTCTGAGAGCTCCTCCTAAATCTCCTGGGTACAGGTACACAGCTAGCATGTCCTGGGGTAACAATCTGTCAATTTACTACCATGTACTGCAAAATATCTCCAGAACCCCATGTTCCTGCTGCATGTTGTGGGATCAGAGGCGTACACACCAGGGCCTGGAAATCTGAGCTGCTTTGAGGAGGATGGAGAATCCCCAGAGGACTCTCTCCAAGATGATCAGGCTGTTCTGGCCATGCTGGTATTTCATGTCTTCGCTGCTGCCTGCAGCGTGGCTTAGAGGTACCAAAGCTGGCTGCAAGCAAGAGCTTAATACAGGCTAATTTAGCTTAATTGCTCTATTTTCAACCAGAGCAAAAGTCATGAGGCCCCTGGCATCTTTAACATATGCAGGAATAAGGCAGCTGGGAATAATGTTACTTAGGCTGGTTCCCTGGCCATCTTCCTGCTCTGTGCATGTTCTACATCCAGGCACACTGAACAAACAGGGCTGATGTATTTAACTTCCTATTAAAAATTATGTTTAAAAGCTCCCTAGTGAGCCAAGCTTGAAAGCAGCCAAAGGGTGACTAGAGAGTTACGTGGATTCATAGTTCTGCTACATTATGGAGCTGCAACAGTACAGACACAGCGCATTCCACATTTATGGAGCTCCTTCTGTTCAGAGAGAAGTGCTCTTCTATTTCCACTTCCACTGAAGATAATTCATTTTACTACCTGATATACTCCAGATAATCTGCTGGGTGTATGTTAGGCAAACAGAAGTAATTCTCTTTTGAAGGTGTATCTTCCACCAGCCAGCACTCACTGGTGCTCATGCCCAGTAACCTGCATCATGAAGTCTGACTGCAATGAAAGTATCTCAACTAGCATGAGCTCTTTCTAGCCTCAGATCTTTCCATTGCACGCCATGAAGCATGGCCAGTATTTTCCTCTGAGCCAGGACTGTGGCTCCTTCGGGTTATTCCTGATGTCCTAGATGCAGATGCTTTGTTTTCCAAAGAAAGGAGGGAGAGTAGACCTTCTGCAACACACCTCTTTGTCAAGAGAGCTTTCCCATCAGTACAGGACAGACATCATTTCTGTCTTATTTTCCTGTAGTCTCTGCTACACAGAGGGGAAGGAGGAGGATAACCAGTCATGTCCCTGCCCTCCCCAGCTGTGCTGTCACAGCTCAGGACTGTGGCTGCTTCCACCTTTGCCGCTGGTTCATCGGTACAAACTCCCCATCTTCTGCATGGAGCTCTGCCTGCCTTTGGAGGCTGCACTGCATGTCCTGCAGCAAGCAGGGTGGGAGCCCTTGCACTGCTGCCCAGAGGGACTCAGGCTTAGGAGGGGACCAAAGCTCACAGTACCTCTTAGACCCTGGGAGGAACTTTCTATCCCAACAGCTCGTTCAATCAAGTGAAATCATTTAATCAGTGTTTTTTCACATGTTGTCTGAGTCTTTTTTTTTCCAATGGAGTCCAATGGGATCATGAGACAGTAATGTACTTTCTCTAAATGTTACATTTATTGCTCTGTTTGATAAATGGTCATTATTTACATTGATCTGGAATGCCTAAAGGGGGTGATTTACAGCTGCCTAACCCTCCCTAAGTTTGCCATGAAACCACTGCCAAATGCTTGTTTGAGCATTTCTAAACTGAGTTTGTCAGATTTTCATTGCTCATCCTGTTGATCAGGCAGACAGAAGCTTGTTTTTCCTGTCTTGCTTTCTACTAATACCACCTTTCCTCCGCATGAGTAGTGATTGTAACTGAAGGCTATTAAACCTCATTTAATTCAAATGTAGTGCAGTTCTTGAACAGTCCCACTGAGGAAGCAGGTTGAGCAGCAAGTCACTGTCCTGGAGGAAACCCTGATGACTCAGTGCCTTCCCCTGGCTTGCTTAATTAGATTTTAAGCCAGTTTTCTAAATTCATTCTATGTTTGCATCTTAAAGTCCCTGCAGCTGTCTCTGCTAAATTCCCTTTCTGTAAGGTGCAGTGCAGTAGGCTTGTTCATGCACTTCAGTACCAAATTCCCATTAATCAGGCTACCAGGAAAGAGCTGGATGCTTTGAGAGTCCTCAGGATGCCTGGACTGCTCAGCACCACAGAGTTGAGCACCACAGATCTGAGGATCATGGAAGGATGATGCTCATAGTTTGAACAAAAACTAAAGAGCAGATGCCAAAGAGGGTGGCATGGCCTCACCAACATGTATATCCCCTACACCCAAGGTCCCACAAAAGGGTCATGCTGACAGATGTCCCAGCTGAGAGGTGGGAGCAAACACAGCCGTGCTGCTCTCCTTTCCCACTGGAAAAGGCAGAGGGAAGCACAGCATGATGGGTTCTGTGTCCACACCTGCTGGCCCTCCCTCAGTCACCCTGAACCCCAGCTTTGGGGGTTTGGCTCACCTTACATCAGGGGTGAGGCAGAGCAAAGCCAAGGGTCAGTCCTACATCAGGAGTTGAGAAACAGGTTGTGGTATTCCATTCTGGAGGTGAAAGATGAGCCAACTCTTACCATTGATGGTTTTCCAGCACAAGGCAAATGTCCAGACCAACTCGTGGCTTGGAGGTAGCGGAGAGGTGGCGGCAGATTTTCCTCAGCTGATCATTTTCCCTCTGTATCCCCAGCCCACTCCTCCAGCCCTACATCCCACTGCTGTGGCTACTGCTGGTTGCTGGGCTTTCCTCTGGCACCCTGCTCATGGCTTTGGGATTGAGTGCCAGGGCTTAGACAAAGCCAGCGTGAGGCCCTGGGAGGGCTGTGCCCAGTCTTGTCCCAGTGCCAGCCCCATCACTGCTGGCCATGGGCAGCTGTCTCACCATCCCAGCCACCTCTGTCTGCCTCTGCTGCTCTCCCTGGCTGCCAGGAGTGTTTCTTCTGACTATATGCTGAAGTTGGCAGAGGTGGGATTCAGGAGGCAGCCAGCAGGTTAATCCTCCTAGTAATTTGTTGCCTGAAGGACAGAGCAGAGAACTGACATAGAAAGTGTTGATGCTGTGGGTTTCTATGGTATTTAGATTTCATCCTGGTCTTGGTATTTGCATATCAATTACCCAGGAAAGAAGGGGAGGAGGAAGGGCAGAGGTTATGTGGGAGCTAAGAAAACGCTGACAGCAATAGTCCAGCAAGCACAGGTCTGATTGCAAAAAAATTATGCTGACTGCCTACCAACACTTTCTTTCTTTAGCAAGTCCTCCACATCTCTTTCTGTCTTTTACTTTGCTTCTTTTCCTTCTGAATCCCCTGTAAATGGAGCATGGGCAGATTAGCTGGTTCCCCTTCATTCCTGCTTGTTCAAAATGGACAGTAAAAAGAGAGGGAGAGAGAAAGGGGGAAAAAAAACCCAAACTCAAAATGCCTGGAGCCATGGCTTGTGGATAAAAAACAGCTGCACATGAAAAACAATTGATGTGGTGTTTGAGCTATTATGGCTTGGAGAATGAAACACCAACTCACCCTTCCAGAAAGATGGCAAAACTTTAAAAAGTATTATTGAAAATAGGGTTTGAGGTGGGGTTTTTATAGCAATGGATGTAGAGAATTTAATGCGCTTGAATCCAGCCTTGTTCACTGCCAGGCAATCCCCTGCAGCAGTGGACTTGGGACTGACCTTTCTTCCTAAAACAAATCCCTGTCAGAAGGCATTTTGGTGCTGCTAGTCAGAGAAGTGTAGCAGCTATTGGATCTCCTGGATACCTGAAACAGCCTTAACCCTCTCATCCCTTCCGCGAATCCCAAGAGAGGACTGAAAGTGGAAGCAATACCTGCTTTTATGACCAGGTGATGAACATTTACTGGAGCAGTGGTGCTGGTGAGACCAGTTACTGGCGCGGGGAGACCCATTCCCAAACTAAAAGACCAATGCCATACACAGAGTGACAGGGATTCAAATCTTTACCAGACTACATAGTAAACAAGTTTTTCTGTGATTAATGAAGGGGTTTAGCATTATCTGCCAGGTGCAGAAGACTACTCAAGAGACTGCCATGGTCTCAGTTTTGTCCTTACATAAAATGTGGAGTAACTTCAAGATTTCTTCTTCCTCCCTTTTTCAGGTTCCTGGCTGACCCTTTGCATTTTTCCCTTCTGGTGGGCAGAAATAGGGTGCTTTCCATCCACATTATAGACTTCTGAAGAATAGCACTATCACTCCATAATCCTTCTGTGACTTGACTTCCAATCACATTGAATTCCATGAAAGTGCTCCTGTTCTTATATGCACACGGGTCCAGCATGCAAAATACTTGGCTCCAAAAAGTTAAGTAAGTCAGTCACTGGATAAAGGGCAAAGTAAGGGCACTTTGGCTTCCTCATTTTCTCCAGTTGTCTGTAGGGTGTTGTCATGTATCATAATTCAGCTTTAACAGGAATTTGTGTATCACAGAGCAATTGAACAGATTTCCCAGAGAGGCTTTGGAGATGCCCTTATTGGAGATATTCAAGAACTATCTGGACTTAATCTTGTGCAATTTGCTCCAGGATGACCCTGTATGAGGGAGGGTGGACCAGATGACCCACTGTGGTACCTTCCAATCTTACCCGGTCTGTGATTGTGTGACACTGTGAATATGGAGCATTAATCAGTAATGGTTGTTCTGGGTTTTCCTTTGTTTTATTTTCATACGGAGAACTTAGGAATCAAGTTGTTTCAAAATCTCATGACTCAGTGAAAGGTCTTTGTTGCTCATTGGATGATGGTTGGAAGATTTTCAGTGATTTGCAAAAAAAAACGGAGAAGTACAAGAGTTAATAAGGTATTTTAATAGAAAGGATTAAAGATGTGGATCCAAAACAGAGAGGAGGGAGGGAGGTGACTTCAGACCCCATCCAAAATCCACTTATCATCTGTCAACTTCCATTGACGTCAGTGGGCTTTGAATCAAAACCTCATTTTTGATTGAAACAAATTTCTATTCCTTTCTACAAAGCTCTTCTAAACATGTTTAAACTGTGCATGGTACATCAACCTCCATTCATGGCTAGAGGAGCAGATCATGTCCTGAAAATTGCAGCAGCCACAAGATCTGTGTCAGACAAATTTTCTCTGGAATCAAAAGGACTGCTAATCCAGTAGATCCTTCATAGAAAGAGTAACATCACAATTTCCCACACAGTAAAGGACCAGAGTGAGACTATCTCACAGAGTGTAATACCTCCAGTCCTGCCCAGAGACACTTAAAAGGTCCCTCAACGAAAAATAACCAACCAAAAATAAGCATCTCTAGAGCTAAAGCACATAGATAACCGTTCAGCTGGAATTGCTGCCCTGCAGTCATACTGCCTGGCAGAGACTGCTCTGATCCAGCCTCTCATCTTCCTGCCAAACTGTGATGCTCTGTTTGGATAGCACCCCCACTCCTTGCACAGCACTAACCAGGCCATGCCCAGCTCCAGTTCATGGAGGAGCAGTGAATGAACTGGCTCAAGATAGCACACGTCACACCACTTAAAATAGTCAGGCATGTCTGAAGGACTGTGTTGACCCCAAGGGCCTCCTGTTAAACTGTAACAGGAGTTCTGCATACTTACACAGATACCAACAGAGAAAATGCTGGTCTTTGAACAAGCCTCTAGTTAAAAATAAGTTTGATCTTCTGAATTTTTGAGATTTTTTTAATGAAAAAAAGTCTAAACCAGGTGGTTCTAACTGGGTGAGGTATTTCTCCCGACCCTACCTCCCTCCCCCCACCTATGGTCTGCTTCTAAATTTACCTTCATACGCTGACTTGAAAATGCTACTCCCAGCTCATCCTTATCCTTGGCAGGGTACTTGGTGAGGAGATTCACTGAGGATCATCTGTTCTCACAAGATTCAGGGGCCAGGATTTCACACAGACAGAAAAGGCCAAAAGGCTTCTGCTTCCAGTCCCCAGGGATAGCATCATGCCTTTGGGGACCTCTACCAAAGCAGCAGGCTCCTTCCTTCAGGTTACCTCCTCAGCATCTCTGAGAAGGCAGAGGCCATGCCCCCAGGCCTGTCATCCTTGATTATTTCCCTCACACTTACTGTGACACACCTGTTGAGGGAACATCATTACTCTTTCTTAGGTATAATTGAGAAATGCATACACCAGAGAGGTGATCTTCACATTCTGAGCCTTTCCATCCACCTGTCTACCTACAGCCACGCTGCAGTAATCATGGAATCACAGAATGGGTTGGAAGGGGCCAAATATCACCTAGCATCTACCTTCTGCCATGGGGAGGGACACCTTCCACAAGCCCAGGTTGTTCAAAGCCCCGTCTAACCTGGCCGTGAATACTCCCAGTGATGGGGCATCCACAACATCTCTGAGCCACTCTGTTCCAATGCCTTGCCACCCTCACAGTGAAAGGTGATGATGAACCATCAAATGACAGCTGTAAACAACTCTTGCTCTTCTTTAACTAGTAGTACAGTATGAACCCAAAACCTTATGGTCCTGAAGAAATTTGGTGAGAGGTGAACATTTGCCTCCTCACAAATATGTGATTTTTCTTCCTCTGGCAACTCAAGAAGCAACACTGACAGACAAAGAAAATACAACTCTGCTGAAACTGTTCCCTTCTAACCTTCAGGCTTGCAAAAGCATCTCTAAAATGCCTTTTGGATGTCATCTCTGAGGTTATCTGAAAATTGTCCTTTATTCTCTCCAGTTTTCTATTCCATTAATCTGTTTCAGCATTATCTGACCCCCCGCTTCTGACAATGTTGTTTGTCTCCCTCTTCTATCCCAACAATTACACATCCACTGTGTAACCTCTCTCCTTTTTTCCATTCACTGGGCACTGCTCTTCCCTCTTCCAATTTAAGCCTGAGCCTCGTTGCACTCTCTCTCTCCAGCTAGTGATAGCACTGTTCATCTCCTTCAAAATTTTTGTTCTGCAGTTTTTCAGCCCAGATCATCTCCTTCCCTCCTGCCTCAGGAATTTCTCCAGAGCCATTCTCTGCTCCTGCCAGTTTCGTCTTCTGCCCTATCAAGAAAATGACTCCTGTTGCTTATGACCTCAACCTGCTCCATGCTCCTGATGCCAAATGGGTTGACACAGTAGTGTGAGCTCTTGTTCAGGTCCACCCAGACTTATCACCCTACAGCAGACTTATCTCCTGGCACCATTGACGCAGAAGGAACTATGAGTTACGAGTTGCAGTGGAGATAAATTCCCCACCTGTGGCTTGCACTTTTCATTTCCCAGCCCTGCAGAATGTGACTGCAGCAACCTGTCTGTAACAACGCAATCCCCTGTGTGATTCCTTGACAGTGCATCACTGTTTTGAAAGATGCAAGGCAGAAAGCCTCTGGAACATCCTTTTCCTCTTTGGTCACTAATATAAGGAGGCTCTGACGTGTGGGAGCAGCCCACACCATGATAGGCAGGTTGCAGGAGAAGTCCCTGAGTAGCTCACAAGTAGCCACGGGGTCTCAACAAGGGCCTGAGGACTAGAAGTCCCTGTTTAGATGCTCTCACCTGGAGGGCAAAGAAAACGACAGTGGCAAAGCAAGCAAAATGCTTCCCTGTGGCATGTAACTCAGCACTGAAAAATTAGAAGGATGGCAAAGATCAACCTTCCTGTACCTTTTAAGGAAAAGACATAGAGATAACACTGTCCCGTCAGATGATTGTGCACTGAATAGCTTTCAGTGAGCATTTGAGCATTTTTGGTGATAATATAATCCTAGCAGCTCAAAATGTGCGGCACTTTTGAAATGCATTAGAGGAAGCAGTTCGGTAGTCATGCTGCTTTTGAAAACAGGATTGTTCTTAAGTTGTCAAAGTTCAAAGTGCAGAGAATGCGGCTCAAAGTGCAACATTTTGCAGCTCTTGCAATGTGTTTGCCTCCCAGATTAGATTCAGGTAAGTAAAAAAAATGACTGCTTGGAACTGCTCCACCCTTGCTGTCCTAATGATCCTTTGCCGAGACTTAAAAAAGTAATGATCTGGGGTAGAACAGTGGATGTCACTGTGGCTTTTCCTATTTTTAGAGCCCAAAACTGCTCTTGGGGTATGGTGACCATCAGACCATACGCGAGCTAAGCCATAGATTGCCAATTCCCAGGAAAGAAGCAAAACCCTCTTAGGTTTACGTGGCTCCATTGCTCAGTTAACAGAAGAGCCGATAAAACAAGTAACGTATTCGAAGGTGAGCGACCCGGGGTTACTTGTGGTAAATTGAGTCCCTCGTTTGAAACCGAGCCGGGCCGGAGGAACGCTACCTTTTGCAGCTTCACTTCCAGCCTCCGTGCCCCGACAGCGCGTCCGGGCTCGGAAGCCGAGCTCTGGGGGTTTGGACAGGGGTAGCCCCCTGTCCCGGAGGATCGCGAATCTCTCTTGTCTCCAGGCACCATCCCGTCCGCCTTAGGCCGCCGCGGCGGAGCCGCTGGGGGCTGCGGGGACGGGGCGGGCGGTGTGTATGTGTGCGCGGAGGGGTGCCCTCCGCTGCAGTACCGCGCCCGGCCGCGCACCGGCAACAGCCCCCCGCGGCGCGGCGGCCCCGCGGACGGGCGGGCGGGAGGGCAGGGCGGCTGCGGCGGGCGGGGCGGGGCGCGGGCGCTGCGCGGCGGGCGGCGGGCGGCGCGGGGCGGCGCGGTGCGCGGCGGGCGGCGGTGCCGCGCGGGGCGCTGATGCCGCGCGGGGCCGGTCGCGCCGCGGGGCGGCGGGGCGCGCAGGGCGGGCGGCCACGGGGCGCTCGGCCATGGGGCGCGGGATGCGGCTGGCGCTGCTGCTGCTGCTGCTGCTGGGCGCCGCCGCCGCCGCTGCAGGTGGGTCGCGACCGGCCGCGCTCGGCGTTCTCCGTCCTCGGCGGGCGAGCGAGGGGGATGCGCGCCTCGGGCGCTCCTGCGGGTACGCGCGTGTGCCGGAGCGTCCGCGCCGTGCGCGCGCCCGCACGGGGAACCGCACGCGGGCCTCGGTCTCTGTCCGCACGCGTCCGCGCACACGCGCGCGCGTACGCGTATGTGTGCGCGCCGGCTGGGCGCGCGCGTGTCCCCGCATGCGGTGCGGGTCGGTACGCGGGGTGCGCGCACGGCTGTGGGAAAGCAAGGGCCGGGATGCGCGTCCGCCCCGCGCCCCGCGTCGTAGACAAAGAGGGCTCCGGCCGCACCGCACCGCGCCGCGCGGAGCCGCCCCTGCCCGCGGAGCCTCCGGCGGAGCGGCGAGGCCGGGTGGGCACGGGCCGGGGCTTCGGGGGATGCCGCGGGAGCGGGGCCCGGCTGCGGAGCGCTGCGGATGGCAGCGGCGGGGCGATGCGGGCTCCGCAGGCGCTTTGGGCGGCGGTGCCCCGAGTCGTCGGGGTGCGGAGGAGGGCGGGCAGGGTTTTCAAAGCCCCTTCCCGCAGCGTAAACACTTCGCGCTCAGAGCTGCCCGCAGCGGGGTCCCGCAGCTGATACACTCGGGCATAAACAATTTGCGTAACGCTTCCTCGGTCGGGTGCAAGCCGAGTGCCAAATCGCTATTTTAAAAAGAAGAAAAGAAACTCTGATGGGAAACAAACATTTAATCAGGCACAAGATATAAACGAAACATCACAAGGCATGTGTTGCTAAAATGCTTAAGCAGGAAGCATATGATTTTCCATGGATGTTTTCCCAGGTGAGTCATGGTATTTGCTGCATGCTCTTACTCATTACTGAAGATCCCAGTCCGGTGGCATGCATAGTAGATAGAAGGGGAAGATTTAGTTGGGCAGATGCATTAAGTGCAATAAGGAAAAGCGCTTTTTCCAGTGCTGTTGCAGAGAGTTGCGAATTTGTGACTGCCACTATAGAAATCTCTATGCTCTCAGTTTGTCCTTTTACTGAATTCCTGTGCCAGCCAGTGTTACACTAGAAAGCTGTCACTTTTCATAACATGAAGTGCTCTGCATCGGTCATGCAACTCTTTTCCAATTCAAGTGAAAACAAACACCCTTTCAAAGGGGGTTTCCTCTCCCCCCTTTCTGCCCCTGGGACCCACGTCTATGTGCCAGCAGCATTTCTCAAATCCTGCTGAAGCCAAGGTCCCTTGCCCCAGATCTGATCCCGGGTGAGGAAGGGACCCTCAATGCCTGGCCCGAAGACAACTGCAGTCAGTGACCGTGCGTGACCGGGGCTGGAGCATACCCGAGCTGGGAGCAGTTAAATACTCTCAGCTCCCGGGGTCTGACCTGGGATTTTGTAGCCAACCTTTCCCAGCTGGGCTCAGGCAGAGAGCCTTGTCCCTGCCCTGAGGCCATCTACGACAGCCTTACCACCAACTGCAGTCACGGGGAAACCTCCCATTGACCAGGTCCCCCTCCAATGCATTCCTGGAGGCAGCAGTCTGGTGTGCAAAAACCAAAGGGACTTGATGAACACAAACAGTAATCTCACCCTGTCTGATGGTGCTGGGTGCTGACTGTGCCCTGCTCTTCCTACCACTTCCCAAATCTGCTTTGCAATCCCACAGCTGAGGGAACCGCAGTAAATGTTCATCTATTTGTGTAGCGGCCAACTGCACTGTGTTAACACGTAGCCAAAGAATCCAGGAAAGCAGCCAAAGACATAAATTAGGCCAACTACTGGCTAGCCTAACTGATAATATGACAATAGCACTTAACTTACCTACCCCTCAGGAGAGCTACATAGGTTAGTTAATGTTTATACAATGCTTTGAAAAGGATGTTCGGGAGTTGTAAGTGATATTGCATTGACCTTACAGTTCTATTTGTTTACTTTTCCAGAGCAAACGTATTCTGCAGTTACTATAGGTCATGTCCAACACAGCTTTACCAGCACACTGTAGGAAGCTAACTTGACTGAGCATTTATTGTTCACAAAAAATTTCCCAGGACTGCTTACGCAGTGAAATCCAGAGGCTGGATTCAGAACTACCTTGTACTGGGTGCATAGCAAGCAGTGGTTCTGAGGAAACACTATAGAAAACTCATATAGAGCTTTGGTGGTAAAATTGTGGTGGGTTTTCTTGTTGTTGTTGTTGTTTGGTTGGGTTTTTTTGTTTTTGTTTTTTTTTAATCCAGAGTGCTTCTTGAGGAGTGTAAGAAGTGCGGGATGCTGTCAGGCTTGGAAGGCTTTGCACTGTTAGTGCATCATATAGCTTAATTGAAATTATGACACTGTAGGCAAAAGCTGAATAAGCCCCAGATAAAGGATTTATTGGATGCTAAACTGAAATGACCTTCAGACATAACAAAAATGCTAAGAAGACATTAATTGGTGTGCAAAGATGACTGCGTATGACTGGCATGTTGATAAAGAAGACATTATGCACCTCAGATGCTTTGACCTGCACACATCCAAGTCAACGGAGATTTTTTTATGTTGAACAATTCACCAAATACCACTTTGACCTACTCTTACATTTATTAATAAAACGTTGGAGAGTCCCTAATTAAGCATTCCTCTACCAAGAGTTACATTGATTACATGGTTTCACAGTAAAGACCACAGTGATTTTATTTTTCTTTGACTCTTTTAACTGTGGATTTTAAAATGGGCAGGACTTCCAGAAAATCTTGAACAAAAACCACAGAACCTCAGCTGTGCAGCAGCTTGCCAGCATAATTTCAACCAAAGCTTTTTTTTCCCTTCCCTTTGCACACACCAGCAACAGCCTTTCCAAACTGAAGCGGTGCTACAATTGAACACTTGATGTCAGCCGTAGTTTCTGATAGTGGGAAGATTTGGTATGGGATGGAGTGGTGGAAAAGTGGGTGAAGGTGGGAGGTCGTTGCTGGCAGGTGATATTGCTGTGGGCTCTCACACCCCTGACACCTGATGTGCTGCACGGTGAGCTGGGTTGCAGCAGTGCTGTCCCCCATGGAGGTCTCCTGGCCTCAAGCTGCCTTGGTGGCAGCTTGCCCTTCTGCTTTTCTCCACTTCCCCAGGGCCACCTGGATCCCCTTGGAGGCTTCGGGGCATGGGTGGCATGTCCCTGAAGCCTCAGTGCTGCTCTGGTCCCCCGGGCCGGGAGGGCAGGATGTGCTCATCTCTCTCCCTGTCCACTGCCTGCTCTGTATCTCTTGTTAGGCAGAGAGTTTCCCGAGTGCAAGGGAACCCCGACAGGCTTGGGGGTGTTTTGTTTGTTTGTTTGTTTGTTGTGGGTTTTTTTGTTTGTTTGTTTTTTGGGTTTTTTTTGGCGGTGTTGTTTTGTTGTCTCTTTTTGTTTTTGTTTTTGTTGTTGTTGTTTTTGCTTTTATAGACGCACCGAGCCCCACAGAGGGGAGAGCCGAGCAGCAGCGCGCTGTCCCACAGCCCCTGCAGAGCTCGCTGGGGACCAGCGGCGCACGCTTTGGGCGGGGGCAGCATCCCCGCGTGCCGCGGGGCGACGTGTCCTCTCTGCCGGGGCGAGCGAGGTGTTCCCACCTCAGCACAGCCTCCTCCAGCCCCCCCTCTTCTCTGCCCCGCAGGTCCGGGCGGCGTGGCGGCAGCGAGCAGTCCCTGCGAGAAGGCCTGCAACCCTCGGATGGGCAACCTGGCTCACGGGCGGGCGCTGCGCACCGACACGTCCTGCGGCCGGCACGCCGCCGAGCCCTTCTGCAGCTACAGCGAGGACGCGCAGCGGCGCTGCCGGCGCCCCCGGTGCGGCCGCTGCAGCGGGGAGCACCCGGGGCTGGCGCACCCCCCCGCCGCCATGGCCGACTCCCCGTTCCGCCTGCCCCGCACCTGGTGGCAGGCGGCCCAGGATGCCTCCCGAGAGACCATCCGCCTGGACCTGGAAGCCGCCTTCTACTTCACTCACTTGATCGTGGTCTTCAAGTCGCCCAGGCCGGCCGCCATGGTGCTGGAGCGCTCCCAGGACTTCGGCGAGACGTGGAAGCCTTACAAATACTTCGCTGCTAACTGTTCGGCCACCTTCGGGTTGGAGGATGACGTGAGGCAGAGAGGAGCCATTTGCACTTCCAGGTATTCGAGCCCCTTCCCCTGCACTGGAGGAGAGGTAAGTCTGCCTGGGTTTGGATGAGAAAGCCCCTGCTCCAGCCCCCTTTCTCTCTGCAGTCTCTGCGCCCGTGTTCACGCTTCGTATTTCACCGCACCAGCATCTCTTGTCACCGCACGCATTTCACGAGGCGAATTAACGTAATTCACTCTTAGGTGATGTAGGCACCGCCCTGCCTCTTGCTCTGCTGCGTTCGTAGTCCTTCTCTTCCAAAAAAAAATCCTTTCCTTTCGACCGGTGAAACTCGCTGCACAACCGCAGCCTGGGCACGTGCTGATAATTCCTCAGGAATGCCGGAGGGAACGTCGCTCTAGACAGCTTTCTCCAGATCTCGCAGTCGTGTGGTTTTAAGGTGATGCAAATCAGTCTGACCAAAATGCAACGATGCTAAAATTAAGACTGACTTTTAATAATGACTGCCTTCACTGAGAAGTAGGTGTGTAACCAAAGTAGCTACTCACCGCACACTGAAGTATGGTTCCCACAAACCAGGTTAGCCAGGTAATTTTAAAACTTATAACTTGCCTTCTTTTTTTTCCTGTGCACAGTTATGTGAAAAGAACTTGCAGGGAAAAAAAAGGAAAAAAAAATTAAATCCATCGTACGTGCCAAGAAGAAAAAATATACATGAAAGTGGGACGATTTTCAATATCAGAAGCAGCAGATAACAAGTGATGCATTTGGAGGCGCTACCAGTAATATTCTTCCCAATGTGCAACTCTGTCCCCCAGTGCCGGGGAGCTTCCCCTGGGAGCCGCGGCCGTGGGGCCGCCCTCCTGTGTCCCCCCACTCGTGGGGATGCATCCCCGGTGACCGGCTCTGGACTTTAAAGGCTGCTCCCTCTAGTGGCCTAATTTAATGAACTTGCCTGAAAGCTTAATCAAACTAAAAATTTCCCTCTGGTCTAACACAGAGAAAGGATAAAGTCTGGTTAGTGAATCAGGAGATCACTTATATCATTGTAGTGTCCCCTGAGAACAGGTTTTGAGGTGACAGCCCGATCCTTGGAGACTAGCATTCATGTCGAGAAAAATCATGTATTCAGACCCCTTTGCAATCATTTGTGGTCACCTCTAGCCATGCTCTGGCTAGGAAGCCACACTCTACAGAAATACTGAGAGGTGTTTTTGCACAAAAGTGCTTCTGTTAGCTGTCTCAGGAGGCAGCCAATGTCTTGCTCTAGGAGAAGCTGTTCCATGCTCTCATCAGCTGAGAAACAAGGATTTCCAGACTGTCATACAGACCCAGGGTGACTATTCCATTTTAAACCAAATAGCTGGCGAGAAAAAATGCCATGTTTGTTTCTTTTCCTGCCACCCTGTGCTTGTGCCTCCAAAAAAGCTGCCTAAACTTCCTTTCAGAGTGCAATATATAAAAGGGCTTATGAGAAATGTGGAAAAATACTTTTCAGTATGGCCTTTTCTGGCAGGACAAGGGGCAACAGTTTTATATTGAAATTGATTTAGGTTAGACATAAGACATTTTTTGATTATGAGGGTCATGAGGCACTGGAACATGTTGCCTAGAGAAGCTGTGTATGGCTCGTCCCTAGAAGTGTTCAAGGCCAGGTTGGATGGGGCTTTGAGCAACCTGATGTACTGAAATATGTCCCTACCCATGGCAGGGATATTGGACTCGATTATCTTTGAAGGTCTTTTCCCAGCCAAATAATTATGTGGTCCTGGATCAGGGCTAACTACAAAGTAAGACCTACAAGAAGAAGGATGTACGTACCCCACCGGGAATTTCTCAGGCTCCAGTACTTGTGCCAGCCTTTGTGTCCCACCACATGAATCATAAAGTTATGCCAGCCTGTAATGGAGTACAGGGAGAATCCACAGCCCTTAGGCCAGCCAGTGGGACTTCTCTTGGGTGTATGACTTGCATGCTGCTTTTTTAGCTTATCAGGGATTTTTACTCAGGGATGAAAAACCCAGGGCATCCTGCAAGGCAGTATTTGCCTCACTCGTATTGGGTCCCATGCTGGTGCAATTTTCATTGTGGTCACTGCACACCAGAATGGTGCTATCCCTGCGCAGGGGATTTGGGCTATGCCTGGAGAGAACGCCTACAAATCCCGACCTCGAGCAAGCTCCTCTATGGGCTGGTGCAATGCGGGGACCGTAGAATCCAGGTCTTGTGTGTAGAAACCAATACCTATCTCAGGAAAAGAAGTAATTTGGTGGTGTTTGATGCATCTGCAGTAGCATGCTGCAAAGAGAGGCTATGTACCAAGCTTGCTCCTGTGGGACCTCTTCTTCTGGCATCACTTTAGTCTGTGTTATTGCAGAGAAGCTGTAAAAGTCAAGAGCATTTAATTGTTCCAAGTTTTAAACAAATATTGCATCCAAGGGGCTGGAGCTTAGAAGATTCTACTCACGTGGTACACTTCAGTTTCCTCCACTTAAACACTATTTTTTACCTGCAAAGTAATAGCAGCAGCTCTCCAGATGGCTAAGCCTGCGTGCTTAGCAAATACCACATTTAATTTATTAGTGTGCTGCATTCCAGCAATTACTAGTAGCTGCCAATAGCAACATGAATCTGACCTAAAGAAACACCAGAGTTTTGTGTTCTGTTTGGAGTTATGTTGTGCTTTACTCCCACCTTGGTAGCACCTAATTTCAGACATATGGAAACAGCAATTTCACTTGAAACATTGGTTTCAAATACACAGTCATCCAAAACCTACATCTCTGAAGGGTATTACTCATTACCCTGAAGGTACCACTTGTTTTCTTCAAAGCACAACTGCAAGTTCTGTGAGTGCCACTGGATTTCCTTTTTATCTTAGATTTTTTTCAGATTTTAAATTCAGATTTAGATTTTAGATTTTTTTTTTTTTCAAACTGTGATGTAGCAACTGTAACCCATGATCCAAACCACGCGTCACACTGTCTGTGTGCTGCTTTCTCACACTTCAGACATTTCAACACCACATGTGCACTTCTGGGCACAGCGTTAAGGGCTTGCAGGATTTTGCAGGACACTGGGGGTCTCTCTGCATGCTGCTGGCATCTCACTCACTGCTCTCTATCCCCTTGGATGATTAGTTTGTCTCAGGTGGGGCTGCGGGTGGTGGTGACTCACCCCAAATATCACTGGAGTTTGGCACAGACCTGTGGCTTGTTGGGCTGGTGGTTTCTGGTTTTACCCTCTGTAAAGACGAGGCAAGGCTGATCCACCTGCATTTCTGCTGATTGTTACAGTGCCTGCAAGCCTCGATTCAAGGCAGCAGAGTGCAGAACCCCACAGTACTCAGGGGCTTAGGGCTTCTTGCAATGCATCACCTGTCTTAATTTGGGTCAAAGGTGTATCCACTTCACATTTTATTAAAAAGAATGATCAGACTTTTTGCATTCTGCCCTCATCATGAGTCATTCCTTAGATGCCTACTTCAACTCTTATGACAAGAATCCTCCCTCATTAGAATTTGCCATGATGTTGATTTTGAGGAGATTTATGATGGCATAGAAAACAAGCTGCCAAGCCTCTAGGTTCATTTCAAGGACCCAGACCTCAGAAATGCTGAAATGTGCAAAGCATCTCTGGGAGATGCCTTTCATGCCTCTTTAGCAGTGTGGCTCTGGGCTTGTCTTTGCAGTGGTGGGACTGGGGTGCTGGTGAGCACTGGGAGAGTGACAGTTTTGGAAGGTGGCACTGTGCTGCAGTCACCTCAGCAGTGGGAACCAGACGTGTGTGGCACTTGGATGACCTATTGATGGGTAGGATCACCTCATCGGGGACTTGGCGGGTCCCTGCTCTTCTTTGCTACCTGTTCCTAATGCTGCAAGTCCACCCTATATGGTTATAATGTGGATGTGGCTCCAGCCTGAGGCACACAAGAGTTGGAGGATCAACAGCCCAGTTGGTGGGATTAGGAAAAGGAAAGGACAAATCTGGGCACAACTGCCAAGCCAAGAGGTTGAAGGCTGTACTGATATCAGGAACACTGCACTACAGTGCTCTGGGATTGATCTAAATTGTTTTCTTGGTGGAAGTAAGCCTGAGTTCACAGGTCAGCATGTGCCCAGAGACCTCGGGGGCTCTGCTGAGCACAGCCCTGTACCAGGGCAGCCTGGCTGCACTCTGACCTCATGTTAAGAAGAACCACTCTTTCAACAACCAGCAAAGTAGTCCGTGATTTCTCTGCAGGTATACAGAAGCCAAACAAACCAACTGAACCTCTCCTCAGTAGGGAACAGGAAAGGTGGGTGCCCACCTCCTGCCCTGGCATTCCAACATTGGTACAGCCAACCTGGGTTTCCAGCCAGCTTCAAGCATCTGCTTGTTTGAGGAGTTGGATTTGCAACATTGTAAGGGGACACATTAATGGAATTCACATTCACATGTCAGGGAATAATTTCAGATCAGCTGCATGCAGAGAGGTCATTGTAGACTTCCCCTATGGTTAATATAAAGAATAAATTGTTTCACAACAGCAGTTTGTTTAGCATAGCCAGAAACCTCCAAATGTTAGCCTTGTAGCAACAGTGTTTTAAGAGAAAGGCTATGGCCACGTTTTAGCCTGAATTATACAAGAATGCTACAAATGCTGAGTACTTTGGTTGTTTTTCAGGGTGTAACCCCTCAGCCACATTATTGCAAGGGAAATCAGAACTGGATTCACCAACCAAACATAATCTAACCATGATCTAAGTAAGCAAGGTGCAGAAATGAACTCTTTCAGCTTCATGCTCAGACAGGAGTACTAATTTTACTAGTATGCATAAAAGACTATCTTCCCTTCCATAGTTCTGATCTTATTAATATTTCCTTTTCAACACACTAATCTTAAAATTATCCTTGGCTAGGGATCACTGTTGAGGGTTCATCCACAAGGGGCCCTTTAGCAGATGTTAATTCTTTAACTGTGAGTGAGAGTGACTGTCCACTCTGCAATGCAATTATCTCATTCACTTTACATTCCCATCTGTGGTCAATTCAGATTAGCTCGCCTGAGTGTCCCCATTTAGACAAGTTCCAGGATAAAAGGGCTTACTGAAGCAGAGTCTCCTTGACAAGATTTTAGTAAATTAGTAACTTATTTTAGTGTTCATCTATTCAGAATACTGCTAATAAATCCTCTCCTTGGAGACCTCAGCTATTGTTGCTGTCTGCTATTTATAGAAGAGGCATATTTGCAGTTTGACTATATTCCAGCAACAAACTCTAACATGCTTTTAACTTTTGAAACATCACATTACCACTGTTTTGCTGTGGGATGCACGTCTTACTGAGCATTTTATTGATCTTGTGCCTTCCACAGCGGAAAAACCTTCATATGTTTTGCCTTTCTCTGTTACTGCATGCAGCCTGCCTCTCTTCCTTGAGGATTTGGACACCAGTCCTACTGGTTTTACCTGAAATTATCTGCTTAGAGCAGGAGTAAATTGTGTATTTCCACTCAGAAGTCTGACCATGACAGACAGTGAGTGGTTGTAACACTCGCTGCTGAAACAAATAGGAGTTAAAGATGGTCAGGAACTTTTATTTTTGAGTCCTGATTTTGGATTGTAGAAACTTCTGCCAGGTTGGGCGTTTTTTACCTTTTAGGCCTGAATAAGCTTGGTTTTCAAGCTTATCATTGTTGTCCTTAACTAAAGCTACATTTTAATTGTGCTGAGGTCCTTCAAGGATCTTGTGGGCAGCAGGAGATTTGAGTTCAGTCACTTGTGGGACTCCACAAAGAGCCTGAGCAAATACGAAAGAATAACCTCAAACCAGCCTGGGATGTCAATCCATTAGAGGGCTGCAAATGTATTTTTTAATTGTCCTGTGCCACTGACGTCTGCACAGAGAGAAAACAAAGGCCCAGACTGGTGAGAAGGAAAGAGGGATCCTGGCAGCATTCAGCAGTGCTCAGGACATGTGAGGACATACCTAGGGAAGTATGTTTTCATGCCCCATCTCTACACTTTTTAGGAAAAAGACCTCTTTAATAGTGTCTTCCTGATCATCCTATCTTTGGAAAAACACAAATTATTGGTCTGTGTTCAGAAATGCCACGTGCAAAGGAAAGTCTGTTCAGCTAGGAGAGGCTGGGGTGATGGCCAAATCCTGTCCAGTTCTTTGCATTATATCACTAAATCTAGCAAAACATGGGGACCTTTGTTTTATGAGGACAAGAACAATGATTTCTAGGGGAATAGTTAATGAGATGAAGTAAATAAGGCTAGGCTGGAGTCAATAAGATTATACAGGAGCCTAGAAATCCCAGGCTGTAGCAGCAGCAGCACAGCAGCAGCACACCATCTCACACCAGTCACTTTGCTGATGGCTGTGGTGAAGTACATCCCTTGGTTTGGTCCTCAAGCTGTCCTTCCTGCGGGGAAGCCCATCTTCCCTCCCCCTCATCTGTGGGGGATTTCCAAGCCAGTGAAAATTTTCAACAGTGGACAAGAGGGTATTTTCCCTTTAAATAAGGGGGCAGCAAAATCAGGCGAAATGGGAAAATTTTAACTTAATTTTCACCCTAGACTGGGAGGACAAGAGACAAGAGCCATTCTGGGCACATGTGGAGATGAACCTTTGGTCTCTGACAAATTTTACCATGAAAGATACTTTAGACTTCAGTCACAACAGGGCTGAGCAACACAACTGTTGTTTTCCAGGCACCAGCACCTGCCTTGTAAGTTTTCTCTATGTGGAGCACCAGGCATGATACTGCCAGATCTATGGGCCAGGTTGTGACAATTCCCCCCTGCTCCCACGGGCCATCCTAGAGCAGTGACATGTCACCTTATGAGGCCTCCTGGATGCTCAGCATCTCTGAAGGACGAGGGCATGTGAAGAGCAAGATGCTTCTCCAACCTGCCCCATGATCATCTGCATGATTTCTCCCATTACAACTAGCCCATAGGATTGTCTCCTTTTCTTCCTGGATTCCCCAGTGCTTTTGGCACTTGGGGGTTGGCCCTCTGCTTGGCCAGTTCTTGAAATGCAGCTGCCCCTGGGATGGAGCATAGCCAGTGTTTAACAGTGCATATCAGCAGTCCCCTGATTGGAACAGCAAGTTTCTAACAACTGCTTCTGGATCGACCTTCAGTTATGGCTAAAACAAATTATTCTTTGGAGGGAGCTTGACCAGTCTGTGAAAGGGGGGATATTGTAGGCTGCCAACAGCAGGAGGGAATGGGTCCCAGGGCTCCAGGAGACCCTTTCCAAGCTTCTTATGTAGGACGTGAAGAGCACTATACCCACATGAAACAAGAGGAGTTTGGGTAGGCAGAATTTAATTCTCTAAATTGGCATGTGGCCTTGTTAGCAGGACTATTGCTTCCCTTGAGAAAAGTGCCACGGGATTTTAACGGTGCCTCCGGAGCCTCTCTTCAGGCACTGCACCCCACTGCTTCATTTCACAGCTCATTTTTGGCATGAAGAGAAGGCTAGCTCACTTATTCAGCTCCCAGTTCTCTGGCTGGAAAGTAGGACTGCCATGTTTTCTCTTTAGGGTTCCTGGATACAACTGGTTACATGGGAAGCGTGTAACCTAGAGCAATGTATTGACCTGTCTCAGAAGTTTTGGATCAAAAGCTCATTTGAGATTAATTGCCATGCAACAGTGGGTGTTGGTGTGAGATACCCAGTCTAACAAAATTCAAAATCCTACACAAATGGTGAAGTTCTCAAATTCTCCATGGGTAACATTTTAGAGGAAGAAAAGAAGTTAATGTCCAGAACCCAGTTTACTAGATGCATATACTATGAGCCTTTTACCACTGGTCTCTCTGCAGTATCCCACATTCCAGTAACCAAAATCTATAGCTATGGGTTGAAAGAGGGGTGCTGTTTCTTGTGATCTTTTTGGCACTGTGTAGTTGCATATCATTCCAACAGGTGTTCTTTTTCCTAGAATTAAGTGTAGCTTATAGTAGCTGGGTAGTTTAAGCAGACAGTCATATAGACACAAAGCCTTTTCATTATAAACAAGAGCAGCTGAAAACTATTCATGGAATTGTGTTACTCTTAGGCTGAAAGAAATCCCCTTGATCCTTAGTACCGTGGCAGTTACTGAAACACTAACCTGCTGCCTTTCAGGCTTTTGCAGTGGTGTGTCGTGCTCAGAAGCTGTTAAAGAGGTTATTCTGCAGCTCTGGGGAGCGAGCCAGCTTTTCTTACAGCACTGCCAATGAAGAAGCAAGTCCAGTCCTTTGTCTGGCTCTTGGGAGGTAACTCCAGGTTTTTTTTGGTCTTCCATATGCACAAGAGGTACTTCTGGCAAGCCAAGGCTAAGAACATAAATCTTTTACAGGGATAGGGAAAGGAGGGGAATTGCTGGAGGGAAGGGTATTTAAATACCAACTTGGTTGCTGATGGGTCAAAGGGCTTCATATCATCGGCTGAGATGTGCTGGTTAATTTTCCTGACTGGGCTACTGCAGCCTTGGAAACTGGGATTCTAAAGATGAGAAAAAGGCAATAATTATTTTCCTTGATAGTTCATAGCCAATGGTATCACACATCTGGAGGGTTTTGTGAGCCAAGAAACTGAGTGTTTCTATCTGTTTGATGAGTGAAAGTATTGGTTAAGCAAAATGGAGCCATTGTGGAATACATTATCAATTTTAGGAGAAGCACTATTAACCGGAGATGAAGAAATCCAAGAGGTTTGAGCTGTAGTGAGATTTTTTTCTAAGAACATTACTTTTGTGATCATTGACTGCATGAAGACAGGAATGACCTAGCAGTGTTTCATTTTCATCTAATGAAATAGTGTAGTTGAATGTTGAAGAAAAGCTGAGAAGATGGCTCTCATCTGGCTGATTATTGCCAGAGATTTCAAGGATCCTGAAGAAATCCCAAGGGTCTTCCCTAGCTCTCCTTGTGCCCTTTTCCAGCCCCTCACTGGTCAGCTTCTGCATGTGAATTGGAGCTCCTCCTGTACAGCTTCTCACTTTTGAGAATGGCAGAAGAACGTTTTGAGTTTCCTGAAAGATAAAAGTTACCTTTGTATAAATTAATCTGTGAGGGCTGACTCTTTGAAATAGTTGGGTTTTCGTCCTGATGTCTTTTTAAGATTGCATAACCTTTGGATGGTGAGGCAAGGGATTATTTGCCTTGATTAATGTGCTGTATAAAATACTGCAGTAGGGCTGGAGGCATGGACTAAATGCTGTCTTATGTCAAATTGTATGAAGGAGCCTTGTTAAGGCTGCTGCAGTAGTGCCGTTCTCCAGCACCTCAAGGAGCTCAGGGCCTGCTGGTGGTGGTACACAGTGGCTTTCTGTCATGGTTACCTGGGGATGTTGATCGAGTGCCAAGCTCTGTGGCCTGCAAGATTCCAATGCTGACTATGATCTTAGTGTCTCCGATGGTCTCCTCCCTGCAGTGGCAAGGCAGGTTTTGCAATTTCCATTGCTGTTTCACCTCGTTCCAGGTGATGCTGAAGTGTGCACCACGGGGGAGGGTCAGACCTCTCCACAAGAAAAAAAGGCTCTTCTTTCCTGCAGTCCACTTGGTCTGACAGGCAGATAAACAAAGAAGTGTTTTAGAGGAGCTGGTGGGTAATACCTGCCCGGCTTAGACTGATGAGCTTTCCACACCATGTGATTTATTTGCAGCATCTGCCAAATACAGATCTGTCTTTTTTTAGCCTAGGGTCACTGCAATGAACTTAGCACAGAGTTGCACACTTGTTTCTCTCCGAAAATCTTATTGCTTGGTGTGGTAATATATGAAATTCTGTTTTGTCAGTAGAAGGTACCAGCATTGTGGCTCTATCAGCCTTCTTCACAGGGGTTAGTAGTCCAACAGGCTTGATTTTGTGAAGCAATGAGATTGTTTTCTTAAAACTTTCAGGTGCTCAACACCTTTAAGGTGTATCTCCAAAACGTGGTTGAAGTTAGACAGTGGTTTCAGAGGTTTTTGGAGATGAGCAGGGGCATGGATACACATGCAGTGCAATGGCACCCGGGCCCATTTCTGTAGGGAACTAACTATGCAAGCAAGATATTCCTCTGCGGACACAGATGTACCCTCCAGGAAGAGTCAAGGAGAGCCTGGCAGATTCTGACCGCACTGATGCAGAAAATCCCAGAAACCAAAATACTGACGAGGAGGGTAAATGCCAGCATAGAATTGCAGCCTCAGTACTGAGGAGAGGGAGACAAAAGAAGCCACCTGCAGAGTATGTGTCTCTCTCAGAAGGTGTATGAGGGCAGGGAG
The DNA here is from genome assembly GCF_963662255.1 of Cinclus cinclus. Lineage (NCBI taxonomy): Eukaryota > Metazoa > Chordata > Aves > Passeriformes > Cinclidae > Cinclus > Cinclus cinclus. The sequence continues at coordinate 63,370,195 of NC_085049.1, forward strand.
TCTGCTGGCTGTTGCCAGCACTAGGTCTGGTGTGCCCGAGCTGCTCCTGCTGAGGGAGCCCTGTTAACTCAGGCAGCTCCTGCATCTGAGGCTTCCCACTGCAAAGAAAAAAAAAAGATTCCCAAAGGTGTCGGGGCAAGTAGGACTGTCCCTGTTCCCCAAAGGTACCAAATCAGATTCATTGCTATAACCTGAGTCTTGCTGCATGGCACACCTTGAAAGCTTCAAAGCAAACCTTGAAAGTCAAGCTGTCCTCATATGAACAGTAAGACAGTCTCACCTCTGTCTTTCCTGCATGTGTTGTGATGTGAGAAGTTTAATTACTCTTTCCTGGGAAGGCACAGGGGGACAAGCACAGAACAGTCTTAGCTCCAAAGTTCCTCTGCAGCGCTGAAGGTGACTAAGCAGGGGCATGGGAAAGAGGTGTGAGAATGCTCTCTTTGAAGAGGGAGAACCTGACTGGCATTGCATTTCTGCAGCTAAATTTACATCCAGCTCCATCAATCAGGCTTTTGTGGTGATGATGAGCTTATTGCTCCCAGTACATTTTTTGGATGGAAGTTGAAAGCAGACACTGTGGCAGGTTGGCAGTTGGCACACCTATTGTATCATATTAATATTTTCAGTTGAACATTTCTACAAAGCAGTCTTATTGCTCCTACTGGGAGCTTTCCATAATGTTTACCAAGAGAATTGACTGCTTGTAACTTTTATGTCTATTGAGCAGGAAAGCTTAATTGCCACAATAAAATTTCCCTACTAAGCTTCTCTAAACAAGACCAGCCAAGGCTGAAAGCAGTTGCCACCTTTGGGTAGTGCCCACAGGAGAGTCCTGGGCTGTCAGACGGGCTGGGCTGGCTGTGGATGGAGGCACAGGGGGACAGGATGAAGGCAGGCAGTGGCAGGGGGATGGAGAGGCATACCCTGCAACAGGCATAGCATGGACCATCTCAGCTTGTGCCATCATTTGGAGTGACAGCCAAAGCCTGCAAGCACAAGCAGATGTGAGGCAATGCTGAGCACGAGCTGGGAATCCGAGGGCCAGGATGTCAGAGACAAGGGCTCGCTTTCACCTCAGCCCCAGCACCAGGCAAGTAGTGCCCAACCTCAGCTGCTTGTTGTGCTTGAGGGAAATTTTTCGGGAGGCAAAGGGCTGAGGTCCTGGACATGCTGGCAGAGCTCCACCACTGCATTTACTGCCTGCATTTTCAGAGCCTTGTCCAGGCACTAAATAAATCAGATCACTTCCAGTGATGTGGAGATTCCACAGGGCCTCATAATACAGGCCAATTAAGCACATTTATTTAGTGCCTGCATACCAAGAGTCACAGCAGACTCCTAATGCAAACCTTAACTTTTCTGTTAAACACTTACTTAGACATCATACACCCTTTTCTAAAGTGGCACACATTGCTTTTGCTGTCTATATGGATCAGACAACAAACTTTGCATTCTTTTTATTCATACTATGTTTTCATTTGTTCCTGTAAAATGTATTGAAAGGGATAAGTCTACTAACAAAAATCAAATAAACCAATACTGAATTTATCTAATGTCCGTGAGCTAATTATATGAATCACTAATATGGATATGTCATTACTGTAGAGTGCTTACAGATACATTTTCATGCATCCAGGTTGGACAACACAGGGTAGAGTTAATCAGTCTCCTTTGAAAAGAAACCATACATCACTTCATGCAATGTTATCTCCCTGGTTTTCATTTATAACCAAGTAAAAATGTGGTTATGTTTTTAATATTTATTGCTTTTATTTCTGCCATATTCCTGTTTGTTGTCTTGTTCCCATATGTACATGCTTCTTGAGTCTTCTATCCATTTGTTCTCTCTGTTTGTAATTCAGTGATGTCATTTCATGAACCATCTCCTGCTGCCTTCCTGGCTGAGGCCAGGCTCTGTGTTGGAGGTTGGAGCGTGGCACCTCTGGCCAGGTGCAGAGACCCAGGGAACAGGCACATGCACAGCAGCTGCAAGACCCTGTGCAAAGCCTCTGTAATTGTGCCTGCTTCTGAAGGTCTGTGAGGAAACTTTTTGTGGATCACCTACATCTCTTCAGTGTCACAGGCATTTGTATCCCAAAGGGCCCCACTCCATTGCTCAGGACACTTGCATCTTGACAAAGGTCCAGGCCCTTGCAGCTGCATTCAGTGGAGGTGGGCCCATGACTCATTGAGAAACCTTTGCTCCTGGCAAGTCTTTCAATGGTTTTGTTGACTTCCTCAAGCAACTTTGACTTCACAGCCTATTTTGTTGCTGTCAGAGTCATTCATTAGCATTTTCCTTCCCACTGTGGAGATATATATAAAGATGTCCTTTCATTGCCTCTCACACATAAACATGTTAGGATACTTCTTGCAAAGGGACTTTATGTATTTATATATCAAGGTCATTGTGGTGCAAGTGGTTACTTGAGTGCACCACGTCCATGGCTGCTGTTTTATTTATATACAGAGCTACATTACTGCATCCACAGAATGGTGAGGAGCTCAGGCTTCTTCTGCCACATTTCACAGAACTTGTGAAATAATCAACAGAACAAGAGTTGCTCATGACAACCCATAAGGAAATTGAAACCCCGAAGAAATTTATTAGAGGCTGTCTATGTAATGATGTGAACAAACTGCAGACAGCTGCAGTAGTCTGGCTGAAGAGCAGAGTATTTTTACTCCATAGCCTGTGCAAGGTACTGTGGGACAGCTTATCCACTCCTGCTCCCTGGCAGTGGAGTGGGCTCCCTCCTGCCACCAACATGCATCACACTAAGAGGATGAGGTGAACCCACCCCTCTTGAGGCATAGCAGTGACATTCCTTACTCAGAGACTGCAGACTACAGCTCCTATTTGGCTGTGTAGAGAGACCACCACCATGCCAAAAAGAATCCCTGTGCAACTTTTAAATCACTCCTCAATTGATGTTGCTTCATGCAAAGGTTGCTTTTACAGCACATGGGATCCAAGAGCATCATTCCACACGTCACAGAAGGAACATTACCCCAAGGATTAGATATTTTGTTTCTTAGCGGTTCTATTTGCCTCCTGGTTTGTGATATGCGTTGTTGCTAGATACCTAATTTTCAATGGAAGCAGAGATGAAGATTCAGCTCCTGGGATGGTATTTAAGAAGAATCCCAAATATCATAAGATTTTTTTGTGAGCTAGCAATGCTGGGAATGAAAACATCTTTCTGATAGGATATAATACGGATGTAAAGCACAGAAATGCTGGGATGCTTCAATGTATTACTCCTGACTTGTTTTACAAAATATAATATTTTAATTAGTGCATACATTTCAGAGTTGCTGAAGTAAGGATCCCACACTTTGCTATCGTGGGGCTGACTACTACATAAGTCACATTGTCTGCCCAACATTGTGATGCTGGGTTTTGGTGTTTTGTTGGAAGACTTCATACACAGAGACAGACTTGAGTGGGAAAGACAGAAGTCTGGTCACCCTGGGGTGCTTACTAGTGAGGCTTGCTGCCCACAGAGTGGCTGGGGACCCACTGCCCAGCAGAGTGCTAGCTGGACAGTGGCACCAGGGAGACAATGGGCTTGTAAAGCCAAATCGTCAAATGCACACACTTTTTCACAAAGTGTTCTTTTCCAATTTTTCCTGCACCCTTTCCCTACACTGCTAAAACTAAACAATATGGTGGTTGAGGAGACTCCTGACTGCAGTAGCTGGGAGTTAGCAGCAGAACCAGAGGCGTAAAAACCCAGTCAGGTCTGCTGTGCAAACCATGGTTCCTTAGTAAAGAGGATGCTGAAGCCCTGTGCCCGTCCTGTTGGTGGGGCAATTGCATGGAAAAGTCCAAGAAGAGGTAAAAGCAGGAAATCTGGCACTGCCTGTGTGTGTAGGTATGTGTGGCTGGGCTGCTGGAAAGCACAGGGGTGCAAACCCATGACCGCTGTGTAAGACCAGTGTGGCCCCAGTGATGTGCAGACTCTGAGACCAGCTGGGATAAATTAGTGAAGTTAACGACTAAACAGGGAAATCTTGCTGGGAAACACATCCTTATCCTTATTATGCAGTGTCTGAGGGGTTGTAGAATCCCAGCTGAATCTGCTGCATCAGAGCAGAAAATTACTATTTTCATGATGCCCTACATATTATAATGACCAGTTAGTATTTTGTTAAAGCAGGGCTGCCGGGGTCTTGGATGGGGATGTTTACTGTCCTGGCAGCACTGACACCAGGCTCACTCTGTTACACAGCTGCAGGGCAGAGTGTAGCTCTCCAGGCCAGGGCTGCTGGGCACAGCCACAGCAATACAGGACAGCCAGGGCAGAGCAGCTGAGAGCCTACAGCCCCTGGGAATTACAGACAGAGCTCATGTTTAGCATCACTGTTTTCATGTAGCCATAAAAAGAAATGTTTGTAGCATTTTAGGTCTGAGCAGGAATACTGGCTCCATTGAAATCAGCAGCATAACTCCCCCTGAATTCCACACAGACAAGATTTAACTCTGTCAGTGCAGAGGCACTTGGGGTTATGGGGTTATTGATTTCCTCGCTGTGATTGTCTTTACTAGAACCACAAACATCAGTCACATGCATTAAACAGGGATAGATAAACAAAGAAAGCTGAAAACATGAGAGGAAAGTATGCAGCTTCATCTAGCATAAATTGTTCCCATTTATATAGTTTCTGCCCTGCTCTCATCTGAGTTAGGACAAAGAATTCTCTGAGATGCGTAAATTCTCAGGATTTATGTAGTATCAAGAAACCCAAAATGCTAGTTTTTACTGAGAATTCTTAACCCAGCATTTTCTATCAGCTCCACTAATAAGAAATCAATGTATCCAGTTTGAATTTTTCCCAAGGAATTTTCTTTCCATATCTGAAAGCATCTTGGGTTCACAAAACCATTAGCAAGTAAATGTGATCAGAATGGCATTGATCTAAATTTGGGTAAATAACAAGCCTTGGGTAGAGGTGCAGGACTTGATAACTGGGGTTCACTTGGATTTCTGTTGGTATCTGGTTTATATTTTTATTTTAGGAAAGAAGAAAAAACTCTGTATACCCCTGAAAGGGGCAGGGAAGTCCTCGTTTGAAGTGTGTTACTGTTTATTAATACCCCTCATTGGACTCAACACTTCTGCACAAGGAGCATGCTCACCAGCCCTGTCCTCTGACCACCTCTCCCAGTTAAACTTCTCCCTTACTGGTGTCTTTCTGGCAGAAGATGCTCAAACACCTTTGGGAGGGTGTGTTTGCAGGAGGGCAGTGCAGAACTGCAGTCACGACGTGTTTGCCAGCATGGAATGCCCAGCTCCAGCACAGCTGAGCCCCGCTGCCACCAGCACACTTGGCAGGCTGGCAGGGCACGCAAAAGCACGCTGCTGCCATTCAGCTCCAAAAAAAAGGGCTAAATTTCCTTCCAGGCCGACACAAAGCTCCCTCTGGCTGGATTCTGGCAGCTCTGGAGGAAAGCCAGGTCCCAGCCAGGAGCAGTGCCAGCGGTGGTGGGGCTGATGGAGGCAGCAGCTGGTAGGCAAAGCCTGTGGGCAGGCCAGCTGGCAGCAGTGTGGTCATAATTTCCAGGATCTGTGGATCCTGGTCAAACAAAAGGGAAGCCTTCATCAGCTGAAGCATATCAGCCGCTTTCTTTGGAAGGAGTGGATTTATGGGTAGGAGGCTGTGATCCTTGACATCGACAGCAGCAGTAAGCTGGTGCCCTGCCTCTCATTGGGCAGGAAAAAATGGTCACCTCCTTGCTGCCTGCAAGAGCCTGTCTGGCATTTTGGGTGGCATGGGTGGTTTCAGTAGGGCAGCACTGTCATTTGAGGAGATTTTAAGTCACTGCTGGGAGTAGTGCATTGAGTCATTAGGCTGCATCGCACCCTCAAGCACTCAAGTGATTTGATCAAATGTTGTTTGTAATTACTGTAGTTCATCCAGCCATAGGTGACTGGCCAGTGAAAAACTACTATTCAGAAAGTGTCACTCTAAGTTGAATGTACCAGTAACTAATACCTGTCATAGACGTGCTGTTTTATGTCAATGGTAGTCATATAAAGTATATACAGTTTCTGATTTCTCATTGTAGGCAGCTAGACTAAAAATTTTAAAATAAGCCTTTTCAAGAAAATTGGCTATTTTTATCTAGTGCTCTCAAAATTCAGCTTGAGCCAATATTTACCTATTCAGTCAGACTGAAGTTAAAATAAAGAACGAATGATAAGTATTTGTTTAAACTTTGGATGCCCCCTCTTTCCTTTCTTTCTTATCTCAGTTTTCTTGATTATCAGCTTGCTGTCACTAATTGCCACACCTAATCACTTTTACATTAGGAAATAGCCTGGGACTGATAGGAGCCAAATATTTGGAAACATGAGTGATATTTGTTAAAAAATATACCCATTCTGGGAGAGGGAATGTTAATGAAGAGTCCCCCACATGTGCATCACCCGGCAGGCGGCTGGTCTCTGTTCTGGGCCACACCACATAGCAGGGGCACCCACCTTTGATTTGAGTTAATGGCAAAATGTCACTTGACACCCATAAGCTCCTTACTTCTTGTGGAGAGGAATGTAAGGGATCATGGGGAGGTGCGCACCGTGCACACCGATTTGGAGGTGGATTTGCTGTTCCCACCCCTTGTAGAGGGGGAAGAGCATAACGAGAACCTGGTGCATGCTCCCAGAGGATGCTGTCATTGCCATTCCACCCCATGGCCCACCCTGGGGCTGGCTGACATCCTCCTTTCTGCTTCACCCGCTGTTTTTCTCTGCCCAGGTGATCTTCCGAGCCCTGTCGCCGCCGTACGCCGCGGAGGACCCGTACAGCGCGGAGGCCCAGGCACAGCTGAAGATCACCAACCTGCGGGTGCGGCTGCTGGAGCGGCAGGGCTGTCCCTGCCTCCCGGCCAGCCCGGCCCCGCAGCCCCCGCCATCCCTGCACTACGCCATCTACGACTTCATCGTGAAGGGCAGCTGCTTCTGCAATGGCCACGCTGACCACTGCATCCCTGTCGCCGGATTCAAGCCCGTCAAGGCGGCTGGTGTTTTCCATGTGGTATGTACTTCCACCCAACAAGGTCTGCACTGCAGGAAAGCAGAATTTTAAAAATACTAAGGAATGGTACAGAGTATGGTAGGTCCAAGTATGCGGTGTTTGATGTATGATGCCCTGGATTCCAAGCACAGTGAGCAGAAATGGTCTTTACAAAGGAGGTGGTCTCCATGTGGGGGTGCAGTGCTGAACTTCCTCTGTGTCTTGGTGTGGGACTCTCATGCTTCAATGGTGCTCCACAGTATTTTATTTATTTCAGGTAAATCTTTAAAAATAAATTGATGACACCCATCTTTCACCAAATGCTAACTTGCAATAATACAGCATCTAAAGGATAAAACAATGCAGGGCATTTTGGTAAAAAAGAAGGAGGAGAACTCTGAAGATACGAGGTGTCATGTGACTACCGTTATTTCTGGAGGATCCAAGGATATTGGGTTGGGTCTTGAGCCAAGGGGATAGAAATGGGTTTTGACTCTCACTCATGGGCTTTCTATTGCACTTTGCAATACCTTTCTCTGGATAAAATCCCTGTGCTCTGGTTTCAAGGGGATTCCCATCACAAGAGGTCTGAGCTCAAATTCCGAAGGACCCACCAAGACTAAAATTCCAGGGAAGAAAGAGCCGCTAACCCATAGGGCAGGTGATAGGCACAGCAGTGGCAAATACACTGGATGCCTGTGGAATGTCATGCCTGCACCCAGCCAGTCCAGTGACACTTGCTGTCCCCAGCACATCTTATCCTTTATGCTCATCTAGGCTGGCTCTGAAAGCTCTGGCTTTGCTGGTGGGGGAGCAGTAGGGAAGGACAGAGCAGCCAAACATACTGTGCTGAATAATGCTAGAAAGAGAAAGATCATAAAAAAAAAAGAAGGCAGTTAATCAAGGTAAAGAGTCCAGCTCTTTGGGGAGCTCTCATTTCACTTAAATTACAGTCTCAGACATGAAGTGGACAGGATGTTTCCCTTCTAATAGAGATAGTCTTGCAACATCTTGAAAATATACCAGTTTGAAAGCATGCAACGCTATGATTGATAAGACTGTTTCAAGTAGCACTGCTCTGCTTTCCACAGATATCCCCTGAGTGAAAGTCTTTGAAAGGACCTGTTTGCTCAGGATTATTTTGTTGGGATACAATTGCATGGGAGCGTGCCCTGGAGCACCACTGAGAGTTGTAACAGAGACTGCAGCCAAAAAAGCTTCCAGTACGGCTACAGCCTATGTCAACCATAGTGTGCAGGTAACAGGCAGTGCTGTGGGGAGGTAGCAAGTGCCAAAATCACACTGAAAACAGAGCAAGAAATAGCAACAAACCCCTGCGCTGGCCCCGAGGGGGAAATTCAACTCCGGTTATAAATGTTTACGTGGCAGGAGTCCCAGAGATGACGTTTTCACAGTGAGGCTGACTCATTTTGCTGCGTCGCACTGTGTTTGTTTTACTTACACCTCATCCTGGATGTCCCGGGAGGGATGTACCAGTGTAGGGGTGACAGAGCCCCATGGTTTTCAGGGAGGGTCAAGGCGTGGTAAGAGCTTTCCTCTCTCAATGTCACTTTTTCCATCATAGAGCTGGGGCAATTTTGGCTGAGCCTAGTCCGTGCCAGGGTCCTGTGGCATGAAGCTACAGCTATTTGGGGACTGCAGTGGCACCTGCCTCATGCAACCCAGCCTGGGGTTTGCCAGTGCATTTCATCAAGATTGGAAGAGAGAATTATTTCCAAGGTGACAGGAAGAATTCATCACACATGTGGATGAACAGAAAAGGAATGAAAGACTGTGATGTCTGTGGCCATTTAGGTGGTAGAAGTCAGAAAACTTCTGAAAAGAGAGTCAGATTTCAGAGAGGGAGCATTTTTATACATTTCAGCTGAAAAATTCGCAGAAAATATAATTCTGAAGAATTATGACCAGTCATTCAAGAGGGAGATGGAGACTTCAGTATAGTCTCTATGTAACTCTGTCTACCAAGGGTTTTGTCAGAACCATCAGTGTAAAACTGAGGACAACAAAAGCAGGGAAGCACAGTATCATTTCACAATACATTATACAGTCTGGCTCTATTTTTATGCTTGTTCAGACAAGAGCACTCCTGAAGAGTATGCTCTAAGTTAGAGTGTTAACATCAAAACTTAAGCATGTTTAAGATCATTTAATAAAAAAGCCAAACAACTTTTCCAAAACATCTATGTGCAAGTTTTCTTAACAATCCCACCCCCCCCACCCCCCACCCTCCCCCCCCCCCCCCCACTTGTCCTCAGCCTACAGGCAAAAACCTAACTGCAGCCCTAGTTTCAGTCCCTGCTTGGCCAGCAGAAGACCCAGATGTGATATATTTATTTTTCCCTTGGGCTGCTCTGAGCAGTAAGCCAGGCTATCCCAGCAGCACTGGGCATAGCGGCCAGGTCTCAGCCAGATCTCACAAAATGACCAGAAGCACTTCAGCCACCTCACCCAGAGACAATCTGAAAAAAGAGTGTGGGCACGTGAGAATTCTGGGGGCTGCAGTTCTGGCAGGTTTGATGCAGGATCCTGACCCAAGGGGCCCAGATGGTCAGCCTGGGACATGGGTTCTGCTTGCTACCACAGGATTCCTCCCACTGGATGTATTTTTTTTCTTGAAATATTGGCAATTGTGTGTTGAGAAGGTGACAGTTTTGAAGGTAAATATTGTGAGTGGCTGAAGTGAGGCTATGAGTCCACTTGGCCATGAGATAATACTTACCTGGCACATCCTCAGGGTGTGGGGTTGGGATGAAAAGATGGTGGCTTTGTGAACAAAGAGGGGCTCCTTCTGCCCTGGCAGAAGCAGCTCTAGCTTAATTTTCTGGGGTGGAGAAACCTCTGTTTGCAATCTGTCTGGGTAAAGTCAAAGCAAAATTCAACTTCACAGAGTCTGATAAGAGATTTGTTTCTGTGTCCTCATCACCATCTAGCTGCAAAACACTCCGTGATGCTCCTCTCCTCCTGGAAATTCCCCCACCTACCCCTTCTCCTAAAAGAGAATTGTGTTTGTGTAGGAAAACTCTTGTTTTGTTTGAATGTCAGAAATGCCATGTCTGCCTTTAGGTGAATTCTGAATACACAGGTGGAATTTCTGCTCTAGCAGAAGGTATATTTCCATGAGCTCCCCAGGAAGACTACAGAGAAGACCTGGCTGCCTTCCTAGGATGGCAAGGGTTGCTCCTCATGGGAGCAGTATGATCCTGACTGTCCCTTATTGTACATTTGTGTGCAACAGATGACTGCCAAGTTGATACAGGCACACTTTCTCTCTTTCCTTCTTCTCCCAAATTTATTCAAAGGGTCACTACCTGAATCTCATCAGCAACAGCCCAATGCACACACAGGAAAAGATATGCATGGACAAACAGACCTCCTACTACACCATGCTAAGCAGTTGATCACTTTGTGACTGCATTACACGGCAAACCACAAATATGAGCAAACAAATGAATTCACATGTATAGGAGATCCCTCCTGATCTTCAGTAGCCATGAGAAAACTGGTTTTTCCTCTGATCTATGGCACAGGAGCTTCTCACCCTTTGTCAGGGTCTGCACATGGAGCCATTGCACATGGAGCCTCTGCACTGGAGCCATTGCACTGCTTTCTTGGCCTCTTACCAACTAAAGCATCCCTGTTAGCCTGCTTGCAGCTATGGCAAGTGGCATGCAAGAGAAGAGGCAAGTGCTGTGCAAGCCTGCAGATAAGTAGGATCTTGCAATTTAGGACTCCAAAGTGGGGAAAGCAAACCTGGAGATACCTCACCTGAGCTGTGCAGCTCTGTCTCAAGGTGATAGCTGGAGTTCATCCATCTCAGAGACTCTTTGGCCCTCCCTGAATGTGGATTCCTGCAGGTTAGCCAGCTGAGGTCTCCAAGCTTCTTCCATAATTATGAAGGTTAGGATCCTGGGTGGACTAAGATACTCTGCTAAAGCACTTCTGTGTAGATAGGCAGGGTGAATATTGCCCCCCTGCTTCCCATGTGGCTGTTATAAATTGTTATCATGCTACTGACATCAAAAGATGTTCAAGGTCTTCCAGAGCAATGCTGACAGAAGCCTATTGTACAAGGAATTAAAAAAAACCCTCACCACACAGCCCCCACACCCTGGACAACAAGCTTTGTATTCTTTCACAAGAACAAGATAGGATATGAGAATTTTCTCATGCATAAATTTGGTTGTCTGGTGCTTTGGGAAAAGAATACCTCCCCATGTGCTGACAGCCCCTAGTAGGCATTGGTTCTAAAACTGGCACAGCAGTTCGAGCACAACACCGTTTAAATGCTGTGGTTAGAGACTCAGTGTAAATGCTGCCATTTTCCCTTAGGCTAGTATCATGCCCATTTTCCCTGAAAGTTAAAAAAAAAAAAAAAAAAGGAAGAAAGAAAAAGGAAAAAAAAGAAAATAAAGAGCAAGAGAGAGAGAAAAAAATACAGTTTTAGAAGTTCCAAAAAGGAAATTCTATTAAAAGTAGTTGCCCCTCCCAGCTATTTAGACTGTTTATGCTATCAGGTCTTTGGGACATTGATTTTCTTTTAGTGTGCATTTGTGTTGGACTCCATATAGTGGGTGAGTTCTTACAATATAAATCAATTCATAACAGGTGACTGAAAGCATTTTTCCCCCAGTGCAGCAGTATTTGTCAACATGATAAATACGGGGAAAAGGATTTTATGGGATTCAACTAAAGAAAAAGACCTATGTATTTGCAATCTGAAAGGAAGCACTGGAAGGTTATAATTTGGCAACAAAAGGCTCTGGAAGGAAGCATGCCCTAGCAACTGTCTTTGTAAAGAGAAATCAGTCGCTCGTTTATCTTACAGAAGGCAACTTTTGTAACAGTGTTTGCATTGTGCCCTCTAATGACTGACATTGCGACGGGGCTGTCAAGCTAAGAAGGGGAGCAGTGTGAAAGTGAACTGGGATATAAAGACCCCATGACAAAATGAAAAATGCTATAAGAGGGCCTTGCTGCTTAAATGAGTCAGGAGCGTGTGAATGGTTCAAGGAGTGAGACATACTGGGAAATGTGTTTGTGTACTTAGTGATGCTCCATAATGACCCTTGTGGGTACGCCTTACAGTTAACTGTAAGCTGAGGTGAAGGAAAAGGGAAGAAAATAGGTTCTCTTTCCCCTGTCAATGCACAGGGATCACATTCTGCCTTCAGAAAGGTGCTGAGATGCTGGAGAAATCCTGAAAGCCAGGTACATCATTTCCCCAGCCTACCTTGTGTCCCAGCAGAGCTACTGGGCTGCTTTCTCAGCCCGTCTCCCAGCTGCTCCATGACATGGCAGGGTATTTGCATGGGAGACCAGTCTTGCAAGTGGCCCTCCTACAGCTCTTACAGACATTAATTTTGCCCCGTGTAGACAGTCTGTTGGCTGTTTTTCACCTGCTGCCACTTCTTGTATTATCCCTTCTTGTCCTATCTTTCTTGTATTTCTAACTTCATAGTATTTCTTTATAACCAAAAAAAAAAAGGCATGTCTACCTATGGGCTGCAAGAAAGGGATTGCTAGTATCCACTTTTTTTTGTTGTTTCCAATGCATAAAAATGTTTCCTATCATGCTGGAATTATGTAAAAGAAGGAAGATATTTTCTTCAGTTGGATAAAGCTAGGTTGGAGAGATATTTTAAAGCAGAGCTGTTTTGGGTGATAGTCATTGTAATGCTATTCTAAGAGAACAAATACATCAGCCTGAGGCAAGGTTTTTGAATCATTTAGGTCTGACTTTTCCTTAAACTTCTGTGAGAAAGGAATATGGAAAAGAAGGTACTAACTAAATGGTTGTGCTGAGAAGCAAGCTGTTAAAGACTCTGATTTAGGTGTTCACCCGAACATGAATCCCACTGAGATCACAAGTTCCCAGCCCTGCAGCAAGCAGGGGCACACAGGTTTGCAAAGTGTGCATTGCAGGCTGGGCTTCTGAACAGCCATGCTGGGCCCTGCCCCGGTGAGCAGAGGGCATGTGGGATCCACAGTGGGATCTGCACTTGGGAGGGAGCAGCTGATGGAGGCTGGCTGTGATAAACCCTGAGGAAAGGAAACTGCAAAGCAGTTTGATAAGATGAGAATCCCTTGTGGTAAGAATGGGGAACATGTTCCTCCTGGCCCAGGTGGACAGCACCCATTGAGTCAGGCAGAAGCCCAAGCCTACAGACCTTTGTGCTGATCCTGTGCTTGCCTTTACACAGATGTCAGAATTCTGCTATTCTGTTATTTTTCAAGCTTTTCAGCCAGACCATTTGTTTCCTTTCACCCAGATGCATGGCACCTTTACAAGCAATCAATACCAGGAGTGTCATGCCATGCTCTGCCTCTGTCTAGATAAACACCAGCTGGCTTGATTTGCACCATGTCCAACTTGGCTCTTTTGCAGCTCTCCTTGCCACAGCAAGAGAGACCACAAGCCTTCCATTGCTGCAACAGTTTTTTAATTATATACAAGCTCTTCCCTTAGAGTTCACATATAGATTAGTATTAATATATTGGTGCACAGCTATTCAATGGTTTACTTACTAGCTTTGCATGCCAAATTAATGGTGGCACAGCAGATTCTTGGGTAACCCGTCCTATTCTGTTTTATTTTCACTCACCTTCCTTTATTCCAGCAGTGAGGCATGCTCTATTATACAGTACTTGGTCTTTCAGGAAATCCAAGCTCTTGCTCTTTGGAACCATGAATGCTCCTTGGTGGGGCCTTTTGCCTTGCTCTCTGCTGGTGTCTTGGGATGCTTAATCCTTCGAGGGTTTCTGAGCTTCTGCTGAGTTTCAGATGAGTTTTTGGATTATTAATGCTGAGCAGCCTCTGGATGATTGATTGAGTCCCCACTGATTCTTTGTGTGGCTTTGGCAAGGAGCAAACTGAATTTGGAGGGTGAGGCTACAGGCTGTGGGCACAGAAAGGGGGAGCACACATCCCCAGAGGAATCCCAAGTGTCCCCATGTCTGAGACAATTTCTGTTTGCAATTCTTCCCTCACATCCTTCTCACTTTGGCATCATGATTGCAAAAGCACCAAAGAACCCCCTGGTTTTGACTATGGCACCCTCTTACTCCTTCTGGTCACCTTCCCTTCCTGATCATGTATGCCCTGGGTCTGGTGGGTTCCTCTTCCCTTACAGCTGGGACAGTCCTGTGAGGAAGGATTTCTGGAGGATGTCTCTAGCCACAGATGTGGTTCAGTTTAGTACAACATGTCTAGCCCTAACCACTCAATTGCCAAAGGGCTTGCAAGAAACTCCTACCAAAAGTGGCATCAAAGAGTTAGGTCACCATTAAAAACTGCCTGAAGATGACCAGTACAGGTTTAGTCATCTTCTGTTTCCATGACGGTATGTTTGCTTTTAAACATGTGTGAAGGGATTCTGTAACACTGATTTGTGTGTGAACCTTGCCTAAAAAAATATGACAAATTTATTGATGAGTGCTAATTTAGGAAAGGGAGGTAGCCGAGAGTTTGAAGAACATTTTGTTGGTGGCAGCAAAAATGAAAAAATGAAAACACAAGACACACCTTGAGAATTAAATATACCCTCTGCAATTTTTTTTTGTTTCTTTTCTATATTTAGTTCTCATTCTTTTCAAACATTAGCACACATTTAAGCTTATATCAGTACAGTAAGTCAGACAGACCAAGTAGTTTCTGCAGTGAGACCAGCTAATATCTGTGGTGATGCCAGATAACACAGAAAACAATGTTAGCTTAGTATTTTCACTTTAGCTTAGATGCTTGTGCATTCTGACTCCATCTGTATCTATCCATTTCTTACAAAGCCCAGTTGCTGTTCTGTATTTTTTGATGATCTCACATTTTAATAGGGCAGGAACGAATTCAAGAAGTTTTTGAACGATCTTGCTATTTTCATTTCTGCTTAAAAGTCTTTGAAGGACTTTCCAGGTCAGTTTTGAAATTTTATCTGTACTGGTTACATTTGACTCCTGTGAGACAGCAGGTGCGATGTCTCCATTACAAATAAATAAATCAGAAAGTCAGGATTAGCCAGGAGTGTGTGGTGTGGGTGTGTGTGTGTCTGTGTGTGTGCGCCTATGTAACAAGCAGCAGCTGTTTACAACGTGTTCAAGGTCCTCTTCTGTTTTGTTTACTGTTCAGGCTTTTCACAGGAACCTTTTTGTGGCAGTCTCGGCAGCAAGTCATGCAGTTAGGAACAGCACACTTGTAAAACCACAAGATAAACTGTGTGGAAGGCAGCATTTTCTAGTAGCAGTTAAAGCCATACCCCAGCTCCAGGCTGGATCACCAGGCACCCCAACCACCCTGTGTTCCCCTTGATGCCAAAAGCAGCCAGCAGCTGGTGCAGCTCCCTTGGTTTTGTGGCCAGCTTGTGGCATGAGCAAAGGGCCACGCTGGCAGGGCAGACTGAGCCCCCAGCTCAACCATGAGCAGCAGGAGAAGCTGAACCATGCGTTTAAAAGCAAAATGTGGAGCAGAGTAAAGCTGCAAGCCCAGGCATATATCAAAATAGCTACAGTAGGTAGCTACCTGCCATGCTCCATGGGAAAAGGCAGGGCCCTCACCCTTGCCAGCAGAGCCATGCTGCTGCAGTTTGATCTTGTTGCACCCAGGCACTGCCAGGCTGCTCGTGTCCTCTGGCTACATCCTGTTTTCTTTGCATTTGCCAATAGGGTGAGTAATGCCAGCAACTGACAGGGCAGCTGGCACCAAGTGTGCTGTGCTGGCTTTTCATCTCTAATTACCCCCTTACACTGGGCTGTCTAGCTGTTAAATTATCTGTCATGAACATATCCGAGTATAGTCAGTCATGGGCCTTTTGCTACCCTTGATTCTTCCTTTGTGGGGCAAAAATTCTGCCTAGGATGAGTAGATATTTACATTTCAAGGGGTTTGATTTTCTTTTTTCTCCTACTTATTTGTGTGGAGATAGCTGGGCACACAGGGCTGGGTACTGATATTGTAGGTGCCATTTCCTGCAAGGGTGTTTTCATGTTAGCGAGAGAGAAAAAGAGAAAGGTTTCACAGTGGATGCTTTGAATCCTGGCATTTTTTTAATATCTCCTGGAAATTCAAGCTGCATCTGAAAACTGCTAAAGATCCTTTTAGATCTAAGAAACAAATTACAATTATACAATACCATGACATGCAGATCTACACGTACTAACCTAACTGAAAGTGTATCTACAGAATATTTACTCTTGGCTGAACTGGACATCATGCTATATCCCTCCTTCTAGCCAATGCAATAGCATGTAGCTGGCAAGCTATTTCCTGTGTGTGGGCATTGCTTGAGACTCTGGCCTTTGCTGTGGGTGATCCTTGCTCTCTTTCCCCTACTAGGTCCATGGGAAATGCATGTGCAAGCACAACACTGCAGGGTCCCACTGCCAGCACTGCGCCCCGCTCTACAATGACCAGCCTTGGCAGGCTGCCGATGGCAAAACTGGAGCCCCCAAAGAGTGCCAGTGTAAGTAGCCACTCAAGAATGGTGTCTCCAGATCCTCTGCCAGAGTGAAATGCTTCCTCCATGCTTGCCTTTCTCCCGTGTGTCCAAGAGGTAGCACATCCTGAGGTGGTGGGGACATGCCCTCCAAGCAGCTCAGTGAATGAAGTGACACTGCCACCCTCCTGCCCAGCACCCACCACATGTTTGTGTGACAAGGACAGCCCTGTTTGCACTGCCCCTCACTTGGCAATCCTCACGAGACCATGATGCCTATTGGTTTGGCCCTTCTGCTCACTCCTGGGCACTGAGGGCAGGAGGAGCTATGGGCTCTGGAGGTTTGAAGATCAGTTCTGCAGTGCCAGGGAGGACACTTAGGGTGAGTGCTGGAAGCAGGGGAATGCAGAGGTCATGGGGCCATCTGCTTCAGTAAGAGCAGCAGTCTAGCCAGAAATGGTGCTGAGGACTAGCCACACCACCCCAGGAAGGTTTGCGGGTCTGCTGAGTGCCTCCTGCCCTGGCTACGATGCTGTCCATACCTAAGCTGCCATCAGTCTGCTTCTGTGGGCTATGGTCATGCTCACTGCAATATGGATGATCCCTGAGGGAATGACAGTGAATTCCTACTTACACCAGCACATTTGATGAGCAGTTCAACATTGGAATAGATCTCATTAGACCCCTGACTTTGGTCTTGTGGGCATGCAGACTTCCGCCACTGCCAGCACAGGGTAAGGAGGATGCTTGTCCTCTCTCACACACCTCTCCTCCTCCTGCCTTTCCCCTCCATCAGCTGCAGGGAACTTCCTGACAGCACCCTCATGGCAGATGTTGTGTAGGACAGTGCTGATTTCTGAAGCTGGGAGGGAAGGATCCTTCCCCAGCAGGACCAGTGAATGTGCGTCTCTCTGTTGTGGCCCGACCACCTGTGGCTGTCCTTGCACTGCAAAACCTATATTGGAAATAAAAGAGTTAAAGAAAATGCTGTTTCTTAAATGTTGTGTCCAGAGGTTGGGAATGTAGCTGACAATGTTGTGATACTTCATGCATTCGAATGAATAACAGGTTCATAGGTCAAGTCCCCATTCCAAAACGTAGTTTGGTTTTTGTGCCTCTTTTCTAGAAATCAGTATCTCTCACTGCCTTAATGAGTCTTTCTGTTTCCTTTGGCTTCACCTCAGCATGCAAGTGTAATGGGCATGCAGACACTTGTCATTTTGACATGGAAGCGTGGCTGGCGTCGGGCAATCGCAGTGGCGGCGTCTGTGACAATTGTCAACACAACACTGAGGGGCAGCACTGCCAGCGCTGCAAGCTGGGCTTCTACCGCGACCTCAGGAAGCCCTTCTCTGCCCCAGATGCCTGCAAACGTAAGTCAGTGACCTCGTACTAGGGAAGGGCTTCTCAAGTGGGAAAGTGTCAAGAGAAAGGTGAGATCTCCTTGCCCCTCCATGGAGCAATCTTCTTGCTTCAGTGAAGGACAGGGAGCATTTTGAATCCTCTTTGTGATACTACTTGCAAAAAGCAGTGGTGATATTTGCAGGGTGAAAGTCTGCAGATGCTGTTGACAAATCTGTCCCAAGGATCCCTGTAGCCTGAGGGCAGGGGAAGAGAGATGATTCATTTACTTTCTCCTATTGCTATTTTTGGAGAGAAAAAGCTGTATCTTGTTTTCATGTTCTCCTTGTTTGGTGATTGTTGCAACCTCAGAATCGGGTTCCTCAGCCAGCAGGGCTGCAGCCGATAAATAGCATCGCCCACCAGTTCATGTTTGCAGCAGCAGCAGGTGGGTATGGAAGGACAGACAGGAACACAAGTGATATTCCAGAAGGTGGGATGCTGAGGAGGCGACACTAAAAGCAATTATTCAGGCACATGTGAAATTAAATCTTTCCCAAGCAAGGAAGCAATCCAAAAGCCACAGTCCCCAGGGACCGCTGTGAGGATGGTGACTCACCATGGGGGACTCCAGATCCGAATTGTGCTGAGAACATTATACTGGTCAGCTAAATATGGGGTGCAGGCATGTCCTCCTCTCTGAGCCTACAGCCGCCCACTTGCTTCACCACATTTCTCCTCACTGACTCACTTACTATGAGGGGGACTTTCACAAGCGACAGAAAGAAATCCAGCTGACACCCTGCCTGTGTCTTTTGAGGAGACACTGAGCACGTCTCCTCTCAAGGAGAAGTACCTGCCTGTAAAGGAAGAGGAAACCCTCCTGCGGTGGGGATCTGCACCCCAGGAGAGTGTGTGAGGTTTCAGTTTGTTCATTCTGTTTGTTTATCTGGTGGGGAACAGCTACTTTTGTCCTGCTCCCTTGCTGCATATTACCCTCACAAGATTCCCAGCAGCCCCACTAGACTGGTGCAGAGGTCCTCCTCTTCTGCACCTTTCACTCACTGCAAGGAGGGGCAGCAACAGCTGAACTGCCTGTTTTACAACCCTAATTCTCTTTATGGAAACAGAATTGACCACAGTTCATTTATTGTGTAAATAATTACTTCACTGCTGTAGTATGTACACAATAGTTTATTTTTTTAAACAGTGAATTTAATGACTTTAAAAAGTTTCATTACCTACTTGTATACATCAAAGTTCTAAGTTTCCTCTGTAACATCAGATATTCTCCCTCCTTAATTATTGCCAGAACTTAGGCAATGAACTTTTGTTTTGGAGTCTCATTAGGAAAAAAACCATGTTGGAGTCTTGGATTAAGACCCAGAGCAGAGGCTATATGGTTTTTTTCTAACCTGTGTTTTCATCCCTGTTGATTAAAAAAAGAACAAATAAAGTTAATTGACTGCTGGTAGATAATGCAGGATGGAAGACTGAAATAAATGCTGCATGGGACCCTCAAGCTCCGAAACATCATTGTACTGTGGTTCTGGTACCTTTGCTAGGGTTGTAATTCCTGTTACTTTTTACATGCCAGCTCCCAGCAGGGAAGAATATGCACTTTTCTGAGGCCATTGAAGACAAGTGAAGCTTTGGCACTGAGTTGAGCGTGGTTTTCTGGACACCTAAAAACACCACCCTTCACCTTGGAAGCAGTAAAAGTGGCCTCTATCTCATCTGTCACCTGATTCAGTCCATTGAGGACGTGGAGTTTCATGAGGGACTCCTTGTAGGCTTGTCCTTGTGCCAGAATGCCCAGTCCATAGTCCATGGCTTTTTGCAGGGTCCAAGAGGAAGCCAAATGGCACCTCCCGGGCTGGCCAGCACAGGGCCTCCTTCCTTGCAAAGCCAGGTGCAAACAAGAAGACTCAGGACATACTGCTGCAAAGCAGCCCAGCTCCAGGGGAAGGCTGCCAGCCCTGTGCACATGCCTGTGTGCA
Source organism: Cinclus cinclus (assembly GCF_963662255.1). Taxonomy (NCBI): domain Eukaryota; kingdom Metazoa; phylum Chordata; class Aves; order Passeriformes; family Cinclidae; genus Cinclus; species Cinclus cinclus. The sequence goes on from NC_085049.1 coordinate 63,389,999, forward strand.
AGTTGGACCATTGCTAATGAAGTCAGGCAGTACATCACACCATTAATTACGTGTTAGCCAAATTCCAGGGTGCTTGATTAAAAAGTTTCTCCCTGCCTTTATGAGCTTGAGGAAGCTGTGGGTATTAGATGATTAATGGGTAGTTTTGCTGACATATGACTGTGCTTGGTTCTCTTGGCTTTCTGCATTCATCTCTGAATTACTGGCCCATGGCATTCCACTTTACACTTCTTAATTTTTTTTTAAGTGTGCCTCCATTACTCTTTAATGCAACAATCCAGCTTTATGGACCACTAGATGTCCATGAACTCTGGTATTTAAAAGCCAAAGATAACATATATTTAACAAGAACTCTAAGATACTCTTGAGTATAGTGAGAGAAAGTTTACATTTATTTACCTTCTGCATTAAGTACATCTACTTCATCACTCTTTTTTTCCCTGCGTTTATTAATTGCAGAGCATGATACTCCCTCAAGTATCTGAGAAAGCTTTTCCTAGCTGAAACTGAATTCCACAAATATAGGGATTATCTGAATGCTTTCTTTTCAGAGACCCTGTTACTACAAACTATCTGGGCTTTTCAAATCTTCACAAATGTGCTCCTCCCTAAGACCCCTTCACCTCTTCACTTCTGGTCTCCTTCTTCCAGGAATGGTCCTGCACCCAAGGCACCCAGCATCTCACATGGGAGATGGCAGCTGCAGGGCCGTAGAAAATAACTAATGACTGTTAAATTAAATTATATAAGATCAGTTACAGCCTATGACTGGAACATTTCCAAGGACCATGCCATGGTCTGCAATAAAAAGGGACGTGCATGAAGCCCTATTATTCTTTCTTGGGAAGGCCATGGCATTGCTTGCTCGTTTCTGGCTCAAGACACAATTATTGTTCGACCACTGAAAATTTAAAAATACCTAGGTCAAAGTAAATAAAGGAGTTGTTAAGCCATAATCTTTAAGGATACTTTAAAGATTCTTGCAGGCAAAGAGTGTATATAATGTTTGCTCAAGAGTAGGCATGTACCTGATAAAATGAAACATTCTGATGTTTAAAACACCAATCTGATTACTCTTTCCCCTGACATACCTATGGGTCCTTTTCTTTCCATCCTCATGAGCTTTTAAGCCTCAGCTACGGTACAATTGCAGACAATAAAATCAAGTTTTATAATTGCCAAGTTTATTTTGCTTTTCAACTGTAGGATTTTGAGGGTAAATATTTTTCATTTCCAGAGGTAAGCTGGCAGATGAGGAAACCACAACTGTATCACCAGTCCAGGGCAGGGAAATCCAATTCTGCTGGCATCCTACTCACTGTTTTTCCATCCTAGTCAGCACATGCAATGCCAGGACCAGCAGCTGTTAATTCACGTGTGCATGGAAGTCACATCCAGAATACTGCTATGTAGTACTGGCTGCTAAATTGGCTTTTTAGCAATGCATCTTACAAATAAAAAAGAAAGCAGAAGGATCAAGCTTGTTGAAGATTTGTCTTGTTTCAAGACTGAGGCCCAGCCATTCCTTCTCTCACAGGAACTCCCTTGGCTGTGGAGACTCCCAGCATCTCTGGTGAAGTGGCCATGGTGCATGAGTCAGGCACTCTGCAGAAGCCTCTCACCTAGAGTCTTACACTCTGCACCTTTGTATCCATAATGAAATGCCATCCCACACTGTCTGTAGCTACTTTTTCTGCTGCTCAGCTGCTCCTCTCACCTTCCTGGATATGGGTCTCCTACTACCTGTGCTACAGTGGGGTGCAGATTGTATGGAAGGAGGAAAAACGGGTCTAAAACCAACACAGCACAGCTGCCCATGAGCGCCCAATAGCTCCAGCTTTCAAACATTGTATAATCAGTCCCGAAATCTTTACCTTCCTGCCCTAGCCATAGTATGGAAGCACTCCATCCTTTTTCCACACATTTCTTTCAAATGTGGTATAACAGGCTCACATTTGAGCTCTAGAGCCTCATTTCTGTTCTTGATGCATAGCGAAGGGCCTCATTTTATGTCTGCATTGCTCAGCAACTTCCCACTGCAGCTCATCGCAAACATTTACTGTGTTGAAAATTTGTCACCCAAACCATTCAGATTAATGCCCTTCAGTATCATCCTGGGCCTTCACCCAAGATCCAAGAGCAAAGACCTTTAATTTGCCAGCCACCATTGGAAAGATTGACACCTTGGTGGCTCATTGAGGAGCAGCCAGGAAGGATGAGATCCATGGAAGTGGATATGCTGGCCTCTTAGAAATTACCAGCCTTTACAACACATCTTTTCTGTGGCTTTTATTAAAAAGTATAGCCAACTACATTCTCATTTTTAGTAGTCTTTTTAATTGCCTATGAGTTTGCTGCTCTTTTTCATAACAGCTTTTGTACATTTATTATTCTTGCTTCACCGTAGTGTTCCCACTGATGTTAAATTGTATATTGGAAAAGTGTGTGAAAGAATTGTCTAAAACATAAAAGCTCCAACCCCAATTGGCATGTATGTAAAATTCAGCTGAAACCTGACCAAAGCAGGACCAAATCTCTGGCTGAGCAGTGGGTTTATCTCATTAACTGGAGGAGAGTAGAAGAGCCTTAAGTGCCTGATATTTCCCCTGAAGGGCCTGAGGAATGCCAGAAATACCCTCCTCATCTAGTAGGAAAAGAGAGCATTTGGCTATATGTATCAGGTGTAAAACACTCCACAGACTTCAGGAGAAAGGTATGCAAGTCTCAGTGTGCACTGTTGAAAGCTATGCTATTAAAGGTACCAGAGTTCACTGCCTGCAGCTACTTGCGCAGTTTGTGGAGAGGCTTTCTAATCTTTTAATTTTATATAATTACATTTGTTTGCAAGTGGCAAGGGTGGGGAAAATTTGGGGATTACTTTGGCAAAGATGTTGGAATCATAGTCACCTCAAAGTTAACTGCCAATATTAATCTATCCTTTAATATTTTGAAACTATACTCCGGGTATGTCAGATTCCTGAAACCAGAAAAATGTTGTCAGAGCAAAATTAAATGTATGTGTGCAGCAATAAGTATTTTAAGAGAAAGAAATATGTTGCCTGTAGTGGCTTTCCTGGTCTAATGCGTTCACAGTTGCAAAATAGAAAGATTGGTATTGGAATTTAGTGAAAATATTGCCTACAGGTATAATTTTCTCAGAAAACTCAGTTTTATGTAAATGAAGCTTTGGGCAGATGTCTTTCAGGAGGAAATTTTTTGCCATAATGTGTAAGGCTGACTGTACCATGTCCTGGTCAGAGAACCAAACCCTGAGGTGAGAAGAGCACAAGTCACCCAGTTACTGGTCCTGTGGGCCACAGCATCTCCTGCTGAGCTGGCCACATGGTCAGAGATTTGGCTCATGCTTTTGATAACTGTATTTCTGTTCTTTGAAAACATTAACATCTTTGGGGGGAAGTAGCTTTGTAACAGACACAAATTATGTAAAAAAAAAAAAAACCTAAGGAGTAAGTAAGGAAAACTTCACACCACCTATTTTAAGGCATCCTCTCTGAGAATCTATGCTCCAGCACACTTCTAGTGCATTGTTCTGATGTTCACAGCAAAGGGCTGTGAGGGAGAAAAGAGAGCTGCTGGCATTTCTGATGTGCTCTCTGCAAACCCATATCCTGGAGAATATGCAAAAGCCTATCTCTGAGTGTCAGTTTCCTCATTCTTTTTTTCCTAATGTTTTTAATTGATGGTTTTAAAAATCAGGCAGAGACAGAGGAGCACTTTTTGCTCAGCCTTCACTTGAATTAAAATGACTGTTCTGAGGGGTTTTTTTAACCTCCTGAGTGCAAGACAGTTGTTATCACTTTGAAAAGCAATTATGCTCAGGTTCATTTTTGCAATGAAGCACCTGCAGCTGCTTAAACATCACAGTGAGGCAGGCACATCCCTGGGTACTTGGCCAGATTAGAATCCAGATGCTGCAAGGAAAGCAATAAAGGCCTGTTTGGCAAAGCATAACAGGACACCGGGGTAGGTTGTCTAATTAAAAACTAGCTCACAAAAGTTAAAATTCTACAGATTCCAAAGGGAATCTCGGCTCAGATTTGTAGGGGCGAGGGATAAAAAAGCCCAGAAACCCCAGAGGCGTCCCTAGGCGGAGAGGTGGTTTTGCAGGCATCTCCCGCGCCTTTGCGGCGCAGAGGTTGCACGCTCACGGATGCTCCGTCCCTCCCCTGCAGCTTGCTCCTGCCACCCCGTGGGATCGGCCGTGCTCCCCCTGGGCCCCCGCACCTTCTGTGACCCCAGCACCGGCGACTGCCCCTGCAAGCCCGGCGTGGCAGGGCCCCGCTGTGACCACTGCCTCCCTGGCTACTGGGGCTTCGGTGCCTACGGCTGCCGGCCCTGCGACTGCGCCCGCAGCTGCGACCCCCACACCGGAGACTGCCACAGCAGCAGGTGAGCTGGGGCAGCTCTGCATACCGCTGCGATCTCAGTTCCAGGGAAGGCTCCGTTTACACGTGGCGAGCAGGCTGAAGAGTATCCGGCATGTAAAATACTTGGGGTTTGGAATGGCCAAGAAGCGGGGATAGAGTGGGAGTTGAGGCTGTGGTTCCCTTGGGCACTTGGCACACCGTGGCAGGGCACCGGTGATGCTGGAATTTTTGCTCTCAGCGCTGGTGTTAATGTATTGGTTGTTGTCCATAACCTTCACTGTTTTTGCCTCTCCACAAGCAAAATGTGGGCCTCGGAGACATCCGGGTGAGAGGAGACTGAAGTCTTAATTTTGCTGTTGTAACTCAGCTTATGTTGACTGTGGCTTGGAGTCAAGCTCTGACTTTTAGAAAACAGAACATTTTAATAATACCCCAGTCTCCAAATCTGACACGTTGCCCTTTTTACCAAACTGAGGATATTTGTGGTATATAACTCCCTATGACGTATTTTAAACCCCAAATGCATCCGTGATCCTCTCTGACAACACTCAATTTGTTCACCTTCCACAACTGCCTCTTGTGTTTAACATCATCAAGACACGCAGTCACGTTGTGTCTGGAGGATGGGCTGGTAGTGGCCCTGCTCTCCACTGGCTCCCAGAACAAGTCTGATCATCTCCCTTTCCTTCCCCTCAACAGCTCAGATGTGACCTGGCACAATGAAGCACCTCCTTTCCAGGCAGTGCTCAACAAGAGCGAACCCACCTGGGGCTGGGAGGATGAGCAGGGCTTCTCAGCACTCCGGCACTCTGGTAGGACTGCAGCTTTGCATGAGTTCCACCTGCCCAATCCCTCCCACCAGCAGCCACCGCAGACCTAGTCTCCTGCACTGACTCCTGCACCCTAGGAGTTGCAGGGGAGAATGGACATTCCCTCTTACTAACATGTGGAGGAATGTCCTTGTGACCACCTCCTTCCCCTCCAAGAGCCAGAGGAGCCTTAAGGCTTATCCCATCAATGCAAGGATGTGCAAACCCATTAGGCAGATGCTCCATGCTGAATGCCTGTATCCAGCATTTAGCTATTGTACGGCAAGAATTTGCAGTCACAGCTCTGAATTTCAAGGCTAAATGCTCTCATGTTTTGCTTGACCATCATGTTTTAAAAGTATCCTTATATTCCCTAAAACTTGACAAACCAGCAACTTTATTTAAAGAGTGGGGTTTGCCACTTCACTGGCAGGCAGTTAGGGGATTTCTAACTCAGAATTTATTTCCCCAATACCCACAACAATTTTGGCATCACTTGCAGCTTATGATGCAATTTGGGATGGTCTAGCATGCAGCTGGAGTAGTTATTTCCCTCCTGTGTTCCCAGCCTGGGGGAGGTGGGTGCTACATGGAGGCTGGTGCAAGGCAGGCTGGCCCTGTGGGGCAGCATCAAGCTGTTCTCTCTTGCAGCTGCTGCATGCAAGCAGGAAAGTGTCATTTCCTCCATCTTCAGAGAGCAGCTTGATAACATCTCGAAGATACAATAATTGAGTTAATTGAGGGGAAAGCTCCATCATTTGTCTAGGCGACTTCATTTTGAATGTAAATAAGTATATCATGTTATTCTTTGTTCTAAGATCACGGAAGTCATTAATCTGCCTTAACCTCTGCAACATTTCCTTTTAAAATTTTGTCTGGTACATTATGGTGTGGAAAATACCACAGGGAAAGATACGCATGTTATTTACATCCCAAGGCAAAATAATAAGGCCTTTGTTTTCCTTCTCTTCTAATTGTAAACAAGGAGTAATTGCCCTTGGACTAAGAGTCTGTATTTCTTTTTTCTTTTGCATGAGGCTTGTGGGCCACTTGAAAAACCTTGGCAGTTCCTGGGCTCTGCCTGCAAATGCTCCAGTCTTTTAAGCACAGTTCACAGCCATTTGCTTCTTTCTCTTTCCCTAGGTAAATGCGAATGTAAAGAGCAAGTTTTAGGGAATCCCAAGGTCTTCTGTGGGATGAAGTACACCTATGGTGAGTTGTGGTTGAGTGGGTTGTAAAGGGAGGGGCTGCAAGGCAGTGCAAAAATGTATATAGAACATGAGTGGTACTGTGTGTGCTCCATCCTGGCAAACCCATGAGATACTTAGTCTAAAGGCAGATCTTCAACCAAAATATAGAGGTATCATGGTTCCAAATGAAGGTGGGTGAAGCATCTTGTCCTGTTACCCATCTCTCTTGCTATCAAAGCATCATTGTACTGTACCATGTAAAAATCATGGGAGGACAAGAGTTGGAATTGTCCCTGGGAGGTAGTCTAGGTCCAAGACAGACTATAAATCACTGTTACCAAAAATTGGTCATTGAAACACTGTCTGTAGATGAGGTGCCCTAATCAGAGTCTAGAAATGACTGTGTCTGAATGATACTGAATGTAAGGAGGGACTGCAATCATCACTCCACGGATAGAACAATTCTGGCAGCTACTGGGAACTTCCCCCTGTCAACAAAGCTCAGCTGTTGCAATGGGATGGTGTATATTGTCTATGTGTCTCTTGGATTTAAATGAATGAGAAGAGGTACTTTGTTTCCTAAGACCTCCCTGGTGTGTGCCAGTGAACTGCCTCCTTCATACTGCTGCAGAGCAAGGAATGCTCTGTGCAGCACTCCCTTCCTTCACAAGGAATCCCTTGCAGGGGTCTCTTGCACCTGTTTTGTCTCACACTGAAGTTGAAAATGCACAGAGAGATAGCCCATACCTCTGCAGGCTGCAGAGCAACCCACAAAGTGGAGTTCAAGGGGCTGCCAGCTGTTGAAATGTAGCCCTGGCTTAGTGGTATTAGAAAAAATTTTGATTCTGCTCTGTTTTGTTTCCTAGCCACGATAGTAACTGTGTTTAATCTTGCAAAAGATAAGAAACTGGAAAAAAAAAAATGTCATAAAACCTCCAAGTTCATAAATCTTATCTAAAGTGCACTCAGGCTTCCCCCCTTTCATCAGTCAACATGTGAAGGTGTCAGCTAAACTAGAGAGACAGATGAATTACGGGGCTCATCGTGAGCTCCAGGAGGCCACACTGTGAGAGGCTGCCCTGAGCTTCCCAACGTGAGTGCTGAATAAAGCACCACCATATGGGGATACCTACCAGCATGGGTCAGGTGGAGCAGCTGAGCCCTGAGCCTCCACCACACGGGGGCTCAGCAGTGGAATGCCAGGTGGTGGAAAGTGCTTGTGGGTACGAGTCAGCTCAAAATACTCCCTGGTTTTCCCCAGTCCCCACCAATGTCTCACTCTCCTCCACTGAATTTGGATTTGGCAGTTCTGCAAAGCAGAAGGACTGGCATCAGGGTGGGATGGAGCTGAGGCTAGCAAAGCCTTCAGGTCCATCCCTAAATGAAATTGATTTCCAAAAGTGCTAAGGAACACAAAGGGTTTGCTGAGCTCTGAGGGAAAATGGAATCTCATACTCCCCATGGCAGTTCCAGGGGCCATGGCCAAACCAACTGGCAGCATTTCTGCCCATGGGTGTAGGGATGTATGTTCTCCCCAGCATCTGCTCTGATTCTGGGCTCCCCAGCAAGGAACACTGGGTCTAACTCCACTGTAACAGAGCAATTGTCCTCACTGCTTCACCCAGACACCAGCACAAGATTGGGGGGGAAAAAAAAAAAAAGAGAAAGAGAGCCCTGTAGATAGTTTGTATATTCCTGGTTTTGAATTCTTATGCTCCCAGTGATCAAGACTAAGATCTTGTCAGCTCATGACAAAGGCTCCCACGCAGAAGTCAGTGTGAAGATCAAGAAAGTCTTGAAATCTACAAAGCTGAAGATCCTCCGGGGGAAGAGGACACTCTATCCTGAATCCTGGACTAACAGAGGCTGCACTTGTCCCATCCTCAATCCTGGTAGGTTCGACTCCCTGAACAGTACATCCCCACCATATATACACAGATTTCATTGCCACCCCTCTATTCCCTCATACCAATGATCTGAGATTGCAACCCGGTGCTGATTAAAAATTATTGGCTGTTACATCACTTGGATTCCAACAACAATCTCCATCAAACTGAAATTTCATAGAGAAAAACTTGGCCCATCCTATAGACTTTGAAACACACAGCTCTCTTTATGTAGTTACAGGCTTTCAGTTTTACCAGTCTCTGTTCCCAGAGGGAGGGAGGTGCACATCATGCCACAATTGCATGATATAGCTTTTGAAGCTAAAGCTAATTTTAATCCATAAAAACACATTTAAATCTAATTTGAGTCATGACACTGCACCGAAGTTCTAATCTAAACTCAAGGGAGGATTTCTCTTTGAAAGTAACAAATTTGCATCTACAAGATTTGGAAGAAATTTGCTTATGCAGTGAGGGGAGAACTCCACAGTTTTTCCCCATCTTCTTTCACCAAAATGTAGTATAACCAGTGGTGGCTAAACAGTGCATGCAGTCTCCAGTATGGGTAAGGACATGCAGATTCAGGAGTTTCTTCCGCAGAGCAAAACAAAGCTCCAGATGACACACCTCTCTTTACAACTCCAAGACAAATGAGCAGTTACGAACTAATTCAGATGGAGGGCTTTCTTTCCATAAGGTGTATACACCACTGGGAAATTGGCAATGGAAGCATTGATGGAGGTGCTGAGACATCCCTTTCATGTGCAGCACTAGGAACTAGGGGCTACAGGGCTGTCTGTGAGGCTGTGCAGAAAGGTTATTCACTGATGAGGTGTTTGCAGTCTTCTTTCATGTCCACAGGAGTGACAGTCTGGGTTTGAAGGCAAGCTGCTCTGATAGCACAGCTGTAGCTAGGAAGTCTTGTCAGGTGCAAAGGTCAGATGAATCAGAGCATTAGAGTTCTACTGTTTAAGTAAGATTTGGATATTGCTGGAACACCATAAATCACTAATCAAATAGCTATAGCTGCTGTATTTTTCCATATGCAATGAAAACTCAAGCAAGAAAGCCCAGATGCAGCTGCCTTAATATGAACCTGAAGGAATGCAATGGAAGCTGTCCAAAACTGAGCCTGCAGGGCAGCCCCACACCTGACACCCAGCTTTGCCACTCGACTAACTTCAGAGGAGCTTCACTGATTTTCGCCAAGAGATGAAAAGACAGCATTAATCACAGAATCAGTGCAGGTCTCTTAGACAACAGCAGGAAGGTGGAGATGCAACTGTCTTTAGTGACAGTCCAGGTGTCTGACACATCAGGTGTTACTCCCTTGTTAGTTCCTAGCCAGCTCTCATGATTCATGCTGCAAAGCGTGGTATTGTTTTGAAGTGCTGCTGCTGGTCCCATGAGTACAAGTTAGTCTCACCCTTCATGTTGAAAAAAAGTCACAAAGTTTGTTGCTAATAGGAAACTTGAAAACATCCACTGAGTGAATCTTTAAGATTCAATAATGTCAAGGAGGGTAAAAAGGATCCCAGATATTAATTATTTCCTTTAGATTAGTTTATGTGTGGCTTGCAATACAATATTAGCAGATTCAACTCTCTATCACAGTAAGAGCTTATGACCTACAGGTGAATAAACCAAAACCAGCTGGATGAAAAGTCAAGCTGACATAAAACAATTTTCTGACATATAACTGTAATGGAAATCACATCTTCAAAAACATAGAGGAGATCAAAGATAAACATAAAAGTAAGACAGATGTGGTTTTTTATACTATTTTACAGAAGTAAAGGGATACCAAAAGGAGAGTAGGCTCTTAAAGGCTCTGACAAGAAAAAAAAACCTCCAAACATTTATCAAATCTCTGGGCTATTTTCAGATTAAAAACGTCCTTAAGTTCCTACAAGGGGAACCCCTTCACCACCCTTGCACACCTTCTGCTCCACACACAGACAGAGGAAGATTCTGCTTCTGGGGGGGACACTGAGCTGAAAGATTTAGAAGTCTCCCCTGTTTGCAAGGTGACAGGAGCCCACCCCTGCCATGGCTCTGCCAAGCACAGTCACAGAGAGGCAGAGAGAAGCCTGCGAGGGCAAACTGCACACCTTCAAGTCCTGGCTTGTGGCATCTCGGTCATTTGACTCATTTTAATTTTACAGTTCTGTAGCATCAGGTTGAAAATCTAGAAAGCCCTACACAGTCAGCAACCACGACAATATTTGCTTGCTCTCTGAGTGGGCGCACCACATTTCTCTCTCAAGGGAAATGAATCTAGGAGCCCTTGAAAAGTGATGTTTATAACATAAACAATAAGTGAGATTTAAGTTTATAAGTGAGATTTACTTGGCCAAAATTAATGTCTTGTGAAGGGCGATGCTGCCACACACACATCCTGTGTTTGCTTGGCAGAAGAGAGGTGTGTGTGCCCAAAAACTCAGATAAAGTAGAAACCAAATTGTGTTGCTTGACCTTTAACTTGGGAGGTACTGTCCCGTTATTCTGGACTGCAGAATGAAAACCCAAGACATCACAGGCTGCAGCCAGGATGGACCAGGATTACTGAGAGCACCAGGGAAGGCGCATCTCTCGTGCCTGGTTTGTACCAGTGTGTTGTGCTCCCAAGATTGGTGCAAAAAGGAGTAGGTACAGGAGGGGTTTAATGCTGGTTGTACCCTAAAAGTGATGCAGTGGGATGCTGACCCCAGCACGGAGATCCTCCTTCCATGAAAGGGATTATTCTCCTTATTATCCCCATTTATGGCACATCTGTGGCCCGCTTAGGCTGTTTGGATCTGTGGCAGTATTTCTTTAGTTAATTCAAGCCAAAGGCTTTGCTCTATTCCCCTGTTCAGCAGTTGTTACCTGGTTCCAAGCACTCTTTGTGCTTGGAACGTCCTGAAAGTCAAGCGCAGACCTGGATGCCTGAGGAAAGACCTGCAGCAGGGCACTACAGGGACACACTCCAGCCCTTTCTATCTGTTTCTGAACAACCAGTTGAGGTTTTGTCAGACCCTGCTGTCATGTCTCTAAAATACCTGGCAGAGGCAGAAATTAACAGTTCTTTTCAGTGGGACAGCCACTCCTTCAGGCTCTTCTAGGGTATTGCTGCCAACACATTTATTGTTGCCTCTCATTGGGGTCTGGCATGCCTTTGCCTGTGAGGGGCCACTGGCCACTCTGAGCAAAATACTAAGCACTGGACCATCCTTCACTGTTTCATTCCTTGAATTTGCTGAACTGATTTCCAGGCCCAGATTTTTTCAGGGAGAAGTGAGGCAGATGGCTGCCAAATGAAAGTAATAGCAGTTCCCAGAAGAGGTGTAAAAACTTGCAGTGCTGCCCCCAGAATTCAACTTTCACTTATATTTAGAAGCTAACAAAATCATGCTTTGTATCCCACTGCATCCCACTGACAAGCAGCCACAGGGGTTGCTTTGCCATAGATACAGATAGAGCTACATATATACAGATATATGTGAGAGTCAATATATAAAAATATTTCTTTGTGTAAGTGCTTTTTTACACAGGACTAGATATCCAGGCTGACTTTGCAGCTCAATAGGCCTCTTAAGCATGGTGCTGTGCAGTCCCTGACTGCTTTGTTGGCTTGCAGGCTTGGAGTATCTTGTGGCAGGACACGAGGACGTCCGAACGGGCAGACTCATTGTGAACATGAAAAGTTTTGTCCATCAGTGGAAGTCGGCTCTTGGAAGAAAGGTCTTGGAGATTTTGAAAAGAGACTGCAACTAGATATGTGCAACTGCCTAGGGCATTTCTTTATGCACAAAATGCAGCAGCCTCCACAGAGAGAAGACCTCTAGCATGAAAACTGGAATGTAAGAAAATAGTGCCAAAACATGTAGTGAGGCATTCAGAGTTGTAGGCGCTGTCTAATTTAACCCTTTCTGGCCAATGTTCTTTCACTTGCCTATAGCTTCCTTGTCAGGGCCTCGCCCTGTGCCCTGCTCACTGTTATGTTGAGGGCAACAAAAGGAAGGGTGGTGGATGCTTGTCTCACTCCAGTGCAATATTGGAGCAACTCCCATGAAGCCACTGATCACCCAAGACTAAACTGCCACCCTAGAAGAGCTACTGCTGAGAAGCAAAACACTGCCAGTGCCATTAGTGTGGATCCTGAGTGACTTCCAAGGGCTCCCAGAGGATGCTGTGGGGAAGGCAATGGCCACAGCGGTGGGTAGGTGCTGGCACCAGTGTGGCAATGACAACCACTCTTTAGAAACACCCCCTTACAGGTTAGGACACGGCACCTGTCAGAGACAATTGGGTGCTGCTGGCTTTTAACCGGTTTGCCCTGCTGAAGGTTTCGGGGGCTAGATTCTCTGCTGATGCTGTTGAGGAGAAAGCTGCTGGAGTGAATGGAATCCCTCTGCCTTGGCACAGGTGTGATGCAGGGCAGAGGCCAGCTCTCCACCCACTGCATGGCTGCAAAGAGCCAACTGCAGAGGGTGCAGCACCTCTGAGCTTTTGTCCTTGAAGCATTAAAAAATGAACCTAGCCCTAGTGTAAATATTTCATTGTATAAAGCACTTTACTACCTGCCACTTCACGGCGCGGGAAGTCTAATTGTGTTGGGGAAAGAAGAATTTGAAGGTGGCACATGAAAAAAACTCCCTGAAACAGAAGCACTCCTGAAGACCCCCCAGCATTTGGACAGAGTTAACAGTATAAAGGGAATGGCCAGCCTGGCACTGGCCACTCAGAATATCTGAGGATGCAATCTGAAAGATAAAGTATTTGCACTGAAGTCCCAGCTTCAGACCAGCACTTGGACCCCGTGGGCAGGACTCCAGCAAAACTTTGCAGAGTGAGGAGAAGAGACTTTGAGATAAAAATGCAATCGCCGGAGGAGAAAAACTCTGACTGCAGGAAAAGGAGTGGATGCAGAGAATGGAAAGGACTTGCATTCACATATCACAACCCAGTGATTCATGATGGGCCTGCAGTTTATTTTTATGTTAGTATTTAAAATGGAACGTTTTATTTGTTTTCTTCTGTGCTATTGTTTGCAGTATATACAGCCATTATACTTCCTCATTAACACCAGTATGAAATATAGCACAGTTTACTGCAGTTTTCAGCACTAAAATATATCTTTTCTGTAAAGCATCTTTAAACCACATTGCATAGAGTGTATTTTGTTCATGAGCGTGAGGGGAAAGAAGACATACAACACCAGAAAAGTCACTAATCTACCAACCCACTTCATGTATGTATTTTCTTTCAAGGTCCTGTGGACTCACAAAAAAAAAAAAAAAGATACTATTTTGATAATTTGTTTTTGTATCTCATGTATGTAATAAATACATATGATTTCAACACCTTTGCCTGTGACTGTTTATGCCGATGGCAGCAGGGTCTTCATTCCTGCACTAAAGAGCACAAGCAAAGATTGCACTGGGTGAGGAGAAGCTGCCATGGGGGGCATTTTCCTCTCTAGCTGGGGGGCAAAATACAACATGTGGTAGAAAGCAAAGTAGTATGTATGGCTCTCAAAAATCCCATTTCACCTCTTGTTTTGGGAGGTTTATAACCTATTCTCATAAGAAGGGGAATTGTACCTGAATATTTTCAAAGCTGGCCAGACCCTTGCCTCCACACACGCTTGAAGGCTGAGCTGCAGAGCAGGTACTTAGAAGAAGCAAGTGAGGGATGGCAGAAACAAGGTTTGTTCCCTACATTTGGAACTACTAAGGGGAAACAAAAGGCTGTGGGAAACAAGTGCTGCGGCAAAAGATCTACAAAAACACTGCAGAGTGAAGTCAAGCATCAGAAATTAGCGGCCAGGGGGTCAAGACATAATCCACGGTGTGGGCAGCAGCTCCCTGGGTGGGGGTTAATCAGTGACTACGGCAGTACCCATCTCCCTGGTGGAGGAGAGTGCAGGGACAGGCTCCCCTATGGAGGCACTCAGAGACCAAGAGCCTCCAATAGCCCTGCTTTGATTCAAAACTGTGCTTTTACCTGCTTGACATATTTTTAGCTTCATTTTATTTTAGTGCTACTAAAAATACATTTGCAATGACTACTTGATTCATGTGCCCTTGTGAAAGCTGGTGGGTGTGATCCCACTGTCCCAGGCAGCTCGAGCACTGTAGGAAACCAGGATGGCTTTGTCAGCATGCTTACAGCATCTTGTCTGACTCCTGTCCTAGCCTTGGAGTTGGGCACTGATGATTTTACGGAAGAAAGGGGTTGACTTCTGTGGGGCAAATTTGCCCATGAGAAGTCAGGGGATTTTGGCTGGAAGAAGTGTCCCATTGAAGTGGGTGAGCTGGACATCAGAGAATCACAGAATAAGTTGGGTTGGAAAAGACCTCTGATATCATTGAATTCAAGCCTTGAGAAATCATCACCTGATCAGCTAGATCACGGTAGTAAGTGCCATATCCAGAAGTTTCTTTAAAACCTCCAGGGATAGTGACTCTACCAGCTGCCTGGGAAGCCCATTACAGTGTTTAACATCCTTCCTGTGAAGGAATTCTTCCTGATATCCAACCTGAACTTCCCCTGGCACAGCTTGAGACTACGTCCTCTTGCCTTGTCTCCTTTCAAATGGTTGTAGAGAGAGAGAAGGTCTCCCCTGAGCTTCCTTCTCCCTTGGCTAAACAACCCAAGCTCCCTCAGCCACTCCTCACAGGACTTACCCTCTAGACCTTTCCTATCTCTCTATTCATATGAGATCACAAGATGGTCAGTCAGGCCCTCCTTACCAAGAAAAGCTTCTTTGGACACTAAGTCTTTCCATCTCAGTGAGTTACTGAGCTTGCCTGATTTATCTGCTTACTCCCCTCTGTTATGTGTATGAGAAGAGGATGTCTGCCCACCTGAAGAGTAGACGCATTGCTTGATGATTCCAGGAATAGCAGTGTCTTGATCAGTCCTTCTGTGTGACAAAAATCAGTGTCAGGAAAACCGACCCAATCATAATCAAAGCTGGCAGCAGCACCTACAGGAGGGTCTTTTCTTCCAGAATTGCCCCACTGACGCAGGCAAAGCTGGCAGCTGAGGCCAAGCTGCCCTTTCTGGACTGTGCTGCTCCCGTCAAGAGGTGAGTTCTGGATTTTCAGGAATCAAAGATGGGAATTGCCACAGTTCTCCCTAGAGGATGCTGTCCTTATGCCTCACCTGCACCTAAAGAACAAGTACCTCCCTGCTGCTGAAGGAAGTGTGGTGGAGTCTTCCTTTTTCCAGGGCTCGAGATCAGATGTAGGCAGTGGCCAGGGGTCAGTGATAGGGGCTGGGGCTGCCTGTCAGAGGCACCATGCTCCTGGTTGTCAGCACTGAAGGAGTGAGTCACTTTGGTGACCTGTGCTTGGCTGGAGAAGGTAAGGCAGTGTTGGAACCAGCTGCCACCACAACACTGACCCTGGCTATACACAGCAGTACAGCACAGCCACATATGATCCAAACATGTATTCCTCCAAGGCACTCGTAGGACACCTCTTTTTTCACCCTTTCTGGTGGACACGAACACTCCACTCTCCGGCACATGAGCTCTCAGCAGATGCCTTGGCACAGAGGAGGAAACACCTGCCTCTGACTAGTTTTCAGTGCTTCTTTGCACTCTCCGAGGTAAATCCTGTGCCATAAGTATTGTCAGGAACAGTCACTAAGCCACTGTGGCTTTCTCCACCGTCCTCTGCCACCTCTGCTACCTGTGGAAGAAAGCAGAATAAGCCTCACAGATCTGTCCATTAGTTTTCACTGACCTGAAGATGGGCTCTTAGTGGAGGCTGTACTCAGAGACATCCCGCATCCTTCTTCAGAGAGTGGCCTTATACCAGTACCTGGAAGCAGGGTGAGTCTCCCCAGCTGTGCAGGGCCCTTGTGATGGGTACCTCTGCCCAGCCCATTCATCAGGAAGCAGGAAGTGATAAGGTGAAGCATCTGCTTTTATTCAGTTACAGACCATTTTTCTCTTTGGATCACCTCAACAGACACTAACCCTGCCTACGAGCTCTGAGTGCAAGGAGGGCCAGCAGATAAGCCACCTGCAGGCCCAGCCACATCCATCCTTGCAGCAGCAGCTGGCCATGAACTCCCAGCAGCATGGCTCCCTCTCCTAGGAAGTGCTACTGATGGGAGCCTCCCAGACCAAGCCCTGTTGGGCTACACAAGTGTTGTGCCCTCCTGCTATGGTGAGA
This sequence comes from Cinclus cinclus, assembly GCF_963662255.1. Classification (NCBI taxonomy): domain Eukaryota; kingdom Metazoa; phylum Chordata; class Aves; order Passeriformes; family Cinclidae; genus Cinclus; species Cinclus cinclus. The sequence goes on from NC_085049.1 coordinate 63,406,443, forward strand.
GGCTGGAGAGGACTCAGGGCTGTGCTGCCTGCATGTGCACAGGGCCTGTCCAGTCAGCGATTGCTCGCCCCTGAGGAATGCAATCTTCCAGTTAGAGTGGAAAATTACAGGCGTGTTTAATATAGTTGCTCCAGCAGGCTAAATCTTCTGGGATATGACCATGTTGCTGAAAATGACTGAACATCTGGGACTACAGGCCTGCCTAAATGGAAATCTGGGCTGGTATGGGTAAACATAACAATTCAGGAACAAATAGCTGCAGTTTATTTTTTTGCAATCTTTATTTTTAGTTATCGTATTGACTTCAATATCAACACAGAATAGAATAAACATCTCAAAAATGTCCGGTGGCTGCTGCCTCAGCATCCACAGGAGCTCTCTCTCTGATAAGGCTGGAGGGGATCAGCTGTCTGGGGGCCTTCTGGGCTGATGTGTTGATTTTTTGATGACAGTGTTTCCAAAGCATGCTCTTACCCAGGGGTCACAGCTTCTTGCCGCTCTTTTCCCACAGTTTAGCCCAGAAACTTCATGAATGCCTTGTATTGCTTCAAGGGAAGGCAGTGATGCCTCATCAAGGCTCAAAGGCTGGGAAATACACTCCATATGGGAAACCTGTAGGCATATTGAAAATGTTAGCATTACCAAGAGGCCAGTGTGCTGCAGCAAGCATTAGGTGAGCCACTCTCTGTGTCCAGCACATCTCCTCACTTCTCCATCACTGTTAGGGATCCTTTGGAGCAAAAATAATGCAGGATTGCTTGAACATGTGAAGTATCACTGGTGTGATGCACTCATTGGTACACTGAAGCCCAGCCAAGTCCTGTAGCCCAGGAAAATGTCATCAAGCTTTGTTGCAATGCCATATGCAGTTCTAGGTATCTTCAAGTACCACCTGGACACTTTCTCAGCTGCAGAAGATATGTAAAAGAAGTTTGCTAGGCCACTGAAAGGTCTAGAGGGGTTGTGGGCATGGATGAAGGTGTGTGTGTGTGTGTGTATGTGCATCCCCACACTCACTTCTTCATTTCCCAGAATGGTGCTTTCTCTGCTCATGTCTCTGAGCTCCCACCAACCAGGCAGGTTGCTTATACTGACTGCATTTCTTTCTTTGACCTCTTGTCTCAGATTTACACATAGAAATTAATTACAGCTATTTAGCACAGGATGTGGCTTTTAAGTCATCTGGAAATGAGGGCTGGTGAAAGGCCCTCAGATCAGTATGAAAATTGCTGAGAAGAATAAAGTTGCTTCATAAAGCAAACATTAGTGAAATTTCCCCAACTGACTTGCTGTGGACATGGATATGCCCCCCTTCTAGCAGGAGCAAAATGCAGCCCAGCTCCAGGCTAGGGACGTATGCCAAGGTACACAATCAGGTGAAAAAAATCAAAACCAAACAACCATCCATTAGGCTGCATTAACCTGGAGGAAAGGGCATTCCTCACTGCATTTCCTGCAGTAGATTCACACACAGTCTCTACCTGGATCAGTAGGAGATATTTATCATATTATTACTTCAAGATGTATATGTTTTAAAAAATATGTTTGTTCCCTGTCTCTGCTGTTCATTTCCTTGATTTGCATCAGGCACAATTCACATCTGGAGCTCAAACATTTGTGTGGTCAAACCTGCTGCATAATCTCTGCTTGGGCTTTATCTGAGTAACACCTGTAGGAGATCAGAAAACATTATTTCAGATACACAAACAAGGAGAGATTCACTTCACTTAATGTGAGGTGCTGGTGGCAGATGGTGGTCAGGACAGGATCCCTCAGTCCCCTCAGTGTTGCAGAAGAGACCCAGGAGCACCTGAGGGGTCATTACAGCTGCCCAGCTGCCCCACAGGGGCAGTGAGGGGACAGGAGGATGCACAGGTGCTTGTGTAGCTTGAGGAGCTCTTGGCATAGAAGCAGGGGATTAAACTAATTCTGAAGGGAAGTTAAACAGAGCAGAAGTCTTTGCAAGGACACTGTCACCTCTGCAGCTGGGGGCGCGTACAATGACAAGGGACCCCAGCCACAGGAGACAAGGAATCCTCAGCATTTGTCCCTCTCTGGGCATGGCTACCTGGACCTGATCAGCCTCTTTCCCTAGAGATCAACAAGAAGAAGCCATTGCTTGACCTGCAAAGCAGGTCCTTGAAAAGGCCCCCAGAGCTGCTGGCGTGACTGGAACAGGGAGACCAATTCAAGGGACTCTGAATTTGGTCATGGCGACACATGCAGCCTCCAGTTGCCTGAGGGGGTTGAAAATGTTCACGTGGAGCTGCGTGTGCAAAATAAAGGTGCCCAGAGCTACTCTGCAATGCAAGCAACCCCTGTCTGTGCCATAAACACCTCTGACAGACATTTTGGGAGGGATGCTGCCCCTGGGCAGCCCCCAGGCCGGGGGGTCAGGAGGGGATGAAGTGGTGCGGGGCTGTGCCACAAGCCAAGCTGAGGACTCTGCGGTACAGATCCTCACCTTCCAGTGCCCGGGGAAGTTCCAGAAAACCGCGTCATTTATTCACATGCCTGTACCTCCGCAGAAGCAGCACATCCTGCCCCGTGACTTGGCCCTGGCCGCAGCCAACATCTACAAAGGCAGGAGGGAAAAAACAACAACAAGAAAACAGAAGCCAAGTTATGCGGCAGAGGGGAAATAAAAATATTTCCCTGGTCGCGGCGGGTGAATACAAGGCGCTGTAAATACAATGTACCGCGGCTCGGACAAAGGCCGGGCTCGGCGCTCCGAGGGGCAGCGCTCCAGGGAGCGGGCCGGGAGCGGGGCCGTGGGACGGGACAGCGCTCCCAGTCCTCCTGCTCGGGGACATAAACAGGACGCCCCACCTCTGGCTGATACCGATCAGCTGGACAAGGCAGAAGAGGGAAGAGGCCGGGCCCCGCTGCGCCCCGGTCGCCTCTGGAATGACAAAGCATTGTCGCTAATGACAAAATACAAGGGATGCTGCGAAGGCGAGAGGAGGAGACGATCCGGGGGACTTGTGCCGCAAGCTGCAGCGGGGTCTGCTCCCTTGCTTGTGCTCCGTGCTGGTGGCTTTTTAACACACTAAAAGCAGGAACCACCGAATTCTTCTGAGCAAAAAGCTCTTGTAATTGGATAATGGCCACTGAGCATCAGTAGGTGCGTTGCCTAAAGCCTGAAAGAAACCGTGAATTATTTTTTTTTTCCACCCACAGCACTATTACGAAGCTGACAAGGTCCTGCTCTCTGCAATTCCCATTAATTTTACTGCCTGACCTTCAAGATTTATGAGAGCTTTGTCTGACATTCATGGGGCAGACAGGTATTGTTACATGCCGACGTAACCCAGGTAGCAGCCACGGGTTGTTCTCCACAAATGACTGCACTCCAGTCAGCTTTGGAAAACTCCCAGCTTTTGTACAGGGAAATACTAAATAAATGAAAATCACTTTAAATTCCAGTCTCCCTTTCCACCCTCAGGGAAACACAACACATGCCAGAGAACAGAAATCACTGCTTATCCTGTATTCAAACAACAGGCAAGCTTAAATCCTTAGAAATCCTTGAATACCCAGGAGATGATGACATACACTAAGGCCATATCGTACCTGTACCTGTCGTTTAAACCCTCTGTGACTTGAAAAAATCAAATACACTGCACTTGTACTAGCCAGGGGCAAAGGAGGAATGACCAGCTGGCGTCCTCATTCTTTTCCTTCCAGGACTCTGATTTCTCCAGCAGACTCTTTTTTTATCCTCTATGTAACATGCAAAATAGAGGAAAATCAAAAAGAACTAAAATAGCAACAGTACAAGAAAAAACACCATCAGGAGTTCCTGTTCACAAGGCTATCCTGGCATCTGTCTGGGGCTGTTGACATATTTCACAGTCATCCAGTCTCTGCCAGCTGGATGCCAGCTTCAAACTTGAACCCACAACTGTGATAACTTCTTGCTTCATGTTACAATTCATGCACTGTTATTTTTCCTGCGGTGTGTTAGCAGCTCAGTTTATTCTGAGGAACAGCTTATCTGAAGGCATCCGGAAAAATAGAACTACGTGGGTAATCTCCAAGTTTCCCTTACCTAGGGAAGCAAGGATTTTGCTTCCATGTTATCTTAAGGAAGGTTTATTCCTGAGTGAATTGTAGCAAAGAAAACCTATTGCTTTGCTGGCAAAGGAATGAGTGTTACCATCATTTTAGTACAATTTCTGTAATGTTATGAATGTTTCTTCATTAAACTGAAGAATCATTTTAGTTATCTGTAGTCCATGGAGATATATGTCTTCCCAATTCCCCCTCTCAAGTTGGTGCAGAATTGCACTCCATTGGTGGATGCTGGTACTGGATTATACGAAGTGCTGTTCAAAGAAGTTTTCTCCCCAAAGACAGCAGTGTATGAGGGCTCCGGGGAAACCAGAATTTGGGGGAGAAATGTTGTTCCCTTTGTCTTCTTTGGAGGATTCTGTTTTCTTTCCCTGGCCTTACTTGGGAGCAGCGTGGAGCTGGGCCTTCATGGCTAGCAGTGCTCACATGGTAAGGCCACCACACCTCCCACTTGCCACAGTCTTGACAGAGGCTTTGCAGCCCATCCCCTCTACCAGCAGGCCACTGTCAAGCAGCAGATGCCCCAGGATGGAGGCAGAACCCCTGTCTGGCTACAGGAACCCCAGTTGCAGGGAACACGTGCCAGCTCACAGCCTGCTGGTGACAGCTTAGCTGCCATGGAACAAGCCTGCTGAGAGCCAGCAATATATGGAACTTCAAACTCTCTGGTTTGAATCCACCCACCTTCCCATCCCTGGAAGTGTTCAAGGCCAGGTTGGATGGCACTGTGAGCAACCTGGTGTAGTGGTAAGTGTCCCTGCTCGTGGCAGGGGGTGTTGCAACCAAATTATCTTTAAGGTCCCTACTTACCCCAAACCATTGTGTGATTCTATTTTCCAGCACATGTGAAAGCTGTCACAAAACATAAAGTGTGGCTTTGGAGCCCACCAAAGGCCACTTCTTGTAGGCTTGGGGCAGGAAGGGGACCCCTCACTGAGCGTGCAGACATCTGAGAGCCAGTAAGGGTCACATTTTGCAAAACAGAGATGCTACAGACCTGACTCACTGCAGCCAAGTGGGTTTATCCTAATGACTCACAAGCTAAGTACCACTTCCACTGCAATTTTCTCCCTGCCACTCACTGACTAAACACTATTTTAATATCAAGCCATAAAGATTACTGACTCATCCTTTCTCTTACTGTTAAGGAAATGGTCAATTGGTCATTTATATTAAGCATCACAAAACTCAAAAAAAAATGAGATTCCTGTTAAGGGATCCACTGTTTTGCCCTTTATAAACTGAGAAACAACCCTCAGCAATCAGTTCCCAGCCAGCACAGCATTTGCAACACAACAATTAGATACTGGTTTTGTTGCTGCTCAAGGCTGCAGCTATTATGCTTTCCACTGCAAACCCACTTGAGCTGTGGGACTTGGCCAGTGAATCTGACCTTTTCTCGTCAATTAAATACAAGTTATTTTTGAGAGAGCTGGTACCTCCACATGCTATTTTTCCCTTCATGCAGCCATGCATTCGTGATAACTTTATTAAGCAGAGAGGGAAATAATAACAGTGACCTATTGCAGCATACACTGGGAAGGATTTTTTTTTAATGGAAAAGGTACACAATAAAATCCATTTTGACTCTCTATTACAGCATGTGATAGGAGAGTGAACAAACAGAGATAACTACTGTTCTAAGCAAACAGACACAAAATAACACAGTTAATAAAATTTTTCCTTGACTTTGCCACCCTCGCATTCACAGCCTTGGAGCCCTCCAGTATCTTTAGTTGTTGATATGCTGCCCGCTGTGCTTGGTGTGACAGTGAATCCCAGATCCTTGTGCTGTGCCTGTCCCTCTAACCCTCGCTGCCCTGGGAAGGTCCTTCCTGGCACTGGCATCTGTCACATCCTTCACACAGGAGCAGCACAGGGGGCCCTTAGGGCTGCTTTTCTCCCACATTCATGGCAGTTCAACAAACATTTTTGGGCACCCTTGCGAGGACAGCGGTTGTGCTGGAGTAACATCCCTGCAGGAAGCAGGTGCTGCTGGCTGCCATGGTTCTTGGGTGCAAGGGCAGTACTAGTGCTGAGGGTGAGCACAGGGAGCTTCTCTGAACAAGCAGCTGCACAAAACAGAGACAGGAAAGGAGACAAATTGACAATAATGTCCAAATGGGACGAGATGGTTGCTGCAGGCAGAAATGTCCCCACTATACACCAGTACCATGTGTGGGCACTGTGAGCTTCTCAGAAAAGAGCATCTAAAAATATCCTTTTACAGAGAGAAAGAGCAAACAGTTGGTGGCAAGGAAAAATATGTATGAAGACATCAAATATGGCAGAAACCTGGAAGTGGGCAAAAAAGACGACCACTAAAAATAATAACCACCTCAAATAACCTAGCAGGAGCTGGTAGTCAAGGGCTTGAAAGAGCTGAACGCCTGTAAGACTTGTGTTCTTTTCCAATACAAATCATCCAGGCTCATTACAAAACACTGAAAGCTTGCAGTTCATGTTTAGTAAACACTTTCATTGGCAGGTATGGGGATGCATGTTGGGGAATCTCTGAGCAGCAATACCACCACGAGTGCTCAAACATTTGGCTTTTTTTCAGCTATAACTCTTGGTTTAGTAAAAAGTGTCACTCCTTGATGAGTACCTTCTTTCATCTCTTCCCTCAGACCATCACAGACAAGAGGCTGACTTGATAGCACTCCAAACCTCATCTCCCTAAAGGCAGAGATGTTTTTTGCCCCCACCAATGCCTAACCCCACTTGGGCCAGGGGCTGGCTCCTGCCCACAGCCAGCCAGGCGCCAGCTGGGAGCAATGTCCGTGTTGGGAATGGCTCCTGGCTGGCACCTCGCCGGCCTTGCTGCGGGCAGCCGAGGGCAGAGCTCAGTTCCCCCGGTGGTTGATTGCTGCACTGAAGGTCTGCAGGGCAAATTGCACCACACTACCTGGCACTCTGCGGGAGGCATGGATGTGCAGCCGTGGGCCTGCAATTTACATTTAAAGAATTAATAAAAATTCCAGGCTAGAGAGCTTCTGTGGAGTTTATAACCTTGACATTTTTTTATCACCCCCTGCCTTGCTTTTTTTCCCCTTTTTGACCAAACCAACCCATACAAATTAGTATTTGAAAGTATGCAATTAGCAAGCTGCTCCTGCAGCTATGCAGTTCTCCTGCCACCCAGTTTCCCAATGGGGGGAAATCAACAATAAAGGACAAAGAAAAGAATTTGCTGCCTCATATTAATGACTGCTGTTTGAGGACAGCATTTGTATTTTAAATGAATAGCTTGCTGAGGACAAAAAGGTCAGAACTGCATTTTATGGTAGCGATAGAATAGCAGGAGGACAGAAGAAAGGCGAAAGCTGCGAGCAGACAGGCGGAACAACACGCTCTGCTTGCTGGAGAGGCTGGGATCAGCGCCCGGCCACGCCGAGGCCACGCGTTCAGGAGTCAAAATATGGGCACGGTCCTGCAAGGCGGTGAGGACAGCACTGGGAGGGGAGAACACACAACCCCAGCCAGATCCGTGAGGTCTGAGGCATACAGTATGGTCCAGGCATACAGCTCACCCCAGTGATCCTCCCCAAAATCCTTCCCTTCTGAAAAGCCATATGGAGCCATCTCCTTGCAAATGGAATTTTTTTCATCAGCTTTGAGGCCCTGATTGTGCATTGTACCTCTAAACACTGCCAACATCCAGCAAGAAAACCTGTGTTGTGTGCAACTACCTGGGAATGTTCCCTTTGGTACCTCTTCATCTTCAAATTGCCCAAAGCTAAATCTAAATTGAGAAACCCAATGAAAACTGATGTTGATTCAAGTATACTGCAAAACTCCAGCTCTTATCCATAGGTATTGATCAATACCTTCCTGAGAACCGAGCCTGCTGGCTCTTTGAGGCTTCAGGAAAAAAGTGAGCCAGTATGGGACTATTTTAACTAATAATATGCAATCACAATGAAATAGTCACACCACAACTGATGACAAAGCTAGTCAGAAAGGAAGCACGAAGTCAACCAGGGAACCCTGAGGTGAACACTCCACTGGGGTATTAGCTGAACAGCCAACTTATAGCCAACTTCTGCAAAGTTGTTGAGAGCAGTAAGAAGCTCCTTCAAACACAAGGGCTTGTGCCACTAACCTTTCCTGGTGTGAAGCAGCCCATGGTCCCACTGGGCCACAGAGACTGACTGGATGGATCCCTGCAGGCTGTGTCTGGGATGTATTGCTCCCTGCCAGACCCCTGGATGACAAGTGCCACACTTGTCACCCCCAGGACACCTGCCCTTCCTTTGCCCAGGAGCATCCCCAACCTCCTGGGCAGCCTTCCTGCTGCTTTGAACTGTGGCACTGTGACTGTGCAGCTCTAGCAAGGACCTAACAGCAAAATCATATTGGTACACAGTCAGAGAGAGGGAAAAGTCAGGTGCATTGCTTCCTCCATCCCTTATTTCCAGAGGTTTTATTCCTGGCGCTATACAGTGCCTTCTTCTCCTCCTTGAGGTCATTTTGGTTGCTGTCATCACTCCTGCTCACTGCACATCCCCTGGCTGCTTTATCAGGAGCCCACAGTCTGGTCCTAGAGTGTTTGCACCTATTTAGGGCCTTCCTCAAAGGAAAGAGGGACCTCTCACCTCAGCATCAGGCATCTCTGACTCCAGAGCAAAGCTTTTGAGGAAAAAGTAGGGTATGTTAAAGCTGAGTGACTGCTGAGCTCTCCTATTGACTGTAATAGGACAGTGAATAACTTTTCATTAAGTGCATGTTTCTGACAGTGTAACAAGCCCTTACCTGCAATCGTGTGTGAAGCACAAATGGCCTAAAGGCATCACACCTGAAGGAAAAATTCCAAGCCCTTCAACAATGCATTAACATTTTTAGCATACATTCAAAATGTTTATTGCAGTAGGAAAATCATGTATTCTGGTCTCTGGTGCCTTGGTAGGCCTTGAGAGACAAGAAGGAAGGCTGCAGCTTTCCAGCAGTGACTTCCCGGCATGCATCCTTCTTTTAAATATTCAAGCCAAGACAGAAATCAGAAAACCAGCTGGAAAGTAATGATGGCTGAACAAAGAAATGCACTTTTTGAAGCAGAGTAGTTAGGAATGTGTTCCTGGAAAGAGTGACTATTAATCTGTGAGCCAGATAAAACTGATCCTCTGCTACCCTGACTCTGCTACCCATGATTCTCCTACAGCAGCTCAGAGATGCCTGAGAATCATTCTTGGCCTTTCTCTGGGCACTTTGGCTATAAAAAGAAACAGCTAAGAAAATATCCCTTTAAACAGGTGTTCCCATGGTGCAGGTTAGCCCATATGTTAACTAGACATCACAAAAAACCCCACTCCAGGCAAGGAGGAGTGGGAAAAGGTGTTATTTCAGGAATCATCACCCAGTATGATTGACAGGCTGTTAATTGAGTATTTTTGTCTGTTCTGGAGCTGGAGAGTGGTGCTGGTGTTGGACAGGATGCAGAAGCAGCAAAGGCTTTGCTGATTCATCCTCCCACAGTGGCACTCGAGGCACTGCATGGAGTCTTGGCTCAAGAATCCAGAGTGACAGTGGCTGAGCATGACTGAGGCACATTGCTCTGGCTTTCTGCATGGCACCAGATGCACCTGTAAGAGCAGCTAAGAGGTTGTCACAGGTCCATCAGAATTTGCTGAATGATTCCAGATGCTGGAAGGGGCTGGTGATAGCTGGCCATGATCTAGGGCAGGGTTCCCACAGCATTTCCAGCTGCTGGAGCACCCGTAAGAATAGGTGGCACCCTGACGTGCAGCACTCCTCCCCCAGTTTGCCACAGGCTTCTGGAGGCAAAGAAGCTACTTTGACCTGGACTTTTAATTCTTCTTTTCTTTAAAACCTAGTTTGTTTCTTCCTTACAGGTATCAATCAGAAATAGGTGCATGGATGCAGGAAAACAGCTTCAGAGATGCACCTTGCAAAGATGATTTCTGGTTTTGCCATTTTTCAGTGCTTGTGTCAAGGTTTCGCCAACCTACAGCCCCAAAGTCTGCCCGGAAATATTCTGCATAAACTGTGCCAAAGTTCAGCAAAACAAATTTGCCTGGCACAAACAAGAGACTGGGAGCAGGAATTCTTGAAAAATGCTAATAATGTCTCAAACTATTTTTCCGTTAGCTGAGAAATCATTCTGGTTGAAATAGAGCAGGCAGGAAGATGACAGAGAATTCTTATAGCAGTCCCTGAGCCACAGAACACAAGAAAATTTTGTCATATTTGGGATGGTTTAGAAAACACTTTCAGACCTTTTGGGTAGATGAGTTTTGCTTTCAGTGGAAGGGAAAACAGCAATATTACTGGCCTCTGTTTGTACTGCCAGCCTCTGTACTTCCACAGAGATGGAGACACAGAATTTGCATCCATTTTCCTTTACATTGCATTAATGTGAATGAAACACATTCGCAGTATGTAAATAGAGGACTTAGCACAGCAACCCTGTTTGCATGAATAAGTCTTTTAAGCTCCTCTACCCTTTCTGCCCCCCGCTGCATAGACAAATAAAGAAAAGGCTTTATTATATTTGTGATGGCTAAATTTAAAGGTCTATTCTAAACGAAGTAAAATAAGCCTCCACACTTGTCCCTTATCACTTGCTTGCTGTTCCTTAAATCCCTTTGCTTACCTTCTGTTAAGTTGGTGGGAGAGCACTACTCTGAGAGTGTTACAGCTGGAGGTGTGGTTGTGTACTGACAATGGTGGGGTCTTTGCCAGACATGAAGCCCAAAGGCACACACACCACTGATGTGCTGCATCCCCCATGTTCATATAAATAGAGAGTGCTTTATCCACATTATTTTTATAATTACTGAGGTGCTGTTAAAACAGAGAGAGAATCCATGACAAATTTTCAGACCTGAAAGCCCATCTGGTCTGAACGTGGTCAGTTGGGATATAATTGTCTGGGGGTCAATCTGGAAGGGGATGAACCAGCCATCCCTTGTCAATTATGCCCCCGTCCATACATTCATACAAGTATGTCTCCATCCAGGTGGCAGTTTTTTGGAAATAAAAAAAGAAAGGAGAGGGTGAGGAAAGACTACTCCACCTTAAGACTGCATCCCACATGTGACTCCATTTCCTTCAAGGTATCATCCCAGTCTTGTCCACAGCCAACAGGAACACTGTACTGTGCATCCCCATTTTTCCCAGAGCCCTCTCAAGCTCCTGCAGCCACATCAGAACTTTCTTTCTCTCTATATGTGCCCACTTCTCCTCCTTCAGGTCCTGGCTGTCACTCACCCTTCTCCAAGCCTCTTTAGTCCCCCTGGACTCTCTCCCAGTCCTGCTCCCCAGGTGTTTGGGGAACATGGCTGTTGTCCCCCCACACCCTTGCTGTCCCATAACACTGTTCCTGCCACAGCTGGTGGAGTCACCTGGTCTGTCCCTTGGTGGGCTCACAGATCCTGTGTGAATGGGTGAAATCCCAGGGTATGGCACCATGCATCTTCCAGGCAGCTCCACAAGACCGTGGTCCCACCTAAATGGAGTCAAAATTTCTAGGGGATGCAGAACTACAGCTGGGAAGCTGAAAGTCCCAAATTGCTAACACTTACAGACATGAGAGACCTTTCCTATCACCTGCCCTGACCTCTGCACCACAGCCTTAATCCTTTGTGCTACTGCAGTCCTCTTCTCAGGAAAGCACGTTGCTTTCTTTTAAGGAGTGGGAGAAATTGCAGGGTCTGTACCTCCAACCCTGTGCCTTCAGTCACCTGTCAAAGGAGTAAAAATTAGAGGCTGAAGGTCATGACAAAAAAAGGTGATGGGAATGGGTGGGATGAACATCTTCAGCATCCCTCAGAAGACCTCTGAGGAACATGCAGCTTTCCTGGGGTGCGTCACATGTTACCCTTCAAAGAGAGAAACCTAACAACTAAAACAAGCTCTTGATGTGCTCTGCAGAAGGTAGGTGCAATCCCTGGGTAGCAACCAGCATCTTTCTCTCCTTACTCCTGGTGCCTTCCAGCTTACTGCCTGCTCCCAGTAAATCCTCCCACCTGGCAAACCTTTGGGTTTGCAGACTCAGAACAACTACCATTTACTGCTCACATCTGGCTCATATCACACTCCTCCTCACAGAAATAGCCCTGTAGCCACAAGCTTTGCAGTGCCTTCAAGGTGCTCAGGTCCCCATCAGACCAGGGTGTGAAGCACAAAAGAAAATTCAGTTCATTTTTTATCATTCCAGTAATTTCTCAGGTAAAGAGAGCCATGTCAGTATGTGGGCAGCCAAAAAGCCAGTACTAGGACTGGCTGAAAGGACTTCATCCTTTCCACACTTGCTGTCCTTGAAGCAGAAATATTCCTTCTCTGCTAATGGGATTAAAAACATGGGTACCCAAGCACTAAGAATTAAAAGAATTTGAGTTCAAAACATCGTTGAGTTTTCTTTTGAAATGGCCGTGTAAAAACTCACAAATTTATAAAGCATATAGAGATCAAAACTTCCACATTAGTAAACACAAAAATGGACTTGGCACTTTTTCTTAGACTAAAATGCTATGAATGTTGTGGAGTTTATTTGTAGGCCAAGGCATTATGGTAACAGAACATAAACTTTTAGGACAGACAGTTATCTGGCATAATAATTCTGTCTTTACTCATTAACAAACATCAGTAAATGCGTGCTGTAGACATCAATATTGGGAAGTGTTGGGTACAGTGGCGTCTTTGTGAATGAATCTTCTTTCTCTGCGAACTAGACCGCCAATAATTAATTATCTCAATGTCTTTGATCTATTTACTTTGCACATATTTCATCTGTTTTGGTTTGTTACTTGCATTTCAATGACCTCTCACATTACGGAGCAATTCCTTCTGTTGGGAACATTGCCTTTCCCTTTCCCATGGGAGCACAGCAGTGTACCAACTCCTTCTCAGAGATGACAGGTCCATTTTTTACTTCTCTGAGGATGACTGCACTGATTTAAGGAATCTTCCCAATATACAGCTGAGGACTTCACTTTGCTCCTATGAAGCCTGTGTATGCACTTACTGCAAACTGCAAACTCTCTTTGGACTGTGAAGCTGCCTGCTCCCTCAGTTTTAATGTGAACAGAAACAGCAGAGGATCACTTTCATTAAAGATCTTTCTCCTACTCACAAAAAGCAAGATCATCTCTATTTCTAACTACTAGATAAGCCCTTAATTGTATTTAACACAGTAATTACAGTGAGATGGGGCGTGTATTGATTTACTGGAGATTTTCCCAGGAACAGTTTTATTAACTATTATATGTTGTGAACTTGAGTTAAAAAATAAAGCTTTCTTTCTTTCTTTCTTTCTTTCTTTCTTTGCACACCCATGAAATCCATGTGGGACTTTTTTTCAGATGATTTGGATCGGACCATCTTAGGGAGTTTCCAGTTCCTCCCTCCCACAGGCTGTTATTTCTGATTATCTGGTGTTTTCATAGTTTATGCCATGCATTATATGATACAGTGAAAGCAGATACGAGGAGGGACTAGCAAATATTTTATATACGTTTGGTTTCCACTCTTGAAAAACAACACTGAAAAATGCACAGCAAACAACTTTAACTGGAATTACTGAAATCAAATCGGAGTTAATTTTGCATCCCAAAGCTATGGCTGAGTCCAGTTGTAGTTTGCTATATAACCTTGCCCATTCCCTTACAAACCAGTACTTCCTTTCAGACAAAATTAGTTCTAGGTTGATCTATACTAGACAGATCGAGCTCAAAACAAGCACGGTGTATTACTAGAAGGCAACTTATGTCACCTCATCACTACAGGAGAGGGACAGCAGGGGTCTGCCAAAAACACTGGAGTGCAATTCCCACACCCTGTGTCTGAAGGCCAGGGACTAAATGTCCCACCCTTGAATGCTGCTGTGGTTTGAATGTAGCCTGTTTCTGTGCTCCAGCATCACACTGACACCAGCCCTCCCTGGTGTTTGCCGCCCTTCATGGTTCTTCTTGCAGGAAGGGCCAAATTTGACTGGTTTTGCTTTGCAGGGTGATACTAGAGCATAAAGAGCGTTTGCTCTCTTATAGTTTTTTATTGACTGAACAGCTGCCCTTGAGTTGCACCATGAAGCAAATTAATTTGTCTGAGCTAATAAAGTGTAAAATGTATCGGACAAAGAGCACAGCAAAAGAATGCTTTAACAAAAGATGTTTTGGCCTTGCTTTGAGCCACCATGATGCCCAGGCAGAGGAAGGAAGAAGAGGTGGCATCCAGCTAGCTCTCCCAGCTCTGCACCTGAGGTGCTTGCAGCCAGACTTGGGGCTGTCCTATCTGCCACTGCCCCACTAGTGCCTCAGCAATACCTTGAGAGGCAGCAGCCACTGCAGTTCTAATCCTCTTTTCCTCCACTTTTTGTGCCAGGGAGTGGCCAACAACAGCAGTCAAGGGCTGGAATGCCAGTGCATTATACATCTGACATGGAAGAGCAGTGCTGGCAGCATTTTAAGGCATTCTGCAAGAGGCAGTCTTTGAACGACACTGTGGGAAGTGTCCTGCCTCCATTCATCAGGGGCTTATGCTTATGGGACACAAGTGCCTTGCCCAGAACCACAGAAAGATAGTTGGGGCTTAAAGAGGATGAGATTTTGTCTTCCAGACCCCAGCAATCAGACTAGCAGCAGGCAACTTTTTAAAGTCCTGTACCATGCTGGCATTTTCAACATTAGAGATTATGTGCACTGGGAGAAACTCAGCAGGAACTAAGAGGGTCATGGCTGCCAGTCCCCTTTTGGCAAGACCTAGCCTTCTCAACAGCAAGACCTCAGAGCCCCTTATAAACACTTCTCTGAAGATGCCATAGTGCCCCATCCCTGTCTTGCAGTTACTCTGCTCTTTCACCATGAGCATGTGCTGCCATGATTTACTTCCCACATAAGACCACATAGTTTTTCCACTGAAAGGAAAATTCACAACCTGTGTTCCTAGTAGGAGAATACAGCTGTAAAAAGAGGAAATCTCAACCCCTTCACTCCTGAGTTCCTGACTCGGACATTTTACGTCTCTTCCAGGAAAACAGAAATTTGTCTTTACTGCAAATGCTTCCTTTTACACTCATTCTGTGTCACCATTTGCAAAAATCCCTTCTTAAGTTTAATATAAAACTTCATCTTGAGACAAGTCATTAATATTCCTATCATTCTTCCTTTTTATTAAATAAAAACTCTGATCCTTGCAAGGCAACTTACTTATGTGGTTATCTCAGACTGCCCTCTTATGGCAAAATTTTAAACTGTAAGTTTTCTTAGGCTTCTCAAAGGTTTCGGAAGTTCAGTTACTGAAATGTCTAGTTTTAAAAATAACTGAACAATGAGAGGGAAGAAGCCACGGTTGCCTGATCGATTTCTGTCCCACACAGGTCACTGAGTCATCCTCCCAATCCCAAGCGCTGCCAATCCCCTGATCAGCAGCTTGGCCAACACCTGGTACCCTGGTGTTTTGTCCATCCTTCCTCCTTGCTTCTTTCATCCTTCTCCTAGGCAGAAGTGTGCCCAGCTGGTGTGTGCTCAGGAAGTTTTCTAGCACACTTGCGCTTTACACACACGTGCACACTGCTCTTCATATACATTAGAGAAGGCTTGACTTCATGGAAGTGTGTCTTTCATGCAGGATGAGGGCTCCCAGTGGTCTCCAAATCCCTACAGACTGCAGGATTTTCTCAAATCCGGGGCCAGCTGTGACAAGGTTTTGCTGAAGCCATAGGTGAGCTCAGCCATGCTGCAGACAGCTCCAGAAAACCAGGACAGCAGAATTACTGGCCACCAAAGTGATCCTAAAGGCCACCTCAGCTGTCTGTGGACAAATGTGTGAACGCTGCAGAATTCTGCACCGGTGGAAATGAGCAAGCAGTCAGGGGAATCTTCAGCCTCTACCCCAGCTCTTCCACGCTGCTCTTACCACTTTGTTCCTGGCTGCTCCTCCCCAGGGAACTCATCTTGCCCCACACACGGTGACCTCCACCGTGAAGAAAGACACATGCAAGGGAATTTCTCGCCATTTTAGAGCAAGGGTGTGGAGGAATCTACCTAATCCGCTCATTCATGTCGCCTGTTCAATGTACAAATGCCGTAAAAACCCAGCAGTCACTTACTTCAAGCATGCAGTCTCCAGAGATGGTAGAGGGGGGACCGGAGAGCGCACTCTCAGTGCTCTCACGGTCCGGACACTCACTCACTCACTCACTCACTCACTCACTCACTCACTCACTCACTCACTCACTCACTCAGTCTCACACGTGTGCGGCGCTGGCCGCATCCAGCTGCGCTCCCTACCCCTGTTCCCAGCAGCGTGCCCGAGCTCTCCCAAATCCACCCGCTAGAGGACAGCAGGAGGGTGTCCCACCCGGCTTCATACAAGCACAGCGGAGTCAGCAGCGAGCTGGCTGTACACATGGCAGCAAGGAACTGAGAGCTCAGGTGACGCTCTGGTAGCAAGGTCTGGCTCAGGAAGGAAGCCAAAAAAACCCGCTCCGCTTCCAAGTGCTGTCAGTTTAAGCCACTATTGCTCTCTTTTCGGACAGTGACCGGGGTCTTTTGTAGGTGTGTCACAAGGGAAAACACCGAGGATTGTCGCCTTGCCAGTTGTTCACATTCCCAAGCAGAGAAAGGAAACTAAAGTGGCAGCATGGTTTGTTCCAACTGTGACCTGGAGAAAAACTGTCTTTCATTTTCAGCCATGCAGAGCCAGAGATTATTTAATCCACAGACCCATTTACATTCTCCCCTCAGCACCAGTGTGGCTGAGGTACAGCCCTCTCCTGATGACAACAGCTTACAAGCTGGGGAAAGGACATACATCACCTGTATGACCATACAGTGCTCTGGATTAAGTTATTTCCTCTTACAGCTGATTTATAGATAGCGAGGTAAGTGGAGTACAGGAACAGATACTTGACTCATCAACATTTTTTAAGTCCCATTTCACTCCCAGCTCTTAGTGTAAGTTACTTTGCCTGAAGTTATGAAGCCTCGGCGTGACCTCTTTTATTTAGATATTCAATCTGGAAAATCAATACCCTGTGCTTTTGATTGCAAAACCAAGAGTCGCACCTGGTTAATGCATTACAGTCCTGCATGGACTGAGACGAGAGCCCGTTTATAACCACAAAACGGCAACTTCAAAACTTTTCTATGGATCTGACATGAGAAACAATTATATTGTATGAATGTCAGCAAAATACCTCCCCTCAAAATTAGAAGAGTATAAACAAGAAATCACTGAGTTGCCAGAAGACCAAAATTCAATGCATGAAACCAGTGAGGAGGCAAAATAAATAAAAGTCTGGTTCCTTTCTAATGAGCAGGTGCCCCTGCTGTGAAAACTCTTTTCCCCCAGGAGAGCTTGCTTACCTGCTAATTCAGCTCGGGAAATGGGGCTGCACTCCCTGTAGTGACTTAGAATAGGTAATTTCTCTTCCTCAGCCATCTGCTTTGCTGTGTATTAAGTGGAGATGATCATCATTATGTTTACTGCCTTAGGCATCTTGGATGATGGATTGCATGAGCCTGAGGACTATTACAGGCTCCATCCCACTTGTACAGGGAATGTAACATTCAAGGCTTTACTTTCCAGGCTGCCAGCTTCAGCCTGTGAAGCCCAGACTCCAGTCCCCCAAACAAGAATAGGTTTGAACACGACACAATAAAGGACTGTTGTGTTGGTGCCAAAAGACACTCCACACAGTCCTGTATGTTCCCTTTCCAGCTGTTTCCTCTAGATCCACTGTGAGTGGAGTTTGTTTCCTGCTTTTTGTCCTCAGGTACCCTCAGATCCAGCAAACCCTGATGTCTGCACACAGGACCCAAACACATTTTTGCACCAGTCCTTGACTGCTTCAGTGAATCTTTAAAAAAGCTCCCTACTGCCCTTGGGATCTTGCAGGCTAAGGCACAGATTCCGTGTTTTAGTTTTTCCCAGTTGTTTTCCCCCACATACGGTTGCAGACAGGCAGCATGATGTATATCTTCCCTCATCCTTGACAGAGCAGGTTGGAGACTCTGACAGCACTCTGTGGAGGGCATCCAGCATCCCATACCTCCTGCTTCTTCAGAGAGGGAGAGGAAGCTGTGCATGAGGTGTCCTGGGTAAAGAAAGTCTTTAAAGGGGTCCTTAAATCGTCAAAACTATTAAATATGTGACATGATTTCTTTGACTACATAATTCCATTACCTCCATTCTCTCTCAATAATAAAGTGTGTACGGCACAAGCAGGAAAACCCCATACAAAATTCTTAAATTCAGGCCAATTCAGTGCTGTGCAATTGCCACTTGTAGCAAGGATGAGGAGCTGTATTTGCTCCAGATTAACCTCTCATCTGGACCAGCTAGGTGCAAACCTGTCTTTGCCCAGCCTCACCCAGCAACCCTTGGGTTTATTCAACTGTCTCACACATGCTGTCATCCAAGACATCTGAATCATGAGATGTTGTGGGAGCTCCAAATGAAAATACAGTAGAAAGACAGCATCCTTTCTCCATGAGGTGAGAGTAAAACCTCTGCTTAAGTTATCCCAGAGCAGCCTGTACAGATCTGGCCCTGGGGCTTATGTACCAGGGAGTAGCAGAGGTATCTGCAGACCCTTAGAGGTTAGTTTATAACCAAATGAAAGCAAAGTCTGGATTTCCTGAAAAATGTTGGTCAGTGTTTAACAAAATTGCCGTGAAAAAAGACTCACAAGGGGTTTTTAATTTTAAAAATAGCTCTGTTAATTGAGGACACTGGTGAAAATGGGCACTTTCTGCAGCCTCAGTGACTGCCTTGTTTTCCCTACCACAGTCTGGATGTCTTTGCAAATGTTCACAGACTCCTGCTGGCTTTACCTTTTGTTTTAAATGACAACTTGAAAACTCTTCACTGTGGTTGCCATCCTTCTAACAACAAACTACCTATAGCAGTCACCACTGAAAAGCCCCAGTTCTTATCACCAGTGACCACACCATTTAAGGCCTGGACATTGTAATTTGCTGCACAGAAGCAGTCCAGCAAGTCCATGTGATGTCCCTTGTGTTACGCCCAAGTCACCACAGCATTTATAATTGGAGCAGGACAAGCCTGTGGCATTGTGGTGAACACTATCAACAGCTTCCCTTCTGCTTCTAGCAAGAGGTTGCTGCTGACATACCAAGGACTTACGAGCCCAGCTGAGATGAAAGAGCAGTGCTATTTTCTCCATCTTTCTTCCTACTTCCCTGTCTGTACTGATGTTTATTTCCCTTGCTTCTGATTTGCTCTAAGTGCCTCAGTGGAGGGACCATCTTTTCATCCTGCTGTAGCAGCATGCATGATTTTGAGTCCCCAGTCCCTGCTGGGCACAATGGTGAGGTAACAGTTCTGTGTCAGTGATGAGCATTCTGCCCATGAGTCTGGAGAACAAGCGCTCCCCAGCACAAAAAGATGTTGGAAATAGGGTTCATGAGGTGTATAGGAGGACCTGGTTCAGTGCTGTATTACTAGGTCGGTGTATGCTCCAAGGAGAGGCCTACCAAAAATATTAATTGTGGTGAAAAGCCTGGGAAGTCAGAAAGATGGCTTTGAAATCTAGTCAATTTTAGAAACTCAAAGTGGTTTCTAAAGCCATGCCTGCCAAATGCCCTTTGCAACAAGCAGTGATTTCACAACCTTGTTCTCCCATTTTATTGCATTATTTTTTCACCTTTATTTCATAAAAGGCTCACTTGTGTGGTGGGGCACAAAAAATCCCCCAAAAGCCAGAGGAATGATACAGCCAGCAAGTCCACAAGGTTGTTGAGGGTTTGAAGTTAACAGACAGGAAAGACATTTCTTTGAATTGCTTCAGGCTCTATTACACTAAGGAGGTAGTTTTGTCCATATTAGGTGAATTTTTTTTTCAGAAGTGGGTTTTCTACTGTTGTTTCTTAAAGAGACAGCTTGAACTTCTCACTGCCACAAAATGCACAACTAAGTCAGCAGTGAGTCCTGGTTTATGATTATTTTGGCAGTAGAACCACAAAAATTACATCACCTCCTCCCCTACGTAAACTAGTGTCACATCTGTTTTGTAATTGCAGCTCTTATGAAACTTTGCCTCAACAGCACTGGGTGACTGTGGAGTAAACTGTGCTAAATGTCAGCATTGGATAACTAACTAGAAATTGTCATAATGTTAGGTTAGGCTCAAAAGCCAATGCTTTCTTTTTACATTTTTCTCTTTAATAACAAAAAGTGGAGGAAAGAGAAGTCTCCAAAAAGTTTACAAAAAGTGAGACAGAAATGTAAATTATTCTATTGTCATTATTATTAAAATAACATGAGGCACATATTTAAGAAAAAAAAAAAACAATTGTTACAGGAAGGAAGAAACGTGCCTTCGTGTACAGAGCAGTGGGAGCAGATATTACAGCCAGGGCCTACCCTAGGGGCTGAAGGAGCACCCCTGTTCCTGGATCTGGCCACCCTTCCCTCCCCTTGTTCACAGACAAGGCTTGAGTGAGCAAAGAGACTGATTTCTGAGTTCCTTCTATGGGGAAGTCCAGCCGTCACTCTGCTTTCCTGGCCCCTCCCTGTCATATGGGGAGGGAACTTCCACTCTCTGAGAAAACATCAATAATTTCCCACCATGTTTCCAGATGTTCATTATTTTTCTTTCTTCTTTATGTAAGGGCTTTCTGAAAGACACCTCAAGGTTTGGCCAGCCAGCTGTCACCCAGAAGAATTTGCTGGTACTTAACCCCATGCAGATGAAGCAACCCAAGAAGCATGACATATACAATAAATTAATATCACACATTTCCTCTCCTATCCCCTGTGTCTATACCATCCATTTAAATGCAGTCTCTTCACTATAGGAATTTCCTCTTGCTATGCATTTTTACCATGCCTAAAGGAGCAGGATGCTGCTGTCAGTCTGTCATCTTGTGGGAGACAAACATGTACATGTACGTGGGCATGCACTGATCTCCCATCCAAACCTGTGAATGTTTCCAAATACACAAATACCAAGGGAAAAATAAATATATGAAGCATAAATCACCCTTCAAGACCAGGTTTATAGTTCTTGCAGATCCTCAAGCTCCCACTGGATTCAAGGGAAATACTGTAAGCACAAAGTTCATGCTGTATTATTTGTTGTGTGATGGGCTCATGTGAGGCAGTTGTTGGCTCTACACCCCCAGTGTTTAGGCAGCAGCAGAAGAGAAAAAAAACAAAATGCAGTCTAAGGCCCTGGAAATGAACAAGTAGATATAAAGAGCTGGGGTGGAAAAAAAACCTTTTTTCCCCTTGTGCCTCTGAAAGGTTTTATGGTCTTTATTTCTCCCACAGAGGGGTTTCTAGGTAAAAGTTATCTCAGCCATTTGAATTACGTTAAAATCTGGTCACATTATATACAAAACTGTATAATTGTTGCAACTGGGAAGCTTAAACTTTCCTGAGCTTTCTTTTTTCTTTCTTTTTTTTTCTCTTTTTCTTTTCCTTTCTTCTACTGCAACCACTTTTTCCAAAGCCCTCGTTTAAACATGTGTGAGGAGCAAGGTCTGGCAGAGAATTGACTGACCACTCTGCAAACATGTCACCAGGTTTCCATTGGTTTATTTGGGGGGACTGTAGCTGTGTCAATGGCAGATCTCTTGCTGCCTCATATGGGTAGGGTTTTTGTCTGATGCTACTGTGGGAAGGGACCAGGAGAACCAGAGGGCCCCCATTTACACCCTATTCCACCCCAATGGCAAATTCGTTATTTCCTGGTTTCTCTATCTCCATCATCCTCTTCCTTTGCTTGTCTCACCATCTCTGAACTGTAGATGACTAAAAACATCCATTTAAACTGCTGTTCTACAGGTAGGAAAATGACAACAAATTTTTGGGTGTACAGGTAATTATCAAAAAGCAACTGCTTTTCCAGCAAAACTGCCCGTATTGCATGTGCCACTTTCACATTCTGGCTTTGTTTCCTCTCTGCAATTAAGTCAGCAGGGGAGAGACATATAAATTTCCTGTGCATGCTGCCAGAGGTTTTTGCCCTCTAAAGCCCAGATCAGCAGGTAGCAAACTGAGGCTACCCGGGATCCACAGGAGAGTGGCAAAATCAGCGCCGGCATCTGTAGGAAGCAACGAAATGGTATTAACTTGGTAGAGGTGTGATTTAGGAAATCTCTCTTTGTCACATACTTTAGAATGTAACAACGCTAAGACCCACAAAAAAAAAAAAGTGATAACAGCAATACTGTTATCTGTACATTTAAAGTAAAAAAAAAAAAAAAAAAAGCCCAAAACAATCTTTCATTGTTTCACAGGACTGGTCTCTTGCAAGTTGAAATAAAGTACTGGAGCAATATACTGTTCTCTAGGGGTTAATGTTACATTAATCAGAACTGACAAGCATGAAAATCATTCTTTGTTGTCTTTAAATTGCTAATTTAAGATTGAAATCTAAAACGCTTGAGCACTGATCGTTAACACTGACGCTCAAACAAAACCCAAGCAAAATCTTCTCTCCTATGGGCCACTAAACAATTGTTTTACATTTGGTTGAGAAAGCAAATGCAAAGTCTGTAACTAAATCCTAATGTATCGTTTAAGTGTTTCAATTCACAGGCTTTCTTTGGCTAAACTTCAACGAATTGTACTACAGTTTAATTGAAAAGCAGCATTTGCAAAGGCATTTACATCTGAAGGCAGAAATAGAGGCATTGTACCATGTGGTGCAGTGGCAGGGAGAATTCCCCCAAATCCAATTTTTTACAGGTATTTTTTTTTTTCAGTTGCAGAGGTATTCCAAAGAGCTGATTCTCAATTGAGACACTGAGGAAAATCTGAGACACTTAGTAATAACAAGCTTATTTAATAAACTCATTAAAGTTTTAAAAATGTATTAAAGGGTACAGTCCGACCTCAGTGCAATGGACATGGACACCAGATAAAATCAAGGCGAATAACACACTATCAACTCTGCAGTTACAAAACTAACAAAAAAAAAGTATGAAGCAGCAAAACAAATAGACAAGCATGTCCTTCTTCTGCTTCTTTACTGGAATTAGAGGCTGTGTTAGGGGCCAAATCAGGTCCAGTTTCTTCTGCCAGTTTGAATATTTGCAGGTTCAGATCTATTTGCAGACGCAGCTCCAACCCAAATCCTTGGACATACGCGTTCGCTGCTGAAATAAGCTGAAACTGAATCTCCAGGTTGGTTGAAGCAAACTCTCTGGCCTAAAACCATTTAAATCCAAACCGATCAGTGCATCTGCTTTGACCTGTTCCTTTGTGATGAGGAGGGCCGAATAAAGACATCTGTGATAAAATCACTCTCTGTGCGACTGTAGGGATGCTCCAATGGGAGGATGAGAGTAGGAGAAGGGCTGGGGGTGAAAGCAAGCTGTGCCCTCAGTCTCTCTGAGGAGCCAGTGAGCTACAGTAGCTGTGATAGCCAGCATCCAGAGTGAAGAATGTCACATTTATCACATCTGAGCACTTTGCCTTTCATTGCAATTACAGTAAAGCAGGCTTGAGCTATGCAGACATACTTCCCACATCCATTGACCTCGATGGGAGATCCATAGCAAATCTTAGGGCAGAACCTGCTACACAAAAGACGTGTTAAAGACAGAAGCACTGTCATGCAGAACAAGCTCTTAGAGTAGAAGAAAAGGACTCAGCGTTTGGCCAAGGAGAGGGGTCATGCACTGAGGGTGCTTTGTATTCTGGGAAGGACGTGGGACGATGACTCTCCAGGCTCATGGGGAGCAAAAGCAGAGGAATATAGGGTTTAGGGAAAGCGAAAATGCAAGAGATTCTGAGCACTATTTCGTCTGGCAGCCAAATCCACAATATGAAGGTTTCTGCAGAGGAGAGCACTTATATTTCCTTCTGTTTGATAGGAGTGTAACATTGTCCTTGAATTAACTGGAGCAATATTCCTTTGTTTGTTAACCCAACACCAGTAAGAAATCTCCTTCTGCTGTTTAGACTCAAAGTCAGTTCAAATCTAAGTATAACCAAATCAGATATCCATTGTGTGGTATGCTCCTACAGCAGGACTCAGTGGATCAGGTGAAGAAAATATTGACAAAGGTGTTTTCACCAGTATATTTTGGATTTGTAGTCATAAGGGATAACTCCCGATTCTGAAAATTAGAAACGTACACCTGTTATTGCAAGAAACTGTGGAAAGATTTGATTTATACAATTCTGTTGCATTAAATTCTACCTCTTGATACTTCCAATGCATTTTTAGCTGTTTTCTATGAAAGACTGGCAGGAACAGGACCTGTCTGATTACTTTTATTAACAATACTTGTGTTAGAGTTGGAACTCAGAAGCTCACCAGCAGCACAAAGAGAACAAGCCAAATAGTCAATATTGAAAAGGAATCTTACAGACTCCTACCTTTCAATTAAAATCAACAGCACATGCCTAAACAACTGTTAGTTAGATGTTAATTTCTATTTCAAGCTCTTTAAAAATGAGAAATAGTATGGGGGGAAAAAAACTACTAAAGAGTCATTAAGTGTTTTCATGTATTCAAACTGTTAAAAGGTCTTCAAAGCCCTGGTCCAAATACTTCCATACTGTTTAACCATTTTACCCATGGAGATAGGTTTGACTTCATTTTTCTGGCAAAGCCAATGTGAAGAAGTAAAGGGAAATAGAATGGGAGGAAAAAGGATGGAATAAGCATGGCATTAACCTTGACAATGACAATTTTCATTCATCTGTATTAAAGCTAGTATCTTCTGGTCTTTTATTCTTATGAAGGAAATAATGTAAAGTCTTGGAAAAATTTCTAGTGATTCATAACATCATATGTACACTTTACAATTTTTGTTTTGCTTTTAAATCTGAAGATTATTTGAAAACTCAGGAACCATCACAAACTTACACCCCATTTTTGAAAAATGCGTATTTGCAAAATACATCCATGTTTGGATCCAGCTGAAGTTTGATTAAATGAGTAGAGATGGGATTCACTACACCAGCAGACACCCAAACACAAGTATCCCTACACAGGCTAAGTTGGGGATTCAATTGCCCAAGGATAAGTAAGGCATCTGTCACCCCTGAGGCATCTGGGCTGGGGAGAGAGCCCAGGCCCACAGGAAGATTCGATTCTTCTCAGACTCTCCCTCATGCCAGTCAGCCTCCAAGGATGCCTTTGGTGCCCAGAGGCACCTATAAAGCCTATACTTAAGCAACTAAGCAGGTCTGCATTCCTGCTACAGGCAATGGAGATCCAAGGCTTTATTCAGTTGCCTACATGATAACACCTAAAGCAGTGTGAGAACCCCTAAGGTTCTGAGACACCTGCCCAGAGCCAGCAGATATGGCACAGGACATATGGGAACTGATGCATTTCCAGAAGGATACCCACAGACCAGGAAGGACATCCCACAGTCTCTCAGGCAGCACTCGATGTTCACAGAACTGAACGAGCTCTTTGTGAGTGGCTTCAATGGAGACTGCATTCTAGAAATTAATTGAACCAGCCATCAGCTCTCTGCTTAGGGCCAGCCTAAGCAGAGCTGCAGTGCTCAGTTCAGCACCCAGCACCCTTTGAGAAGTCACAGGTTAGTTAGTCTCCAGCTTGTCTCCAGCTGCTGTTCTAAAAGGGCATTACAGTACTGCAGGTCACATCCCAAGTGGGCCACCCCTTTGTGAATGTCTCACAGAAGTACCTCAGGTATATCTGACACAAGTTCCCCCAGACCTAGTTGGAATTAAAATACTTAGTTCATATGCAGACACCAACATGTATGAGTCTTCATCTTGAACTGAACTGCAGCCCAAAAGCTTCACAGGCACTGGAGAAAATCCTGTAATTTGCAGGGTTACATGCAGGATTTCTCTTTGAGCCCTGAATCTGTTTATAGATAAATTGAAGGGGGGTTTTTGTTTGTTTTTGGTATTTTTGGGGTTTTATTTGTTTGTTTGTCTGTTTTTGTTGTTGCTTTTTATCAATAAACATGGAAACACAAAAAACTCCCACTAAAGATGCTGCATTAACGTAAGCATGCAAATATTCCACAAAGAGGCAAATACTGGTGCATATGTGTATTGAGCTTTTAGATATGCTTTCCAAGATTCACCTCCTTTTGCTGTTTTAAAATGCTCCCACTGTTTTAGAAAAAAGTTTTCTATTTATCATCTAGGACTGAACTAGAAAGCATCGAGCTGCTCATATTAACATACGTAAATTTGTAATTTACTACTGGTCCCCTCCTGTCGTCTGTTTTCTGTGCCTCAGATGTGCAATTAACTCCATGTAGTCAGGCCCATCTGCCAACATCTACACAGAACACGACGGTACTGTTGTAAAGCAACAGAACAAATTTCCTAATCACCAATATTGCCTTGCTCTTCAGGGAAGATGGCTGGCTCTACAAGAGGAGAATTTTCGTATAGGAGCAACTTGACATCAAGACAGATCCTGGTGCAAGCAGCGTGGGTGCAGGGAGAGTGAAAGCAGAGCAATGACCTCACATCAGAGCACTGTGGCTGCCAGGATGACATCATACCCTGCAAGCTCAGGGACATGCAATACATGAGCACCACTCCTAACTGGGGAGCTGCAAACAAGTAAACCTGTTCGCACCAGCAAGAGCAAAAGATGACTCTGTTTAAAGCTTGCTTTCCTTTCTTTAGCTTACATAAGACTTTCTCTCTTTCCCTTTTCACCAGTTTTGAGCATTCAAACCCTAAATCCAGACCCAAATCTACTGGAGAAAAAGACAACAGGTGTCACACCAATTCTCTTTTCAGATAGACCCAAAAGACTTGGTTAGCCCACCACTTTGTTGTTCTTAAGTATCAAAAACTATTACTACTTTATAAATATGTTTATATTTGACAGAAATTTGAAATTTCATACATTAGCAAAAGTTTAGATGTCTCACTTGGAATAATAGCTTATGATACTTCTTTCTCTCAAATGCATTAAGTAAATTTGTCTCCAGTTGTACTAATGCAGTACTTGTATATAATTCTAGCAACCATTTAAAAACATGTTAAAAGGATTTGCCATATTGGAACATTTTAACTTTAAGTCAGAGGTGATGTTTCAGTTAGAGGTAGTTTTCCCCTCCAGAGAATGTTTTCACACATCATAGGAAGTTACTTATTACTTATAGGAATTTATTAGATTTGTTTGCTTCTTGACAATATATTCTGTATGTCATTCATTTTTATAAATGCCCAGTGAATTCTAAATTAAACTACCTTTGGGAAATCAATTTCTGTCTGTCTCAATAAATCACGGCATTCTAAGTGTAATGTCTGGATGGTGGAAATTACTTGAGTCTTGTTATGTGTCCCCAAGGCTCAGGAATTCTCTTATCAACCTTGAATGTTTTTAAGGTGGATGTTACGTAGAAGAATAAATACATGATTCAGAGAAAGGTTAAAGGAAGGTGAAAAATTTTAAGCAGGATCTCACTAAAGGAACACATGAAGCAGGGCAGATATGGTAAGAGCAGCACATAGCAATTCAGCGATTTACTTGTTATACCAAAGGCAAATCTCAGCTCCAAATCGATGTTTTGCAATGGATTAGCCAATGTGGCAGGAACAGAGATTGAAGTCTGCCCTAACCCAGCAAGAATAGGAAATGTGCTTAGTGAATATCAGCTTAAAAAACTTAAAAAAAAAAGAAAAAAAAACAACTAACTTTATTCTGTGTTAAATCAGATACTTGCAAAGACAGCAGAGACATGGCAAACCTCTGTTACACTGGAACAGGATTTGGACATATAAGCACTATTTGATGAAGGAGAAAGGGTGCTTGAGAGATTATAAGACTGCAGAAACTAAAATTGGCATAAATAAAAACGAATTTTTGAGGCTCATAATCACTTTGGGAATAGCTGCTTAAAGTGGCCATTTAGGATATAGAGGGAGCTGGTGACAAGGCCTCAGGCTGTGTCTGAGTGAGCCACCGGCTGGGAGTGGGGTAAGTATGTGCATGGCTGAGAGCCACCATTTCCCATTTGCATTGCTGGCCTCAGCCTTCCTGTGAGCAGCCCAGATCAAAGTCTCCTCAGGATGATTAGGAAAAACAGGGTTTGGGATTCTTTCTCAGTGCCCTGGATGGTAATACCCCGAGCCCCAAGTGTACTTCATTTACCCGGGAAAAACGTGGACAAGACCTCCAATGTGTGCAGAGGCGTCTGGAACCTGGACTCCTCCTCTAGAGGCTCCCGGAGCTGAGGAGCCCGGGGAAAAGCTGACTGCAAAGGCAGCTGAAGAGGTCGCAGTAGGGATGGCGAGTCAGCCTGGTCCTGAGAGCAGATCCAACATCCACTCCACCAATGCACAGACACACACGCAACGGGATTGAGATCCTGAGTGTGAGAATAGTGTCATAGGATTCCAGCAGGAAAAAGCTGGAATGGAAGAGTTAGTTTGCCAACCATGACTCAAGAAGAAACCGCTACTGTTAAAGACGGATATAGGAACTTGACAAAATAATTATTTGAAAATTGTTAAAGTTGGATTGCAACACCTAATATGCAAATATGCATATGCAACATGCATATGCATATGTATGCTCATGCAAATACATGGAATATATGGATATGCAAATATGTGGAATCACTAAACATGAACAATTCCCCTAAATATTTTTATTAGGCAACAGTATTTCTCACTTTATAGTTAGAACTTTGAAACAGATTTGAAGCCTGGTGACTTCAAATGTATACATTTTTTTAAAGAGCTTCTGAAAGTACCATGACAAAGTGACCCCGTGGACAAATGGAATTGTGCCTCTTGGCCACATCCTGCTAATACCATCTCAGCAGCCTCATCAGCAACAGAAAGAATGGGAATCCACTACTGGAGCAGAATTGAGGCAACCAGGGCCTGAAGATTTAAACGTTTAAACTGAAACACATTTTCTCTGATGACACAACTAGGAACACAGAAACAGATGTGAGAGATTTTGACGTTGTCATGAAAATATCCCAGTGCATAACGGATCCAAAAAAAAAAGGGAGGAGGAGGAATCTGAAATGCTCATGCTCTGCATCAAACCACTGCTTGTTTATTGTGACTGAGCGGCAACTCACACATCACAACTACATTTTGCAACAGCCAGCAGCACCACACACAGACTTTCTGAGCAGGTTCACATAAACCACAAGCCAGCCTGCTTCAGCATGGATGAAGAAAGTGATGCTGCCCAGTCAGGAGGGGGTTATCACCAGGCTCCTCTTGTCCCAAACACAGCCTGCCTGTACACAGGGCAGAGCAGAAGGCATTCAGAAGTGTAAATTAATTCAGATCTGGCAGAACTGGAAAGCAGATAAAACCAGTTGGCTGCACAACAGAAACATTAGTTCTAAAAGTATCAGCGTAAAGAGGCATCAAATTTAAAAACCAGGACACCTGCAGGACGTGAGTTTACAAGTCTTTTGCCTATTTAGGTATCTGTAATGAAACCTGAGACTGAAAAACTACTCAGTAAATGGGTAACGGGGACCTGATAAGAGATTGGGGTTTTTTATCACGTGAGCTGCCTTGCAGAAATTTCCACAAACAACGTGCACAGAGATACGAAGGAGTTTCAAGAGCTGAGATCGCCGGTGTGGCGTGTGACTGTTGGGTCCAGGCAGCGCCCAGGCCAGAGATGGCTCCTGGTGGCACCTTCGAGCCAGGGAGCCACCGGGCGAGGCCTGGGGCACAGGGCAGCGCCCACAGAGCTCCCGCTGTAAGGACGACGCCACCCATGACAAATCACGGGTGAAAATGTAGGAAGGGAATCTGGACACCCACTCCTGGGGGGCCCAAGACCTCGCTTCTTCCCGGCTGGGTACAGAGCCACCTGAGGGCAAACAGGTGCCCCGCGGGCAAGGCCCGGGGCGGCGGCAGCTCCTCGGGAACTGGCTCCCGACGGCCCCCGGCGCTCCCCGCTCGCCTTCCCGCGTCCGGCCCCGCGGGACCGGCCCGCTCGGCCCGGCGGGCGGGGGAGGTGGGAGGAGACGTGGGAAGGACTTCGGTTGCCACTACAAATCTGGTGACAGACCCGCCGCCGGCACATGGCGATGGGCAGGTGGGTGCGGGGCGGCGGCAGGGCCCGGGGCGGCCGTGGGGGTGAGGGTGCGGGTACTGGGCGAGCGCGGGGATGTTCGCGGCGCTCCCCCGCCACCGCCGCGCGTTTCCCCGCGGGCCCCCCCTGCCTGCCGCTGCGCTCCCCCGGGCGGGGGCGGCCCCGCGCGGCACTGACGTCGCGGAGGGGCCGCTCCGAGGCAGCGGCGGCTCGGGGCGCCCAAGATGGCGGCGGGTGAAGGGTGCGTGCGGGACCGGCGGGCGGGAGCGGCAGAGGCGCGGCGGCGCTGCCAGCCCGCCCAGGGCCGGCCTGAGGGGAGCAGGTGCCCCGCGGAGGGGAGCCCGGGGCGGGAGACACCGGCGCCTTTTCCCCGAGGAGGGACGGCAGCGGCGGCGCGGTGCCTGAGGAGGGGCACCTGAGGAGGAGGCGGGTCGAGGCGGGCGCGGCACGGCGTGGGGTCGTGGGGAGCGGGACCCTGGTATCGGGCACCCCCCCCCCCCCCCCCCGGGCAAGCAGGGGTTCTGCCGCGCTCGGCGTGCGGCGGGGGACCCCCGCATGGGGCCCGCTCCCTTAGACGTCCCTGAGGGGCCGAGAGGACGTCGAGGTGAGGGGGAGCGCGGGGAGGAGCAGTGGGCGGCGGTGAGCAGGGCCCGCTGCTCTCTACTCCTGCCCGTGTTGGCCAGAGGCGAAGTCGCGCCATGTCGCGGTGCGCCGGGACCGCCGGACCTGCGGGACCGGCCCCGCGGCACCGAGCCCTGGGCCAGCCCCGCCGGAGTGCCGGCGCTCGCAGGGGCTGTCAGAACAGGAGCTGTCAGAGCAGTCCGAGATGCTCGTTTTTCTGAACGGGATGAGCTGTCAAGTGTAACTTCAGATCAGTAGGAAGTGCCGTGTTTTTCGTGCTTGTGTGAAAGTGCTTCAAATCTGTACTGTTCCTTTGTCGTGAGGCCTCCACTGCAGGAAACGTGCGGTTATTTGCAGTAGTAGACATCGAATGTGAAGCTGTACCGCTGTCTGTGGTGTCTTGGGGTAAATGGCCACTTCTAGGCAGCGCACTGGATGTACATTCTTCAGCTTGGAAAAAAAAAATAGAGCAAAAAAAGTTAAATGGCGATCTGCACGGCTCTAAAGAAGGGAGACGGGGGGGGGGATTTCTTGTCAAAGGCTGTTCTGTTAGAAATCGGAAATATTTCACAAAATTCCTTTTGGAAGTGCTGCTTTGATTTGAAGTCTTAAATTGTTACGCCGGCAGGACTGTACTGCAGCTGGAAGTTACACACATAAATATTTCGTTGGACTGTTTTCTTAAAGATAATTTGTTTTAAAAAGCAACAAAGCAGTACATCTGCCTTCTAGTTGGTGTATTTGTTATCAAAAACTTTGAGTTAGGTACCCATGATCCCTGTGTTTTCAGATATTCAACAGGTACTTTGAGCCTGATGAAAATTAGTTTGCAAACAGTCATCTGATTTTAAAGCCAGAATATAAATGGGGCACAAGGGTGCGCGCACACACACACACACATGTGTAAACAGAATTGTAAAATTCTGTACTGCATTTCTAGTCTAATGTTTGAGACTTCTCATTTGTGTGTCAGGCAATTAATTACACGAGTAGTGACTAAAGGTAAAATACATAATTTTGTTTATAGTTACGTTTTATAAATTTATCAGCTGTGGAAATGACCCTTACATTGTTAAAATGTTGATTTTTCTTTTTTTATGGAACAGAAATAGAAGAAAATCCTCAATTTTCATGACTTCTAAGTTGGTTTTGGCATCAAGTACTTTTTCAGCTCATAAGTTACTCAAAAATGTACATTTTGCCAGCCATTCTTGAATGGAACAAAAGGAATGAGCATGTCAGTAAGGTTGAAATATGGTACAATAAAAAAAATTGCTGTTCTATATATCTTTGTTTCTAGCTTGTGAAACTTTGGTGCAAGAAAAAACTTCTGTGTATCTCTCTTTTTCCAGACAACTTAATACTTTCAATAGTGCTATTCCATATGCTAGTAGTTGTTATTTTGCTTACTACTTCAGCTCAGGTCTGTGGTAAGAGCACAGAGGGGGGCTTGATCTCTGAAGTGCTGGTCAACTAATTCAGAGTTTCTTTGTGTGTGTGCACAGAACTGAACCTCAGGAGAGAAGAATGCAGAAACCAGGGCTGAATAACTTCCTTTAGGGAATTTTAACATCAGAGCATTAGATTGTACTATTTTATTCCTGTTGCAGTTTTCAGGTGTGGGAATGAGTATGTAGTATTTTTCCTGTTTCTTCCACCATTATCTGTCATATCACTCCTGTTTTTACCCTGAGATTTTTTTGCCAAGTTTTAGTTCTAAGGTACAGTTTTTGAATGTTGTGGGTTGATGCAGTCTCAGTACTTCCAACATTCATAATGTCAGTGTGCTGCTTGACATTCATCTGAAGTTTTCTTGGTTTCACTTTTGTACTCCTAGCTTTTTTTGCAGTGTTTTCAGATATTGCTATCTTTTTTGACTAAACTGCATTTTGATTTCTTCTCTTTTTTTTTTCAAAGGAAGACTTCTCCCATGCCAAGATGTTTCCCCCCCCCCCCCCCCTCCCCCTTCCACCCTGTCTCTTTTCTCCACACATCGATGTAGGTGGGAAAATGTCATGCTGGCTTGGTTGCTGGTGGGGGATCTGGGGCTTTAGGTTTTTCTCTTCGAGGTGCTGATCTTGTGCTTTCGTAGAATTGTACTGCTTTTGCATGAAGAGCTTGAATATGCAGTCCTGATTTACACAGTGTCCAGAAATCAGTGGACTACTTTTGTCCTCAGTCCTTGCTTTGCTGAGGCATGCAAGCAGTTTTAGTCTTGAGAATGTTTTTAAAAGCGTGAAAAAAGTAATTTGATTATATAGCATTAAAAGAAAGGAAAAATAAGGCGCAGGGTTTGCACAGTGACTTTAACAAATCCAGAGAGAGTTGACCTGTCAGATTCCTCTGACTGACAGCATTGCTGTGTGTGACAGCCCTGTGGGGAGGCAGGGTTTAGTGTTCTTTTCTGGTCTGCTGGAAAAGGCTGTTACTAATATGTTATGTAGTAGAATCTATGTATGTTAGGCCAAAAACACCAAGAAGAGTCTTGTCCCTTAAAATTCTCTCTACCACATTTAATTATTGCAGCACACTTTACGTACATATTACAATTCTGAATTTTATCACTGTTACAGAAGTTCCACTTTGTTGTGGAAAAGAGGTTGTCTGACTAGAAGACATGTGATAATGCTGATGATCTTATTTATAAAGCAAACTTACCGTGCACAGCAATCTGTAGCAGAATTTAATTGGTAGCCCGCAGATAAGATTGCAGTTTAGAAGGAATGAATATTATGGGTGCAAGCAAGATGAGAAAGTTAAGCAACCATTACTTTTGTGATCTGTTGACCATGGCACACAAGAGATCTCGACCTCCCCTAATATGCTATGGCTGGCACTTGATCTGGGAGCTGCTGAATGGCCCCCTGGAGGTTGTGGTGCCTGAAGTTCTTTGGTGCCGTCCGTATGGACTGGAAACAACTCTTAGCCAGAATGAATGAGAGATTAATAGGAGCATGTGAAACTGTGTACAGTTTTTTAGTTTCTCTACAGCTGGTTCAAGCTTTTCTTCATTACAGAATAAATTCTATACAGCACATGCAATGCTGGGTGCTGACTATATGCTTTGAGAATTATTACAGCTCTTATGTTGGTATCTGTATTGTAACATTTTGAAACGCATTAGCCATGGGCCAAATAACCAAACAAAGCTATTTTTGGTTGAATCTTTTAATGACAGTTTTTATCAAAGTACCAGATGAAAATTAGAGCTTCTTTTCTTGCCAGCTGCAGCCTTTTACCTGTTTCCCTTCCTTAGTTGTGTCATGTCATTATACATTAGGATTCACTCCATCTGATGCTTATTTTACATTAACATCTGTTCTATATTGAGTAACCTATTCTTGTGTGTAGGACTGTAGAAATTGATAAATATTAGCATATTTAAGGCTAATAGCTGGAATACTTTTCTTTTTGTTCTATCCAGAGTTGTGTAAATCACTCCGTTTTGTAGTATGGCTTATGCTGTAAAGCTTAGAATCCAGGACCTCGATACTGTACAACCTAGGCCAGGTCCAGAGCATGTATTTGTAAGACCAAACTCATCTCACTTGGCATAGATTAAATATTTGACAGAACCTTGAACTCCTCAGGTGAATTAATTGTTTCATCTGGCAAGGGCTGCGCATAATGGTACTGGTGCTGTGTACTGGGCTCTTTGGCCCTTCTGGTCAGTGATGTGCTGGGCACAAATGCCCCAGATCAAATGTAATTACTCCCTGATGCATCATAGCACCATTATCATTTATCTATAGATGTTATATCTAAATGAGAGAGTCAAAGGAAATGGTAGAAATGAGAATGAATCACTGTCTCTTTAATTTTTTCTAATCAGAGACTGTTTTGGGTAAATGCACCTTATAGGAGGAAGCAAAAACAGCAGGTTTGAACAAATAGACGCAACCATACAAACTTAATAAAGGATATAAGCCAGTGGTAACCAATGATCTTTTGAAGACCTGGCTTAGAAAGTTTTTAGAAAGTTTGTGGTAACTGATGTAGATATCTCCTGTATTTGTCTTAAGAAATCAAGTTCTGCTTTGCCAAGTTAGGCTTTCAGAGGTGTTAGGATGACGTGTTAAAATGTAGGTATTTAAGATACATTATTGTAGAAATGGTATAGTGGAGTTTACTGAGCACAGAGGGGCAGTGATTTAATTAAAGGTGTGGATTAATTAAGGGTTTGAGTTGTATAAAGCCTCATTTGTCTGAATTGTTGGCACTGTGTAAACATAATAAATTTAAGTGAACTTTGCACTACTTCTGCACCTGTATGCTTAGGGGTAGAATTAATAGGAGAATTTTGGAATCACAGAATGGTGTGAATTGCAAGGGACCATAAAGATCCTGCAGTCCAATCCCCTGCCATGCACAGGGACACCTCCAATTAGACCCAGTTGTTTGAAAGTCCAATCCCACCTAGCCCTGAACAGTTCTCTGGATGGTGGCATCCAAGCCTTCTCTGAGCAGCCTTTCTCAATTGAAGTTGTGTTTGTATCCAAATTCTGTAACAGCATCTTGTAACAATATCAGTGTCCATTAATTAAAAAAAAAACAAAAAACCAGGCCTAAAATGTAGCTACTATACTTCAGTCCTGAACCACAAAGCATTGGGAATATAAACAGTGGTATGCAGGTAAGTTAGTGTGAACGTGGAACTGCTGTTGAAGGTGTTGTGTGTGTGTGTGTCGCTCCACATGACTGATTTCTTTTATGTGTTTGGTGGGACTCAGCTGGATGATGATAGTGTACCAAATTAATACTGAGATGAAGATCACTGACTCCCTCACTCCTGTGAAAGGGATACAGTTGGGTATTTATGAACTATAACTTTTTTTTTTTTTTTAGTTGCAGATTGAAATATCATGGACAGAAAATAGTTTGGATGATGTGTTTTGCCAGCATATCCCTGCAATTTCAGTTTTAACAATGGATAAGTGTAAGCACGTAGGACGTCTGCGCCTGGCCCAAGATCACTCCATTCTCAATCCTCAGAAATGGCATTGCATGGACTGCAATACTACGGAGTCCGTGTGGGCGTGCCTCAGCTGCTCTCATGTGGCCTGTGGAAGATACATTGAAGAACACGCACTAAAGCACTTTCAGGAGAGCAGCCACCCAGTGGCGTTGGAAGTAAACGAGCTGTATGTTTTCTGTTATCTCTGCGACGATTATGTTCTCAATGACAACGCAACTGGTGATTTAAAACTCTTGCGGAGTACCTTAAGTGCAATCAAGAGTCAAAACTATGACTGCACTACTCGAAGTGGGAGGACTTTGCGTTCTATGGGTACAAGTGATGATTCCTACCTTGCACACGGTGGTGCCCAAGCCATGCTTCGGAATGAAGATAGGATGTTCACAGCTCTCTGGCACCGACGGCGTGCGGTCCTTGGCAAAGTGTTCAGATCGTGGCTTGAGTTGACACCTACTGGAAAAAGGATTTTGGAAGAAGAAAGACGTCAAGAAGAAGCAGAGCTAAAAAAGGACAAAGCTAGGAAGAGAAGACAAGAACGAAAGCGTGAGCTGAAAGCAGAGATGGAAAAGATGCCTCCAAGAAAGAGCAGTCGTTTACAAAATCAGATTAGAATGTACTCAAAACCAGAGCCCCGCCCTCAAAAAACATCACAGAGCATGGCATTTTTGGCAGAGTTGAAAGAAACATATACCTCAGAAGAACTGAGATTGAAAAAAATAAGTGACTCTCCAATTAAACGAAGGCCTACGGTGACTCCTGGAGTAACAGGACTGAGAAATCTGGGAAACACGTGCTATATGAATTCTGTCCTGCAGGTATTAAGTCACTTACTTATTTTTCGAGAATGCTTTTTAAAGCTTGATCTCAACCAAACTCAGGAACTGCTGGCAACAGCAACCAGTGGTAAAACAAGATCTTCATCTAAACACCTGTCAATAGCTGCCTCAGCATTACGCGTGAACGAGAACCAAGAGAAAGTAAAGGGATCATACTCAATGAGGCGGCCTAGTTTATCCTCTGGATTAAGTGGAGGAGCATCAAAAAGTATGGAACTTATTCAGCCCAGGGAGCCCAGTTCAAAGCATATTTCTCTCTGTCATGAGTTGCATACTCTGTTCCAGGTTATGTGGTCTGGCAAGTGGGCACTAGTGTCTCCTTTTGCCATGCTTCATTCTGTGTGGAGACTAATTCCAGCCTTCAGAGGGTATGCCCAACAAGATGCTCAGGAATTTCTCTGTGAACTTTTGGATAAAGTACAGCAGGAACTGGAGACTACAGGGACCAGATACCCAGCTCTCATCCCTGCTTCTCAAAGAAAACTTATAAAGCAGGTTTTGAATGTGGTTAACAACATTTTTCATGGACAGCTATTAAGTCAGGTATGTTTTATGATTACTTTTTTAAAGATGTTTAATGATTTCTGGTTCTGGATTTACTCCAGTCAGGGACGGACATACTTCAAAGGTTTATACATTTATAACTATTGAGGGGGGAGATGGTGAGGACATACTACACAGTTTCAGAATAAATAGTACACAGTTTGAATAGAAGCCATCCTGTAAGCCGCCTGCTACCAAAAACCAGGCCATTCAAACCCAATATACCTGTTAATCATGAAAGTCTTAAATTTGTTATTTTAAAATACACCTTTCCACCTACTAAGAAATACTTGAATTTGCTGTTAAGCACCAACTCAGTCGAAGGAAAGAAGGATTTACAATTTTAAGCATCTGGCTTATCACTACTGTGCTACTAGATAAAAGGTGTTAAGGAAGGTGTTAATCTCATGTAAGTGGAAACTGATTAGGTAATGGATATCAGGATAATTTCACTAGGTAGCTTGAATTTGAGATTGATTACCAGTGAGTAATTGTATGTTGTGATTTTATGTATAGAAATACTAATACTTCTTTTCTATTGCAACACAAAGATACGGAAAGCTCTGTCAACACATGAACCAAATTTGTGGTGTGGAGGCAATGGTGGTTTTCCTTCTTTCTGCATGACCACTTTTTTTTTTCCTACTTCTCAGCTCCCTGTTAAGTATTTCAGTGTGTTCGATGCTATTATGCATATCCCAACAGTGTGTGTGTACAAATGTCTGCATACTGACTGAACAAACAAATGCTTGTTTCTGTTGAATTAATCTGAAAACTAACCACATTGCAGCAGGAACAAAAGTTGGGAAATTCCTGGCTCCTGGAATGGATCAGTAGTATACATGAA
The DNA here is from genome assembly GCF_963662255.1 of Cinclus cinclus. Lineage (NCBI taxonomy): Eukaryota > Metazoa > Chordata > Aves > Passeriformes > Cinclidae > Cinclus > Cinclus cinclus. Next base: position 63,444,308 of record NC_085049.1, read on the forward strand.
TATGTTACTGAGGGAATGTGGAAGCGTTTGATGAATTTTGTGTGTAAGGGAAAGGCTTAGCACAAAAATGTCTGTTCCTGGTATTCTGACTATTTGATTGATGGTTTAATGTTTTACTATATAAAACTGGAAAAATCTAAGAGTTTTTTAACTAAGGTAGGATTATTTACTGCTATGATACCTGTAAACTTCATAGGAAGGTAACAGGGTTGTTTGCAGCATATGTCAGCCCTCAGTTATTTTAGGTTTTGTGAAACTGCTGGAAACTGTTAGATTTAACAATAAAACTCCATCACTAGCTACCTTCTATCTGGCACAGTGTACAAGCACTTCTGTGGCATACTTCCTTTCCTTGGGTAGTACCTATCTAGTATCAGTGTTGCACAACTCTAAGTGTTTAGTATATTATGTCATTAAAGAGCTTTTGTTTGAAAATTCCATTCCTCTCCAAAATAGCAATTTTGTCAGCAAAATTAAGTAACTTTATAGGAATTCTGACAAGGTTTGAATCCTCCTTACAGGATTCATTGCTGTGGTAAGAATTTTCAAGCCTCTAAAGCAGCAGCATTTCTTCTAACAGCGTTTCAGTAATAACTACTTTCACATATTTTTAGCTTTATGTGAAGAGGTTTGTGACTGGTAACCCTCCCACCTTCCTGAGACCAGGAGGGGAGTAGTGAGAATTCACTAATGAGGAGACTAAAACAAGCAAACAAACAAACAAACAAAAATACAAAACAAAAAAACCTCCTATTTTCCACACTATTGAGTAAAATAGAAAGGGAATTAAGTAGCTTTGAGGTATCCTGTGACTTCTGTGACTCCATACAGTTCTTGCTGCAGCTGCTCCATGTCTGTGTGCAGAATACAGTTTTGATGAACTCAAGAATGCCTGAAGTGAGAGGAACAAGGAAAAGATCATTGAGGCTGTTAACTCGTAATTTCTCCCTGGCTCATTAGGCAGTTCCCACGGACTGTTCAACACGTTACCCCTCCCAGTGTTCCCTTTATCTTTTGCCACTGCTTTTTTTTTTTTTTTTTTTAGTTTAGTCTTCACTTCTGGTTTTGAACATGATAAATATTGTAAGGAAAAGGTAGCCCTGAAGATTTATTCTGTGTAGAACATGTTTCAGGTCATCTTAATGATTTAGTCCCTGGTGTTTGCACATGGAAAGATGGACTTTAAAAATTCTGTTATGCAGTTGTTTTCCTTTCCTCAGTAAGATTCCTACATCATGATTTCACTCGGCATTTGTCAGAACTGCTTTAATTAAATTAACAAAAAAGGCAAGAAAACAGCCATGCAGGGCTGAAAAAAAACCCCAAACTTCTTGCTATGTCATCGCATCTTGGACAGTGTTAGCTCTTAAAAGCAAGGAGTGAATGTTTGGTCCTTACAGCCTTAGCTTTATCTACCGGCAAGATAAAGTGATACTGTGATAAATAAAGTAATAAAAATAAATTAATATGCAATACTGTGACAGTACTACAGTTTCTAGAAGATAGTTGGAATTGTTCTCAGCTGCCCTTATTAAAAACAAGACAGGATTTTGGTCTAGCATTTTAAGTTACATCTTACTTCATTGAAAAAGGGGAATTGGGAAGCGTGCTTCTGTGTGCTGTTGCCTTCTGTTTTAGAGCCCCTAAAATGTTACTATATTTAGTGGTCCGTTTTACAGAAAATACAAGTTCAATATACTTGTTTCTGTGAGATACTCAAGTGCCATGAAGTCGATCTCCCTGACCTTCAAACCTCAGTAATACTATGAACTACTCTTGATAAAGAAGTACACAGAGGATCCCTTACAGTGCTGATAAACTCTGTGTTCACTTAGGTATCACATTACTTCACATGTGCAGCTAAAGTTTTTCCCCCCTTCTTCTAGTTCAAACTTAACTTGAAGGGAAGTTATAATCCTGAGTTTGCCATCAGTCTGTTGCTATTGAAATGCCTGGTTCAGCACTAACTGAATTTAGGATATACGATTAAGAAAGATCAAGAAAGCAGAGAACTGAGTGTTTGAGAATCTTATGCAGATTACTTTTTGGTAACTAGAAGAGGTTTTGGGTGATGTCAAAACAACTGAATGTTTTATGAGGTAGTTGTTTTTGTTTTGCTCTGTTCTCAGCTGATTTAAAGTAAGCTGTCTTCATCTGCTCCTTGAAATATTTTACTATTTTATGGAGTACTAGACTAGGTAATGGGTAACTCCAGGAGTAGCATGAGCAAATTGCCTCTAGTTTTCTGTTTTATATTCATTCTACTACCCATTTTAGGATTTCAGCTTTTCACATTGTAGTACTGTGAAACTGCAATACCCGGTACATCTAAGAGAAGTAAAGATCTGCATTGTAGGTGCAAAACCCTTCTGCTCTGTTCTGTCTTTTCACATGCTAGTCTTCCTGCAGCGATTGTCTGGAGAAAGTGGCTCTCAAATCCCTTGGCACCCTGAGGAGATCCCAATATATCTATTGAAATTCTAGTTGTTTTCAGTCCCTCAGTGCTTGTACTCTTGTGGAAGGTACTTACTGTCTCCTGTCCTCAGTCCTTCAATGGGAAAGGAGAAACTACTGTGCTATGAACTCATGTGGCAGTAGCTAGCTCACAGATCTCTAAAGTACACTTCAAGAACTCAAATAAGTTAGCTGTAGTCTCAAGAGTTTTTTGGCTTGTGTTTTTTTAAATGCTACCAACTAAATAGCACAGTATGCAACAATTTTTAAAGTATCTTTATTTCAATTTTGTCCATATTAAGCAGGGAAGGGGAAAGGCGCCTTTCTAAAAATCCAGAAATTGAAATAATTTTATTGTGTGCCACATGTACTCAGAAATCACATGAGCACAAATTCTCATACAAAGATAAAATCCACCTTGAGCTTCTTTCTCCAGGCTGAACAGTCCCAGCTCTCTTAGCCTTTCCTCATAGGTCAGATGTCTCCAAGACCTTTCATCATCTTCCTGGCCCTTTTGTGGACTCCATCCAGCATATCCACGTTGAGCACTGGGCCCAGCACTTCAGTTATGTGGGAGCTGAGGAGAGGGCAGGGATCACCTGCCTGGACCTGCTGGTGATGCTCTGCCAAGTGCAGCTCCAGAGGCCATTGGCTTCCTTTGCCATAAGGGTACATTACTGGCTCACCAGGTCATTCTCTTCCCCCCCAGCCTGTTCTGGTGCCTGGGTGATTCCTGCGGTGTTTCCTTTTGTAGAGTTGCATAAGATTCCTCTTGTCCCATTTCCTGGCCCTGTCCCATTCCTGCTGGGTGGCAGTGCCCCCAGCAACCTACCAGCCACCCTGCCTGCTTTGTGTCATCTGCAGACTTCTCAGAGTTCAGAAAAATTGGCTCCAGTAATTTTTATAGCAGTCCGTGGTAGGAACTAGCTTTTAGGCATGCTTAAAACTTCCTAAGCAGTTTGGTTACTTGCTGATAATTTTTAAGATGGAATCTGAGCAAAATGCTTCCCACTGCTTCTGCTCAGTATGGCAGAATAACAGCATGTAGTGATCAGAGAATATGCCAAGTCTCAAGAAGTGAAGTAGGTTCTTACCAGTGTAGTATGTAAACTATGCTTAAAACATATTTCAGGACAGATTGTCTGAGAAAAGGGGAAATGTGATTTTTGAGTTGTTTGAAAGCCTTCAGTTTTGGGTAGTATGCTGTGCGTTAGAGTTTGGGGGATAATGCTGAGTGTGATCCATGTACTGCTGGGTATTAAGTCTCCCACTGAATAGATTGTTAAAAAGACAAGAACTTCAGGCAGGTAATGGGATGATTTGCACTTAAATCAGCTGATGTCATGTATACTGATTTCTGTATTTTGGTGTTAGTCTTTGTGTTTTCATGTTTAGCCTGACCTACAAAATGATTGTCCAGTTGTTTTCCAACTAGACGAAAGTAAGATTTAAAATCAGTCTATAAGAGGCCATTGAATCACAGACCACAGTTAGATGTGGTTATGCTTTATGTTGTTCTGCTAAATAGATACAGAAAAATTTTGATGCTGCTATATGCTTATGACTACAAAGTTCAGTTGTTTCCTTTTTTTGCTGTCATATGAATTTGGCATTGTAGCTGTATTCCAGAGATCCCCTTCAACTTCAATTACTTTTCTGTGCAAAAATTGAGTTACTAATCATTATATGTATATGTCTCATCTAGTGAAAGCACAAAAATGAGACTGGCTATTTTACTCTTAAAAACAATAAAGATAAAAAAGAGTTAGGGCAGAGGTGGTGAAGAGTTTTCCTCCATGCAAGTGCTGGGAGCATAGGCAAAACAGTTGATGATGGAGTTGGCTTTTACTGCAGCAATATGTTAACTATTTTCTTTGGCTGCATTTACACTGAATGCCATCCAGGGCAGTGGCTGTCTGTCACGTTTTTGTGGCCACAATGATGCTTGTCTGAGTAGTCTCCGTGCTTAGCTTGAATCAAGCAATTTGATCCAGCTCTTTTCAGTCTGGCCTTTGGCCCATGATTGAATACTAAGCTTTAACCAAACAATTGTATTTAGTACCCATGTTTCAAGGCATGAGAGGGTGGTCAGGGCAGAACATAAGGTAGATATTTCAGACTAGCTAAAATCTGTAATTTATTTTGCTCTAACGTGAACTTCTCATTTGCTTTGCTATAAATGACAGCATTAAAGCTTCCTATCATAGCAATTTTGAATTATAATGGGAAAGTGGAACCAAACTCAGAATTTATAATCATAAAGATAGACATCACTAACCAGATTGCTAGAGTAGACTCACTTCCCTATGACTGATGTGCATACTTACGCTGTACATAGTTACACTGGACAAATGCTTAAAGTTTTTGCCCTTTGAGTTCATGTTTGGGGTTCTTTTTGTTTTGTGTTTTATAAAATCTCATCTCACTCAACCAACTTTTGAACAGTTTTTCCAGTTTCTGCCCCTCTCATGGAGAAAGAAAATCTGGGTTGCACTGTGTGAATGATAATGGAGTATGAGATAAAGGGGTCCCATTTAGGACAGAAAGAAGAGTGATGGGAATGTCATGAAGCCAATGCCAATGGACAGGCCAGCGCAGATGGATTCCACAGAAGGCTGGGAATCCTCCTGCTTTTTGAGTAATCCAGTTGGTAAGCACAGTCCTGGCTAAGAAAAATCCTTCCACACTTGCTGCAGCCGTGCTTGGCTGTCCTTTCCCACCACATCCAGGAGCAGCAGGGAGCTCACAGGGGCTGGTGGGGTTGGGGCACTTGCTCTCGGGTGTGTCAGGTTACCGTGCTATTGGCAACTACATAAATCCCAGAGTTTTAACTCTGCTGCAGTGAGGACGGGCTTGGATTTGAGGAAGTGCAGCTGTGTATCAGTACAGGGTTTTGTCCCCACAAATCAGCCTTGCTCACAGTTGCATGACGAGAGGAGAAGCAGATTTATGGTATCTATTTGTGTTCTTCAGGTTTTTTGACTGGCAAAAAGTTGGAAGCTGCATCTATTATTATCTTCTTTTTCTCTGGGATAGTACTCATCAGCTAGTTGGGAAAGAAGATTTTAACCTAGATTATTAATATAATACAATAAATTATATTAACGCAGAATGTGTTAAAATTATTTGTATTAAGGTCACGTGTGTTCTACATCCTGAGCTCCTTAATCTTAAGTGTGCATTCATGTGCAACAAATTCTTAAGTAACTCATCAATTAAATAAACTTTTGGCCCAACAAAAGTACACATTTGTACATCAGAAATTTATTAATCATGCTGGGTTTAAGCTGGAGTGTGGTTGAACTGTGGCCAAACATACCATTTTGTCTCCCATGTCTAGATTTCAGCTCTGAATTGCTAATAATTTGTGGCTTTGAAACGTTGCCAGATGTTAGCACTTATTAAAGATGCTCCTGACAGTGTATATTAAAACAGAAGAATCTCCTTTTTTCTGCCATGCCAGTTTAAAGTTTTGTTTTCTAAGAACATGGCAGTGGCATTTTCATCTTAGAACTTAAAGCAGTTATTGGCTTTCCTAGTTGCACTGCCAAATGTTCATGCTGGGACACAAATTCACATGTGCACTAGGTGGCTAATGCAGAGATGAACTGTTGCAGCTACCAAGTGCAGTTACAAGAACACCTAGGAGGAAGATGCCATGAGCTAACAGATAGGTCCTTATATAAATAATCATGAAATACCAAAGCAGGGTGAATAATTACCTAACCTTCAGAGGAAAACAAAGGAGCATCTGAACAAAACCGAGTGTACTTTCACCCTTGTGTAGGCTTACTAACCAAACTGAAGGGAACTACACTGAACTGGTGTAGAACAGCAGCAGCATAAAGGGGTCCCTGTGAAATAACAATCTGTGGATGTCACATGATTTTTCATTCCATTATTATTTTATCTTTGTGTTAGCTGTTCCAAACAACTTGTGGTATTTTCCTAAATAGGAAGCATGCAACACCTCATGTGTTGTCTTTCCAGCTTAGAAGAGCTACTGCTTTTAACTTATTTTCTTAAGTATTGAATGTTACAATGAATTAATTGTGTCCTGCTGTAGTATTTGCATTTTCCAGGTTGACTCACTTCACGTCTCTACATTTTATTTATGTTGTCTTACTGCTTGTCCTTTCCCTAGTGTGACGGTGGAACCACTTACTGAAAGAAGAAATAAATTATTTTTACCTGTTAATTTTTCTTTGAAGAAGTGTGCTTCCTAATCCAGGCTTCCCTGGAAGACTTACAAAGTAAGAAGGATATGACTTTAAAATCCCCAGCTGTTCCTTTTTGTTTGTTTTTGTTTTTCTTTTGTGTGTGTATGTTTTTTATTAATTTTGATTTATTTTTAAATTAACCTATATTGCAATTTCTCATGTAAATTTTCCTTTTGGAGAAAAGACTCCTGAGACTTCACCAGCTGCTTTCTTTTGGATGGTCCCAGACAGAACATTTTGACACTGTTTTTGTTTCTCAGTAAAACATAAGAACACTTACTTGTTTGTGATAATAGTTTTGGACATGCTGCTTCAGAGAAAGGAAATTAGGTGTATCATCTCTGTTGTTAAATGACTTTGTCTTGTCTTTGGTTACCCTTGGTTATCTCTAGGAAGAATAATCTCTTTTTAGAGCTATGTTATGGTATATGTTTAGCAAAGTGCATTTTTGAGTGTAAGCAGCTGGCGAAATACCTTTTTTACAGGTTACATGTCTCGCCTGTGACAATAAATCAAATACCATAGAACCTTTCTGGGACCTGTCCCTGGAATTTCCCGAGAGGTATCACTGCAATGGCAAGGAGATGTCGTCTCAGTATCCATGTCTGCTGACAGAAATGCTGGCCAAGTTTACAGAAACTGAAGCTTTGGAAGGAAAGATATATGCATGTGATCAGTGCAACAGTGAGTAAAGGCAGTATGTACTCATGCATATGTTCTCTGTGTAAATTATAAGCTGACAGTGCAAGTATAGAAGTCTTAAAAGTGTATTGCAAAGACCACCTTCTGTGCCCTGTGTGGTCACTTGACAGCTGTTACTTGCCCCCTAGAAGATTCAGTTGTTTAAAAGGTGTTTTGAAGTGTGATGCTTCCTTGGATACAGCCTCATGACACCCTAATGGGGTTTCTAGTACTCCCAGCTGAAGAAGCCATCACCTTTTTAAATTAAGGTGACTAATGTAAGTGACCACAAGTATTTTTTACTTGCATCATAAAATAATCCTTGCAAAACGGCTCTCAGAGCGTATCCTTTTTAAGGAGGCATGTACCCTAGATATTTAGGTCCACAGAAATTCTGTGGATAAATCTTAGACTGAAATACAAAGCTGTTACCAAGATTTGTATTGTGTAACTGTGTGTTTGACCTCAGCAAAACGAAGGAAGTTTTCTTCTAAACCAGTTATACTCACAGAAGCTCAGAAGCAGCTTATGGTGTGTCGGCTACCTCAGGTTCTCAGATTACACCTTAAACGGTTTAGGTAAGTAGTACCACAACAAAAAGTGTTGCAAACTGACAGATTCAGTCTTGCTCTACGTTGCTTAGGATCAATGTTTTTCAGCATCAGTTTCATTTCCCTTTACTAGTATGGTGAGAAATAGTTACTAGAAACTTCTTTTTCTTGTTCACTTGAAACATCAGTAAGATACATTGTTATAAGTAGGGAATTCACTTTTTGGATTTCAGATACTTGCTGTTTTAGTACCAAAAATATTTCACCCTTGTTTTCAGTCAAAACCTACTAACCTTGCTCTGAACTCTATTAGTAAAAATTGATCTTGTGATGTGTTGAGGTAGAGTAGGATGCTTATAATCACCAATGCACAATCCTGGACTGTATTCAGTCAAAGTCTCAGATAACCTTCCTATATTCAAATGCATAAATACATTTAGCCTCAGAGTAGGGAAGTGGACACTGCATCTCTGTGAAGTCGTAGCCCAACATCAGTACCCTTGTACAAAGGAAGCTGAAAATGAGATAGAATAAATGAGAAATACCAAAGAGGTATAATGGGTGGGAAATACTTCCTATTCACCACTGCACAGATCTTAACATGGATGTTTCAGAAGATGAGAATGGTAGGTACCATAGACACATGTAAAAGGCCTTGAAATAAAGAAGTGAAAGAGGAAGCCCAGAGAAAAAAAGCCTGGCATTTATTTTGTGCACAGAATAGTAATGAAAATATTATGTTCTGTTCAAACATAATTCAGAGTGCTGTGCTCCTTCTTTAAAAAAAACCTGTAAGTTTTCCTTTGATTTAACTTTCCAGGTGGTCAGGACGCAATCACCGTGAGAAGATTGGTGTACATGTTAGTTTTGATCAAATGCTAAACATGGAGCCTTATTGCTGCAGGGAATCCCTCAAATCTCTCCTGCCCGACTGCTTCATCTATGACTTGTCTGCTGTGGTAATGCATCACGGGAAAGGATTTGGCTCAGGGCACTACACTGCCTACTGCTACAATTCCGAAGGAGGTAGGAACCAGCTGGGAAATGAGCAGTGAGGGGGAAAGGGTTGTTCCTAACTCTAAACTGATACAATGGCTGTCTTTTCTCAAAAGCAAAAGGGAATCAATTGTAGCTGATCTTCCTGGAATGGGAAGTGCAGCTCTGTAGACCAACAGTTCTGGTTTTTTATTGCCTTGTCAAATGTGTTCTAGCTAGAAGCTGTCTTGTAAATGTGAGGAGGCTAGGCTGGGCTTTTAAAACATTTTAAAACATTGATCTGATAAACCAGATCAACTGAAAGTTTTTACTATTTGTACACAACACGTTAAATGGGACCAAACATTAATTAATTATTAAATATGATTACTTGAAATCAGTGTCCTGATGACATTTTTTTTCTGGTGTATTCCCTTATTATAGGATTTTGGGTACACTGCAATGATTCAAAACTCAACATGTGCACTATGGAAGAAGTATGCAAAGCTCAAGCCTACATTTTGTTTTACAGCCAACGACTTACTCAGGCAAATGGACATGGTAGAGTCCCCTGTCCTAGCACAGCTGAAAGTCAGCAGCACACAGAATTAGCTGGCTGTTCCACGGACAACAGTAGCAGCTAATCCAAAGCCAGTTAACCGTGTACATGTTAAAGGTTTAAATTGTCGTAACTATGTATTTTTAAAAGGAAGTACTTTTTGTACTTTTTCAATGTTTATATAGTTTCGTATTAGTTGAAGTACTCTTTACAATGGTTAGCAAAAGTTTTTATTGACAATAAGTAACGTTCTAAGTACCTAGAATTTCAATACAGCTATTTTTTTAAGGAAGAGATTGCTATGTGCATTTAAATTTACCTCAGGCTATTTTTTTAAGCTGGTTTTGTATTTTGATAATATTTTTGAATTGGTTTAGAGAATTTACTTCAGTGGGCAACTGATATTTTTCTGGTTAATTTTCTGTATATGCTTGTGTACATTTTATAGTATAGTTCTAATGATACCATGATTCTTACTGTCTTGCAGGAATTGCTACTAGGTCTTAGAATACTGACATTCACCAGCAAGGAATGTTAAAACATGTCAGATAGTAACTAAATTTTTGTAGGCAACTTTCTTTGAAATTATTTTGCAAGATTGAAGGGCTATAGAAAAGATACACTGATAGAATTTCTTAAAATCTGAACTTGAGGAAATAGAGCACAAAGTTATTTTCTTGTAAGTATGTAAGAGGAGTGTTTAATAACACAAGAATGTATCTTTACCAAGACTTGCATGTTTTAGCCTTAACAAACCTGACAACTTAAAGCTCAAGTGCCAAATTCAAAGTAATTTAACAACTAGGGGCTTTTTTAATTCCAAAATTTTGAAAAGTTTTCTTAAACAAGTAAAACCTCAGTAACCCCCCAACAATAAAACCACACTCACTCACCCCACTGTCATTGCTACAAGAACATTAGCATCCCTTTTCTGAATTGGACCAGCTTACTTTAAGCTCTAGCAGGCATTGTGTGTCCCAGTCATCTCTGAACAAACAGCTGATGAAAAGCAGCTGCAATGTTCGCATGAAAGCATTTTCAGTCTGGTTTCATTATCCACAACTGCTGTACCTTATACTACATGGTCCTACCACTAGCATTAACAGAACTGTGCAGTGAGGAGAATTTAACAAGCAGGAATATCAATCCTCCACTTACAGTAGTTAATGCCAATTAAATTTTAATTGTGAAGTTATTTTGTGTAAGTCCTATGCAAATTGTTACCTCATCTTCTGCGAAGTTTATACCTCAATAAAATGCCTTGATATGGACAGAAAAGTGTGTGTGTGTACTGGAATCAATTCCTACATTATCATTAAATTTTTAAAAATTATTTGTAGATTTTATCTGATGGGTTAAGGCATCAACTACACAACTGCTTTGGCCATCTGTCAGTGATTTACCAGCTGGTTTTATTAATGACTTCTGCTATCATTTCTGTTTCTGAAGGATGCTGTATTGTAGCAAGCATATAGCAGCCTCAGATCTCAAACTTCTTCTATTGTGCTCATCTTAATTAATTGTGAAAAACAGTTCATGTTTTGGTTTGGGGAAGTTTTTGGTGGGTTGGGTTTTATGTTTTATTTATGTTTTTCTTTTTTTAGCCAGAAGCCACGTGCTGAGGTGAGTGATCAGACAAATGCACTTGTTATGGCTTTTCAGTCTTTCAAATACTTTCCTCTGCTGTCCTTGCTGGTGAGGAAATGAATGTAATTTAAACACTTTTTCCTACTTACAAATAGTGCAGAAAATTTGCCTTTCAGGCTTCTGATACTTTTTCTTCCTCCAAGCACATCTCTTAGGAGATCCATAGGGGTCTTCAGAGACTGTCTTTGTATGTGTAAGAGAGCAATTTGGGTGTGAGAGTTCATTAGTCTCAATCTTCACTATTGAGCACATACTCAGTCCCTTAGAAGGACTCTTACCCTACCATCTTTACTAGAATGATTGCCCAGGCTGTTATTCCAGCTATTCCCCTGCATTGCAGTATAGATGGTTAAGTCTCAAGGCTTTCTCTGAAAGACATCATTAGCTCTGCAAAAGCAATTCAGATTTCTTCCCATTGCTGCTCTTGGGTAGAACAAGAGAAGGGGAGGCGAAGGAGCTCTAGTCCTCTTAATCAAGGCAGTGGGGAGGGTAGAGATGATTAGTGCAGTCCACCACAAGGCTGGGCTAATTCAGGTGTTCTTCACAGCTTCTTCTTCCATTCTCAATACTTAGCTAGTTCAGGTAATGGGCTCTTCAGCCTTTAACAGATTAAGGCTGCTGACCTCCTTTGCCATAAGAGCATATTATTGGCACATGGACAGCTTCTACCCCCAGGCCTTCTTGGGGCAGCTGCATCCCACCCAGCCTATGATTCCTGCCCAGGAGCAGGAGTGGTGATTCCCCTTGTAGAGCTGCATAAGGTTCCTCTTGTCTCATTTCCTGGGCCTGTCATGCTCCCCTTGTGTGGCAGTGCCCCCAGCTGGCTTACTAGCCACTCCTGCTTTGTGGCATCTGCAAATTTGCTGAGACATCCCAGGTGGTGATTGATCTCTTCATCCTGACAGCACATGCCTTCACTTTTCTCTAGTGGCAGAGAAGGTTTCTGCAGAGCCCTCTCCCATTTAAGGGATTCAGAGATTTAGCCTTACTGAAAGAACAAAAAAAAGTACTTTCAAAAACTGGGGACACAGGCACTTCCAAAACAACTAGGTAAAAAATTTACTGTTCATTTGAACTGCTGACTACCCTACAGGCTTTTTCCTAGAGGCCAGTTCCTTTGTTAAAGAAGGGAGATGTAAACATCAGTAGAAATGCAAAGCAAAGCTAAAATGAGTATGACTTTTGAGTTATAAGAATTGGGTGCCTGTCATGGCAAAAACACAAGTCAAAAATGATAAGAGTCACAGCAGAGTTATCTGTTTTTTCTTTTACTTTAAAAATACTGAAACATTCAAAATTATGAAAACAGAAAAGCCTCTTGAATCCTCATAGAAAAAAAGCTATGTATAATTTATAATCATATTTAAAAAGTATAACCTGCTTCAAAGTATGCCATGCTTTTCTCAAGCTACATGGCCTTTAATCTCTAAACACACCTTCATGGAAGTGTTTAGACTGAGGAAAATATACTGCCCATCTCCCAGTCTGGACAGCTGACTCATGTTCCACAGAAGGCCAAGTATGAACAGTGCATAATCCTGGGAAATGAAGAACAATGAAAAGCCTTACTCTTTTTTTTTTTTTTTTTAAGAAAGTAGAACTTCCTCTATCTCCACAAAAAAACCAAAATAAGTTCCAGTTATGTTTACACATACCATCTGTGTTTTTGTTCTGAAATACAAGTAGCATTTTGACAGACTGAAGCAAACATGACACAACCACATAGAAAGATGCAGCAGCAGTTTTCATGCTAGAACAGGAACTCCACTTGCCTCCCCACATGCCCTATTTCAGCCTCCTCTTTGAAACGTTCTTATACTCACCCAGCTGTGTTGTACTCACCAGACCTGTCTTACCCACACCTGAGAAGCATGGTAGTTGAGTCTAAAATTAGGAAAATCTTAGGCCATGCCTTCCCTAAAAGGACACGTCACTCAGGGTCAAGCTGTACAAGCTCTAATGATGTGTCACACAAGAGCTGTGTGAAAGAAAAACCCTGCCAAGTAGCTTTTTGAATTCTGGCTCCTAATAATTTCTACAAAAACTATCACCCTTTCTGGTGCTGCATGTAAAAGGAACAAGATAACCCCATCTTCTGGGTGTCTGAAAACAGACTTCAACATCTGGCTCAAAAGTCTTTTGGCAAACTTTTGTCAAGTGACAAAGAGAACATAGTTCACTTACCAGACAGCACAGCCAGGACTTTCAACATAGCAACAGGAAAAGGCAGCCTGAAGAGCATGAAAGCAGTAGGGAATTAATTTATTTTAAGCAGATAGAAATAGGACTTGCCTTTTATACTGCTGGGCAGGAGGATGCACTTGTATTCAGATACACCCAGTTCAATGAATGGGCAGTAATCATCATGCTCTACAAGTAATCTTCGGAGTAATTTCCCCTGCAACTTGTTACACATTATTACCAGTTTCCACATGTGAACTAACAAAGAGCCAACAAGTTAAAAAGTTGAGGCCATAGTCCAAACTAGATCTGCTAGTCTGGGTCTATAACATTCAGGTAAAAAAACAAAAACAAACCAAAACCAAAAAAACCAAGGGAAAAAAACCACATCAATCTGTAAAACCAAATGGTTCTAAAGTGACCATCAGTGAAGTTAAGAAAGTCTTAAGCTGTAGAAACAGTACCAAGTCCCACTGAGCTACTACTAAACAGGCACCCTCTAGAGAGAAAAGTCTGGAAATTGCCAATAAGCAGGCGAGAATTGAAACAGATTTGTCTTGCTTGTTTCTAGCAGACTTGGTACAAAAATAGGTGAGCTGGAATCCGCAAGAATCTGCTTGTATCACATCAAGAAGTGCGGAAGAGTATGCTCTTGTTGGCATAAATAAAAATAGCAGCAGCAATGTACCCAGCAACTCCACTCACCACAGATTCTTTCCAGTGCCAGCTTTCACTTTGCAATGCACAAGCACCTACACTAGCTGCTGTTTCTTGGGAAGCTGAGACACACATAACCACACAGCTGCATAAATTAAAATTCATTGCTAGGATGCCAAGATTCCCAAACAGCAACAGCAGAAATACACATTTCAGTATCCCATTTCTGCAAGTTCAAACAGTACCAAATTTAAAAAATACTTGTAATTGGGAAAAAAACCCCACCAGTGTCTATTACTATTAAACTGTAGGCAGTACATGACACTGCTCCCCTGTAAACTGCAGCTCACATAATCAAGTTTGAAAGGACAAAAACCAGCTTTTACCCAAAGACAGGAGAGAACTGGTATTTCTAAGCTAACATGAACTCTTCTACAGAGACAGGCTGTGACTATAAAGGAGCAGGTGAAGTGTCTTGTTTCCTAAACATTTAAGGCACTGTTACTGACCTACTAACAGCTGTCATCTTTATCACCAGTACCTACTGAAAATTTTAAAATGCAAGTAATGACGTAAAGATACAGTATTGGAAGACCCATTGCATACAGACCTGCAGAGGCACAGGATTTAGTTTACCTGTACAAATGAGATTCAACACTCAGATTTCACTGCAGCAGCAGGAAGTCAGATAATGACTTTTTATGTCAAGAAAACATCAAACACTCCAGATTATTTTGTCTGCATGAAGTAACTTTTAACACTCAAAAATAGCTTTCCTTGTCTGTGCACGAGGGCATGACAATAGCAAAGACTTTGTAGGCACATACACTAAATCTGAGTTGACTTCAGCCCGAAGCTGGATGTTGATGGCACCAGCAGAGACCACCAGCTGCATCTGACATGTTCTAATATAGATAAAAGACTGGCACACTCAAAACCTTTGCCACACACACCTGTACTGTAGTAGTCACATTTTGTCTTGTAAAGTGTTGATGACTTCTTGCCCTGTATCCCACCACTGACAAGACTATTTAAACAAGCATGAAAGGCCAAGTTTTATAGGAAGTGTTAAGACAAGGTCCAGTTTCAAGACAAGAAATGGCAAATCAAGTTTGTAAAATATTTAATAGAGCAGTTTCCCAGTGGACTCCTGACCAGAATCATAACCAGACTTCTAAAAAGTATATATATTTTCAGATTTGAAAATTTATCTTTTATTTTTTACAAAATGGATTTCAGGAAGTTTAAAAGGCAATATCATAGAGGACTGGGGCACAGAGATCAGGTGTAGTCATTCAAAGCATTCAAGTAGGAATACGGTCATATAAATATTTGAAAAGCATCTTTTATCATAAATGTTCAGAACAAAATGTATAACTCATTCCAAACTAAAAATTGAGCTTTATAGCACATCTTTCCCTGAACAGAAAAAATAAGTAACTTTTGAAATATTTCTAAAGGCCTGAAAGCTTTTTCCGTGGTTAGTTACAATTAGAAGACTTGCCTTAGATTAAACTGCTTCCTTTCCAAATACGGAAAGTATTAACATCGGTCCACTGTTAAAACAGCCAATGTGTTGCAAATTAATTCTGGTATAGTACGTTCCAAGAAAGCCTAGAGTACAAAGGTGCTGAGGTGGCTGTGAGTTAGTAGTCGTCCCCCCTGCTGACGACCTCCTTGCAGGTGGGGCGCAGCAGGATGGTGTGCTCGAACTGCGCCGTGTAGGAGCCCTTGATGTCGCACAGGGGCGGGTACGGATCCACGATGCCCAGGTCGCACAGGTTCTTCAGCGCCATCAGGTATTTGCTCTCCCCCAGGCGATCCAGCCACCGGCGGCAGAAGGCGAGAGTACCAAAGTTTTCATTGATAACATTTAGCAAGTGTTTTGCTCTTGGAAGCCTTGAAGGAAAAAAGAACAAACGAGAATGTGTGGGAGAAGAAAGAGGTATCGCCAGCACGCACTCACTACAGAAATAAAACGCACCAATTAAGAATAAGGTTCGACCGCAAGGTCTTTTCAGACTGCCTAGACTTGAGATGTCTTTCTACATCATGTGTTCTCCTTGGAAAATAAAGTACTCTCCTCCTGCAAATCTTTCAAAGCAGACTGTGAACTTATCTGTAAGCTAAACTAAACAAAGGGACAGGAATCTTGCTCTTAAAAAAATAAAATTTTCTTTTATAAAGAAAACCAGAATTATTCCTGATCCAGAGCGATCAGTAATCTGAATTAATTCTGGCAGAAGCTTGGTGGTTTAAAATGCTGAGTTTTCACTTCTGAAAGGCAAATACTCAGTAAGCTTTTTATTCATACTTCTTACAATACACAGACATTAAATCTATGTATTTATAGATCTACTAAGAACTAAGCTTATTTGCAGTCAAACATTCCCTTTGCCATCTTTAGTCTAATTCTTCCCACCCCCTCTCACGTTCCTAGTATGTGCTATGGAAAAGCAAGTCTGCCTGCCATGTTTCCAAAAGTCTTCGCTTCAGATAATATGCTGCACTCCTAGAAATGCCCGAGTGAACATCTAGTGAAACTAAAAATGAGTGATTTCTTCCTTTCATAGCAATGCACTAAAGCAGGAACTCAAAACTCTCAAAATATCCATAAAATAAAACACAGTGTGAATAGCTTAACAGATTCTGGAAACAGCAGTAAGACAAAGATTGTGGCACACAACCACAGTACAGATATTGACTAAAAAATGCCACTATATATTTAATACACAGATGAATACAGAATATAATATATATATATTACTAATCATGAAAAAATAACAGTAGGAAGATTGCTAAAAAAAAACAACATAGAATTCTGAAAAGATATTTTCTCAATTTTCAGTTCCTTGGAAATAATTCTGTATTGTTCCATGTTAACAATGGGACTGTATTTTGTAACAATACTGCTAGTACTGCCCTTTGAGTCCTCTGACAGCCTTATTAACAATTGAAGAACATGCTTTGTATCAAATTTGAATCCCAAAGGGGTGGTAGCTCTATCAAAATACACCAGCAAAATCCAACCTTATTGGCACATGCCCGACATCAAAGTTCTTCATATAATGAGAACACTCCATATCATCATGAACAACACCTTTTCCTGTGCTACCGAAGGTTTCTATAGCATACACTTCTCCTTCCTAAGGAGAGAAAAAAGGAACATGTTGCACTATGAAGATGTCACATGTCATTCTGATACAGTATCTCAGTATCACAACTTCTGAACACAAGTAATTAAATATTACTAGATCAAGTCGCCAAATCAATGTAGAAAAAAATTCCACATGGAGATTTTCACACAGTAAGAATTACAGCTATCTTCAAAGCATCAACTGTTTACATTAGTACCATTTTATTTCAAGCCAGAAGCATCACCATGTTTCTACTCTAAATTTCTCAAAGCCCTTGCAGTTAAGCATTGTCAAGGCATACATCTAACATAGCTAAGAAACTACATTTGTTAACTGGAAGTACTTCTGTGCTATTCAGATACAAGTCCTAGGAAATGTATAGTTTAGACATAGCAAATACATGTTGATTACAGACACTTACTGCACTGATGAACTTTTCTGCCCAATTTCTGCAAGAATTTTCTGGTAACAGGTGCTAGTATAAACCCTTAACCTGCTCATTTCCATTCCACAAGATGACTTTCTTCAAGAAATGAACGTGATATGTATCTGCAAGGGCATTATCAGAATTCTAGCCAAGAACATACTGAAATGCCATTATACAGACTCATTTCTGCCACGTGCATTCAAACATCCTTAACAGCAGGACTGTGACAGGGACTTAACAAGCTGGGGCATGAAACACAGAGGGACCCTATGAGTTGTACTGTTTATTGCATTAAGCTACTTTTGAAGTCACAAGCCCAAAATAAGAAGTCATATGAAAAGCAGCAACACAGGCTTCAAATTCAAGACAAAGTCTTGAAGATGTCTCTGAAAATTCAACTAACTCATTAAAAAACCACAAATCCTCAAAAACCCACACACAGTGCTGCCACAAGTTTCACTTAACACCCACTTTTTCTGAATAAGGATCATCAGAGGCTCTTTTAGTCACAAAAATCTCATTGCAGTTTGATACTGTAATTAGTGCAGTACAGTAAGACCTTGGCTACGCTCCACATTCTTCATTGCCAAGCTCACTGTGTATAATGATATAGGATTGTGTCCCAAGTAACCTACAGAAGCTAAATAAATTAAAAAATGTCTTCTTCCTAAAACCAAACCATTAACTCAGTCAAACTAAGAAGAACACACAAGTTCTTCTAGCTTCCTTTTCCAATACTCTTAGTCCCTTTGCACAGTCTTATAGGTAAGATGATAGTTCAAACTCGTTTTTGTGCACATCATAGGTCAACAACTATGATATAAGTTTTGGGTGATGAAAGTGAGGCTACCTCAAAAAACAATCCTGTCCAGGCCACACCTGTGCCTATTCAGCTCTTACAAGTCTTATCTGTCCTGACAGACTTAGTGGTGATCATTAATGATGAGGCTCAGAACGAAATTGAAAGCTTCCTGTCTCATCACCCATCTTTTAAATCTTATCTCATTAGAACAAGAGCTTCAGTGAAAATTGTGGCTAAATCTCAGGTTCCATGTTTGAATACTTCCTTCCCAGCTGCTACTTTGTCACATCATGTACAGCCATTACCCTTCCCCTGCTCCAGAACACTATCCAAACAACATCTTTCAACTAACCTCTCAAATTAATTACAAATGCATTTAATTATTTTGTATCTGCAGAGATAAAACTGCACTGGAAGCTTTAAAAAAACAAACCATATCTAACAGTACTAACAAAAAGTTATCCAAAACTACACTATGGATGTATTTATGAAGAATTACCTGAGTGAGAGAAGATTTCATTACAGAAGAAAAACAAGGAGAATGAATAATCTTCAAGTCATTCAGGAAAAGTCTGATTTCCTGAATGCCAGTTCACCCCTAAATATTAATTTCTGTCCTTTTCCATGCTCCTAAATGCAATATTCCAGTGCTCCATTTAATAACATATGCACACAGAGACATAAATATGCAGGAGTTTCAGTAAGTATTACTATGGCATTCAGATTTCAACAGTGGTGGGTTTGTTTGTTTGGTGGTTTGTTTTTTAAATAGCAGGGTTCCAGCGCTTCAATTTCAGGAAGTGTTAGATACCTGAACATTCCAGGGCTAAAATGAAGAAGCCACTGAGACAAAACTACTCCTGTACAGGAGCATTACACAGTACAGCAGTTATTCCACTGCAACTGGAATTCACAAAGTCCATAAAAACTACAAACTGAAAGTTCACAGGAAATGCTATTCTTGCAATTATACTGGAGAAATTTAACAGAAAGAATAAGAACTCACCTCCATTCTTGTGGCTTCTCCTCCTTTCACAATGGGTACTGTTTTTCCTGCATGTATCCTATATGGCCCAATGGAGTGTCCATTCAAATTGCGAATTGGCTTCACTTTGGAAGAAAACATCAATATTACAGGCAATTTCCTAATTACCAAAATGGTAAAGCCTTTACAGCAATGTGGTTTGTTACCCCACATACAAGTATGTTAGTGAGTCGTCATATTGCAGAGGAACCACAGAACCATCCACATATCTTGTATAAAGAACAGCCAAGAAACAAGTCAGTTTTGTATGCTTTAGAAAGGCTTCATTATTAAAAAGCAGCAACTACAAAAGCAATAAAACCTTATTAATAAGCAAAACAGCAAGTATCAAATTATCTATACAGTTCAAAATTGTTGTTTAGCATTCATCTTATCTGTTAAAGATATAATACTTGGAAGGACAAGCCAAGAACATTTCTCCAAAGGAAAGGCAAGCCAGCCATAAACATGTTATTTATGCAAGACTCATACCACACTTCTGGCAGAAAAGTCTTTTCAATATCCTACATCAAGATTAATATTTGTACAAATCTACATACAGATACATATTTCCAAAACAACTATCCCTATACAAAGAAAAGAACTTGCCTTGGTATGTTTTGCCATCAATTTCAACTTCATAAGACTCCATAACTTCTTGTATGGCCTCTCCCACATCACAGAGACGTACATCTATTCCAGCACACTGAAAATAAAGTGCAAATATAAATGGAAAATAATCACAACATTTACTAAAAAAGACTTTGCAAATTACTTACATAATGATCATACCTTTATTCCAGTATTTGTGGCATCCTTTACAGCTTGTAATAGTCTGTCATATTTTGGATTGAATGTGACTGTAAAAGCACAGTCAATAATACGACCTGAAATCAGCAGAAGTTAGTTAGCTTCATAGTATCCGCACCGAAGAACATTCTCAAAGTTTTAATTAATAAATGAAAACTAACCACTAATATGTGTTCCAAAATCTATTTTGCAAATATCATTGTATTGCAGGACTGTTGGATCTCCAGCATTGGGAGTGTAGTGGGCAGCACAATTATTCAGAGAACACCCCGTAGGAAATGCAAGACCTGCATTTAAACCATTCTCCTTTATCAGCTTACGTGAGCAGTCTTCTAGTTTTTCACTAAAAGGCAGAGGGGAGGGAGAAGGAAAAAAAAGGAGTTGTCATTAGTACTTCTTATGATGACTTCAAATAAATCAATGCAAGAGCAAAACCTCAGAAAAATATTAAAGCAGATATTTTTATGTCAGATGAAACTATCTGTATGCTAAGCAGACACACAACCCTAGGCTGAAAAACACAGGCACAACACAACAATCCTCCGTTCTTTGTGTTGTTTCCTCTACCCTTTCTTGGGCAAAAATGAGTCCTTCTCTATTGTTTTTAGTCTAAATTTAAAATAATTACCCTTACAAATTACATTTAACCCATTCTTCCTGCGAAGCAGAGGTTAGACAACCAAAGTTTAGGCAAATGCAATGCATTCTTTACAATTACAGTGATTTAAAAGGAGGTGGAAAAAAGGAGGCAAAGCCTCTTATTTTTTAAAAACCTTTGATTATAAAAGGACCTTTTTAAAAAAACCTGAATTATAATGAGGACAAAACAAAACCTTGTGAGACTACCGTTTGTTTTTTGGCTTTTGTCTAATCTCAAGATGCTAGCTTTTGCAAATCCACAAATACATGTCCACCGGTGCATTCTCCTTCAGTGTCAGTGAATGAGGAAAACTGCAGCTCACTGCAGTGCACCAAACTCTGATTTTAAGAAAGCCAGAGAAGTATGAAAAAAGAGAGCTTATTTTTGATCAGCAAGGCCCTATAGTCTGAGGTACTTTAGGAAGAATAGTCATATTTTGAGAAAATGACTGCTTAAAACACTCAAACTGTGTAATTCACTATGATAGATTTGTTTCACCCAGACTAGTGAGCTGCCTTCCTTCTACTTTCCCTCATATTATATTATGTCTTTCTGTTATCCTTGCACAGTTACCTTGGGGATCAGCTCTCATTAGCTTTCTCACTATCCTACTCTTGTCAGCACAGTCCTCAGTCACACCAGGCTGAAAGCACCTGATTTTGGAAGCTAAACTGTTCTGGATCAGTGCAGTACTTGGACAGTAGACATTCAATCTAGATAAACTGAAGAACAGAAAAGTAATAGTTGGAAGAGTCACAAAAATCAGTCCAGGCTAATTATTTCTTTAACCTTAATCAAATTCACGTTCATCTGAATCCATTTGCTCGGTTATTTCTTACTAACTGAGAATTATAAAAACCCACTGTGTTTCCACCATCAGCCAGTCAGTGAAGACTAAACACAGTCCAAAAACCTTCCTGCCCTGGACTGAACACACAACCATGCAGGTTTTATGCCTCTTTGCCCAGTCCCAGGCACAAACTGCACCCGCACTGTCCACATGGCATTTCATGACAACTCTGGCAAGCAGCAGCAGTGCAACTGCTATTGCTGCTTCTGCCAGCACTGCTGCAGAGTAGCAAAGGCACTGAAATCTAAATGAAGCATATAATCAAAGTAAGTGAACATCCTGGAAAGCTTAGTAAAAAGTTCAGTATAATCCCAGGCCCTGTAAAGATGCATAATCTAAAAATACAAGAGGAAGCTCGAAAGAAATAATTTGCAACACTGCTTGTGTACTTCAAACACAAATCTCCCCAACACTCATTACACAGTGATTTAAGCACACAAAACTGAGCCTAAATCTCTCCCCCTCTGGAAAATGAAGAAAAATCTACAGCAGAGGTTTTCCAGAAAATGTATGTCCTCACCAGATTTCTATCATTGTCATTCCAGGTTTTATCCAGCTCATAACGTATTTCCTCACTTGTCTGTGTGCCTCTGCAGCCTCCCGAAAATCATTCCAGATTTCCTCACTGGCTTGGTCTAGTGCTTTCTTTTCTTCACTAGTTGTTCTCCAAGCAGCAGTTCGCCTTAAAAATAAAGGAAATGTTTCACACAAGTTACTGTAATCACAGCAGTCATTACAACTTCTGTCTAAAGCCTGCAAAGTGTTTATGAACCAGTCAAGTCTACATTCCCTCGTATAACAAAAGATCCTGACTTATACGATTTTCTGAATAAAGGAAGCTTATAAAAAAACCCAAAACTATCAATACCACAGACTAGCAGCTGTGAAAGGTAGTGACATCCTACCAAAGGCCCAGACAAGCAGGGTGCTTGACAGATGCCCCAGTTTTCAAGGAGACAGAACAGGCATGTAAAGTGCATAGTAATGCCTCCAATTCCACCTCAAGTTTAGCCAGGCAAAAAGCTTCAACAGGCTCTACTCATGCAAAAAGTTTACTTTTTCACAATCTTATTCTTTCAGATAGCATTGCTCCTGTATTGAGATGAACCTCAGCACTCTAGTGTGGCTGCTTGGCCCAGAAATTGTTGCTGACACAGACAATAAGCATCTTCAAAATTTAAGAGCTTGCAGGTTCAGTATTATTTTCATTCATGCTCAGAATATGTAGGTAATAACACCAAACACAGTCCATGGTAACTATGACACATGCCAGAATGTTACTTTCTAAATGGGCTGAATGGTGAGTTAATATTTGTTATGGGAGTGCACCACTCATAGTGGCTCTTCGGTAGATTCATAGAGCAAACACACAAATATTTTTTAATATAGGATTAAGTATAAGATTAGCTTTGAATATATTTTGCATTACACAATAATCCAATGCATCTAAGGTTCAATAAAAGCAAACAAGCATAATTTAAGTACACCAACAAATATAAGAACTTAGCTACAAGACTACTCTGACTACAAAGTAGAGATAACCCTTCAAATGGTGAAGCTGCAGCTACATAATAGAGCAAAAAACCCTAGTGATGACTCAAAGAACTCTGTACATGCTATACAAGACAAAAACTACTAAGAACAATACACAGCTACACATGCTGGCAGATGGGCATTAAAACAAAATGTGTGGTGGAGTGACCAAAGAAATACACTGGTTATCAAACTGAGAAATTAATGCAAATAAGTTGATTTTACGCAAGCAGTTGAGTACACAGAGTGCAAAGGATTAGTTTTTGAAATACAAAGGTGTAGCTTCTTACCTGTTTCATAAACATGTAACTTAGCTCCACTTTGAGTTTTCTTTACAGCCAAAAAACAGGTACAAGTGTGCCAAGAGACTATGCCCTACAGTTTTGCTGCATTTTGAACTAAGAATATATACTTATATATAAATTTGTAAGCATATATATTTATACTGAGTATTTCAAGAGTTGAAAACATAGAGGGGGATAAGAGGCTATTCCATAAATCTTTCTCAGGATGATCAGAGGACGCAAAATATTTTGAGACCCTTTTTATTGTTTCCATTGAACCTTCTGCTCCTTTTCATACAAAAGTGCAAAGGAAAAATCCCATTTACCTTTATGAGTGGTTTTATTGCTCCATCAACAAGCATCACACATACTACTCTTATAATTTGCCTCAATCTGGCAAATTCTACCAGAAGAAGAAAGCAATGGGCTGCAACACCTGGGCCCCCACACTGCCACTAGAAACCTGGACTTCTGCCAGCACAGTAGTCATTGAAGATGAAAAGGTGCACTGCAGAGAAACACTGGGGACACAGACTCAAGGATCCTTTCAGACTGTTCTGGATTCCAGCAGCGAACACCCCTTGGTAGCAAGAACTGCTGACAGAGTCTGGGCAGCTGCTCTGCCATCTGTCACAGACTTGAGTGCAAACTCCAGCAAACTGGCAAGAAGCCATCCTCACTCTGTCTTACGGTATTTCAGCATATAGTCACCTCATGCAAGTCAATTGGGGGACAGAACTGCCTCTACATGTAAAAACACTATCAGACCCAAAGCATTTTGCTGATAAAGCTGCACTACTGTCACCTGGGAGCTCAGGAAGGGAGGCAACAAGAATTTCTGCTAGGTCTAAGCACTTCAGGACACATGAAAAATCAGATGGTCAGATAAAGGCCTCACACTAAACATCAAGTCCTCCAACAGATACATGGACTAACAACCTTTTGACAGTTTCCTAATGTGCTGCCTGCCACATGCCAGCTGAAGAAATTCAACTCTTACTCCAAGCCATTTTGTCCAGCTTTTCACTCCAGTTCACAGCCTGCAGTTTTCATTAGCACAAATCTTTACAGGATCATGCTGTAAACTAGACTCTAGTGATCAAAGAATTCCAGAAAATAATTTCCCCATATTATCTTCACCCAGATAACCCAGTCATGATGGAGAGAAGGGATGCCATCCAGAGGGACCAGTAGAGGCTCGAGATGGGCCTGTGTGAACTTTATGAAGTTCAACAAGGCCAAGTGAAAGGTTCTGCAGCCTCAGTCAGGACAATCCCATACAAGAACAGGCCGGGTAAAGAATGGATTGAGAACAGCTCTGAGGAGAAGGATTTGGGGGTGTTGGTGGAAAGAAGCTCCACATGACCCAGCAATGTGCACTCACAACCCAGAAAGCCAAATCATACACTGGGCTGCATTAAAAACAGCGTGGCCAGCAGGTCAAGGATGGTGACTCTGTCCCTCTACTCCATTCTTGTGAGACCCCACCTGGAGTATACATTCAGCTGTGGGCCCCTCAACATAAGAAAGATGTGGAACTGTTTCAGTGAGTGCAGAGGAGGATCACCATGATGATGGCTGTAACACTCCTATGAAGACAGGCTGAGAAGAGTAGGGGCCGTTCAGCCTGGAGAAGGCTCTGGGGAGACCAAATAGCACCTTCCAGAACCTAAAAGGGAGAGCTTTTTTCCAGGGTCATGTAGTGACAAGGCAAGGAGTAATGGCTATAAACTGAAAGATGGTCTGCTTAGATTAGAAGCTAGGGAGAAATCCTTTACTGTGAGGGTGTTGTGGAACAGGTTGCCCAGAGAAGTTGTGGAAAGTGCCCTTGCCCATGGCAGGGGGATTGGAACTAGCTGACCTTCAATGTACCTTCCAAAGCAAACCAGTCTGTGACTCTGTAACAGCAGAGGCAGAAACGAGTAGGCAGGGTCAAGAATTCCTTAATTCTTAACAAAACTAGTATATCATGATGTCTTGCTTATTTATTTTCTGCCCTCCCAGTTGTATCATTTCAAATTTCCACATCTTCAAGAAAAACCAGAAGCTCAAAAAAAACTCAAATTGGAGATATAAAAGTGCTAAACCTGTTAGTCTGCTGTCTATGGAAGTATTGATTATCTGCCTCTTTTTTTTGCTGACATTTAAATGACACCCACCTATAGTTGAACTTCACACAAAATACACAATTGTAGGTTGATGAGAGGTAACTTTAGAAAGCAAATTACATCAACAGTTAAGAATAGAAGTGGAACTCTTAAAAATATCAAAGACAAAACCCTACTGACCTCAGCATGAAGATGACATGCCACAAAAATGCTCCACCAATATATAAAATGAAGCTATTACTCATGAATATGAAACATGAATATGACACATCCTGGCATTAAAGTCAGCTACTAATTTAAGTAGTTGCTTATATGGGGAAATACTTAAGTAGCATAGTAAAATTTAAATATTTAAATTAGGAAGAACTCTAAGCATATATTTACTTAAGCACATTACATGAAGAAACTATTTGAAGTTGCTCAGAAGCTCATATTCTTCCTCCACAGCATAACATCACAGTACAGAAAAGATGCCCCACTTAAACCCTTTTATGAAAGGAGGTTTGTTTTTATGGCTTTTGTCCTTTTTCTTTCCAATAAATAGTAGTTAAACCAGAGCAAATATTTTAATCTTCAAGAGCTCAGTATGTAGGAGAGGTGTAAAAATAGTGTGTTATTTGTTAATAATTTGTTAATAATTTGTTAATTCGCATGCTTAAGCTGTTTATTATCCATTCCTGGTTTACTTAAACCATATTCTTATGAAGATGCTACATGTTAAATGCTTAACTCTAAAACATTAAAGAATCAGTCCTGAATCAGCCTGTCAGAACTACTCTGTGCAAGCTCTTCATTAGTGTGCTGATCTTGTGCATGCAGACAAGGCATCAATTTATAAATAAATAGGAGTACACCTTGTGTTCAAGTTGAAAAAGAAAAAGCTTCCTTAAAAACAAATTTTCATCTCATAAAAATGAAACCATATTATCTGAACACAATTTATAAAGGGTACTGGACTCTTACTCGTTTTACTTATGTTCTATGAGAAACAGGCATTGGCTTTAAATAACCAATAAAAAAAAACAACACTTCAAAGTAATTTCATTTGGAAGAAAAAGTAATTGAAAACTAGACAATGCTTTCAGACATACTAATATTTACCTACTCTCTCTCTTTGGTTTAAACTATTTTTCCAGAGCTTTGATTCAATATTTCCTGGGAAGTTTCAGCGTTTTCAGTAATGCTTTGTCCTTTCATTCAAGTTTGCATACAATTCAAGCTAATTCTATGCCACACATCCTGTGTCTTTCCCAGGTAAAATATGACCTTCCACAACACTTCACACAGGCAAACAAAAAATCAGGAAAACTCGTTCAAGTGGGTATGCCCTAACAATGCATAAACAGTTGCCTCCCATAAAAACATAAGGGTGCAGATCTCTGGAACCACTGGAAGCTGTTACTTGTTCAGTGTAATTGCACATTATTCCCACATCACTATTTTACAATGTTTACAAAAACAAGTGAGGTTACAATAACTATATATTCATTCCAAGGGAGTGAAGCAAAGTACAGAATATACCATGTAGGCTTTTAAATTAAATGGAGAGACTGACACGTTTCTACCAAAAAACAAGCAACAAAAAGTTGGCATCTCAATGGTCACAAAACTGCTGTATAATAGTGTCTCACCTCCCTGAACTTTAAACCTTCATTCACGTCTAATTCACACAATGTTTTTCTTACAAGCTGCCTACTGAAAGTCTGTTGGTACCCCGGGTCTTGAGGGCCCCCTGCCTCATGCCAATTCGGCTCATACTAGATACACCTTAAATAAAAGGGTAGGGAAAGAAACATTTCTGGCCTGAAGACCTGTATTCATTGAGTTCCTGGATAACCCAGTTAAAGAAAAAAAGGACAAAACCCAAAGCACATGACTAACTTTGTCCATTTAATTGTACATCAATTTTTTTTTCACCACATCAAAATAAAAGCATTTATTTCAAAACACTCACCCATCTTGTGTTGGTGGATATTCACATTCTTCTCCCTTTGGGAATACATTGCTGGGAAATAGATCACATATTGGAATAGAAGGTGGATCTGTCTGGACCTTAGCTGTTGAGTATAATTTAAGGAAGTGTTACACAAGGGACTCTTGAAATACAACCATCTTATATCAACCATAAAAGTTAAACAGCAGAAGTTATTTAAGATCCCCTTAACTGCAATCTGGGCTTCTACCAAGACAACACTGTATCACAATGCCCTCATAAGACTTTATATTTAGCCAATGAATGCCTTCAATGATGTGCAGGGATACAAGAAAGAAGACAACTCTGCCAGACAGCCTACAAGCACAAACTGCACCCCTAAATTTGTTTCAGCTGCAAGAACAGCACCTGCACAACTTAATACCAAATATTCACATAGTCTGTATTTCTGTGCTTGATACCTACGTCCTTTCTTCTTTTTCTTCTTCTTCTTCTTTTTCCCAGTTGCTCCATCTCCTTCAGCCTCTCCATCTAGAGGAAAGAAAATGCTCAGCTGAATATAAAATAACCTTAAAAGAACCAAAGAAGTTTGAATAAAACGTAAAAGTATCTGGGTTATCTAGAAATACTTCTCTAACAGCAGAATGTAATGGATTAAAAGACAACATCCAGAAGCTAGCACCAAACCATCAGCATTTTCAGTCCCTACACCAAACACACACTTAAGAAAATACCTTTGAAAGTTGACAACAAACATATTACCAAACAGGGAACAGAGAGAGCTCAGGTAAAGCATTTTCAGAAAGTCCTACCTCATATTCTTCTGTTCTCAATTCAGGCAAATAGATGCCTGGAATTGTTGAAGGACATAAGAGAAAACTGCATTAGACACAACACCTAACAAAAAGCTTGAAACTACTGCTTCCACCCCATCTTCTGATGCTTCAGCTAAAAGAACTTACTACATCTTAAAAGATAAAGACCTAAAAGAAGAAAAGATAATAGCACTCTAGGCCAGGATAAGTTTAATCTTGAGATAACAGGGAAGGTCATTAAAAACACTCAGCAAAAGCACTGAATGTGGGAGATACAAAGGGGGGGTCAAACACTGGAACAGGTTTCCCAGAGAGGTGGAAGATGCCCCATCCCTGGAAACAGTCAGGGTCAGGCTGAATGGGGCTTTGAGAAACATGATCTAGCTGAAGATGTCCCAGCTCACTGCAGAAGCTTGGATCAGATGACCTTTAAAGGTCCCTTCCAACCCAAAACATTCTATGCATCTACACCACTGGTTTGCAGCGGAGGTTTGCAGGGAGCACAGCAGGTCAGCACCAAGAATCAGTCACACCATTTACAGTCACATCTGGGAGATAACAACAACCCTCTGAGACTTCACATTTGACTACATCTAATGTCTACTTACTTCATACTCAGTATCTCAGATGCTATCAGCTACCTAAACCTTCTGGTCCTAAACACAAATTCTTTTCAAAGCAGACAAGTACTAGTCATCTACACATAGAACATTTTCAACATTTTCAACTACAGCAAAAAGTAAAATTAAAAGAACTTACAGAATCAAGTCAAAGCACTCAATGTTGAGTGTGTTTATAAAGAAGCTTGTATTTAAAAATAAAACCAAACCCAAACAATGACCAGCTGCTGCAGTCAGTAGATTTCAAGCCTCTCATGATGGTCAATATCATGGGCAATTTTAAGCCTTGAGTGCTGTAATCCTGCAGCTGGGGCAAATTTCAGCAATGTCACTCCTACCCCTCCCCAGCTCATTTTTGCATTAAATATCTTAATTTAAGTTTCTGTAAAAAATTGCAAATATAAATATTTTGTATCTGTAACATAGTCCCAACCTACCAGATTCTTCATCAATCTGTATTCCATAGGCAACCAAAAATTCTTAGCAGAGCTTATACATTTCTTTAAAAGGTGATAATTTTGTCACATTTGTCTTGACCTTGAGCAGTGCCCAAACCAATCATAAAGAAATCAAACATACTCAGGTTCATTCATCAAGTGACTGTTGCATTTTTTAAAAGGCTAGGCCTAAACTGAAGTGGAAAAAAGCCCAGCATTTCTCAAATATTTTTGCTGTTGCTATCTGCATACTGTGGCTTTTTCATACATCACTGCACGTGAAACTGCCAACTGTGAGCCAAACTAACCCTGTCTATGCTTTCATGTCCTTGAAGACTGCTGCAGACTAACTGTGCTGCCAGAAACATAACTACTGCATCTGACCAATACTCTGTTTGTCTTCAGGTTATTTAGCTGCTAAGGAAAAAAAAAAAAAACTGTCACCAGTACAGCAATTTCAGATCTTTGCAAAACAGAAGTCCAACCCTGTATCATTTTGGTATAGCCATTTAACAACCTAGTACAGTATCACGCAAAAATGTTACGTATCAGCATATTTTAACATGGTAAGGGGAAATCCAAAGAGCACTTCCTAATCTCTCCTAGAGTTCAAAAGTTATAGTCTCCTTTTTAAGGCCACTCAGTTACAGGCTTATCAAGACAAAAAAAAAAAAAAAAAAAAAAAAAAAAAAAAAAAAAAAAAAAAGAAAAGAAAAAACAGAGTATGCATTTTATTGATTTTAATCTCATGCAGTATGTCTTAAAGAAACAATTCTGAAACTACACAATTAAGATGGCAAATAGTGAGAACCAGTACAGGCAAGAACACAGCTGTCTTCAAAAAGCTTTAATTAGTTTTTAATTTTTCTGCAAAAGCATCAGTTTTACTAAAAACACATCCAAGTCTCACATGTGGAAAAAAGGGAAGATTATGAATTCAGTCTTAGCATCACTTCATTTTTTATGCTAATACTGTACAAAGGATAAGAGTACAGCATTTGATCTGCAACTATCATTGTTGTTTCTCCTGAGATTGAAATCATTAGAATAGTTCAGAGTTCTAAGATTTCTTTTCATTATATGCAGTTTTCACTGCCCTCCTCAATACTTCTTCCTCAAGTTGCAATGATGGCAAAGCACAAACTGCATTAATTTCAACTCCACAGCCTGAAAGATACCACCAAGCAAACCATAAGAATACATTTCTATGCAAAGTAACTGCATTAAACTTGATGCTGTAGATTGGTAATGGTCAAAGATAAATTTGTTACTTAATATGTCTCGGCACTCTGATTCAATTTTTTAAAACTTCCATACCCAATTCATTAAAATGAAATTCTGGAAGGACAAATTCCAGCAAATCAACTAAGAAGATTTCTAAGCAGACTGCTCAAAGTGCTGAGCCAACTTTATATGCTAATTCAGAAAAATGAAACTAAATTACTAATTTAAGAAATGTGTTTTCTTAAACATCCATTTCTGTTGAGAACCATCCATCAAACCAAAGGAAATACAGCACCTTTATCCAATTCCTACAGAAAAGATAGACCCAGTCTGGATTTCAGTACAGACACTTTCAAGGCTCTTGCTTAGAAAATCAGCTACACAGCACATGCAACACACAAAGCATGTGTCTTCCTTATGTATTAATCTCCACTCAATTCAATTTGAATGAAAAATTGCAATTTCAGATGAGCAGGTTTCAAGTCACTGGTAAAGACTCTAAAACCTATTAAGATGCTCCCTTAAAATTTTCTCTGTATGTTTTGTTCTAAGCCAAAGAGAGACAAAATTTGGAATACAAGTATCTACTGACCATGGTAACGCAAGTGAGAATGATTTATAGCTTACCTTATCTCAAACTAAACATTTCCCTTCAGTAGGTTGATCCTTGAAAACACAAACCTTTAACAAAGCTTGTACTCATTGTATTTTTTATATGTATGCCTGTGCAACAGCAAAATCATTAACAAAAATGCAGAAAGTATAGATAATTGCATCTCACCTCTCCAAAAAGAAATCCTATCAAAATCAAACCAAGTAAGGCATCTGTAAGCAGTCTGTTAAAAGGGAGTCTCCGAAGAAGATGAAACTGGAAATGTTAAGAGAAAATGTAAGTTATACTTGCCATCATCATCATCGTCTTTTTCTTTCTCCTCCAGTGCTTGCTTGTCCAATTGTTTTGCTATATCATCAAGAGCACCTTCCATTTCTTTATCCGTTTCTTGTCCTGTTTGTAAAGTTAAAGTACGACTTACAGTAAAACATTAGCTTCCCGTTAGTAATCAATACCCTCCAAAACTTTATAAAAACATTATGTTGTAGTCATCCTACAAACACCTGAGCACCTAATGCTTTCTTCTGTTGTAAAGCAGCCCCAAAGTGTAAGGCTGTAGGACAGTACTGTGACGGGTGCTATTAATGAAATCTGCATATAAAGGTAGATTACCCTAACACTTCTGATTACTTTTTTCTGCCAGGGTAACTAATTTTTCTTCCCATAGCAGCAGCCTGCTCTTGTGAGATAATATGGGCGTGAAGTAGGTAATTATAAACACGCAGCACGATCATCGCTAACTGATGGCCTGCTAAAACAAACCCAAACCATCGCGCCTTTATGCTATTTGCCCAGACTTGCTCCAGCTCTCTCCGAAAGCTTGGGAGGGGTGCAGAGCCTCCATGAGGCGGGACGACTTTTACAGCAGTCTTACTTACACCTTTCTTCCCCCGGGACATAGGAGAGGCTGAGGGAAGAGGTGGCTTCTTTTGCGCACACCGGAGCGGGGAGGACATCCCCAGGCCCAACCGAACGGCAGCAGCATCCTCCGGGAACCGCGAGCCCCCTCCGAGTCGCCGGTATCCCCCTTATCCCGCACCGCTGCCACGGGCTGGGACAGCGGCCTCGGCGGCGCCCCGCACCCGCACGCCGGGACCCTCAAGCCACCCCCGTCCGCCCACCGCCGCGCCCGGTGTGTGCCGGCCCGCGGCCCCTCACACCGCCCAGCCCGTCAGCGCACGGTCGCGGCGCGGCCCGGCCCGGCTCCTACCCGCGGGGCCCACTCTGCCCTTCTTCTTCTTCTTGCGCTTCTTCTTGGCGCCATCCTCGGCGCCGAGCCCGGCCGCGCCGTCCCTGTCCTCGGGCTCGGGGGGCAGCTCGCCGTTCAGGTGCTGCTCCCGCTCCTCCACGCCCGCCATGTCGCCGCGGCCGCGCCGCCTCGCGCGCACGGAGTGAGCCCAGCAGAGAGCGGCGGGGCCGGCGCCACGCTCTGTGGTACGCGCGGGGCACGCCGGGACGGCGGAGGACTCCGCCGGGAGGGCGGGGGGGCGGCCTCAGCCGCGCACGCGCGGGCCCGTGAGGGGGAGGCAGGGGCGGGGCACTCGCGGGTGAGCCGCGAGATAAGAAATGGAAGAAAGAAATCATATAAAAACAGCCTTTTCCCTCAGGAGGAGCAGCTGGTACATTCCCTTCCAGCATGTAAGATTGTTAGGGTTTTACCCTTTGAGGGCACAGAGGAAATGTGACTTACACGGGAGATAACTGGTATACAGAAGGAAAATAATACAAGGGGAGGGGGGGGAAATCACTTGTTCCAAATCACGTAGAGCAAAAAAAGGAAGACTCTAGTACATGATTAAGGACGCTGCCTTGTCCCATTTCTACTATTACGAAGAAAACCAAGGCAAAATGCCAATATTGCCAGCATCCACTTATGAAGCATTAAATCAGCCTAATCCTTAAAATTAATTTACTGAGTTTATATTTTTCACAGGTTTTCTACTACGACAACCATGCTGGCTGAAAAGTACTTTTCCTCTTTGGTATACTTGAATATAACACAGTACAATACAGTGCCATTATAACTTATATAAAGGTTAAAGACAGGCCTCATGTTGCATAGCCATGCTTTAAAATGCTTCTGCAGGCAGGTCTTTGCTTAAGAAAACTGGTAATGCCTTGTTCCTCACTGAGGTACAAATTCTGCTCCCTTGGTCCCACCAAGGCCAGCTGTTTCCATCTGCCCCTTCCCTGCCTCACAGCCATAGGCATTTCCTTGTTCCTGACCTGATGCGTTTCCCAGCAAGAACAGAACTCAGAAAGACTGAGCTAATGCTCTAGTGCTGATCAAAGTCTCCATCCTGCTCCAGGCAAGTGTCCCAGCAGCATGGTATCCACTGCTTCACGCTGAGAATGAGTGACATAAAAGCATGTGCACTAATGCTGCCTGGAACACTCTGGGATTATTGCTTTCTATTCTAGCTTTCTAATTAGGCAGAAGCAGAATCTAGAGAGCTGGTTTAGAATTTCCTGAATTCTCCATTTTGAGTCATCTCATATCTTCCTGTTGTGCATTTATTGTAGTTGGGTACTGTAATGGTCCCAGGATATCCGACAGCAGTGATTTTGTGGTTTGCTTTAATCCATTAGTATCTCATACATCAGACTGCTGTACTACTCTCTCTAACTCCCCCGGTGCCTTTGACAGCTTGAAAAAGAGTGCTTGTGCTCCTGTTCCACTCAACCTGGTGTGTGCCAAAATAGACAGGTTGCCAGACCATGGATTTTGTTGACTCTAGAAGTGAAGTGACAGATAAAGGAGTCCTTAAAGTCTACAGAAGCCCAGGGAAGACAGATGGAGAGATATTGGCCAGACATAGATAAAATAAGAATACATCTCATGCAGGAGCTGCAAACATGAGATCTGGAAATGCATCAGAGGAAAAAAAAAATCACAAGCAGAATAAACGTTTCTGTGATCAGCTAACTAACAAGGGCAGTTTTCTCAGAGCATTGTTTCTTTCCTCCCCAGAATGACTCTGGCACCATTCATAGTCACTGTGATAACCCATCAGAGAGGGAGAGATGGCTTCTGCCTCATGGTTCAGCAGTTCTGCCTGTATCTGTTTAGGTGGGGACATTTCTTTGAGCTGCTGTTGTCTACTCAACTGATGGTTGTTTAGAAAGTGTGTCCAAGTGTCATTATGTTTGGGTGTGTTATTCCACCAGTTTTGTCTGAAAAATCAACCTTTGCATGAACCACCTTTCTTTTAAAAAGTAGGCTGAAAATAAATTGTAGAGTGGTGTCGCACTTAACTTTACACAGAATATAATAAAACCCAGCAGAGTGAAAGCAAACTGTTAGTGAGTTAGAAGAAGCAGCATTAACTGGGTGTCTCTACAGTTTGAGATGGTGTTATTGGACCCAGGCTCTGTTCATCAGGATATCAGCAAAGAGGGCACGTTGGACAAAGTAAAGTTAAGCATTTTCCAGGTTATGCTACTTCCAGACCCAGAATTAGCACTACATGTAAGGGAATATATAAGAGATAACTAAGAGGGGAGTAGTGTGATAACCCATGTGCAAAAATA
Organism: Cinclus cinclus; assembly: GCF_963662255.1. NCBI lineage: Eukaryota > Metazoa > Chordata > Aves > Passeriformes > Cinclidae > Cinclus > Cinclus cinclus. The sequence goes on from NC_085049.1 coordinate 63,479,021, forward strand.
AGAATGTTTTATTAAAAAAAATTGCAAAGTGGGAGTAAGAAGCTGGCCTGACTGCACTGTCAAAGCAAACATTAACATGAACAGGCTGACAACTCATTCCACGTTCCCCATCTGGCTCCTCTTAAGAGTATCCAAGCTCATGGGTGCAGAGAGAGGGAGACACATCTTGTAGAATGCCCTTACCAGCTCAGAGATTATTGTCCTTCTATTATTGCCAGTCAGCTGTTCCCAGCGTTTAATACACATTATATTAATAGATGCTATTTTTCCCAATAGCATGCTGTACTAGACTGCATGATAAGGTGAAAGTACCAGCCAGACCACAGGCCAGGAGAGACCTGTGATACCATTTATAGCTGGAGGTTTTTGTTTTCTCACTATTGGTTTTTCTTAACCAACCTCCCAGACAAAGGCAGCCAGTGGCTGGGGAATTAAGGGAAGGGCTGAATGCAGTCCAAAACATTCAGCAGGACTTGAAACACTTTCATGAAAAACAACACAGAGAGTCACCTCCTCTTATTTTTCTTCTAAGGAGACTGCTCCAATTGCACTATTTTCCAAGCAAATGACGTTATGATCTTCAGTAAAAGATTTTTTTTAGAGTGTGTTATGTTTTCTTTTTGTGTTTTGTTTTCAAATCATATGTAAGTGTCAGGAAATGGCATGGAATGGAGTGGGGGGAGCTGTCTCTGACAGCTGTGGTTTTATCCTGGAAAAAGGGTGAGCAAGGACAACTAGGGAGTAAGTGGCCTATATCAGCCCCCAGTAGTGTTGAACAGCGGGATGTTATATTTGTTTCTGTTTGCATTTCTGGGACTGATGCCATTATTTATGTGTTTATGACACTTTAATACTCTTTTTCCTAGCTTAGGGCCAAAACTTACAGTCCTTACTCAGCTGTAAAACTTCACCGAAGTCAATGAAAAAATTTTTATGACTAGAGGCCTAATATTAGGCCTGAATGCTGGAAGTGGACAAGGAAAATGTTCCCTGTATGAGAGCAAATATTTTTTATGGACTCTAGAAGGAAAGATATTCCCTGTCACCCATTGCTAAGGACAAACGATTTTTGTACTTCCTCAGTCATCTAAAATTTTCTTATCGCTTAAATGAAGTATCTAGATCAAAGTGGCAAAACTAGGCAAAAAATTCACATTTAACTCTGTTCACTGTGACCTTTTTTCCATATTCCTTAGTGATTGCTTTTTCTTTCTTTTTGCCAAACACCAGTTAGATTACAGCCTTTCAGCCATAATCCAAACATACTGCCTTGCCTCAGCTGGTGTCCCAACATCTGTGTCCCTTGGAGGACAGGTTTCAAGGGTTGTATGAGTGTTTCTGAAAAGAAGCAAATTTCATCTCTCTGAGTGGTGAAAGTCAGCGTGAGAAGCACAGACTGGTGTGTATGTGTGTACTCAGAACTGGGACAAAGCAAATACTTCTCAGTTTGCATCAATAAATGCATGCTGTGAAATACAAAAGTAAGTCAGCTTATGGCCTTCCTTAGAGCTTATTTTTCAAATTGCTTTTAAACTACAAGATTCACATGAACAAAACAAGTCAGTGCCTCAGGAAGATTCCTTATATTTCTGTGACAAGAAGCAATTGCATTAGGCTGGTATGCAGAAACATACATTAGGGCATGCTGCAGTGAGCATCTCCCTGACAGCACATCTCTGTGCCTGTGTCTAGTCTTGGTAAGGGGTGAAAGGCTACAGAGAACCAAGTGTCCCTAGACTGCTGGTTTCAAAAAAAGAATTGTTATTTATCATAGAGTCATAAAAATTACTTTTTATAATAAAAGCATCTTTCTTGAGGTACTCACTGAGCCATAACTTCAGATGGAAGCAGTCTTCTTTTTCAGATAACTAACTGAGACATTGTATATCCTCAGAAATAACTGCAGGTCATATCTCCTGAAAACCCTAGTTTAGAGTGGTATGAACCTAAATTATCAGAAAGTTGTATTTTGAACTTGAGATTTGTAATCAATTTTATATCATTTAATACAGTGATGTATTAATGTGTTCCCATTCACATAGTGAAGGTTCTTTTCTTATCTGAAGAAAATTTTCAAGACCTCACACAGAAAGTAATTTCTCAGCTTCACTGTTAGCATGGAAAGCACTAACAATTTCTTTTCCACAGCCTGCTGACACCAATTTTTCTCTTGGGGTTGCTCCACCCCTTCTTCATTCTGGGGAGTAATGGAGGTAATGTTTACTGCTGCAGTGCAGGAGACAGTACCTCTATATTTCTTTCACCAGGTATTTTCTTTTATATCCAGGATAGGCTTCTATTTCACCTTCACACCTCCTCCAGTCTTAAATTGTAAACAGTCATTCATTTTGCTGTAGATGAAAACTAGAATGAAACAGAAAGGCAAGAAGCCAGAACTGTTCTTGCATTTCTCTATAGGTCTTCCCCCTGACTTTAGTGCCAGGTAATGGTGTGACACCATTAGTGGTGGGAGCAAGGAAGTTTCTGTCAACTACTTTTTCAAGGAAGGCACAAAAATTACCCCCAAAGTAGATGTGGCCAAGACAGAGCAGGAGAGATAGGGGAAGCACAGGGCCAGAGCTGTCACTCTGCCATGCAGTGTGAGCAGAGAGAAAAGTGGGAAGGTGACAGTGTCCTACATCTAACCCTACCTCTTGAGCTGTGATACCTAATGTCATTTCTGCTGTCAGCACTTAATGAGTTTAATATATTTAACTTAAAAACCTTGAACAGTTAGTTATATAATGCCACATTTGTTTTGTCCTACTGTTCTAATGCTTTGTTCGACTGTTATGGCTTGGACTGAACAATAGCACATTGCTGGGTGCAGAGCTCTCTGGATTTCATGGAATTCACATCTGCCGACTAATGTACTGGGAACCAGTGTACACAGCATTCCTCTGGGGTGTGACTCCCCAGGATAACTGGGTTTTAAGTTCAGGTCTCATCACATTTGCTTTAAACTGGAATTTTTGTTCCAAGGACAAACCTTGTTTTGCCAAACTTGCTTTGAAATTTCAGAAATTTACTCCAGATTGTTTCAGTTTATGAATTGATTCATGTGCATTTAGAGTGAAAGAAGCTACCATTGAAACTGGAAAGGGTAACTGTGTGGTTACAGCTATGCTTGTTTGTGTTTAGAAGCTTGAAGGCTAAGACTTTTCTTGGTAAACTTTTCTTTGTATTTTAGATTTTAAAACTAAAAGAAAAAGTGTTAAGAATTTTTCCACATTGGCAGGCCTCTAATTATAACAAATATGGCCCTCTCAAAACCATGGAAAATCACAGTTTCCAAACTGGGAAAGAGAAAAGGTCCAACAGAAAATAGGATAGATAGAATCAGTAGCTACTGGAGAAGACTTTTTTTAGACACTCAGAGTTTTGTTACATTGAAAAGCTCTTTGCATGTTACATCTAAGAAAAGAACATTTTGGATTTATTTTATTTCCATTCTCTGGGGCAAGAGAAAATAATTTTGCATAGGAGAGGAGAAATCAATAACCATGTTAAATTACATTGTAGTGCACTTGAGCAGGTGTAGTCCAAAGCATACACTGTCTGTGCAAGGATCCTGGTTTGTCACTGGCTGCACTGAATTTCCTTATGCTGCCCTGCACAGGTGTTTCTGAGCTTGATCTAGGAGTGTGTTCCTAGCAGAGGAAATGTGGCTCAGTCTCAGCTGTGTAGGGGTGGCTGCCAGGCTCTTCACATATGATTGTGGCAGCAAAGATAACCCATCTGTTCTCTGGGGTTTTTAACTTCTACTGGTCTCACTGAATAATACAGCTTTTTTTTCTCATCAGCTCAATTCAAGGCAGTTATGTCATCTGTACAGGGGAGCGTACAGAAAGGCATGAAGATGCTTTCTTAAAGAGTGATGCAATGACAGAAGAGCAATACCAGTTTTATGATGTGTCCCTGTGTAAAACCATGATGTAGGGCTCAAACCCAAGGATCTGCCCAATATCTGATCCCACAGGCAGATGGGAACTCACCACTGAACATGTTGAATAAGTCCGTGGCTGCCAGCATGTTGCAGGAACTTGGAGAGAGGTTGCAGCTCCTTGCTGGGTATGAGACTGATAACATACTAACCTGGAGCTGGAGAGAACTCAGTGAGAGGATTGATTACCATAATTAGCCCCAGAAGTCACTAGTGTACAAAAGTGTGGGAACCAGCTGAAGCCAAGTCTCAGGGGAGGTTGAAAGTGGTGCTCTTCAATCCAAATGTACAGAGTGTGAAATCAATGCCATCAGAAGAGAACAATGCAAGAAAAGCTTTGCTTTACCAGCCTGCACTATAAAGGAAGAAAGAAAACCTGAGAAAGCACCAAACATGTCTCTCTGAAGTAAAGGTAAGGTCATGCTGTGTAAATGTGCTGTGTTGTAATGTTTGGCCTCCAAAGGGTAGAAAACACTTTCTCTTAAGTCTACACTCTCAGCTGGCTGATTAGGCCAACATGCTCCACTTTATAGCTTGTTATACTGCAGTTCTCTGCATAGCAGTGTTTTAGGACATGATGAAATAACTTTGCAGCTGAAGCAAGAGGTACAAACACTTAGAAGAACAAAGCCAGTGAAACTGGGCATTGTTTCAAAACATTTATCAAAGCATTTTTAGTCTCCTCTTTCAAGGTGAGTGATAGAGTCATAACATATTGCGCCAGCAGAAATATTTGCATCCAGAGCATTTCATTCAGCAAGTGTAAGTAATCCTCAGTGCAGAACCACAGGTTGGGGTCAAGCCCATTCTAGTTCTCTAGGTGCTACTGCAGTCTCCCCCTTAAAAAAAAAAAGAACAACAAAAACAAAACAAAAACAAAATCAAACAAAAACAAACAAACAAACAAACCCAAAATGAAAACCCCTTGGGTTTATGTTTTTGAAAGAAGGCTCACCCTTCAATGTATGATCCTAAGCACTGCAATCTGTTTTCTTCCCCTCTAGCTCCTGCTGTGCAAATTGATGCCAGTCAGGCACCCATCACAATTGGCTTCTCACTCTCATCCAACATCTGTGAAGAAAGAGGTGAGAGTTATATGGATCTTAGCAGAGGTGGTTAGAATTATGCAATACCTGAACAGCAATTCTGAATGTCTGATTTAACTGAAGTATGGATTAACATAAGGGAGAACTTGTCAAACAATAACTCTCCTTGATTTTTGGATATAATCTTTTTTAAAATATCCAGTCTTTCCCTGATTATCTCTGATCATCTGCCAGCGAGGTTTTCTATAGAGCCACTGCAGATCCACTACTTTTTGCTAGTAGAGTACAGGGTGACTAACTTCTTTCAGATGTTATATTAAACCTTTTCCTACTGGAAACAATTTGATCACATGTATTTGACATAATTCCACTTTTACTCCAAATGGGAGAACTAATGGACTAACTGAAAAATTCTTCACAAGGCATTATATCAGTTCTGCCTAAAACATGGACAAATTTGATGATCTGAAGGGAAGAACTGCTTACTCTGCACTGATAATTTGATTTCTTTAAGGACATTGCCATATTAAAAAAAAATAATCCATTGTCCATTTTCTTCCTAATGCTGGCCATGAAGTTGGTCAGGTGCCACTGGGGCTGCAGAACTGAAAATTCTTGGCTGGTGAAGGTTAAAAGTGCTGCAGTCCATCCTAGCGTGGAGGATCAGCTCCATAACCAAATAAATGGGCACTGAACAAAATGATACCATCTCTTCTGTTTTCTGAAAATGTGGCACCCACTTCCTTCTGGCTGTAACAAATCATTTCCAAAATGCTCCAGTGTAGAGTTGCAAGCTGTTGGTGTCTCTGAACTATTAAGTTTGCAAGACTATTGATTCCACCTTTAGCTCTTGTGCTCACAGGCAGCCTCTTACTCTTCTGTATCAGCAATCTCAAGATTGTGCACACTTCCTTTCAGCACTGTGCCAGTGCATCTGCCATTGCTCTGTATAGTCTGGCAGCTGTTGGAGTTCTCTTTATCATAGATGAACACCTAAAGGGTTGAGACAATCAGCTTCCACTAACCTGTCCATACCCTTTCCTGTCTCTTGGGAGCTCCCATTTGCTTGGTCTGTCATCACAGGTTTATTTTCTTAATTTGGTAAAGGGAACGCCCAGCAGCAGGTCATGAATTTCCGTGTCTACAACACTTACCCACTAAGTTCTTGTTTCTGAATAATTTACTGAGTAAAAAAATAAAATAAAAATCTCCCATAGCACAGCTGCAACCACATTTGTCATACAGGACAGGCTCTAGTCTTCTTCATGCTGCTTATATTTAAGCCTTCTGTCATAGTACAAGGTACCCTTAACACCCTGGAGGATCCCCATACAGAACTGGCCAAGTGTTTAAAATGTATGGTAGCTTCCAAACACATCAGCCATTCCCTGATTACCAACTAGAGTGCTTTAATAGTGTCAAGGAATGGAGGAGATATCAGGATAGTTAAGATTTACACTGTCTGATCAATTCTCCAAGGAAGAAACACTGAAATTTACAAAGCAGGCTAGGTTTAAATGAAAAATATCTTTTCTGATAAGACATTGTAAGTATTACTTACTAGTTAATAAAGTTCTCTTGTATAATTTTGTATCTGCAGCACAGTTTCTGAATTTCTACTGTTGCATCTTGCTTCTTAACTGACAGTTCCTGTACCCAGGCAAAATTATAAGCATGTTAGTCTTACATGGAAAATCATCATTCATAATATTAGGTTTAATAGCAAGTGGCTGTCTAAAATCTAGCTGTTTTCCATGTGTGGAGTTTATATGCTACAATGTATTGTATAATACAGTACACTGGCATATTATTCCTCATGGAACAGGTTATTATCACTGCTTGACTCCTTGGGGAACTGAGTAGCCCAAAGTCCAAAAGAATTGATGCTGCAGCAAAACATGGAGTTTTCATTTTTTGGCTGGCCTCTGTATGTCACTTTCCAATTGCTATGTAATGTGTTTGCAAAGCCAAGAAAAAGAAGAGCAACAAAAAAGCTTATTGTTTGGGGCTTATAGAGGAAACATAATGTTTTGTGATTATTTAAAGGAGTGCTGTTGTCTTCCCACCTATGAGACCTATGTCTTAGAATTACCTGTTTTAGAGAACTGTATCTGTCATTTACCATCGTGGATTCTGGATCCTGGCCTGCAATAGTTATAAGAAGAGCTCAGAGCTCATCCAAGCATTAAGAATACCTGAGACTCTCTGTGGTGCAGCTGCTCTGGGGTCTTCCATACTACTGCATTCCCCAAAGCTCTGCAATTAGCTGATTTAATAATCTAGTTGAAGATAACTTTTATGGCACAAATAGATCATGAGGTCTCCTTACAAGCAAAGTGCTCCCTTTCACAGGACCTGAGCATGTTTGCAAGGATTTTCAGACCCTGCTGGCCCATCAGGTTGGAAGTAAAATGCTGCTTCTGATACTGCTATATGCTGATGCTGTCACCAGATTCCCTTGTTAATGCCATGAGAGCTGGCTTAGTATTCTTAAATATTTATGCTTAGACTGGTCAGCAAAAAGTTTATACTGGGCAATATTTTATGGCAAAATTGGAACAGCAAGAAAGATTGGCTTGAAGAAATAACATTACTTTGATTTTTATCAGCTGATGTTTTCCCTAATTAGCTCACCTCAAAATTGACTAGCATCTGTGCTCATTTTGTCCTTTAATGGTTTTGTTTCCCTAATACTACTGTGATGACCTGCACAATTTTATAACTGCTTCAGGACTAACAGATAAATGTACTGGAGGCATGTACTCGTACAGACACATAGAACAGTGCACATAGAGTGTCTGTTTGAAAAGCATGTCAGCCAAAGACAGAACTAAATGCGTGCTTCCTAGGTTTGGGTTAGTTTAGCCAGCCTCAAACTCTCTCTGCTTCCTTCTCAAGATCAATCATGGTACTTAAATAATTGTAAATTTGGCTGTTAGATAAAGAAATTTAAAAATATTTAAACTATTGTTCTTTCTCAGAAGGATGAAGTAATCAATGGCAATGAAGAGCAGCACAACAGGTATATGGGATCCAAGATAGTGAAGGTGAAGTAAAAGAATCAGATAGACATTTAAAGTTGACTGCTCCTCACAGTCAAAGGATTTCTGCTATGTATGTGTGTACGTTGGTGTGGTCATTTCTGATGCCAGCTTAAGCACAGGCTACTTACATGATCTTGGACATCTTACTAGATCCCTTTCTATCTGAGACTAATGTATTTAATAATATTTACCATCAATCTTTACAGAGATCCTCAGGATTATCACTGTTTAAAAGACTGTAAAATCATATAATTCCTTGCAGAGAGGTCTTAAGGAAAGGTCATTGATGAAACAAAACAGAAATTGCCACTTAAGGCTGATACTGCTTGGGGAGGGAACTGGGAGATCAGCAGGTTGTGCTTTGTCAGGTGGGTGAATTTTGTAATGAGAGCTCTGCTCATCTTCCATTCTTCCCAGCTTGCTTGTTCAAGGAAGGACATTAGTGACTTCACTTATCCATATGCAGCTGGGCCTGATACCCAGGATACAGAGCTGATAGAGAGTGGTTAGTCCCTGTGTTTTCTGCAGAGACATATAATAGAAACCATAAAACTAGAGAGTAGTAACTCCTTGATCTCATTTTAGCTGTCCTCTGAATATCTTGCTGTTTGCCAAAGCTCTGCAAACTCTCACGGGGGGTTTCTATACCAGTATATTTAGCCCTGATCCAGGTCTCACTATGGTTGGAACTTGCACCCCTTTCAGACACGGCAGCATCTGCCTTCCTAGCAGGCAGAGAGGTGCACTGTGAGCACTTCCTTGAAGCTGCAAACTAGTGCAGAGAGCATGAAGCTATACAAGGATATGAACTATATGAACAATAATGGACATGAGAGAGGTGGTATGTTGTGCAATCTAACTTTTTTTCTGCAGTCTGGAGTCATATCTTAGTTTATTGTCTAACAATGGGCTGGGTTTATCTGGTTGATTGTTTTTCATCTACCCTCTTCACTCAAAAACATAAAACTGGGCAGAGTCTTTGACGGACAGAATTTTGCTCAGACAAATGAAGAGTCCATGGAGAGTTTGGCATTGGAGGATATTGACTTGAGAAGAGGAAAACCACCACTTCTAGCTTGTATGCAAGTCAGGTGGAGGTGAAGAACCTTGTCTCCTCTACAAGTCCCTTCTAGAAGTCAAATGCCACCATTTTTTCAAGCAGCCCCAAAGCACTATGTTATCTAAATTGTTAAGATAGATGGAAATAGCTTTGAAAATTGAACTTCCTATTTGTTGTGAGGACAGGAAGCACTTTGGCTTACTAGAAAATTTAAATATACAAAGGAGACCAGAAGGCAAGTGGGAACCAGACTTCTGGGTGCCTGAAATACATGACACGAGCTGCAGATGGATATTTCAGAGACAAATTGCAGGTACGCTCTTGTCTCCTTCACCACTTCTTAGTGCCTCACAATGCAGTGAAGTACAATGCATCATATAGGTCATAGAAAGAGCAGATGAAATGCTATTTATTCTAGGTATTGTTCAATTATAATTATGATTTTTCATATTAAAAATAACTGGCATAACTTTATGGAGAAAGTGACCTAACCCTGAAAAGTTTATATACAAAAAGCAACTGAGATATATCTGAGTGACCACCACCTAATAGTTGCAGTTGTTTGGCTTCTCTGATTATATGCATCTGACTTCTGTAAGTCTCTTCCAGCTCCTTTTTCTAGTCTGTTTTTAATTAGGATAAAAATTAAGACTATAATTATTTTTTTGAGATCTTAGTAGATGCCTTCTTCAAGAAAAGTAATTTAAAAAGTGTTGCTCATGGTTCTATATTTTAATCCTGGTTCTGTTTCTTTCACTGGGGTTCATTCATTCTCCCAGGTTTGTGTTATGCCATCTTGTTAAAACAATTGCAAGGATTTGTTTGGATGCTTATCCTTCTATACAGCTTTCTTTGAGTGTGGATCTCCTATCTAAAGGGGTCTGTTGTTAAACTGCAGGATGAACGCTGGTGTTTTCTATATCCTCTGTGTGAATTTCAAATGCAGCTGTAAAAACAGATCCCTTCTTTTGGGAAAGCTAGCACACAGGTGATTTCCTCTGAAGATTCAGGTCCACCAGACCTTGTAAACTGAATATCAGGATTTTTCTTCTGGATAATGTTGTTAGCATCCATATTATTCTTAATATATATTAAATATAGAGACATAAAAATGTTCCCCAAATGGCCAACTGAGGGCACATACATGCATGATATCTACATGCTATTTGACCTTATTTTTATTTCCTTTAAATTTTACAATAGATTTTGAAGTTTTAGAACTCTGAGGAATTTACTAGTGATTGGAGATGGTGTTAATATCACAGCATTTAACACCAGTTCCTTTTTAATTTTAATTACTAAATTAAGAATTTAACCCAACTCTAGTCTCTATCACAGGGATAAAAATTTATATCTGCCTCATAGGCCTGTACCATGAGAAAAGTCAGATGAAAGAGCAGATATGTGAAGTAGCTCTTTAATTAAGGACTCATAGATCAAAGAAAGTTTCTTGGATTGCGTGGCTCCACTGAGATACACCGGGAAAAACAGGTTTTGTATTTCTGATTGTTTACAGCAACAGCTGTAACAGTGATGCTTAATTAGGAAGGAGGTCTGGTGACTAATAAAAATAAATGGTCAGAGAATGGAAATGGCCTTGGGAGGGCAGGCATGCCCAGTCAGGTATAGCACAGGTAATATTTATTTAATATTTATTGCTTTACTTTTCTTGCTGTTGTTCTTAACTCTTCCCTCCACCCCCTCCATTTTCTCATCTTCTGTTCTCTCTCAGGTGTCTTAATTGCAGGGAACATGATGCTTGTATTTCTTTAGCATATCATAGAATCAGATAATTGTTTGGGTCAGAAGGAACCTTAAAAACCATTGAGCTCCAACCCTTCCAACCCTTCTGTCATGGGCAGGGACACTTTTCACTGGACCAGGTTGCTCAGGGCCCCATCCAGCCCAGGCTTGGACATTTCCAGGAATGGGACATCCACAATTTCTCTTGTCACCCTGTTCTTTACAAAGAACATCTCTCCCAACAGTACCTACATGAGGGGGTACCTTTACCTCTGTTCTACTCAAGTAGCATCTTGGCAAGAGGAAGGAAAAGCAAACTGCCTGGAACTATTTTAATTCAGGACTTCAACAGCTGAAAGCATCTTGTAAATGTCTTTTCTGAGCTTGGGAAAATGAATGAGCCATTCCTCATTTTGCTTTTGGGCATATTCGCTAGCAGGCAATTTTTTACCTTACTTCAGGCCTCATACATTTTTCACTGAAGTCTGTGAAAAGGCTCTTGCTGCTTTTTAGTTACCAGAGCTGGTCATAACATGCTGCAAAAATTCCAGAAATTTGTTACCCCATGCCTTCAGGGATGGAGTTTGTAAAACAAGCCCTTTATTTACAGGGGTTGAATCAGTGATTTTTTTAAAATTCTTGCTACCCACTACAGAGCTACTGGCACCATGCCTAGTATTTTATACCAGGCCTACGTGAGGCCCTGACAGAATGACAGGTGTCCAATACCCAATTCCTTGTTTGGCTCATACTACCAGGCTGGCAACTGATATAAAGGAATAACTTCAAACAAATGGCAATAAAATCCTGAACAGCTGCCATGACTGTTTCAAAAGGTGAATATTCTTACTTGGATTTGGTTTATTTTTTTCTATAAACTGATTTTTGTTTATTTGGTAAAATATGCAGGCACATTCAAATCTTCATGATATTCGAAAATATGTTGCATCTACAGTTTTGGTATTTACTGAGTCTGCAAAATGGAAGGTATATAAATACTGAAAGAGTTTGTGCTATCAAATACAGATTAAAGAATATCACATATCATAGAAAATAATATATATATTATATATATTATTATATATATATATAATATACCAGATTAATTTGATGTTTTCAGGAGCCTGATGAAAATGTTAATGAATCTAGTAAAGCTGCTAATTTTTCAATATAACATTTGAATGGGTAGGAGTTCTAGAGGCTGGAAAAGGCTGGTGCAAACTGACTTTTGGATTAAATAGCAACAGTTCCAAGACACCTGCTTGGTGTCAACAGGGCATTCTTCATGGTCCGTGTGCACAGACAATGCTAAAGCTTTAGTGACCACAATTTTAAGGAAGAACTTTGTATGCACTAAAATGTTACTTTTTTTACTGGGGTCTAAAGACTCTCCAAATCCTGCCCACTGTAGTTAAAGGGAAAGCAAGGACTAGAAGTTCCCAAGTCTGTCCATGTCTGACTCCACAGCCTCTGCCTCTGAAGTATACCTGGCTTGAGATGTAGGAGAGATCAGGTCTTCCTGCTATACCACCTTCCAAAACATGCACTGTGTCAGTACATTTACTTCAGGCAGAAGTCATCAGACAAGGGTCTCGGAGCTGTCTCTCTCCACAGTTCTTGAGCCACAAGCTAACTTTGCAGGATTTAAATGAGAATGACAGCACTAATACTTGTTTGTAGACTTAAGCCTTAAGTAATTGCTAATTTCCATACCTATGACCAACTGTCTTGGATCATCCTTTGAGAATTTAGTCTGCTTCTTCCATCCAAATATAAATATGAAAGCTTGTTAGAGTTAGTAAATATTTTTTTTTTTTTTACCCTTTAAAGTTAATGAATTTATCACAGTGAGGATTGCAGGGCGCTTTGGAATTAGCTTCTACATGTAGCAACATGGAGGTGTGTGCTTGTCTTTGGCACTGCTGCAGGGTGTGGCTCCTCCAGTTTGAAGGGCTGGTGTGTTGTAACTGCTACAGGATTGAATTTTGTGAAGGCTGTTTAAAAAGATTATTTTCTCTGCAGACTCTGGAATTGATGAGCTTTCCCATGAAATACACCTCCCAAGTTTATTTCCTTTTAAATGTGCTAACTGTCTTGCCACTGACTGATGAAGAACTTCTAGAGATTTAATATAAACTCCTGCAGATTTGTGCCAATGTCCACCGACTATAGATCTGGCCCAAAGGGACAGTTATTTCTGTGTAGTTAGGTTCCTATTCCTGCCCTTTTTCACAGTCTAGTTTCCTTAATTATTTATTCTCTATCCACAATTTTTGATTAAGTCTCTACCACCCTACATCCAGTGTATTTAGGTGCAGCCAGAACACAGCTGAATATTCATTTTTCCTCTGAAAGGATGGTGAAATATTATCTGTAGTTTATCCGGAATTCTCTGATCTACTGAAGAAAATACTAAGTATACTGGCTGCCCATACAGAGGTAGCTATAATTTATTGTGGTGTAGGATGTGGGTATGGAATGAAGTCCCAAGAAATCCTGATTGATATCTTTCTAGTCTTCACTTTGATGCAGTGTGCTGTCTGTCCTTTTAGGTGAACTATCCAGCCAAAACTCTACATGTTTATGACAAACGCTGTCTTATAGTTAGGTTGAAACGTGCTTTGGTGAAATAGATTTTTTGAGTGATTTGCCAGTCAGGAAAAATATATTTATGAAACAATTGGCAAAGCAGAAGGAATCTATGAACCAAGTAAAACAAAAATAGAATTCTGTTTGTTTAGATTTTATTTCCCTCCTTCTGTTATGTATGAAACCATTTAGCCTAGAAAAGGTAAAAGCATGCATTGCATATAGGAAGCATATATACATCTTATTAATTTGAAGAGGAATTTTGATTTACTCCTGAACTTCTGGGAAATTCAATTTTTCAGTTATTAAATGACACCTTCTAAAATGCCCATAATGTGTAACTCACAGGTTTGGATATTAGAACACAATCCATGAGGCTACTACTAATATACTACTATATTTAGCAAAAAAACTCCTAACTTCTCACTTGCACAGCTTTCTGCTTACATGGACAAGGAAACAGTCTAAGTGAGGGAAGAATAGCTACTAAATGAACATATTCAAAATCTAACCTATCTTTTATTTGTTTGGAAACAAAAGTTCAAACTATATTTCATAAACTAACTTCAGTTTTTTGAAAATGGATATGGAAAGTGATATTTGCTTGCATCATAATATCATCTGTAGTTAAGGGCATTTTAAATACCTGTAATAGTTATTTCATGATGGATTAGCTGGAAACACTGAAAATGGTCTAAACTTCGTGATAAATCAGAATTTGTCTTTGTTCTCTGTCCTTTGTTTCTTATTAATGATCTTTCCTCTGAATTTCAAACAGTGCTTCTTACTTATAGTCAGAAAAAAATCTCTCAATTAATATTCTTCTCTTCCAAAAATCAACTAACCTTTTTTTGATAGCAATAAAATAGCTTTAGTTTTTTCCAGCTGTCAGCAATTCAAATAGTTAAAGACAGTACACAGCAAAACTTCATAAACTAGCAAATATTTAATTACAATGAAATCTGTGAGTAATTGTAAGAGGAGTGATAAATACTCTCTTTAAATGTAAGCATAGCAGGCGGTTGTCTTTCTCCACAGTGTGGATTCTAAGATTAGTACCCTTGTTTTTGGAGTCCTGTTAGTGTCTGCTTTCACATCTGTCTGTGAAGTTTCTGCACCCCAAGAACTCTCTCACACTAGACATGGTCATCTTCATGAGGAGCTGGGCAGTAGGCAACATAATTCATATCCTGCTCAAGGTTACATCTTTAGATACCAGCTAATCCTTTCAATTCTGTCTGCCCTGAGTAAACATAGCATAATCAGAGATCATTAAAACCAGATATATTGCCATTACCTGTCATTTAGTAGTTCTTTGCATCCATATTTTCTACTAGTAGAAAATACTTTTCCTCAAAACTGCAATTATTTGGACAAACTGTTGGAAAGATTGAAATTTAGGGGAGATTAGAGTTCATGATAAGAAAATTCTTCTGATTCTTGGCTACGTAGCCTTTAAGTATGTTTAGCCACAGAATCTTTGTATTAATTTCTTCTGAAAGGACTTATGTAAGATATATTTCACATATGCAAATCTGAAAAAAGATTAGTATTTGCAGGATTTAAATTACTAGTCACACTGTCACATGGTAGAATCTCTAATATTTTTAGAGAATATGTTGGCATGCAAACCAAGATTTTGTTAAAAAGAAGAAAAAAAAATAGTTAAAATTTATGTGATTCTGTAATAGTGTGATTAACTTCCACTATTAGCTCTCCGTTTTGTATCACAGAGTAGATGAGTTACAAGTGCAAAAACACTATCAGTTCCCAAATCAAGGCCTACTTTGTCACTAATTTCAGCAGCTGTGGTGTATTTTGGGAATTGACTGCATACACCTTCAGAAAATGTCTGACCTTCCTCTGCAGCCCTTAAGGAAGGGCATAATTCAGTCTGCAGATGCTCTCTCAATTACCTCAGGTATGCAGAGATCACAAGGGAAGGGGAAAGACAACAGCCAAGCTCCCAAGTAAGAAACTCCTCTCCTTATAGATCAGATGCTCCTCCTCACAGCATGTAGTAGGAGCCATACTCTTACCCTTTCAGGTGAATGAGTGGGACAAGGAGAAGAGATAAAATAACCTGGTCACTAACTGGTTCTTTTCTGACTGCTTACTTATGCCACGCAGTAAGGATTTACACTCTTTTTTAATGTTGTGTTTTTATCAGTACCTCAGAGTCTTCATATGACATTCTAAAAGCAGCAACAATAATGAAGCTGCAGTTGTGAAGGTTTGGAAAAATGCCCATATTAGATCTTTAAATACTATTTTAGCAAATAGGATTTTTTTTTTTTTGCATTGTAAGACACATTTGTGATAGTAGTCTCCAAAAAACTCTGCCTGGGAGCAATGCTTCTCTAAATCAGCATTTATGAAGATGCAAGCCCTATGTGACTTGTTCTTGATATGCTCTAGCCTTTCAAGTGCCGCCACCTGACAAGTGTAATATATAGAAAATCTGAGCTTCAGACTTGCTTTCTCAGAGTTTGTTTAGAGCCATAGTCATACTACTTTGTTTGTCCTCTTAAAAATGTGTAAGGGCAGCCAGAAAAACAGAGGGAATATTGTTTACAGCATCTTTCCTGAGTCCTTTCCTTTTCAAGTACAAGATGGTCTATATTTGATTTTAAATAATCTGCTAGTCTCAGATAAATGTCTTTTCATTCAATCTATTAAAGCAAGGAGGTTTGCAATACCCTTGGCAATCCTCTGAAACCTGACTTCACCCAGACATGGCACATCTTGCTAATGCAAGTTGCTCATCTGTTTCATTTTGCCATTAAACCTTCCCTTACTTACTGTTATTTTCTTATGCAGAGCTTCTGTTAAACCGAATAGTAACATCAAAACAGAGAAGCTGCCTTGGCTGGACTCTATGTAAATAACAGAAGGAAAGTACTGCATGTCATTAATTCACAGTGAGGAATCTAAACTCAGGTTGGACAGTGATGTCTCCAATGCAAACACTGCTGGTGTTTACTAGCAGTTTATTTCTGCATATAGTTAAGTAGTTCACCTGTTCCTCCAAGCCATGACATCATTGCATGGGATGAATTGTGTGTGGGTAAGAAGAGTAGCAGCTTTTTCAAACTTAAATAATGTTCTGCTGTCCTTCATGTTGTGTCTGCAGTTTCTCATAACAGAACAAGGTGACATGATATCTCACTGTATCTTTGGTGGCTCAAGGTTCCCATGTGTCTTTGAGGCAAGCCTGCTTTTATTGATACCTTTCCTATGGGTGAATAGCAGCAGTGATTTTTTTACAAACTCCACAATGTCTGAAAATGAGCAAAATTAAAGGAACAAGAGAGGAGTGAACAAGAGCAGAGTGGCAGGTATTTATTGACGACATGATGTCTTTCATTAGAGGTGTAAAAATAAGGCTCTGGATCTTGGCATTCCTGTTGCCTGCTTTACAGGACCAAACAACCTACAGAATCCCCCCAGTTTACAAAGGACTTCTTAAACAAATTAGTCTTCACCACACTTGTAAAAGACAAATAATACCAACACACATAGCACATCCACATGAATATAAAATGAGTATACTACAATCAACTGCCTGAGATAAGAGGTGCCTACGAGACCTTCAAATAATTAGGGAGTAACCTTTGAAGTCTGCTCTTGGCTGCTACCAAAGCCTGCCTGGTTAGCTCATCTAGTTAAAGCACATCCTTCTTTCTCCTGTTGGCTGGATTTCAGAGGCTGTTTTGGCAGAAACCAGGGGATCTGCAGCATTCCTTCTTGCATCAGGCCTTAAGAAACACCTGAAATGCTGGGATGACTGCACTCCTTAGATAATAGGGGATGACTGGGCCTAGGCCTCTCATTTGTAGAGATGTTACGCTCCTCTTCGATCTGTACTTGGTTTATTTGTTAATCTAACTTGGTAACACCCTCTCTGATACTTTATCTTTCTCATGGCAGGGACAAGATGTGGGTAACATCCCAGGCTGCTGAACCTACTGTGCTTCACAGAATTATGGGAGAAGAAGGAAAGATGTACAGCTGAAGTAAACATAAGATTCCCTGTCTGCCACACCAGGAGTGTGATCACCTCACTGACAATCAAATGTCCATTAAGGAGCAGATCAAAATAGTCTGTCTCATCTTCAAAAACCAAATACTTCTGAAGACAGAACAGCAGCTGTATGAAGGAAGAACAAGAACAGAAGTGTGCCTTGTGCTCAGGTGGGTTTTACCAGATGGTAGATAGTTCTCCAACACACGTTTAAAAACTTTAAAGAGATTTTTTTGTTTTAATAATTTTAGGTTTATCTGGTTGCTTAACTGTCTAAAAGGTCTCACCAGAAATGTCTAACTGCCAGCAATTCTCAATATGTTTTCTACAGGAAATTAGGAAATTTATATAAAAAAAAAGTATTTCCAGAGGAGAACAAAAGTTTAGAAACACTAGAATTTGCTACTAAAAAAATTCCGGTCTCTGAAAACTAAATATTACTTGAATCCTTATCTTTGAAGATGGAATAAATTGCCATTCCTAGCTTATATTAATTCCTCACATCATTCTTTTTTTCTGGAACAGCTGAGGGAGTAACCCTGAACAATCCCTTAATGTAAAGCAGGGTCCTAAAACCTGAAAATTCTATGGCAGAGTACCAGGAAACTCTGTGGTATGTGTGCAACTTCTGTGGCATTGTGGGACCCTAAGTTCAGTAACCAAAAGAAGCTTTTGCTTTAGTTGAGCAGAAATCTGTCATTTGGTTAGCAGTGTGACAAAGTATCATTTTGTTGCTATTGAAACATTTTGGTTTTCAGGAATCAGCACTTTCTAATAAAAATGAATGAAAAAACATTCCACACAGAAGCGTGTTGATAGAAAATTTCAAACCAGATCATTTTCCTTACAGTATAAACTTGGTGAGTAGTGATTTAATGAAAGACACAGTCCTCCCTTCACATGGCCAAGTATTAAGGAAACACGCAGCACAAAATTTATTTTTGTAAGTCTGTATGTAGAAAGACTGGAAATACGAATAAAGTTTGGAAAGGCAAAAAAGCAAAACATAAGTAATACAATGAACACTTTAAAACAAGGAATGAGGGATTTTTGTGTCAATGTTCCCTGAATGTTGTCTGTTACCTGAAAATTTCTCAATGGAGTTAACAGTAGAAGTGGTAGTAGAGCCTGAACAGGCATTTTCATCATCTTGGTATAGAGGGGTACAACAGTAAACATCAGTGACTTCTGTATTCAAAATGTTCCATCTGTCACTAGATATGAGTGGAGCTGCACTGAAATTTAAATGTTAAGAAGATTTGAGTCTGCATACATGCAGCTTCAGTACCAGTTAAGGCATTCAAATTACTTCTTTCACTGTGTCTTATTTTTCCAGTTCTTGAGAAACTGGTCACACAGCAACTATCATTTCTGATTTGCATTTTAAAAGTCAGCATAGAAGAAGTGACGTTCTGGCCTTCATGAAGTCTTTGAGAGAATTCCCATGCATTTCAGCACTTAACAGGATTTTTAGCCCAAGAATCAAGGGCTAAATCTGAATTAAATATCTGCCTTTAAGAGGAAGAAAGTAAGGATGTTTTCAGACCTAAATTTTCATATTTTTCCTTTCTCCTGGAAGCCTGACCCAAAAACCTGTTTGGGAAATAAGTGGAA
Source organism: Cinclus cinclus (assembly GCF_963662255.1). Taxonomy (NCBI): domain Eukaryota; kingdom Metazoa; phylum Chordata; class Aves; order Passeriformes; family Cinclidae; genus Cinclus; species Cinclus cinclus. The sequence goes on from NC_085049.1 coordinate 63,498,084, forward strand.
AAAAAGGTTTGTGTATTGCCTCCTCAACTCACAGTGCTGGTCCTGTTGGTCCGGTTGGTCCCTGTCCACTAAGAGTAGGAGCATAAGATTTTGAAAGCCTGTGTTCCAGAGGGTTATGACAAATTATAAGAAAGTTGCACAGGGGCTAGCTACCTCCCCTGTGCTTGCAACTATGAATCAACAATGCAACTATGAATCTAAGTTTTATAAATCAGAAGAGCTTTTAATTATAGATAGAGTTAAATAGATTTGCAAAGATAAATTGAAACATTTAGAAGCCCCTGTCATCAAAATTAGAGTGTAAATAAGTATTGCTATCTGATCTGAGAGAGAAATTTGAGTTCATAAGGGCTTATTTAGAAAGAATGTTACTAGCTTAATTGTTCAAGCAAAATTTACCACCTACTTAATTATATACTTGTACTTCCCTTGTTGCTTCTGGGTTGTCCAGATTCCCTTCACCCCCGCACATTCAATATAAATTCTGATGACACATTTACAGATTGTAAGGGTTCCTTATTAGAAAAGAGACCTAACAAGGCTCCCGGCAGGTTTTTGGGATGTTAAAACTGTTACAGTCATTATGTAACTTTCAATGCCACTTCTGTGATCTGATTACAAATGAATGACTGCACTTTGAGAGCATTTGAGCCATCAGGAGAGTAGAATGCTAATCTTTGCTCTTCAGGAGTACTGACTGTTGTCCCAGCAGCCTTGAGTCTTCTTTATCTATTAGCAGTTCAGGAATTTCAATGCATCAGGTCATTCTCATTCCACCTGCACAGGGCAAGAAGCTCATGCCAGTTGCGACAGCACTAGAAAAGGAACATGATTTATATGATCTAGTCACCTCTGTGCACTTAACCACATTTCTGCTTCATCTCTGGCAAGAAGTCATGATGTACATCACTCAACAGCATGTTTTAGTCTTTAAAAAAATAAGAAACCTTCCATTTTCCAACACTGAGTCTTCGCAAATCAGGAAAACGTGTAAGATGGAACATGCACTGATGCTAGTTTTAAGTACTCACATAGTTTTCATACATGATGTGGAAACACTAGAAGTTTTTGTAAGAGATTAACTTACAGTGATTTATTTCATTGAAGTTTTGCATGCAAGGCATACATTACATGTTTTGAAATACATTACTGTTGAAACACTGTGAAGAGAGGATTCTCCAGATCTTCTTCACCCCTGTTGACATGCTGTTTGCCTCTGTTGCAAGCTGTTATTAGGCTGCAAAAATGCAATTATGTTTTGCATTGCACAGAATTGCATTAAATAGGATTTTGATAACTCCCACACCTTTCTGTAAACACCAGTACAAACAGTGTTTTGCTAGGTTATTTTAATTACTTTCTTTCAGTAGGGAGAGCACCCACAAATTGTTGTTTGGTTATCCTTTGCTCAATTCTTACTAACGGTGAGGAACGTGCACTGCTTCCTGTCTTTGCTCTGTACATTTTAGTACCAGCCATGGCAATAGAACAGAGGTACTTTTAAACATCCTGTCCTCTTCACTATGGCAAAATTATGTCTGTTTTTGTCACTTAGGAAACAAGCTCTTCTGGAGAAAGATAAATTTCTCTACATGACGCCTATCTGCGATCAGCCTCTTTGTCCACTGGGTGACACCAGCAGCCTATGTGACATTTGTTAGCTGCGCAAAGTGCCACAGAGCACATATCTGGAGAAGATTTAACCATAGAGCTGCTCTTTTCTGGGTAACACTAGGAACATTGTCTTTCCTCTCTGGTGGAAAAATGAGATAAATTAATAAGAAAACCAAAATGCAGGAAAAAAACTAAAACATCTTCCAAACCTACTACATGTAGTTTACAAGGCTGAAGGAGACAAAGTGAGAAAATACTCCATAAAATACACAATGAACTGAAGACCTGTTGTACAAACTCATTAAGAGGACATGCTTGAAAATTAATGACCCACAGCTGATGAAAATGATTGTGAAGAGCTCTGAGTATCTCAGGTAACAAATTACTGACATGCAGTTTGATTCTGTCCTGTGTTACCTTTTTTGCATTCCCATATGGAAATAATTTATCGGTTTTGAAAGAAAGATCATGAAAACATGCAATTTTTCTGGCTGATAAACTGATTAATCCTTAGAACAACTTACAAACTACTTTAAAAATAATTTAAAGACATTCTCATTTATGTGCAACAGTTTGTTTTTGCTGTTGATTTTGTCATTTTCACTTTACCTGTAATTCACTGCTACCAGTACATGCTCGATGTCTGTCCTCCTCTGATACAGATCCAAACAAAAGATGCTTGAGGAGTAAAACCTAAAACCTAATCAGCCTGTCAGCATGGTCTTAATTACTTGTTTTAAAAGCTGAATGGTAAAGGCAAAGTGGCTGGTTCTTTTGCTTCAACAAGAAACTAACTGTTGTTTGTGGAAGAATGGAGTTTGTTTTTAGAAGGAATGTGTTAATAATCCTTCCTGTCAACACTCCTGTTGTCTCTCAGATGGTAAATAATCAGCCCATGAGCCTATTTCACCTGGTTACCATTCCTATGGCCTTTCAGCTGATAGAGTGAACATCCCATAGAAACTGAGCTCTTTGCTGTTTCCAGGGGATATTCAACCCATCTTCAAGCAATTCCCAGACAGACTCACCCAGCTATTCCTATGCTCAGCTGGAACAGCTTTAACCTACCAAGAGCAGTAATAGCTCAGAACAGTTTCCCAGGACTGGCTTGTTACACTTGCCCAAAGCCATACTGCAGGATACTGACAGTCTCTGAGGATAGAAAGGCACTAAGGAAACCTGCCAGAAGTAGAGCTCCAGCTGTCCCTGTGTTACTGCATACAGTAGGGATTTGCAAATACCAGAAGAAAGGTAAGAATTTTCAAATGCAACTCTGCCAGAAGTTTTTCACAAGTTGGAAAGGGTCACAGTTATTTCCAGAGCAGCTCAAAAACAAAGTAATAAATAATATTCAGAAGTTCTGGATTCTAAAATAGACTATGGTACTTTTCTGTTGGACAGCAGCACAGCCTCTGCTGAAGATCTGGGACTGCCCTGGTTGCAGTTTAAAAGTAATAGTCATAAAGAATGAAGTCACCACATTTCGGGTAGACTACAACTCCCCTTTTCTGTATTTCTGAAAAATTTGTCATGTGCCACAGATGACAAAATTTCAGGTCACACTCGATTGTCTGGAATGTTCAAAGCTTGTTACAGACAGCTCCAGAAGCATTGTGCAATACTCGCTAATTGATAATCAGTTGGTGTATGAAATTAGTAGTCAGCTAGTCACCAAGTGCAGAGTAATTTACATGGGGAAAAAGAAACAGAATTATTCATAAAGATGCAAAATGGATACAATAGCTTTTAACACTGAAGTAAGAGATCTAAGACATTCACTGACAAATCCCTGAAAACTTTTGATCATTCTTTATAATGCAAGCACAATTTTAGTCAAAGGGTAAATAAAACATTCTTGAGATTCTGGTACACAGCACATGACTGTCTTCACCACATCTCAATAATGGATATAAATATAGAATGACTGTTCATCTAATGAAGGACTAAATAAGGTAGCTTACAAAAGAGGTTAAGATGAGATAAGAGAGAGCTTTATAAAGCAAAAATGGTGTGGCAAAGGAATAAGAAATAATTATTGATTGTTTCTGAATGCACAGAATGATCAGACACACCAAGGAAGAGATAAACAGCAGATTTCAAACAAAAGGATGTTCTTTTTCTTACAGCACATCATTAAATCGTGGAACTCTTTGCCACAGGATGTTGCGGAGGCCAAAAGTATAAGTGTGTTCAAAATGGAATTAGATACATTCCTGAGGGCTGGCTATGTTGGCAGCTGTGAAAAGTGATGGCCCAGACACAGCTTTTGGTTGAGAAAATCCCTCAATTGTTAATCCCCTGGTAATTGAAGTGCCCCGAATTGTTAACTGCTTATGGCTGATATGGATCACAAAAAGTTTTTCTTTTAAATGTTCCTTCATTCCTCCCCCAGTTACCAGCCAGTCACAGGGATAGCATGGTGGACAAGTTAAATAGTATAATCCTGCACATCTGTTTTCAGACCAGTATGTGCAAGGATGTTGCTTTAATTGGGATAAAATTTTAGGATTAGGGAGGAAAATGCACAGAGTTCATGAGAAGAAGGTTCTTTACCTCTGAAGTCATCCTTGGCAACATGTATCAAACAATTTTGTATATATTTTAATTTGTAAAGCCTCGATGAAGCAAAACTAATGTTCCCAGGAGGGGAAGGTCTCTCTCAAACTGTGTAAAAGATTAAAAAACCTACTTTTACCATTAAAAACCTAATTTTACATACTTTCTTCTAGAGGCAGATAACTAATTTCCTCTAGTCCTTGGAATTTCCTCAGATGATCAGGGAAAAAACCCCTTCAAAAGGAAACACAATTGTCTCTATGTCTAATGATTTAAAAGGCTACTCCTAGTACACTTAGGACAGAGTCCATCCTTAATTTCCTACTAAAATTATTGTTCAGCTAAATAAATACAAGTAAATTTAAGAGAAGGGATTAATGGCCTCAAAAAAAAGAAAAAAGAATTATGTTCAAATTTTAATGAACATGTTAAGCAAGAAGGAAATGCTGTATGATATTAAACATTTGCCTTTAGACAGCTTTCTATATAGTCTCTTACATGCCTCAAGGAAATGGTTTTACAGAAGCATCACAATAACATAGTTGCTCCCAGGGGCAGTTGTTTCTCCTGATTGTGGCATGTACTTCCTGCCATATGGACAATCCAACTCTCTCCCCCTGCCCCCATCTAAAGATCTTCAGCCAGGACTTAATTCCTGTGCTTTCAAAATGTTAGGGAGCTTTGTGTTTGAGGGACAGGCAGCAGAAGGGAACCAACATTTTATTTGCAAGAAGTGGCTTTTCAAAAGCATTGTTTGTGATGAGTTAAAATAACCTCCAAACACCAAACATTCCTGCACTTCTGTTTCCCATGGGATTTTCATTCCTCTTTTTTCCAAAGTAGATGCCTTTTCTGTATAGTTTACAATTTGATAATCATGCACTATTTGTGAAGAAATGAACCCTACAATAATAAAACATGGTATGCTTACATGCATGCATACGCACATGCAAAACACAGTGCTGTTCCAGTTTAAGAGTGAACTTAAACCAAGATACATCTTTCCCCCATCAGTGCCATACTGCATGGAACAATGTTAAAATACTGTGAGAGGTGGCTGAGGGGCACTGGCATTAAATGCTTAAATTTTGAGATGTATAATCATCTCTGGGTGTAACTGACTCACCTCTACCAGCACAATTCTCAACAACTGCATTTTCCAGTTTCTGGAGCATGTCAAACTGACACTGTGATGTGATGGAGACAGGAGAGCAACTTGAAGTCTAACCTATATCCCTGGGTTTGGAAATGTGTTCCTGTGCTTGAAGCAACAAGGGCTGTGAAAGTTACTGACACTTAGTGTTTACTTAGTGTAAGCACGGATGGATTTGGTCCATTAGTCCCGATTCTCCGTTTATCACAAATAATGACAGAGGCCTCTCCAGTAAGCAGCAGAGTGCCTGGTTTGTGCCACTGGCAACCTGCTAAGTGTGAAAACCAGCCACAAGCTCACCTAATGTGTGAGGAAGCTAGAAGAGGAAAAATGAAAAGATAACAAAGCAGGAAGAGGAGAAAGCTTGCCCTCAGTAACACCTGCTGCATTTGCCATTAGCGGTGAAATCCATACACACCTATAAATAGACAGCTGTGGGGAAATCAGCAATCCAAGCATAGATGCAAAGCCAGAGATGAAGAGGAGGAGAATCCATGGATTTTCTCTCCCAAGATATGAATATGTACCAAACTCCCATAAGAGGTAAGGTGACACCAGTAAGACCTTAACGAGTCCCAAACTTCCCCATCCCCAGCCAGTGTTCTGCATCCCCAGCATGCAGGTTTGAGATGGGAAACATAAAAAAGATTTCATTAAACCCACTGTTAACTTCTCATTGCCGTTCCTACATGAGTCTAGGTTGAAAATATGGAGACAGCATACTGATAAGGCACAGTACTGGTTGTACCAGCCAAGCTAATTTATCAGCATGAGGAACATTACAGGTGAGGTTTTCATGACACTTTTCCCTTGAAAAATAGAGTACTGCCCTGAAAAAGGTGAGGGAAAGTTACACCAATTCTTTTAATTTCAGCTGATTCTCAGGATCCAAAACTCATTGAAGGAAGGCTGGATTCTGTAATTGCATTTGCCTTCCAGCCTTGCCAGCTTCTTAAGTGCACTTATTGTGAGACAGGCTGAATGCTCTGAGCTGGTTCAGCACCTTATCAATAGCATGGAAGGAATTCGTGCCAGTGAATTTGATTTTTCTGGATGGAAGAATTGAATGGGAATATTCTGAGAATACAGTTAAAAATAGTTTCTGCATTTTTTGCTGCAGATAGTCAAGATGACAATGTTTTCAGTAATTTTTCTCCAGTAAAAGTAATGCTTAAGAAATAAGCCCAGTATGTAGAATGCTCTGTTTATACAAAGAATCTAACAATATACACATCAACTCTTTTGTCAGTTTTATGGTTCATTAAAGAAATTTTGAAAAGGCCAGTCAGGAACTTAGAGGGAAATCTACTCTGCTTCTACTCTTGGTTTCTTTGATTGAGAATGGCATTTTGTTTATTTTGTGGTGATAGTGTACTTGTTTGCTTATTAAACCATTACATTATTCACTATCTCATTCTAAATTATTCAGCCAAACAGCCATTAATCAATAACGAATTTTTGTTACTATCACCCTATAGAACAGTTGGTTTTCAGTTAGGTCTTTAGGCAAACCTGTAACAACAGTTCTCGACTTTCTCCATAGTCTAGAAATAACCTGAAGAGGTCATCAAGCCTTGCTGTTTTTACCAGTACAAAATCAACTATGTCAGTGGCATTACAAATACAAGAAATGTTACAGTCCTGAAAGAGTTCTAGACCTCTACAAAACAGATCTTTAGACTTGAATTGATTTTCTAGAGTCTTTCACAGCCCCTTAAGATAAACAGGCACTTTCACCATGGATTTTATCTCCTTCCAATGTACAGTGGAAGTGGGTCAACTGAATCACATGCTGGAAATGCCTGTTGCTCTCCTGTGGGGTTCAGCCTCAGATGAGTTGTAATCCACTCTTGATGGTTAAGCTGTTTGTGAAGACTCGGTGATAGAGAAGCCACAATATCTTTACAAAAATACATCTGAAGGCTTTATTCTCTTATTGCTTGGCAGTTTTTCCTATCTAGTTTTAGTTCCTACAGTTAAAACCTGTTCTTTGTTGCTCTGTTTACATAGACATGGAGGACAGACTATTCTTTCTCTTTCTGTAGTATATCATATTTTTATGTCCTTTTCTGTCTCCCATCACTCTACTCCTGCACTTAGTCTTCATATTTGTATGCTAAACAAGCCCAGGTTCTGCAACCCTTCTTTATTGGTCATATCTTCCTGAGCTCTGGCCATTCCTCTTGCTTTCCTGCAGATTCATGCTGGTTCATATGCATTTGGCCATTCCAGCATTGATGAACTTACAAGTTATACTTTCTGTTTCCTAGGTTAGATTGCTATTCGCACACCCCATGATTATTAAAAGTTTTATGTCATCATCACCAGCACAGATAATCTATTACGTGAAAAGCAAAGCTCAACTATCTTATTTGTACATTACTAGCCCAGGAAGGGTGGTACTACAAACCCAAAGAGATAATGAAGCTTTCATTAAATGTATTTTAGCTACAGTGATTAAATTTAAATAAACTTCAGTATGAGCAAATCTTTTTTAATTGAACATCTGAATGTGCATACACATACACATATGAATTTGTCCAGTTGCTTCTCTAAGGAGCAGTTTGAATCAACAGAATTGTTTTTATGATAAGAGCATGTGAAGTCTGGTAATCCACATGAAATATTCCTTGACAGAAGGAAGAAGGAAATTAACCTCAAGAATGACCGTCTCGGTCAAAAAACGCTAGGGAAAGAGAATTTGTGATAACTTGAAGACAGCCCTAATTGACTTCTTTAGTGAGCAGAAGCACACATAAGAGGAAAAGTATGGGCTGGGCTGGGCTGAACTCACAAAACCCCTACTGTGCATTGCTTAATGTCTGCATTTAATATCTCAAAGTTCCCATTCTCCCAAAGGTTAAAAGAAATCAGGATGAAGATATATATGCTTATAAAACCAACCTACTGTTGCCAACAATAAAACACTTTTTATTTTGACTTTTTTTTTTTTTAATGTTCTGGCATATTACTGCACAGAAGTTCAGAATTTCATTAGTATTAAAGTTCATCTTTGACCTTTCACCTTTTTATGTGGAAGAATTAGTCAGGGAGAAAAAAACATTCCTTTTTGCCCTGGCTTGCTTATTATGACTCTCACAAGAATTTCAGTCTGGGGCTATTTGCCAGAACTATGTTTAGCTTTGAGAGGAGAAAAAATTCCGCCACCACCCCCCCCCCAACAAATGCCACCATCCAAATTTATCTCTCAGCTTTTACTAAAGACCTGGGGTTTAAAACACTCTGGATTAAATTTATCCCAGTAGGAGTAAAAACTTTGCTATGCCCGTTTATACTTACTGAGAAAAGTTGACCTTGAGAGCTGCTTGCTATTTTGCTTACTCTTCTTATTTTATAAGTTCCTGGTGTTTTAGAGGTGAAGGAAGCCAGAAAGATATCTTGTAGAAGGTAAAATTTTTACTTATGCCATAAAATACCAGCCTCTGATAGTCATGTGTTACAGAAACTTGAAAAACAGTGGAAAACTTTGACTGGTAACATTTACATACTATGCAAGCAAAGCAAAGCTTCAAGCATACTTGAATTTTATGCTTGAAGGCACAAATTGATTACTTGTGGTGGAAAGAATAATGAAATTCCTCCATGTCATAACATCATAGAATCAACCAGGTGAATTGTAACGGAAAGGGCTACATTCCTATGACAGCCATGGTGATTGCTAGAGGCAGCCTTCCCATTTATAGTCACATAGAAAAGTCTCAGTGCATTGTGCATTCATGTATCAGATCATTTTTGGAACAGAGGAACCTACCCCCTCTATCAGCCTCTTAATTTTGTACATTTATGGACCACACATATCAGAGAACAGCAGTTCTGTTTGCAAATCACTCCACAGGCAATCCCACAGTGGCAGAAAGTTGCTTCCCTATCTGCTTGTTATCATTTCCATTGTTAGCCACACTGAAACACTGTCAGAGCTCTAAATGAAACAACACAACCAGTGTGCACTCCACCACGTTTTAGCAGTAGGATAATGTCCATGGTTATAAAGCCAACATGGGAGCAGTGTTGGGGCTTCCTCACCCACGTGGTAGTGAAAGGTTCAGTTGGACAACACTACATGTGAAGACCAAGCCAAAGGGCAAATCCCTGGTGTATGGAACAAAGGCAGTGAGTGGCAGTTGGAAGTGGCTGGAGGTTTCTTCTGATGTTCTCTGTGCTCCCACCATAGGCAAGGAAAGAACAATCAGAACTGAAGGAGAATTATAAGAGAGATAGAGAAATAAGAGACTGGATAACCTGTGTAATAAAAACAGGATTGGGAAGGGGAGGGAAGGGGAAGTTATGGGAAGCAGGATGAGGCATTATCAAAAAGAAAAAAAGCAGGGAGAGAAATAGTACAAGATACAAGGAAGAGAATGAAATAAGAATAGGAAAATCAAGAAAGAGTAAGGAAAGTTAGAATAAATGAGTAAGAATTTGCCTTAAGGGGAAGAAAACAGGCATAAAAAGGTCCATGTAGCCAGAGAATCAGTAGCTGAAGCCAAGTGCTAGTGTAATTTCCACTTGCTGATGTACACTCAAAACTGTACCCCAAGGAAAGCTTATAGGATTCCCTTTGTTATGATGCTGACACAGCTCCCAGTCGTGAATTTAAACAAGATGACAGAGAAATGAGGACCTTTGCCATAATTTGACACGTATTACGTTGATGTATCTGTTCATCACTTCCAAATCTGAGCTGCTCTGCAGATTTATTTACCTCTCACACAGGTAAATAAAGCTCTTCATAGTAATAAGGCTAATACTGCTCAACTGAAAGAAAAATGTTTCAGTTTTGAATAAAACAATGCTACAATAATTTTTGCCTATGAAACTGAAAAATATATGATACATTTTCTTCCCTTTTCAATTACCCATAAGTAAAAGCAGTGTTCTATGTTATGTTCATTACTGATATATTACAGATCAATGAATAATGGTATGAGTGTAAGATGAAGGCAATTCAGCTGTCCTCTGCATTTCCTTCTAATGAATAATACATTGATTGTTGCTTGAATATGCATTACCCTGAAGTATTCATGGAGTCCTGCAAGCTGAGAGCTTCCCTGAAGTTAGGCAGAGGTTTCACACCAGGAACATCCCACAACACAAGTAGCTCTGGATAGGACATCAGCTTAAATGATCCTTCAAATTCAATTCAGCCGATTTTCTCTAAAACAGAGACTCCTTTACACTGCCAGAACAATGACATGGGCCTTCATGTCAGCTTAAATCTGGCCCAACTATGTCTCTGACCGAGAAAAGGCTATTGCTGTCACCTTCCTAAATCTTGTTTCTAGTATTTCAGCAGGCTTTTCCTCAAGCCTTAAGTCTGACATCATCCATATGTTATATCTGTGTGGAACAGTCTTGGCAATATGTTGGAAAATTATTTCTCTTATTTGAACTTGCTCTGGTAATTTTGAATCTGGGGACATAGACTAGTGTGTAATACTGTGACTAAAACCCAAAGTGAATAGAAACACTCTAAAAATCCAGAAGGCTGCCTCCTTTCATTTGTTGACATCTTACTACAAAATGCATCATTAACCCAACTTGTTTAAGAATTCTAGCACAAAACCTAATTTGACTTTTAACTCATCCATTTTGTTGAGAATGTCATGATTTGATAGTAATCTATAAATACTGGCTTCAGGAAACATTCAGATGGTTGAGACATCATGAAATTCACTTCAGAATCAAAATCGAGTTCAAAACTGTGGAAATAAGAGTTAGAAAATGTTTCTGGATCTTTCTGAACAGCTCTGAATTAGGTTTAGTTTTATGGTTCACTTTTCTAGGGAGAGAGAATTGCTAAAGTTTCAGATTTTGCCCACATTTTGAAAACTTGGGGCTTTGAATATCAAGCCTAGTTAATTCCTATAGGTTTATAATCACTTGTCAAAATAACATTGGTCACCTTTCTCCTCTAAAAAAGCTTCCTAAAAGTTACAGCATTTAAACAGGAAAGTTCATTGGTATTTACAAAACTTTAGGAGCAGGATATCCTACTTTACTCCTTTTGGTAAAACACAAATCAACAACAACAAGAAATAAAAGAATAATATTTTGTTTACATATGAAGAGAAAACCCAAAGAAACAGTTGTTTTTTCCTATATCTAAGGTAGTTATCTGTGTTCATCTTCAAATATGTCATATTATGACACAACTAAACTGGAATATTACCAGGATGGATAGTGGGTTTTGATAGTCCACGAAGAAGCATGCAAAATGTTGTTTTGTACACTCCCATATACTCTCTGGAAATCTTGGAAGGACTGGAAGAATCTGAGTTCTATTTTTTAATTCTTAAGTAAAATATTTTATACAAAAAAAGTCATGAAAGGTGAAAGCTTAAAGCCATAATAAAATTGTAAGTCAGGCTACCTAACAACCCTTTTGTTTTTCAATCTATCATCTTCATTTAGAAAAAGAGGTTACTCTTGCCAATTCAGTATTTCTTTTGTTCTCTTCTTTGGCAGATGTACATCCAAGGAAAGCTGCTCTTTGCCAACTCTATTATCAATGGATACAGCCAATCTACTAAAGACCTTAAAAATAGCTAAGACAAAGAGTGATTATCACACGAGTTACTTCCAAGTGATTTCACATTCAGGTGTTTTACTTTCCATCAGCATTGGTTTTAATAATTTAATTTTGAGATCTTTGGCTTCTTTGTTTCATTTCTTAAAGATAATGCGCTATGACTCAGAGCAGCAAGTACAGCAGTCTCAGTATCAAAGTACTTGGACACTTTTGGTGTGTTTACAAGTTCTCCATCTTGTATATCCCTTCCTGTCCTATTCAACAGTTTGAACTGTCTAAACCCAGCTGTTGAGTCACAGAGTCTTTACTGGTAGTTACTGTCAAGGAGGAAACAAGAAAAGAGAGGAAGGTCTTGGGCTCATCCCATTTCTTCTGTATGTCTGACCAAGACTTAATTGTTTTATGGGCTGTTATATTTACATTTTGGCGCTAGTCATAAAAATTTAATTGCAATTAAAAAAGCAATTACTTTAGCCAGCTGTCTTCTAGCAGTTAGCTTCTTCATTTCATTAATAGTTGCAGGGAGGCTTTGGAAATATAACCTAGAGAAATAGCAGGGGATGGTCAAATACCTCACATCCTCATACTGAGTGTACAGCTCCTGGAGGGAGCATTCCCAGGAGCTAAAGCATGTGCTGCAACAGTTGGCTCTCTCATAGAAGTTTTCAAAGCAGAAATAAGGCAGGAAAAGGAAATAATTGCAGTTTCTGCAATTTATTTACTACATGGCTTTTGGGAACCATATAATTATTTTCCATTTAAAGCTGATGCAAGTCAGTAATCAAACTGAAACTTCTGAGTGCCTGGAATGAATGCAAAACTCACTGTTTTCCGCTCTTGATTTGACCAGTACATAATGCAGGCAATGATGATGATGATGATCTATTAAGCTACTGTTAATAGCTAAGAAGCAGGTAATAACAGTGACAACAAAGAAGAACACAGAATATGTGCCAAAGTGAATTGTGCAGTCTTGTACTGAGCTGCTCTCAACTAGCTTAGACAGGTCATGAAAAGTCTCTGACTTCTTTTCAACTTAACAAAACAATCTGTTTCATTTATATCGAACAATGGCACATATTATAGCTGCAGTCCATTCATCTCTGAAGGAAGCTTGTCACTTCATGGGCACACAAAACAATTATTGGAGTGGTAGAGAAGTCAGGGATTAAATGTAACAGATAATTAACAGTAGCATTTTCAAACATGTTAATTACTGGCCTATCATGCTTTCTTGATTGAAGTCTGGACAGATCAGCTTTAGGCTGGGTGTTTTGCAAACACTTCTGTGAGTGATTGAAAAGGTTACACTGGCCTGTGGAATTCCTTGTGCTAGTTCTTCTCTACACTAGAATTTACGTTAATATTTTCCACTGTGACATCATCCATAAATGCAACTTCAGAAGCAAATAGCAAATGTATGCAGTTGCAGAGACAGGCATTTGCCTAATCTAAACCTACATATAACCCATGTGAGGTGTGGTCAGAACCAGCATGGTTATTCTACATGTGTGTTTCTGCTTCTTCCTACCAAAACACCATGACAAGAAATCCTTAAATGGACTGGCACATTCCATGGGGTTCTTTCATGCAGAGGTGCAACTTTGGCACAGGAATAGTTTTAATGAAGGAGAGGGTGGTGAAGAGTCTGTGTGAAAACCAAGGCTAGGTGAGATAACTATTTCCACATACTTGACCAAAATTATAAAGATGGTGCTGAGATGAGATTAACTTCATCTTTAAGTTTCCAAGAGCAGAAGCTTTTGGTACTTTCCCATCTTGCCAGATGATCTCCTGGCCTCAAAAATTGCTGGATACTCAACACACAGGTACATGTGCATGTTCTGTTCACTTCCTTTCTTTTAATACCTTGTCCACTGTACAGGGTCTTTGAACTCTTTCCTCCTGCATACCATTCTGTGGGGAAGAGATCCTAATGAGATCTCCAGGTTAGGGAAGATACTGCACTGCTAAAAAGTAATTAACATCAGTGAAACACCGAAAATCTTGCTTTTCACTGGGAGGATAAAAAAACCACTATAATTTCTCTATCTGTTCTTGGAGTGATTTCTTGTGAGACAGCATTTTCTTGTTTGTAAATCCGCTGTTTCTTTAATGGATGTAAGCAAACAGGTCCTAACCTGCATTCATTTTTTTACTCTTCATTTACCTGTAAGATGAATTACGCATGGAGATGGCACAGATAACTAACTGACTGGCTTAAGTTGACAGCCATATTTCTAGGAAAAAATAGCCCTTGGAGTCCTCTTCCAAATCTCTCCTCCAAATTTGCTTCCCTCAGGAAGCCCACCAATATCTTAGCAAATGGAAGCAAAAACAATGGTCTGCAAGACTTACGGTCTTCATCATTCAGTACATTTTTTGTGTCTTGTCCATTTGTTTGTACCTTTGGGAGTCCCATTCCAGGTTTCTTCTTTACTGTATTATAAAAATACAGACTATGCTGCAAAATTAAGCTTAATAAAATAAAACTGATTACATGTTGGGATCTGTGGAACAATATAATATAAGTCTGAATGATTGGTTTTTTAGGACTGGTCTGGATCCACCTCAGGCTGACCCACTACACTAGATCAGGTTACTTGATATGGTGTGAGTACTTCCAATATGAAACAGCACAGTAGAAGGATGAGAAGAACAGGTTTTAATGAGAGAAAGAAGAAATACAGCCGTACAACTGATACAAAAAGTACACAATATAACACAAGAGTCTAATAAAGTAGCAGAAAAGTTGAGAAACAGGAAGAAAGTTTCAGATGGTTGAAGAAAGAGGTTTGCTCAAAAAGATACAATCTTAAGTCTTCATAGATATATATACATTCTTGGCAGTATAGGAAACATACAGTTCTAACATAGAAAATACTGACTGAAGTGGTAGTATCAGTTCCTGAAGAATATTTGCATATGGTACATTATGAAGTATGCACACAGGCAATTTAGCATTCAAGAAGTATCCAATAAAGGACAACATTATGGATTCCTTTTTGGTAGACACAAATCTCCTAACAGCAGCATTTGGTTCTGTTCAGTATTCAATATGAAAACAAACAGACAAACCTGAAAACAGCAAACATTAAGCAAAACCTTTTGCACAATGAATTATGCACCAATTTAGTAGCAAGATCCAAAAAATAAGAAAAACTACTCCTGCCTCACCTCTTGCCTTTCATGACCAAATAATTTCCCTTCTTCCCAGTAACCTTTTACCTTGGGGATATGAATTAGGTGAGAGTGGGTCATACCTAAGTGAAAAGAGTGGTCAATAGCTGTTAACCCTAAAACCAAATCAGGGAATGTTTGCAGGAGGATGTGTGCATCAGCCACAGCTCCTAACAGCGGTAGAACGCAGCCTTTGATAAGTTCTGATATAAAAGTCTAAGCATTACCAGGGAACCAAAAAGCTCCAGATAAAAGGAGCCACTGTCCTGTTGCTGCTCTTTTGGCACTTTTGAAGCCTACAAAGGAAGTCTGTCTCTTAGGAGTCATACACGAGCAGAACATCTCCTAAAGCAGAGCACCTAAGCCCCATTCCTGCATTAAAGATCTACCTGCTACCAGTATCCTCAGCTGACACATTATTTTTTTCCTAAAGTCCCACCTACACAGGCATTTAGGTGATGCTAAAAAGGGTTTTGCCAACAGTTGCCACAGCACAGAGGTCTCTCAAGGATGATGGCATGGGACAATAGGAAGCATATGACATGCAGAAAAACATTGTTTTCTTCAGTCATCACCTATTCAGAAAAGAGTAACCAGTGTTCATTACTAAAGTGCTTGTACACAGTAGTCAGCAAAAAATACTGAAGAAACTGTTGCCAGGATTGCTTAAAATTAATTTGATCCTCAGGATCAAAGTGGAATTATAAATAAAGTTCTGCATAAAAAAACAAGCCAAGTGCTCATACAGCATTTTTGCCTCCTTGTATAAGCATTCTCTATTCCATTAAATCATTACTAACTGGAGGATGGATAAGCCACATCCACTACACCTAGGCAACTGTTGGGGATACAGAATAAAGAGAAAAAAAAATAGAGGCATTAGTGAGGCAGAATTTTATTACAGATGCTGAAGAAATATGCTGAAGCAAGACTTTAAAAGTGGTTAGCATTATAGTTGAGAAAACTACTTCTGAAACTGAGGAAACCCAGGCACAAATTTTAAAATAGCTTAAAAATAATCCTGGTGATGTACATGATTAAATATGTAAAAAAGACTTTAGGTCCTGATTCATATCCATGGGGAAAAAGAATGGAGGTAAATGAAAGTACAAAAAGAGAAAGAAAATAATCTGGGAAAATATCATAGGCAGCAAACCCTATCCCAACAAAATGTCAGCATCCAGGAATGTCTTCCTGCTACTGCCTACATCCAACCCAGAACTTGAGTTCTTGGAGCCCCAGCACAGCCAGCCCCCACGCTTCATACCTGCTTTAAGGACCTGCTGATCTAAACCTCCTTGAGGCTGATCAAATGAACCGTATTTAAAGCAGCATCAGCAACTGGCAGGGCAGGTGCAGGGAGGCTCCACAGAGCTGAAGGACATGAGTTTTCAGTGCAGTGGAAGGAAGGAGACTGACTTCACACAGAACTTAAAGGAAGAGATGTAGAGATTGATTACACACAGCTTGAGACAGCAGCACCAAGTCTTTCTGTTGAAATGAAACGTAGATAAAATAGAAGCTTTTTAAAAAAAAAAAAACTGCTGAAGACTACCAGTCTGGTGAGGATTTCCTGTCTCCACTGGGACAAGAAATTGTGGATCCTTCTTAGTGCCTGCAAACTTCAGAATGTATCATGTGTTTTCTCTCTGTAGCCCTGCCAGAAGTCTCTTGCTGCAGTTTGTTCTTTTGAACATTTCCTCTTACATTTTAGCTCTCATTTACTAGCCAGTTAAGCAGCAGCTTATCAATATTCTTTTCTTTCCCTTCCCTGTGGTTCCCTGGCAGCAGCCTTTAGGCCCTGCTTTGGGAAGTGCCAAGACTTAGCAGGCAGGAGATGTTGAGGAACATGTATTTGTTTACATGTTTAAGACAGGGCAAATGGGCATGCAGGCACTCAGAGCAGCTCAGGTGCAGTGCTTGAAATGTGAAAACTAAGTGAAGCAGCTCTTCTAATAAATGATGTAAAATCAGGTTTGAAATACTTCCGCACAGTCTGCTTGGTAGAATACAATTATTTTGCCTTTGGATAGCAAGAATTAAGTTTTTGTTTACCTTTCAAGTAAATAACTGGATCGTTTGATATGAGAAAAATAACACCTCTTTGCTAGAAAAGCCTTGCAGTGGGAGTGCCTGGCAATACACATTTACATCATGAAGGGGTGTGCGTGTGTATACACACACACACACACACACACACGTATATATTTATAAAGCTTATTCAAACCCCTTAAATTAAGAAATAATTTGTTTATGCTCCTCAATAAAAATTCAAAATGGTTAAATTCAGGGAGATTTAGTAATACTTGTATTCTGAAAACACATGCTCTTTACCAGTGGGAAAGGTTTAAGCACAACTGCTAGATCTCAGCTCAAGATCAGGCAGCTGTGGAGCCAAAGCACGTTGGCACAGCAGCTGTAAATGTTAGCCATATTCAGCTCCTACTGCTGAAAGCAGCAAGCTTGTTTAGGGGAAGGCAGACTCAGCCATGACTGTGCCAGTCTCCTGTGGGAAAGAACAATAAGGCTTATGACATGAGGAACGTATGTTCGAGGGTCAGTCTTGCTAAGGAGGCATTACCATCTCATAATCATTAAGGAGGGAAGGAAATTCCTGGCAGTGAATGGTCTGAAGTCCAGGAAGAAATAGGAAGCCAGGTTGAAATGTAGATTAAAGCTTCCTGGAAGGAATGTCAGGACAGACATTGCACCAGCCCTAAGAACTCTTCTATTTATGAGTTTCTGACTAAGAATGCACAACAGCACCTTGGTGGAGATTCCCTCTAGCCTATCATTTCATAAAGTTTAGACAAAGGCCTTAGAAATAAAGGAAAAAAGTGGCCAAATTCCTCAGCAGTTGGCAACAGAATACTGGACAACCGTAGAAGGCAGCTAAGAGGGAAGAGAGAGACAATCAGAGAAAAGGGCAGACACAGTAAAAACTGGAGCTTTGAAAGACTCCTGCAGAGTCATTGCACCTAACTCGGCACTCCCATGGTCACCATCTCAGCAGAACCCTTTGCAGAAGTGGTCAAACCAGAAGAGCTTCTCCAGCCTAGGCCTCATCTTTTGCAGTTTGGCCACTAATGTTTAAGTTTCTGTTGGGGATAACTTAGCTGGTGCATTACAGATAGTCCCATAGGTGAGAAACAAACTATAAAATCCTCCCCAGTTGGTTTGTGTGGCATATGAAAAGGAAAGGTGAGAACGAAAAAGTTCACGAGTGTTATTGCATATGGCATGGATGCTGCAATAGAGAAAGACAGACAATAAACCCAAAATGCTCGTGAAGCATCCTGTTCCTATTTAGGTTTCACTCAGCACTGCTCTGTGATCACTGCAAGCTTTGCAGACCTTAAGCACACAGGTGCCTGCAGACCACCCGTGAATACCCATTCTGGGACATGAAAAACTTGGACTACAATGTCATACTGAGCAGTGCAGGAACAGCCAACATGAACTTGTTTAAATTTCACCAGCTGTGCCTTTGGATGAAAGATCTACAGGGTTTGTAGACTTCTGGCTTTTATCCCATAATATAGTTAAAGGCTATTATTATTATTATTATTATTGAAACACAGATATCAAACATTGTAAATAGCCTACACTTAATGTGCTTCTGTTGAGATCAAATGCATGATTCTCTGTCAGTAAAGGCTACTGAAGATATTAAGCACTGATGTTTCTCTTTTTGTTTGTTTAGGAATGGACCTTTCTTTAATAGCAAAAAGTAACGGAAAGGATTGGTCACCCTCTTTTGGAAATCTGAGATTATTT
This sequence comes from Cinclus cinclus, assembly GCF_963662255.1. Classification (NCBI taxonomy): domain Eukaryota; kingdom Metazoa; phylum Chordata; class Aves; order Passeriformes; family Cinclidae; genus Cinclus; species Cinclus cinclus. The sequence continues at coordinate 63,516,914 of NC_085049.1, forward strand.
TCAGTTCTCATCCATGCAGCTGGAGAAGGTCAGGAAGCAACCTTTAAATATTAAGATCGGAGCACAAACCAAGCCAACTAATGGCACTTTATTTTGGAACCTTGTACTAGAATTGCAGTTATTTTTAAAATGCTTTAAAATGTTTTTCCGTAAGCCAGAATTACTTATAAAGAGCCAATATACACCAAGAGTGTGGTTAAATTTGAGCTGCTATACATTACTGTTTCTGTTTTGACTGTATGCTCCCCATTATGGTGCCTGCCTTCTGTTTCAGTTCTCAAGTGAGAAAGTCACTGCACAACTCTAGATCTAGTTATTCCTGTTACAAATACATGTAAAAATAATTTGTATGTTATTTTAAAATGTGAACCTCTTAAGAGTGGTGGTAAAGAGAGAGGACCATGGGTGTCAGAGGGTCCACAAGGATGAAACAAGTAAGTAGAAAAAAACATGCACAACAATTTCATTTTTATTGGCAGTATCATAAATATTTCCTAGAAACTTTGGGGAATAAGACACAAATGGTCTTGGGCAGCCTAAGCCTCAAGAACAACAATAACAAAAAGAATCAAAATGAGTGAGGAAAATAATGAGTGGCATCATCCTCATTAGGATTGAGGAAGCCAGTTGCAAGTTAAAGCATGGATGCACTTCCAGTCCTATCCATATCCTGAATCACTGAGTGGTTATGAAAGCCAGCCTAGAAGAGACACTGGGATTTCATGGCCATGAAGTGATTTAAGATAGAACTGCATCCCCTAAAGCAAACTGTCCATTAGGCCTTTAAGATTTAAAGCTGAGAAGGTACAAAGGTCAAAATATGCTGATCACATGGAAGTATTCAAGTTTTGGTCCCATTCAACTATTTTACAATAAACCACTTGGTAACAGAGACACTTTTTCCTTGTCTTCTAAATTGTAGTCACTTTTTCAGAATCCTGTGTTCAATTCAGAAAGTGTAACATGGGCTAACAAGTGCACTCACCCTGTTGAGACAAGTTGTGTTCTGGTAAGTTGCCAGTAACTTGAGCTACAGCAGTGTGAAAGGGGAGGCAGCACATCAAGAACAGTATCCAGCTGTAGCTCAAGCCAGACTGCTTTATACATCTACAAAGCAAAGTTCATGGGAGGTAGATTTCACCCCTAGCTATGACTGTGTCCTATCACACTTACATTACCATTACCTCTTATCTGCTTTCTGTACAAATTTCCAAGTGGAATAAATCAAATGTATTTTTTTAGCATTTAAAATCCAAGGTGGCAAAATAAACACATATACAGGAGGGAATTAAATATAATGAGAAAATGAATAAAGCACACCACCAAGTATTTTAAAAATCAGCCACAGAGGCCTTGGGTTTAATCTCTGATATCCATATATCCACTGCCATGTTTCTTGTGTGATAATATACTTTGCAATACATGCTTATTCATCAGAGACCAAAAAAGCTCTGAAAAGTCAAGCTGAAATTTCAAGAAGTGCTGTTTGGCATCTTTAGTTTGTGTTAGACCAGGTGGCAGCTATTGGGAGATCATTTTGTTTTAACAAATTTTTGTTTTGTTAGCAAAGAAAAACATTGTCCAGCCAAATCCCACTGAGAATGAATAAATATTTCTCCTCCATCAGACCAAATATTTCCATTTGCCATCCTAATAGCTAGGGCTAAAAGATCTGAACAGATTTTTCTTTCTATATGGACTCAAATATATTTGAATGGTTTGGTGTTTTATGGGAGGTGATTATTACTCTGTACTGCTGAGGTTAGTCTGGAATACTGCACCACGCTTTGGTCATTATACATCCAAAACTGGAGAAATTTCTAAGGAAAGCAAACAAAAGGCAGAAAACATGACCTCTGCAGAAGGACTGAGGAAAGTGGAACATCAAAAAAGTTTATTGACGAATCTTGTGAGTACAAGACTGTAATGATGGTGTAAAGATGACCACATACTGGCACTGGAACTGGGAATAATTGACCAAATGTGAAACTGAGCAGATCTATAGAAAAGGATTCCACTGGAACCTGTTAAGCTGACATCCACCACCACTGGGTCAAGAAGTCCCTGAGCCACAAATTGCTGAGGAATAGCCTGGAGAAGTATCACTACACAATAGTCTTCTCTCAGCATCTGCTTAGTTCCTGTCACAGACAAGATCCCAGAGCAGCTTGGCCCTTTACATCGACCAAGTGCCATTCTCACACTCTGCTTGCTTTTTCAAATGAGATACCATGAAACCTGTTAATTATAAAAAAGCAATTAGCCCTGGGAACAAGCCACTTGCAGAACAACAGCTGCCCTTCACAAAATAGTTTAAAGGACAAGGGCAGTTTAGTGTTCTTGTCCTCTTGTTTGTTAAAAGAAAAGGAAATAAAGAAGAAAGGGATACCCTACAAGATTACAAAATTCAGTGGGGGCAAACAACTCCATGCAGTCCACCATATAACTAGGTTTTTATTACCCAACAAATTAATGAGAAAGTTGTAAATTATGCACTTCTGATAAACATAAAATTTCCAATATTGTAACAGTCACACAGAGACAGGAGTGCTCGGGACAAAGTCTGAAATCTCAGTAAAACTGGCTACTCTGCCAGATTCCATCTTGCATTACGGAGCTAAGATTCAGTTGTGTCCACCAGTTCTCTGCTGGGAGTAAAACTGTTTCATTTCTATGACGTATGGCAGAAGCCTTCATATTTGCAAATCTTGCCTGTAGTTGACAGAGGCACATTTAATTGCATTTGAAAGATGCTCTATTTATCTGTAAGTCTCTACATTTGCTTCCACAACACAACCATTTAATTTCTGCCATGAATACATAGACTTAACAAAAGGGACAAGTTACTTTCTTATCACAGATCTTTGTCTAGATTTAAGCATTTACCTAGACCTTTAGCTGTAAAGTGAAGCCATATAAAAAGATGTAGCGTTAGACTGCAATCCAATCCAAGAAACAAATATTGTCTTTGGAGTACTTTCCTGGAAGGACAGAAGGAGAAGAAATTATTTATCCCTATATAATTATTTGCTTATTTACTTCACAGAACTACTAGTTGGAAATGGTATAGGGAAAATGCATTTATTGTTAGCTCTGCTCTTCACAAAGGATTTTGGCTGCTGATAGTCTTCATCATAACCCATAATTTCATATGGGCTTCCTGCTATATGTTTCAAAAAGTTACAAAGTTCTAAGAAGCAAATATTCTGTTTTCACAAAAATCCCTATCTTGGGTAACGAGCCAAAGAACACAGAACAGCACTCAGACCTTAACATGCTCAATATATTAAGACAACTCATTAGAGCTAATGCACACTTCGGTGTGTTCATAAACATTATTTTAAAGGCAGCAATAAATTATGCCAAGAAGTCTGTCAGGTTTGTGAAGGAACCTACAGCATGTGTATACAGTCATTTCAAATGACATAATTATGAGGATCATAACAGAGTGTATGACATACTTAGATGGAACCTGGTTATCAAATCAAGAGAAGTCAGGCTTTGTGGGCTGCACACTGTTAGCAATATTTTTCTTCAGGGGAATATTAAATCGATCAAAATAAATTACCTGATGGCTGTTTTATACAGAGGTGATGAGAGGCAGATAAAACAAGTGAGTCCAGGTGTTCACATGGGCAACTTCTAAGACTGCATTAAGTAAGACCATGGAAATCAGTTAAATTGCTTGTAGAAAATCTACTTGTTCAAAGTAGGTTCAGGACTTCCTCCAAAAAGTCATCGTTTGATCATAGCCATGTCTAATATCAAGGCTTTAATTTCACCATACGCCATCTTTGCCAATAATGTAAATGTGGGCAATCCTGAGTCTCAGGCCAGCAACACAGTATTTGCTGATACAGCTGTTTGGAGGTAACTGCTGTTACTGCATCGCTGCAATAATGGTGAAAAGCAAAAAGGCCAAAAAGGAGTGAATTTTTCATCCAGGTGGACTCATGAACTAGTTTATAACATGGCCACAAAACCCCATGTTGACATCTGCTGGATGAAAATAAACAACTCACGATGGATGGGTAATTTTAGGCCAGTTTCATTACCAAGATCAGCATATAATAAAACTAGGCCTCAAGTGAGCCACCACAGTAGATTCTCCAGGATTTTTACTAAGGACTAGAGCAAAGGAATAAAGAGCAGCTTTTATAAATGTGAGGTATGTCAACGATTCCAATACCAATGCAACTCAGGCTACTACTGACTTCATCTGAAACTGTGAGCACAGTGATAATTAATATCCTAAATCTGGTGATATTTCCAGGTTGCTATCATAGCCATACACACTGTAAACTACGATTTGGATCCCACAGAAAAAGGTCAGGAGTACCCTTTCTGGGATACACAACATCAGATCATGAGATGATGGTGAATGAGTTAATGGAAAAATATTAATGGAATATACATTTAGGCCGTCAGAACAATTAGCTAGGAACAAAAAAATATCTGGGCACTTTGTGAACTCAAGGATCTCAAGTCAAGAATGAGGAAGACTTCTTCAGAAGCATGGACAATGCTTCAAACACAATCTATCCAAAGCAGCTGTTCTAGACTTGGTAAAAAAAAAAATTACCACAGAGAAAATAAAAGTGTTTCATCATCTTAGCCTAATCTTTAGTTACAGAAGAATATACTCTACCACTAAGAAGAAGCTTATCTCTGAATACACTATGAAAAGCATCAGATTTTTTTTCTACAACCTCCTCGGGACATCACCCACTCATCTTCCAGTCACTTACACAAAATAAAGGGCACAGAACACAGTGTTGCTGGTCAATGAAAAATAGCAAAACATTCTCTTCCCAAAACTTGTGTGTGAGGGAGAAGACAGGCATTATACAGTAAAAAAGCACTGTAAGTCATACTGCCTTCTCTATCAATTGATATTTCTCTCTTTACCATCTGTGAAAAAGTCCACATATTTCACAGTGTTCATGCAAAATCACTAATACAGGCCAGGGAGTTGAAAGAAAACACTTGTTTTCTGACATACTTGTCAAGAATTCCACCCTAATCTGCTGACCCACACTACTTTCCCCACCTTCCATGAGACCATCCTAGGAAAGATATTGCTCTGCACTGCCAACATCTAAAAAGCCCTTTACTCAATAGAATCTGCACAACTCTATAAATACTCTAAGTAACTGATGCAGGTCCTGGAAGTGTATCCATGTCCAAGTAGACTATTCCACACAAAGAAGTGGTGCTCTCACCATTACAGGGTGATCTTTACTTCATTTTTTGTCAGAGAGCAAAAGGTAGAGAGGCCAGTGAAACCATTAACCAGCTCCTCTGTGAGGTGAGCATCAGTTTCCTGCTCCTTCTAACACCACCACAGAGAAAAAAACAACTTACATAACCTCATACCAAACATCCAGACTTCATCTTCAGTTAACTAAGTTACAAGAAACAAAATACACAACTATAGTTCTCTCAAGGACCCTTAATCCCACAGATTAAAGTTGTGATCTAAGGGAAAGTGAAAGAACATTAGTGAAAAGCAAGTATGGTGTTCAAGCAAAATACTGCATGTTGTTAAGATCTCAGATAATTTCCTTTAAGAAAATTATTTCAGGACATAAGCAAAAACGTACAATTGGTCATTATATTAAATCAAACAATTACATTAAGGTTCAGTTTACAAAAGGTTAACAGACAGTTAATAGCTGGCTTAATAAATAGGTGTTTACTTTTCATCTCTGTCAATCCAACATATAGTTTCTAGCTGTCTATAGTACTTTCTGCTGATGTGCTTATAACCCTCCCTCAAATTTACTTGAAACACATTTCTCTATCGTGAATTACAACTTATAGAAATCATTTATTAACCCTTCATAAAATTCTAAATAAACCTTAATATGAAGCATGACTAACTTTATACTATTTCAGCTCCATACCCCAGGACACATCAAATACTAGCTCTTTCAAGTTTTTATTTAAAATACTACATTTTAGTTGGGTGCCACATCACTAGTCACAGAGTCACAAATGCCTATTGTGGCTTAGCCAACACACTGCAGACAGAAGTGAAATGAAAGTCATGGAGGAAGATCACAGGGAACAGTTCAAGTTCTTCCAAAAGAAACGTCCTGACTTTTTTGTTGGAACAAACATTAGTACCATGACAAAAGAATCACAGAGCAATGGAGTCTGTTGTGATTAAAAACATTGTTTTTCCCTTTTAGAAACAACTACAATATGTCATAATATAAATAAATAAAACAGAAAACACAAAGGTAAATTCCCTATCACTAGGATTTTAAAAAGGGAACGGCCATCTATTTCTTGGATGCAGCCTAAACTTCTCTTACCTGCAAATTTTCAATATACTTAGAAGTCCTATTTAGTGTATCAGTCTTAGGGAACATGATGTATTATATTTAGGTCTCCTTTTTTTTTTCATCCAGTATTTTCAGCTTCTACTCCTCACCTTTTTTTCCATTAAACTGTCTGCTGTTGATTTAATAAAGTTCAGCTCAGACTTACACTTTTACTTCACTTTCAGAGACTTTATCTTCATTTTCACAGTTCTCCACAAGGTCTTCATTCTCCTGTGTTGTTTCTTCCTCCTCCTCCTCTTCCTCCCCATCATCTCCAAAAGTCTCTTCCTGCATTGTAGTAAAAGTGAAAGACCTGGCAGCAACTTGTGCAGCCAGACCAGATGTGAAGTTAAAATCTGTTGATATGTGGAGCTGGGCCAGCCTATCCTTGATTTTTGAATGTAATGCATCCTTAGAGGGAGGCTGTGAAGCCTGTACTCCATCCACACTGCTCGGCTTGAGTTCTTCAGCATCCCCTTCACACTGATAATACATTCTTTCTTCAGCCCCTGTAGAAACATCTTTATCTGCAGTACTGTCTTTGTTTTTTTCCTTCTCAGGATCTTCATACAAATATTCTGTCCTGCTTTTATCAGCAATATTCACTTCTGGATTACAGTCTTTTTCTTCAAATTTATCACAACTTTGGCTGCAGTCCTGCTTTTCTGTATCTGAATTCATATGTGATTCCACATTATTTAGTAGCTTCAATGGTTCTACAGGAGACAAGGGTTTCACTGCAGCTTAAAAAGGGGGAAAAATTAAATAACTAAAAGCAAGCTGCTATATATAAATAATTTATTTGCCTGAAAAGATACAAGATTATAAGGATTAAAATTACTTAAAAAAAATCCCAAACCAACAGAAACACAACCCACACCAAAACTTAAAATAAAAGTGTTTTCTAATACTAAAGCTGAAGTGAAATGTGACGGCTACTTGTGACTATTCCTTAAAATCTGTGATGTGAAGAGACAGCACAAAACTGATGGTGTTTAAAGCCAGCATCACAGAGGATGTATTCAGTGTTAAAGCAAAATCCAAGTAAAACTACCGTACTGCATACAGATTTAACTGTCTTCTTCTGAACAACAGTTTACCTAATCCACTAAAGACAGCTGGTACACGAAAACGTTCCTATAGGCAGTACCTGATCTCAGACACCACAACATACAAATACAACACATAGCCACACAGTCAGGTCAGGTGTCCTCACAAATAAAGTGTGGTTTAATTTAGCCTCTCTTGAAGTTAGTAGCAGCAGCAAGTCCCATTGCCAGCAACGGGATGCTTGCCAGAAAGTCTCTCCTCCCAGTGTTAAGGGTTAGTGTAACTTGGTACAATCACTCCTTGAAGAACAGACGTCTTTCATTTTAAGAAAATGATATAATGTCCATTTCCAAGTAACAGATTCCCTAAACTGCAGCAGCTCCATTACAGTAGCAGCACGAACATAAATGAGAGCGGCAACAGCAGATTCCCAAGTTGCATTTCCCTTTCTAATTCCATTCTGACTTTACCCCTGTAAGCAGAGATGAAAATAACTCTGGGAAATACATAAACTTTGCACGGGAAACAAAATTTATGGATTAGGATTTTTCAACCGCATCATATTTCAGTAATATTCACTTTAGCTAGCTGAAGGCAGGCACATCAATATGGTTGTCACAATGATAATTATTGTCATTAGCACACTGAAAGACTGTGGCATTGAATGTGTATTGTACTGTTTGCTTTAAAACCATATATACCAAAGGAGCACTGCACTAGACTCATCTCAGTTGTTTATGGAGTAGTTCTTTCCCTGTCTTGTAAAAAATATGCTGCTACTTATTTCTGCCCATTTGCTTGAAGAGACAGGAATATGCACAGTCATCTTATCATTTGGGAGCAAAATTCTTGCCTACTTCCTCCAAAGAATACTTTGAAAGGCAAAATTTCTCAAAAAATAGATACTCGAGATTGGTAGCTAGCCAATTTGTGGAGTTGATGAATTAATAAACAGGGTGAACTTCATCAGTTTTGAGAGCATGGCTTTCCAAATCTGATAAACAGCTATATAACAACTGTTGTATGGACAAGGTGGGAGAAGGGGAAACAGCTGGATACAACACAACCACTGACAGAATGAACTTTTTTTTGCAGGGGAGAGGTTAAGGAAAGGCTAGAAATGATTTTGCAGCAGAAGAAAGTTGTTTTACAGTGTTTGACAAATGGAAATGAAGCTACTAAAAACTTAGCAGATCTTTCCAAAAGCACTTCCATATAGTAGCTCAACAGGAGGCCAAAGGACCAGAAACATAAACTTACCTGTACTCCCATAAACTACCTACTACCCAGACTGCAAGAAGTACTACCATGGTACTGAGACTTGGAAAACTTGCTTTAGTCTACTGCTCTGCCAAGATAATATTTTTTTTTTTCTTCTGGAATCCAACTTATCATCTCCAATTGACTTCATGTTGTGTTCTTAAGACATATCAACTTGTCTGGAGCTGACCTCTTATGTGGAAACCCTCACCAGCCCCTCCTTAAACAAACCAAAAGCCCCCATGTCCTTGTTACGACAAGTCAGAATGGCTAGCTGGGTGCCTGGACTAACAGATTAAAGCTTCTGAATATTTCAGGATCTTTTTCCATAATAATCACAAGTTAGGAAAACACAGGATTTCTGGAATTTAATTGTCCTGTAAAAGCAAGATTCAAGAGAACTATGGAAAAATGGTATCATTGCCATCCATTGGCTTGGGCCAATGGAGACAAGAATATGAACCTTTCTGGGTTACAATCTTCAAGATAAGGCAAGTCAGAAATGTGGGAAGTGCAAATCACATAAATGTCTCTTTAAGGACTGACTTGTGTTTGGATAAATTAAACCATAAAATGCCAGGATCCATCATATCATATTTACTGACTTGTGTTTCTTTTGAAGAAATTTTGAAGGATTTCCTTAAAACCCAGTAGAAGATAATATATCTGGGTGTATACATCAGTCTGTCAGATTAGACACGTACAGTCTGAGCCAAAAGGAGACAATACTAATTACTTTCATGAAGTGTCCTCATGTCTTCCAGGTTTGTACAGGATGGAAATAATCAATAATTAGTCCTATGCAGCTGGAGAAAAATCATACTTTCTTCCCTCCTCACCCAAAAGGTGAGGATCTCTAATCCTAAATCAATATAATATCTATACATGGAAAGAAAAGGAACCAACGTGAGCCACAAAGTGTATGTGTTTCTGGTGTACTGCAAACTACAGGAGTCAGCTGACTCTTTCCAGCTATGGCCACAGATGGCCTGAGGAGATGTTGATATGGACAAGTATCAGCTGCTTAGGTAAGGAAATATCCTAGGCAAGTTCCCCTGACAAAAACTCTTTCTGCAAGAGTTTCACTAAGTCTGTCAACATTTGAATTGGAGGTAGGATCACTTCTTCCTCCGACATTTAGGAAAGGAAGACTTGAAGAAATTTATGTGAAGAGTTGTGAGGTGTTGTATCTAACACCAGAGGGATAATACAGAAATCCTACTCCTGAGCAGACTCTAGTGCAATCTGATGTCTCAGGGGTTTTAAATTGCAACTAGAAGAGAAATCGGTACCAATGGTCAACTGATCTCTTTTATCTCAGTTGTAGCTTAATGGATATAAAGAAGAAAGTCGTAAAGATCAGATATATTTGCTGGTTTGATGTCAAAAGAGACAGTCTCATAAACAGGTATGAACTTTTACTTTGTGTTCCTAATAAAGAACTGAAAAATTGCAAGCCATGTTCATTTTTCTGGTAGATCCCATCAGAGGCAGAATCCTTGGAATCCTTGAGGGCTGTTTTTCATAGCATACAACATGAAGCTTTTTAGAAAGCTTTTCCTAACCTGCCTTTAAGAGGAAGGAATGAAAATAAGAAAAAGACAAACTCCTGCCAATTTAAAAGACAGTATATCAAATAGCTCAAGCAGTGAGAGGAATCAAGTTGTAACAGACAAACTGCCTTGTTGAGACAAGAGAAATTTTCATATTCCTGCTTTCAAATGCAAGTGGATGGAGCTACCCAGCAGTCCTCAGAGTTAGTAAAAGCTAGTTTAAAAGAACTCTTCTTATATGATTTGGGGTGGGGGGGGGTGGGGGAGTGGTTATGAACATATTCTGTATTCACTCTCTCATGGAAACAAAAGCCAGTTTTACTATTTTATTTCTCTAATATTTCAAAGTCTAGCTCTTCACTTCAACCTAAGTACTTTTGTATGTCTGGGATAATTTCTGCTGGTTTCTTTAAATTCTGAAAAGTAATTTATTTATGCACACCCTGATAAAAATTCATATTTACTGGAAAGCCATGAAAGCAAGTCAGTTCAATCTGCATGGTTGATGTCCTGACAGCCTTCTTTATGCTGTCTTAATATTTTTGTGTGTTTAATGTTTTAGCTCAGTGTTTTGTTTAAAGCCAAATTCCCACTTCTTTGAGTTAATTTCAATATATAGTAAAATGATTGCTAAAATATGAAGAGATGGAATGGCAACTAAAAACACACAGCTCTGTCAAAGATAAGTGCTCTGCTACAGCTAAGCACTGAAATCTAACATAGTCAGAAATTCATGGCAAACAGACACCTACGTTTTCTAAGCAAGGAATGAATTTTCAAAATAAATACTTACCATGTTCACTGAATAGTAGCTGTTTCCACTTCTGTCTTTCAATTTCTGAAGCTTTGAATCCCAGTACAGATTTTAATTCTTGTAACACCCTCTTAGATTCCTGTCTCTCTCGCTCTTGCCTCTCTCTTTCTTCTTGGGAGAAGCAGTAAAAATCTTCCCTTTTGTATTCATTATCTGTATCTGAATAATCAACATATGCTTCCAGTTCCTAAAGAAAGAAAGGAAGAAACTCTTGACCTTCACTGTCACGGTGGACTCAATCCTACAATGTGATTCATGATCAAGTAATGTCAACACAAGCCAACCACAGTAATAGGATGGAGCCCTGTCTGAACAGAGACAGTGGACCTGACACTGCTCTTGGTGACTGATACCTGTATGAATTTGGAGCAAGTCAAGATTAACAAGATTTACCTTCATACACAAATAGGATCAAGTGATATACCTAGAAAATGGGAGACCATTTCTCCATAATTACATGTGGAAATAAGCACTGCTGATGTGGGTTTATTTTTTTTTTTTAAATTTACACTGTAAGCAATCCTTGGTAGTTAGGCATCTTGCTAATTTAACTTATAGAAATCCTTATTAAGAGGATATAAAGAATAGCAAACTTCTCTTCCAATTTTAAGTATACTGGATTACATGCATAAAAAAACAGAGCAGCATTTATGTTGTAACAATTTTTCAATAAAGTAATTAGTCCCAGCTTTTTGATATGGAAAAACATCTAGAGGGAATACATGTGGGGGAGAAGCAAGGGAGGGACAAAGCAGAGCATGGATGTTCACTGTGCTTTCAGAATGCATCTGCCACTCAGTTCTGGAATGGAGGAAGCCCACCTCTCTCTAAGACAGCCCAACCTTCACCCAGGAGTTCAGTGTTACAGTAAAAAGATATAAAAAATTGCAGAGACTAAGGAAACTGAAGGCAGGATGGTTTGTGCTTGAGTTTGTCACTTTTGCAGCTATGTCAGTTTATCCACCAAAAGTAGGACTATTACCTATACTGACTTTTAGCAATTCTCACTTTTTATTACTCTGTCTTGTGTTGCTGCTCTCCTTTGGTCACTCATTTCTAATGATATATATGAGAAATGAATGCTAGTGCTCTTTTTTCCAGGATGGGGGATGCCTCCCCATGGAACAACAAAAGGGATATACACAATTTTTTTCTACAAGTCCAATCTGGAAGTGGCACTGGCCACTTATCTGTCTCGGCAAGACAACAAGGTCACTGCACAAGCAACCGAAAAAAAGAATGGATACAGCAAATAATCCCCAATTATTATTTTAAATGATCCTTTATTTTTTTTTACCTGCTCTTCAGGGATTGGATCTTTGTTTTCTATGTATATGGCAGGCTGTGTTAAAGGTACTGTAGTATGCTGTAGGTTGTCACAGGAAACTTCAATTTTGCCTTTAGGGGAAAGAAGAAAAGGGATTTTTAAAAAATAAAATTGAGTATTGGATGATGTTTCTGACTCACTCAGGCAGGGTCCAGGTATTTTCATAAAAGCAGGATTTGCACACATGAAAAAAACTGAGAGAAGGCTGGTTAGGTTACACTGAAACACTGTTAGAAAGGACTTAAGTAACTTGGCTGTTTTGATAAAAGTTGGGTCCAATGGAACTTGTGCTGAAACACTTCAACTAACAAATCTCAGAAATTGTATAGACTTTGAAAAACTGAAGATGGCAAGCAAAATCAGTAAAACCAGAGAAGAGACTTAGTTTGGAAGTTAAAAAGAATATAGGCAAAAAATACCTTCAAAAAACTGGAAAATATTGGAAGAAATTATTAAGGAAAGTTTACAGGAAGATATTTGTGAGGTAGCAGGGAGACAAGTAACAGCCAGTGTGGATTTGTTGAAAATAGAAGATGTTAATTTTTCAATGCAGTAACAGGTTTTGTGTATAGAAAGAACCAAAGACATCCTGCATTTTGTTTTCAGTAGGACTTTTGACATGGTGTCTTGACATCCTTATAAGCAAAATGCAAAGGCCAGGAAAAGTTGCTATTAGGTGCACAGAACAGCCTCTTGGATCATCACAGCATGGTTACCATTTTCAGACCAGAATACATTGAATGAGGATTTGTCTCAAGTCCAATACTCTGCAGTATTTCCAATGGGTGAAAAACAAGTGGTGCATCTCATTAAATCTGCTGTTTGGGGATAATCTGGAAGAACACTGAAGGGCACTACTAGAATAAAAAAATAATATTGGAAAATCAGAGATACAACCCAGGTAGAAATGGATTTCAGACCCAGCAGTTTGGTGACAGTGGCTGCAAATTTTTGTGCTTTGGAATAGCCAAGTGTGCAAGTACCTCACAATTGACTAGACAGCACCACTGAGAAAGAGGTGAGGAGCCTCACCGCTAACTCTACCTACTGCAAGCAAAAAGCCAAACTACAAACTAGTACATACAAGCAACAGCATTGGCTGTTAGACACATGAAATAACATTTCTACTCTGGCACTGATTGAGCTGTGGATGGAACATAGTGCCCAGTCTGGGGTCCCTTCATTCACAGTGGGTCAACTAGATGGAATATAGAGGAAAACTTTGGAAATTATAGGAAGACTAAATAAAGTACTGTCATCAGGGAAGAGCTGAAGCATAGGGAGTCATGTAGAGAAAAGAGAAAGAAACATAATAATCATCTTTGAGAATGTAAGAGCCAACAAGAGGAAATGGACTTCCATTGTGGGTAGATCAGAAGTACTGCTTTTAAATTGCAGCAAGAGGTACTTCTATTCAGTAATAACATTCTACTGGTAATGGAATTAAGTGCTGGAATAGATTCCTGGAAATACTGTAAAATGTCTCTAAAGACAGTTTTTTAGGAACACGTAAACAACATTTACTCACAAATACTAATTTACCCTTGAGAAGGGAAATGGGTTAAATGACCTTGCCAAGCCCCACGTAACCCTATTTTCCATTTTTAATCTATACACTGAACACTTAGGGATGGTGAAATTACAGCAGAGTACCACGGCCTTGCTCTTATAAATAACTAAAATAGCTGTGTACATTTGCAAAGACAGAGACAGTTTAAAAGGAAAAAGGATGGAATTTAAACAGTTCGAGGGCCATTGTTTCAAAGATCATTAATACAATGCTGTAACTAGCCATAAAGAGTACTCAGTTCTGTAATATTAGCAGTAGATTATTACTACATGCTTAAATTGTTGAAGTTTAAGTGGTAAGTTTAATCAGTGATAAAAAAATGTAAAAGAATAAAGAGAAGAAGCTGAAAGTTCTAGGAAATGAGCAAAGAGGTGCATGTAGATGAATGACAGATAGGTCCATCATTGCCCAAGGAATTTGAATAGAGGTGAATTTCCTTCAATGTGCTAAAGCCTCACTTGTTCTGAGGCTCTGCTCTGTACCTGACAGGATCAGTAAGTAAAGGCACTGATTCTAGAAATACACCAAATCATGTAAAGGAAGAAGCCAAACTGCATTCCCTGAAGGAACCATAAGCATAAAATATGTGCTGGTGTCACCACCAACAACAGGCTGACGTGAGGGTGTGAGTGGTCAGTCTATTACCCTGAAAGGCTTTGCTTTGTCTGTTTAATGTACCTGTAAGAAAGCAGCTCTGACATAATGATTCAGGGCAAGAAGCATGTACTGCTTGCTGAAGGGGACTCACCTGTTTATACAGATGCTCTACTGGCTGAAATAGTTAGCTGAACTGAACATCTATTGCAGCAAAAGTGCTCAGCATCCACTTAGAAACAATGCTCTAAGCTCCTGGGGTTCTTGAAACAGCTTTTGTCAAAAGACTGATTTAGTGTTAGGATAATAATGCATAAACATAAAAGCTGTGCTGAGCTGCTACATTAATTTAACAGGAAGGTATCTTCTCCCAGAGAGTTTTCAGAAAGTGTTGAATAAAAAAAGAGACAATTTATTGACTGATGGACCAGGTGTTAAAATTTGTAAGAAGATAGCAAAATAATTGAACTTGATTTCATGTACAGCATGACAAGGTCAACTCACAGAAGCTGGATGGTTTAGAAATATATCAAGAAAGTCAAATGTTGTCAGATCAAAATAGTTTTCAATGACCAAAACAATTTAAAGTAGCTCTTGTAGAGCAGTTCAGTAAACTTGTTGCCAAATAGAGGTTCAATCCCAGCACATTTCCAGGAAAGCCAGTGGGCAAAAGTGAAAGATTATTTTATTTTTTATTTCCCATGCAATCCCTTCCTTCTAGATCACAGACGAGGTTATTTTTGTACTGAGCTTTAAAAGGAAGCAAGTTGTATCAAAAAAGCCTGCTGTGAAATTTATACACAAAGTAAAAATAAAAATAAAATAACTGTGGTGTATAGTCTAGAAAGAACTTTTAAGGAAAGGGGGAAAAAAGATCAGTGGAACTGCAGGTTGTGGAGGGCATCAACAAAACACAACAGGTCAGCACATGCAAATGGACCAGGCTACAGCTAATATCCTCACAGGCTGTTTTATGCAGCACTAAGGGGGAAGCTGTAAGACAGCACTATCAGGCAAAGTACAGGAGTTTGTTTACATCATGTCTGGACCTGCACAAAGCCTGCAAGAAGCTTCCCAGTGCTCCCAGCTCTGATATAAGCATTAACAAGGTTGCCCTGCCTGTCTCTAGGCCCACAGCAATATTTATCCATCTACTGGATATTCCACCCATATGTCATTAAGAGCACAGTGCACTTCAGATTTGGATTTCTGTAGGTAACCTGCCGATACCCCAAGTTTCCCCATCCAATTTTCCTAGTGCAGTCTCCATTACCAGCATTTTTCAGATGCTGGGGCTGTGCCTTCTTAGGACAGTAAAAATACTCCTGGAAAAAAGAAAGATTACAAATTACAGGTTCAATTCCATGTCAGGAGAGCCTAAGTTCACTTCAGTTATTTAAACTGGTTATGCTTCACAAGAACAGCATGGGCAGTACAGATCCCTACAACAAACAAAATGCTGGGATATGCTGCTCACTAAGATTTTTAAGAACAGCAAAGATTAGCTCTCTCTCTTTGAAACAGAAGGTAAATGGGGTTATATGCTCAACATGTCCTCCATGATTTAAAATGTTACAGGAAATGTGATTGTATCAAAAAAGTTTCATGACAATGCCAGTATCATTTCAATTAATGGCATAATTTTAATGCAGTAAATAAATTAAGATCTTGAGGGTTAATTAAATTAATTAAAATCCTTCCCCTTCACAGGTGATTCATCAATCAAAGGCAAAAAGCCATGACCAGTCTACACCTGAAAATGTAGCCAACTGAATCCACTGGTCTAACAGACTGAGTTAACATGTTTGCATTTTTTGTTGAAATAAAAGCTTCAAGGCCATCACAGTGAAAAAGTCTGATACAAGGACACAGTTTTTCCAAGTGTACGGTTGCAAGACCTTCTTCAGCTAAAATTCTGATACATGGTCTAAGCACTGTCATTGATCTATTTGACCATATCATCTCTGAAGTTTATCCCGTTAGCTGCTAAATTAATCTCTCACATTTACCTTTTTTATTTGGGTTTCTTCCACTCATTTTTTCCACCTGAGAAATGGCTTCTTCCCAGCAGCTGTTGCTTGCTTGGATATGAGGCTGAATAAACTTCAGTTTTTGTTCCAGAACCTGATGGGCTTCTGTTGTCAACTCAGGTGTCTCCTTAGTGCTAACAAGCTTTTCAAGTTCATCCTCAAGAATTATTACCCTAAGTGATGAGGAGACAAACAGCTGTAAGTAATAATAAATATTTGACTTCACCATTCTTTCAACTATTTAATGTAATATACTGTTATTTTCTTCAAGTTTTAAGAACCTAACTCAGTCAATTCCTCAAAGATGCCCCAAAATTTTAAAGTATTTTTTTCTACATCGAGATGCATTACTTACCTGCATTTGTTACAGTAATTCTTATATGTAAGATTAAAGGAGTAGGACAGTCTCAACTATTTCACCAAGGCAGTGACAAATCTTTAAGGATATTTACTAGGTATTTGCTATGAGCTGAATGTTCTTATAAAGAATTTGATATGTTGAAAAATCAACGGGAGATAATTAGTTTTCATATTTGTTTTAAGGGAGTGACAAAAGCAAGGCAAAATCTTGGTGCACTGCTTATCTTCAAGTTTTCACCAGATACTCAAAGAATACCCAGGAAAAATATCAGATTCCATAGTAAAGCAAGGATCTTTGAGCCCATACTGTGTAAAGATATGGCTGTGATTGCAAAGAATATGTATCTGCCTTTTTTGCTTTTAGTTGAGGATACAAGCTGACAACCCAAAGAACTTCAAGTCCAAAGGCTTCTAGACTCTCTTAATTCATGTGTAAACTTACTCATTGAGCAGTGCCTTGAGATGAAGCTGCAAGCTGCGTACCGCTGTCTGGAGACTGTTCAGCTCTCTGCTCTCCTGCTTGGTCCTGGCTGGCCATTGCAAGCCCGACTGATGCTGAGTTTCAAAGTAGCGATAGAACTCGTAGCTCCTCTTGAGCTCCTCCAGGCAGGCCACGTGGGTGTGAGGTAGGCCCTGGGTCACATCACACAGGATGTGGTGAGGCAGCCGCTCCGGGGACACCAAGGGCTTGGGGGACGCGTTTGCTGGGGAGAGCAGCAGCGCCAGCCTCCTGAAAAATTCTGAACTCTGCCCTACCCACAGCTGAAAGAGGACCTGCAAAAAAGGGTAGGGTTAGCTCTGTGCACCTGGGAAGGCAGTCAGCTTCCAAAGTAAATGTACAGATACACCATGGGAAACATTCCCTGGCCAGCAATGGGAACTCTGAAAAACTGCAAAAATCCGCTGACTGTTTTTGAAGGGTATTCCAGAGCACATGAGGTTCAGACCTTGTGAACCTTAGGTGACTGTTAATTCCTTCATGAAGGATATTATATGCAATTATGCTCAGAAAGTTGTCAGAGTTCAAAACCTCATATTCCCATTGGCCAGTTTCATTATTTGCTATAATCCCCAAATACCCTACAGCTCATAAAGGGCTGCCAAAATTCCAGTGGCAGCAAAGACATTTTTCCCTTTATGAGGCCAAGCTGTCATTTCTACAAATCTAATAACTACTGCATTGCCCCACACCCAACCTTGAAACATGAGCCTAATTGCACTGTACATCAACAAAAAATATTCTACATCTGAAGAAAGCTGAGCTGCTAACTTATTTCTTTTTGCAGTCAAACTAAGAAATTCCACCAATACCACTAAGGAAGAAAAGGCTTTTAAAGAAGTGATTGATTCACAATGTTATATATGGCACTAAGAGGCCAGTCTATCTGGGAGCAAGGCAGCCCAAAATTTCAATTTCTTGAGAACATCCACTTCCAATGAAATGAAAAGAATTGTTTCTTTAGTTTAGAGACGTTTGCTCAGTAGACCATGACAGTACAGCAGCACCTTTTATGTCTAAAATGAAAAGGAAAGGTTATGATACTTCTCTCTGCACTAATGGCCCTTATTAAAAGGGATCAGCTGTAGGTGATTATGAGGTGCTGACTGAAACTTGTTTGCAAGCATTCCAGACCAAGGAAGACAAACCATTTACTCATCATGTCAAAAATACTTGGATGCAAACTAATAAAGTATTCCAAAAGAAAAAAGAAATCTCAATTTACAAAAGATGCTCATGAGAAAAAAGAATACATGAATGACATGAAATTAATTTGAGGCACACATGCAAGACTGATTTGGCTGGGGGCAAAAATACAAAGCAAACAAATAGGCAGCAATCACTCAAGTGTCCCTGAACATGTGGTGCCCTGGATAAAAAAATCAAAAGCTCATGCTGTAACAAGCACAAAAGAAGACCAATCCCTTCCACCAGACATAAATCACAGGCAGTAAAAAAGTAGCACACAGGAACAGTGGACTTCAGGAACTGTTAATAATAATAATAATAATAATAATAATAATAATAATAATAATAATAATAATAATACCTACCTGAAAAAAGGCACGACAAGAGAAAAGGAAATTTCAGATGTATTTATGGTTGCAAGCAGCTTGCTCTGCCAATAACTACTGATGATCTTTGCTGACACACAAAGTACCCAACTGGCTCTCCTTAGCTTAAACTGGTATTTTTTTTCTTAAGTGAAAAATTTTCACTGTTTAAATTGCTTTACTTCAAGGACTTCAAGCCAAAAGACACATGCTACATTTGTCATATGGCTTAGAATGACCTGTATTTTAATATAAAGACAAATTATCTCAAAATGAAGAAAAACTGAAGAGGAATGCACATACATCCAAAGCTCACCACACAAATATGTGCCAAGGTTATCAAAGTATGTTATACCTACACAGGAATCTGCTTAGGACTGATTTATGTTAATTTAGCTTGGTTCAGCTGTAGCACACCCAGCCTACATTGCTGGCTGTTATGACTTACCAGAAATTGAGATTTACTAGTTGTTGTGAGCTTAACTGCATCCAGAAAGCATCCTTACCAATTTAACTAAAACAGAGGTCAGTTAAATTACTGCAAATTGCAGGTAAACAAAGGCTTAGCTTACAAGATTGGGCACCTCTGACTGCCTTCTTATGCTTAAAAAGAAGTGAGTAAATTAGCAGGCTTACATGGTTGCAATTAGAACTTCAGCTAATGAAATGCAAGAAGAAAAGATCCCAATGCTATTTATTGTAGCTCTTAGCTTACAACTAATTAGACAATGTCTCAAAGCTCAGTAATGACTATTACTGGTAACATTTACTGTCAGAACAAAAGAAGTCAAGGTCTATAAATTAAGAGAAAAAAATACAATGAAAACCAACCCCAGAGAAACACAGAAGTCATATAATAATGGAATTTTTCATTAGAAAGACAATGCTAAAGGGAAACTGCCCTGGCAGAGGACCATTAGAATATAGAAGGTTTGCATTCAAATGAGATCTTCCTTCCAATTGACTTGTGCAAATGAAAAATACCTAACATCTCAAAACAAAATAGATACAAAAGGCCATTATATGGTTGTCACTTGTTCAGTTAAATGTTTTTCAAAGATCAAAGAACCACACTGGCTCATGGCAGCAGGGGTCCAAGCTTATAATTTCTACTCCTCAGTGTGACTAAATGCAGCTACTCCCTTTGACCTCTACAACTAATTTGTGACTTCCGATGTCTCTCTTTTTGTTCATGTCAAGAGATTAGATAAAAAAATAATTAATTTGGAATTTATCTGAAAAAAATCTGGTAATTATTTTATTCAGCTGGGATCAGGTGAAATCAGAGAGCAAAAAATCATGTTTAAGGGGATCGATCAAGCTGACAACAAAACACTGATTTGAACTTCCATGATTTGCAGAAAAATATCCTAATGTTGTATTGAGTAACTTCTCTTTCTCTACATGCACAAAGAAATCACATGACTGCTGATAAATGTAGAAACACAATGATAAGAGCCTGACTGACTACACCCTACCCTCAATTCAGTGTCCTGCTATAGGCTAGGATGTACAAGGCACAGGAATTCATAACAGAAAGATTTTCACCAGAAGCCTGCATGGATGCATTAAGCCCTTCTAGGAGAGCTTACCTTGAGTGCAGGCAAGCTGAAGCCATCAGTCAGATTGTGTGCTTCCTCTTCAGAGACCTGCTCTTCACTCAGTCCCAGACCCAGCTCCTTAAAGGGGACCACACAGATGTAGCTGGTCACGTTGTCACTCTCCGAGTTCAGAGGGTAAGTTTAGTTGGAGTTAAGGTGATAAACAAAGCTACTTTTGCATTAAACACACAGAAAAGTAAAGAAATACTTAATAAGGTTTCTTATTCCAGGCAATTTTTATGAAAGCACACACTTTCATCCCAAAATCACCTGAATTCTGTTTAACTGAAAGTTTCGCAATCCTTATTTGAAGCACAGGTTTTAAAGGCTCTTAGAAGGATGAGAGATAAGACACTGACAAAACACCTACGTCAAAATGCAAACACATAAAAAGAAACAAAGTAGATTGATGAAAAATCCCTGCATCCCTTTTGAATGAGCGAAACAGCTTACTTTTAAATATTGAGTTTCCAAGAGATAGTTCATGTCAATCTTAAACTAGATATTAACAGAGGAAAGAGAACAATTGTGCAGTTTTAAGTTGTAAAGGTAGCCTGTGTTATAGACTAAACTCAGGATGTGAATTCACTCAGAGGTCTGTCAGTGGATGGATTGCTCCGAGGTCTTTACAGTAAAAGCTCTTTGACACTTCAGAGAGCTCTGTGAAGAACAGGAGCTCCCTGACTGTCTGTACCATTAACTTCAGTGATTACATCACTGTAAATACATTATGATCTCAACAGGATGAGTGGCAAACTGGTATCTATCAACACCATTCAGCACATTTAAAATCTCAGTAGGAAAATGTACATTTCCAGTCCTCACAAATGCTTAAAAAGTAGGAAGCAAGGCTAATATAACTGATACCAGAAGACAGATAAAATAATTCATAGACTAGACAGCATTTATTTTAAAATAGCACTTATTTTAGGCTAACCTCACTCTGGGGAGGAATAGTTCAAGATTTTTGCATGTTTTCTGATAGTTACCCAGTCACAAAACAGTAAAATTAATTTTAAAACAGAAACATAAATTTATGGCCCTAGGTACAAAATCACATTTGTTCCACAGAAATATATATATATTTGTAAAGCATTAATGAAAAGATGGTTTCATTTTAAAATATGGTTTTTTTCATTTATAGTTTGATCCAGAAACTGAATGCTCTCATCTCTTGCACATAAAGCCAATTAGAAGCACTTGTCTCTTGCCCAACTAATGTGTTTTCTGTGGGAAGCTACAAGTTCCATCCGCTTTCACACCCAAATTTTCCATGTGCTAAATTCTCATAGGATTGAATTTGCAAAAGGGATTTGCTTAAGAGACATTTACCAGTTAAGCAGAAGAACACTGCACGAAAAAGTAGTATTCTGTGTCCCAGGAAACAGTAAAGCAAAGTGTCCAGGATCTAAAAAAACCACATTTCTCCCTCCTTTATCCCTAATGTCCAGAAAGGAAGAAGCCTATTAAGTATTCAGACAAAACCCTGCAGTGTAAATTAATCAGGATCAGAATATTACTCCTGTAACCAGCAGCTGCCTCACATAGTGTCTACCTTAAATAAACCTGACAGCATGCCCAGCAGAGGGAGCACATAGAATAAGGATGGTAACTCCATCATTAATTGAAAATTCAGGTCAAAACCCTTCAGGACCACTTATCTTAGAAACTACTTGCACTCCTTGTTAGCCTTTTCCTGTAACATGAATTTCCAACAGTATGAATGCTACAAAAAGCAGTTTGGACACACATGGATTCCTAAGTTATGCTAAAAAATAAATTCCAGGCAACATCTCAAATGTGTTTAACCAAGGAGCCACTTACCCATACTGTGCCTCAGCCAGGGATTCCCAGTGGCCTCCTGTACCTCCTGCCTTGCTTCCTCTATTGCAGCCCTTCCACTCCCATTTCTTATCTGACAGATGAAAGCAGAGAACTGATCCCATGCCCCCATTAGCATCCTAAGGGGATCAAACATTTAGAAAGTTTAAACATATAGACACCATTATATACAGGAACACACTTCCTTCACGCACTTTGATCGAGTAGTACTTTTAGCCCTAATGCCTTCTGTTAAAGCCAAAATACTAAAGCCTAGCTTAGATTAGTTAAATTTTTTCTGTCTTTGTGAAAATATTTCATTGATCTGTTTAACTTGCACACCTTATTAACTTGAAAGAAGGCAATGCTACTTAATAATTAACTGTCAAATCCAGAATAAAATGCCTTACAGTGAATGTCTAACCTCTATCAGGTTAGACACTCTTATTTACCTATAGAGAAACAAGAATGCTAATGTATCCCTGTATGTAACAATTTAACATTCATACTTTAGTCTTCAAAAGCACATTTCTCATCTAAAGACCTAACAGGAGGGCCTCACAGGGAAATCCTAGCTGCTCTTCTACAAAATTCTTGCTGCTCACTAGAGGTGAGCTAAGTATGTGATGAACTGGCTGGTCAAGGAAGAAACATTGCACTGAAAAATGCCCAAGTGTCTCTACTCAGACCTTCCAGCATGGCACTTTAGAATTTTATAATCTCAAGAGGGTACAACTTTTTGTTTAGCTTGCTTGTTTTTTTGTATGAACTTTACCTCTCCTTAGTTAAAGGTATGTGTTTTTCTAACAGTTCGTGATGCAGTAATTAAACCTTTACAGATGAGAAGGAACAAGTTTTTACTGGATTTACTACAGGAAATTTGCAAATTTCCCTGTGCTCAGTGCATCTCAAAGACATAGAATGCATTTTACATGCATTCCATTCTAATGGCGTAAGGTATCACTTAGTTTAAAATACTATCTAATGTCTAGTTTCATTGCTAATAAAAAAACCCAACACTATTTATGCCTTGACAGCAAAGAACATCACCTCACAACAAAATCCAAGCTTTTTAAGTTTGTGTGGTCCAATGCCCAGGTCTTACCTATCAAAATAGTTCATGGGAAATGGAGTATCAGACCATTCTCCATCAGCTAACATCAGCCAGTAATACAAGCTACAAGATTTCCTCCATCCAGCTTGTATACAATTACATCAGATTCCCATGATGCAGAACCCACAAGGCTCTTAACAACAAAAGTATTAAGCAGCTAGCATGCCGAGGGAAGGATTGCCTGAGTTAGCACACAATTCAATGGAGGGCAGTGCAGAGAGCTTTTGAACTGGTCTGCATGACATCCTGTAAATACTTAGCCCAAAGTGCCTAATTTCTAGTTTAGGCTTTCAGCCATTGTGTCCTGCTATAACCTTAGATTCTGAATGAAAAGAGAAGTACTCTTCTCTATGGCACTGTGTTCTGTGATTTTGAGCAATGCACTCTTGTTGACATGAACAAATCAGAACAAGAACGGTGTTAAGAAAATGCTGAGCTATTTCTGCTGGCACCCAACTATCCCTCTGCACAAAATGTAAGCAATATGACTTTCCATCTCATTAAATTACTGGTCTACAAAGTTTGACGCAACTGCCTGGTATAAGGATAAAAGATGACTGTGTATTTTTTCTTCTACATGGGAACAAATTTTAATTAGGGCAAAAGTATTTAACTGTATTCAGTGAAGGCAGCTATCTAACTAACTGACGGACACTAGCCACAAGCTGAATTTCTATATTGCTGAACTTCTAGTTCTACTGAATAGAAATGAAAATGGTAACACATCAATTTATGCAATTTGTATCACTGTGAATAAAGCTGTGACCTAAAATTTTTAATTCTCTGTCACAGGTTTATTAGACTGATCTTCTAACATATTTGAGATATATATTAACATAAAAGCTTGATTTGCTGCAGTTAATTTTGGTAGGAGAAAACCAACTTACCTTTGAACATAGGGATGTTGAGTGAAAGGCCATATTGTTCAGAGAAGAGGATATTTTGGTGCAAGGGTATTTTGGGCTAAGAGGAATTATAAAACAAAATATTGAATGGCTCTGAAACACATCATCAGCACTTAACACCAAAAGCACGTGTGTCAATAGTTGATACAATGTTTTCAGTGCACAGAATCTTATCTCACACTACACAGTACACAAAAAGGCAAATTTTAAGCGTGTTTCAAACCAAACACAAGCCCCAATTCACTAAGCTACCTTTTCTTTCCCTTGTTTAGATATGTAACTGGATACTGTATGTTTCTAGACATCCTGACTCTAAACATTGGCACAACATGGGCTACCTGAACGGGTGGGTTTTTACAGAAAGGATATTTTTTCAGCATGTACAGAGTAGCCAGTCTCGCAGCTCGGAAGTTGGCTCTGACCGATCGATACACCGCTTTCCGGAGGCCAATCAGGTGCTGACTAGGATGCTGTCCAGCTTTATTAAATGGGCAAGCGGCACTGACCCTGTCAAGCAAACTTGAAAAGTAAAATGTGATACAACTGTACAGATGTCCTAAAGTATTTTTATAAAGAACAGTACATCAGTTTTTCTATTTCATTATTTAGAAAGCTTTTTTAAATCACTCAGTAACTATGAGACTAGAAAAAAAGAACCTGATCATATCAATTATATATTTAATCAAAATTTCAGACAGCAGCCAGAATTCCTCAGTAAATAGCCTAAATCTATTCTCATCTGAGCTGTGGCAAAACTCCTGAGCACAATTATTTTCTCTAAAATTTTCCAAAATGGTAATGATAGACATAACATTATTTCAATCACGATACAAAACTACTACAAGCCCACTGTCACCTTTGGAAATTTTAATAAACATGTATTTAACATATACCTCTTCATATCCAAATTTATTTTTTCAATAATTTTTGCAGAAAAAAGTGCCAATACATAGCTTTTCATGCAAAACACTATATTCTTTTAAGCTTCCTGATGCAGAAAGTTTTCTAGGTGAAGAGGAATATTATTTAAGAGGTGACATAGATTTTTATCATCATGCAATGAATGGTAGCTGTGAGTCTTGACAGGTAAACACACGAAATGCATACACCACACAAGAATACTGGAAAATACATCTAGGTCAGCTATTCAGGTGAATATATCATTTAAAAGTAACAACACCATTTGCCTCTTAGAACATAACTCAGATTGGCTTTAGCACTGTAAGAAATCGCCTCATCTGGAAATAAAATGAATTGTGACCTGGGTGAACATTGAACAGGTCTGTGGAACTTTAGCTCCAGCTGTATCTCTTCATATACAATCTGATGTCAAACCTGTGACTGAGACTCTGGAAGCAGCCTAGGTGCACTCTACTTGCTGGGACTGTTTTTACTAGAATCAACTCAGGAATGAACATAGTCTGGATGACAGGACAATCAGTTGTGATTAACTGTTTGGGGACTGGAAGCCTGCCTCTGCTCTCATCTTTCCCAGGGCACAATGAAGAGGTGATTTCATGTGCAGTCACTTAAAAGGAAAAAGCATAGAGGGTACCTGGTAAGCTGAGGTGGGTTGCTGCATTGGTAACTATTTATGTAGTCCATCTGACTAAAAAGCTGACCAAGTTGGCAGACACAACACTGGGAAAATGTCAGCAGTGTCAATCTGTCCTACTCCATGTGCTTAGCTGGACCGTGCTGTACATTGACTGGGAGGGTAAATAGCTTGTGGCCTTCACTATCAAATATAAAAACCAGAGCAGCCCACCCAGTGAGCAAGGCTGGAACCATATATCAGTAAGTTTAACACCATTAACGCAGGCAGATTCATGCCAAATATTGCCATATATTGAATATGCTAGCTGAAATACAATATAAAATATCTGCATGCCATTTTAAATTGTGTTATTAAAATGGTTTATATAACATCTCATAAACTACTTTAAAATCTGAAAAAATAAAAACTGTTCATTTCCATTTCTAAATGTAAATTTAAAACGCTAGCCTTGCTGTATCTTTCACTAGGGAACACAACATGTAATGCAGTACATGTCAATCTCTAACCTTTCCCTAGCTTTTGAAAGTAACAACTGGAAGTGTTTATGTATAAACTCTCACATCAGTCTGTAGACCCAAGCCCATGTGAATTGTCAGAAGCGAAGCTCAAAGAAAAAGCTCAAAGAAAAGGAGCAAAATTCTTCTACCATAAAAAAGAGACAGAGATCTATGTTCTACTTCAGCAATGAAGACTTTTCCAGTTCCTATAGAGAACAAATATAGCATAACTCATGCACAGCACATACTGCCAGTATTCAGCACAACAATCTGCTTTCCTTCTGGAATAGATTGTTTCAATGCTTTTTATAAAAAAAATTCTTCCTATTCAACTAATTTAAACTAGTAGAATCTATTATATGTCTTTCTGTCAGGCATATAATATCCCTAAATTCCTAGTGTTTCATTTATCTTTACAGAATCATAGAATGGTTTGGGTTGAAACGGAACATGAAGATGCTCTAATTCCAAACCACCTGCCATGGGCAAGGACACCTTCCACCAGGCTCCTCAAAACCCCATCCAGCCTGGCCCTGAACACTTCCAGGGATGGGTAAGTCACCACTTCTCTGAACAATCTGTTCCTGTGTTCCTACCCAGGTGAGGTCTCAGCCATCTCTGCATCACAGAGCTGGTACCATGCAGACACACTTGAAATTCTAACAGTGTTAAACACTTCCAAAGCCCATGCTGGAATCAGAATATCAAGTTGTCTTTGAGAGCATGTAATAATGAAGGAGAATAATGTAAGTGAAGCCTGACAGGATTACAGAATAGTTAAGAATCACAGAATAGTTCAGAATAGTTAAAACTGGAAGGGACTGCTGGAAGCCATCTAATCCAAGCTCCCTGCTCAAGTTAGTTCCTGATCTCTGTGGCTGCAGTCAGTTTTACTGGGTGGAAAGGGAATGAAGGCAAAAGGATGTTTGACCATCTATTTGAGTATAACAGTCACTACCTCACAGTAGTAAACCACTTAACCTTTAGAGAACTGACCAAAACCTCATCAGTAAAATCTACCATTTACAGAGACAGTCCAGTATCGATTAATAAGGGGCAAATAGGGTAGAATAAAGCAAAGCCATAGATACTTCAATGGATGTGTAAATTAGTCTATGAGAACAGCAATGGATGGTGTCATGGGGAGGAAAATCAGCAGTGGAACATGAGGAACTTCAGGCTGAAGCTGCAGACCTGGACTTGCCCTGTCAGAGTTTAGCTAAGTACAACCAGTCAAAGTCTAAACCTGGTACTATTTAAATGACAGCTTCAGTACCTTTCCACTCACAATATTGTCAATGCACAGGCCAAACTATGCTGAGTTAGCAGTACCTTAAAACAGCTGCACATGTAACACTGACCAGGATGCTGTACCTGATTGAAATCTCATTCCTTCAAGGATGTAAAATAACACAAGAGGATACTCAGTAAGTTTTCAAATGCAACCATTTCTATTGCCATGAGATTCTTTCTGAATAAGCACTCGGATTTTGATAACCTTAATACAGGAAAATATACTAAACTTTGTTCTGCTGAGGTTTACTGTAGAAAATTCTAGGAAAAAAAAAAAAGGAAAACTTTTCAAAGAGATACCCAAAGCAAAGAATTTCACATTGCCCTTTGCAGCATCTCTTGCATATGTAGATACAGAAAAGGACACTCTGGACTTAGAACTTCCTCTAGACTAAACCACCTCAAAATTTGTACAGCACTGACTTCTTTATACTGTACAGTTGTTCCAGTGAGGATGCTGGCACAGGCTTCTCCCACTCCATCCATATACTAAAGTCTTTTGAAAAGCTTGCCAAAGTTTCAAGTAAAGAAGCTGTTGGATCAAGCATCAGCTTAAAGACCAGTCTTTTCTTTGCTAATCTGTTATCTAAGATATGTAGTAAAAGAACAAGGCAGCAGCAATTTAGACATTGACCACAAGTTCATTTGCTTAAACTTAGGCAAAAATCCAAATGTTTTTCTCATCTGTAATTTGGACAAGCCCGAACAATAATTTCTTTTATGAACCCTTTTGCAAAGATAAGACTGCTTGTTGCTCAAGTATATGCTTCTTCAGCAAAAATCCAGACCAAAACAAAAACCACATAGCTAGGCAGAATGAAGACATGCTTGTGCATTCCAAAGGGAGAATGAAACATTTCTTCAGTGAAATACACTGAGGGTATCTCAAGCTAAAAAATTAATCCAGAATTTTAAGTCTTAAGTTGCACACTTGCATGTAAGAACATGTGTCTGAATGCAGAATAGTTGGTCTGGTGCGGATAAGCATCTTGTTGCCCACAAGGGAACTTCTGCTTTTTTTGAGAAAGAAGTTAATTGTATTTTAGGTGCTGGTGCTTCTCACCTCCTTTAGCCTTCACAGGGATTGGCACACATATGGATTCATCATAGGTGGTTACAACACAAAAGCATCCACAGCAATGAGTGCACAGACACGGGTCTGTTGGCTTTGGAATCACTGCATACACTGAATACTTTCTGATGTCCTTTCACATAGCAAATCAGAAAAACTTATCAAATAACTACAAGAGCTAAGTAATCAGAAACACTTGTATCCCTTAAGTGGAAAAGATGCAAATTCAATCGTAAATAATTTAAGAATCTAAAGGTTTCAACAATTGCATGCAAGAGAAAAAGACTAAAGTTAATTTACTTGAGTAAAGTAAAATGGGAAATTATGTCTGATGTCTTTTGCTGATTACTGTGTTCTCACTACTTCAGACATATTTGTTAAATAAAAATAGAATGGTTTTCATGTCATCCTGTTTTCTAAAATATAAGTGATTACCTGCAGATCAGTTTATTTACATCAATTTGGTAATGTAAGATAAAAAAACTCTCTAAATGACTCTCCAAAATAGTTAACTCAGTTCAAAGTCCATTTGTTCATATATTTCATTGCTAGCAACACGGGACATTTCAAAGGTATATGAGTTTTGTGAGACTTAATTCACTTTCAGGATGCAGGGTTTCAACACTGAGTTGTTAGAATTCATACTTTTAGTATGAATGGTAATTATACTATTTCATGTAAATGAAAACCTTTAAGTATTATGTTTTTCAGTAATTCCACTTGTTATGGGAGGCAGTGTAACAAGACAGTTTTAGACAACAGCTGGTCTGAATGGATCTGTGTATTAAGTAAAGTGAAATACAGACTCACAGGGTAAATCCTCTGGAAATCACTTCAGTCTCTTGAATGAGCCGTAGAGCTTTCCTCACGAGATTAGTAAAGGCTCGGCTATTCGCCACTGTTTCTTCCAGCTGGATACAGTATTTTCGCAGGGACATTTGCAGCTTGGCCGTCCTCC
Source organism: Cinclus cinclus (assembly GCF_963662255.1). Lineage (NCBI taxonomy): Eukaryota > Metazoa > Chordata > Aves > Passeriformes > Cinclidae > Cinclus > Cinclus cinclus. Next base: position 63,546,672 of record NC_085049.1, read on the forward strand.
AGGTGCCCCACGCTCTAAAGACTGCGTAGAGGAGCAGCACGGGTCCGCACAGCAGCCATGATGATTCCTTCCACCACGAAGGAAACATAAGCAGTGCACTTACAAAGGCAAGGAACAAGGAGACATCCCTGCAAACAGAGACAGTACCACCAACCACACGTTATTTAGGGCAAACAAGTGGGAAAACTACCGAGTTTTCAGTTACACTTGAGATTGCATCTTATTGTAGGGCTTTCATAAAGGGAACTGTAAACAGTGAAAACTACTTGGTGACAGGTTTAGATGAATACATACATTATATTACTTGGCTGGTATACTCTAAGGAAACCTTTCTTCAGCTTTTTTACAGCATGAGTAGGAGAGTAATGTACTACTTTGAAAGGTCAGTTTCTCTTACACATATGACTTAAAAAAATAGAAAATTCAAAAAAAGAAAAAACCTGACCACTCAGCATTATAAGCCAGGGTGTGTAGGAACTGTAATATCTGTACTTCCAGGTTCAAGAGTACAGTAGGGAAGGGCATGTTTCTTTTGGTAGCAAATCCCTCAATTAGTGCCAGCTGTATTTTTTCTAGAGTCTGACTCATTTAACTTGGACACCAATGCACCACTAGTTTCTAACACAATTTTATAAAGATGGCTTGAATAATCTTTTAAAATAATTTGGCACCTTTTGAAAATTCTTAAAGAATATAGATCCTAGTATCTCAGTTATTTCTCAAAGACATTAAAAAGGCTTATAAATTTGTTACTTTCCTCTATAAAATTCAACAAAAATAAGTAACTGCTAGAAAATATACTGTGTTTCATATATATTATTACATGGCTTTGCAAAATAATCACAATCTTCAGATAGATGGATGGGATACCAGCTTCACAATGGATTACAACTATACTTTTCCAGAATGTTTTCAATGAAAAACATTTTTATCCTTCATCCCTTAAAGCTGTGTATCCTCCATTTAGGTTTGGAAGTATTCACATGGCATATTTTTCCACTTTGAAAATAAGGCACAATCTCTGGGTTTCTATTTCCTGGACAGTTTTTTGGTCAAATTTCAACCAGCTTTACAAGTGTTAACTCTTTAGGGCTACTGACTACTGATATGTTTCAGTAAAGGTCTTGGGTTAAAATATTACAAATATGTAACTACCTTTGAAAGGGACAGACACAGTCTCTAACTTCCTTGGTACATTAAAAAACAAAGTGCCACACATAAAATAAATAAAATTGCAACAATGAAAGATTAGAAGGGATTAACAGCTCACTTCATTCATTTTCAGCTTCTAGTTGGTTAACCCAGATCATAATGGACAGACCAAAGACGACAATGGAAACTCCACAAGCCATGCCGTGGCTATTCCAACTCGTATGTATCCTTGGAGCTCAAAAGATTTCCCCTAAGTCCCAGTTTGAATCACTGGCAGATTAATTACATTATTCTTTCTCATATCCTTCCCTTTTCTGAGCAGAACAAATGATGACTGATCACCACCTTCTACATATCATAACACCATTCCATCCCAGAGATATGCAGGTCCTTTCCTGGAGTAGTACTGCATATCCAATTATTCATCACTTGACTTTTCCTTCCCAAGTATAGCACTGAACCTTTGTCTTTATTTTAATTTTCTATGGTTTTCAAGGTATTTCTCCAAGCTACTGTTGTCCTCTGGTCTATGAAAAGACAAACTTGGTGTCATCTGGAAAATGAACAACATTCGCAAATTTCGTAAGTGTACTTTATCAGCTGAAAGTTAAAGAAACTTAATAATGCTAGGAGCAGAAAAAAATGGTTCAAAGGTTCTCTTGTTTGACAGAGAGCATCAATAATGACATAACTTAAACAGTAGAGGTGTGACACTATAATAAGTTTATCTGCTTTTTTAGTGTATATATGAGAAAATAGCACTGGACAATATTATGTGATTTTTTTTCTACTGATTACTGCATTTCCAAGCAAGACGCTGTCAGAACAACCACTGGCATTGTTATTTTTTACATACAGGTGGTAGCTGTTCAAACACTGCTGCAGTCAGCTCCTTCAGTATTGTTGAGTAAATTCCACAAGACTCTGCTGACTACAGTGTATCTTACTGAAATATTCTGTAGTTTATTCTTCTGATATTCTATGTTTGAAAATTAATTGTACATCCCACCTCACCTCCCCCTACCCAGAACATTTTATAAAGACCACACCAAAATAAACACTTTTCAATTCAGTCTTCACAGTCATGTCTCATCAAAATTACCTCTGCATAGCTTCAGAAATTAATGAATTAATCAACTACGTTAGTTCTTCCTTACTGAATATTTAGTTAGGGAGTATGTTGTTTCATGTTAATGTAGTCCATCTAGTTCCCTCAGATAAAAATTCACTCTTTCAATAAAATGCCCAATTAAAAAAAAAACCAAAACATGCTTATACAAAAATCTGGGGACTAGCTGAATAAAGACCCAAGGACATGAGAAAAAATATAGTTACTTTAATGTTGCATTTTATATCAAGGATGCACAATATGTTTTTTGCTTGTCCCAATGACTATAATAGTAGATATCCTCAATACAATACCAAATATTAGGAGTTGCTAGGGAGCGTAGCGTTGGAAGCTGTCTGTTTTCCTGTTGCTTACACTGCCCTGCAGACAGGATACTGGGGTCAAGGAATTCAATCAGTTCCACATCCTCCTGCAGCAGAACTTCCTGTTGCAGGATGGTACGGAGCGTGTCAAATCGAAATCCAACATCCTTACCACATACAAATGGGCAGGAGAAAAAACAGGCATTAGTAAAGAATATGCAAATTCTTAAAATTAAGTTAGCATAACGAGGAAGACACCCACATTACACTTTACTGACAACAATCTGTTCCCAGAGCACAGGACCGTTTCAGATATATCACAAATAGCTACTTTTTATTAAACTTGTTTAACTTTAAAAGCTCACACACTACCTAACAGCTGGGGCTTGCAGACTGCAGCACACTGACTTTGTGATCTGACTTTGTGATAGTAACAATATCTGGAAACAGGCCACTGAGTATGCCAATATGTTTGCATAAGAATAAGAGAGGTACTGAATCTATTACAAGATCATTAAAAAAACAGAAAGTACTTTTTTTCTAAAATGTCATCACATCATTTATATCATTAACAAACAAACAAAACTTAGAGAAAGAAAGAGAGATATTGCTAATTAGTCAGCAAAATGTCACTTGTGGACACTTAACAGTAGGGTCAGTGCACTGGATCGAAGCCCCAAGCCAAGGCAATGGAGTACCTTCCTGCAGGATTCTGTCCCTTTCCCAAAGGAACTCAATCCAAATATGAAACAGCATGGGGGTCCAAAGACCTCACACCTGCTAAACCTCAGGCAAACTTTACGGAGTTACTTAGCTGAGAATTTGGTGCTATAAGCATTTGCTACTTTTCCTCCAACTATAGCTGCTCAAGACAAATATGCAGTTCACGAAGACAAATAAAACCATCAGAGAAGCCCCCTGAAATTTTCATTTGCATAATGCACCAAACCATAATTACTTCAAATTAAGAATGTCAGAACAAACACTGAACATGTGCATCCCTGCATCTAGCTAATTACAGGAGAGAAAAGAGAACATTTCTGAAAAGTCTCTAATAGAAGCTTTCAACACAAGTGTGACATTTCACAGTACAAAATCTGTTTCATTCTGTCACTGACAGAATGAGATTCTTTATGAAACCATAAGATAGATAGTTTAGAAATTTTATTCCATGCACAGATGTCACCTCAGATAACTTTCATTCTACTTTTAATGGAAAACATTTGTTTCAGGACTGTGCAAGAGGAAGCTCTGCCCTCCTCTGATGCATCCTGTGTCATTTCAATACTCTACTGGAGTCTGCAGCAGGACAAACGTTTTCCATATTCTTCAGTTACGCCTCCATCTTAAGAAAGTAAGGCTAAAAATTGCTGTTAAGATAATACCCTAAATTCATAGGGGAAGAGAGGAAGAAAAAAGTCAATCAAAGATCACTAATGAGAGATTTTCAGAGGAAATTTTATCTTCCTGAGATAAAGGAGAACTGGGATATAGCAGAACTCTGTGAGAAATGGAAAATTCTAGCTTCTCATGTTGCTCAACATTTTCTTTTGAAGCTCCATTTGAAGCCATCATCCCTACATTTTAGTAGAAAAAAAAAAAAATCTAGATTCTGGAACAGTCTGACTAAAGTGATATTTGCAAGCCATACTGGGAGCGTGAAGGAGCTGGGTACAAGTTAAAGCAGATCTAAGACAAGCCCAGACTGGAAAGTGGTGCTGCAGGGAAAGAGCAAAGTTTGCTTTGCCTTTCCCAAAAGCAGAAGCCCTGCAGAGAGCAGTGTAGAAACAAAGAGGCCAGAATGGATCCAGGGCCAGTACAGCTGCACTGTGTTGGTGCTGTGCCTGAGCTAACAAGCTGAAACAGAGGGTGAAGCAATACTCAGCTGAGGCTCTAGACCATTCTGTCTTAGGTGGTCTCTACAAGGCAATAGGCTGCAACACGTGGACTTTCTCAGTCAGCGTCTCCACACTGCCTTCCACCAAAGGGGTACCTACACTGTAATTAAACTCATTTCAACTTCCAAGAATTTCTTTATTTCTCACATACCATCTTCCGCATTTTGAACATCTTCAACCTGGCTACTGATACTGTTCCTGTCCTTTTGTGCCCAATTTGGCACATTAAATGAAAACCAGAATTAGTATTATCTAAAGAATAAGTAATACTCTTAGAGCCAAAACAAATGACACAGACCAATGATGTTTTTCAGAGGATGAGATAGAGAGGAGAGGAAGACCTGTGGATTAGAAAAGGAAATGGAAAACTAAAAAAAGTGATCACTTACCAGTCGGTGAAGTATGTCATCATTTTTCTTGTAATGTGGAAAAGGAAACCAGCTTCTAAAAAACTCAACTAGTTTTGACAGGATGCCTTGCTGAAAGAAACAGAAATTACTCCAATTAAAAAAAAACCAACAAAAATCAAAGCAAAAAATTAAATAAATAACAGCAGACAATGTCTTTATTTCTGCATTTGATTTTCTTGTTAACTCAGACCAAGTACCTGTGAGGAAGTTTCACTTACTGTGTCTGGCCTAATTTCAGAGTACACTAAGAGAACATCTGCTTCCCGTCGGTTTGCTTGTGAACAAGAGAATAAAATAAAACCTTCAGTAACCCCACCTATTTGGAACATAATAGATTGTTATGTTGCTCTGTTAAAAATAACTACAGCTAAGATTAGATTGATCTCAAGTTGGCAGCTACTTCATTGATATAAAAGACTTTCTCTCTCCTGGGGGATAAAACCCCAAAGCTTCAATGACTGACAGGCTGAAGAAAAGTGAAAGACCAGAACAGGAACAACCTCTCCTCAGCTTCCCATTGCAGCCTGAGAACAAGCTCCAGAGGAGTTGTAAACAGAGACAGGGAAAGTGACAGTAAGAGGAGGAAATGCCCCAAAACCCCCCTGTCCACACCAGTGTGTGCCACCAGGTACTTTGTCTCTATGCTGCTTCCCACACAACCTAAATTCACACTTTTGTCTGAGCTGTAAACATAACTTCAGATGCCACTAATAGAGGGCCTCCCTCTCAGTCATCACACATTCTACTCATGTGTCTTCCTAAAACAAGATACATGATCGATTATAACTGAATAGATGCATGGTTTTGCTTCAGTCTGCAGCCAATCAATGAACAAAAAATGTGCAGCTTTTGACACACCATTCTACCTACTTTCCTCATGCTGAACTGACAGGAAGTATTTTTCAAAATATTTAGTTATAAATATTTTATTAATTCTGAGGCCCTGTCTCAATCTTCAGACTGTTGACATGTAATACAATCAAAATGTAATTGATAAAATGTATGTAAAAAAAAACTGTGAAGTGCTTACATTTTGCGGCATACTGTTTCAAAATAATAAAACAAAACTCCATACTGATTCTAAAAGGTGACAGCTTCTGTTTCTCCCTTGTTTGGGTTTTTTCCCATTTTTTATTCCCCTCTTGTTTGTATTTTGCTTGTTTTTCCCCCCAACTACAAATGGGAAATAGAAGAACAAACCCAAGCAACAGGAGCTCAGAGTTTTGTAGTTAACCTGTGACCAGCCTGACGGCCTTCTGAGAGGCAGTGTGACCAGTCTGGTGCAGCAAGCCAGGGCAGAACAGCCTTAATGTCAAGAACTGTTTCAGGCTCTTATACTGTCTAAGGCTCTTATGCTTACACAGTTTTTGAAATAACTTATTTTGGTGCCCATTTAAGTAATCTAACTCAAGCTTTTCTTTACAAATATCTCATCTTTCTGTGTACAGTTAGATTTTGAGATCTATGCCACAAGGAAGTGTTTTTAAGTCAGTGAAGAGGTAAACCAGTAACAGGGATCTTATAATGATAGGTCTTCCCGAAACACTGACATCATCGTGGTTTAATAGGAGGAGCTATCCCAGCAATTCACACTTAAAGACTATGGAATAAATCCAAGTGATTGTATTTTGATATTGCTCAAGGGCAAGGACATAAGTCAGAAGAATGTCACTAACTGCAGCACAAGATAATCTTTCAAGTTTCTTCCAGAGTGGTGCAAAAAGAAATAAAATTTTCTAATTGCAACACTGTAGAAAATTGAAATTAAATGAACAAAGGTCTTGTTCTCCATTTGAATTTCAGACAGGTATTTCACTGAAAAATACTTTTCCCTCTACACTGAAAGCAGGGGAGGAAAGAGTAATCCATTTAATTTAAGAATATGCCTCTTGAATCCTATAATTTTCAACTGCTTAGCCTTTTGTAAGTCTTTGGATTTTTATAAATGAACATTTAAAGCTACACCAAGGATAGTTTCACACTGCTACCAGCTCACTAAGCTAGACTGTGGAATTACTGAAAAATACCCTAGCGTGCTACATGAGCAATCTTTTAGTTTATTCTCCATGGCTTTGCTTAAAAATAAAGATCTGAGCTTGAATAAACATTCAATAGGCAAGTCAGTGCTTGAAAATACAAAACAAGACAATCCACTGTCTTGGGCTGTGACCCAACAGAGTACACCAACACAGTGAATTATTCACATCCTTGGAATAGTGTCTCACAGTTTGCATTCCCATTGGGAGTGTTACTGACAAGTAAAACTGCTTTCACCAACACACAAGTCAGGTCCTGTTTCCAATGCTTCTGGAGTATTCTTACAGCTTTAGAACAACACTCAGTCAAACTCTGTAAACTAAATAACAATGATGCATAACTCCTATAATTTAAAAAAATACTAGCATAGTACGTGTACATTTTAGGTAAATTATTTTGAATCTAAAAAAGAATTCTAAGGACTATCTCTCCTTTGTAGAGAAATTCTTCAGAAGAAGATAATGCTATACATTGAATACTTTGCATTGAGTGGGTGGGAAGCCCTAGACAAAGGCAAAGGACTGGTCCCTTTGCCATCCCACACCAGGTCACCTGCACAGCTACTCAGGGCTAGCCCCAGCGCAATTCTCAGAAGCTGCCTCCAGCATCAGCTCTGTTCTAATGACAAAATATCATCATATCTAAGGTGGGACAAGGGCACAGCAGTCTAGGAAAATGGCTGAGAAAGGAAAGATGTAAATGGGAAGTGATAAATTCTGTAAAGATCAAGCAGAATTACCCAAATGGGATTTAATTCCAGAAAACAAGTCTAGGAGCTCTTACTAGCAGTGCTTTTGAGTATCAAGTGATCATGAGATCAGGACTTTAGCTGTAACTTTCCCCATAGATTGGCACAGCCAGGAACACTGCACCTACAATTACTATGCTAAATCACATCTCCATAATTCTTCAGATGGGAGCTTGGCATTTCATCAGCCCCCAGAACACAACCTTAAAACACCTTTACAGCTTTTTAACTCAGTATTCATTAAGACCATATTCCAATAAAAACAAAAAGGCCAAGAAACCACCACCAAAATCACATGTCCTGAGAAGTATTTAAAATGTGCTTCAAATTCAACCGGTGCCTCTGCATTTCCTTATGCCTGAACCATGAGCTCTGCTTGGCAGGACAGCTAGACACAACAGAAATATTTGTATCAGTCCCTAGGAACTTTTTCTTCCATTTTTTCAGCCCTGAAGATCCCCAAGTAGAACTTTGCTGCACCAAATTCTTGCTGCGTGTCACCTGCTTTCAGCTGCACAAGGTTTCCACTTGACTGAACACAAGAGGAGGAAATGATCTCAACTCAAAGACAAAGCAATACTGCAGCTTTACATTTTTATCTTAAGAAAGTGTTTAAGGCATTTGGAAACTTGCTTTTCAGAACAGAAGGAAAGCGATATACACTTACAGTGTGGAACAGCATCTGCTCCCTGTCATCATAGTTACATCAAGCCTCAAGGAAGATCATTTCATATTAGGACTGTGGGTAGGTACATATTCAGAAGTCAGAAACCATTTATTTTTCCAGACATTTTATCATTTCAGTAGATTAGGCCAGTGAAGGCCAAGAGAAGGGAAATGGTAATAGTCTCATGCAAAACTGAGGAAATGACTGGATAGGAATGCAAAATACTTGTCTGTATGTCATAAAAAAGTTGCAACAAAGCCTCAGATCCTCCTAAATACAGTCTACTTTTCTAAATGTGTGGCCAGCTGCCTCTCCCTCATTTTCTTTCCTATTGAGATACCCTACCAAAATGCGACACAGAAATCAAATGACAAAACCAGACTCTCTGACATCAGATTACAAAAGAAAAGTGTTAACTCTTCCCAACTGGCACTGGAATTTGCAGCAGGAACAACCTATGACAGTTTATCACTAAAAATTACACACAGGTTTCTTCCTCATTTCCACTATGTATCCTTGTCTAGACAGAGATGAGACAATGTGAACATCACCTATTGTTTGTAAGAAATGGATAGCCCATTTTCACACACCCACTCCTTCAAGTTGCAAGGCAAACCATGAAGAATTACTTCTACATCTGACACAATCCTGGAGGAATTGCTGCCAACACAATAAAATTAAGTGTAAAATGCTTGAGGGGAAGGGAGGGGGAAAAAACAGAATACCTGAGGTCTTTAAAAGTGGTATATCTTACTACTTTTGAGGTTCTTAACCCCACAGCATTTTGGTATAAAAGTCAGTGGAAATTATATACACAAATGCAATATCACACTGATATTCTGACTGCCACAAAAGTAACTATGCAAAATAATGTAGCTGACAGTCCATGCATTACTTCATAGTAATCAAGAGAGTATCAACCAATGAAATGTCAACCTATTTTTTAATTAACAGTGAGCAAATGTTAACATTTGATAAATAAATAAGCAAACATTTAATCAAAGTCTCCCTATATTAAGTCAGAATAGATATCTTCAGTGCAAATACACCACAAAACAGCCATTAGCTTTAAAGAGAAAACATATTTTCGAGCAGTTTATTGAGGGTTATGGTGAGTGCCAGCTGACAATTCTGAAAAACAAAAGTGGTAGACCTAATATTTCCATGAATACTTCTAAAGGTAGCTCAGAATAAATAAAATTGTGAGCTAAATCATTATTTAAATTCAGCCTTTCTTTGTAACCAGTAATAGAAACAATCATTATTAGAAATGCAATAACTATCCACATCAACCATCTCGTTCAGAATGGTTACTGCATTTCTACTTCCCAGAAATCCTTTCTTAATATGTTTTGTCACAGACTAAGCTATACTTAGCAACTGAATGCCTGGGAAGGGCTGGAAACTATAAATATTCTGTTCTAGAAAATTACAGGTTCTATTCCCAGAATGTCATGCTAAGCTAACATAATAAGATCCCCTACATAAGATAATTTTCAACACTCAAAAAATTATTTATCAAAACTTCTTGCTTCCCTAGCTTACAGAAGTGCAAAGAAACACTTCAAACTATACTGATTAACCATGACTTCAAGATATGACAACGGGCTGAGGTTCATTGTCTGGGGGTTTTTGCCTTTGTTTTTTTAAATACAGGAAGTGATTTCTCTCTGTTCTGATTTCTCCTATTTGTGAAGCAATGAGATCTCTTGTGAGAAGATAAATACTCAGCAACAGGAGAGTGCTCACCTTCTGGGCAGCTTGCACAGTCTGCTCCCTTTGGCTTTCTGCTGCTGCACATTGCTCTGCCTTCTGTGACACTGAGGAACATACTTCAAAGTCTGTGTGTCCCAAATCCTGCAGATATTGGTACAGTGGGGAATTCTGAAAAGGGAGTTATAAAAAGGAAAACAAAAACAATGTTAAAAATCATTCCGTGTTTCCCACAAAACACCACTGTGAATTCAGCAACCACACAACCAGCAATGAATGGATTGAGAAATGGAAAAAAAAATTAGAAAAAGGCTCCTGTTCTCTCCAAGGATGGCACTAGTATTCTGGCTAAAAGAAGTCCCACAGCACCCAAACAAAAAAAAAAACTCAACTTTTTAAAACTGCTGGCAAAACGAATGATTTACAGACAGTCCTTAATAAAACAGAAAAAGTATGGAATTCTAACAGTGATATTTAGAAAGAATGAATATTTATCTATATAGATCTGAAAAATATCATCTGCACCAGGTATCTAGATTTACTTAGCTCTTATTGTCCAGTTTACAACTACATATATGGCAGTATCTAGGACATATTTGATGGAAACAATACCTAGGATAACTCCAGTTCTACTCAGGACACGTAAAGAGACTTCATTTTTAAGAGAAACTCTCACCAATCTGTCTGATACAGCCTAGTTAGGCAGGGATTAATTTTGACCCCTGAAAAATTTTATTAATGACAGTATGCAAACACTATCCAACTGCATTGAAAGAACAACAACATTTTAATTTAACATACTATCAACCAAAATACTGTATATAAAGAGTAAAAACTTTACAGTAAATGATGCACAATTGTGGAGGCCTGCAGAAATAACCACCAACAGAACACCCACCAGTAACTGTTACGCCAACTACCATTAACTTACTGGTGCAAGTTGTGAAGGGGCCCACTTAATTCTGACTATGCACCAGCACAGCACAATCTCAGACTGCTTGCCATGAAATACTGCTTGGAAGCCATCATTCATACCAGCTGAACAAATTAACTTGTTACCTTTAGGAATGTTGTTAACCCTATCACCAAAGTGCTATTTTAATCCCTCTTATCTATTTAAAGCATGCAAAATCATACTTGTGTTTACTCTGTTTCAGTTACTCATAACAGATTCAGCATCTAGTCATTACCTGAAACTTAAATATTTGTACCAACTCACAAGTACTGACAATCACACTCACCCACAATGACAATGATTGTGCAAAACACTAGGATGGGTTAATGACTCATTTCCTTGTGAGAATATTTCCAGTGTGACAACACAGTCCTATATTTTTTTCCAACTACCCTTCTTCCATGGCTGAGTACTTTTTCAAAATGCATCCAACTCTAATTAAACTCTGCTGTTCTGGACTGGCAAGTTTCTCTGAGGTAGAACATGCTATTTTACTGGAATTCCTTAATTAAAATGGAAGAGGAAATGTAATACACTAGAATACTTGTTCTATTTAAGACACTGTTAAATTCATCGCATAACTGCAGGACAAAACTGAGAATATGCACTGATATGCATAACCTTGTCTTCTTAAAATAGCTTTCATTTAGAGTCAGGCTGTGCACTTCCACACCTGGAACAACCTAAGCACCTCCACACAAGAACTTTTAGGGTGGCATGAAATTTTCCCCATTTAGATGAAGACACGGACAAAGCAGTGGGTGAACAGAGAATATTTTCTTCAAAAATCATAGTTATAAGGCTCGCTGCAGACAGAACTTCAAGGAAATAATATCTAGGCTCTTGGCAAACCTGACCATCATCTTGACCATACTTGCCACGAGCAAGGCCAGCCATTATATGACACATGATTATTCTTGTACTTTATTGGCACTCATCAACATACAGACAGCTGGAAAAATAACCCAAAAATACCAAAGAGCTTTTCTGCTATTATCTCAGGGTGCATCTTTCTTTGGAGTCCACGATGAGGTAATTTTTAAAAAGTTGATCAAGGAAACAGGCCTATTGCTATTTAGATTAGTTCCTCACAAAAATGGACAAAGAAAGGCAGAATGAGAGGTAGAGACAGCCAGAGACTACCCACTGACAACAGAATGATCTAAAATCCTGAAAGCTATCACTAGTAAGTGAAATATGACATAGATGCAAGAATGCCCCAATCCTTCCCTTATACTGGTTACCTGGCTACATGACAACTTTCCATCTAACTGTAATTAGTAGGTTTTCTACTCTACAGAAACAGTAAAAGATACACAATGTCTCCAAATGTTAATGAAATTTCAGGTCCTAACTAGGAAGAATAATTTTATTTGTTCTTGTAATTAAGGTAGAACATGGGCACCTTACTAATTATAAATCCCTTCTGACTCACTCTTAGAAGGCTTTTACATGATCTTGTAATGGCTAAGTTAACACTTTTTTATCCCTGTTCAGAAATGGAAATCAGTTTTCTGACTATTAGCTAAGGAAATGAAAATGAATTAAAATTTAACATGAATGTTATTCCTTTAAGTAGATAATGGGTCTTCTCTTTCAGTTTCTCGGAAAGTACTTGGGCTACAAAATCTTCCTCTAACAGATTTCTTTGGCTCCACATGCTTTGTCTATCCCATTCTTTCCAAAATATTATTAGCAGAACTTACTTGCATATTGGAAAAATCCTGTATTTTTATAAACTTTAATGATCAAGAACTATGCTGTGACTAAAATTCCTTATGTAAGTAAAACCACCATTGTTCCCCTTTCTGAAACCATTCGAAGCCCATGTGGGTAAAGAAAGCAATGAATAAGAAGTGGGTTGAGGCCCTTCTGAAATTAAATTACTGGGAATCTTAACAAACTAATCACAAAAATCTTCCATTGAGAATGAAGTCTCTTGTGTAGCACAGGCAGCTTCACATTTGGCTTAGAAAAATCTGAAGATTACATTCCTATTAGAAATCCCACAGATGGCATACATACATTAATCTATGCTAACATAAACCCACACTATTTATTTATTTATTTATTGTATTTCATTTCCTACTGCCTAACAAGCCTGTCACTTGCAAAGCTGTGTGGTCTGTATAACTCATGGCTGCCTATAATCAAAAGAGGAAAACATGGAGGATGTTTCCACCAATCTATACATAATATCTCCCATGATATGTAAGTAATGTCTAGTAAAACCATTAAAGCAATTTTTAAAAGTGAAAGGATAGATTTTATGTATGGACATTCATACACAACTTTCAATATTATCAAGGAATCAGAAAATTATTAAATATGCAACTACACAACTGCAATGTGATACCATTAAAATGTCCTATTTTGTATATCGTGCTTCAGTACAAGAGACAGAAGTATTACACTTAATGCTTACAAAGCATGTTTCATCCTCACAAAGTTCTAATAGCAATAATTAAATCTCATCATGTGCCTTATGTATCACAAATTATAGCTCTGAGTTTTTAGCTTAGATCCTTACCCAAACCTCTCACTCCTAAAAGCCTTCTTTCCCATAAAGACACGCACATATTCTAGAACATGCACTTCTAACTGTGAGAAAAGTTCCTTGGTTTCAACTCATGCTGTTGTTCATTAGAACTGTCAGGCTCAGCTGCTTTCACCTGCAAACATCACGATAATATTAAAAATATATACTTCTTGGTTGGGGAAAATAGGAGGCCTCTGCCTTGTTCCCTCTCATTTATTTTTTTTTTCCCCAGAATTCATACATTCCTTTTTACAACAGTCCAACATTAAAAAGGAAAAGATAAAGCAAAAAAAAAAAAAAAAAGCAAAAGAGCTTTTACATTTCTGCATGTGATATAAATGCTGCACTTTCATTTCAAGAAATTCAGGATACACCAGAAAGTTTATTCTTGCAAGCAGTAATAGGGGGTCATAAAAAAAAAATTAGACTTGTGAAAAAGCTTCTATATTAGAATGTGAGGTAAAGGGACAGCAAGTTTGTTTCAGTGGATGGCATGAAGAGGGAATTTCAAATATAAAATCCCATCTTCCTATTAATACAGCATATTATTCTAGAGGAATCTATTCTGAGTACTTTTGAATTCTTACTTTTAACCACTCTAGAATCATTAGTATTATTCCCATTTGACAGTCAGGTTCATTTGTTTATTTCTAGTTGTCTCTGGCAGAATGACATGGTAGTGAATAATGTACAAAGTAGAGAGGGAATTTTAAAAAATAATTAAGCTTATGTTACCATCATACTATCAGTTACTGACAGGAAATATTATCTAAAGTAAGTGATACCAAAACAATGTTTTTCAGTAATGTGCTGTATTTATTTCTAAGGTTTCCTCCAAGCTGCTGCCACTTCTTATGCCACCTTCCGAGACACGGGAGACAGGGATCACATTTACGGCCAGGGCATTTTTAAAAATTATGTTAATTGTCCAAAATGAGTGCTGGAAATGAAACAGTTCCAGAACAGACAGACGACTAAAAGCCATTCTTCCTTGCTGTACTTTATACAGATTATGTATGAAAAAACTTGTTAACAAGTGAAGCTAGATTGTCAGAAACAGCTGATGTACTGAGTAGGAAAAAGGTTTTTGAAAGTTTGAAGAATCAAAGTTTTCTATGCACTCAGCAGAGACCAACAAAACAAACACTTATCTTTTTATGACTTTTGTAATTTACTATAGTAATACTGCAAAGTCATTCAATTGTAACCATTTACAGGACCATATAGGTTTACTGAAGCTCCCATTAACAGGATCAAGAAAGAAAATCCTTTCTTCTTCATTCACAATTCCATGAGCATATTTATTTTAGATCCATATGGCTAAAAATTATTTCACTGACATATATATGTTTAATTACAATTCTCCTTTTTTCATTGCTGAAAGTAGTTGAGACTCATTCTAAACCCAAGTTATATTTTGCAGGATTAAAGAACAGTCCACTAAATTACTGTGGGTCTTTAACACGTCCCCAGCGCTTGTTTTAATGGAGCACTGACTTGGGTTAGGAAAAAAACACCTAAACTGAAGACTAATCACTGTGTTTGCAATTATAAGACAGTAAAAATAAAAAAAAAAAATCAAAATCAAGGCTAACACTAAAAGATAATAAAACATGTCATTGCTTTCTACTAAGTGATGGAAAGGCTGTATTAGTAGAGAATTCCCTAGCCTCAGAAAAGAATTTGCTTTGGATAGATAAATACTCAAATACTTGCATCTATTACAGCTTTGCAAGCACACTTTAATATTTGAGGTATTTTGTGCATATTCTGAGAAAAACCTTTGCCAGCACACATCAGACTAAGACAGTGTTAGCTTTCATAGCCTAGCTACAACAGCAGATGAAAATCAAAACCACACCCAGTTAGTTTTGCTGATGCATCATGATCTAAATGACTCAGGATTTCTCCAATAAAGACAGAGGCTTCCCTCACCCACCTTCTTTTCTGTGATACAATTTGCTACTTAGTAGCTAGTGAAACAGATTTACCTTTGAAATAGTATTTAATGACATTGGACAGAATAAGAGGCTTAAAGATCTCCTCTTAAAATACGGATTTGTTCAAAGCTAAGGTTTCCAATATGTCAAAACACACTGTGAGAGCATAAGCCACCTACAAAACAACTACAAATTATAAATTATCATCTTAAAACCCCAAAAGATTAAACATTTCTACCAGAATGTTAGCAAATGCTAAGGTATGCTGAACACGTGGCTAAACTCAGAACAAATCACCAGTATTGAAATCTCCCCTGTTTCAAAACAGATCTGAAAAAGTTGAGCTAACACTCACAGACAGTGCGATCTTTGTCTCCCGGAGGAGCGTATTCCATTTTTCTCTTTGGTACTGCTCCCATGCACCTGAGAGAATCTCGCCCACCTCCCCGTTTCTTTCTGCTTGTCCCTCCAGGATGATCTGAGACGAGGATGAGAAGAAGCCGTCGGTGTAACTGCACCTGTGTCCCTGCACAGTGGCATTTTCCTCACAGCATCAGCGGATGCAGTTTGAAATTTCCCAGGATCATGCGATTTCTCCTGACTAATGTTGCTTTCTAACTGGGAGGAGGGAGATGAGGATGACAGATTGCTAAAGGCTTTTAAAAAGATGCTGCTTGAAAGAATTATTGCACATTGATCTCCTGTTCAGCCATTAATAAGACTTTCCAAGCAACTGTATTTAAAAGCCTTGGTCATATTCTCCTGGCTGGTAACCACCTCCTCCTGAGCACCGACTGACAAAAAGCCAGGCGCTGCTGACAGGGCTAATATTAGACAATGACTTCAAGGCAGCCAAAGAGTCATTTAGATTTCCTATTCTGCCTTCCCTGCCACAGCAGCACTATTGCTTGGTTTCTCCAGCACTACTGTATCATCTGATTTACAAATAGGCTCTGAGAACTACTTTAAAGCCATTAATCTATTACTGTTCCCAGATATTTTTTGATGCACAGTATCTTGACCAGTGACAGGACTCAGCGTAGGAGGGTGGCATGGGGCTGTGTCAGGGTAGGTTTGGGTTGGATATCAGGAGAGAATCTTTCACCTCATGGGTGGCTGAGTACTGAAGCAGGCTCCTCAGGAAGGTGGCCATGTCATCAGGCCTGTCTGAGTCCAGGAAGCATTTGGAAAATGCTCTCAGGACCATGATGTGATTATTGGGGTGTCCTACATGGGGCCTGGAGTTGGGCTTGATGACCCAGTTGGGTCCCTTTCAACTCAGTATATTCTATTATATGTACCTATTTTGCATGGACTCATGTGTCCTCAAGAGTTTGGGAAGTTTTACAGTATATTTCTGTATCATTGTATCTCTGACATGGGAATGGTCTTTCTTTTGCATTGTACAGAAGGTGGTTGCACATTACTGTCATCATGGAAAAGCATTACAAAAAATATTACATACTAGACAAAGCACTGAAATTCACTGAGAGCTCTGCACTGTTCACCCATTCATCAAAAGTGGACCAGCAAATGCAGGTGAAAAGCTGAGCAGGTCCTTTCTGACAGAGATGAAAAAGAGTGGAAAAACTGCAAGTAAAAGCGGTAAACGTTACTGTCCCTGAAGGACAAGGTAACAAGCCAGCTGACTCTGTACCTGGAGATTTGGGTGGGAAGTCACTCATCATGCTGGTTATCAGACTAGGCTGATGATACAGCAAGGCTGGTTTGCTTTATATCAGTCACTAACTCACAGATTTACTCCTTCATTTACATTCAAAACTCAATTAATTAATTATTGAATCTGACTGGCAAACGAGTGGAATATTTATGATACATTTTTGAAACCTCTTTAAAACATTAGCTTCAA
This sequence comes from Cinclus cinclus, assembly GCF_963662255.1. NCBI lineage: Eukaryota > Metazoa > Chordata > Aves > Passeriformes > Cinclidae > Cinclus > Cinclus cinclus. The sequence continues at coordinate 63,564,032 of NC_085049.1, forward strand.
ATAATCAACTTATCTATTACAGATCATGTAAATTCTTACTCCTGATGAAAACACACTGTGCAAACATATTTACTGAAGAGAAAAGCATTCATGAAACAAAAGGCAGTCACATTATGAAGATTAAAAGAAAACTATACTGAGTAATTCTTTCCATTCCAGTGTCTCAAGGAAGCTGGTTCATGACTTGAAGTTGTAAGAGGAGTACTGCAGTTTTAACCCTCTGTAAATGACTCCAGAGCAACTAAAACAGAGGAAGATTAAAAAACAGACTTCAAAATTTACCCTGAATCAGCAGGTACTTTCATCTTAAAATTTTCTATTAAAAATAGTAATGGCAATATAGATTTACAGACTACATGATCCATATAAAACTTTTATCTATCTGTTCTGATATCCAGAAATGCTTGATGAGTTTGACTTGGCCTCTGCAACAACCAGACTGTTCTTCACATAGTTTTAAGATTGACGTTTATTTTATTTTCTCTCTGGTATCACCTGCTCCCAGTCATCTGATGAAAAGGAGCAAAGTCTGTTCTCCCCTTCAATTTAGCAAACTGCTGAGAAGCAAAATGTCTGAAACAGTCCATCAGTCACCAGCCCAAGTGCCTGTACAGTGCACTGCAATCCTCAGCAGAGCCATCTCCCCAGGCTCCATTCGTATGGTCATTTAATCTGCCGTGACCAGTGGGCACAGCAGAAAGCTGCAGTACCACTTTAGAACAGCCAAGTGGTGGGATGGAACAAGGAAACAGTCTGATAGAAAAAAACTAAGATGGATTTTTTTTCTCATTCTTAGCCAAGTTAGTTTGTCTAATCAGTCTCCTGAGCCATTGCACAGCATCACCCACAAATCCACGTGCCAGCATAAGGAAGAGGACGAGAATAAACTGCAAAAGAGGAGTGAAGCCCAAACACCTCTTCTGCCAACAGCCCACACTTCAGGCAGACAAAGCACAGTCCCAAAACCAGCTCATTAGAATGACAAGTGAACTGTGGCTTTGACAGAGCTGTGTATTTATAACTGACTTTATTTCATGCATATGTGAAAATCAAGAGTACTACATCTTTAGTACACCCAAAACTCAGTGAGAAAAATCCTGCTAATTAAGCATTACTGGCAGTACTGTTGAAGGTGTGTGAATGCTGGTTTCCAGCTTCTTTTTCCTAATGTATGTTTGAGAAATTGTTTTTTAGAATACAACATTGCAAGTCTGATGCTTGACAAAAATCACATTATTTTGCAAGTCCTAAAGTTTTCAGGTTTTTGAATGAAAGTGACTTAAAAGTCTCATCACAACAAGAAGTTTCTGAGCTTAGATTCCCTGGGGCTTTCATTAATTTTTTAAACATTATTTTAGAACAGTTTATTTAGGTGGAAAAAAAACCCATGAAAACATGTGACTGAGTGCTTTGATAAAAGCTCAACCTTTTAAACATATGGTTTACAAAGGTTCACATAAAGATTTGAACATTTAGAACATTTAGTGATGCATCAATATTCTAAGAAATACCATATCTTAAACATGTTTTACTATTGTAGGTATGTAGAGAACACATCAGCTAAAGACTGTTCTGTATAGTGTATCATGCTGGGAAATGGTGGCGCTTCTTCCTAGAATCTCTTTCAAATCTTACAGAAATCTGTAAGAAATCAGAACATTATATGCAGTGCCCCTCAGCACCAAGCAGCATCTTGGTTTGATGCCTAAATAAGCAGTGTGAGTTGTCTTTCTGAACCTGATGCTGGAACATCACGTTAAGATGTTGGCCAGTACTTCCCTTTTGTGCCACATCCCTCTTAAGCAGATTCCACCATTCCTACCTCCTCCCCACACTCCTCCAGCTGCCAGCTCTGCTGGGCCCTGGTGCTTCCTTTCTCTCTTAGGATGGCATGCTCCTTGGAAACCACGTTCCCACAATTTTCAGGACTTGATTCTCACAATAGCTTCTTCCACTACAGCAAGAAAGACAAAGAGCACAGAATGTGTCTCTTCAAACTCTGGAAAGGGTAACTCCATTTCTGAGCATATTTTGCTCCAGTGGTGGGAAGACTGCTTGAACAAGGGCTGGTTGTGACATGAGAGTAACGTGTTATACGTTCAAAATCTTTGCTCTGAGTTTGTGGGTTCAGTAGAGCTGTGTTCAATATTTTACACAGATATAAACATCTGAATTTGGACATGAGTTTTTGATGCTCTTTGTGTTCAACTCCAGCTTGTTTTATTTTTAAATATACATTAGCATAGATGCTGCAATTTAATATACAGATAGGTGAAAGAAAGCCACATTTTGTTAGTTTAGTATTATTATCCCTCTTGCACAGAAGAGATCTGAAGTCGTGAAGGAACACATACACAATTTATATGGTGTTGTTCAGTCTGAGATTTCTACTGAGCCAAACAATCCCAAATTCAAAAGTCTGGAGCTACAGTAATGATCAGATCTCCTAGATCTAGAATAAAACATTAGATTCCACAGTGATACAACCACCTTCATACACAGCCAGCTATTCTTTAACATATATTTCTATCAGTACTGAAATAGCTAATGAATAGCAATATGAAGTAAATAATATGGACAGAACTGGTTGTAGGAATGGCATAAGACTCGTGAATGGATGAAAACAATGTCTCAAGTGAGAAAATATTTCTTTCCTAATTAAAAAACTTTAAAATGGAAATTTTATGCCAGTGAAATTCAGTATTACGCAATTCTGTAAGTACATAATTCTACATGCAAAGCCTTGTACTTCAAACACAGCATATGCAAAAGCCCTTAAAAAACCTAAGGTGGGGGCAGTTTGACATAGTGTGTGTCAAAATCATACCTTTGTGCAGTCTGAGTAACTTTCTTATGAATACACAGAATTAAAATGGAAAATAACAAAAGTCACCTACAAGCCCTCTACCAGAACTGCTCTGACACAGTAAGAATCACTTTCTGGGATTTTGACAATGGTCTGGGTGAAACTAAAGGAAAGAACATCTCAGACATGAGGAGAGGCTGAGAGAGCTGAGACTGGTGAGACTGGAGAAACCTCAGGGTGGGTCTCATATCCAAAGAAAGAGTGCAAAGAGGAGAGAAATGGGCACTTTTCAGTAGTGCCCAGTAAGAGGACCAGAGGCAACGGGCATAAACTGAAACACATGAGGTTCCCTTTGGAATTTTTTTTTTGGTGTGAGAGTGACTGAGTATTGGCACTAGTTGCCAGAGAAATTGTGAGATTTCTCTCCATCCCTGAAGACACTCAAAAGCCATCTGGACATGGCGCTAGGCCACTGATTCTACACGACCCTACTTCTTGAGCAGGGTGGCAGACCAGAGCATCAGAGTCATCAAACATTCTGTGTTTCTGTGAGCACAGCTTGAATATCTATCCAAAGGTTAAAAAAAAAAAAAAAAAAAAAAAAGCTTGCACAAGCTCATTAAAATATAGGACAAATTACAAAGCTGAAAGCAGAAATTGGAAGCTGAAAAATGCAGTATTTGGATCAACTTCATCCCAGTGTTCTGAAAGAATGGGCACAGGAGATGAAAGATGCAAGAGCAAGGATTTTTAATAAACCTATCAACTCAAAAGCAGAAAAAATCCAAGCATAGTGCCTATATTTAAAAGGAGAAAAACCAATCAAGAATATGTCAGGTCTATGAATTTGATCAAAAGCCAGCATGCTACTAAGGATAATTATTCTTTCTTGCAAAATTCAAAGATGAAGAAGAATACAAATGTTCATCAAAAAGGTATCACAAAGGTTCACCAGAGGTAGATTGTGCCAAACTTACTTGACATTTTCTTTAATAAGACAGCTAATTTTTTTAGATAAAGGAAATGCAGAAAGTTTTAATGGAGTTTTTACACTATGCTGGATGGGTATGGACTTTAGATACCGTTATCAAAAGTCCATTATATATATATATATGGATATACCATTATAACAGTTAAGACAGAAAAGATGGGAAAAGAACCAAGTATGTTGATGGCACAGATAACAGTACTCTGCACTGAATGGAAAGCTACTGGATCAGAAGGTTACTAATGGAGTTCATGAAGAATAAGTCTTTGGTCAAAGCTTTTGCATTTTTAAAAGCTTTGATATTTGCTATAATTAAACATATCGAAAACCTTGCTAATGACATTTCCTGATAACACCAAGTAGCATCATATATGAAGAAAAGGATTGAGACATAAAGACAACAGCAAGACCTTACACAGAGGTGTAATAAAAACAAGCTCTCCTATAATGTGGAAGCTGTTGATAAAATCAAGGACACAAATGAGCAGTTACCCCATCATATTATATCTGAGTCAAACAGTATGAAGACTTGAAAACTTTGTTTGTAGGCCTTGCATGCAAGAAACGAAGTATTCCCAGAAGCAAATGTGAAAATAGTTGCATAAGACCCTAGCAAGAATGCTGAGTACCATGCTACAAGATGTGGTAAAGAAACATGAACTGAAAAGGTGTGAAAACCCTAAAAACCAAACTAAAAATGAAGAACAGGAAAATCCTTTTTATTAAAGGAAGCTAAGATACACTGGTTTATCCAGCCTAACATAATGCTCAGCCAGAACAAGTTTGCTTTCTGTGAACACATTAGGAGAGGTAAATTCTCCCCCTGTACTTGGCACTGGTGAGGCCACACCTTGAGTACTGCATCCAGTCCTGGACCCCTCTCGACAAGAAAGACCTTGAAGGGCTGGAGTGTGTCCAGAGAAGGGCAGTGAAGCTGAGGAAGGGTGTGGAACACAAGTCCTGTAAGGAGTGGCTGAGGAAGCTGGGGGTGTTTAGCCTGGAGAAATGGAGACTCAGGTGACCTCATCATTCTCTACAATGACCTGAAAGGAGGCTGTAGCCAGGTGGGGGGTCAGCCTCCACTCCCAGGCAACCAGCAAGAGGGCAAGAGGGCATAGCCTCAAGGTGCACCAGGGGAGGGTCAAGCTGGACATCAGGAGAAGCTCCTTAACAGAAAGAGTACCCAAGCATTACTGCCCAGGTATGCGGTGGAGACACCATCCCTGGAGGTGTTCAAGAAACAACTGGACCATGAAGCTAGTTGATAAAGTGGTGATCAGTCAAAGGTTGGACTTGATCTCAGAGGCCTTTTCCAACCTAAATGGTTCTGTGGTTCTGTAAATTCTAGAGACAGATAAGAACTATACAAGATAACAGAAAATATTAGCTGGTGTGCAAGTAGATATGAAGTGGCAATGTATACATTTCCAGTCAGAAAGTTGATGGCATTTATAAATCATCAAACTTCTGACACAATCCCTCCAATGGCACAATGATGCAGACATTTAGCTAGTTTGAACAAGAAGCTTCTTTAATTTATACATTAAAAAATAAAAATAAAACAAGGAAATCACACTGTCCACACAACAAACAAAAAACCTAACACAATTCCAGTCTCATACAAGTAAACAAAATGCCAAAAATTTCCAGAGGATTCCAAGGTACACTGTAACTGCACCATGACAGTCTTCTAGGTTTTGTATAAAAACTCATCTTAAGCAACTTATCATCAATTTTTTACCTCATGATCTCCCTTGATAAATTCAGACAGACACTAATAAAGAACACCATTTATTGTTCCTCCATTGTTTAGAACAATCTGTTCTACACTGCCATGATTTTTAATTTGTCATGCTGCTGGGTAGACAAGCCCAGGCCCAACATATCAGGGGTGCCTCTGTGTTTCTTGAGTTCTGTTCCTCCCCACTGTGTTTGTAGTATTTTAATTAGAAGACCAACTGCTTGTAACAAATGCAGGAACTGGAGTGCTGGGACTATTCAGTCAGTGAATAAAAATTACTGGCTGCTGCAGGAATTAATTTATAAATTTGATAGAACATGGCAGCATTTAGTGGACAGAATAACTGCCCATTATTCACTATTGTTCAATCATGATGATCTGCAGTGGCATCTGAACTTGATGGAAAACACTGCTTTCCCAAAGCAGAAATGCAGTGTTTGTGATTCCTTGGTTTCAAAGATAAATGAATGTAAAAGATACTTGGACAGTGATAAAAACGATTGGTCCTTGGAAGCTCAGAAATATTTATCAGCAGGCCATCATTTGTTTGATGTTGCAAAATTTTTAATGTGGACACCTGTTATTGATGCTTTCAGGGTCAGCTAGACAGAGCTATGACCCAACAAAACACACACACAAAAAAAAAAAAAATAGCCCGGGCATACCCATCATATGGAACACATGAAGTATATCCCATTTACTTCCCACTCCTACCCATCCTTTTGGATATGAGACACATGAAAGACCACTTCTTTCCTGATTAGGCATTTGTTAGCACACCACAACTCCTTATAACATCTGATATCTTGCTGAAGGGAGCTGCAAATGCAGAGAGATAACAGCTGTTCACACCAACTGAGGTATAAATGCTAAAGGCCTTCTTGCAACAGTGATTGCTGAAGAACATGGGAATTGACCTACTGAGGTGCAGAAAAAAAATGTAGTTGCATACCAGAAACGATGAATAATTAAGGGGGAGAGTTTGGGGACCAAGAAAACAAAAATTAAAAATGTAAATATGTTGCAACATTAACTACCCCAATACTTTCTGGCTCCTTGCTAATTCCCATCTCTGGCTCAGGTGTGTGAAGTAGGTTTATAATTCTCTGTGGAGCCATCATTTTAGAATAGCATGAACCCTGCTGAGTACTCCTGAAGGTAATTTTGGTGTGTATTTCACAGTATCCATTTTATGAGTCGGCAGCCCACCCAGTTCTGTAGTCCAACCCAAACAGCCTGTATTTGTTCAACTGTTGCTTTTATTGATTTTATTGTGATGCACCATAATATAGGACAGATCTGTTACTGTGTCACTCAGTATACCTCTAAGTGTGTATGGCTGTACACACACACACTTGGTACAGTAAATGTATCCAAGAGCTTTTATTACTGATGCAAGTCCGTTCCCAAAACACAAGGATGCTAGTGAAGAGCACATGCAAGGAGATCGTTTAGTCTCTTATGCAGCATAACTGTTACAATCAAAATGGTAGTTGCTGCATGAACTGAAGAGCTGTGAAACTGTAAAACAAATAGCACTTTTACTAAATACAGAAATGCAGAGGGCAGGCATTATACCTGTGAAATAAATTGTCACCACAGATTTACTGTATGGAAGGAAGTAACTTAACATAGCAGCAACAGTTGTGGATGAATACAAAACTTTGTGGAACAGACCAAAGACTAAAGACATACTACTTACATAGCTGTGAAAAAACTAATATATTATGTCAGGAGTGTTTTGCATCCTGGTTGAAGGAAAAGCCTTATTGCTACTATAATAATTATTAATTTTAAAGACAGCATTTCTCTATAACCAGTCTGGATGCCTGCAAAATCAGGTATGCTTTCCATTAAGATACAATTACATTTACCTGCTGCAAACAGACTCGATTTGGTTACCAAACCGCAACAGCTGATACATTTAGCCACTGTTATTTAAATAAGGCCAAGATGACACTGTAGCTCTAACAAGACGTGACATACCTAGACACGGTTTATACAAAACTAGTAAAAACACAAATACTACAGAAATAAAGCAGTTCCAGTGCTCGCCGCACAGTTGGGTGCGTGCTGAAAGACACCTTTTACCTGAGCGACACCGATTCAGAAGCAGAATCTTACAGCTATTTTACTCTCTCTGCCCTGACCCCGCAGCTCAGCCCGGCTGAGCGGGCTCCGCTCCGCAGCCCGAGCGGTGCTCACGGGCGGCTGCAGGGAACGAACCCCGCAGTCTCGGGCCTCGCCACACCTCCCACCGCGACCGCCCGACAGCGGGGCCGGGCAGCCCGGCACGGCCGCACAAAGGATCGCCCGGCCCCGCTGAGCCGTCCCGCCCTCGGCCTGCGCGGAGGGCGCGGCGCTGGCCCCGGGCTGCTCTGGGGCGCGGGGCACGCCGAGCACCGCCCCGACCCGCCGCTCTCGCCGGTCCTGTTCGACGCCGCCCGCCCGCGGCAGGCGCTGCCCTGGGCCGGGCCCCGCGCCCGCCTCGCTCCCCGCGCCCACCCGACCCGCCCAGAGCACGCCGGCCCCGGGGACCGCGGCGTAACGAGGGGGGAAGACACCCGGGCCCGGCCCGCGCCGGATCGCCCCGCTCCCACCTCAAACACCACTTCTTCGTCGAACTCCGGTGTCATCCTTGCCCGCCATGCCACCCCCTCCCCGCGGGCACGCTGGGAAACCGAGTCCGCCGTGCCGCCGACCGCCCGGCCCCGCCCCGCCCCGCCTTGCTCCGGGGAGAACTACAGCTCCCAGAAAGCATAGCGAGAGCCCGCTTTCGGGCGCCCTGGGGGCGGTGCCGATGGAGAGGGGGCGGGGCCAAGGCGGGGCAGCGGGGGCGGGGCGGGGCGGGGCAGCGGGGGCGGGGCGGGGCGGGGGCCCGTTAGGGGTGGCCAGCAGGGGGCGCCGGCGGGCGGCGGCTGAGGGCGCTCCGTGTGCCGCGGCCACGGGGTGGGATGCGGCGGTGGCGGGCGGGGGGAGCTGCTCCTGCTCCGGCTGCTCCTCCGGCTGGGTGGCGGCGCGGGGGAACAATGGGCTCCTTCTCCTCGGCCCTCAGAGGGGCCGTGGCGTAAGGGACGAGGGGAAGCGCGGCTCCGCGCCTGGGGAGCACCATGAGCTCCGCCGGTGAGTGCCCGGGGAAACTTTGGGGAGCGGCGGTTTCCGCCCAGCCGGCGGCAGGCGAGGAGTCCGCGTGCCCCCGCGGCCGGACGGCCTCGCCCGGCTCGCTCCGTGGCGGCGGGAACGCGGGGATGAGGCGGACGGGGATTGCCGCCGGACGGGAGACGGAGCCGCTCGGCGCGCTCCCCGTCCGGCACCGCCGCGCGCTGCGCCCTCGGCTCGCTCGGGGAGAAGCGCGGGGCGGGGAGCGGTGAGGAGCGCACCCGGCTCGGGGCACGGCCCTCCCTGGGGTCCGCTACGGGCTCCCCGCGCCCCTCGGCACGTTTGGCCGCGGGGCCGTGCGGGCACGTCCTGCCCTCGGCTGGGGCTGAGCCGGGCTCTCCGCTCACCGCTCCGCGTGTCCCGAGCGAGTCCCTGCGCCCGGGCTGAGCTCACGGCGGGGGAGACCTGCTGGGAGCCGGCTTCTGGCAGGACAGCCAGCCCCGGGGCTGGGGCTGTTGCTCCGTCTCGCTCCGCGGAGCTGCGAGAGTGTCAGCTGCGGCTTTGCTTCGGGGATGTACCTGCCTTGGCCGGGATCTTGCAAGCAGGAGCCCCTCGGGGGTGCTGGAAAGCGTTCGCTTCTGGCCTTTCCAGCTGCGGGTTGGAACTGACCTACTTCACTGCTTTCCTTACTTTTCCTCCCCCGTTTCTTGACTGATGCCAATTTAATGACTAAAAGAGCTCCAAGGCAAATTCTTGGTTCAGAACAAGAGCACCCCGTGTTTAAGGGAATTGCTCGTATTTGTATTTGCTTGCACGGTGGTGGCTAACTTTTGTTCAGACATCTGGTAGATTAGTAGGTTCCTTTCTTATCTGCCTGAAGACGAGAATAGGAGTTGTTTCTGCATTGAAAACGTGTCGTGTAAATTATGATGTATTGGATGGAAACACAGCTAATTGTAGGGTTAAACGGCAAGCAACAAAGTCCTTCCTGTAAGGATTGGGGTGGTGGGTGTTGTAAAGAAAAAAGAAATACACACTCATCAAGCAGAAATATCAACCCGGTTCTCAGTGTTTGCTTCTCAAGTATGTCAACTTGTTATCGACTCCAGCGTTAATTAAGTTATCCAAGCTCTCATAGCTAATCAGAATTTACTGGAAAATGAAAAGCGATTTGATGCATCTTTCTGCTTCATTTAAAACGTTCCCATTTTTAATATGTTTGTCAGAACTGATTTTGTTTAGATTTTGAAAAGTATGTAATAAAGCAGGTTATCTCTGCTTGACCAGCTGTACTTTATGTTCCCGTTTCTAGTAGTGCTGCTGATTGTGCAGTTCACCCCATATCTTTTAAAAGAGCTAAACAGCTGTGCGAATAAGTGTTAGGGGGTGCTCAAGAGCTGTGCTGTTAAAATTTGATATGGCACTAAAGTTTCAGAAAGTTGGGTAGATTTTTCAGTACTAAGCAGTGATTTCAGGACTTTTAGATCATAGGTGGTGTGACTAAATCAGTTTTAAGTGTGCGTTGTGGTGTTTATGGGGAAGGTGGGACAAAGGGGTTCTGGTGAAAAAAGTAAAAGAGAAAAAGGTATGCTGAGGAGTATCAGAACAGAAAGTGGGACAATTTCGTGGCAAATCTAAATTTTAGCAAGTTTTTTCAAGAGGGAGGCATAAAGAGGGAAGATGAGGGGTATTTAAGAGGGGATGAAGACTATTTTGTGTGCGATGTATTATGTGAAGATAAAAAATAAATGGGGAACAGGTGAGACAAGATTAGAGATTCATTATGCTACTGACAGCATCCTACATGACAGCTTTTGACACTTCAGTTAAGGACAGGCAGGGTATGAAAAGGCTGAAGGATAGTATCCCTCTCTTGTGATTGCTGCAGAACACAGTGCCTATAACATATAGGCATTCCTTATAAAGCTGTTGCTCACATAAAAACAACTCCTGTATTTGAATTTCTATCCTGTGACCTACAGAATCTCTTTCCTACATTGAAATTATTTAATAGTGAATTAAGTCCTTACTCTGGTTTGTGGTGTGTAAGCCAGTTTTCTGACAACTGGTAGGTAATACAGCATCTCAGTAAAAATGGTATTGTCTGTGAAGGCTTCAGATGGAACTTGAAATGCTAGAAATCTTTCCTCTAGTTTGGCTTGAAGGGCCTAAGTACCTCTCTTGTGTCTTCTTTTAATATACCTTTAGGACAAAGCAACATGGTACACCATCATCTGTATTGCTTTAGTATTTTTAAAAGTAGCATTTGCAGGTGTATGCTTGATATGCAGGGCTTTCTCTGAGAGAGATACTGTGCTATTTGAGGGGACTGTGGTATGGGGAGAAATGCCAAACACGGCTTCTCCCAAGGACAGAAGCTGCAAAAGGTCTGAGATTGATCATCCAGCCTTAACCTCACTCCAGCTTACCTTCTTTCTGAATAATGCAGTGCATATTCATTGTCTTGCTGTGTATCTGTTCTATTTCCTCTACAAAATTGTTTCAGTTACATCTCTGACCAGAGCTGAACATAATTCCGTGATGGAGTTCTGCCACAGCTGTTGGTTACATGTTTTGAAATGTGTATGTAAGTCTGAAATTGTTGGAACTAAGGAACTATAGCACTTTTAAAGAATACTTCTATGTAATTTGAAGATTATCTTATTGTAGTGATCAACCTGTATGTTGGTTTCAATCTTCACTTACAGCTATACTCCTGCCATTGCTTTCTCATGCACTACTCAAGATATATTTATATATACACACTACGTACATAATGCCAACAAATGTCCATTTACTCATTTTCTGCCTGAAAGTATTTTGCTGGGTTCAAGTATGTGCTTTGCCTTTAAAAGGAAAAAAACCAAATGTTCAGAGTTATGACTTTGACATTTATTATTTCTTGCTAAAGAAACAGTCCTTATATGTGAATCTATAGAGCTTATTTAATGTGGGCAGAATGTATAGCTTAGGCTTGAAATTGGATTTGACAACAACAATGAGAAAAATGTATTTTAATGTCAGAAATGTAGTTCAAATGGAAAAAACATAGTGGGAACAGAATAAACAAAATCAACATGACTTTTCCAATCGAACTTCATTGCTTTCAAGGATTGAAAAAAATGAGGCCTGCAGGGTTTAATGTCCCTTTAACCCTCAAATGTGTCAAGTCTCATTAGAGTTACTCAGCTCTGTCTCTGCATGTGATCTTAAAAGGTTGTTTATTCATCTCTTGTCCTTGCTCTGAAGTTATCCGTAACTTCCCTGTTCTATTTCAATAAGTCACTGAATAACCTAAGATTTTGAAATGGATGTTTTCCTTTTGCAGCTTAATTAAGATGTTTTCTAAAACTAGTGGCTTGGGAACCACACTTTTCCCTTGTACTTTAAAAACTACATGTGTTATCTTCCGGGATGTTATGACTCATTCCTTTTTTTGTTTCTTTTGAGCACTGTGGCACCTGAGAAAATCAGAGCCTCTCCATAATGAGAAAATAAATAAACTTTTGCAGGAAATAAATTAATGATCTCACAATACTTTTTTGAGGTGTTTGCCTAGTGAAACTTTCTTTTTGTAACTGAAAACAAAGTAATTGACCTGAGAAGCCATGTAATGAGTCTTTAAAATTTAGGCTGCTGGAGAAAAAGAGTTTTAAAATACTTTATCTGTTTCTCTCTGCAGTGTATTGAGTGCCAGTGCAATAATCTCTCAGCATATCCCAAACATAGCAGTAATTATCATTCTCCCTACATGTTTTTTTAAAAGCCAGATTGGCTTTCTTGTTTTGAGACTGTGAGTTGTAGTGTTTTGTGCCAGAAATAGTCTCAGGAATAGCAAATTGGCTGTTGGAGCAAGCTCTTCCTTCTCGTGGAGAAAAAACCTGCACATTGATGTCTTGGTAGATACCCTCTGGGCATTGCATTATTTTCATATATAGCCTACAGATGTGATTTGCTATAGCTGAGAATACAGATATATGCATAGTGCATATTTAAACAAGGTGCCACAAGACAGCCAATGCATATGTTTGCTCTAGGCCAGCTGCTGCGTGGTAACTGTTTGAAGCCCTTTTCTTTTCCTAGTATGTGTGAAATAGATTTGTGAAGGAGCATGTGAAATACATGTAACCTTATAGGTGGAAAGGAATAAACTGCCATATATATTGTGTGGATGGATAAGAGTATTCGTATGACCAGGTTCTCTAAAGTAGCTGATTTGTTAAATGCCACCTTTGTTTACCCCATAGTAATTTGATCATGTACCCTTATCTTAAACTTAGGCTGAGCTGCTGTCAGAATCTGATGCCACACTGATTTACTGTTTTGTGGTTCAGAAGGGACATTGATTTAGGGTAGGTTGCAGGATCCTGCCCAGGCTACCTCTTGGGTGACTTCAGATAGTCCCATAGGGCATCCTGAATACCAGGAGGTGAACTTCTGTTCGTGTGAAGCGCTGTAAGGAAAGGAATATCAAGTTATGTCAGCTTGGCAGTGTCTAGAACCATTTGTCCCCTTTTCATGGACAGATGCGAGTCAACTTGTCTTGTTCCTGTTCTCTTGTTTTCCTAAATATGGAAGTTGTTAACATGATCTCAAAGGTATTGACATAAAATTTACCTGGGAAAAGCATTCCTTTAGCAACAGTAGGGTTTACTGCAGAAGGGGTAGTGCTACTTGATGTTTTTTGCCTCAGTTCATCTTCATATATCATAGTTTTTCCTTGTTCCTATGTAAGGCTGGGAAGAGAACAATAAGTAAAAATTTGAGAAGGATTTAAAACTGTGTAATACTAATGCTTAAGATTGCAATATCTTACTGGCTTTTCTGTTCATTCTCATGATAGTGTGTAGGGGAAGACACACAAGTGTTTTTAATTGTCAAGTTCTATCATCTGAAGAACAGAAATGAGCAGTACTTTTTAGGGTCAAAGGATTGAGAGTAGAAGTTGCTTCAGGATGTTCTCATCCTCCTCTGAAACAAATCAAAGGAAGAACAGGAGCACTTACCAGTCAAGCAGTAGCAAGTGTTGGTCACAGAGGAGATCATCAGCAGGATGAGAATGGGTGTTGCTTTTTCCTCAGCATGCTGAAGGACATAATTCACTGCAGAGATAGTCTGTTTTCTGTGCTGTGACCTGAAGTCAGACAAAGAGCACATACATTGATCTGCACAGGTGGTGCTAAGGGCAATTTGCCGTTAGAAAAATAATGCATTTTTAAATCTACTTTTTCTAAATGGGTTAGGTGTTGGTATTTTTAAGCACCTTTTTTCCCCTTCAGCATTGAGCATGGTATTGGCTGTTCCTACATGAGCAGCATATTTCCTGTTGGTGATGGCAGCATTGCTAGTCACTTCATTTATGGATTTCTTCCCTTGCATAGCCAGACAGGTTGGAGGTTATCTCTTTGACAGTTTCTCTGGCTCCTAAGCAATTAATCTGTTTATGCAAATAAAATTTCATATTTCTACTTTTAGATTTGCATTTATTGTTATCCCTGCATCCAGGGTTTCTCTTTGAGAATGGGTTAAGGTTGGAGGTGGGAGTGGGGAAAATCATAGCGATTTTCTAATTCCCTGAGTAAGACAGGCTAGAGAATCCAATGTGCAGTCCAAAGCTTCCTCTGAAAATTCTACGTGTGTCAGAAAAGTGAATTTAAGTTGCCTGTAAGTTCCTGTGGCTCCCTCACAGCACTAGGTGAGATGTTTCTGTAGTTAATTACCCTTTAGGTTTCATAAGAATTTTAGGGCTTTGTTTCTAGTTTGAGCTTGTCAAACCTTATCGGTCAGCTATGGAATCTCATCAGGGGTTAGGTGGGTAGGTTTTCTCAGTTTTGATCTTGGTTTTTTTTTTTTTTGTGATTCAAGAGCCATCTGTTATCAAAAACCTTTAACATGTGCGTAAGTACATATTTTATTACCACCTTAGTTTTTAAATTCTTGTTTAAATTAACCAGGATGAGCTCCCTTAGGATTTGAAGCATAATTTTTAGACCTTGGATGATTCTGTAGTTATTTCTGAGATTGCTGGAAGGTGTCATTGCATTTCACTAGCAGTCTGGCAGGTGCTATGTACAGAAATATTTTCAACTCCCTTCATCTTTTATACTTACCAGATTATTTACTGCTTAGCTTCATACCTGCATGGAGTTATTATAAAATAACCATGTGCAATGATTTCCAAAGTCTCTTCAATTTTTACTCTCCTAAGCATAACCAGCTCTGTCCTTAGCTGAATAGCTAGTTCCATATGGCACCAGGAAAAAGCCCACTGTCCAAACAACTAATTACCCCATGCATTTGCTCTATATTTCCTTGATTATATTTATTGTTTTTCACCTTGCTTATGCTTGCCATTTAACAAAAACTCATTCTCATATGACTTCCAGTCATTCCTTGCACCTTTATATATAACAGTTGCCTCCTACTTAGTTTTCTTTCTATTCTGGAAGGGAAATTGTCCCTTTTAGAGCACTGTTATGTAGAACTGTGTTTTTCATTAGTGAAATTGAACTAATTTATAATCAACTGAACTTTAGTTCTTGATTTCCAATGTAAATCTACTATACTTTTACCCTTGTCAGCTGCTGTAATTTTTTCTAAGTAATTCATTGCTTGTATTCTTCAGAAACTTAAAGATATTTTGTTAAGGAAAACTACTGGTATGCATTCCCTTCCTGGAGTCTTTCCTCTCACATCACATTTATGTTTGAAAGGGCTCTTCATCACATTCCTTTCTGATGGAGCGTTTGACTCCAGATCTGTATTGATACTGAGACTGTAATGTGCCTGTTAATACATTGACCCTTATGTACTCTAGATGTAATGTGCAATCAGTTAAAAGCAGACAGTAGTGTCTTTATTATCCCACACAATTTGTTGGTCTCTTCTGTCTGTCTCAATGCTTTTTAACATTGAAGTAATTTGAAAAATTCTAGTAGCCTTCAGAAATCAGATTGAATTGCACTCATTATCAGAAGTGAATTTTTTTGCTCTGTTCATTATCCAGGTTTCTGCCACTGGCTTACAAACCACTGGTCTATTTGCTTTGCTTTACATATTTGTGGTTTAGTTTTAATAAAGTGATGGGGGTTTTGATAGTTTATATTCGGGTAATGGTGTCATGTCTTAACCTTCTGAGTGTGCTCCCTAATAAATACTAGTTAAAAGCCCTGCAAAGTAATCTAGTTTGGTGGTATCCAAAATGTTAGGCACTCCCGCTATGGAGAAACTTCCAAGGTTATGGACTTAAGTTTGTGTGTGGGAAAAACAATTAACAGGATATTGCTTACCTAGCCAGTGTTTAATCTCCTATATCATTTTCAACCTGTTTCTCTCACTTGGGCATCAGGAAGGGGTCCAAAGCAGCCTGTCTCTCTCCTGTTTCCAGGAACTTTAATAACTTAGTAAACATTACTGAACATGGCCCAGGTCTACTACTGTGTTGTGTTCTGTGACAAACTGGGCATCTCTTCTTTGTTTCTTTTTTACCATGAGAAACAGGCTCCTTTACCACTATCACTTCATATTCCAATTGAATAAGCAGTTGACTTGTCTGAAAGTGAGTGTACAGCTCTCTTCTGCTGTTGAGGATCAGTAGTTACCCACCTAAAGTTTTAATTTTTTTTTTTCTAGCAAATTATTGGCTCATCTCTGTGTGGGAAACCTGCCTTTAGATGGGATGTAGAAGGTGGGATGGCCTTGGCAGTAAGTGGTAGTTGGATAACTTGTCAGTGGCTATAGGGAGCTGTACCTTTGGAAAGATATTATAGATTCCCTCTTGCAAAATTTCTTTAAAATTTTCTCTGCCATCAGAGACTGCCATCAGAGGTTTATCTCTTCACTAATGTAATGGCAGCAAGGGCAGCCATTCTAAGTGTAGGTAGAAGCAGTCTGGGTGCTACTTAGTGATTCATATCCTAGAAAAAACATGGTTTTACTGTTTCTGGCTCTCTGCTTAGAGCAGTAGCTTGCTCTTTAGGAAATAGTTGCAACTGAGGGCATCTGCCTTTTTTGTTTGTTTTGTTTACCCATCTAGATTTCCTTCAAACAAGCAAATCCCCACAAAACAAACGTAAACTTTGAAACTTCATTCTCACATTTCTAGGCTGGAGATTAAGATATAGTGCATATCTGTAGTAATAATGGTGGTAAAACTCAACCAAACACCAAACCCACATTTCAAAGGGAATAATAAATCAATGGTATACCCTATCTATTTGCATGTGAAACATTAATGTGTTTTCTTGAGGGTGTTATTTAGCATGTATATGACTTACTGAAAGTATACCAAAATATTGATCAAAACAAAGCTAGTAAATTCTGAGGTAATATACAAACAGCATGAGAACCTTGTTTACTTTTTAAATTTGCACATATCAAGAAACACTCAGAGGACTTAGAAATCTGAAAATATTCCAGCATATGGAAATGAATTGGTCATAATAATCTCCTGAAATATTGAAACATTTCAGACGTACTTTTTAAAAAAGCAACCACAAAACAAGCAAACAAACCCCCCCCCCCCCAAACCACTCAAACAACAGGATCAAAACTCCACAATCTCAAAGTTCCTCCTGAGCTCCTTTTTCTGAGTGCTGTGCACTCTCCCCAGGGTTTGCCATCTTGTTGTGCCAAGTGGGTCATAATTCATACTAGTGGTGACTGTTTCTAGGTCAGACATGTTGGGAAGAGTAATTTTGTACGAGGCACAGAAGTGGTGTTTTGCAATAGAAAGGTACTGCCTTGCTACAAATTACTGCATCAACTTCATACCACTGACTAACTGAATTTTTGGTAGTGACATGCCAGTTCTGCAACTGGTGCAGTAATTCCTCTCAGTGCTGTTTGAAGAGGAGAGGAAGGGAATGAGGAATTTTAGGTCACATATTTCTCAAGGTGGTGGAGGAAGGGACTGAATTACCCCGGTCACTATTCTGGTTATCCCATTGTCTTCGTGGCTTATTGTACGTGTGGGCATTTAACATAGTTGCAACATTTTAAAATGGTATTACAGTTAAAACTGCAAAACCAGGCAAATCTGCTCTGCTGTTCTTGGCATCAGACTAGCATCTGAGGGACTACATGTACTAATATTATATAAAACTGTTTATGAAAAGACTTTGAAAACTTCCCTACCACTCCTTGATGTGCCTATTAAAGCAAAGAAAGGCAACTAGTAAAAAAGTGATGTTAGGCAAGGAAGGCATGCTTTTAAGAGAAAAATGTATCCAAACATACACTGAGATCTTGTAGATCACAAATGTTACAAAACTTCTAATGCTACTGTGTTACAGATGAAATTGTTCTGTGAGCAATAGTGACTAAAGTCTTTATTTTCCATCCTTCCTAGAAATTAAGAAGCCACCAGTGGCCCCCAAACCAAAATTTGTCCTAGGACACAAGGCAGCACCTCCACCTGTTGCACCGAAGCCTGATATTGTACTTTCGGGTGGGATACAAGCAGCAAGGAAAACCAAGCCAGCAATTGCACCAAAACCAAAGGTTCTCAAGAGCTCCTCCATCCCAGAAGTGAAACCTCCATCGTCTACACGAAAAAGCACAAAAAGCTTTGAGGAACACAGGGAAGGTTCTTCTAAAACTCTAGACCATTTGAACTATAAAAATGAAACCTCAGAAGGGAGTACTGGAAGCACAGCATATATTCTACCTGTGTCACCTTGCAAATTTGAATGCCTTCATAAACTTGGAAATGGAGAGAACACCTGTAAAACTCAGATCATTCTTGAGCACTTCGACACCTTAGAGAACATCAAGCTTGGTGAAAGAAATGCACTGTCTCTGGGGGATAGTCACAATGAAAAATTGGCAAGTAGAAGTCAGGTGGTTTTGAAAGCCAGCATTTTGGAAGAGAAACTTAAGGATGTCCTAACTCATGGTGTGTTTCCTAACAGCAGTCCTGTGAGGCGCAGGTATTCAGACAAATTTGACAAAGGGGATGGCAGCAGTTCCAAAACCAATGTTAAAATAGAGTTTATGGAACTTGTACAGTCTTCATCATCTTCTGAGGTAGCTAAAGGGAAGCAACAAAATGCTGATGGTAAGATTATTGCTGATGAGTTTCACGTGTCTGAAATTTGTCCTAGTTTGACTGAAATTAATCACAGTTGTTCTTCCCCTCTGGACAAGAAAACTCTAGAGAATGAAAATTTAAGTAGCATTAGGATGTTTTCAGGTGAAGTAGGGATGAAAGCAGATACTGAGAAAACCTCCCCTGGAACATCTTCAGTCCTAAGCTCCAAAGTGCTTCCTATCCCTAAGCCAAGAAAGCCACGTGCTGCATGTTTAGTCCGTCAGGATGGCATAGACAGCACAGGAGAAGGAACAAAGGAAACATCTAATTCAGAGAAAGATTCTTATGGTGGTGTGGACCAAAGCTTAAAAAAGCCAGCAAGAATTAATGTCATTGGTCAAAGTGTTTGTTATAACAATAATGCAGAAATGTTTAATCCTGAAAAATGTGAGGTAACTCAAAGCAATGCAGAAAAAATGTCTCAGGTAAAGGAACCTGCTGTGAAAGAGTCAGCTTCACCAAATCTTTTGCCTCAGTTTTCATACAGGAGTCCTGATTTGGTGAGACGTGTTGAATCATCTTTAAATGCAGACCGTAACTCCATGGATGAGATAATAGATGACACCAGTATGCCAGATGCTGTGGACAAAAGAACTGACTTTGTCAGGTGTGGTACCCTGTCCATGAGTTTGCCAAAGCAGCTCAAATTGGCAAGCAGTCAGCACTCGTCTGCTTCTAACAGTCTCCATGTTTCCCCACAAAACGTGGAAAATAAAGAAGCTAAAATAAAAGATGAGAGTTCCCCAAAAGTTATTCCTAAGAAGCCACAGAGGCATGGCCTTCCAGCTGCTGGCCTGCTGAAAAAAGCTGCATCAGCAGAGCTTGTGGACAAAAGTTCTTACACCTCCAGTGAGGACAAATCGAACAGCCTTCTAGAAGGATCTCACTTTGCAGATCCACGAGCCAAGGAGCAGGATGCACTTTCATCCTGTGACATACCCAAACGTTCTTCTGAAAAACCCGTCTGGAAGTTGCCTCATCCTATTCTTCCATTTTCAGGAAATTCTGAATCATTAAAAACTGCTACCAGCTTCAGCCATCTGACTGTTGTGACGAAGCCTAGGGCCAAGTCTCTGTCTGCTGTGGACATGGACAGGACAGACAAGCCCTGCAAAGACCATCACAAGAAAAATAGCTTGAAAAAGCTTCTGAACATGAAACTGTCTGTTTGCTTAAAGAAAAGTGACTTCCAAAAATTTCTGTCTAAAGGCAGCCAGTCAATGGAGAGTGCTATTTCCAACCTTTCCAATGGGGATGGGTATGGAAATAACAGGAATATAGGGTCTGTAGGCAGTGAAAGGAAACCTAAATCTGCCAAGGCACATTCCATAGAAATAAGTAGTCCAGCATTACAGAAGAAGAGGCAGAGAAACAGAAGTCAGCCTGAGATGCGAAATAACCAAAGGCTGGAGTCTTTAGAAAGACATGGACTTTTGGGGGAGAATTTTTCCCAAATGCCTTTGAATTCTGTAACCAGCACTTGTGATCCAGAGTATGAGAATGTGCGTCACTATGAGGAAATACCTGAGTATGAGAACTTGCCTTTTGCAATGGGTGCTAGGAGAAATCTCTGCCCTGAATGGCAGAACTCCAGCAGCATGGAAGACCAGAGCACTGACTTCTATGAAGTTGAGGAACCTTGTGAAGCTGCAAGCAGGCGTTGGAGACTTGACAGGTAAAATAAAGAGAAAAGGGAAGTTTAACAGCTGCATTGTAATTCTCTTGGTTGTAAATATGTTTAAATGATAATTTGAGGGGCTGTTAACCTCTTTCGTTAAATGTCAGCAGGACAGTCGTTCTTGTATATCTTTCTGTAGGCTTTTGTTTTTTTGAAAACTGCTTGTACTTGGCAGTTAGTCAAGAGGAAAAGTAAGCTAGTTATTCTTCATATATTCCTCAAAATTTGGGAAACTTTTCCAGGTTTAATTAAAGCAAATCAGATACAGTCATGTATTTATATCCAAGAATACTTCAATGGGGAGGAATGAACCTTACCAGTCTCACGATGAAGTGGAATAACTATCCAAAGAGTGCATAGTTGCTAGGTTTGTAGGGGGAATGAATATATTTTTAGGTCAGTTGATAGAGCTGGGAAAAGCAGACAAGCTTTTGGTTATGCAAATTCTTCATCAGGTCTGGAAAGCTTTTTTGGGTATAACAGAAGCTACTGCCTCTCTCTGAATACAGTGAGTCTTCTGTATCTGCCTGTGCTCCCAGCAAAGGTGGCAGTGGTGCACAATTTCTGTGTGACTCATAGAATATTTGTGTTGTGGGGTTTGGTAACTCTGCAGCTTGCCACTGTGTTTCTTTAGCTCAGGAGGTGGTGGAGACAGATAATATCAGCAGATTCAAAAAGGGATTGGACAGGTTCATAGACATGAGGAAACAGCCTCCATTTGCCCCAGGGAGGTTTGGATTTGATATTAGGGAAATTTTTTTCGCTGAAAGGGTGGGCAGTCAGGCACTGGAATAGGCTACTGAGGGAAGTGGTGAAATCACTGTCCCTGGAAGGTTCAAGAAATGGCTGCCTGTGGCAGACCTGGGGGACATGGTTTAGTGATGAACATGGCAGTGCTGGTTTACAGTTGGACTGAATGATCTTTGAGGTATTTTCCAACCTTAATGATTCTGTGATTCTGTGTCCAAAACAACTGCTAAATGGAATAGATTTTTAATACTTGTATTGCTGTGATGGATGCTGAGAAGAGAAATGGGCCACAGATAGTGGCCAGACATATGTGCTCTCCCTAAACAGTATCACTTAGTGTGTCTGTCAGTGTGGTAACAGGTAAAGCATTGCTTTGTCCCAATGCAGTATCATGCAATTTCTTAACTTCAGCTCATCAGTTTTTCTTACAGCTCATAAATATTTATCTCAAATCAGCAATAAGGATTTGAATGAAATATGCAGTCTGTTTATTTCAAATTCCCCAGTGAACTTCTTCACACTATTGGGAACATATGCATAATCATAAGAATAAATGAATTAGCTTCTAGATAGTCACATTTAACTTCATTTTTCACTGAGAGTTACTAAGCATTGTTTCATTTTGGATGCGTAGGGCAAACACGTGCTCCAAAGAATCTGTGTTCTCTTATGGAGGAAGAGACAAATATTTTAAGGGGCATCCTATGCTAATTGTTTTATAGCTAATATTATCAACATGGGTCTGTTTGGTGGAAAGCATGAAACCTTATCATGGAAAGTAGTATTTATAGTTACGGGCTAGGTACTGGTACATTTAATCAAGTGGTTGTTGAGTATATTTATCATTTACAGCAGGGTGTTCTTTTAGTTTTGTCCTTGGCATACTTTAAGTTACTGACAGAGTGTATGCTTTTTAAGTCTAATCTTTGAGCATCTTTCAGGGATTTTGTCCACACACTCTTGGTGTTCCCTCAGTTGGGTGTACCTGAGAAGGGTGGGACCAAACTTGAATAAGGATGCATTTCACGTGCTTATGTGACTCATTTTGATTTGTGTTATTTTGTTCTGCATACAGGTGAATATCTGTCTGCTTTATGTATGAAGCATGGTGTATGTGAGATTGCAGTTGCTTCTGAAGTGAAATTCTGTAGTTTTCTTAACTGGCTAAATGTGTGAGGTTTATTGCTATTCCCTCTCCACACAAACCTTCCCAGTACTGATGGTGATCAAGGGTTTAAGTGGCCTCACTGGCACATTTACACCTGAAGCTGCTCCCCAAGTTGGATGTTCTTGGCACAGCTGGGGTTGTCTTGTTTTTCTTTAAAAAGCACACATAGAAAAACAGAACTAGAGCCATTTATGTGTTTAAATTAAATTGAACTAAATAGTTGGAAACTACCTTATGAAACAAGTATTACATGTAGTTACTTCATTAGATTTCAGAGAATAAAGAAATCCCCAGGGGAAAAAAAGGGGGGCACAACAGATCAGTAGTCTCTTGACCTGGATCAGTGCTGCTGGGAGGGCAGGGATGAATATTCGTTTTGGGAGGTGTAAGGGTCCTCGCCCAGATGGGCCAGGACAGTCTCCAGTTTTCCCATCCAGTATTATCTCAAATCCTTTGAAGCTTCCTTATCAATGTTGTCTTACCCTTTCTGCATAGCTCTGTAAGAGCTTTTTATCATTTCCTGGGCCAGGCTGTATTACAAAAGCAGTTAGAGAAACAGTGCTGCTG
This sequence comes from Cinclus cinclus, assembly GCF_963662255.1. NCBI lineage: Eukaryota > Metazoa > Chordata > Aves > Passeriformes > Cinclidae > Cinclus > Cinclus cinclus. Next base: position 63,586,919 of record NC_085049.1, read on the forward strand.
TTATTGAAATAATTGCCTCTTGCATTTTCCCTAGCCTGTCAGAACATGCACTCAGCTCTTTTTCATAGATCATGGCACACAAATTCCTGTAATGCACTGCTAATAGGAATCTCAAAGCAAATTATGCTATGATTAAAGCCAATGTACAAATGAGATTGTTCTTCTGAGAAATTCAGACCAATTGCCCACACTTCTAGTCATAATAGTGCATTCAATATATTAAGTCAAATGCCAGTCTTGCCATTACTAGAAGAGTTCAATGGTGTCTTTAGCTCATGCTACATTTCTTTCTGGAGGAAAAAATACGATTTTGATAATGTACTTAATGCTTTGGTGGTTACAGAGGAATTTCCTCGCAATCCCATCTGGTGAAACCGGTATGCTTTAATGGAGAATGGTAATAGCTTTTGACACTTTTATCTGAACTTCATATGTCTCATTTTATTCAGCTGTGTTTTGTTTGCTTGAGCCTCCCCACAGGGAATTAAATGTAAGTGGCAGGCCTGGGTAATTAATGGTAGGTATCAGCTGTCAGGACCTCATTTCTGAGATACTTGATGTCAAACTCCTTTCTACTGAAAAGAGAAGGCTTGGCTTTGAAAGGAAGAGAGTCAAGGTCCTGATCCTGTGTATGAACCACTGAGGTGGAACAGGTGCTGCTGATGGGAGTCAGAATAGATTTGTTTTTTGTTAAGTAGTTCAGGGGAATAGTTTCAATAAAGTAAATAGTGTCAGTAGCTTGGGAGCAGATAGTCTATGTTTTGTTTCCATTATACAAAAAAGAAGTCTTTCAAAATGGTGTTTAAGGATTGTTTATTTTGGTCTAGCCTACCTGTTTGATGGCCAATTTAAAATGGTTAATTTAGATTAATGTGTTTTTATGAGGACTCTGTAAACAAAGTGAGTGAAGACTAGATGCTGTGAGATAGAAAATGTGCTGTTAAGTGTAAAAGAAGTTTTAAATATAATTATCCAGTCAGATAACATCAGGAAATGCAGCTCTCTGTGTTTGCTAGGTTTTGTGTGGGCTTTTTATTTGTTTGTTTTGGGTTCTGTTTTCTTTGGCATTTTGTTGGGGCTTTTTATTTTTTTTTGTTTGTTTGTTTGTTTGTTTTGGGTTCTGTTTTCTTTGGCATTTTGTTGGGGCTTTTTATTTTTTTTTGTTTGTTTGTTTGTTTTTTTGAGAAAGCAATGGTTCAGGCCTGAAAAGTGAGATGAAAAGTCAGTCATGCTGGTACCACAACTCATTTAGTGTTGTCAGGAACCAGTAGTTGTCATGATTGTTTCAAAGTAACACCATTCTTTTGAAAATTACAAATGAAAGAGAAATATGCATTTGTTACCACATTTTTAGTGTCAAACCTTTATTCTGAGGAGGACAGCGAAATCCTCCTTAGATCTAAAAGTAACACTGAGTGTACATTTGTTCAGTGAACTAAAGGTGCAAAGAACAGTAAGTGTGCCTTGGAACATATGTCATGCTGCAGGAGATAGAAACTTAAACCTGTTTGGATCTTGTGGCCTTCCTTTTGGTATTACATTTTTCTAGCTAAGGCAGCTGTATTTTAGGTTGAATAAGTATATTCCTTCAGCCTTCTGGGAATAGTATACTGTATTTACTGGCTACTTTTGACAGTGTTCCTTGAAGATGTTGCAATGCTAATTTATTTATGGCTGTGTCACTGTGTTTTCAGCTAGGGTTTTTCTTTGGGGAGGGGGAGTACCATGTGACAAGAATCTTTTATGATTTCAATGTTGGTTTAATCAAATATTACTTTGTATTTTACCCACACCTGCTGATTTAGAATAATCCATTGGGTTTCCAGAAATGAGCATGTCAATGCAAAATATAAGTTTAGTTTTCTGTACTAAATTCTGTTTTGGGGACTGAGTCCACGGAGATAATTAAGTGTCCATGAAAACCTTTGTGGAATATTGAATTTTATGTTGAAATCTGTGTGGTTAAGTACTCCACTTTGAGACATATTCCCCTTTGATGTTTTGGTGAGCGTTTTTTGTATGTTTTTGTTTATTTTGTGAGGGGTTTTTTGTGTGTTTTTGAGGTTTTGGGGTTTTTTTGCAATTGTGAAATTCCCATTCAGAAACACTAAATTAAGAAAAGACTGCAAGATCTAAATAACATTTAGAATACTGTAAGTTCAAACCCTTTTTCTGAGATGTGAATGCACAAAATAAGTTTTAGTTATTGAATGTGTTAGACCCATGTCTTCTTTTTATTGAATTTTTTGGAAGGGTATTACTTCCTGATAAGTAGAGGTCAAGTATGTACATTTTTTTTTTAGTTTCATCTGTTTCTCAAAGATTATTTTCTGATCTGAAGAAGGTCGGTTCCTCCTTCTGTATCAGCTCTGCAGTTTTGCCTTGTCTTCCAATTTCCCCTGTGTGTCTAGCTGGGTTCTGCCACCCTTAGTTGTACATAAAACTCTTCCTCTGCAATTGCCCATCAGGTTTTAATGAAACAGCTATGATAATAGCCTATTTAGGTTTCCTATCAAGCTTCATTATCCTTGGTCATGTGTTATTACTGGCTTTCTTTTTGTGTTGTGCTTCCTTGAGCCTGCCCTTCTTTTCCCCTCGCTCCTTTTCTCCGTCGTGGTGCAGCAGGAAGGTCCTTGCCAGCTCTGAGGGCTTGTCAGTAAGGACTGAGTCAGAGGGCTCAGATCTGCACTCCCAGTCCCCTGCAAGGCTGACTGCAGAGCCCCTCTGGCAGTCCCAGCCCCGGAGCTGGGAGTGGGCAGGAATGGACAAAGCAATTCTTGCCTATCAGATATAAGGAACAAGCCATTTTGCTGACTTGTCAGTTTTTTGCTCTTGCTGACCATGAAGAAACAAATTCTGTAATTGTTAGGTGTGTCTAATCGGAGTCAAATCAGGGAGGCATGGAAGTACTGGTGAGAAATGATAGTAGTACATTTGCTTGGGAATATTCATGTTTGACATAAGGACTTTGGGGAGAATGCAGGCGCTCGGAACCTTGCGTCTGGAATTCCTCTATTTTGTAGTGTCAAGTTAATTATTTTGTACCACTAGGATAGCATGTCAAACTACATGAAAGTCTCGCAGTTAATTTTTTTTCTTTTTTACTCAGGAGAGCATATGGACTGTTTTGGGTTTTCTTTTCTTTCTTTCCATTAAATTTTTTGTGAGTCAATGTCTCCTTGGTCTGCTTTTCCAGTAAGGGAAGTTTTGCTTAGCATTGGAGTGTCTTTAGCTATACAGCTTTACAGTTTAGTCTGCTATACAACCTGAAATAAAATGCATATACTGTAAGGAGAAAATAGGCACTCTGGAAAAATATTCAAATCTTCTAAAGCAAACTAATTGACCTATGCTGATATTCTCCCCCCTTGCCTCCCTCTATTTTTAACATTTTTAAAAATCAGAATAAGTAGGAACTTTATTAGAACCTTGACACATTCTTATGCAAGTATGTTTTTGAGATGTGCTTATTTAATCTGTTTTGACAGTGGGAGAGATCCTGAGGTCTGATTATTTCCAGTCAGTGAGAGAGAGAAAGAAGTTGGAGAACTACATTTTTCCAGTACTGTTATACTGGTGTATAATCCAGTCATAAAAAGATTTCAATGTCTTATGACATGCAAATAATTGTGAAGATCCCCAAGATGGTAATGAAAAAGAATTTTTGTCTTTGATATTTGTTTCATCCCTCTTTTCAAGGGCTCCCTCTTGATTTTGGTAAAAGAAAGAGATGGGTGAAGAAGGCTGGCATGGTCAGGGAAACTTCAGACAGAGTTGGAGGTGTAATAATTGAAGTCTTGTCAGTTATCAGGTGCTGTTACAAGTGCTACGTAAAAACAGATGTGGTTTCAATTCTCCACGTTATCTTGTTATTTTATGTAGTTAGGGCTGGGTGTGCTTGTGAGTACAAGAGGCAGTAAGATGGTGGTGGTGGTGATGAGGCAGGTGCTGCTGTGAGTGCTGCCCAGCTGCTGGGTGAATCCTCATCTGCTCTCCAAAAGATTTGGTGGCTACTTTGGTCGCAGTCTTGAGCAGTCTAGAAAATTACATCCTATTAACCTTGATGCACATGCAATCCATGTGCATTAAAAGAGCCATTTTGAGGGTAAACTATGCTATCCTTTGTTTCCTGCTGAAGAAATGCTCACCACAGATAGCAAAAATATCCAAACTTCTGTTGCCGTTGCTCCCCCGGTACAATACAAGGATGTCCTTGTCCTTCCGGTGACGTTGCCCTCAGCTCAGTGCGCTGGCTCTTGGCTTCAGCTGGAGGGTGGCTCAGTGTGCCGTGGGGGAGCCCAAAGGAAGCAAAGCCATGTATAAAGTTGCTGCGTCCCTTGGGCTGCTTCCTAACCCCCCTGGTCCTGGGGAACAGGAACTGCAGTGTCGCGCACTTTCGTACATTAATCTGCAGTGCTTTATCTTTGTCTTTCCTCTTTAATTCTGTATTTGTGTTTTTCCTAATTTTGGCATTCTCCGTATGTATTTCCTTTTCTTAAAGGCGGAGGAAGCTAAGTTAACGCTGCGTATTTGTCACCCATGATGGCCTTTCTCCCCCGCCTCCAACGTGTGCGCTGTCTCCTTTTGCCAACCGTGATATAAATTAGCAAAATGTAGCTCTAGAGAATACATCAGATGCAGAGTGGAGAGTCAAATGTGATATGAGAATTGATGAAAGACCCATTTATATGCTCAACAGCAGCCTTTTCCTGTGGGTTATTTTCAGCATCAGCTCAGGAAATGTGTTTGTGAAGCTCTGTGGCACAGTGATATTCCAACTGCATTCTGATGTAATAGTATGTGTAAAACAGTAAGATTTTTGGGTGGCACAAAATAAATACGTAAAGAAAGTGATCAAAATATAAACTTTGTTCTTTATTTAAATGTGAACGGTGCTATTAATATGCCGCGTTTACCCAACATTTCTATTTGACCTAGTTAAAGATCTCTTAGGGAACAGATTTACAAAAGTGTGCAGCTATGTTGTTTCAATGTGCTAGACAAAATTTAGGTAAAGAAATGCTGGTTTTATTTCAGATGCTAGAATCCAGTAAGTTTCATTTAGAAACATAAGGTTTATACAGGTTTTAATTTTTCTTTAAAATCTCTTTGCACTTATGAAAAACTGTTCTACTCAAGCAGAAGACTAAAGAAATCTCTAAGATGCATATAAATAAATATAGCTTTTACCAAACCTACAGTTTTGAAAGCTACAACCTGAGCCTTACGGCTCAATGATTTCAACTGCTCAGAGTTCACTTGGGTTTTTTGTTACTTTTTTCCCAGTGATGTTTGTGAGGGTGGGCTGTTCTGTACAGAGTTTTAGAGGAGCTGAAAAGTTTATAAAGAATGTCTAAATCCCATTTTTCTAATTTGTGCATAAGATTAGAGGAAGAGATAGCACAAGTCTAATCTTGCAAGCAGCTCAGTTATTCTTTAGTATTAGTCTGTGTTGCTCTTGACCAAACTATTTCACCTTCTTTTCTGACATACTGTCCAGGAAGCTGCATCAGCTCTTGTGCATGCAGAGAGTTGTGTGTTTAGGAATTAAGCCACTCCATTTTTATTTGAGATCTAGGTCACTACCTTTTGAGTAATCTGTTACTCAGCTTTCTTCTGTCATCTTCTCAATATCTGGTAAGCAAAAAAACCTGACTGCAATAGGATGTGCGTTATTTTTGGATTGACTGAGCAACTGTTTGAAGAGAGATATTAGAGCCCTGATTCAGGAATAGTCATGCAAAAATCATAAAACTAATGCAGAGTCAGTACAGAAGATACCGGTTAGGGGCTTGCATTAACTCTGATTATAGTGAGCAGAAGTAGCTATGCATTGGAATGTCATGGTAGCTCTGGCAGGCTAAGGTCAATTTTATTTGAAATGGGTATTAATAGGAAGTTTTGTTCTCACTTGGGTTTTCCCTTTCCTATTTGATACATGTGTTTTGACACTTTTTGTCACAGTTATATTATAGTTTCCCAGAAGTCTATTCAGTGTGTGTTAGAGTTCTGTTGTGGTTTTCCCTTTTTTTGTGTGACTGGAAAATGAAGTGTTATTTTTCTTCTGATCCTGCTGTCCTTTCCCAATCTACTTCATCCCACTAGGGTCTCTTTTGTGAATTGAGAGAAGTTAGAATAAGAGGTCCTGATTGCAAATGAGTGCCATATTTTTCTGGTCCTTTTTTAATATTGTTTTTGCCAGGATGCCGGGAGCTTTTCCCAAAGGTCCTGCCCATGACCCCTGCAGCTCTCCCTATGAAACAAGAATTAATGATGGGGGAAGGCAAAAAACTCTAAATTTTGCTGTAAATCTCTATAAGGGGATAATTTTGAGAGCTGTTCACACCTTTTTAAAACTCTGCTTTCTGAAGTCATGCTGCAAAATATGCTCATGACTGTAAATTCTCTTTACATACCCTGGGAGACAGGTAATCCCTTACAGCTTTTGGTGGTCACGGAATGCGGGGACCCCTTTCCCTTTACATGCTTCCAGACAAGAATTTAAATCCCTAGGTTTTGCTTCAGTATTTCACTTTACAGAACCAGTGCTTGAGACTGTCCCATTGCATCCTCCTGGAACATATTCCCTATATTGGCATCATCTTCTTTTGGCACCTTTGTTGGGATGGGTGAGATAAGTAAGACTTCTGGCCTAGGCTACATTTCACTCTCATTTTTTGCTTCATGGTCCAATATGCCCAAAGAAGAATGGAAAAGCAGGGGAACATGAAGATGGCAATGAAGGTGGGGAATTTTTATCTTTAATGGTAGACAGTCACCATTGTTCAGAAGATCTGAAGTGCAGGTGACAGTTCTGACTTTATGGAGGGTTAGGCTCCAGGTGCATCTAGAGTGATATGAAATTCATCTTTCTGCTTTCTAGACTGGCTTGTGAAAGGAAATGTGCTGGTGTTAACTTCTTCAGGCTGGTTGTGGAGGGAAGGTATTGCAGCAAAATGTAACTCATCCGAAAAATGCAGTAATTGGTGCCTTTACTGGTCTTGCTGATCAGTTACCTCAGTATGTATTTTCTTAAACAGTCCATAATAATGGACTTGTTATCTTGGTTAGTATTCCTGATTGTCAGTCTGAGTGTCTGTCCTGCTTGTCAGCCATGCCACACTGTTCAGGAGCTGAGTTGTCCTGCTGTGGGCACCAGTTTTGTTGCAGAATTTTGAACTAAGACCTCTCTCTTTCTTATCCTTTTCTTTTTAGATGTGGCTTTGCTGTGGTGAGTGTAGAAACATCTGAAGCATGCATGTGTGTTTATGTTGAACTTTCCAGGGAGCTGAGGAATTGTCAACAAACGGTCTCACTGAAGTTGACTTTGGTGAGCATGGGAGGCTTCCTGTGGTGAGCCATCCTTGGGTGCCTCTGGCCTCAGGAGCTCATGTTTGCAAATCACAACTAAATAAGGAGATAATTTGGGATCTGTTTGCACCTTTTTTTAAACCGTGCTTTTTAAAATTGTGCTGTGGAAATATGGGCATGACTGTATTGATCATAGTGTGCCTGAAGTAGGGTGACTGATAGAATGGATTACTTATTAAATTTTTTACCTTTTTTAAATGTAAAGCGCATATCACAAATGCACTTTTTTTGGGTTTTTTCTGTTTTTTTTTTTGCTTAGAATGTGAGTCAGCTGTGTTTTTCTTTCATCTCATTGAGGGAAGTAGTATGTGCTGTCATGACCTGAGGATAACAAATGCTAAACTGAATGCTGCTGGCTGCAAATGCTGGGATAACTTGGTTCAAGCACATCAGGTGCAGAAGTTTGCAACATGCTCTGCCAAGTATAAAAGGAGCTGCCAGTGGCATGATCTAGCAGGCTAAATCTGTGGTGGCAGCTCTTGCAGTGTTGGTGATACCCTCCTTGCCCAGAAGTCCCAGGTGTAACCAGTGAGTGTCAGAGGTAAGGACTGGGGCAAAGAGGGTAGTTCTCGGTGTTTCTCCTGGCAAGAGCAAACTCCTGGCATTCCCACATGGCTTCTCTCAGCAGCCAGCCCATTGCCCAGGAGGCAGCAGACAGCTTTCAAAGTGCAAGTGGCTCTGAATGAAAATCCATTTCAAATAGATTGTATCGAGCTTTTCTTTTGATAGTGTATGTCATCAAGGATCCTGTTTTTTTGTAAGAAAAGACACTAATGAGTGCATAGAAGTACATATGATATTATTTAAAATAATTCTGTTCAAATTCTTGAAGTCTTAAAATTGAAATTTGAAAAAGGAACCTGGAGTGCACAAAATATTTTCAATTGTAGTTGCTCAGCTGGATACTAGTCATTTCTGTTTTCTAGCTGTGATACTTTGAGGAGTGTTTATATTTGTAATTGAATCCTTAAAAGTCTCTAACCAGCCTGGAGAGAATATAGTACAATAGTTCTAAGCAATGCAAATAGTCATGGATTCATTGGCTTAGTTTGCTTGCCCCTTGTTTTGTGATGCTTTTTATTTTAAAGACCATTGTAGAGGTCTGTTTTATTCCTTGACATGCCACCCTTACCATGCCTTCCACCTGTGGAAGGATTGCTCACAGAAGGATCTAATGAATCTCACATATGATCTGTTTCAGTAGTCTTAAAAAATACAAAGAAAGAGAGGATCAAAATAATTTGTCATGTTCCTTGGGATCACACCAATAAAAATCTCATGTCTGGTTGCCTTTTTTCTTGTTATTAGTCGTAATAATAACTTATTAATACCATTGACTTCTTATTGCAGAAGAACAAGTGGCATAACGTGTTATTGTGTAAAATCACATTTGAGAGGGCACCTTGCTATCTTTCTCTCTTGCTGTGAAAAAGCACCATTTTTGGCAGAGAAGTTGGAGCCCAAGCAGCTTGGCTGCAATAAGGCAACCAGTCTCCAGTGCTGGCAGCCACATCAGCACTGTGAGAAACGCAGCAGCATCCACCAGCCTTTTTCACACTGTCCACTACAGCTAGAGAAGAGAGATGTGATCTCAGCTTCAGCTTTTTTCATCTGTGAGTGTCATTAAACCAGAGAGGTGACTGGTGCTGTAGAAATAATTCAGAGAAGTAATCCCCCTGGCCTGGGTTGTATTTCATCTTCATTTGCTGCTTCCTGGTCCAGTGTGCCTGAAGGAGAAATGAAAAGCAGGGGGACATGAAGACAACAACAAGGGATGGGATATTTTTAGCTCTAATGGTAAATGCCACTGTTGTTCAGAGAATCTGAAGTTCAAATGAGAGGTGAATATTAAGGTCTAATTAAGCTCCAGGTGCATCTAGAGTGATATGAAATTCATCTTTCTGCTTTCTAGACTGGCTTGTGAAAGGAAATGTGCTGGTGTTGACTTCTTCAGGCTGGTTGTAGCAGGGAGGTATTGCAGCAAAATGTAACTCATCCAAAAAGTGCAGTAATTGATGCCTTTAATAATCTTGGTGATCAGTTATCTCATTATATATATATTTTCTTAAACCTTCCATAGGAGCTCACTCGTGATCTTGGTTGGCATCCTTTATTATCTTAGTGTTTTGCCTAGTGTGCTTGCTTTCTAGAACTGGTTTTGCTTTTCCAAAACCTGCAGTAATTAAATAATAAAGACACTGGACTGTCTTTAAAAAGAAGCATAAATAATGAAATAATTAATAAATAAAAGCAGAAGAAATTCACTAAACAAAGCAAAAAGGCTATTAACCAAGCATTAATTTCACTTTTGCTTTGACTTGCCAGGAGCATCTTCTGTTGTTTGAGCACCCAAATCAGGGAATTACTTCCTAAATTGTTTCGGGATATGAATTTGAGTTCTATATTTACAGTCCTTCCTAGAAAGAGATTCTGAATTTAGATAGGACTGAACAGAAAAGATGCCATAAAACATTTTGTTTCTTTAAGTCTTTTACTGTTGCATTTTCCCAGAAGTGTACAACTAGTGTTCATGGAATGAATCAGTTAGTGAGGCATATTTACAGCTATTAGGAGTATGAGGGGCTATGAAAAAAAAACCAAACAATGTTATCAGCTATTGCCTTCACAGAGAACCAGCGTGCTTTTAGGTCTTAAAAATCCAGCAGCTGAATATGCCTTAATTACTAAAATTGGTTGCAGGGAATGGTGATGTTAAGAATTGAAAATAAGCACTAATAATAGTTGCTTGCTCTCTGGGGAAAAATGAGGTGCACACAGCTGTGAAATGATTGTGAAATGCTGTAATGATATGAAAAGGATTTGAGATTAAATATTATAATAGGGCATGTTTAGTTGCTCTCTGAAGTTCTGGTGTATATTTTTTAGTTGAGTAGGAACTTCAGTTTGTGTAATTTTGCCTGCATGTTGAAAGCTTGCTTTAGCAATAAACAAACAAACATTACACCCACAAAAAAAACACACAATAAAATATTGGAGGAAGAGACAGAAGGATAAAGCAGAGTATACTGGAGACTCCTTTTAAAACAACAAAAGGATGAGAAATTAAAAGAGTTTAGCCGTGTTGTGTGCAAGGCTCTGTTCATTCAGCATTCCTACATATTTTTATTACTTACTGAAAGTAGGAAAAAGATCTAAAAATAATGAAGATCACAAGGAAATGTGTGTAAAGCAGTAGCGTGGATGAATCTATTTGAGCAAATACTTTGGAGCTGTGGAAACTTGCTTTTTTAGTAGTTATGGTGATGCTAACACTTGAAGTCGTTCCAATATACTATAAAATACTTAATGTTGGAGCATTCCATGGCAGAGAATCTTTCTGAATGATCTCAGTCAGCCTTAAAATACTATTTGCTTTCTAAAGGAGTTGGAAATGGAGACTGAAATGTTAATTGTGACTTCAGCTATACACCCCTATGCAGGGTCCAAATCAACAGTGTGTGAAAATGAAGCCACAGGTGTATTTGAAGGTTCTATAGTAAGACAAATAAACAAGTCTGAACTAGTCTTCATCATCTCATGAAGACAATAAGTGGTTTTTATGCTGATTTACAGTGGTAATAGTCTGATGGCAGTTTTTAAATTTTGACAGTTTATCTTGCCGTGTGTCTTGCTAGGACCAGTGTGTTTTATTTCATTGATGTTTTACTATTACAATAGGAAAATGCAGAACAACTTGTATGCATCATCCCATAAGCCACTCATTCCAAGGCAAACTAATGATTCCTGCATTTTATGTGTGAAATAAGAAAGCCCCACATCTATATTTAGATAACTTGCTCACAAGATATGGCAAGATGTTCTTACTCAGTGCACAGCACAGTGAGTTGGCAGGGCTGGTGTTTCACATGACTGATAATGCAGAAGTTTCTATTGGTATTGCTGTGGGTAGGACAAAGAATCGTGATGGAGAGAGAACAAGATAGAGACAGTTCACAGTACCACCAAAATATCTATCAGAAGAGCCACTTAAAATAAGCCTTACTGTGTACTTGTGGTATTTTGGAAAAGGGGGATTAATATGTGTTAGAAAAGACTCTGTTTATTTAAAGACTTATTACTATTTCCAGAGGCAGTTAAAGTGCAAGGGATTTCACTTTATCCAGAGATAACTTTAAGAGAGCTATACATACACTTATGTTATAGATGACTTCAGAGGTAAAAGTACAGAAAAGAGTAATCAGTAAATACAAATCTGCTTTCTGTTTCACCAGAAAAGCTGTCCATGAAAGGTTAAAGTGTAATGTATGAGGAGAACTGCAGGTGGCTGATAAACACCAATGGACACAGTAACTCTGTCCCCATTTTCTATGAAGAAGAGGACACAACTGGAGATACCACTGGGAGGTATCTACCCCTGGCTCCAGTATTGCATCCTATCCCTGAACTGATGGCTTATTTGATTCTGGAAAATGGCTGAGTGTTAACTGACTCTTGATCATTAATCATCTAATTATCCAATGTGTTTTTTCTTTAAAAAACAAAGAAAAGAAGGGAGAAAGTATTAAAAATACCACTAAAAAAACACTCAACAAGATGTATCATGTGGAAGAACCAGAGGGCTGTGAACTGAGCAAATACAGGATAAAAGTAGAGTTAGATACTGTATGTAAGATTTTATACATGGTTCTCTTAGCTGTCATAGCTTCCTTTATGTGAATGGCAGATGCATAAGCACCACACAGAGGTGGTGTTTTCTGGCCACAAAGGCCAGAAAAGCAGCTTACTGCTTAAATATTGTGATTTATACGAAGGAAAACAATTTATACAGTGAGTGGCTGTCATTTGTGGACACTTACTACACATCCTAAATTGTCAGTATAATTATTAAAAATTTTAAGTAGTTTTTTGCTGGAACTTTCTATTAGATAAGCTGATTAATCTTATGTTTAGAAAATGCTTCACACAACACAAACCAGCTGGTTTGTTCTTCATCCTTCAGTGTTGAGAGGATTATGTTTGTGCAAGTAAAATACAGCTTCACCTGGAAGTATTCTTGTTTCTGACTTCCAAAAGGGTGGATTTTCTAAAACTTCTAAGTTTTGGCTCAGCTGCCCTGAAAAGTTTAAATGGAAAATGACAATAAAGTCTGGGACTGGGCTTTCAATCGAGTATGCTGAGGCAAAAGAACAGTGATGTCACAGGTGTGAAAACAATGTTTTCTTGATGAGAAGGAATCTCAGTTAAAGGAAAATGAAACAGCTAGGAAATATATTTTTCCTATATTAAGGCTAGGAAATAGGGCAATAAAATATCCTTTTACAAAAATGGACATTAATGAATAATAGACTAAAAAGTGTATTCCAGTGTGGTCAGAGATAAAACACTTAATATATTTTGCAGTGGGGGAAAAGATATTCTTGATCAGAGACAGATTCAGTGACAGATGTGGATAGTAAAGCTGAGTAATTTAGTAAAGTAAGGAGCAGCAGTAATTTCTGTTACAGGTTTTGACTAAAGCTGGGGCATATATCTACTTCATGTCATTCTACTGATGTAAAAAAGATGTTTGTCATAGTGAAAGAATATGAGATGACATCTGCTAAAATAAATATTCCCAGCTATGACATATATAAACTAGACAAGGAGTTTCTGAATTGCTGAAGCTAATTAATAACTGCAGAAAACTTAGTTTCCTGCTGGCATGATTCCGGGGAAAGCTCCAGTAAAAAGCTGCTTTTTTGCCTTCCTGAAACTCTATGGGAACTGTCCCTAGCATATACCATATGCTGCTGTCATCAGCACTCATCTCTCTGGTACCTGCTGTCTTCCTGCGTGCCGTTGATAATTTCCAAACCCAAATAAAGGGGTGTCTCTCGGCACCTAGGGTGCTGCAGTCTTGGCTCAGGACCTTGTTGAACTCAGTGATGAACTTACAGTCACCTTCTTCCCTGCCTCCATTTGATTCTGGGAGACAGTAACTGCTTGGGAGTTTCCCCAAGTCCTTCCTGTGTTGTCATAATAGAACCAAGTTATTTTCATCTTCTCTGTGTCTTCATGGCTGACCAAGGTCTGTCAACAGGCCAGCTCATCTTCATCTTCAAATATATTTCTATTTGTGATCAGCATTTTTGTATTGGTTTGTTTGTTTTTAACTCTATCTTGAATACTGAGTAATAAACACTTTGCTGTAGCAGGATCCCTTCCTTAACATGCTGGGCACTCTTGCTGAGGGTGCCCTCAGTCCCACTGTCCCACATGTCACTGACAAACCTGTTTAACAACACCAGTCCCAGTACTGAACCCAAGCCCCAAGGAATACTTCTGCTTTTCAGGCTGCTGGCAGACACCTTCCATGGGATCCATGGTGACGGGTTTTCTTTCTGGTAGCTATCACATATAGAGGGGGCAAGTCTGACTAGTTACCCTCCATCACTGCTTTCCTCTGATTTAAAACAAGGGAAAAACAGTTATAATATGCCTTGCTTCGGGAAGTAGAGGGCCAGGTATATGGAGAAGTGTGTGGCCCTGGCAGTTGTTGGCTGTGTAAAATTAGGTGTTGGTCAGCCCTGTGAGATCTCTGCTGGCTGCAGCAGCTCTTGGACAAGGGTTCTTGGATTTGCTTTTTGTTTTGCAGGATAGCTAATCAGTTTTGGCTCATGTCAAAATAAATCTGTTGCATCCAAGCATCTTTTTGCAGACCTTGAACTCAGATTATGTGATTTTTAGATAGCTTTAGTGTAACTGGAAATTATTAGATACTTTTAGGGATTAAAAGTACGAGCCCAGAGATTTGCTGTGTTTCCACGTAACCTTCCAAAAATGTAAGGCTGTTTCCTCTAGTCTGTTTTCCTATCTATCTTTCCCTTCCCCCCTTTTTTTATTTTCTTCTAGAATTGCATTTCTTAAATCTCTGCTGAAGTTGTCAAGGCTAGTTAGAGGAAAGAGATTGTGCGCCTGTCTCATGCAATTACTGTATTGCAAATATGGCTGAAGCTAATAAAAAGAGACCTCTATAATGAATGTACAGCAGCAGAACAAGTTTATATTTTATAGCTTTGACAGCTATTCAAAAGGTGTCTGTTTCTGGGGGATGGGTGTTCTTAATCACAAAAGATTCTGCTTTCCTGCTTTTAAGAAGAATTGTTGGACAAAATGGTTATGATATTGCTGTCACTGATGCAGTTGTTTAGCATATGCATTGGGAAACAGGCCTGTGTGTATACGTGCATCTAGAATCTCACCCAGAAGATTCCAGTGTGAGTACCATATCTGGAACAAGACCTGCTGCTGTGAGATAGAGGCAAAATGGCTATGATGTTTCTTTGTCCTGGCACACAGTACAAATGCTCTATACATGCGCATAGCAATAAGGGAATAGATTTAGCAGACTTTGTTAGGCAAACTCTGATGGACATGAATAATGTAAGTACTCCAAATGTACTGTTGCTTTTGCTTGCTGTCAATGAGCATTGCATCAATACTAGCATAAATAAAATGTTGTAGTTACAAGTCCACTGTGGAATAGCCTCCAACTGTTGTAATCTTCAGACTATCTACTACTGTTTTCAGGGTCTCTGATACCAAGTAGATCATTTATTGTGGGGTGAAACAGAAAGCTCCTTACATAAATGAAGTATGATGTATATATTTTAATACTAGGTCCTTAGAAGAACATCATGATCATCCCAATGTGGTAATGGGAGATCTTCAGTCAGATGAAGAAGATATCATGAACAGTTCTGACGAAGATGATGACACAAATTCTGATTCCAGCAAAGGGGAGACTGATCCTCAAGAAGATAAACAGGTATCTTTTTATCTTTATCCTCTGAAGCTATTCCTCACTCTTGCCATATCTCATAAGTTGTAACCTGTTGGGATCTTTTCAAATGTAAACCACCTGTTGAGGTCTGATCTTCTGTTACCTTCTGTGAGTGCCAGCTTGGAGTGATTTTCCTTATTTTAATCCTATTTTTTCTTCAAATGAGGAGCAGGAGGATAGTGTTAAGTACTCAGAATGAAATGAAGTTATGAGGGTCCTGTCCCTTCCTTTGGGGTACCTGTGTTCTGTCTTCGCAGTCCTGGACACCCTGAAAACAGCCTGCCTGTAGACCAGTGCCTTTCCTCAGCACCAGTCCTGACAGCTGTTTCCTTTGATAGTAGTTATATCTGCTTCCTTTCTTTAAAAAAATGAAAAAAACAAAACAAAAACAAAGCTCCAACAAGATAAACAGAAACTTTGAAACTTTTTAGTGTTGGAAGAGAAGACTGGCACGTTGGGTCTGAATGCTGTTTAACCAAATGAGAGGACTGAATTGGGAAAGGGAAAGAGTCAAGGGAAAAGCTTGTCCCTGTGAAACTAAAGACTTTACCTGTATCGAGGCTAACTTACCTTACTTGCCTCTAGAAATGCCCTCAACCTTTCACCACAGAGTTTTACAGGTAAGTGTCCCCATTAGGAGGGTTCTCATGCACGTTTTATGGAGTAATTCAGCACTTGCTGTGAGACATCTGCTGTGGCTCGCTTCAGCTGCCTGCAGCACGTGCGGCTGGCAGCTGGGAATTAACAACCAACTTCCTCACAGTGAGAGCAGCTGCAGAGGAGAATGAGGCAGGCTCTGCATCGGTCATCAGCTGGGCTGGTTTTATTTTTCCTTACTGCAAGCATCTGGCTGCTTTGATGCTTTATATCTGTTAGGGGACTTACAGGGCTTCTTTCCAGTGTTGTGCGGGAGAGCCTTATTTGTATCCCTTTGGTTCTCCCGTTAGAGGCTCTCAGAGCCGCAGTATCTTTGTCTGAGTAAATGCAAAGTGGCCCTTTCAGCACCAGCTGGTATGTGAAAAGTCTTTCAAATAGGGTTAGAAACAGACTGAGATATTTAGTTTTGTAATTGTTTAGCAGTAGCATCTTGTTCTCAAAATACTAATTTTCATCTCATTTGCAACTGACAGATCTACAGTGAGGGCAGATACCTTGCTCTGCATAATTGGCTTATTTGTGAATTCAGTCTTGCAGGGAGTGTGTCAGCTGTGCTTTCTAAATAGGCACAGAGGCCTGAGAAGAGGTGTTACAATCTCTCCTGAATGCGATTGACCCACCCTGGATAGATCTCACTGTTCTTTGGAAACAAGTTTAATTTCATAAGTAAAATCCCAAATGTGTGTAGATGTCTATCTGTACAGTATATAAAATAAATTATTTTGCATATATGTGATGTTATACAAAATTATTTAATTTAGAAATTAATTATAATTCAGTAATTAGGTGCAGTGTCATTTGAATTCCAGTGAAAAAATTTAATTTAGATTTATTTATTTTGAATACAACAATATCTCATTAAAACCAGCCTATGAGTACTGTCTGTTCCATGGTTTATCTTCCAGCACTTGAGACTAATTTATAGGTTTTGAGAAGAACTAAATCTTCAGAGAAATCTTGCAATATTAGTGCTTAAGAACCAGTTTTGTGGATAAAATGCCACTGATACCTGACGTTCTAGATAAACTGTTTAGTGCCAGTATTATACCACCATAGTCAATGCAGCCATCCCAGGACTTCATCTCACTTGAGTTGTATATCCCATGATGTTGTAGGGCTCCTCATCCTCTCTTCCTTTGCAGCACATTAAAATGAAAGCCTGAATGTGCAATAGATGTGGTGACAGCTGGCAGCAGAGAAGCATATGGCAGATCATGAGAGCTGTTTTGGGAAAAGGTGTTCCATCTGAGGGAAATTGTACATGGAAGTTGCACTGTGTAGCAAACACATTTACATCTTGATGCCTCCCCCATCCCTCTATTGGACAATGCCATTGGTTTTTTGGAAGCCAGATGTGCATGTGAAACCGAAAATCTTCTCCACAGTGTTTCAGGTGGATGACAAGTCTCACATATCTGCATCTTTGGAGTACAGTTGCAATGTATTCCAGCAGCTCTGTTAGTAGATGGTCAGAAACTGGCTTTTCTCTTAAATGTGTTTTTTTTTCCTTGTTTTTTTTTTCTCCTGTTGTCTTGTTTTTCAGTAAAGAAAATATATGTGTCTTTTAAGATGTTCCTGAAACACCTTTGGATTCACTGCAGATATTACTGTTGCTGTAATAATCAGAAAAAAAGAATCAAATAAGATAGAAATACTACCTGTACTTCAGTACTTTTGCGAAACCAGTAATTGTTGTTGGCTAGGACTTCATTCATTATGGGCTTCATTGCTTCCTATAATAATTAAAAGAAAAGGTTGACAGTGTTCTAAAAACTGCTCCTAGCTAATGTTGTTGTTTACACATACAAGCTAAATTGATTTTCTTACACATCCTGAAAACCCAGAAAGTGTCAAAGCCAAGAGGTTTCAAAGCAGTACGAAGTGTTTTTCTTAGAAGTAACTATCAAATAATTACATTGAATTTAAGGAAGTAATAGCTGGAAATTATGACAGTTTTAGTAGCTGCATAGTGTAACATGTAATTTTATTTGCAGGGTAAGGCAGCTGGAAAGAAAACAAAGGTTTACCATATTGCCAAGGAGATCATGAGCTCAGAGAAAGTGTAAGTGTCACTGCTACACTTAATAACTATTCAGTTTATTTTAATTGGGCAATTAAAATGTAACTGTTTGCTTTTTCTTGCTTTTCTGATAGGTTTGTGGATGTGCTAAAGCTCTTACACATTGTAAGTACTCAAAAAAAAAAGCAATTTCCTCTTCTATTTGTTTAATCTATTAAAGTTTTATGTTTAGGCTTTATAGTGTGACTGTGCCTTTTTTTTCTGCTGCATCTACATATCCAAAATATAAATATTAATCTAATTAAGCTGAACTTTAAAGTTTCACAATTTACATAATGGATGAATATTTTTGTGGCTCCTTCTGGATCTTCTTAATAATTTATGCAGTTTCCAGTTGAGTGTGGGTATTGAATACTGAAAATTGAATCCATTTTTGTTAATCAGAATCATATTTATAAGCCAGCTTGTACTGGCTTATAAATACGTACATAGCAACAAAAATAATGTTTTTGGTTAGAATTACTCCTTAAATGGTGGGGGGACACAGAAACAATTTATTTTAGAAATGGTACATTAAAATGCACGTTCTTTAATCCAGTTAATAGCTAATAGCTCTAATGATGCATCCATCACCATGGCAGCGTATTTTTTTGAGGTTGCAGTTCCTTCCATCAGAAAGTACCTGCAACTGTTGTACACAGCAAGGGTTAAGTATTTAATCTGTGTTTGTGCAAATCAGTCATCTGTAAAGCATGCTTTGTTGAAGGTGATAATAGGAAATTAATCAAGAATTTTTCTTTCTCTAGCTCTATTTTGTGTGTTTTGTGTCAAGTTTGAAATGATCTGTGTTTGTACCATTTTGTCACTCTATTAAGTGCAAACATAGTGGCTTTTTTCCTTGGGCAATAGAATTGCTTATATTGCAAACAGATGCATTGGTCTGTCTCAGTCTCTCGAGAAGCCTGTTCTGTGAAACTGGGAACAAAGGCTCTTATAGATGGTTGTATACAGTCCTGTAATACAAAGATTTTTTTCAGGAAACAAAAAACTCACCACATCTTTTGCTGACTCCTCTTTTGCTTTCCTCCTAGTTACTGATTTTCTGATTCTGTTCAAGCTTGGCTTTTAAGAGCTGGTTCTGTCAATTGGTTCAAATATATAATTTATATTCAACATGGTTTCTAATACAGAACTCAATCTTAAATACTGGTAAAAGAGAGAGAATTGTCCTAGGCAAGTTTTAAGCTATGTAATTTTAAATTTTCATATTTTTCAGATATTTAACTTATTCTTTAAAGGTACCTTTGCTTTTCAGTGTACCAGTTTTTTAGGGCAGTACTGGAAGAAAGGCTGTTGGTAAGGAGGATACAGGCAAGCAGAAGAACAATGTAAAAAGGGAAGAGTAGAAAGCTTTGGAAGTTTTTAGGATAAACTTAAAGCTGTTCCCACAGTGCTGATGTGCAATGGTGTAGGATGTGTTTTGCTTTTCCTATAATGGATAACTTGCAACTCTATTCATGACAGTCTTCTAGTTTCTAGCTGCCAAATAAAAACTATTAGAAATGTTTTTGTTGGCTAGCAATAACAATCAACATGTATTCAGCTTGGTTTAACAGAGAGGATGCTAGGCTAGGAGTTTAGGAAATACTTTGTCCTTAACTTGTCAGTTGGCCTGCAGTAGGAACCTTGGTGAGTGTCCTTGTCAGAGAGGGCATTGGTTTTGAGGCTCTCTGTGTGTGTATTCTTCATTAAATAAGATCTGCCATAGCTAAGAAAGGTTGCAGACACCCAGTTTTTTTATTTCTCTGGAGTGGTATACCTGAGGATTTGTTTATTTTTTACACACATTATTAAATCAGTTGATTTAATAAAATATTTCTTATGGATAATATTTTAATGTTGATAAAACTCTCCTTTTGATTTCATGTGCACTGACCACTTTGGCTTACTAACTGCTAGTCAAGCAAACTCTGACAAATTTCTGAATTACAACTTAGATTCTCCCCAGACTGGGCTCTTTCACCCATAGTCAAGATTTGACTTATTGGGGGATGCTCCATTGCACCTTCTGAGCCATCTATTAGTGGTTTTCCACTTGAAATTTAGTGACTAATTCCATTAGCAATGATCTGAAATGAATAATACTCTCCTCAGTATATTTTGCTCACGTGGCACCAAGTAAGAGGACTGTTGATGTAAGAAAAAGCTTTTAAATTTGCTTCATCTTAGAGCCTTTGAAGTGGAATCTAAAGCAGTTGAGGAGGTAAGAATGTGACTGCAAACTGGTTACAAGTACCACTGAAATTTTTTAGCATTTTTTTCTTTTATGTTGACAAAGTCAAGTTAGGTGGAGCAATTCTTCCACGATACCAGAGTGCCAGCCTATGTGGACACTATCAAGCACTCCAGGTATATCTGACTGCTTCTCTTGAAGACACACTGCAAAATTATGAACACTTGATGACACTTCTATAAATACTAAACAAGCTGGTCATAACAGAGATAAGAGACTCACCTGGCTTTACACACAGAATCTCAAAGAGACTCAGCAAATGGGGTTGCTTGAGGATGCAATCAAACATTAGATGTAATCTTGAATTGTCTGTATTTCTGTTACTGTGTTAGTGCTTTTTTAGAGTGAGATTCCAGTAAAATGCTTTTAGAAACTCCTGGAAAAATTTGAACTAGCTCTTTGTATGCATGTTTATGAGATGGTACATGCACTGCCTCTTGAGAGTGAACAAGGGTTGAGAATATGGGAGAAGTAATTTTTTCCTAAGAAAAAAGAAAACAGTGCAGAAAAAAGAAACAGTGAACTGGATATAAAACACAGGTGACATAAGAGAAACAAGCTTATCACTTCTAAGTTCCCTGTGCCTAAGTAACACAGGTGTTTTTCCAGTGTTCCTGGAAAAAGGAGTAAGGCAGGATTGGTGCCCTTTGTACTTGTTTGTTTTGGGATTCTTTGGAGATGGTTTGCTTTGCATGAGTGAGAGGACCCCCTCAGCAGCATCCTGGTGCTGTGAGGGCAAGCTATCTGGCTTACTTGTCATTTTTTTTTGTACATTTTTGTTCTGAATTTTGTTCTATTGCCAAAACCCTCCACTCTTTTTGTTTTTCAACTCTTTTTGGTTCTGTTTCCTCCCTGCTGCTGTGATATAAGAAGCAAGGCTTCTGGTCCAGCAGAGAAACTTGTTTTTTTTTGGGGTAACTCCTTCCACTGCATGGCTTAGTGTGTCATTTTTTTGCTCTGCGAAAAGTTTAGGCCTGTGGGCTTTTGCCTGAGCCTTTAAATCTGTGCTTCTGACTTAGACCCCTGTTCTGTCCATATTTGGACTCTGAGACCAAGTAAGTAGGAGCTTGTCAGCAGGCACCTCTTAACATTTCTGCAGCCACAAGATCAACCTCTTATTGCAGAAGGCAGATAAGAGGTCAAGTATAATTTTCTATTGTGTGTCCTTCCAGAGACACTTACAAGAGTGAAAAAATCTGGTTTAATGTTTCCATTCTTCAGAAGAAAATGGCAGGATCTGTATGTAAAAGCTATATATAGTTTTGTATATGTATAGATATATATATATTATATGATGTCTATTTAGCATAAGTATTATGATGTCTATTTTTCATAAATATTATGAAAAATTAATTCATAGTAGACTTGGAAAAATAATGTAATGAAAAATAAAATAGCTATGGCCTTTGGAGTAAAGTTCTGACCTCTGGTCTTGGCTTACAACTGACTTACTATTTGATTGTGAAAAATTATCTCAACATCCAGCTCCTTTTTTTCTCTATCTGCAAAATTTCAATATTTGACCAGTCTGAGATGAATGTGTTGATAAATTTTTGGTCTCTGAAGTACTTTAGAACTGCTGAGACATTTGACAATGAGTTGCAACTGTAGTCCTGTAGAAGACTAATAAAATTGTTTTAGTTTAGAAGGAAGTATTCTTCTACTCTACCCAGCCTATTGCGGGAAATAACATTCTCAGAATATGCCACAGTCAAATCATTGATTGTTGTATAAAAGTCAACTACATTATTTTGTTAAAGACTTATAAATTATTTTATTACCTGAGGAAAAAAAGTGTCCAACTGCTTGGCAGCTTTCCAAAAGTAATGGCATATGTTTGAAAAATTTCATGATCCACACTCAGTCATAGTCTTGATTAACTATAGTTTCTGTAGTTTAACTTAGCAGTTTATGGCTAATAGTCTGACTCTAGGTGGGAGTGTCTAGTTATATTTTAAATGATCTATTTGTGAAATCTTCTGTAGCCATATTGCTAAGCAGTCGTGTTTACAGTTTGTCACATCTAGTAGCCTGGCTGTTGTGAAACTTCCTCCTCTTCCCTCCTCCTTCCCCATAGGATGTCTGTGTGTGTGTGTGTAGTCCTTGAAAAGCATCCAAGTGCAAACATACTTTTTTCCTTAAATTCAACTGATATTTGAGCTACCTGCAGGTGTATTTATCTGGGGGAGTTGTTCTTCAGTGGAAGGGATTATGACTTGCTATTTTTTTTTGCTAATGGTATGTTCTGGGAGAACAGATCCAAGATGAATATTGGTTGAAGCTTTAGGAATAGAATATGTGACTGTGTTTAGATTTTGTAGTACTTTCTCTTCCTGTTAAATTGCCAAGAAGTTTTAATTTCACCCATTTGAAATTATCTTCGTTCAGCTATTAGGTACCTGAAGGTGCACTTGACCCAGTCAGCAGCTGAGCAAGGTTTTAGTCTGCTCAGTACCCCTTTTGGTTTACAACTAAAATTGTCCTTTGCTCCTTAGACTGACACAGGCAGAACACTGCAGGCTGGGAATCCTTTGGTGGGAAGAACGGCGGGATCATGAGTCAGGGCCTTTGCAGAGGGGAAGTGCATGGGCTGATTGCAGATGATTCAGAACAGGGTCAGAATTATCTCAGCTATCACAGCCTTTTTGCTTATTTAAGGAAGTTGCATTGAAGGAGTGGTGTGAGGAAACAAAAGCAGCCATGATGGTTACCTCCTCAAATATTGTTTAAAAATTCCACAGCTATAAGGGGAGTGTATGCCAACAGGATAAATAGAATTTCCTACACATTTTTAAGTTGGAAGTGTTTTATCAGGCAGTAATTCAGCAACAGTATTTACTCAGAAGCCTGTAATATGCCTCGACTAGATTTTCATGTGGAAGTACCCAGTGGGAGGCTGTCTCAGCTTAGCATAAACTAAAACTGCTTCTGGTTTGGAAAGAACGTTCTTTCCATGGATGGCATTGTGTGCTGTCCTCTTGAAGCAGCTGTGTGAAAACAGCTTTTTACTGATTAGGTAGATTACCTTTACCTAATCAGTAAAAAGTGGTATCAGAAGAATATTATTGGACCAGAATATAATGTAATACTAGAAACTGTAAACAAGAATTTCAAGAATGTACAATGGCTGCCCCACTTCTAAAAGGTAAAAAAAAAAAAAAATCCCAGCAAGAAGCTGGGATGATTCAGTATAACTAGAATAATATTTTGGGTTTTGTCATGCAGCATATGAACCATGTCTAGGGTTGCAAATGTTTTTCAGTGAAATAAGCACATTAATTCTGAAGTGTGGCAAGGTGGTTTTTTTTTGTTGTTGTTTTTTTTTTGTTGTTGTTGTTTTTTAGTGGTTTTTTGTGGTTTTGGAGTTTTTTGTTTGTTTTTGTTTTTTGCTATTGTTTTTTAGGGGTTTTTTAATGAGTAAGATTTCAGGATTTGAAAGATCTATTTTTAGTTAGAAAGTCTTTAAAAATCACTTGTAATGATTGCTGCATTGCTTCAAACAGAATAATTTCTAGGACAGCTTAGGTGATTGCCTTTGAACAGGCTGATGAAAGCAGTGCTCCTCAGCACTTTTATATAGGACAATGTGCTAAATATGTTTGTTATAGAAATCATGTCATGCAGGCACGTACAGATATCAGAGCAATGTATATATTATTTGCAAGAGCAATTCTGCTTTTATTTAGCAGTGAACTGATTTAGGTTTAGAAGTATCTAGGTCCTGGTACTTTAAATTACTTTTACTGCAGTTTCTAATTTCTAAATCATTCACTTGCTTGTATCAGAAGTTGTCATCTGAGTATTTCCACCCCTTGGGGTGAAATTTCAGGGTTTAGTTTGTAAATTAGCATATTTTATATCTGGCAATTAAAACAGACCTGATCTGTGTCTTGTCCTTTTGGATATGAAACTACTTTCTCAGAAGGCCAGTACCTTCAAATGTAAACACTGGTAATTCCAACCTTGTTACATTTGTTTTTCTTTTCCCACCCCCTATCCCCAGGCATGTGCACTCTGCATTCAACTCTTGAGTTTATCTCAAGATGAACTTGGCATGACAGTTGCTTCACACCCACTGCCAGGTTAAAAATAAATCTTAATATGATTACAGTGACAAATGCGTAGTCAGTGCTGAAGATAATTTAAAAAAATTAAAAGAGCATTGAAATTTAGCTCCTGTTGTTTTGCAGGCTTTTGAAATTGGAAAGGTTCACATTATCTTTCTTCCCTGTGTTTTCTTTCTGCAGCACTTCCTCAGTTCACTCAGTTGTTGAAGGGGACATAGGGGGTGATGAAGTGAAGTTTTGGTTGTCTGCTTTAATGACAAAGCCTTTCATGGCATAATCTATAAACCACGATGAAGCTGATGGACTTTGGGTCGAGCTAGTTGAAAAACCAAATCTGTATTTGGAAAATGCCCTGCAGACTCTTTGAATGCTTTATCTAGAAGTTAAATAAATGGTCTTAACTACAGCTGACGTTCCTGTGTTATCTAGCAGTGCTTAAACCTGGCTCCCTGCTCTCCTTTTGTTGTTTGGTCAGGGGAAAGCCTTGGGTTGTTGATTACAGTCCAGACAAAATTTGTTTGCTTTGTGTCATGCAAGTCGCCTCATGACATTCATACAAAATTTTTGTCTCATCCTATAGCAAAATACATACAGTATATTGTGTGTGCATACAACTGGGGGCAGGGGAAGAATATTATCATAATATGATGATGCATTTTGCATGAAGCACTCCAGAATGCCTCATTTGAGCTTTTGCCATTGTAATTCCATGTATAATTTCAGTGTTAAGCAATGCCCCAGGGTCAGAAAAACCCATAAGATGCAGCTGGTAGTTAACCTATGTGTCACCAGTCTGCACGGAGGATGTAAACCAGAACATTTCCATATGAATAACGCCATCTGTTTTTTAACTCCCTTGCATTTAATTCTCAGCCTTCCCCGGTTACAGCCAGTGCCCTGTAGCTCAGTTTCAGTTTCTTGTCAGAACTACCCAGTCACAGACTTTGTGACCCATAGGGTCACAAAGCAAGAAAGCGTGTCTGGAGCTCACGTTGCCCAGAGCTGACATAATGAGGAGGGAGAGCAGGGGAAAGTTGAGGCTCAGTCTGAGAGACCCTAAATAGTGCCAGATGCTGGACTGATAGGATAGCTAATAAGACCTACAGTATTAGACCTGGGGAGGGGAAAAAGGGGGGATTAATTTTTTTTTTCTTCAACCTGAGGACCTTACAAGTTTCCAAAGACAGGTGTGGACTCCATGCACATTTGAAATGTAACTTACTATGGTACTTAGAACATTTTGTTTGTCACTTTTTTTAAAGATACTTACAGATCATGCATGTGATACTAGGTTTAATTAACCACAAACTCCAGAAGAGCTGTTTTGGATTAATTCACTTTTTGCCTGAATTTAAGTGAGATACAGTAATATGTAACACTATGTAATTTATATTTTCTGTCAGTTAAGACAGTGTTGTTTTTCAAGTGAAATGCTAGATTGCTAAACTTTTTGAAAGACTTGTTTGCTTGTGAATAGGGAAAATACCCTGTATAAGGAATACTGAGTTTCAATCTTGGCCATGCTGATTTGTGTGGGATCAAGATTTTAATTTTGAATAGTTTAATGAGGACCAATGAACCTCAGCTCTGTCCTGTTGGGAGCTGGTGATAGCATAAAAATACTATAAGATCTTTCAAGAGTGAGTAGGGTGCTCCTCCTCCCCTGTAAATGTTTCAAAGGTACCAGTTAGTGTTGATTTTAATAATTGCCAACATTTAAAATCTTGTGATTCCCGTATTGTTACGGTATCTCTGTTGAATTTGTTAATTTTCCTGTATAAAGAGCTGCTACATGGAGTAATCTTTTTGAGCCTACTTTTTGCCTTCCAAAATGGCATTTGTACATGAGTTGTGAACACTATAATACATTTCTTAAGGGCATGTTGTAAAAATAATGAACAACTTCTATATTATGCATACAGGACCAAGAAAGTAAAGCTGCAGTGTCAAACCAAAAAGGATTAAGGCAGTCCCAGGGGAGCAAATTGAAGCTGCAGAAAAACCTAACCCAGATGGTACCTGCCTTGCCTTTGGTAATAGGGAGCAGTGCCTGGAATGTCTGCGATGAGAGCTCCGTTGTTGCACTCTCTGTGTTGGTGCTTTGAAGGCTGTTCACTCATGGCAAGGGGGTTTCTGTCCTCTTTGTACTCTGGCAGGATTTCCGGGATGCTGTGGCACATGCCTCTAGGCAACTTGGGAAGCCAGTGATTGAGGACAGAATCCTGAATCAGATCCTCTACTACCTACCTCAGCTCTACGAACTCAATCGGGACCTCCTGAGGGAACTGGAAGAGCGATTATCTCACTGGTGACTATCAATAAATGGATTCCACTCCCTCTTATGTTGAAATTTATCTGGGGGGCTTTTATGACTTGATGTGATCATGGTTTGACTCTTGTTTGTTTCATGCACCTTCCTAAATGGCAGAATTTACTTTCAAAGTATAGGAGATTATTTTTCATCTAGATGTGCTTTTGTGCCATTTAGATGCATGCCAAAATGTCCAGAAGGCATGCCGATATGTTTTTGTAGCAATCACAGTTTTTATTTGAAATTTCGTTTTTAACTTAAAGTTCTGTTTTCTGCATGAGCATGGTAAGTGCACTGATTTCATTAGAGGAAAAGGAGACTGTTTTGAAGACTGGTTTGCATTTTAGAGGTAGTTTAGATCTACTGATCAGACACAGCGCTGGTTGACAGCTACAATCCCCTTAGAAGACCATTCTCAGTTACCACTGGTGGGTGGAGCTATATAAAACCTACTGACAAGGTCACTGCAGTGGGTAGAGACTTTCCTCACCTTGAACTAAAGTGTTCAAACAGTTCAAAGCCATTTTTAAAAGACTGTGTATGAAGTGGTTGTCATCTAGCACTAGTGTGTTGATGTGTGCCAAATAAGGTTTTTCAGAATTAGCGGCTGAGATGGGTGCCTATCTGCTGTAAGCTTTTTGTTCAGAACATAAACTAACACATCTTACTCTGAAAAATAGAGATATTTTGCTGCAGGGTTAAGATGTATGCTATTTTTAACTCTAATTGCATCTTTTTTGTTGTTGTTGTTTCTAGGCTTGAGCATCAAAGAATTGCTGATATATTTGTTAAAAAAGGTCCCTACCTAAAGATGTATTCAACTTACATCAAAGAATTTGATAAAAATGTTGCATTATTAGATGAACAGTGTAAGAAGAATGCAGGATTTGCATCAGTAGTCAAAGACTTCGAGGTATGGTATTCTTTTCTAAGATATACCCTTATATTTGAAATCACTGTTTTGTGCCTTTTTTGCAGTTGTGATCCTCCACTGGGCTTTAGAAACTGTCCCTATTTTGTTTGTGTTTTGGTGATGGGTTTTATTCCTGCAGCCTTGACTTAAGATGGGAAGAAGACAAGAGGTCTTTTGAAGGACTTGGTGTTTCAGATTCAGATTATTTTGAAAGCAAACTCAAGATAGTTAGCATCTTTGAAGCATGGATCTTTTAATTCTGTGTTGTCTTCAGAGATGTGGATTAATGAAAACTTCAGCAGTGAGCACTCCTGTCTTTGCCTTTTTGCCTAATGGATGCTCACAGCAATCACAAAGGAGCATGTTGCCCTTGCTATCCTGTTTCCTTTATTTCTGAGAAGATTCACCTCTCTTCCTCCTAGTTCAAAGCACCTATTCTGAATCTACAGAATGAGTGCTTACTTCTGTCTTTCACGAGTGGGTAATTTTGCATGCAGTCTTCCACATGGAAATGCTTGCTCTCTAGTGTGGTGCTTAACACTGTGGCAGTAGCCCTTTTCAAAGATAAAAATCTTATCCAGTATAATCAGTAGTTGTTTGTAGGCATGTTTTTCTTTTGCTGGAACTTTTGACTGCTGTGGAATTGTTATTTATTTTGGGTGTTTCTTTCAGATGAGCCCCCGCTGTGCTAGTCTGGCCCTCAAGCACTATCTGCTCAAGCCAGTCCAGAGGATTCCCCAGTACAGGCTCCTGTTGACAGGTACAGTCAAGCTTTTTGCAGACTTAAGCCAGTCTTCATATGCCTCAGGACACCTGTTTTCAGACAGTTGTATCCATCTGTAAAGTGTGTTTACCTGACTTCAGATATGTGAAGCTTTTTTTAAAACATGTCACAATATGTGAAGCTCTTTTTAAAACATGGCATGGGTTTAGAGGCTTTTCTTGCTAATATTGATTGTGGTAAGATACACAAGCAAGGTCCTAATGTTTCCAGCACTGTGGTGTGTTCTGATGGTAGATTCAACAGTACATAGAAAACATGAAACTTATGATGATTTTTGTTTGAATCTGTGGTAATAGAAGCCTGTAATTTCCCATCCTAAAGGGTTGGAATGCTCCTGTTCTGCTTTGGGGTTTGCTTTTTTGTTTTTTGGGGGTGATGGGGCTTTAACAAATGAAAAAGGCAGTATGGAAAATTGGAACAAGGAGAAGAAAGATATCTGTGCAACTGTGAACTTCTGTAAGTGGTTTCTCCATTTCTCCCCCACCCAGGTGTTTTGTCTGTAAAATCCATTCTCTTTTAAAGGCAAAACACATGTTTTTAGTGTACGCCAGTAAGTGCTTAAGACTTGTTATCAGAGCCAGCTGAGGACTTGATTTGGAGCTAGGAAATCTGGGCTCTGTACCCTGCTCTGGCACTGGTGTGTTTGGGTGGCCTTGAGCAAGTCACCTCCATGATGCAGTGGGGTTTTTTGTCTGTAAAGGGAGGGCAGTGACAGAGGCCTCTTTTGTGAAGTATTTTGAGATATGTTTGTTGTAAGAGGGGGATGGCTCCTGTAAGGATTTGGAAATACTTAAGGCATTGTTTTTGAGAGCCATTGCTTCTTGATGAGCAATTTAAAAATAACCTCTGTTTATATAGTAACTGCAAAATAAAATGCTACGTGACCTTTTTTTTTTGGCTCTGTAGCAGCTCATTGGCATTTCCCCAGCATGTACTTAGACTAGTGATGCTGTGGCAGGTTCAGACTTAAGTGTTATAGAGCAGTTACCAAGTTATTAACATTGACTTTTTCATTTTAATCATCTCATTAAACTCAAGGTGTTGAAAAAACAGGGGAAACTCTTATTAAATGGAATACTCTGTAGCAAAAAATCTTAATGATACTTAATTGATGAAATCAACCCATAAAATAGCATTTGGGGAGTTGCTTTTTTTAAAAGGATATTCACTTAGGGCATGGTATAGTTTGTTATACACTTCAAAATCAGTGGAGCCTTGGGTAAGGTCAAAGGTTTTAAGTGAAACAGAGTTTAGTTGAATAGTGGATCAGGATGGAGCAAATGCCATTGTCAATACACACAGCAGAGCAAGAGGTATCAGGGATGGATGGAACTGAAACAAAATTCAGATGCTGAAGGGGAATTCTTCGTGATGATTAGCTGTCACTGTGGCTGGGACAGACTGTTTTAGACCTGAAAAAGCCTCATCCTATGCTGATGGAGATAATTGTGGGTGCAGACCTTACAGTGGCTGCCCTGCTTTAAATACACCTGCAAATGCTGCTGAAAGGAATGGGATTGCCATGCTGGTGGCAAATTTAGAAATGTAAGTTTCTGTTGTTATATGTGAACAATAAAACATATCAGGCCAAGAATGTAATTATGCTGGAGAGTGATGTTTTGGATCTGTTTCATTTTCAGCCTGTCTAGTCTTTCATGCATGTATGTTGCCCTTGAGTTCTTACTCTTCCATGTCTCTGGGGATGACCCATCTGCTTAGTTACCTTCTAACAGTTCTGTGTAATATTGAGCAATGCCTCTATAAACTTGTGCTGTATGAACATCTGGAGGATATGCAAAACATTTTTTTTTTTTTTTTTTTTCAGTGGGTGAGATGTAACCATGGAGCAGCTGCCTAGGCTGGAGATGGGGGGGATTTGTGGGGAGAAGGGTGAGAGCAGCAGAATGAAAATAATCCAGGAAATGAAGCTGTCCGGCCTGAGTCAGCAGGGATTTCTTCCTATTTAGATGTTCTGTGTCAGTGGGACAGCTTTGTACTGGTAACCTGCTGCTCCTCGGTCACACCACAAGATTGTTGCAGTGCTTTGAAGTGGAGTTACTTTTGTGCTAACAAAAGCAGGAGCAGGTGGACTCATAAATCAGCCAGGGAGATGTACAGCTTAGCACTGTTTCCATTAATGATACAGCTTCTCCAGTCCAGTAGGTGAATTTCCACTTCTTCACATACTGGCCCTGAGCACTGTACAGTAAATACTAGATAGCTTAGGGGGGAGGTTAATCAGAGGTCTCCTCTGAGAAATGAAGGAGAGGTGATACTCTTCTCCCAAAAACCTCTAATTTGAGTAGATGACTTGAGACTGTGCAATACGAACAGGCTCTTGATTGTCATAGGATAAGCCTCTCTCCTCTTTTTCACAGCATAAGGTTGGCAGAGAGTGTCTTTTATTATCTTTAACTGGTTTATAGTGAGAGGAGGCCGAGTGGGATGAAAAATTAGCCTTTTTGCACTCCACAGCTTTGCAGGTTGGAAATAGAGTTGTCAGACTCAAGGCCAATTACATGTTATGGAACAATTGCTTTGAGTTTAAATCACTTACATTAGAAAACCCAAGACAAAAAGTAGCTAATGACGCAGGAGATAATTTTAAGCAGAAGAAGTGATAGCCACTGCCCCCAGCAAGTAGGAGGAGAGAGCTGGGGGCTACTGTCAGGTAGAAGTAGGCATACAGAAATTTTCATCACAAGAACATGCTAATGTGCTTTATGTTTATTTTTGTTTTGCTTTGGGGTATCTAGCAGAATTAAGAATTTCTGAAGGTATGATTGAGGTCTTTCCAGTTTGAACAATGAAAGCTCATTTCAGAGGGGATTTTTATTTTTTTTTTTGCAAAGACATTAGATGCCATTTCACCTTAATATATGACTTCTGTATTTATTTCATCTAGGAATACTTTTGCAAAAATCTTACTGCAACATTTTTCATGTCTGTGAAATCACCTTGTCTGTATAGTTTATGCCAGTACCTCCAGAAAGCTGTTGTATGCGCAGAATTTCCAGTGTGTATTCAGAAAAGAGACTAAAAATACCTGTTTTGATGCTTCTCTGAAGCTGAGTTTTAGCTGTAAACTGAAGTCTACTTACCAGATAAAGGGAGTACTAAGATGAAAATGACCTATTTATCATTTTCAGGATTTTACAGTTGTTTTATTGGCTGCTGCAGTTTTGTAAGACAAAGGCAAAATACAAATTTTCTGTTTTAAATACATAATTTTAAATGAATGCAGTTATGTTAAAATCTTGATTTTTCCCTCTTCTATTCACTATTTATAATTTAAAATGCTAGAAAAGACCCATACAAAAATGGGTTTGAGTGGTGGTGTTTTGGGAAACATGTTATAAAGCATGAATAAAAAAATAATTAGTTCCCATCTTGGGTCTCTGGTTTTATGTTTCCACTGCAATTACTTTGGGTGTTAAATTGGATGTCTTCATGTACCAGGGACAGTGTCTTAGAGTGCCAGCTGTACATTTGCAGATGAGGAACTTATACCCACCTTACCTCTTGTTCCCAGCCTGTAGAGGTGAGTGTGTGGTTTGGGAGCCTTATTTCTCTATGACCTGTAGGGACTAATTTTTTATACTGGGAGATTCCCATTGGACTCTTCTGCGCTGGCCACAATGAAGATAAAGTAGTAATTGTAAAGCTTTAATTTGTTAGCTTAATGGTGGAGTCCAAAGCATGCTATGCCTCAAGAGCATGGCACAGCTCTAACTTGAGAGACCATCCATCCATAGGCAGGGCAGGAGAGGGCAACTGGTGTTGTATCTGTGACAGGTCCCTCCAGGTTAAATCAAATTAAACCTGGTGTGAACTCTTCTCAGTTCCTCTCAAAATACCTCCTGTTAAATTTTTTCCCCTCTTATGAACCTCTTACCAGAATAACCCAAGGTGGAGCAATATTAACTTCTTTTTTTTTAATGGAATATATGGCCACCTAAATATGGCATTGGAATGGCTGGTAGCTACTACAGCACAAGATTTTGACGGACATGAAGGATGCAATATTGATGGAGTATAGCAGGAGAAGTTTTGGTTCCAGGTTAGATTTGTCTTAAAAGATTACATGTTAACCAAAGCCTGCTAATGATCAAGCAGAGCTCTGAGGAGAGCAGAAATCTGTGAGTGTTCCCATGGCCGAGCCAATCATGCTTCCCAGAGATCCCTCCCTGCCTCCCAGCTGGTTCCTCTTCCTGCACCCCAACCTGCTCTTCATGCTTCTCCCTTGGATCCTCCCTTAGGTCTGTGCCAAACAGTAAAATGTCAGTGCCAAATGTTTCTCTTCCTGTGCTTCTGTTTTGCTCAAAGCTTTCATTAACTGTGACAAGTTCTCTCACTTTTCGTAGCTATTTTACTGCAGAAACATGTTTCATAATTCCTTTTTAATTTTGTGCATAAGGAAAAGATTACAATACACTGAATGGTCTCTGAGGGGCATGCATGAAGCAAGACATCTTATGAAGGCAGGAACAATTGGCTCCTGATCCTTTTTGAATGAAAGAATGAATTTGGGTAGGGCAAGCATATGGGAGTTGAATTATTTCACTCCTACATGAGGCTTGTACAACTGAGAAGCTGAAATTGAATGCTTGCTACATTACATGTAATTAGATTTCATTAGATCTGCCAGAATATTAATACTTAATTCAAAAGGTAATTATAAATCAGTATTTCTTGCTTTTATCAATCTAATGTATATCTCTTGGAATGTCTCTGTTTTGGTTTCTTTTCATTTTATGGAGTTCAAAGCTTAGAGAGAGTAGATGGTTGACATTTTACTGAGGATATATAAAAATCTTTGATGGGGTATTGCACTTTTTGATGAACTAGACACTCAACCAGGGAATGGAAACTCGAAGGGAATGTTTTCTTGTATAGTCATACATTTGGAGTTAATTTTAGCAAAGTAAAATAGATTTTAAAACTACCGAGACTTTAATGGATCGAGGGTGCCATCTAGTGGTTGAAACGCATTCATTATTGAAAACAGAAAATGCCTATTTGAACATTGAAGGATGTATATTGTTTTTATTACAGAAAAATATTAATAATAATCAGATCTTCTGCAATGGAATACTTTTTAAATTAGCTCCCATAGACTATCTTAGATGTTCAGACAAATATCTATAATCTTCTAAAATTTTTGCAGCAGCTTAAATGTAAATTATTGCAAATATGTACTAATTTTTCACTTGCTTGTTTTTTTCTGGAATAATGTATACAGTATATAGCTTTTCACTAGAGAAGACCACTATTTCAATAACCTATCTCTGTACTGATGTACTTTCATTATGGAAAGGCTAGTTTTCACTTTTAAATCTGTCAAGGTAGTAACAAAGATGAAGTAGCAGATCTTTGTCTATTAAGTAGTAGATCTGAACAGCAGATTTCCAGGAAAAATATGGGGTTTACTAGTTTCTGGTGTTGTTTATGTATTTAACAAAACTATCTTTGTATCATTTTTTTCTTTATACAGATTATTTAAAGAATCTTTTAGAAGAATCTGCAGACTATAGGGATACTCAAGGTAAATGTCTCTTTAAAGAAATAACTGCTAATGTACCAAGGTTTCCAGATTTTAAATGCAAAATGCTAAGTCAGTAATAGAAATGTTTTCTATTTAGTTCTAGGTTTCTCAGTAGAGATACTAAAAGATTGCAAGCTTTTGTTTCAACAAAGTTTGGAGCTGGCAGTCGTATTAGCTCACACTTGAATCCAAGAGCTAAGAGCAAAGTTCCATAGACAGTTTAAACAGGTATTTCAGGCACTGCCATTAGAAGAGACAGTCCCTTGCATCTGTAGACCTTTAATAGGTGGCCTGCTCTCTCCAGCTATGAGCCTTTCTGGCCTCCTCCTCTCTCTGTGTGCCAGGAAAAGCATCCATGTGGCAGAAGTGAGCAATATCAAGGAGCTGCCATGGGTAATATTTAACCTGAGGAGTTCTCCAGTTTGTCTTGTCAGAAGCTGCACAAAAACATATTACTTACACAGGGTTGCCTGCATGTGGGGAGAAAGGGGATCAGAGGAAATGAGAAGTAATTGGTGATGAAGAGGAGACAGGACCATGCATTTTGTAGCAGTGCAGGATTAAGATGGTTTAACTCAAGTACATCAATGCAATGCACATTCAGGCTATTTCCTTCTTCAGAGTGTGCCTCAGCAGTATAAAAACTGCTCCCAGTTGATGTTTCCATTTAATTTGCCTGAGACTCTGTCACATTTGTATGAATTCATTACCTTTAGAAGGGTTGTTCAGATGTAATTGATTGAACTTCAATAAATTAATACCTTCAATGTATTGAACCAAGTTTTCTTTGTTTGCTGGTACAGTACCATGAAATATATGAATAAATATATTTCTTAGGACATTTAGACATATTTGAGTGTGTTGAAGATACAAGCCAAAAATATTTTAACTGATGGCTCTTCAAGAGAGAGAAAAATTCATCTTGCACTTCTTATGGCTGTGAACAAAACAGTACTTGCATTGCATATTAAATAGTTGGCCACTTGAAAAGAGAGCAACCTAATACTTCACTCTTTTGTGGTTTCTCCAGCTTCTCTGTTTTTCATAGTTGCATCTTTCACAGTGTTTTTCTCCCCCTTCTTATATCAAAGATAGAAGCTGAAGCTAAGCTATAACAACAACTGTTAATTTAGCATTTGACATATTTGGTAGTCCATCTTAGAATTTGGGTAAGAAAAGAGAATCTAATCTTTAGTCACCAAGATCTCTATTGTAATAGTTGAGCTTAACTTACTTCTAACTTTGCTTAGTTGTCTAATTCCACTGAAGGGCCTGGGAGTGAAGGGGAGGAGTGGAGAGGGAGACTAGGTTTGGTTGTGATTAGTACTCTTGGAAAAAGACCCAAATAGCAAAATTCTTCTTGCTGACCTTCATTTGAATACATTACTTCAGCTAAGTGCTATAAGTGGAATGCTCTTCCCTGCCAAAAAGCACTTTGTTTATGGACTTTGACCCTATAGATTATTTTGTGTTGTTGTTTAGATTCATTTAGTGTTGGCTGCATAAATAGCCCTGAGATCCTGGAACCTTCCCTTCAATAGCCAGCAAATTTTATAATTTTCTCTAAAATTCTTCAGTCTTTCTTAAAGACAATGAATAAAATTTTAAGGTTTTATTATACATATATATATATATATATATAGTAACTGAGAGATGAAGGAAAGTATAGCAGAGAGAATCAGGTACTCATTCTTATCTTTGTGAATTTAGCTACACTTCCCTTCATCTTCTTTCACGTAGGTGGGAGTTGGGAGAGGGTTTTGCATGAAGCAGCTCCAACATTTCCTAGAAAGAAACCATCAGCTGCATTTCAGCTGGCTTGCTTGATACCGTGACATCTATACCAAAGCTTAAATTGTGGTCAAATGTTTGATATGTGCTATGTATTTTAGCTGTTTGACTCTGTGCTTGCATTGCCTTGGTTTGTGACCATCTTTTACAAAAATTCTCCTTTGATTGGCTTAGAAGGAGCTTTTTGTTCATGTCTGTTTAGCTTCTTATATGGCTTCCTGGCTTTCTGAACCTTTCCATTCAGAAAGCTCTGTCTTTTAACATACTTCCTTTCTGAATATGAGTCAGCAGTAAAGGAAGCATATGCATTCTATGGTACTAATACTCTAATGATTATCTAGGAAAAAACCCCAAGGCTTTGGTTTTACCTGGTTTGGTAGACTTCTCTGTGGACTTTTAATCAAATTATTCCTTTCTTTGAAGTGCTTGACTGTAATTCAGTGATTCAGAAAGTGTTAAATGTTTTAGAGACCACATTTCATCAGAATAGTTGTTCTAGCTTTCTGTTAAGTGTCTTTCTTCTACTTAAGTAAATTGCAGATTTTTGAATAACATCCTTGTATACAATGGACCCTTGGACTGAACCCTCACTGTACTCACATAATCATTTTTTGTAACTGCTTTTTGTACTTACACCTTAGGATATTTTACAGTTGAGTTGCTGGTTATGAAATATCAGTACTTAATGAAATTGCTCATATTTGGTAACTTTCTTTTCAGAGATTTATTTTACTTTTGGTATTACAGGAATTGCAAAGATTTATATAATTTTCTAGGTAGTCTTCCAGGAATGGCAGTGATGACATTTGGGTAAAATGGCAAAGAGACTCGTCCCTACAGAGTCTCTGTTAAAATGTTGTTAACTTTTCTGCTTTAATTTGTTGTGTGAGAAACTGGAATTTAACTTTGCCTGTGAACTGTTTTGAGTAGCTGTAAGAAATAATTGGCACTGTTGGTTGAAGCAATGACTTGCTAGGGCATACTTATTAAACCATGATCCAAAGACTCCAGGACTTTTGGGAAGTGCTTCTGAATGCAGTGACTCTACAATAAGATCTTTCAATCTTGGAATGATATGGAAATGCAGTGTGGTATCTGTCCTTTATGTTATACTAATGCTAACTGCTCTGTATAACCAAAACACCATTCCTTCATCTTTCAGATGCATTAGCTGTTGTCATAGAAGTTGCAAACCATGCCAATGACATCATGAAGCAGGGAGTAAGTATTTTGCCTTATGAAGCTGGTTGATTAAAGCTTTCTCTTTCTCTCTCTCTCTCTCTTTCTCTTTCTTTTTTGTTCCTTAAAAGAAATCATGAATGCAAGGGCAAACACTTACCTTCTGCTTTTTTTCCCTCATAGGATAACTTTCAGAAACTCATGCAGATCCAATACAGTTTAAATGGACACCATGAGATAGTACAGCCAGGAAGGGTAAGTGCCCCACATGGCATTCAGCAGATTGCAGTGAAAGTGCAGTGAAAGAGAAGATGATATGCAAGCAAAGACTGATGCTGGAATATACCAAGAAGAAAATTGGTCCATTGCTTCATTATTAGGTTCTAACACTCAAATGAATACTGCCACTCCATATGTGTGGAGTTTTTTTAGACGTTTATCTGACAGAAACTTAGAATTTTTAGAATATGATTCCTTGCTGGATCTTGCAGGCAGGTTTTTGTCCTCAAGATTAACCCTGTATTTCTCATGGTTTCACATGCAGCATGGGAGACTAATGCAGTCATCCACATACACTTGTAGAGAAACCTAAGGATAAACAGCTTTTCTTAGAAAGGGAATCCCAAATCCCAAAACTTGTGCAGCACTTCTAGTGTAGTAATACTAATAATAATCATTGTAATAGTTAATAAAAAGTCAGTTTTTTCATGGCTTGTGCCCTAAAAAAGCTAAGTTTTGCACTTCTTAATTTACTAGGTCTTTTTGAAAGAGGGAACACTGATGAAGCTATCACGGAAGGTCATGCAGCCAAGAATGTTTTTTCTGGTAAGATTCTATGTATGTTGCTATGTGCCTTATCGTAGTGTAATTTTTGGTGGTTAAAACATTGCACTGCAAACAAAACTAATAACTGCAGGTAGTAGAAAAATGGCTAATTGTTGATGTTCTATCAGTCGGTTCCAATGTAGAGATATTATCTGTGGCATATGCACTAATTTTAATGGAAAACCATTCCTCACTGAAGTATACTATTTTGAACAATGCTCATTTAGGCTTCATGAGAAGACATTATCTGTGGTACTGTGGAAGGCAACACAGTTACTCCATCCCTCTTTAGCTTTACTAGATCTTAAGAACCTAGAACTCTTGTTGCTACTTCACCCTTCCCTCCCTCCTTTCCTTCCTTCCCCCCCACCCCACTCGCCCTCCTCTCTCCTTCCCCTTGCAGGAGTCCACATGCATCCTGAGCAGAGCACTGGGTGGAAGTCAAGTCCTCAGTTCTCTTCCTGTCTCTGCTATTGCTTTGTTTTGAAACTTGTGTTCATCTCTGAAGTTTCTGTTTCCACTTGAACTTTTTGTTTATCTCTTCTATTTAGACAGCAAAGCAGCTGTTATCCTGTAATTTATGGCATTATTGGTCCACAGTTCTGACTGAATTCTATCTTGTAGTTACCCTGATATGAAGAAATACTTCCCTAGTGAGTCCTGGAGTATGTATTATACCAGTTATGGAAATACTCTCAGAAATGTGGTGCTATCTCAAGCTTCACAACCAAGATATTGCTAACTTCAGTGTCTATATCTTGGATTTTCTCTGTTTTATTTTTTGGACAAGATTTTTTTGGGGGGTTTTTCTTAGTTATAAATGGTACAGGCTAGCATTCATACCATTAGACACAGTGATTTTTCTATTTATCACGTTGCAAAGGTTTAGTAATTGTTTGAAACATGTGGTTATTCTGCAAAGAATCACATAGCAAAACCTTATGAGACACTTCAGGTTTTGGTATTTGTTTATGTGTAGTAAATGAAGTGTGGATCCATGTGTTGAACAGCACAGAAAATAAAAAAATCTTGGTTACTGTTCAGTAAGTGCACTGAACGAATGCAAGTCTGGTAGAACAAGAAATAAGCAATAGATGCATTTTAAATGGGTAAATTTCACAATATATGGTTAAGTTTTTCCTTATAAATTGCTAATCCATTCTGCTATCTCCTAGTTTCTGGATTGCTTTGATTTGTTTGAATGGTTAATTCTAATACCCTTTTATAGTTTGCTATATTATATACCTGTGTACACGAGAAACATTTGTTTCCCTTTTGACAGCCTGTTCTTTGACATCCATGCACTGTTTTCTCGTGCCAAATGTATATTTACACAAGGAGGATATAAATAGATACCTATTGTTATCTAAATTCATACATGAAAATGTTTCTTGGATTCTAAGTGGAATAAGAGGAAGTAGAGGATACCCTTCTGGACAGTTATCTCAGTGCTGTAGGGGTTCTGTACTTCCAGTAAAATGCATCAGAAATTGTCTGTCATTTAACAAACTTTAATCATCAAAAAGCACTCTGTATTACAGTTCAATGATGCCCTGTTGTATACTACTCCAGTTCAGTCAGGAATGTATAAACTCAACAACATGCTGTCGTTGGCTGGAATGAAGGTGAGTCACTTGTTCATGTGAGCCTTTCTCCAAATCTACCTAAACTCAGGCCTTCAAATTTTGAAAACGCAACTGTGTTTACTGTTGGCAAGAGATAGTAAATATGCTTATGTTCCAGAGCAATCCTACAGGCTTAATGTTTTTTGCATAATGTGGCCTGTGGGATTACTATCTAGGTTTCCTTGAATATTCTATTACCACAGGATCATCTTAGCTGCCTTTCACCCAGTGTTGTCCTACTCTGGAATAGTCTGCCTACTTATTTTTTGTATTTTATTTTGTTTAGACTGCCTCACTTTTGCCTTTTAATTGCTTTTTATTGCTGACGCCCAGAGATTAGGCATCTTTGCCTAATAAGATCCTGGTGGATCAGTTCTCTGTGGTTTATAGAGATTTGCTAACTGTGAGGGAAGATGCAACTTTTCTTCCTGAGCCCTTGTGAAAAGCATCAAAGTTAAGCCTTGAGCCCTGCTGGGTAATGATAAGGCACATGCATGCCATATAATGACTCAGTCGCTGACATGACAGTTAATGGGAACAATAAATCTTTGCCTTGGGAGTCATTGTCTCCAGTCCTGTCAGAAAAAAATCACCAAGTCCAGTTGCTGTGCAGATCTGGCACTCAGGTCCAAAGTTTTGCAAGCAGAGCTACAAAATCTCCTTTGCCAGCAGATGTCTTGCAGCGGCCCAGACCCACTCTTGACTTTAAAGCCCCCTTATGTTTGAAGTTTGGTAGCTCAGGAGGTTCAACAGGGTAGTCTAGCCCTTGCCCACTCTGGGGTACACCAGTGGGGCTCCATCTCGTCCTGCAGCAGCAGCAGTGCCTTTTTTTGGTCCAGTTGCAGGAGATGCTCAGAGAGCAACATGGCTGGGCCTGTGTGTAAGGTGTCTGACAGCTCTTGAGTTTCATTCCCCTGTACATCTCCAGTGTTTGTATGAGGGCAAGTGAAATAAAAGGATGGGCTGCATATAATCATAGTGTAGCTGAGCCCTCTGGTCTGGTATATGATTTCCTATTTCTGAGTCTTTTTTTCTCCAGTGTTTCCTTCTGCAATAAAAATATAAGAGATTTTGCAGGAATTAAAATTAAAGCAACGACAGAAGTACTATTTCGGTTTGAATGTGAAATTTCCTCTCTTGGCTGAAGGTTAAGAAGCCAACCCAGGAAGCCTATCAGAATGAACTGAACATTGAAAGTGTAGAGAGATCCTTCATTCTTTCAGCAAGGTAAGTCTTTCAAATAAACAGTGATTTTAAAACCAGGAGATTTCAGGCAGGCCACACAAGCTTTTTAGAACTTGTTTGTGCTTAATGTAGTGAAAAGTTACTCTTGGCCAGAGTGATTACAGAATAGAGGGAATCTGTAAATCAGAGTGAATAAAACCATTGTTTGGGTCCTCTTTTTCACCTTAGCTACACCTTCAGAAACTTCAAGTAAATTGAAATACAACCCTTGCACTGCCTTTCCTTGAGTGGGTTTCAATTTACTTCATTTTAGGCTTTGCTTTTCAGTTGTTTTTTGGGTTTTTTTTTTTTTTTTTTTTTTTTCTTCTAAAATTACTGACGTGCTCTATGTTACCAAATTCTCTAAGTAACAGCAAAAGTGTATATGGTCACTAAGCCCAGGCAGCTCTGGTCACCTTCATTGAGATGCCTTTAGCAAGATTTGTTTTTGTGGATTGTTGTTTTTACGGTGCTTGAGTTGAAGTTTTATGTGTTCTGACATTTGTCATGGCTGATACCAATGAAGAAAGACATGTTTTCTCTTATTTAGCAAGGCTGAGCAAGAGCAGACTGCTGCTTTTTGTGTGACCTTGTAAATACTGACATGAGAATGCACAAAGATAGCAGTATCTGTAGCTGAGGGGTAGACCGAGGTTAACATTGTCAAAGAAGCCAAAGGAAGTGGCTCAATTGTCATAGCAGTAGTTATTTATAACAACACATTTGAAATGGTAATTCTGTATTTCTTCAACAAATTTAAACATTTCTTGTAGGTCTTCTGCACACTGGGGGGAAAAATGCATTTCACAGTTTAGGGTATGGTTCTGCTCCAGTGTAGTATGAACATCTCTGTGCTGCTTAGGTGCCTTGGTGACTGGATGTCACACAGACACATGAGGGCATTCAGGGGATGGTAGCAGGCAATGAAGATTTATCTCTTCTTGACTTGAAACAGGGTTGCACTCTTAATTCAGTTCTTTCAAAAAATGTAAAAGAATAATAGGAATTTCTGAAAATGTTGCCAACATACAATCTACCTATTTTTCACAAAACAGGATAGACTAGTCTTTTTGATGAACAGATTAAGTGGTGGATTAAAAGCAACTCCTGGGAAAGATGTACTGGTCCATAGGGAAAAAGCCCTATGTATAACATGCTCATCAAATTTGGCATAGTTAGTGATATATTTTGTCTTAACCTTGAAATTGCTGGAATTAACCTCATACTACCAACTGAGGCTGCTACAATTTGCTTTTTCTGGTATTAGTGTTGTTGATGTTGCATCTTTGGGGAGCATTCAGCTCTGTTATTTTTATACTTGCTGGGAGCCATGCATGTGCAGGAGCCCAAAGTTACACAGCAGAGACAGAGAGAGGTTGCATTTGAGTGGCATGAAGGAGGTGCTGGAGGCTTCAGATGTAAATGACAGTTTTCAGGTTGCTTTTTGTCTGTCACTAGAATTGAGCCTGTTGTGGTGTAGGAGAGAAGCAATTGAAAGACACTACCAGCAGCAGGTGCATGCATATGTTTTCCCCAATCAACTATGTTGTTCCTATTAATAAATATTCTAAATGTGAAAATAATTTGTGTCTTGTCAATCCAGGTTACAACTTCCTTTCACTGATCCCTCGTTCTAACATCTTACCAGGTTCTATATGGTAAAAAAATCTCCTTAATTTCAAAACTGTTCAAATTAGTCTTAAAAACACTGGAGACAAATTTCACTTCCATGGATTTTTTTTCAAATAATAAGCATTATGTGGAGTGTGCACCAAAGAAGAGATTCTGAAATGATCCTGAGAGCAGGGACAGGGAAGTGAAAAACTAAGCTGGTGATAATTTGCTAGTAATAAAAAGCAGGCCACTTAATAACAGAAATATAGATTAATGCCTAGACAAGACTTTTACAGAAGTAAAGCTTTGGTCCTGGTAGCAACAGTCATGGGAGCCTGACGTGGTCTGGCCCCTCAATAAGGCTGATGAAGAGCTACTCCAGGCAGATAGAGCTGCTTCTCTTCCTATTCCTATGCCTGAACTGAGGATGGTCACACAAGACTGGCTCAGCTGGGAGAGGTGCCCTAAGGTTCTGATCCTGGAAACAAGAGGGACATGCCTCCCCAGTGCCCTCCTGGGGCCACCAAGCTGT
Organism: Cinclus cinclus; assembly: GCF_963662255.1. Classification (NCBI taxonomy): domain Eukaryota; kingdom Metazoa; phylum Chordata; class Aves; order Passeriformes; family Cinclidae; genus Cinclus; species Cinclus cinclus. Next base: position 63,629,453 of record NC_085049.1, read on the forward strand.
TTAGCTCCAGTGGGCAGCTGGATGTGTGCCCTCAGCACACGCATTTGCCAGCAGTAGCCATTGCTGGGGTTTTGTGTAATCCATTTGAGGCTTTCTACTGTGATGTTAAATCTTAAATAAATAAAAATCATAGTGTTTAAAAGCCCAAGAAACTCCTGTGATTTTAGTAAACAAAATCACTTTTGGAAAGATGCAACAAATGCTGGACCTGCAGCAGAGAAAGCAGTAGGGCTGGGCAGCTGTGAGGGAGCCTGGAGTGACAGCAGAAGAAACTGCTGATTTTGCTGCAGCTAAGCATTACATCAGTTCTGTTGCCAGTGGCACCACCTTTGCTCTTACATTCTTAAGCATTGTAAACAGTCCTAAAGTTTACCACTAGCAAACCTACCAAGCACAAGGCTCCTGGTGAAATATTAGGGTTTAAGCCTGTAGCTCACTGTGCAAGCTGCTGCATACAGAGCAGTCCCCACATGATGGGGGTGGTGGTGGTGCATAATCTCCAAAACCTGTGCCAACTTTCAATTTAATTAACTAATACAGTTACAGGAATCTAATTAAATGTAACCAGATTTTGAAAAAGCCAAAGGAGTTGATTAGAACTGAGTATTACATAGTTAATGCAGACCAGTTGTTCTTTCCAGATGAAGAAGCAAAAGTAAATAGACTGAACCAAATGTTCCACTTAGAATGTGAAATGTTGGGACAAACACTAATGCATTGCTTTTCCCTTGCATGTATCTTATTTCCTCTCTTTTTGTTCTGATTTTGTTGCTGTGTGTGCTAGATCTTTTTTTTCTTTTGCTTGAGCCTCACAGGCTTCCTGTGTGTTTACTTTAGCAGATTTGTTCTCTCTGATTCTGTATAGTACTCAGTTTCATCCCATTCAAACCCCCCATTCAAAATATTTTCCTTAAAGGTCCAAAGATGATAAAGCTTCCAAATTCACCTACAAAACCAATAAATAATAATTGGTGTTAGGCATCCCATTTGCGCAAGTCATTGCTTACCTCTTCCCTAACTTTCCTGTCTATATATGTGCGTGCAATTCCTTGGTTTAAACAAATTAATTTATTTGATACCAACTAAAAAGTGGGGAATAGAAAAATATATTGGGTGTGGATTCTTGTTTAAATTGTAGAAGCCCTTTTTAAGCTGGCCTGGCATCTTAAATAGTGTAGCTGTTCCTCTGCTGCAAAACTGCTTCATCCTTTCTCAGAGCCTTCTCTGTGTGGCTGGCACAAGTAGCTGTTCAGCTGTGTGATGAACCTAGTTGGTAAATTGATCCAGAGGAAGGGCAGGTTGATGGCTTGCTTTAATATAGATTTGTTTCCCAATCCAGCCTGCTGCATAACTGTGTATTCTGGCACAAGAGTGAAAATAAGATCTAGTGACTGAGAGAAAGGATAGTAGGCTGCCGTTTACAGCAGGAACAGCACCAATTTATGAAAATGGTGTTATGCCCATGGACAGAGGAGGTGCTTTGGCACTGCACATAATCCAGTATAGCTGTAGGGTCCTGCTGCACCAGGTACTCCGTGTGCTCCTCGTGCTGTGCCACTTCAGCCTAATGCTTTCCTTGCACTTGATTAGTGATCCACCAGCTGTGGGAAAAAGAGATGGACTAAGCTTACCTGTCTGTCTCTTTGAGTTAGCTTATCCAATGGAAACGTTTTGGGGAAAAAAAATTATTATTTGAAAGTAGCATGACCTGGTAGGAGCAAACAGTTAGGAGCACAAGGCAGGAGAAGAGTCAGTGTGTTTTTATTTGACAGAAGCTTGGAGTGTCACAGGGTTGGGTATAACAAACTGCACTCTGAGACAGAAGGAAGTGGGGAGAAAAAAGGCTTGTTGAAATTTCAGATTGGCTTCAAGATGGAAGGTCCATGCCTTTGCTCTGGGAGCATTATTTAAACAAGTATTTTTCAGGCTATTCAAGGGTCTGGGGAGGAGGGTGAAGCAATGAAGACAAGCCTTAAAAGAAGCACAAGTATTTTGGAAAGAGGAAAGGAAAGGAGGGAATCCACATGACAACAACAAACAAAGAATTCTTTCTTAGTATTAGTCAAAATAAATAACTAACACCATGGCAAAAGTTAATAAATAAGGCCAGTTGCAGAAGGAGTTGTAGACATTTTATAAATTGAAATTGCAAGAGAGTTACTCCAATGTGCAATAAAGCTAGTGGAATTCTAATCAACACTTGCTTCTAAGAATGTTAATAATAATAAATCACTTTTGTGGGTTTTTACTCCAACAGTTCTGCTACAGAAAGAGATGAGTGGTTAGAAGCTATCTCCAAGTCGATTGAAGAATATACAAAAAAGAGAATCACATTTAATCCGAGCAAAAGTCTTGAAGAGGTATATCCTACCATTTTTGTTGGTTTGTTCCCTTTCTGAATATAAGGTTTCCTGACAGGTGCTTAGAGAAACAAGAGGTACTGCATGATGAATAATAAAACAGGATGGTAAATAATTGAAGAGATGGTAGAATATTTCATAGTGTTACCTACTTCATACATTTAAAATTACTTTCTTCAAAAACCCAAATCAGATTTCACTGTTCTGTCTGTAGCCTTGTGCATGGAAAGATGAAATGAAAAGGTTTTAAGATAAAGCAGCTATTGATCCAAGTAGGCTGGTAAAGCTTGAAAGTCATTAATTGCATCTGTGTTGTCAGGCTTGCATTGTAATGGTAACTGATTAAATAGTAGATAACATTTAAGGCCACGACAACTTACCAGAGAAGGCTTTCCAACACCATCAGCATTATCCTATAACCACTGGTGAATATTAGACCTATTTCTCCTCACTGAATGTAATGATATTGTGCCTATGTTATCTCAGGCAGATGCAGAGAAACAGGAAGGAGATAGTCCTCTGGGGTCAAAGGCTCCCATCTGGATCCCTGACACAAGAGCCACGATGTGCATGATCTGTACGAGTGAATTCACGCTGACGTGGAGAAGGCACCACTGCAGGGCGTGCGGGAAGGTTGGGTGATTCTGTGGTTAGCTTTTCAGTCGCTCATTCAGGTTCCTTGTGTGACATTCAGGTGGAGCTTTGTCACCCCAACTACTCTTCTGAGCAACACTGTACTATGACACAATTATGTGGGTTAGAGCCAACATGTTCGGGTTGGTGGTTTGGGGACTTGGGGGATGGGTTTTTCAGACAGGTGTTATGACAGACCAGTATTCAATCTTCAACATGCTACGTGTTAGTTATTTTGCATTCTGGACTGCTATTTATGGTTATTTTGCAATTACATAATACCCATTAATGTTAGCTGAAATGAAAAAGTAGCTTCCTCACTAATTTTCATAAGAGAATGGTTTCTGATTTTAAGTTAGCACAACCTTCTTTTATATTTTACACTTAGATAAAGTTTATTAGATATAACTTTCATTTCTTGTTTTAATCCAGTGGGAATACAAAATTAGAATGCAATGCAGTTGAGACATCTGTGTTGTAGAGAAATCACCAAGAGAGCAATAGCTATTTAGCTATTTTTAAAAAACTGTGACTGAAACAGTTCAGTAACACAGTAGGCTTGTTCTGTTTTTAATGGATCATTAACGTTGGCTTATTGATTCCTAGTTCACTGATTTTTATTTTTTAATATTTAGTTTTTTATCATTTAGAAGAGGAAAGGACAGCATGTTGAGCATAAAGACACAGGAAAAAGCCAAGATCTTAGAACATTTGCACTGTAAAATAGTGCCTATTTCAGGTTTTTATGGGCTTAAAAATGCTGAAGTGAATATCTTTGGGTATTTGGTGATTTACAGGTGCACATCATGTAAAATAATGCTTTTATCTGTTTCTGTTTACAGATTGTCTGTCAAGCTTGTTCATCAAACAAACATGGCTTAGACTATATGAAAAACCAGCCAGCTAGAGTATGTGATCATTGCTTCAGGGAGCTACAAAAGCAAGGTAAAGAAAACCTCCCCAAACTGTCTGTCTTTCTTTTGTGGCCTTTGTAACATGGTATGTGCCTTATCTTTACTGCTGGGTTCAAGTGCTTTATTCTGCTGGTGCCTGAAAACAATAGGCACCTGAGATTCTAAGACCAAGAAGCTTCTGTGGAGCAAGCTAGGAAATGAATTTGCCATATATTGGCTCTTCCTTCCAGAAATGTGTGCCTTTACCTTGTAGTAATGACATGTAGCTTATGCTGCTTTCCTTTTGAGATAACGGGTGTTACATTGCTCTTCATTAACCACAGGATACAAGTATACATTAGAGTCCTTGCAGTTTATCCTGACCTCCCAGGAGGTTCTTGTGTACTTTTACACTCTGTAACTTGTGTGTCTGTAAATTTCATTTTTGCCAGCTAAGCTGCTGAGATGGCTGAAGTTCTGGAGCTCTGTAGAGACATAGACCTTAATCTTTCTGAAGCTGAGTCTCTTCAGATCTATAAACTGGCCTCAAGCTACTCTCAAGCCTCAGTTTATATGCAATTCAAGGATTTGGCATATCTGTACCTCAGTTCTGAAAGCAAACTCCTAACCATTGCCTACTGAACACTGGCAATATGGAATTCAATATAAAACAGCTAGAGCAGTTTTCAATGTTTTCAGAAAATGTGGTGCCCTGTGGAAAGCAATGGCTGGATAGCCTAATGGTAGTAACATTTGCTTACAGAGGAGGTCTAGGGTCAATGTACTTATCGTGAGAAAACTCTAGTACATCTCTTTGAGGAAGCTTCATGTCATTCTGCAGAAACAAGTGTAAAATCAATGGAAGCACCTCCCAGTGAGGTGGGAATCCAGTCCCATCTCACAAGACTTGCTGCGAATTAAGTTGAAACACTCAAGTATAAAGTACACAAATGAGCTGTAAACAGACTAAAAGAGCTTTCTGCCCTTCCCTCGGCAGAGGCTCCAGTGCAACACGAGCTCTCTAGGGTATCAGGAAATCTGTGGTGCCCAGTGAAAGGATAAAGCTATGGATCCCAGCACACTGGGGGTGACATTTCTCGCAGGGGTGCGGAAAGCAGCATGGATAACCCTGGAAATGGCCGTGGGAGCCTGCGGTCATGGGAAGGCCGTTGTCTGAAGCACCTGCAGGGGTCTGCGTTGGGCACTAGAGGCTGCTGTGCTGCAGGCAATGCAGCTGCCTGAGGCTGGGAAAAGGGATGGGGAGCAGGTGCACTACAGCTGGCAATCACAGCAATCACATTGCTCTCCTGCTCTTCTCATTATTTCAGAGCCTCACCGAGTTCAGGGCCAACACTAGAAGCAGGCTTTATTAAACCACTCATTCCAAGTGCAGCTGTAAAAAAAGTGGTGGTAGTTGCTAGAAAAAGGGGTTTTGAACAGGTGAAGTATTGCAGAAGTCTTCCAAGAGAGATGAAGTAACTCTCTGTGGCAGTAGAGAAAGACAGCCCATGCTGGGAGATAGGAACATCCAGAAGTGTGTGTGTGCTGGAAGAGGACCATCCCTATTGAATAAGGCTGAGAAGTTAACAGATGCAGAGAATTGAAAGATAAAGTACAGACAACATAGAGGACAGCTGTAAAAATTTGCTGTGATTTTTAAGACTTAATTTTCACCCTCTTTATGACCAAAGGTAGTACAACACCCAGAAAACAGACTTTGAAAACCAACAAGACCAATTTGTTTAGTGTTAAACTTCTTGGAGCTTTTTTAGTATGATTGTGATTTGGGGGATTCTAACTCATGATGTTGATAACAATGAAAAGTTAATTCAGTGCTGAATTTAATGTGATTAGGTGTTACTACTGTAACCCTGTAATCTGAATAAAAGTGCCAGCTGTTTTTAAGAAGAAAAGTCCAAGAATGAATTGCCTGTGTTTAGTCATCTGTGACTTGAAATCAATATATTCATCCTGTGCATTTTAGATAACCAGTGCACTCCTAAGAGTGGATCCCCAGTCAACCATAAATCTCCATCAAGTGCCTTGTCTACAGTATTACAAAGTATTCCCTCTGGAAGAAAGCAGAAAAAAATTCCTGCAGCCCTCAAAGAAGTAAGTGTTTTATTGGTCAAAAGTGGTGCCTTGTTGTTATTATATAATTAATATTGAGAGTAGGGAAAAAAAATCTTATTTTAACCACCTCATCCAGAATCAAAAGTCAAAATGTGTCTCTGAGATTTGGGCCTTAGTTTTAAATAGGCAGGGACATGAACTGTGAAGCACTGTGTAAACTGCATAAACACCTGTGAGACTGTGAGCTATAGTTAAAATTGTAATTTTTCTTGCTTCCCTGTGTTTCCCTGAATTGTGATTTTATCACTGTACCAAGAGTCAATGACAAGACTCCTACACTAACTCAGCTCTTGGTTAATGATTAGGAAAGGCAGAGTGAAACCCTGCTTTCTGTAGGTCTTGGGAATGGGAGGAAGTGATTTTTCAGCAGGTTTGCTGAGGATACCAAGCTGTGCGTTGCAGTCCACACACCAGAGGGAAGGGATGCCATCCAGAAGAACCTGGATAGGCATGAGAGATGGGTCTACGTGAACCTCACAAAACCCAACAAGGCCAAGCACGAGGTCCTGCATGTTGGTCAGGGAAATCCCAAGCACAAATACAGGCTGAGTGGATTGATGCTAGCCCTGGGGAGAAAGAGTTGGGGCTGTTAGTAGATGAAAAGATCAACATAAATGGGCAACGTGCACTTGCAGCCCAGAAAACCAACTGTATCCTGGGCTGCAAGTGCAAGATCCAAAGCAGCATGACCAACAGGGTGAGGGGATTCTGCCCCTCTGCTCTGCTCTGATCCCACCTGCATTATAACTCTGGGGTCCCCAACATAATAAGGACATGGACCTGCTGGAATGAGTCCAGAGGAAGCCTACTAAGTTGAGGGAGAGCTGGAGCACCTCTCCTAATAGAACAGGCTGAGACACTTGGGATTGTTCATTCTGGAGAAAGGAAGGCTCCAGGCAGATTTTGGAGCAGCCTTCCAGTACCAGAAGAGGTGCCTACAAGAAAGCTGGGGAGGGATTTTTCACAAGAGCATGTAATGATAGGACAAGTTCATATGTTGAAGGAGGGTAGGTTTAGATTTGATACCAGAAAGAAATTCTTTACTATAAGGGTGAGGAACTGGAACAGGTTACCCAAAGAGGTTGTGGACTCTCCATCCCTGGAAGTGTTCAAGACCAGACTAGATGGGGCTTGGAGCCACCTAGGCTCCAGCCATGACGGGGGAGTTGGAATGAGATGATCTTTAAGGTCCCTTCCAAGCCAAACCACTCTGTGATTCTAAGATTCTTCTTATATAGGAATGTGTGTTCTCCAGCTGTATGTTTTCCTCAGTGTTTCAGCTCTCTCTTGTCCTGTTGTATCCAACTTAAGTTCCAACCTTCATTCACTGGAAACCTCTCTTCCAGACCCAGATAGATGGTAGCAGGCAAAACAATTTTTCTTTCACCCACCTGAGTTAGTTAGCAACCTAACTAACCCAAGATCAGGTAAGAATTTCAGTCTCTGACAGGTAGGGCTCTGGAAATCTGTTTAAAAGAAAAGAAAAAAAAAAAAAAAAAAAGCTGTACTATGAAATCATATTAGGGTTTGTTGATTCATTTTGGTTTTACTCTCCAGGTTTCAGCAAATACAGAAGACTCTACAATGAGTGGCTACCTACACAGATCTAAGGGCAGTAAGAAACCATGGAAACACCTGTGGTTTGTTATAAAAAATAAGGTGCTATACACATATGCTGCTAGTGAGGTAAGAGACCACATACTAAAAATTAAAAATCCAATGATAATATTGTCTTTGTAACAAAATTGTTTATTCTTAAGATTTAGGAAAAAAAAAAAACCAATAAAATTAGATCACTTGACAGTATTTGATCTGATTGCAAATGCAGTATTTTGAAAAGGCCCAGTAAGATCAATACCATAATACATTGATATAGCTATGGTGTTTCTGATTCCAAATCTAGCTTTGAGTACCTCTGCACTGCACACCATTGCTCAGCTGTAGGTATGTTCTGAGTCAATTGAATACAGGAGCAATCTGTTTGCATGCATCACAGTGTAGTAGTAGCAAAGGAACATTATGAAAGCATCTTCAGCTATCTTGTTCTGCAGTTTCATAAGGTATTTTGAATGCTTGAAAAAGGAGTAAACTAAATCTCTTTACTTCTCCCCAAACTGTTTTCTTAAGCCTTTTATTTAATATAAAAGAAATGCATCTTATTTAATGGCATTTGCTTTTTATTTAGAATGTGTAGTCCCTATTGCAGTGTGTAATAATTTCTAACATATACATATATATATATGTATATATGGTATCCCAACATGTGCTGAGGATGTAGTTTTATTGCATCTTAGAATGTTTTGTTACATATATGGATGTATTGGTCTTGGGCTCACTTTGTTTCAAAATGTAAGACACAACCTATCCTGCCCTGTAAAGAATTATCCTTCTTCACTCCATGCCACCCCCACTCTAGTTATTTCCTGGTTTGTGCTCAGATTTGTTCTTGGGTTGTTCCTGCCAATCTTTATTTTAGAACTTGTGAATTATGTCCAAAACCTGTGATGTTATTTCCACTACAGCATTGGCAATACAAAAAAACCCCAAACAAACAAACAAACAAACCCAATCCAAGTAGCTCTAAAAACAGCTTAAATAATTACATAGAAAACAATTACTTTTACATCAATTAGAAAGCAATTTCAGAGCATTGTGTCTCTTCTGTCCTTTGCAAAGTAAACTTTAGCAGAGGTAAAAAAAGAGCAAAGTCTGTGACGGTCACCTTGAATTTTGTTTTGCTTCACTTCCTCTGAGATATCAGCCTTACAGAGTAGCTTCATTTTGCAGTTCACAGTCACAAAATTAACTCTTTCCTATTATCTTAAACTGAGGAATATCTGTCCTTAGTTTTCATCCTGGTGAGCCATTGCAGGATACATTATTTAGAGTCTCTAAAGGGAAGGTGCAGTGTTGCCTTGGCCACTTAAGCTACTTCTATTTGTTCCAAGTGATAGAAAGATCAATGGAAAAGAAATGACCTGTTAGTGGTATGAAGACCTGAGACAGTAAAACAAACTGCTCAGCCTTACATGACTCTTTTGCAATATCAAGAAATGCTGCTGTCACAGGATACTTTTGTTTCCCTGTAGAGGCAGTTACCAAAGTCTTCACTGGATGTGTCAGTGTACATGTAAATTTGGGGTGGTTTAGCTATTTTTTTTCCTCTGTTCATAAGTATTGCAGGACCTTGCCTAGTTACAAAATTCCTAGGTTTTGAATTTACACAGGATAAAAATTCTGTTTTTCCCTTTCCAAAAATGCTATGTATTGTATTAATTAATAAAAAGCAAGAGTATTAAAAAAAAAAGTAACAGAGATAAATGAGGAAGGGTCTTTTCTAACTGACTGTTTGTGACTACTCAGCAACCTTGTTTTCACCTATCCTGTTAATTTCCAGAAAAAAAAGAAAAAGTGAGATAAGTTTAGCCATTTAAAGATTTGGATCTTGACTTCAATGCTTGAGAACACAGGTTGCCTCCATAGCTCCTCCTTTCAGCATACTCAGTGCAGTTGATAGCATCCCATTTCACTTCTGAGCTTGCTGGAGGGAGCACTGGGCTTGATGAGCCTCAGGTGGTGGCTGACCTGTTGATACAAGAAGTCCTAGCCAGGCAAAATGATGAGACCATGCAGTGAAAGCCAAGGTAGAAGCTATCATGGAAATAAAAAGAGGATCATTGATGCTGAAGTCTGTGAGGTTTTATTTCCTGTCCCCTGACTCGTGCACGGGGAATATATAAAAAAAAAAAGGGCAGCATTCTGTGCGTGTCTATTTATAATAATTTGTTGTATTGTCTACTGCAGTGCTATGGTGTATGGAGTCTAAATGCATGCCTTACTATGTCTTAGTATGTCTCTTAATTTTGTATTTTTTTCCTTTTTTCCCTGTTACATAGGATGTGGCAGCATTAGAGAGCCAGCCTTTACTTGGATTCACAGTCAGTGAAGTAAAAGGTGAAAACTCAGAGTCTAGAGTGTTCCATTTACTGCACAAAAACACTTTATTTTACATATTCAAGGCAGATGATCCCCATTCAGCTCAAAAGTAAGAAACTATTTGAATTCATTTCTGTTGCATATTTCTAGAAAATTCAGAAGTGGCGAATGTTAATATTCACACATAAAGCATATACATTAAAGACCCATATTATATCATAAGAAAATGAAAGTTTTAAATTACTTAAACACAAGGTTCTGGTTTCATTAGGGCATCTGAAATGAAGGAAGCAGTTTCTCTTTCTGCAAAGGACTGAATGTAGAATGAGAAAGTCAAAGATAAAAAAAAAAATCTTTCTTTTTCCTTGCCTGTTCCTCTCATTCTAGTCTACTCAAGTGAAAATTGAATGTTACCTTTGGAGAAATCCAGAAAAATGTTTTTAAGAATTAACCTATATGCTCCTTTTTTAATTTCATCTGTTCATATTAGTTATTTTTAATCAATATATGGCAGTGAAAAATAAAGCAAACACTGAAACTTGGGGACCAAGGTTTGAAGTGTGTGAGCTGATGCCCATGAGCACCCAGGCATGCACTCAGACCAAAAGCTGCATTCAAAGAACATTCACACAAACTGTTTCACTTCAAGTCCTGTCTGAATTTTGAGTCATATTTATCAAGTGTATTATGTCGGTTTCATATAAAATAACGTGGAAGTTTGGTCATGAATCAGTAGAAAACATTCATTACATGATTCATAAGGTAAACTAGAAACGAGCATAGAAGGAATACACGTAATACATGTAAGCTGTCTTTCTTATACACCTGTCTTATCTGACTGGTTTCACTGCAGTTTCCCCAAATGAATTTTACATTATTAAAAAGATTTGATGCATTTACAAGTCCATTGTTAGTACTTAAACATTCAAATGGATGCAGATTTAGTTTTCTGCAAATAAGAACATTCTAAAAACAAAGTATCCAGTACAATAGGAAACTTTGAACAGCTGAGAGCATGCTTAATGACACTTCTTTACAGAAAAAAATCTGGAAGTCTTTATTTGATTTTTGGGAGTACTTTGTGCAGATGTGCATAAATGTTTCTTTGTTAATTAAGATACTAGCCTGTTGTTTTCCCTGTGTCCTCATTTGTACTATATAAAACAAACTAAAAACCCCCCAGGCATTCAGTAGGGTTAGTTTTTTTTTTACTCAGTCAATGGCTTTTCTCATCAGAAGAAAACTTGAAATTTGACATAATGTGTTTTACTGAGGTTAGAAATAACATTAAGCACTTAGAATTTCAAGCTATCTCCAAGTATTTAATATCCTTAGGAGACATATGATGAACCTTCAGAATAAATGCTGCTTTTACATCCTTAAAAGGAAAAACAAAAACATGCTGTTGGCATGGTTGCATCAGTGGACACTATTTTTTCCTGATAGGACCAAAGAAATATCTGATGTATGTGTCTAAGTGCAGTAATAAATTTTAACAAATGATTATTTTTTCAATGTGGTTTTAAATTCTGGTGCTATGTTCAATGCTTAAGCTGTTTATGATTTTTTTTTTTGCATTTGTATTCAACTTTAGTTGTTTTTAATGTATACATGATAGTGGCGAATACTAAAAATATTACTAAAAAGTAAGGTAGATGTTTGAGTTGTGTGTGCAGACGTGCATGAGCACTAATACATGATTAATACGTTCATGCCAAAAGCTTGATTTCAAAGAACATGCACACAGTCACAAAATTAAATGCTCAGGGCAAGGAAGAGCCAACATCTGTGACTAATGTTTAGATACCCTGTGAATACAAAGACAGTTTGAATTTCCATGATAAAGATAATTACAGTCTTTGTCTCATTCAGTTCTTCCAAGATTTCCACTAAGGAAAAAAAAAAAAAACTCATTATGTGGGCCTCTTACCTTTACATATACACAGTTCAGCCCTCACTCAGAAAACAGAATTATTTGTTCTGCAGCATTGGAGTGCTTCAGGATCATTAATTTTTACATCCTTGAGAAGCTGAGGACGTTTATGAGCTCCCTGACCAAGAAACAAAAGAAACCACAGCTATATAGGGAGTAAAAGTATCTGCACTCTGAATTTCCAGTTTGAGAAACCTTGGATCAGCTTTTTGGGACTTTGGGACTTCCCCTTGTGCCATCTTTGCCCTTCTCTGCCTTTCCATGTGCCATGTGACCTCTTCCCTCAGCCCCAGTCCTGGCTTTTACCTGCAGCAGAAGCAGAGAGCATGGGTTCTGCAGATGGCTGCCTCAGTTACAGCAGTGTCCCAATTCCTCACAGATCATGTTTGTGGTGAACAAGAGAAGGGAGTATTGGGGGTTTTAAAGGTATGCAGAACTTCGGCATGGCCTACTTTGATTTGATTTCCCAGGTTCACCAGTTCTTCATGCATGTAACTTCAGCATGGGAGAGGTACAGAAAAAAGCTATCGATGTACCAGGCTGCTTTGTATGTTTGGACTCATTGGATAGATTTTGGTATTTGCACCCACAGACCCTGGTAGTGGAAGTATGCTCTTACCTCTTGTGTGAATCTGTAGCTAGTGACAGCAATGAGGTTTATTCTTTATCAGCTACTTCCTAACAGTGTTTAATTTTCTAACAGGTGGATAGAAGCTTTTCAAGAAGGCACTGTATTATAGCAGTGTCAGCATTGTGTCTGCAAGTTTAAAGGAAAATATCCAAGAATGGTCATAAAACAGACTACAGCAGTTGTTCAAAGATACAGAATCCTGCCGTCGCAACCTACGCAAAAGTGTATATTTGTCAGGATTAGGAGTTGTTGCATTTTTAGTGTAAAGTAATATTTTTCTAAAGAATTGTATGTATTTCTGTGTTGATACAAAATGTGTTATTTATTAAATTCCAATGTTTACTTAAATGGGTGGAATTATTTGTGCATTGAAGTCCAAAGTGTCCTCAGAATGGCAGATTGTTGGTCAACAGATTCATAAACTTTATGCTTTATTGAACAAAAAAACCCACAAAACAAATGTGTTGCAATTGTACATTTCGTTGTGATTTGTGTATAGGTTCTTGAGCTGCTGATGTTCACTTTGCAATTTAGCAAGAACAGATTGGTATAGGAATTTCACAGATTTGTGATCTTTGTTGACTATGTAAGCTCCTTCATGAGAAGTTGTATGATATTGATGCTCCTTTCCTTGAATGGCAGTTGAAATCTTGCATACCAGTACATTAAAACAGTACCACAAATTCTGTATCATAAAAACAAAATGCAGTTCAATCATTAAAAAATAGAAAAGGGAAAAATATTTTTAAAACAGTTTGAAATTACAGGGATAAAGCACTAGAGCTGTTACAGTACTACAGATACCACAGAAACTAAATGAGTTATCCAGTACTTGTGGGATGTATTCTCTTTTTATGTTCCCAGTAATAATTCAAAACAGAGTAAAAATACATTTTTTATAATCAAAGACAAAATATCTTACTTGTTTTAAAACTTCATGTCAAATGAGTTCTGTATACAATATGAAACACTGTATAAATTATTGTTCAAAGAACAGTAAGTATGTGCACCCTCCTCTCTGAAAACTTTAAAACTATTGTATATTTAAATATTACATTTAAACTGGAATTGTCATACCAAGACAACAAAGCTTTTTTAGTGCAGAAGGCATTGAAAATGCATACCATTCTTTGACATACCTTTTGTTTACAATATGATTTGTTCTGTTTGACACTTTAAAACAGAATTCAGCTTTAGGTGTTTGGGTTTTGGGGTTTTTTTCCTAAAGAAAATCATCAGTATACCTCATTAGGAAATAGTCACTGATGATTCTGGTGCATTTATTCTATTTAACTTTTTAAAAAGTTTAACACTGTATTAGCATGAATGGAACTAAAACTATGAAACCCACATGAAAGGAAGCCATTTTTATGTCAAATGCAATGCATAGGTAGTCAGTTGATTTTGCTGTATGAAACACTTTTCATAGTCCCCTGAATCAAGATAGTTGTGGTAACAAAATTAAGAGCAATTAACTTTTAATTAATAGTTTGAATTCCATGTTAATAGCTATTATGTGGCCTCAGAGCAGAAAAAGAAGGGATGATAAAACAGTTAATATACCAAAATCCTCTTATTCCCTCAATATACCTCAAAGTCATGTCCAAGATACTAACAGAGCTCTGAAGAAGCTTGATTTCCAAGAGCTTCTCTAAAGTTAGTAGTGGGCTTGGAAGTCAAATTCTTAATATTAACTATACAAGAAATTTTATTGACTTTCAGCATTTCAGCTGAGTACCTTATGAATCAGGGACTTAAGGCTGTAGATCTGACTTCCCTCAGGAATGCTAGAGATTTGACCAGATAGTGCTGGAAATGCAATAGGAGTCTGATAAAAGCCTTTATTCTCTTTTATTGTAATACAAATGTGCTAAATGAATACTTTTCTTTTGTTGTATACAAAGGGTTTTTACTTAATTTTCAAAAACTACTGGTGACTGAAGCTATTATTACCATGTCTCTTCAGGGTGATTTCTGACATGATTTTTACTGTAGCAAAACAAAACTGATATCAATATAACATAGATGTGATGTGTCTCTTCCAGCTTATAGTATCAAGGGGAAGAGCTTCTTCATATTTTCATAGGCACTGCACACCAACAAAGATGACAAGTCATGAAGCAGCAAATGAATCACAAATTTGGCTAGAAGCGAGCTAATTTAATTTCAGTTAATGCTTTAATATTTTCCCCTGCTGCGAAACAGAGCAATAAAAGTCAAAACACACACTGAATAAGGTGCCCAAGTTTTGCTTCATGTGGTGTCACTACCTCTAGAGGATTTGGTGCAGAGGGAGAAAATTGTTTGAAGCGTTCTCTGGAAATCAGAGGACTTCTTACAGAAGTGGTTGATCAATCAAAAAATTTGTGACAGAAATAGATTGGAACAGAGCCTTATAAACAATAGTATACATACTGCAGTCATATTGTGTGTGAAAAAAATTGTCTTTGTAAATGTGTTTGAATACTTCTTTTCCTCTCTCTTGCATTAGTGTTTTGTGTCATATGAAAAACCCACAACACAAGCATTTTCATAACATTTTCAAATGGTCACTTTTCAAACTTGCCCTGTTTCTGCAGTTCATCTTCCAGTTTGATTCATTACCATCAAAAGTAAAATATTCATGTCTTGATTTGGCTGCACACTAAAACAAGATCAGAACTTTTTAGACACCCAGCTACCTCTTCTTATAAGAATCTATAGTTCATAATGAATTTAAGATTGATTAGGAGAGTATGAGACAAACATTAGCATTGAATATTAGTTTTAACATTGTTATTCATAGATAAATTAAAGATCTAGGATCTTGGATTTTCTTTAACTTAAAACTGTGTGCCCAAAGAACTTAAACTGAGCAGCTATGGAACACATTTGACTAAATATTTTGTGCATGGAAACTCAATTACTTAATGATGTTTATTACATCATAACGTAAAGAGATGTCTGGAAAGATAGATTCAGTGCATTTGTTTGCTGTAACTGTTGTCCCTTATTTACCATCCAAATAGGCTTTTATTTGGAGCAGTCCTAAATCATACTGTCTAAATGGAAGAATAGAATTTTTATTTTGTAACTGAAAACAGTTTAAAGTTGTAAATATTTCTGTGGATATTCATCATTTTTGTATAAATAAATTCACATTATTTGAATCTGTGTCTTCTGATATTTTGTGTAATTTGTGTGTTCAGTTATTTTCAAACACCAGAATTTGTTGCCACTACCTGCACATCAGTCTTACTTTAAAAATTATTCTGAAGAATTAAGGGGGTTAAGTCTATGTGAAGGTCAAATGAAAGATGTTATATTAATAAATCCTTTTACGAAATGTAGTTCTGCTGTATTAAAGTATACCTGAATCACAGCTTCTGTTCGCCTTGGATCTTGCACCTAGGTCACAACAACCCCAACAGGCTTGGGGCAGGCAAGAGTGTCTGGAAAAAGGACCAGGGGTTGCTGGTCAACAGCAGCTGAACTTGAGCCAGCTGTGCCCAGGTGGCCAAGAAGGCCAGTGGCATCCTGGCCTGGCTCAGCAATAGGGTGTCCAGCAGGACCAGGGCAGTGGTTGTCCTCGTGTACTCGACACTGATGAGGCCATGCCTCAAATGCCTGTCTTGGTTTGAAAGACAGGTGTCTGCTAAGGAAGGCGGGAGCCTCTCTTGAAATGGAAAATGTAAACCCCCTCCCTCCAAATTGTTATAATTTTGAAATTAAGGAGCTTTCAGTCAAAGATATGGGAATAAGAATATCAGTTCTTTACTAGGAAATTAAAAATAAAAATACAAAAGAACAAAACGCTGACAGAGTCAGAATACAACCTGACACCCTGTCAGTCAGGGTGTTGGCTGCAGTCCTCCTGCAGTGACAGATGTGGTTCAGTTGAAGCAGTGCTCCTGTAGAAGGGTGCAGTTTTCAGCCGAAAGTCCAGTGATGATGTAGAAGGGTGTGGTTTTCCTCTGGAATCCAGTGGGAAAAGGCTGCCCTGATGTTCCAAATCTCAGTTTTTATCTAGGTAGGAAATGCTCGGCTCCTCCCCCTGGGTGGAGCATCTCCCAATGGGATGATGTAATTTCATCAGTCATGCAGTGGGACTCAATGGCCTATTAACAGCTGATATCTTCCTGAAGGATGGGTCCTGGAAAAGATAAAGATCACTGCCCCACCCGGCTTCAACAGATGGTCATAGAATACCTACTTTTGGCTATATCCTGCATTGCAACCCAAGACAATGCCGTGTTCAGTTCTGGGCACCTCTGCAAGAAAGACACTGAGGTGCTGGAGCATGTCCGAGAACAGCAACAGAGCTGGGGAAGGGTCTGGAGCACAAGTCTGATGAGGAGTGGCTGAGGGAGCTGCAGTTTAGTCTGAGAAAAGGAGGCTCAGGGGAGACCTTCCTGATCTTTTCAAGTACCTGAAGGGAGGTTGTAGCCACGTGCTCAGCTTCTTTGAAATAACAAGGAACAGGACAAGAGGAAATGGCTTTAAATTGCAAAAGGGGAGTTTGATTAGGTATTAGGAAAAACTTCATCGGAAGGGTTGCCAAGCACTGGCACAGACTGTTCTGTGAAGCAGAGGACTCGCCATTCCTGGAGGTATTTAAAAGATGTGCAGATGTGGCACTTTGGGACATGGTTTAAGTGGTAGACTTAGCAGTTGCTGGGCTAAAATTTGGACTCAATGGTCTTACAGAGGTCTTCTCCAACCTAAATGATTCTTTAATTCTGTAAGTATTTTAGCAGGACATGTGAGGGAGAGATTTTTCTGTCAGGTTAGTTATCCTTATATATGTTCGAAAGCAGTTTTTTGAAAACTTGCAGTAATAGCAGAAAAGGTTTTGCTTCTCTGCGTGTTTTTGATAAGGATGTGTCTCCTGTAATCCTGGCTGTCACAGCTACAGAGGCATGCCTTCATATACACATCAAATATGAACTGGGTCACTTGCTAAGAAAAAAACAAAGTCTGTTTTACCAGTTACAGTGACATTTCTGCTGTACTGAGGATATAAGAATATTTGCCTTAAATAAGCTTTGGTGCAAAATACTTGGCATTTGTTAAATTAAACTGCACTAAGCTCCATAATTTAGAAAGTGGATGTGCTGCTCAAGCTAGTTTGGGAAGTGACAAGTACTATAAATTCAGAGTGCTGAAACATTTGACACTTAAAGGAATTGCTTAGCAAGTTAATTTTTCTGACAAAAATTCTTCACTGAGTTCATTTGCATTTGGTGTTTGGGAACGTCTTTGATCAAAAAGCAAAATACGATGCTTTCAAGTTCTGACTGAACTAGTGATCTTGAGCTAGGGTTGATAGGTACAAGTGCAGCTGTGGAACTGGGAGTGGGAAGAAAAGAGTAAAGGAATTTACAGCATAAGAGCGTGCATAATTTTGTTAACACACAAATTTACTTGTATTCTTTGGGGTTTTTCTCCTGTCACTACTGCTCAGATGTTAATGCCTGTCTTATCTGATTCAGTAGAAATAGCATTAAATAGTCTAAATGATTTTCAGATCATGAAATTGCACATACAACCCTGGTGACCTAAATGATCTTGAAGTTGCTGCTGATCTCCAACCACAGCTAGACCATCTTCATTGAACAGATGGAAGAAGGGAAAGGCTGTATTTAAAGAATAAAACTCTTTCTTAAAATCTAGGTAATTTAAAATAATTAGCATAAACTAAGTAAGTAGCTGACACAACTTTGGTCCAAACAGATGTTGAGACGGAGCCAGAGCAGCAGCAAGCTGTTTGTGTGGCACTACCCCAGCAGGAACAGGCACTCGTTGGCAGCCAGGCCATTGCCTTCCCAGGAGTTGTTCAGGGCACTGTGGACATTTAAGGATGGAATTGCTTCAGCCATGCAGGCAAAGCGCAGCTCTTTCAGACTCAGCTGGTTGAACCGCTACAGTGACTGTGCGAGGCAGCGTGTGCCTCCATCATGTTGAACGTTTCAAACCCAATCTGCCAGTCTTGCCTATGGATTTGCCTCAGCTGGGAGAGCCCACCAAGCAGCCCAAAGCCCAAATGATGTGTTGTGCACCTGTGGTGTTCAAGGCCACTTGGCTCCATTTCTCTGCAGGGAGCTGCAGTAAGGGTTTGGAGTGCTCTCCACACAATGGGCAGAACATTCAAAAACTGTGTTCAGTTTTGGACCCCTCACTCTAAAAAGGAGCATCCAGAGGTCAGCAAGATTCCCCAAGGGTCTCGGAAACATGCCTTATGAGGAAGGCCTGAGGGAGCTGGGTTTGTTTAGCCTCAAGAAAAGGAGGCTTAGGGGGTGAGGGAACCCTCAACTACCTCTAAGAAGGGTGTCGTGATGTGAGGGACCGCTCTCTTCTAGCGTGCCTGCTGTGAGAGAACTGTGAGAGCGGCTTTAAGCGGTACCAGGAGAGACTTCCAGAACAGCAAAAACTCTTTTTTTTTTTTTTTTTTTTCCCTTAGGATGGCCGGGCACTGGAACAGGCTGCCGAGGGACATGGGAGTCACCTTGCGTGAGGGTGCTTCAAGAGGAACGCGGATGTGGAGGTGGGCGGCGTGGCGCAGGTGTCAGAGCGGCAGCAGCGCTGGCCGGACCGGCCGCGGTGAGGCCGTGGGCCCAGGTTCGGTCCGGTCCGGTCCGGCCCGGTCCGGTCCCGTCAGCGGCCGCTGCCCCGCGCCCCGCCCCCACCGCCGCGCGCCCCGAGCCAGGCCTTCGCGCAGGCGCGGGGCCCGCGGCGGGGAGGGGCGGGGCCGAGCGGCGGCGGAGGCGGGGTCGCGAACTCTGACCCCCGGCAGCCGGAGCCGCGCCGCCGCCAAAGGAAACCCGCCGGACCGGCCGCCGGGCCCGCCAGGTGAGACACAGAGAGAGAAGGGCGCCTCCCGCAGCGGGTGCGGCCCGGCGGCGGGAGCGCGGGGAGCGGGGGCGGCCGCGCTGTAACGGTGCGGGCCCGCGCGGCTCCCGGCCGCCGCCGCTGCGGAACGTGGAGCGGAACACGGAGCGGAACGCGCCCGCCCCGCCCCAGGGCCCGGCCCGGCCCCGGGCGGCCCCGCGCCCCCCGACCTTTCACCTACAGGAACCGCTTGCGTGTCCCGCCGCCCCGCATCCGGGCGGCGCAGGCCGCCGCTTCCCGCGGGAGCCGGGCAGAGGAGCCGCGGGCGGAGGCGGCGGGCGATGGGCGATGGGCGGCGGGCGATGCCCCCTCGTGCTGGGCCCCGGCCCCGCGCAGCCATTTTGTGCGGAGCTCCGCGGCGGGGACGGGCACGGCACCGGCTCCGCGAACCCCGGGCAGGGGAGATGCGAGGGCAGGGAGGGCTGGGGGCGGAGGGGCCTCGGCGCCGCGCTATAGCTTGGCCTCGGCACATCTCCCTTTCCCCCTCCCGAACCCTGCGGGGGTGACCGTGCGCTTCCCCGAGCCCCCCAGCCACTCTCTGCCTGCCGACGGCATCGCCCCACCGCTTCGCTCCTTTTGTATATCCCTGGCGGCTGTCTACGTTTATTTGGGTGAAGGTATTATGTCCTGAGTAACACCCGGTATTATTTTTAGTGGGTCAGATGACACTGTCGCTGTTCTTTATTTTGTCTCGTTGGCTGGGGTGTTTCTTCTAAGCTGTGGAGTTTGTGGAATCTTTATTTTTTCTTTGTTGCCATATATTGCTTTAAGTGTAAAAAGCATGGCCGCATGCCCCAGGGTGCGCTTACATTTGCAGGCTGTGGAGGGAATAGAGGAGATGCCATGTGTTGTGCAAGTGAACTTACACAACAGAGGAGAGCCAAAAACATCTTGATACTGAAAGATGAGTGTGTGAACATAGTTCTTGAAAAGCCGAGTTAGGCATTCATTCTTATATGAAATCTCTAATTTGAAGCTACTAATGTCAGCAGAGTGGACTTGGGAAAATGGTGTGGCAGGAAGAGTTGCATCCACACTTGTCATGGAAAAATAAGATGGGAAAAAATTCAAACAGTTTCCTATAGGACAGCTTCCTGGTTTTGGAATCAGTGTTATATAAGTGGAAATGGAAGTATTTGAACGGTGGGAAATCATTGCAGTTTCTGTGCCAGTTCAGACAGTGTTCATGTGGTGACTCTCTGTAATTTTGTATGGCTTTTCCTGTAAGTTAATTTTCTGAAAATAATTATGCAGGTATTTTCCCCACCCCCTTTAGTCCATGTTTGGCAGTTGTGGCATGAGATGTCCAACAGAGCATTTATCCCAAGGGTTGCTCCTTGCTCTACAGCTTTACTCAGGGGCACTTGTTTGAGTGAAGTCTTCAGGTCTGTGAAATGTTTGCCTGCTTCTCTCTGTAGCTCCTTCTCCAGAGATATTGCTGAACCTGTCTTATCACAGGATGAAGTATTTTCATGTGATGGTGGTCAGCTGTATGTGTACACGTGTGTGATAATACAAAGAAGGTAACTGAGGTCAGCTGGAGGGTTGTGCAGTCCTCAGCAGCTTGCACTGCTCTGAATGGTTGGGCACCACTTGCTAAGTCTGCTGCATTCTGCCACAACAAATCAAGATGCTCCTTACAGAAAGAAACAGTAAATAAACTAATTCACTATACCTTTTCTCCTCGATTTTTATTAATATTTCTGGTTTTCTTACTGGCCGTATTTTCTTGTGAAACGTACTCTTGAAGGGAACAAATTTCATGGGAGTTCTGATATCTTTAGGAATAGTCATATTCCAGGGTAGACTGCGGGACAAGAGGGTTTTTTTTGCTTGGTGTTTTTTCTTTTTTTTTTTTTTGGTGCTTTTTTAAAGTCTGCCTTAATTTTTCAGTTTAAGGTTCTTAGCCTGTGAAGAGAAAGCCCTAAGCAACATGTGTAACTCTGAAGCTGACATTGCTTTGGGGGAAAAGGGGCTGAACTAAATGACCTCCAGAAGTACCTTTCAACATAAATTATTTCATGATTGTATTGTTATTAAAGGGCAGGGGGAGCAGACAGGTGTGAAAGGAACCAAAAACCAAAGAAAACCCCCCTGACATTGTAGCATGCAGTTAAATAGCTCCCCTGTGAAATACAGCTGCAGAATGCTTGTAGCTGATGTGGAAGTCCAGTGAAAACCGACTTTGATCCATAATGTGAAATCTCACGTTTGCAATAGTAAGATTAGATTGTTCCCTATCCTTAATCTCATTTTTTTGTGTTAAGTTATCGTGTGCTTACTCTATTATGTAATTAAAGTTTGTGCAGCCAGTGAATTTGCTGGAGTTTACCTGGAGTTTGTGAAGGAAAGCAGTCTCCCTAAAGAAACTAGTTTGGGTCAGAAAAACCCCGAAAAAAACCTAGTACCTCTTGCTTAAATAAGGAGTTTTAACTGCACGTAAGGACTAGAGCAGTGTCACATCTTCACTGGTCCATGTTTGTTCTGCTGGTGGGTGAAGTGTGGCTCTCAGCTGGCAAGTGCTGCAGCTGGTACAGGCTGTGTGTGTCCTGCTTCAGCAGCCATCCTGGCTTAAGCACTTTTAATAGTAACCTTTGCTAACCTGGGCTGTTCTGGCTGATGGAGATCAGGGAGCCCTCAGGCCTGTGGTGGGTTTAACATGCCCTGTGAAGAAGCAGTAACCTGCTGGGGAGGGTTACCCACAGGCTCTGGCTGGCACAGCTCTCTGCTTTTTGTCACACACAGGCTGCAGTGTGCAACCAACAGTGACCATCAGGGGAAACTAGACTGTACCTGGGTTACTTTCTGGCCAAGTGTGGGGGTTTTTTTGTTTGTTTGTTTTTGGTTTTTGTTTGTGGTTCTTTTCCCCTTAGTGGTATTTCAAGCTGCTTCTGGCACTTTAAACTTGTGCCTGTACAAAGGTACATTGTATCAATTACTGGGATAAAGTAACCTGCTGCAAAACAGAATTATATTAGTAGAATTTTATGGATGAGACTGCGAAGGTACAGTTAATTAAATTCTTGCTCTTGTGTGTGCAGAGCTATCTGTATTTTTACCCTTCAGTCAGCAGCTTTTAATTCCAGAGATTACTGCATTACTTGCCAAAATCTTAAATCAGCAAAGCATTTATTTTTTGTAAAACCAAACTCTTTAAAGTTGCAGTTCTCTGAGACTGGAAGATGGCTTGTGCTGTCAGAGTTCCTCTATATCTGATGATGCAGTGCTGCAGATTTATATGAAAGTGCATTCCTTTCTGAAAATCATAGTCTAAGAACTGCCTTTTTGTATCAATATTTAGATTAATTTTGTTGACTTTGCCTGGCCTTCTCTAAAAGGCTGTTCTCTAAAATTTATTTAACTTAAATGACTTTTGTTCAACTCGGTAATAAACCAGGCTGGACTAAGCTCAGTATTTGAATGCCTTTGTTGGAAGTTAAAGTGGAAACTTGAAAAATAGAAACCACCAAAAAACTAAAGCCAAACCCTCTGCTATTGGCATATTAGCTCTCATAAACAGTTATTTCATTCCAAATAAGCTGAGGTTGCTGTTTATGATTTAGCAGTAACCGTAGTGTGAGAACTACCCCATTTATTGCGGTAATGTGTTTCCTTTGAAGTATTAGCAGGACAATGTGTCAACATGATTCCTAATTGGATTTTATGTAAAGATTTCTTCAGAGTGCTTTCCACATGTTTATAGGAATTTTAAAAATCCCAAACCCAACAAAAAAAAAAAATCACAAACACACACCCACACCCTCTTAACAAAATTGAATCCTGTGTAGTTGAAAGCAAAGATAAAAAACAGAGAATCATTAAGTGACTTGGGTGGGAAGGGAACATAAAGATCCTGTAGTTCCAACCACCATGCCATGGGCAGGGATGCCATGCTCTACATTAGTTTGCTCAGAGCCCCATCAAACCTGGCCTTTAATGTTTCCAGGGATGGGGCATCCATAGATTCTCTGGGCAACCTGTTCCAGGGCCTCACCACCTTTACAGTAAAGAATTCCTTAATATCGAAACTAAACCTGCTCTCTTTCAGTTTGAAGCCATTCCCCTTTATCCTGTCACTCCATAGCCTTGTAAAAAGTCCCTCTCCATCTTTATTCTGGGCTCCCTTCAGGTACTGGAAGGCTGCATTTAGGTCACCCTAAGCCTTCTCTTCTCCAGGCTGAACAATCCCAACTCTCTCAGCCTTTCTTCACAGGAGAGCTGCTCCATTCCTCTGATCATCTTGGTGGCCTCCGCTGGGTTCTCTCCAGCAGGTCCAAGTCCTTCCTGTGCTGGGACAACGGAGCTGGATGCAGCCCTGCAGGTGGGGTGTCACAGAGCAGGGCAGAGGGGCAGAATCCCCTCCCTCACCCTGCTGGCCATGCTGCTTTGGACGCAGCCCAGGACACCTTTGGTTTTCTGGGCTGTGAGTGCACATGGCTGGGTCCAGCCTTTCATCCAGGAAAACCCTCAAGTCCTCAGCAGGGCTGCTCTTGGTCAGTTCATCCCCCAGAATATTTTACATGGGACAATGCCAACAGTGATTTACTGAAACAATGTGTGAGAAACTGAGTTTTGTTGTATGGGAGTTTTGTGTCTTTGGGCTTTTTGTTTTGTTTTTCCTTTTTATCTGAAGGAAGCTTCCATGGATATGCTGACGTGCAAGTTTGTAAGCATTGTCTTGTTAGTAGTGCTGTAGAAGAGGTTTGCTGATTTCTGTAGAGTACCTTCATGTATCAACTACCTCATCTGTGGCTGTAGTTCAGTGAATACTCCAAATGGTCATCTTACATAACACCTGAATGGGCAATTTGACATTATAGATAAGATGGTGTAACACTGTGGGCTTTTTTCCAAAAAAAGTGTCTTGATTCTGCTTCTGCTTGCTTTTCCTGTATTGTGTGTAACAATTGTAGGTGCAGAGTGAATAAAGTCACAAGATGAGTTTACAGCTATACAGCCATGAAGGCAAATGCAGAGTGGAACAAAGCTAGCACTGGGGCTACATCTCATGAAATACTGTGATTGTACCATAGAGGATGTACTGCCTCCAAGTGTTCAGAAAGAAGGGTTTTCCCTTGCTGTTCTGTGTTAGGGTGATCTTTCTGTGCCAGCTAGAATGGACATGGCTGAACCTAATCCAGTGAGTAGGGAAGTGTTCAGTCAGATGAGTTTCCTGGTCCTGGTTCATGGTGCATCTTCAGCTCTGGTGCAGGGAATCACTTTGGGATGTTTTTTCTCATTTTTTGCTTTTTCAGGCTTCAGGTGGAGGTGCAGACTATGGCTGACAGTACACAAGGCAGGCTGACCTGATTTAGGGGCTGTGTCCTCATCTAGCTGTGGCATGTAGCCAGTGCTCCTGTGAGTAGTCTCCACTTGCAGACAGCTCCCTTGCCTCTCCTTCTTTTCCCAGCTGACTGTGGGACTAGTGAGCTAAGTCAGCTCACCTGTACCTGATGGGCCAGGTTCTAGAGATACCATGATAAAAGAACCAGAAGCCAAGGCCTAAAAGTGGGACTATCCCTTTGGTGGCCCAAACTGAAAAAAATCATTTGTCAGCCACCTGAAAATTTATCCTAGTGATTCTGTTTTCTCCTGTTTCCTCCCACTGTAGCACTTGCTTAGAAGAGAAGGTGGTGAGAGCACTGATTTTAAATTAATTGCATGCCTACAAATGCATCTCTTTCTGTATTGCTCTATGCCTTTTAATTACTCCCTTATGCTTTTGCAAGCATTTTCCCTTGCTTGCCTGCAGGTCCAGCTGCTTCAGTTTCATGTTGTTACTTGTCCCTTATATATGCAGTCTAAATCTTCATCTCATGTAAATTTAAAAAACAGAATCTAACTGGGTGTCAAGGGTCACATAAATATTCCTCAGTTCATTCATAAATATAATCTTAATCCTTTAAATCTGCCAACTGTTCTACCCTCTTGAACAGTGTGGTTTATAGAGCAATAATCCAAGAACAGCTCATTTAGCTTGCCATCTTCATTGAGCTTTTCCTATATGAAGCACTGAGCACAGTATCATCATTTGTTTCACAAATGTGTCTGAATTCCTTGGCTTAATTTATTATGTATAAAGCATTGCAGAAAACTCTTCTAATATATAAAGAAATCTTGGGGGGTTCTTTAACTTACTTAAGCACTAACTCTGGCATGCTTAAACATAGAGGGATAATTCAGTGCATTCTATTTTATGTGTAGGAATTTATTAAACAACTTTGGCACAGGCTATGCTGAATTCTTAATTAGTGTATGATTAGTTTGATAATGGAAGTGAGGACTAGTTTCCATTTTAAGGTACAGTGTACCTGTAAGCCCAATGTGATGACCTGTGCTAAAATCCTTAGTTGACTTTGAGGTGTATTGAAATCATTCAGTACTGAAGCAGTATGACTACAGAGAGAAATTGTTTCCTCTTCTTTTGCAGTTAGTTTTCTTTTATGCTAACTTTTGGAGCTTTCCTAAAATGTCATGTTGACCTTCCTGTGTTTATTTGTCTTTACTGTGTGTCATGGTTTAACCCCAGGCAGCCACTTGCTCCTCCACCAGTGGGACTGGGGCAGAGAATCAGAAGGGTAAAAGCTGGAAAACTCATGGGTTGGGATAAGCACTGCTCAGTAGGGAAAGAAAAAGTCACACAGACAAGCAAAGTGAAACAAGAAATAATTCACTGTATCCACTTGACAGGCAGGTGTTCAGCCATCTCCAGGGCAGGTTGCTGGCTGAATATCTGATGTTATGGCAGGGCCCTGTCATGCGTAATGGTTACTTGGGAAGACAAATGCCATCATTCCATCTCCTTATTCCTCTTTCCATTTTTATATACTGAGTATGATGTCATATGGTATAGAATATACTTTTGGTCAACCTGTCCTGGCTGTATCTGCCACCCATCTCTCGTGTACCTCCAACTTCCTCACCAGTGTGGCAGTACAAAAAGCAGAAAAGGTCTTGGCTGTGTGTAAGCCCTGCTCAGAAATAACCAAAACATCTCTGTATTATCAGCCCTGTGTTCATGACAAATCCAAAACACAACCCCATACCAGATACTGTGAAGAAAATTAACTTTCCCCTAGCCAAAACCAGCACACTGATAAAAGAACAAAAAGTAAAGTTCAAAGTAACTTCTGCAGTCATAACTAGTTAATGTACCTGTCCCTCTAATGTACATAGAACATACTTGTGTAACGTTTAGTTTAACAGGTTGATTTCATCTAGGAAAGACCCCTGTATTTAGACATATTCCATACATAGTAATTAGAAGAATTATTATTCATTCCATACATGCAAACTGGTTTAACAGTGCCAGCAGGGTAAGTTAAACTACTAAAATTTTACAAACATTGGTTTTGTACCAGTAAAACTGGTCAGGGGTATGATACTTATTTCCAAAGTAAACTGAAGATCTTTGGAATGGGCAGAATTTTCTCATGTTTTATCTTCATGCTGATGTGGTTTGTTCTTACTCATTTAAAGGATGTTACTTCAGAATCAAGGCATTTAATAGTGGGACAGCTATACCAACAGTGTAATACAACGAAATGAGAGATGTTGTCATTTATATTAAATTGAGCATTGAAACATAAAGAAATGTGCTTCCTGCTACTACTTTTAAAGTCTTTAGTCTACACTGGTATAATACTAAAAAATACTATTAAAAGGAACTTCCTACTAGAACAATTAAAGTTGTAAAACTTTTGTCCCTGGAGCAGGGTAAGTTAAGCAGTGATGTCTTCAGGGTATAATTGAACTGTACTAGTGGTGAGGTTAGTGCTTCTGACTACCAACCCTCAAAATTGCTGTCTGTTCTCATGGGAATGTTTCCTGACCCATTTCAGTTGTAGAAAGCCTGAAATACTTTAAAAAGTAAGTATTTAATAAGTTATTTTGACTAAAACATTGAGAAAACTCTGGGACATAAAAGCTGAGGAAGAAGTAGAGAGGAAGGGTTTTATTCAGTGCAAGCTAATGAAAGTTTTCCACTCCTATGGTGGCCCACAGAGTGCTTATCTAAAGCAGCAGTGGCACACCATTGGACTTGATGGTGCCAGATTCCCCATCACCCAGTTTGTACTAACTGATGATAGCGATGCCTTTAAAAATAATTCTGAGTCTTGTCAAGAAGGCTCACTAACTCATTTACAAGGGACATAAACTAACAATATGAACAGACAAAAAGATTTTGGTAGCATTTTGAGTCTGAATATTAACCAGAAAAGCAATAATTGCATTTTAAGGCATTTAAGAGGATGTCTAATACCTGCCTTCTGTCCAAATGCCTACTTTTAGATGTTTCTAGTGGATGGGGAGATGGATGCTCAAACTCTTCTGAGTTGTGCAGCTTTGACAACTGGTTCTGCATCCATAAGCTGAATCTCCTTGTGCTTATTCCAGACAGCATGAAGGGATTGGACAGGTTCAACCTTTTTTGCAGCTTCCTCTTCATCATAAGAGTTCAATCTTGTTTGTGTACTTGATGCCTATGTTCATGCAAGTGTAGTTCAAATGAGTCTCTTTGAGATAAGTTTCAAAAATTCACTGCTAGGTTTATGCCTCTCTGAGAGCCAGTTTCCCTACAACTGGTGCATCATAGTTGAATACATACATATTCCTTCACAGCTTTACTCCAAGGTGAAACAAGTCAGTTTAAATCACTTTCAGTTTTCAAGCTAAGTTGTTTTACTAATGCATGTTGACTGTGAGGGCAGTTGCTTCTGATTTAGGTGAACTAACTAGCTGGTGCAAATTAATACCCCAAAATGATTCTTTTGTTACTTTGTAATGAAGTAACACTCATTTCTGGCACTCTGTATGTAAAGAGTACAATATTTTGTTGCTATTATTTTATTTAAAAGAAGAAAACATTGAAAGACACATTGCCTGCCTTGAAAATTCCAGGTGCTCTTTGAATAGTGATTGTGCTGCAGCTCACTGGATTCAGAACTGGGCTAATAGAGTGTTCCTGCAAGGATGCTGACACCTAGATCTTCCTAGGAGATAATACTTTTCAGCATAAGCTTCAGTATAGTATCTCTATATCATCAGGCATAGCATGCCTGTTATCTTTTGTCCTAATTTAGCTAATAATGCAGCATGCTAGTGAGTGATGTAGAATGGTCTACAGTGCCCAAATATTTCTGTATTTTCCCTTTCACACATTAATTAGGCTTTAGTATACCATTGGGCACATCTCTGAGGCCTGCAGTTCTTGCTCTAGTGAAAAAAGATTTCTCCTTCCAATTTTAAGAATAGAAATGACTTGAGTTAAATTTGAGTTAAAAGTGAGTTAAAATTTTTATTTGCATGGCGCCCTGGGGAGGCTTCGAGATTCCCTGAGGAGATAATTCTTGAGAGTTCCAGAAAAGTTAAAGAATGAAAACCAGTAGAGTACTCTTTGTTCATGCAAGTAGATATTGCAGTGTCTTTAATTCACTTTTGCCAGTAAAATTGTTTATATGGTACTTTATAATTTGTGAGTGTTCTTTTAAGTGCTGCCTAGTGAATATTTGTAGATCGATAATATAATATATGCCTTGCCAAATAAACAAGGCATGCATCTGAATCCTTTATACTGCATTAATGTAGTATAATAGGTCTGTTAAACCCCACAAAATTCTTCTTATGAAGATTTGGGCTTGTGCTGTAGCTACAGTATTGATAATGAAACAACATTTTTTTTTAAACACTTATCTTCTGTGTCCCACGTATTGCCTCCTGTTAGTTACAAGAGTGATCTTCAAGCACTCCTGTTAATATTAAAAAAATCTGTGTGAGTTCAGAAGAAGTTAGTTTTGCCCCTCTTCATTTGCATTAACAAAACTGTCTGTGTTCCAGTTATTTAGGATGTTAAATATGTACCTCCTGATGTCATGGTCAGCAATAGACTTTTGTTCTCAGTGATTATACTATATTGTTTTGTGTTGGAAAACCAGAAGAGGAAAAATAGGAAGTCTCTGTGTGAGTTATTTAAATAAAACAATACAAAGTTTTCAAATAGCAAATTATTTATTTTTATAGTATAATCAAACTATAAATTCTGCAGGGATGTCATCTTCATAAAACTGTGAACGCACTTATGTGAACTATATTTTCCCCAGGATATTTTTACAATTGAAGCTAATGGATGTTAAGCATCTTCTTTCCTTTCTTTGACAGGAAATTCTGGTGATTAAAGAGCATGGCAACCATAGAGGAACTGGCCCATCAAATTTTTGAACAGCAAATGGGAGAGGTACATAAATTTTGAGTCCTTTTTAAGACAAATTAAATAATAAAATGCACAGACTGATATGTAAAAACCAAAATCACAAGACAAAATTTTTGGTACAGTCAAGGCTTCTGGCCACTTCCCTCAGAAGGCAGAAGAACCAACTACGTCCATTTTTAAATTATGGCGCAAAGCTTTTTTTGCCAAAGTTAGCCCCACAGAAATTAAGGACAGCCTAGCAGTGTTTCCAGTAAGTCACTAGCTTTTCAGCTTGCTGTCTGAGCCTGTATTGGTTTTCAGAGAGCCATCTGGTTGTGAAATTGCTTTACTCACTTTTAGTTAAAAAAGTCAGGACACAGTTTTTACTTTACAGCTGTGCAATTACTTCATTTATCAGTTTTGTTTCCACTAGTAAAGTTTTGCCATGTTCTTCACTTTCAGATATATATGCTTGTTCTTGTCTAAAGAAAGATTCAGCTAACATTTCTGCAGATTTCTAGTTTTGATTCTTGGTGATTCTTTTGATTCTTGTGATTCTGTGTGCAGAATCTGTGTACTGGTGCCAGAGAACTGCCAGAGATGCACAGACAGATTGAGAGTGTGGATATGAGTATACAGAGTTACCTAGAAAAGTTTCAGCATAGCATAGATTATTTAAAATTAGCACCACTTTAAATTAGATAGAGGCAGTAATTTATTTGTCTTAAATAAATGTTTCTCTTTAGCTTCAAGTACCCACTCTTGGATTCTTGTCTAGACATAGACTTATTTCTCAAATCATTTTATTTCCTCTCAGCCTTGATTTCAGATGGAGAAGTTGGAGTGGAGGACGGGATGGTTAATTCTACTCTGAATAAATTCTCACGGCTTTTATTTTTGTAGCATCTGCGTGTTGCTAAGGCTATCTCAAAAGGCCCTAAGTGGTTTATGGGATATGTGATGTTTTCGTTTTATTACTTGTCCTCTTTATTAGGTGAGAATGCATGTTTAATGCAGTTTTGTTTTGGGGCTATAATTCTTTGTTGAGTTCTAAATAGGGCTGTATTTCCTGTTTATATTTGTTTCTTTTTGGCAGTACAAGGCTAGTCAAAGCTAGCTGAAGTGTACATTGCACTCAGAGGATGGTGTGATGATGGTGTTTAGCCTCTGTGGGGTTGTTTCTCAATTTTGTAATGTGATTCCAGGAGACACTGAACTGACTTAGTATCTCAGTGCCATGGGAGACAGAGGGTCCTTTTTCTGTTTCTTTCCTTATTAATTTCCCCACCAACAACAAGCTAATAACCCAGCCAAAACAAGTGGAAGGATTTCTGCTGGGTTAGCAGAGTAGAGTCTGAGAAGGCTCCAATGACTACCAGAGTTAGCACAAAGAATGTGGCTGGTAGCCAAAGGATGGCAGGGGAAAAAACACAGTGAAGGTGCAGTGCTGCAGAGAGCTGTAGCTGTTTCTGTTCATGGTGAAATCACAGCTCTACAGTTTTCATGACTGTTTTGTCAGCAGTGTAGTTAGGATTTGTCCTTTAGCAAGGTTTTGCTGCGTCTGAGACGGTCATGCCGTGTTTGGCAGCTTAACCATTCCCCAGTCCTCACTTAACCACTTATTCTCACACTGTGCTAGTCTTGCTCATGAAAGCTCTGTGTGTCAACGTCTGGTGGACAAAACTAGGAAGAAGAATTAACTACAGCATAGTGGAGGAAGGTTATCTCCCTGTTGGTTGTGATCAGTGCCTTTATTTTGTACAAGGTGCAGTCCAACCAGACACATGGTTGGAAGGACTGAAGAGTGTCCCTGAGGGCAGTGCAAGCTGGGACTTCTTAAGCCAAAATTATTGTCAAAGATGTATGCCCTATATGAATGTGCTGCCTGAAAGGTGGAATGAGCAAGGAAAGCAGTCTCACTGGGGCCTCCATGCAATAATTTACATTCCTGCCTTCCTGCAGGCTGTAATTTCTTGGTGGCATTCCTAATCTCTGTAAGCACTGAAAAATCATAGTTTGAGATCTAGAGAACTTCAGCAGTATTTTTGCTAGCATTTACAATTCTCTTGGATGTTGAAGTAGTTTTTAATTGAATTTACAAGAAAAAATTGCACGAGTAGAATCTGAAAGGAAAAGGTGTTCCAATATTAAGGAGAATGGAAATGCTTCTGTGTCTCATTGAAATAATGGTCAGAGGTGTTATGTACATAGATTTTGATTTTTTTTTTAATAATATCAATTGTTGTTCATGAAGCATTTTAAATCACAAAATTACCACAACAATTTTACAACGGTGTTCACAAACATGCTTTTGTTAATTTAGGACTTTTTGCAAGAAAGCAAAACACTGAAGCAAAGTATAACCCTGTCTATGTGGGTCACTGTGAAGTCGTTGTCATTGCTCAGATTCTGCCATCTGCTAGTCATCTTTTGCTCAGTGCGAGATAATTCCTATTTCTACATCAATACCACATTTCTTGATTCATGTAGGGAAGCTACCTGCCAAGAGCCTGCAGCATTCTTCTGTCTTAAATCTGTGGCTGGGTACAGTAAGTATATGGTGGTTCATTCCACAGTCCTGCTAGTTTACTGTAACAGAGGAAAGCTACATAGTTGTTGAAACAGTCTGTCACACATTAAAAATACACTTTTTAACAAAGTTTGCAGTTAGTTTTATCAGTATTAACCACAATAAAAAACTTTTATTCTGCATAGAAGTAAAACTATCAAACTGACACTTTGTGGGGTTAAAAAACAGTTTTACCTTACACAACTTGTGGATCATGACATTTTAAGGGACCAGATGTAAAGCAGTTCTGTAATATGTAGCTTATTTTGTAAAGCAAAGGTAAATGCACATAAAACTTTAGTCACTTCTGAACTACCATGTGTACCTGTCATTTGAATGGCTGATGCAGAGCTTCAGTGCTTGAAAGTACCTCTCTTGACCTGAAAATGCTGCTGGGTGATGAGCAGTTTTTTGTCCTTTACTTAAGCAAAGAAGTGGATGAATTGTTTAAGGGTACTTGTACTCAGAAAAATGGAGTATTTTTAGAAAGCAGTGTCCAGAAATGGCTTGGGCCATAGTTTGACAAGCGTTTCTTTTGGTGATGCTGGCAGCTTAATCTCCTGAGCAGCTTAGCCTCACTCATTTGTTCTGGTCTGCTTCTGAGCATTGTGGAAAGTGGATTGAAGGTTTGATCTGTGCTAAGAATAGCCTTTGTTTGCTGGGCTGCTTTTCAGCTTGCATCGGTGTCCTGTTCCAGAGCATGGAATGACTAACCAGCCAGTTTTACTTACCACGCTGAGGGGAGAGGAGCAAGTAGATTATGAGACTGCTACCAAAAGTTAACACCTTTCTGGGCAAAATTTCAAAGCCAACATAGGCTCATGGGAGCTTGTATTTCTGCTATCAGGGGAAGTCTTACCCTCCACCCTGTCCCCTTCTCATACTGACCTCCAGTTGCATGTTCTAGCCTGCTTTTGTCTGCTGGTACTAGCATTTAGGTATAATGGTATGGTTGCAAAATCAGGAAGCTGATCCAGGAGGAGCAAAAAACCCTCACAAACTGTTACAAAATAGTACCTTGACTGCAGTATGCATATATATTCTCTATATTATTTGGAAGGGGCAGAGGAGTATTTGTATAATGGTGTAAATACTGGGAATTACTGGTAATACAGATTTGCAGGATGTTGCAGGCAGTTTTGTGAATAGCAAAAAGGTTTTGGAGTTACCTGGGAATTTAAGACAAAAAATTCAATTTGAAGGGGTCTGTAAAGTCTGTGAAGACAAATTCTCTTTGTACTGCAAAAAACTGGCCTTTCTGATCAAGCCTCTAAAAATACCAGCTGTCCTTAATTGTTATTGACAGATAATGTAATGAATAGTACCTTTCCCCATGTGCCATTGGCTGTAGGATGTGAAGAAGTTTTAAAATATTGATAATTGTTAAAACATTTTCATGAACTGTGTCTGAGAGCATTCACGCAGAGATTTCAATACAAGATAGATGCACTGTTTGCAAACTTCATGCAATTTATTAGTTTTTCCTACCTTTGTTAATAGTTCCCCAGTATAGAATTCTTTAACAGAAAGACAGATTGAAACTGCCAATTTATGTGTTTCCGTACAAAACCCCCTCTGTCACTTCAAGTGAGCCATTAAAGCACTTTTACTGAAACATAGCACAGCTATGATGGTAGGTATTGTGTCTCATGAAAATAAACAGTAGTAAATGTTCAGTTTGGTTGACATACATGGACTTGTCAACAATAAATTGCTTTACTTAAAGGGTTTGTAAATTTTGCATTGGAAAGTATTTCAAAATGGGTTTAAATCAGAATTTTCTAATTAGAAAAATCAAGGTGTTGAATTAGACTGCAAGCATTCTCATTTTTTATAGAATAAGATTGTTAGACTTTCCATGGCTTTGTTCAGAGAAATTAGAAGTTGATGAAACCTTAAGGTTTAATCCATTAAGGTGGTGGATCCATTAACATAGTGTATTCATTGTCAGTCCCTTACATGTGTTTGTTCTTTCTAGGTTAGCCATTCCCAGGAAGGTAGCACACAAACACTAATGGATGGGACACCACAGCGAATACAGATTGTCCCTGCAGATTCAGGCCTCTCTTTATCCCAGCGTATACAGGTATGCTTCATCTGATGCATTTTAAAAGCAGAGATGAGCTATTTGCTTCTGCCAGTTTTCACATGCAGTTCTTTTTATTTATTTATTTATTTTTTTCATTGTGTTACTTGCTTTAATGTAAATATTCAGCCCTGGATGGCAAAGACCTTTCCTATATAAACGGGAATAAAACATTCCAGTCTTTCCTCTCTTTTTCCCTTTTTATTTTTTTTTCCCCTTGTAAGAATTTTAACATTACAGAAATCCTGAATCACTTAACAGAAAAATACTTTTTGCAAGTGAAGCTATTCCTTGAAAGTTGAATATTTTGTTGATTTGGTGGTTCAGCTAAGTTGGAGAATTTCTACATTTTGGAGCAGAAGCAGGAAGTGAAATACTGCATTGTATTTTTGAAGCGATGAAAAAGTGCAGGGAAACTTAATATCTGAGAAGAATACTGGTTTTTGGTTGTCCCAACCCATGTTGTGTGTTTTGGTATGATAATCCATAGCCTGGCCAAGTAATAACCTCCAGTAGAAGTGAGGGTAGTGAAGTTTTTGGCAATGTAGGTACTTAAATCAACATAGAAATGTGTATATGGAGATTTGGAAGATTCGGGAAATGACATTTTATATTTTATGCCTTAGAAGTCAGTACAAGTCAGTTTTATTTTTAATTTTCATTGTAGAGAAAAATATCAACTGCAGAATAAACATGAAAATTATTCTCAGATATATGTTGTTCATACAAAAGCACACATTTAGGTGAGCCAACTGCTAATATAATCTTGCTGCTTTTGCTTTTACCAGCTTCACTCTAAAACATTTTCCTCTGTTTTTTTTTTCCTGTTTTGATGCATTATGTTCAAGCTTTCAACCTTCCAAGGCTCTTCCCAGCCACCCTCCATACAGGATGGGGTTTTTTTTTAGATTATTGCCCCTCACCTGTGCTCTAATCATGGTGTCTGCCTTACCAATCCTGTAGGTCTTCATTCTTTCAGCTGCCTCCATTCCATTTCTACACTTTGTGTACAGCTGTACTTTTTATTAATTAATTTGTGCTCATCAAGTAACCAGTTAAGCACCATTCTGTCTTAAGAAAGGATGGTAAGCACTTTGGTTGTTGTCTCTTGATACATGTGGAACAAGGCAGTCAAAACACTCATCCTTCCTGCAAGAGACATCTACAAACATATCAGTAGTATCAAACTTAGTAATAAAAACTTTGCTCAGAGAAGAACATGAGCAAAGTAGTTTGTAAGAACAAATGTATCTCAGTGAAACGTCCACCATAAATGTTACATTGAATAATTTTGAGTATGTATTTTCAATCAATAGTTTTTCCTTTATTATTATTAAATGCACCTAGTTATCTGAAATATTGAAATAGAAAATCCTCAGTAAAAGGTTCTTTAAAACATGTTTCATTAGTCACTCTTCTTAGGGAATGCATATCTTCTTAGAAATGCTTAGCATTCCTTCTGGGAGAAAAAATTGAATCTTTTATTTGTTCAACAGGCATTTCTGCACAAAATTGGCTGTTATAA
Organism: Cinclus cinclus; assembly: GCF_963662255.1. NCBI lineage: Eukaryota > Metazoa > Chordata > Aves > Passeriformes > Cinclidae > Cinclus > Cinclus cinclus. Next base: position 63,665,208 of record NC_085049.1, read on the forward strand.
ACTGGTGTGTTAGTTGTCTGTGTTTAGACATTTTCTTTTTTGTAAAATAGGAACACACAGTTACTGAGGTGTTTAATTTATTGAAATGATGTTCAAATGGAAATCAAAACTTGCTAACAGACAAGACTTAAAAGCAATAAAGGAAAATATCTTCCATTATCCTCAGGGTGCTTAAATGAAATACATGAGGGTAGTGTATTTTTATGCATTCAGTTTTGAATTGATTTATTCCTGTTTTATGGTATTATTGTTTTAGCAGTATTGAGTTTCAGATTATTAAGAAAGATAATGTGCTGTCACTGATCCATGGTGGATTCATGGTCAGAAGATAAGTGGTTTTCCTCTTCCCTCTGATTATTTTTTCTCTTACCTTGACGTTTAGGTATTGCAAGTTGTTGTACTGTGGTGAACTGCTCTACTTTTCAGTGTCCCCACTGCAGTGTAGGTGGAGGTTTTTCAGGTGTATGGCCCTAAGAGTTACCTGCAGACAGAATGTGCTGAATTGTTCAAACTTTCATGCCTCTGTCAGTTGTCAAATGCTTGTCAGCTGCAGAAATCACTTGTGCAGGTTGAATGGCTTTATAAGGTTATTAATGTAACACTATACCTACTATAGCATGTAGTGAAAACTACCTGGGGATCATCCTAGAATTGCAGGAACCCTATTTATTATCTACAAGTTTATCTACAAGCACATATTTTTTTTTAGATACACAGCTGGGTTACAATAGGAAAAAAGATAACTTGGTATATATGTCCCAAAAATAATTTCAGCTGTAGTTCAAGTTTGTGTCTTTACTGTTTGGGACATGCTGGTTTTTGAATATACTTTGTATAAACCTAACTAGATGGAGTATGTATGTTTTTTGGGATACACACATTTTAAGATTTGATAGGGAGTCAGATTTTATCTAAGAGTGTCTTTCAAAAAGCAGGTCTGGAAATTAAAAAACAGCACAGTGTTCTGTTTGGCTTATGTACATCTATGCACCCTGTTGAGTATGACATACATTGTATTTCTCCTAATCCAAATAAAATAGATGTTTGGAAAGAAGGGGAATGGAATATCAGCTACTTTGAAAATAGCCAAAAATTACACAGGAGAAATAAAGATTGGAAATTAAGGAATGAGGGAAATGAAAAGGGCAAGGAAGTTTGCCTTCTAAAGAATATAGAACCAACATAAAGGAATTTAAATAAGAAATAAGGGTCTGCTGTAGCCATTTGTGGTCCCAGACATGGGGATATATGAAAAAAACTGAACAGAAAATTTTTCATATTGATAATGATTGTCATGCTTTAGCATTGTCTTCTCACCCTACACCCCAAATCCCATAATAGTTTTTGTTCTTTAGCATTTAGAATTTTATCATTTTACCTGCACTTTTCTCTTAGATACGCTTTTAAACATATTTGGCAGAGAAAAAGGTTGAAATTTGGTCCATTAAAATGTTAAGAGCACAAGGCCACCTGAAGGGAACTCAGGATTTCTGAATATTTGAAAGTGGCAATGTTGCATTATAACTGCTGGAATTGGATACACATCACTGCTTATCTTTTAAAAATGTAAACTGTGCACAGGTATTGAGCATTTAGAGACAGTATTAAGCCTATTGTGAAGGTACAATAGCTAAGTTGATAAAAAACTCATGAAATTACGCCTCGTTCAGTTTCTTTGTGCCATGGTTCTCCACCTAGGAAATACAATTAATATTGGCACCCCAGTTACTATGGAACTAGTTATGGCAAGTATTAGACAACAAAATAAATGTCATCTGTAATAAAAATAAAATTAATATTTGTAGTATGAATGTTGGGGATGTGTAGAGAAACATAAATGTTTGGCTATAGTTTAAAAAACAAATTAATGGGAGCTATTTTTTGATCTGTAATTCAAAATACTTTGCAGGAAACAGTCTTTGTAGTCTCCAGAATAAACCAGGCAGTTTTCAGTGTTGGCATTTTGATGGAGAAATGAAGTGACTAAAAGGGAGATTTATAATAGAATATATCCATATAGAATCTTGATTATTTTCTTTAGATTATTGTCTTTTGGCGAAGTTTGCATAAGGTGGAGGATTATTTAATAAAATTCTGCTGTATTTGTGCTTGAAAATAGGGATAAAATGGAAAAAAACACCCTGTAGATCTGTTCTTGATTATAAAATGTAAATTAGTCTTTCCTTAAGAAAAGAAAATAAGGCAGGGAAAGAGATTCTGTTTCACTTATTTTATTTAGAAATGCATATGTAAAAAAAAAACGGTCCCCACAAAATAGAGTCTAAACTGTATATACAGGTGCAACAATATAATTGCTTTTCCTGCTGTTTGCTGCTTGCTTTTTTCACTTGGACGTCTACATTTGTGATTTTTAAGAAGTTTTTTGTTAAGTAACCAGACCTTGGAGGTGCTGCAAACACTTGATGTAGAATACAGTGAATTCAAGATTTAAGGTTTCTTATAACCTGATGGGTCTCAGGGATCAGTTACAGACATGCCTTGAGTTCTGGATGTTAGAATTGTCAAGAGTTTCAGCAGTGTTGTAAAAGCTTGCACCAGTTGTAAAAATGGAGTACGAATTCAGGTTTTGAATTCAAACACCCTTGACTGAAATGTGTTTCAAATACAGTGAAAAATCCAAGTTTTCGCCTGAGTTTAATTTGCTCTTGTGTGATGGAGGGGAAGATGATCCTGCTTCTCAAATGTGAAAGGCAAAATTCCCATTTTCTTCAAGTGCCCGGATTGGGTCCAAAAAGTTAATTTAAATCACCATAACAATTTGAGATAAATGTATTATTAGATTGTCACAGATCAGCAGACGGGCCAGAAGATTCAGATTGTTACAGCACTTGATCAGAGCTCAGCAGGCAAGCAGTTCATCTTAACAAATCATGATGGCTCTACCCCAAGCAAGGTGATCCTTGCCAGACAAGATTCCACTCCAGGAAAAGTTATCCTAGCAACTCCAGATGCTGCAGGTGTCAACCAACTGTTTTTTGCATCCCCTGATATATCTGCACAACACATCCAGGTAGATAATCCACTTTATTTCATATTTTTCATTCAAATGGCATAAGAAAAGATGTTTTATTTTCAAATAAGTCTGTCTGGGTTCTCCTTTTTTATTTATTTTTTAAAGTATAATTTTCCTTGCACTACAACTCATTATGATACTTAAAAATTATGAAAAGAACTTTTCTAGTAAATTTCTTGCTTTTAAAATTTATATGTTGGTTCATGACATTAGGAAGAATACAGTTACTTTTATTGTCATTTCCAGATTCTGCTGTGCCAGCAGTCCTTTATTTCTGCTTGTTAAATCTCCATCTGTTTTCATGTATTGTTGGAAAACATTCACTTTCCTCCATTGTCCCTCTTGCTTAACATTTCCTTTTGCTCATTTTCCTTTTTGTACACTGTTGCAACTGCCATTCAGCTGTGTGAATTGTAGTCCACAGCAGTGCTCAGGCTATTTAGTAGGGAAATACATTACTCCATGGGGGTGAGAAAATAACACTAATGATTTTGAGTTTACTAGTATGATATTGTAACTAGCCAGGATGGTAACTCCCTAAACTGGTCCCCAGTGCACCCTATTCCCACACACGATGTATGTGCTGCTTCCTTAGTTGCCACCCTCCAACTTCCAAGCTTTCTGTCCCACATCCTCAGCCTGGCAAGGATAGGATGTGAAGAATGTCAAAACATGCAGAAGAGTTGGGAGCTGTGACCTCCTTCAGCAGTTGGAGGTTGCTGCACTCCAGCTGAAGTACAGTTACTGCATATAATTCACCCACACTCTTGGATGCTGCTGTTTCAATGCATCAGTGGTAGGCCAGGCAACATTCAGATAGCTGCACTCTGTTTAGTCCCATATCAAACATTATGACCACAAACAGCTGCTTAAGGGAAAATATTCAAAGATGGCCAAGTAAATAATGATCTTTCTTAGCATATCCTTTTACTTCCATTAGCTGGTGATCCTGAGGAACCTCCTGATTTGGGGACTGCAGTAAGACCATCATATTTGATAGCTGCTATTATAGCTAAACAACCTTTTTTGTTACTTATATAGACAGTGTAAGCTTTAGTCTGCATAATATCCTATAGTATTGTGTGGTGTGCAAAGAATATGTTAGATCATTTGACCATCTGAGAGAAGTGTTTAATTAGGTGTCTCTTGCACTCTAAGATACTAAATAGGTATTTTTGTGGCGGTTTATAAATCACTGCAAAATCCTCCTTCAAGCAATCTCTTTTCAGCTGCAGACCCTTTTAACTATTTAGTTTGTGCTCTGCTGTGAAGCAGTCCACTGATTCACTGCCCACACATTGTGTAAGCTTGAAAGAAGGAATCTCTGTATTATATAATACTTCTGGTTTTGAAATTCACAGTTCTTTGCAAAGGGACAACCTAGGTCCTTGCTCCAAAGAATTTGATTGCTGTGACTAGGGGACCAGTAGCAAAAGCCAATCTTATTGAGAGGCACTGAAGCATGCTTAGTGTTACCAGACACTTTGTATTTTAGGTAAACCTCAACAAAGATATAAATCAGTGGGATATGAGTAGTCCACATAAAAATTATTTTCAAAGACAACTTAAGAGATGAGAAGTGTGTCACACTGACTTAAAAGGCAAAATTCAGGGAAATAGGAAATCTGTATAAAAATTGAAAGCTGTAGTTCTTATTGTATCATTTGGGCAAAATAGGTCAGTTTGAGAAGCAACAGAGAATTCCGTCACTCCAGTTAAATTGTTCTGTTTTCTGCTGATATGTATGGGTAGAGATTTCCTTTGTCCATTTAAAAGTTCATGAAGTACAGAGTATTTCCATTCATTTATTGTTCACCTGCATCCCTTTGGGATCTTTTGTGTTTTCTCCCTCAAATGATTTTTCTGTCTGCAATTTCACCTGTTTTCTTCTTCTTCTGTAGCCTTCCCTTGAAATGCCCATTTGTTTCTTCTGCCAAAAACCTCTCTGTTATTGCATATTATCTTTATATTGACTCATTTGGCAAGACCCTTTCTCCCATCATCTATTTTAATTCAGTGGCTCATCATCATATTAGTAATCAGTTTTTATTCTTCATGTTCAAGGTCAGTTAATAAGCTCTCTGAGTCAAGTTTTATTCTCCTCATGGGCCAATTCTTTAGTCCTTCCTTATGTGGAACTTCCCATTTCAGTCCATCTTTAATTTATGGAAGGACTTAGAATTTATTTTTATATATTTTGTATAATACCATGAAAATACATGACAATACTAGAAATTTTGAAGGATCAAAAGGTTAATATTCTCTTAACTCGTCATCTTAATTTTCTTAGAGGGTTGGTGTTTTTTTTTTTAAGAAAACTTGAGAGATGAATCTCAACGACAGTATTGCTAACAAGGTTAACTAGAAAGAAGTATGCTTGTTAAACTTCCCTACATGTATCATCTGTATTATGCTCCAAACTCTATAAAGCAGAATTTCTGATTTTTTTCTGTGGAAGAGAGAGTACTTTCTGTTTTGGTTACTTCCCATTTTATCAGAGGTCCTTATCTGAATATATGAAGCAAGAATGAGGAGTCTGGCTTCCCTTTAAGGCATAGTAGAAATCAAAAACTCTTCAAGCTTCTAAACTATATTCTCTTTTTAATGAGAAGGATGTGTTTTTCTTTTCTGTGTCAAGATGATGTTTGTTGTTGCTTGTGATGTTTTTAAATGGAGTTTTTGCTGTGCTTTGTTCATTTTGTGGTAGCATAGTTTTCAAAGATTAAGTGAAATGTTCTGATGCCTTCCCTGTAGTATTGGGACTCTAAAACAATGTGCTTAACAAAGCTTTACAGGTACCAGAGATAAATGAATGAGACAAGACAAGAATACTTTTAATAACGTCAAACTGTTCCTGAAAGCCAGGCTATATGCCAGTTGGAAGCTAATGGTAGTGTCTAGAGTACATTTTCTTTTGGACCATATTTATGTGTATTATTAAAAAAAAAAAAAGTTAATAAACCTCTGTATATATCTAGTAGCCTTTACAAGGGAGTTTTTTGTTCTGCCTGTGTAGTGCTTCTGTTTCTTGTACTATGGATGAGCCATTAGTATATAAATATAAAATGGAACAAAAAGCAAAAGTAAGCAGGTGCTAAAAAGTTTGTCAAAATTTCAGTCCATTTTGCAGAATCAATATTTAGAGAAATAAAATCTTGAATTCTTCTCAAAAGCATTACAAGTAAAACTCTTGTTCCCTCCTGAAAGGGAGCCCAGTGGCATGGCAGGTGGGACTTTGTGTCTCTGAAGACTATTAGATGTAATTAAGAAAACATGATACTGTGTAGATTTAGTCCCCTATCTTAGACAAAAACCACAAGCATGAGATGTATTTTAGTATTTCTAGATGATAAGAAAAAGAAAGATTGAATTCTTTTCACCCTTTCTTTCAGATTTTAACAGACAACTCCCCCAGTGAACAGGGCCTAAATAAAGTGTTTGATCTGTGTGTTGTATGTGGAGACAAAGCATCAGGTATTTATTTTTTCTTCCTTTTTTTTTTTTAAGGTGGTGCAATTTTATAAAAGCACTTGAAAATTCTTCTCAAGCTGTGTAACAGTTTGCTTGCATATACATATATAAATTTCTATGCATGTTGAGAATTTCACTAAATGGTACTCTAGTATCCATGGATAGGATTTATTGTTGTTTTACATAGAATCATAGAATATTTTAAGTTGGAAGGGGCCCGCAAGGATCACTGAAGTCCAGCTCCTGGCCCTCCCTGCACAGGACACCCCAAGAGTCACACCATGTGTCTGAGAGCAGTCTCCAATTGCTTCTTGAGCTCTGTCAGGCTGGTGCTGTGACCACTTCCCTGGGGAAGCCTGTGCCAGCACCCAGCCACTCTCTGGGTAAGGAACATTTTTCTTAACATCTAACCTAAAAATCTCCCTGACCAGCTTCATGCCATTCCCTTGGGCCCTGGCCCCAGAGGGAGTAGGTTGGTGCCTGCCCATCCATTTCCCCTTGTGAGGAACCTGCAGACCACTGTGAGGTCTCTGTTCAGCAGGAAGCAAACTTGCTACAAAGTAAATTTTTTTTTTTTTTGGGTGGCTTTTTTTGTTTGTTTGTTTTGTTTTGTTTTTTAAATTGGCAAAGTTTAACACAAAAAAATACAGTTGCAAGAGCTCTAAATACTGGTCAGACCTCACCCATCTCAAGGAAATCTCTGCCAATCTTAAGGCAAACATCTGAATGGTGTGTTCTAATTGCTAAAAATTCACTGACTCCCCAGAGGAGGACTGAGGTCTCCCTTGAGGTGCTGGAGATCCAGGAAGTTTTCCTTCTGTGCTGGCCTTGGAATATTGGGCAGTGGTAATGACTTTGGGGAGAGTGCCATGTTCCTCTGAGCAGCTGCAGGTTTTGGGGGCCTCCCATGTGACAAGCAGTGTCATGAAAACTGCTTTCCAGGCACTTGCAAGCTGGAATCCAAGAAGCTACATCCAAAGAGTAGGTGAAGAAGCAGCCCTGGTACTTTGCAGAATGAATATTCATAATCCAGCTGGCACTAAAATGTTTCAGACAATATTCTTTTGATATATATGATGCTTTTGAAATTTCACATTTTAGTAGTGATAAAAAGGTTGTGATAAAGGAATCTAGAAAACCTGTCAGAAATTCTAGAAACTTTGGGGAAGAATCTAAAAGTGTTTTTCCTAAATTAGGTCATATTTATGATTTATTTTGTAATGTGCCATAGGTATTCCAAGGATTCATAAATTAAAATTATTGTAACTCCCAAGCATGCCTTCATCAATACTTTTCAGTAATTTTTATATTTTATGCAAAATCAAAATAATTTACTTCTAAAAATAATTTTAAAACTTACTTTTTGTAGTGTATCTTAGAAATTTTTATATTATGCAGAAAACTTGAAGAACTGGTCTTGGAAAAAAACCCTTGAAGTTGTAGCTATTCTAGATTATTCTTTTATTGATGTTTTACTGCAAGAGCTATAGAGATGTCATTACCCTATTAGAAAAATGAAAGGTGAAAGTAGATCTTTGAAGTGATTGCCTCACGCTGTCAAATGCCATGTTTGCACTTTCCATGGTTCCATTAGATTTAATCTAGACAATTTCAACAGCTGAACTTGTAATGAGGAATCATGGGGCTTGTCTGTAGGGAAAATTAGTAGAAAAAATGTATAAATTAAAATATTTTTGCTGTGTTCTTACTAGGCTGTTTTCTTAGCCATTTTTAACACTGCTGTCAACAGATAAGGAAGTAATTTAATAAGCAAATTGCCTGTTTGTAAAATCCTGTTTAAGTGCTTTGAACTAGAAAAATGGTTCACTTGCTTTTTTAAAGTTGTTTTATAGCTCAAATATATTGTAAGATATGCAACCCATGGGGAAAAGCAAGTGTTCCTTTTCTGGGTAAGATACTTTGTCCTTAATAACTGTAAAGTCTAAAAAACTAATATTATACTGTAAAATTAATGTCATGTTTTGTGTTATTTTGTAACTAGGGCGTCATTATGGAGCAGTAACCTGTGAGGGATGCAAAGGGTTCTTTAAAAGGAGTATACGGAAGAATTTGGTTTATTCGTGCCGAGGAACAAAAGACTGTGTCATTAACAAACACCACCGGAATCGCTGTCAGTACTGCAGGCTGCAGAGATGCATTGCCTTTGGGATGAAACAAGATTGTAAGTCTGAATAAGAGCAAACTATTTCACCTGGCAGCTACTTTGTGCTACAAAAGATATGCTTTGTATAGATACAAATCAGTATTTTGGTTACATGTTTTTAAACCATTGTATCTTATTCCTTTAAAGAATTGTACAAGTTTGGTGTATCAGAAATATTAAATGCTTCCAGGTGTTTGGTTTAAAACCTTAATAAGCTCCATCCCATGTGATGAAAGTGAATGAATTTTTACTCCTACATGGCAAATATCAAACACGTCTGCACTTTTTTTGTGCTGTTCTGCTTTTTTATGTATAAATTAAGCTACTGAGGTTTTTGACCTCCACTTTCCTTTCAGTTTTTCTGCAATTGAGATTACTGGCAATTGCTGTTCACTTTTGGCAAAGCTCTGCAGAGACGGTTATTCACAAGGCAGAGATCCATAGTGATCTAAAGTTCAGTTCTTACTGATTTCTGCAGATTCCAAGTTCCTTTTTAATTTTCCATGCATTAGATGTAGTGGTATTGCAATATGACAGCAGTATCAGAATACAAAATAAACAGAAAATCACACAAAACACAAATTCTTCGGACCTAATACTGTGATGCTGTTGCATCACTACGTACAGTATTGGTCTTGTTGTCTGCTCTCTGTCATCCTGCACTTATTTTACTGACCCTTTTGAACTTCTGTGGACGTTTTCCTCCTTACAGCCCTGCTTCTGTCAGCAGAAATCAGTAACACAGAGGAAATTAATTGAGAAAGGGAGGAAAAGCTGGGGCAGTGAAAGTGGATCTTTACCCTCTAGTTCAGCTGGCAGTAAGTAAGAAAAGGCCCCTTGACAGAAGACTTTTTAAGCAGAACAAAATCACTGGGCTTAGGGATCAGAAAGCAGGAAAATAATCTCTGGGTCATGGGGGAACACTGAGTGGGGAGAGGATTGTTTGGTGATAAGAAGTCTCATTCCTCAATGGGCTGGGTAAAGGAAAGAAAACTTAGCATGGTCTTGGACTGTGGCTCCCTCAGTGTGGGTTATTTGTCCCTTGAAGAAGCCTTGGCCTTTTCTCAGCAAAGTTGAGACCCTGCTGCTGAACACAGCATATGCAAAGGAAGATGAAATACTTTCCCCCATCTCCCACCCTTTAAAGCACTGTTTGTGGTTTGCAGGCTGACTTAAATAGCATTGTTGATACTTAATTTTACAGCATTTGGAGTTTAAGATACTTTTCAGTGTAAAACTTTGAATTGCATCACAGTCTACTGCTATCTTGAAAAATTTTTATTTTTTTATCTGAAGTTACACATTTTTCTCATTTCCACATTTTCCCCATAGGGGATAATACTGTAAGTTTCATTTTAATGTTCCAAGCGAGGTGATGTATCTGTAGGCTAAAGCCTGGATTCATTCCACCTTGTTTCACTGAGTTGTTAAAAATCCATGTCTTCTCTGACGTCAGTGACTGTGGGTCAGGGTGTTGCCCAGATTCATCTTAAATGGTCTGAACTGAACTTTGTGAATGTACCTTTCCCTCTGTGTTCTCTGATGTCCTATTTTGAGAAGCTTCTTTAAAGGAATGAAGTCACGTGGGTTCAACACAGTCCCACAGTCTATGGAAGAACATACCATGAGTCCTTTACAAAGGATGTGAGAGTGTGAGATAGTGAAACTGAGAGAATGAGAAGCTTTAAGCTTCCACTTTGATGCAAATTAAAAATGAGGGGATGTCTCACTTAAATGTAACTTTAAAATGTTATATATATTCTGTCTTGGACTTTGAATATTACGTCATTTCACTTAGAACTGGTCAAGTCAGTGTGCTGGTTTTTATACAGCTTGTTAGCTTGTTGGTTATGGGATATATTTAATATATATTTATTTTCAAAAATATTATTAAAATCAAATATTAAGTAAAAAATAAAATATTTTTTATTCTGTTATTTGGGGTGATTTAATAGTTGGGTATTATTTCTGTAGCTGTACAGTGTGAGAGGAAACCTATTGAAGTGTCAAGAGAAAAATCTTCAAACTGTGCAGCTTCTACAGAAAAGATCTACATTCGGAAAGATCTTCGTAGTCCATTAGCTGCAACCCCAACTTTTGTAACAGACAATGAAACAGCAAGGTATGTAAATTGTATTCAGAAGTGACTAACTCTGTCTTCTTAAAAAGGAAAATTCAGTTTTAAAATTAATCAAAATTAAAACTTGTGCTGTTTTCTAACAGATCAACGGGTTTGCTGGAATCAGGAATGTTTGTTAACATTCATCCTTCTGCAATAAAAAGTGAGCCTACTGTGCTGATGACTCCAGATAAGGTATGTGATGATATGACTAGTATAATAAGTAAAGCTAATTGCTGTAATTGCATATGTAAGGAGAGAAGAATGTTCTATTTGGTTAAATTAATTTTTAAAACGCTCCTTTAAAACATTTGCCAGTGTTACAAATGCCTTCTCTTTATAAGAATCCTCTTAGCCTCACAGAGTAAAAATGCTAAAAATATGACAAAGTAAATGCACTTCCTTCATATTTTTGGAGAGCCTTAAGGGGGCTGTATTATTTTAACTTTTGTGTTGGGATAATCCTGACCCTTGGCTCACTCTTTCGTACAAATAAAATAAAGTGTTCACAAAACTTCTCAAGGCACTGTCACAGTGCCATGTGTAAATATGATTGGGTTTTTTTTCTCCTGATTCACTATTTTTTTTTTGGCAAAGCTGGTGAGACCTATGTCATCAACGATTTTATTTTTGGGCTGGTTTTCCTTTGTTTCTGTTTTGTTGTGCTTACTGATCGCCTAAAGCCATGTGGTGGCTTTCTCACATATGCACAGTAGGAAGCACTTGTGTTTTTCTAGATGATAATAAATTACCTCATCCTGCTTTCATGCATTTTGCTTTGCTTGCTCTGTCTGCTGTTGGCAGCAGCATACTTGTTTGTAATAATGTATTTTTTTTTGCCCCCCCCCCCCCCCCTCCAGGACAGAGTGGGACACTACTTACTGCCTCTCTGAGTTGCTAGCCAGTATTGAAGCACTTTTTTTCCTTTGCAGTTAAACAAAGACATAAACACCACAAAGGCTATGGCAGAATTTTTCTGCTTGTTTATGTAGTTGACTTTTCATGCATTCCTTCTTCTCAGACATTCTCCTGCCCTATTACTACTGACCCGTTTACATGGGGAAGAAAGATGCTAAAAATATAATCTAGAGCAATTTTATATTCCTGGTGATGGACTAGTGTGTAGAGATGTGAAATCTTCTTTCTGCGCTTGCTTACCATCACTAGTATTCTGTCTGAAAGAAATAGGTATCTATTACTTTTACAAGTAAAAGTCAAAATACTCTGTATTTTAGTTGCAGTGTAGTGTCTAATTGCTGTATTGTGTTTACCCATGTACTGAAAACAGTTTTCTTACAGGTGTATCTTTGCATATACTCAGTTTTTCATTTATGTGAAAGTTAGGCTCTTTTTTCTGGGCTAACTGCTGCGAATTAACTGTTCTTTTTCCTTAGGTAGAAGCATGTCAAGGAGATTTAAGTACACTGGCAAATGTGGTGACTTCATTAGCAAATCTCAGTAAATGCAAAGATATGTCACAAAGCAGTACAGAGCTATCCATGATTGAGAGTTTGAGTAATGGAGATGCATCATTACCTGAACAGAAGCAAGAAGAGCAAGCCAGTAGTGATGTTACAAGGTAAGGCATGTTATACTTAAAAACAGTATCCTTTTCAAGGTTTCTGTCAATTCAGACCAGTCAATTAGTTGAATCATCACAATGCAGGAAATTTATCTGCTTTAAAAGTAATAGTAATATCAGCACAAGCTCATGTAAAAGATAAATATTGTAAGATTCTTCCAAGTGAAATGAAAGTTCTATTAGAGAAATAATTCCTTTTAGTTGTTTGTATTTGAAATTAATTTCAGTATAAATGCTACAGCTTTTCTTCCCTTTTGATTGGCCATACTAAGGTATGTTAAGTCTTGTACTATAGTCTTAGTACTTTGCATCATCCTGGAAAACTTGTTCTTAAGAGATCTCATCTGTGTGATAGTTAAGTGCTTGTAACTATTAATCACCTTAAAAGCTTGAAAAGCATTTTCCTTCTGCACAGGAGAAGTTACGGAATTCTTGCTATCAATATTAATAGATTCACTGAGTGTCTTACGAACTTGTGTCTTGCACTGGTTTCAGCTGAGCCACGGTGGTGAGAACGTGTGTAAGATGCATATACAGAACATCCACTGTTATTCCATCCATCACAATTGTGTTCTTTTTTGGTTGTCATCTCATGCTCATGTCATCTCATCTCATTTTCATTCTGACTGCTGTCCCAGCAATATTCTTTTACACGCCATCTACATTTTACATGCTGTTCTAAAAGTGTATGTGGAGTAAAAATCTATTGAGGGGAAAAACGTGGGCGTGTAGTGGCTGAAATGCCTGATTTCCCCTGTGGTCTCTACTGCTTTGTGTAATTGCAAGCAGATTATATTTTTTCTGCTCTTTTCTTTATGTACTGCTTAGAAAGTCAGTCTGACATTTTACAGATGCTGATTTGGGCCTTTGCTGTGTCCTAGGTAAAGAATGTTACAATATGTCGTGTAAGTAGTATTGTTACATGTGCTGATAGACATCATTCAATACTATGACTGTTCAAAGAGATGCAGTAATCTTTCATTTGGTGGCACTTCCAGATGCTTATTTTTACCAGCTTCAGGGTTTCTGTTCAGTTTTAAACGTCTGCCTATGAAAAGGCGTCAGGTTCTCTCAGAGAGCTTGAAAGAGCTCTGACTTAATGTATTCTTGTCAAGTAGGTTCCCTAATAGTTGTACTGCAGGGAGGTTAAAGTTAAATGTTCCTATGAAAGGGAAGTTGTTACTTGAAGAGAAACTGAATTTTTTCTCTAAATCATTGATTTCCCTGTCAGGCCCTATGCCAGCATGGTCAAACAGACACAGGTGTTTATTGAGGAAGAAGAGTTTAAGGGACTTGAGAGACCACATTCCATCCATCCATGCTTTTCATGTATTTTATTATATTTATTGCTTGCAGTAGTTACAATTTCACTTTTGCTGACATAGAGTACATCTTTTGCTGCAAGCACGCCACTCCTTTTACATTGTAATTTTACATGCCTTGTCCTTGTAATGCTTCATGATGTTCTTTCTTTACAGTTTATCTGCAGTCCTATATATCTTTTGATGATGAGCCTGACAAAAAGAGAAACAAAATTGTTTGTAGCAAAGGTTATCAATAAGGATATCAATGCCATGTATTTTAATGTTGATTGTGCCTTATTTTCTCACTTTGTGGGCTAGATTTTCATAGCTCCCAGGCAAGTTTTGTTCTTTATTCTCTTTTCCATGGTGTTTTGCCTTGCAGACATTGATCATGTGGGGCTTTCTGTAGGAAAGGACTCACATTACTGAGCCGTGAAGAAGCAAAGCTGCTATTGACTTCTGCTGGCTTACTACTGGGAGTTTGGGATAGGAGGGAGCAGATTGCTTTGAAAGCAACATTGAAGAATGAGCTGGGAAGAAAGTGTCATGGGCAGACATGATTAACTGGTGTACATGCCCACACTGTTTAAAAAGGACTCTTCAGCCTGTGCTAGAATAAGTACAGGATAGTGACAGATGCATATGACATTTACCTTTTGGGGAAAGGAGAAGTCTTGTTCCTTCCTTACGTTTCTGTACCTGGCCACATGGAGAGCCCTGCCGAGATCCTGTTGTTTCTTAAAAAGCATCTGTCACTGAGCTGCTGTGTTTGCCTGTTCTGCCTACAGCTGCAAAGACTTAATGGTGGATGACATGAAACTCAGATCTTCTAGCAGGAGTCTGTAGTATAGTTTCTAGAGCTGGGCCATGAATGCCTTCCCTTTGTGCCAACTTTGCACATACCAGAGACAGAAGATGGCCCAAATGTGTCTGTATAGTCCACTTGTGTATGTCCCAGTCACCCTCCTATGTATGCATCAAGGTACAGAGGCTAGTGAGGACCAAAAAAGTAGTTCATTTACCATCCCAAGCCTTGAGGCAGTGTCAGCAGCTCTTTCACTGTGATATTTCATTTGGTTAGTGTGTAGTTATGCCAAACAGCTCAATTTTTGTAGCATGTTAATGAATTCATATAGCTGGAGAATGTGGGGGTAGAGAAGGTGGCCAGGTTCTACCACAGATTTTGGCATTAAATCAGTGATTTTAGACTCTGTGGTAAAAAACATGTCTATAAATTGAGAACGAGCTCTACATAGAAGCTGATAATCAGTTTTTGTGAAGTTTTCAGGCCTCGGTGCATAAGTTTTTCATGCAAAACTGTATAGAAATGTGGCTGTGGCTGTTCCCAGGTTATGTCTATAGGTAGTGATCAAGTCTGTATATTTTTGATTGAAGGTGTGTCAGTTGTGGTTCTCAGGTGTGTTTATGAACAGAAAAACAACGTGTTATCAAGCAGCAAAATATTAAGTAATATATCTACTTGTCCTGACATCTCCGTTCTAGCATTTGTGCTTGTGAAGGCAAAGACTCACTGCCAAGCAGCAGAGGGTACTAAGGATTGTATTGAAAGCATGGGACTGATTCCTCTTACATATTTTGAAGCAGTCTTTTCAAATTAAGTGGAAAAATCTGTCTACAACTCAATACTTAACAAAGAAAAAAAAAATCTTACTCTGTGCTTCATAGCAGTAAAAAGGCTGTAAAGTTTCTGCATGCAGTAAGTGACTGTAACGGCAGTCTGGTGATCATGTCCTCAAAACACTCATGCCAGCACTCTCAGTGAACATCACTAAAGAGATCTTGAAAAGCAAACTGTGATTCAGCAGCACAACCAATGTGTCAAAACTGTGAATTTTTTGGCAACTTGTGTAAACAGGATCTGCTGCTTTTTTGTTTCAGAGTTCGGTGGAATGTCATGAAAAGCATGCTACTGACTTATTTTCCAAATCTCACACTTTGAAACAGGCTTCTACATCCAGGTTTCAGACTTGTGCAGGTTCCTCTTAAATTGAAACAGTCTCTAAAATGAAATTTTCTTTTTGTTTCTTTATGATCTTACAGGGCATTTGATACTCTTGCAAAAGCATTAAATCCAGGGGAGAGCGCAGCATGCCAGAACTCTGAAAGTATTGACACCAGTGCACAGCTGCTTGGTGGAGAAACAAGCATGAACATTGTTGAGATAGAGGGGCCACTACTCACTGATGCTCATGTAGCATTCAGGGTACTGAATACTTTCTTACTGTTGCCTGCTTATTACTATTTTGACATAGTGATGTACAATAATGATCCGACTAAATTTTATTTTGAATTTCCTAGAGGAGTATTTGTTCAGGTGTTGGCGTTAATTTCCAGTTAATGAACTGCTTTTGTTCACTGATTAATCCTCTGTTTGGGAGAAAGGACTGTACTCTGGAGTGTTTTAGCTGCACTGGTTATTTTATAGTTTCTTACCTTAAATATACTGCGTAATCCATACAAAAGTATTTAAATAGACAAAGTATTTGCATGAAGCAGAGTCAGCATCCACATTCTCACTTGTTAACGGGTGGATCTGATGCAATCTGCAACTGCAAGGTTTTGAAACTTTTAAGTGTATTTGTCAGTTTCTTGTTTGTGTAGATACCCTATTTTATCATGGTAGTAATTGACTTAAATACAGTTTGTGTTAGTTAGCCATACATTTTCTGGATTTATTTCTCACTTTACAAGCTTGCAGAAATTCCTTCTGTTTCTTTTTCATTATCTTATTTTTCATGGACAAATCAAAAAGCTTAATCATCTGAAAACTTAGTTAACAGGTGTTTGGTTAGACTTTATCCCCTCTTATCAGCACCTGTTTTGATCATTCAAATGATCCTCTCTAATACAAATGTCAGGGTTTTTTTAAAAATTGCATTAGCCAGAACATTATATTAAAAGATTAATTTCTGAAGACAGAATTACAGGTTCTTAGCTATTTTGGGTCAAATCTTTCTTCACATATGCAGGTAAAGTCACTAATTTTACTTACTAACGGTGTGAAGGGTCCTTTCTGATGCATGTTGGTTATATTTTTGGGACTTGGGAATAGCTGTGTATTAGGTGTATTACTCAAACACCAGAAGATTTCTCATGTATTTATTTCTAAAATATTAATTAAAAGTTAAAAAAAATTGTTTTGTGAAATATAATTTTCTCACACCTCTCCCTCACTCACTCTCTCTCTCTCCAGGAGTTGTTAACTCCTCTAATGTAAGCAACTTCGTTCCAGTTACAGTGATTATTCTCTTATTCTTTGAGAATGTTTCAGAAGTTGAGTTTTGAGATTTTTCCATCTCCAGTTGTCCCAGACATGAATCGTTATCTACAAATCAAACTTTTTGTCTTTTTTGTTGCTTTGTAATTATGTAACATACAGCATGTAATGGTGTGGCTAATAATGCAAAAGGCAGTCATTCAGTTTTGTGTTGGGATTATACCTTTTTTATTTAAAGAACAATTTTATTTTTTCACTTAAAAGAAGCTAATAAGACTGATTTCTTCCTAAACATATTATGAAGAAAGTAAAATAACAGTCTTACACTTTATTCTTTTTTCTTTTTTTCTTCCTACTTTGTTTCTGCAGCTCACCATGCCTTCTCCTATGCCTGATTATCTTAATGTTCACTATATCTGTGAGTCTGCCTCCAGATTGCTTTTCTTGTCCATGCACTGGGCACGTTCCATTCCATCTTTCCAAGCTTTGGGGTAAGTGTTCAGCTACTCTACTCACTTATGATGTGGATATGTGCTTTTGAATTTTTGGTCTTTGCTGTCTTCTTCAGGGATTTCTAAAAATATAAAACTACTAATTAAAACTGTTACAAATCTTAGTTGTGAGCTAAATTTTCTGAATTAAAGCTACTCCAAAATTGAGTCCGAACTCATGACTTTGGCAGTGTTTTGTAAGAAAAAGGAGTAGATTTAAAACAATTGAATGCCTGCACAATGCTGCTTCTCAAAATATTTTGAGTAAATAGGAATTCATATCAGTTTTTAATAGCTACAGCTCTATGCTACATCCTGGTGCTTATCAGCCAGTCACCAAAAAGAAGCTCCTGTCTGAATCCCCCAGATTTTTTTCAATATAAGGTGAATTGCTAGTAATAATTTTGCCTTTAATAACCTACATGAAGGAAATGGTTAGCTAGATTGAGCAAACATTCAGAATGAAATTGTGTAATTTCAGATGATTTGCCAAAAAGAAATGGCTCCTGTAACCAAAAAGTAATTCTAACTGTTGCTTTTACAGTTTGTGTAACATCCTGGTTCTCCATCAAATTCAGTTTATAACTTAAAATTCTTAAGTTCAGTTTTGTAGTCCATTGCTGATCATCATGAAGAAACATGTCCAAACTGCATGGGAAGAAGTGATTTATATTATATTCAGAAGTAATTTTATGAAAATAAAATTATATCAAACAAATAAAAAGATACTCTATCAGCTCTGACACAAATGGTGAATAAATCACGTTAGTTTGTTCGCATGCAGTGTTTCTGTTAAATTCAATATTAAAATAGTCTGTGACTGTAGCATCAAAGAGAATTCTTTCTTAAAGTGAGGGATTGTCCCCTTTTCCAGAAACACTGTCAGAAACAGGATGATCTGTGATTACCATTTGTGTCTACTCAGATGTTTCAGCTGAATGATTCTACTGTTTTAAAGGAAAAAGACTATGTTGTGTGTTATTAAGCCTATGTTTTGGAGAAGGAGGAAGGAATATTGTATAAAGTTAAAGAATAGTAAGGGGAAAAGTAGGTAAATATGTTTTATTTTGGTAGAAATTGTTGCCCCGCAGAATTACAAAATGCATAGCAAATAAACATATACATTATGTCAAATAAAACCTATACAAAGGTTTTTGTTAGAGACACTGCAAATTAGTACAAATTGGTATTCTAACAACAAATGGGAATTGCTTCTTAAAAAATAAAATGTAGTACAGAAGACCTCTCTCTCTCCCCAAAGAGCTTTAACAAGAAAAATCTGCACATGCTGTTTTTATCTGTTATTTCACAATGTTTTTCTGCTTAAAAAATATGGAGGAGCAAGCTGCTGTAATAGTGTTACTATTCACCTGTAATAACATTTATAGACCCAGTCAAGATCATGGGCAACAGTATATAAAGAACATAAATTGACAGTTTTCCTCTGAAACGCTTAAAATGCAAACTATTTTCAAATGGAGATTTGTTTGAAATTAACTCAACCTTTATAGCTGGAGCATATTATATCCTGTAGTTTTGACTTTCAGAAGGGTGACTCATTTCACTTTTAAACTAGAGAGAAATTCACAGAGCATGATGAGTAATGGTTTTGTAAGGAAGATTGATAATTGTACCTAGGTTGTTTCCTCCTTAGGCAACATTCTCCTTTAGCAGGATAGTTGCCTTTGACCTAATGATGTAGTTCATGATGCCAGATACTGATTAGTTCATCTTTCTGTATGGGCATCTTTGTTCACAAGAGAGTTTCCTACTGAAACCTGCACCAAGCTGGTTACAGCCTCTTTGTTTTGTCAGGCTGCTTAAGCAAGTTTAAGAGCTGGTTCTAGTGTAACTTTGATCAGCCATAAAGAGGCTGTAGATGATATGTTTATCTACACACATGTATCAGAGGAGTAGCCAGTACACCCTATTTTCAGTGGTGCTCAGCAAAGTCCCTTTGGTTATGTTAAAGGAGATGAATGAAGATGTGACAAATACGTGCAGAAGCTGTATCATGTACAGTATCATGTCTACCATAACAAGAACTTGATTGAAATTAATGTTCATTTCAACATTTTTCATTTTTTGATGAAAAACATTGCTGTCAGTAAGCTCTCTGTAATCCAGTTACGGACAAGTGTCTTCGCCAGTCATTTGAGATCTCAGTGTTGCACTAAATCATCAGAACTGTTCTTGAAGATTACAGCAACATTCTTGTGAAAATCCATTCCACTGTGTTTTTGTAGTTGAAATCCTAGCTTTAATATGCTTTTTATCTTTGATAGATTTTGTACTTCTTTTAAATTTCCATTATTTATATTCACTGGCTAAAACTGTGAAATGTGGTACCTGAATTTGACTCTTCTGTGGTGGGATTTGCTTTCTAAGGTACTGAGCTTTTGTTAAGCTCTGTGAGCTAGAGACACTTGGCATTACTGAAAGTTAGGTTTTTAATATGGAAGTGGCTGAATATGAATTGATATATTTAATTTTAATCTACAGCAAAGAAACCCATGTGACTGGTATTTATACTTTGAAGTCTGCATTTCAAACCTTATTCCAAATTTGAAAGGGATGCAGAAAGTAGCAGGAAGCTCACTAGCTTGATCACACAAGTACCATTTCACCTGTATCTTTAATTTAAAAATTAAAATTAAAAAATTATAACAACCTGTCAGTTTTCAAGTGAAAAAAAAAAGACCTCTGAGTCTGTTCTGCATCCTCAATACAGGAAAAGTGCAATCTTTTTTTGTCCATGCATATAAATATTGTCCCAAATCCTGAGAAAATTACCATGATGGAGTACACTGTGACAGTTGTAATTTACTGTAACTTCAGCTTGTTTTTGTAGTAGAAATCTATCTCCTTTTATGTAATTTAAACAAAAGTCACTTTAAACCAGGTGTTTTAATTCTAGCATACCAAAAAAAAAGATACAGAACTTCACTTTGTTGTTGTTTGTAATGATTGAATTAATGTTTTATGAAGTCTTCTTCAAATTTAAAAAAAAAAGTGTGAATGCAAATGGGTGGTTTTATTAAATTACTGTGCTTTTTTAATAGACAGGATAACAGCATATCATTAGTAAAAGCCTGCTGGAATGAACTTTTTACGCTTGGTCTAGCACAATGCTCACAAGTTATGAATGTGGCAACAATCTTAGCTGCTTTTGTTAATCACCTTCAAGGCAGTTTACAACAAGGTAAGGTGTATACTGTGCATATGCCAGACTTGGGGAATTACTTGATGTTTTTTTAAGGTTTTAAGTGTACATAAACTCTTTATTCTTCAGTTGCTGTAAATTTACTATTTAAAGAATTTCACCTTAGTATAGACACAAAATGATACTCGCAACTGCAGTTCACAAGGTAGAATTTTTTAGCAATTTTGCAAAAGTCAGCTATGTTAATCTTTACCTCCAAACGAAAAAAAAAGTAGTATTTTTATTTTTGTGTGTTGTAACGTGTAGTGTTCTGCTGTCCCTTAATATCATCAGCCCGAATTAGGAATATTTTGGGCAGCATCAAAGTTAAGAACACCAGAGTACTGTGAATGTGATTCCTCTCTATGAAGGATACAAAGTAAAGAAAGACCCACTGGTCCTTGCTCTTCATAGCTGTGACACAAAGCATCTGAATATCCACTTGATGGTACAGTTCCTTTACATAGCTTGGCTTGTTGACTTCTGTGTGTTGGTTTTAGTCTACGTGGAAGTCTTCAACAGATCTCCACTATGTTCACTTCGTTCCTTGTTAATCCTATGTCCTGCATCTTTTGCATATTTTTCATTCAAATGAAAGACATGTCAGTTTGCCTTTTTAATTCTGTTCTTCTGAGCAGGAAGGGATTCTTGTAGCTAAGTGTTGTGTGCTTGTGGATGCTCACAAGGTTGTCAGCACTAAAAGCTAACCAGTCAGTAATAGTATAATCTTCATCAGTTCATAGTCATAACACATTATTCATAAGGTAGATGCACATAGGAAAATCTAAGCATTTTCATATTTAACTAAATTTTTGAGTTATTTGCTGTTAATGTGTGAAAATTCACTGTTGTTGATGCTATGCAAATGCAGATTGGTAAAATGGAAAAAAAAATCATCCTACCAGACTATAGATTTTTCATTTTCTTTAATGATGAGGTAATTAAAGAATTATTTCCAATTGGTTTTTATGATTTAAAACCATCCACAAGATCCTCCTATAAATAACGGTAGCTTAAAACAAACCGATGAAATTGTGAGATGTACCAGATCAGCTGCAGGTACTAACAAATCTGTGATTGTCTCTAGGCAGATACAAATGGAATCTGGAAATTTCGGTCTATGGAATATTTAAAGTATGTTTACCAGGAGGGGTACTGTAGTAATTAGTTTATGATGAATGCATGTATCTGTCATTTAAATTGGATGTTCAGGTTGACTGCAAGAGCCAGTTGTGCAGAATGCCAGCTGCTGTATCTCCAAGAGATACCAAGTTTGTGAGACTCTAGTTTGATGGGTTATGGTGGGAACGGGGTTTTCAGGCTGCTTTGCTATTGCTAACTCAAGTGGAACATCTCTACATCATCCATGTTCCCCTCAGTGCAAACCAGAGAAGACATAGAGCACGCCTTTCCAGTAGTGGCATGGTCTCTGACTAAAATAACCCATGAAGGTGTACAATACCCTACCATGTCTTTAGACACACAGCACAAGCCAGCAGTAGCAGTGTATGCTTTACTTATAAGTTGTCTCTTCTTTTCATTTCAAGCTCTAGTACATGCCCGATTACTGGAAGCATTAGTGACAGGAAGACCCCTAATTGGAAGAGGTGGAAAAAGGTGTTAATACTCCATAACTGTTGGTGTCAGGATTATTCAGACCTAATAGGAATTTATAGATAGCATAGATTTCCCATTGTTTGAATAGAATAATTGTTTTTAAAATTCCAGTGCGAAACACATTTTTTGCATGTATGTTAACTTGTGATTTTTTTTTTAATGCATGTCTTGATTTAGATAAGCTGCCAACAGACAGAGGAAGACTAGTAATGGAGCATGTCTTCAAATTGCAAGAGTTTTGTAACAGCATGGTTAAGCTGTGTCTAGATGGATATGAATATGCATATTTGAAAGCAATCGTTCTCTTCAGTCCTGGTATGTAATTATTCCAAATGTAAAATTTTAATCTGGGCTATTTGTTGCCGTGTAACTGTTTCATTATACGCAGTTACTGCCTCATTTGTTGAGGAATCTTGGAAGGTGTGTAAGGACTGTAGGAAGAGGAGGGCTAATCTTCTGATGTAAACATGTAAAAATGTTGCTTTGGGGACTTTTTCTCAGGGGGAGACTTTGATTCTTTTTATTTGTAGAGTTTTATTCTTGGCTGTGCCACTCATGCTTTTTGTTGTTTTGGGTTTGGGCTTTTGGTTGTTTTGGGTTGTTTTGTTTTCCTTATTTATTTATGTATTTATTGATTGATTGCTTTTAATTCTGTGCTTCCGTTCTGGGGGATATTTTCTGAAGACCTGCAGTTTAATTTTCTGAAATGTTGCTCTTGAACATCCAGATGAGATGGATTGAAGTTGGGATTTTAATATATGAAAGACTATCTGGGCATCAGTTCTCACATTCAGAATTACAGAAACATCATCTCCCTCCACACGGAAAATGTATATAGCATTTCTGTTTAATGAACACCACAAACATTCACTTATGTTATTATTTCTGTCTTCTAAACAAAAGTAACATCACTAGACATACATTAGTGAAGGTAATACAACTTTATTTCCCTTCTGGATGATTATTTTACAATAGGGAGGAAAGAGTCCCCTGGTTATGGTAGATGTTTACAGAGTAATTGCATTATGCAACCCATATGTCTGGACTGACAAAATTCACTTTCTTTATTTGAAAGTTGTAGAATTAAGTTTTCACTAAAGGCGTTCAGGTTTTGTATCAGTATCCTACAGACCTTAGATTCATCATTCAGAAGTGGGATTCAATACAAAGCCAAAACCAAGTCTTTTGATGAAAGAAAAACATACAAATCTCAAGTACTTTAGAAAGTAAGTCTTCAGTTACTCCATTTTGCATTAGAAGGTTATAAAAGCAACAGCAGCTTCCTTAATCCTTGTTACTCTGCCTTTTGTAGATGCTGATGTCCGGTAGAAAAGATTGGAGCAGATGTTAAGATGCTGACAAAATCTTAGTGACCCCTGTCAGTAGTGCAGGACGTGGAGGAGATTTAGGTATTTGGTTCTTGTCAGTTCTGTTGACTTACTAGATCCAAGACTAACATTCTTGTTGCATTCAGTTGCAGTTCACCCTTACACAGAAGAATTAGTTGAGGTGAGAAAATCTCTTAGAACTTGGACGCTTCCAAAATGTAAATTTTAAGCAGGCTTTCTAGTATATAGAATTCATATATTGTGAGGTTCTTGCTTTGCAGTTTCCCTCATATTTGCATGAACTTTTATATGTGTAGTATCTACCAGTAAAAGTGGCAGCATCAGCAGGAATTCATGGTATTCATCTAAGTGCACAAACAAAACCCTGCATATCTTCCATTGCTACCTATATATATATATATATATATATATATATATATATATATATATATATATATATATATATCAGTAATGAAAGACTTCTGAGATGAAAGACATTCATGCAAATAAAAGGTGGTATAAGTAGAGTCTGAACCCTTCAGGAAAGATTTCCAGATTCAGGAAAATTTCCAGAGGCTATTCCTATTGTGATATTTTTCTATTGTGGATCACTAAGGAAAATCAGACTCTGGGTGTTTTACTATAAAACATAATCCTGCTGTCAGTCCTTATGGCTAGGAGAGTCTTGCATAGTTTTATATGTTTATATGTTTGCTTGTACAGTTCAGTGGATCACTGAAACAGCTGCAGCTTCCTGATAAGCAGGACTCACCATTAAACCCACTAAGTTTAAACACAATATTAAGCATGCTTGAAAATCTTTGCAGTTTTCTTTTTCTTCTGAGGACTGGACAGTTGCAATATTTAAGACCATTATTACAGAAGAAATTTTCTCTAAGTGAATGGTTGGAGAGTATCTGCTGGTTTGATTTTAATAAATAATGCTTGCGGGAGATGCTATTCTCCTGCAAGTGTTCCTTACCCCAAAATAATCCTTTTCATGGCATTCCTATACTAAGAACTGGTACAGGTTACTTCAGGAAAGAAACAAAATTATGGAAGAATACCTCAAGTCCATTATTTTTAGAATGATGTCCACTAGGAATTACGATAGAATCCTCTGGCCTTTCTGGAAAAAATACTTCTTGAGGAACCTTGCACTTGCGAAGTAGTACTTACCTATTTGTTTAGTCTGAAGTTTGTCTCCTTCCAATTATATTTGACAACGCAAAAGGTAGAAGGAAAAATACCTTGGAAAAAGACTCTTGTCCAGTCACAGGATTGAGAGAAATTTCTTTTAGTTGATGTTTTCAGATTCACATTACTAGAGAGTAGTTGCTTTAATGGCAATGTGTTATCAGGACTCTTGATCCTTGGGCCATATAACAAAATATTCATACGCATGAAAGTCATGTTTTGTAAGTACCTTGAACAGAAGGGATGTCCTGGCAATGATTCACAGGCCAGAAATTATAATTGCAGGGGTTTTACTGCTGTGTTGCAGGATGGGGCTGAGCTGTGCATGCAGCAGAGCCCTAAGGTAAAAACCTTTGCTTTAGTAAGCCCTGGTGATTCAGCTGTACCAAGCCAGTTGTTTGATTGCCACAAGACAGCCTTGAGCAAAGAGATTAGTGTAAAGGGTGTGCCAAGAAGACTTGACATCTTTCTAAATGGCTGCAAGTGTACAAGCAGTGGTCTTCAAACTGCAGTTTCCAGAAGCTGACTTCTTGCTGTGTTCCTGACGTGGCTCTAAAAGCAGCAGCATGAAGTGATGCATTCTGCACATCAACTCTTTAACTCCTCATCTTCATGACTTGTCATACTAGTATGATATGACAGTAAATTTTTTACATTTAGATAGATGGATAATAAAATTACAGACCATGTAGAGAGTTCAGAATTACTGGATAATAATTTCCAAGAGTGACTTGGCAGTTAGGTTGATGTCATTTTATTTTAGCAACACTTACAATTCAAGTAAATTCAAATCACAGCTAAAAATTATGATTTGCACATTTGAAATTTTTGTACCAAATAGTTGAGAAAGAACAGTCTGCTACATGCAAGCGTATTTGAATTCAAAAAAGCATTTGGACAATGCTCTCAGGCACATGGTGTGATTCTTAGGGTGTCTTGTGCAGGCCCAGGAGTTGGATGATACTGATGGGTCCCTTCTAAGTCAGCATATTCTATGATTCAGTGCTGTTTTCTGCATGTCGTAGGAAACAGACAGTTTGCAGCTTTTTATTCTGCTTCTTCCACTGATCTTAATTTTATCCTTCACTGTGCACTTAAATATTATTTGTGCATCCAGTGTTCCAGAAAATGTCAGTGTGTTGAAAGAATTCTTTTTCACTGCTACACAGAGAACAGAGTTGTATTATCAAGATTAACATG
The DNA here is from genome assembly GCF_963662255.1 of Cinclus cinclus. Classification (NCBI taxonomy): domain Eukaryota; kingdom Metazoa; phylum Chordata; class Aves; order Passeriformes; family Cinclidae; genus Cinclus; species Cinclus cinclus. The sequence continues at coordinate 63,691,155 of NC_085049.1, forward strand.
AACATTGCAAGCACTGAATTTATTTGAACCTTTTAAAATGTCTGATTTTATGTATGGAAAGTTAATTAAAATACAAATGTAAAGAAAGAGAAATATAAGGAGTGTCTACCACTAAAACTGAAGTTGCTGCTGCTACCACATGATCATTTCAGTATGCTGGCAGCTGGATAGTCTGGATGGATTTTAGTTCATTTTTCTGTAGAATGAGTCTAACAAAGAAGAGGGGTCTTTTTCAGATCACCCAGGTCTAGAAAACGTGGTACAGATTGAGAAATTTCAAGAAAAAGCTTACATGGAGTTCCAAGACTATGTAACAAAGGCGTATCCGGATGATACTTACAGGTCTGTAAACTTAGATGCTTACTTGATTGATTCTCTTTTCAGAGTCACTGATTTGTACAGTTTTTCATGTAATAGATACATTTTCTTCCTACCTCCTTAAAGTTAAAAAATTAACTCCAGAGACACTTGAAATATTATGCATGTGGTCATATATATATTATGAGTAGTATTTTTTTTCTAATTATATATTTCTAAATATAAGAAATAAATACTAGTAACATTCAATTTGAATTGCATTTATTTGGAATATTTCCTCAGTCTTAAATCCAAACATACATAGTACATGTAGTTGACAGGCATTTGCACATTTTCTGTACTGTTCAAGACATAACTAAACATAAATTTAATACTATACTGATTTAAATATATCAAGCCTGTCATGAACTACCTATAGCAAACTTTGACCAGTAGTGTCCCTTGTCATTTGTTTCTCTTCTTTTGCTAATAACATCATGGAGAACAAGACCCAAATCTGTGATCTGTTAAGTAATACTTTTCACCTAACTTATTTTCCAGACTGTCTAGGCTTCTTCTCCGATTGCCTGCTCTTAGGCTGATGAGTGCTGCCATCACTGAAGAGCTGTTCTTCGCAGGACTGATTGGAAATGTTCAGATTGACAGCATCATCCCATACATTCTGCGAATGGAGACAGCAGACTACAACTCTCAGATCATAGGTCATGGCATGTAAAAGTAGCAGTCCAGGATTCTGTACCATGGCAATCGTGGTGATGTAAATGCATACCCTGTCTCCAAGAGATGGTCATAAGCCTTCCAACGCACCTTTCCAAAGAAGGCTCGTATTCCTCCTTTCCAGGACACTTGGGAAACATGGTGGAGTGTATTAGGATATAGGATCACTTCCTGTTCTTCATCTGTCTTCAAGGACTTGTAAATTAACTTGATATCTGAAGAAGGTCAAGAATTGTCCATCCTATTTTTGTAGGTAGATGGACTTGGAATATTTGTTTATGAAGTTCAGGCTTATGAGGAAACTGAAGAAGCTTTGACTGAACTAAGGTATCTCAACTTAGTTTGATGTTTTAGACAAATAAATTAACTTTCCTCTCTGAGTTTTGTTTTCGGTGTTTTGCTACTATTTCTTTTTCATGTATCAAATCAAGAATACATAATCAAACATCTTGAAAAGGCTGGTTTCCATGCAGACAATACGCGACTTAGTTTTGGCTGTTGTTTTGAAGAGAGATTTGTTTCTTGCTGAATTAAAAACTGGATGCCATTATGAGTGCAGGGAAAGTAGAGGACGTTCACATTTTTAAATATGCTGATGTTAACATTGATGCAGTTGATCAAAAGAGAAGCAGCAAAGAGTCAGTCATGACTGTTTTGCAGATGCAGCAGAATACAGTATTGTAGCAATAATACGATAGACATCAGCTGTTTTATACTACAAAAAACTAACAGAGAAGTGTATGCTGCAGGCATTCAAAGACAGCATATCTCCTGCATTTTCACCCTACCCCTCCCTCTTTCATACCCAGTGCCCAGTGATGGAGGCATTCTAGATGCTTCTTAACTTCTGTCTATGTCTTTGTTTTTTGTTACAGCTAGCTCTTGGGTATGTAATTCTCTTTTCCAATGAGTCCTGTATGATTACTTTTCAAATTTGAGTTTGTCAAATCCAGTGTCCTTTTGTAGGGGAGCATAGCCTCTGCTGCTTTTTCTTTCCTTATTAGAAATGGGTCTAGGTACTCCATACGTGTTGCCTGAATCATACTCCATAGCTCCATCTAAGGACAAGTTTAAATGTTCTTCTGTCTTGAGGATGTGACTCACATGACAGGTAACACTGACATGCAGTTGCTTCTTGCTTCCTTTTGCAACAGGAAGTTACACACCCCTGGCATGTTTATTTCCTGTTGCTTAAAATGAGAGAAGTATCCTAGTGAAAGTGATGGTTGTCTTCAGAGATTGGTATTTGGGATTTTCTGAATCTTGGCGCAAGGCCAAGTTCTCTTTAACATAATCCCTTTCTTTCTCTGGCAAAACTGAGTGAGAAACAGCCTCACCCAATCAAGAGACACATGGTTGCACCAGAACTTGTTTAACCAGAAGATCAGATTAAATGGAGGCCTTTGCCCACTCTGCAGTGGCAGTTCCAAGGCCACCCTAACACCAAGAGACCTACTAGATGAGGTTTGGGTTATAAAGTTCTTGAGTTCTGTAGTTTTTCTCTGCACCTGAGAATTGCTACCAGACAAAAAAACCTGAAAACTGCCTCTGACACTGAATTTCCGTGTTCTTCTCAATTCTATTAACTGAACTGCTTAGATCTGCCTCTACCTCAGCTCCATAATCAGAGACTGTATCAGAGAATCACAGAATCAGATGATGGTTAGTGTTGAAAGAGGCCTTAAAGATTGTCTGGTTCCAGCTATGTGTATGGACAGGGACATCTTCCACTAGACCAGGTTGCTCAGAGCCCCACTCAGCCTTGCCTTGAATGCTTCCAGGGATGGGGCATTCACAGCTTGTCAGGGCAACCTATTCCAGTACCTCACCACCCTCACAGTAAAGAATTTCTCGCCAATATCTTACCTAAACCTGCTCTTTCTCAGTTTGAAGCCATTCCCCTTTATCCTGTCACTCCATAGCCTTGTAAAAAGTCCCTCTCCATCTTTATTCTGGGCTCCCTTCAGGTACTGGAAGGCTGCATTTAGGTCACCCTAAGCCTTCTCTTCTCCAGGCTGAACAATCCCAATTCTCTCAGCCTTTCCTCACAGGAGAGCTGCTCCATTCCTCTGATCATCTTGGTGGCCTCTGCTGGGTTCTCTCCAGCAGGTCCAAGTCCTTCCTGTGCTGGGACAACGGAGCTGGATGCAGCCCTGCAGGTGGGGTGTCACAGAGCAGGGCAGAGGGGCAGAATCCCCTCCCTCACCCTGCTGGCCATGCTGCTTTGGACGCAGCCCAGGACACCTTTGGTTTTCTGGGCTGTGAGTGCACATGGCTGGGTCGTGTCCAGCCTCTCACCCATCTGCACCCCCAAGTCCTCAGCAGGGCTGTTCTCCACCTGCTCATCCCCGAGCCTGGATTGGTACCAGGGGTTGCCCCGGGTGCAGCACCTTGCACTCAGTCTTATTAAACCTCATGAGAATCCCCATGGACCCACTTCTTGAGCTTGTCCAGGTCCCTCTGGTTGGCATCCCATCCTTCAGGTGTGTCAACCACACCACTCAGCTTGGTGTCATCAGAAAATGTGCTGAGGGTGCACATGATCTCTTCATCTGTGTCATTAATGAAGATAATACTGGCCTTGATATGGACCCTGCACGTCACTGATGTCCCTTGGGATTCTGTGCCATTGAACACTACCCTCATCTAACAGTCCATGCAACAAATCAATCTCTCCAGTTCAGAAAGAAGAATGTTGTGGAGGACCGTACTACATAATTGGTCATATGCAATCCCACAGATCAAAGCACTTAGTGCTGAGGACCCCTGATGACATGGAGCAACGTGTGTGGGCCTTTGCTGTGCCTTGGCACTTACTGACTTGCTGGAAGACAGCTTTCTGTGTTGGAACTGGCCATGGCAGCTGAATTCTTCTCATGTTACACTTTTTGAAGGTCGTAGTGTACAAGTTCTTTATCTGTGTTTCCTGGAGAGCTGTATGAAGATGACAATGCCTCAGGAGGTGTGCATCTCATCATCAGACTTCATGGAAGTATGAAGGACTGGTGCTACCAACCTGCTGTGCTTGTTCTCTTCCATGGGTTAGAGGCCCATTTTTGATCTGTAGGACCAAGCTGCAGACGGGAGGGGGATCATTCTCCAGTTCAGCTCTCCTCAGAAATTCTGACCCTGCTTTCTAATCCCTTGCTATCCCTTACCCACTTTTGGCCCTAGCAGGGCCCACTTCTGGCTCACAGGAGATTTACAGTCCTCTACATTAAAAGTGTAAAGGAAACTGACAACATACTACTCCTGAATATATTGGAGGTAGTTTTCCAGGCATTCCACTACTTCTGGAAAGATTTTAATGTACTAGGTAATGGTAAGATGGAAATAAAAACCTGCTTTCCTTTGTAATGCAGTACACTGTGCAAATCTCTCTCACATCCTTGAAGAAATTCTTCACTCCATAGCTTGAGCCTCAGGTGTGATATGCAGTTCTTTGTTTACAGCTGACCAAAAGGTTCACCTGATGCAGCCTCTTATGTGGTACTGTCCAGCTTTGGAAACAGCTGAGAAAATCCCAGTGTATCTACAGATGTAATTTTTTAGCAGTTGAATTCCTCAGTTCAACCACCTTTACTGCTTGAGGGGACCTTGAAAGATCCTTCATTCCAACCTTTCATGGGAACAAGAGCTTGGAAGAGACTATCTGGTACCCTTTCCAATCGCATCTTGCAGTGATTGATTGCTCTCAGCACTGAGAAATGTCTATTATATCAAGATCATCAAGACTTCTTAGAGTGGCTTTGCACCAATGTCAGCCACTTCCCTTAATATTGTAGCCTGGATTTCTTCTGAGCCCATGGATTTCTGTGGGTTGAGCCCTTGCAAGAGGCTGCAGACCAGTTGTTCACTTACTGGTGGGTTGACATATGCATTGCTGTAGATACTTGATCCAGTGCTCTGTGGTCCAGCCGTGCTGGTAAAGGTGGAAGTAAAGAAGATATTGAGAACCTCTGCCTTATCAGCGTGACTAGGGAGTAGTTCCCCTGCCCACTTAGGCAATGGCTCCATCTTCCCTGTGCTTCTGCTTATTGCTCACGTGTCTGTAGAAACCCTTCTCGTTATTCTTGTTAATGGCTCTGTATCTTCCCTGTAGAAACCTTTCTTGTTATTCTTGACATCTTTGGCCAATTTTAGTTCTATCTGAGCCTTAGCATTCCTGGCCACATCTCTGTGTGCCCTAGCAAGGTTTTTACATTCCTTGATGGGTATTTATGTATTTAGCTGCCTTTCCATAGTTAGTATGTGTCAATTTTTTCTTTTTTCTTTTTTTTTTCCTATTTTAAATTTTATTGCAGTGTTTTAGAGGGGCTGTCCTCAGAACCTGATTTTCTGTGGACTCCCATCCTTGTTTCCTCTTTTTGCCCTAGTCTGAATGCAAGTTAACTTCAGTTACACATGGACTGCAACAACCATGGACTGCTAGGTCAAGACTATGTGCTTAGGATATGTTAATTCATAAGCACAGAAACCTTGGTCATGTTACACATCAGGTTGTTTAAATTCAGGTGTTTGTATATTGTGAGGGCCAAAAACGTCCCTGCATTTAATGATCTTCGATACCTCTGACATTTGGACCTCTAAAGAGCCAAAGTGCATACATACCACACATAGCAAACAGCTCTGGCTACTGGTAAGTGACCTTTTTTTCCCCCCAGAGTTCTACATTTTTATAAAAATACATTTTCAGGATTGATGTAAAGGTGGAGTGCAGCTGATCTATGCTGCCTGCCAAGTAATCTGTTTTGTCTTTATGATAGTCTAAAAGATGCATCCAATACAGGAGGTTGTTGTTTCAGTGTTGCTCACTTTGCTCAGCAAGATCTTCATTAATTATTTCAAATTGCTTCATTAATCATTTTTAAACTATAAATTCATCCTTTTGATAAGGAATGAGGCATAACGGGGTCCTCTCAGGAATGGGAGCTTTAAAACAGGTAAATACAGGCATCAGCATGGTTTATCTTTATTTATCCATGTTAACCATTACAGTCATCTAAGAACAATGCAATAACTCATGCAAAAACCAAACCATGAAGTTTTGGTTTTGTTGTTTTGGTTACTTTAGGATAACTCCTTCTAAGTTAAATGAAATATATCAAGTTACCTTCAACCTAGACCCTTAGTGTTTCTAACAGGTTTTTTTTTTTATGATTACATGATCTCACATTACCACCTGTGTGATTTATTTTCATTTATAGTCTTGTGAGTGAATATTCCTTGGTACTGAATGAGACAGGGCTACTATTACTGTGTTCTGTCAGTACCACTGTCAATACAATAACAAAAATGTGACTACTGAAGCTTACTCCATCATGGATGTTAACATATTTTATTTTGTGATTTCTTTTCAACTTTAAATGTCAACTTTTTGATCTTCACAAGCCTTGACAGTTTTCAGAGCCAGTCAAGATTTAACCAAATTGTGGCATTTAGCAACCAAAAACTCTTTGGCAATGAAAGGAGAAATTTCGTTCCAACAGCTTTAAAATTTTCAATGTTGAGAGCAAGAAAAATCATTTTAATATAAATTACATGAAAGGAAATACAATTTTATACATTTTAGAATCCTATAATTTAAAGATGATAGTACTGTTACACATAATAAGCTTACTAGTTCAAATATTTTTCATGAAACTGTATGTTGCACACATGTATGTGGGTTTAGGTTGCTTATTTCATACTGCTAAAGTTCTAGTGCAAATAATTGTTATATTTTAAACCTTTTTTAAGAGTACCTTCATGGCAATACCTTCCGTAGTTACAAACCTATCTGTCCATACATTTATTCTTGTTGTGTGATCTTCAGGGTCAGTGAAAGTCAGTCTGTTGTTTTTGAAACTGGTCCTGTTAATTTTGTTCAGGCTTTGTGGTTTGCTAGTAAATCAGTTTCAGTGTAAGCAATACAGTGTCATTGTAGTTGTCTTGCTGTTGTATAAAAAAAAAAAATCACTTTAAATGTCTTGAAACCTGGCTAAATTGGAAAACTCTATTTTGGATGTATTTTTAAAAATAAATTGTACGTTTCTATTATAGAAAACAATTGCAATAACCTATGACTTTGTTAGTGTTTTATACGGATTGTTGTATGGATCTAGAACACTGTATATGATTACAAATAGTTTGTGGACAGTTCACATTTTTATTACACAGTGTAGTATTCTGAGTTATATTCAGTCTCTGGGATTTGTGGTACCTACAGTATCTTGCTGTTTGCTAATCTTTGTTGCAATTAACCCTTTGTTTCCATACTTACCACTTTCTGGCCTGTGCATTTGACAATTAGTAATTTATTGTAAAATTTAATTTACCAGTGTTTTGGTTTTTAAAATGCTGTATGGAAATATGTATTGTAATGAATCCCAATTATGGATCTTCATGTCATATAATGCAAAAATTGATATTTGGAAATTAGTATTTGATTCATTATGGATCAGTTTTAGGTTGAAAATTGCAGTATGGTTGAACAAAGCATTTTTTTCTTTTGAAAGAAACAGACTTCAGATGTTCAAGTAAACTTATCCCAGTTTTAAATACTACTGGATAAAAAATGAATTTATAAATGTTTAAAATTGTGAAATCAGCACAAGTTTTGGTCTGTTTCAGAACTGATTTCTCAGTGATAATTTTAAAAGTGTAAGGTTTTTAGTTGTTTTCTTCTGTTATAAATTAATGTGGCATTTGCATGGATTTGCAGATAACTCAGAACATTATCCGAAATGAGAAACTAATTGCCATTCTTTCCATGTTTAAATTCTGAAATGTTTTTATCGTGAAGTAAATTAATTACCCACTGAGACACTGCAGAGAAAATGTAAGGTGCACTGGTAAAAGATAAAGTTTGGTTAATGCAATGAGTTTACTTATGAGAGCTGGAAATAAGCATTTAGAGACTCTTTCCCCAAAAAACTTTACTCCAGGCTCTATCTTGCCTGTATTTTAAAGACTTAATCTTTCTTGGCACTTAGAATCACAGAATGGTTTGGTTTGGAAGGAATCTTACATATCACATAGATCCAACTCCTGCCGTGGCCAGGGACACCTCCCCATAGACCAGATTGCTCAGAGCCCCATCCAGCCTGACCTTGAACACTTCCAGGGATGGCACATCCACAACTTCTCTGGACACCCTGTTCCAGTGTCCACTTCTGCCTTATCTTACAGAATGTCACAGAATCACAGAATCAGGTTTGAAAGGACCTCTGCGATCGCTGAATCCAACTGTTCCGTCCTTGTGTCCTATCTGAATCTGCCTTCTTGCAGAGTCAAACCATTGCCCCCCATCACTACAGGCCCTAATGTCTTTTTCCAGCTTTCTTGTAGGCTTCCTTTAATTATTAGAAGGCCATTAGAAGCTCTCCACAGAGCCTTTTCTAGGCTGAACAACCCCAACCCTGTCTGTCTTCACAGGAGAGGGGCTTAAGCCCTCTGACCATTTTTGTGGCCCTCCTCTGGATCCACTTCTACAGGGCCCTGTTCCCCAGTCAGTCTGGTAATGAACTACTCTTTCTTCTGCTAATAACTTTCCACAGCCTTTTGGCCACCTCTGTAGCATTTGTCTTTTTCTGTCAACAAACATCCCTAGCACCCAGTCTTGCCTTACCTCCTAATGCCTCTGTCAGATAACTCCAAAGAACATTTCTATTTCATCACAGGAGTCCATCTATGATGAGCTGCTTTTCTCCCAGCGTGTGCCAAGTCGTGTGTTAATACATGCTGTGGATAGCCTTTCCAACTCTGATATCCAATGGCTAATACAGAGTACAATTTTCTCTTAGGTGAATCTTTATGAGAAGAAGTCAGGGTTGTGCTTTTGGCTTGAATGTAAGAACTGATTGTGTCCTCAGAGGCACTGTGTTGCAGGGGAAAGCAAGTCATTTGGACCACTAGAGCATCACCATCTTCAGGTATCAACATCTGGATGCTTAAGGTTTTTGTGGTTGTTGATACTGGTTGAACAAATGCATTTACTGATTATTTTTTAGTAACTGGATCTTGTAGTAACGGTTGCCCAAATGTATTTTCAAATTAACTCTGCTTGGATTAAGAGGAGGTGGTGGGGTGCTGATATGGAAACAGGAATATTTGTACTCTGTGTGAAATGGTAGGGGAAAAGGGATAGCCCAGAAGTGATGTTATAGGAATGCTTTTAATTAAACTGTGGTGGATTTTCCTGTGACAACAGAGAAACCAGATGGAACTTGCTCCACCATGGGTTCTTCTGAACTAATACAGAATTATAATTTCACTCAGCAGAACTGTCTGTTGGACATCAGAGGAGCAAACTGAACCTCCTGGCAATACCAACTCCCCTGACAAGAAAGTTGGTTGGCAAGAGACACGTGAGCAGCCAACCCTGTGGCTTTGGTCCTTTGCAGACCTGCAGTCTAATCCCTTCCAAAAGCTGTTCACGAGGTGTCTGATCTCCTTTATGATGACTTCAGTTCTCCTTCATCCTAGGGTTTTACCAGGGAGCAAACTGAACAGCCACGTAGTTTGGCTAATGAAGGCTTCCTGAGGAACAGCTCCAAAAGGAATTTTTCTTTCACTCTCTAACCAGGAGACTGTTGCCATTGGAAAATCAAAGATGAAGACAGAGTTACTGCTGGAGAAATAACCCAGACACTTCCCACAACATGGCAGGTCTTTTCTAAAAGTGCCAGTAATTTTATTATTCTAGGGGTTTTGAAAGCTAAACTGTTCTCACAATTTACATACTCAAATATTAGTTTTTGAAAATGATGAAGTATGTACATGTTTGGTAGCATTTCACTTAGTTCCAGGATATGAAGTTATCTTCTAACTTTTCCAGTCAATAGAACCCAAGTGACAAAAACTTCTTCCACTGTGTTTTTGGGAAATATATATGGATGATGGGACTAAAAAAATGTGTTAGTGAAAGCATTAGAGATTTGAGTGTTTAGACTAAAGTGAGAGACACTGTGTTTAGAGACTGGATTAGATTATTATTGGACACTGAATTGTGGAGATTTGTGTTGTGGGTTGGACTTTACTTCCGTAATTTTGCAGTTTTAGAAGGATGGGGCAGGAATAAGAGCACAGTACGGTCTTATTTGTCAGTCTTTCTTCTGGTGGATTTTTTTCTTAGTTTAATTAAGAAAAGGATTTCCATTTTTTTTTTTTTGCAAATGTATGTTCCACAGTTGCAAACCACTGCAGAGTAAATTTACATGACTTTCCATAATAAGAACAGAGGAAATGGCAGTGGAATAGGCAAATGTAATAAAAAGAGTTATTCTAAGGTAAAATGTAAACACTAAATTATTCTGCAGATCAATTGACTTTTGCACTTTCTGAGAGTATATGAACTTAAGTTTTTCAAGATCAATTGCACCACTGAATAAAGCTCTTTAAAGGAAAAACTAAACTCTGCAGGATTCAGTGAGGTGGTTGTGTGTTAACAAAATGAAGTTACGTGTCATCCTTTGAGTCATTCAGGAAATGGATTTGTTTATTTTCGAAAAGTATGTTGTTTCTTATTCTCTGTGAGGAAAGAAGCCAGTTACCTGTGTTCAGACTTTAGAGGAGGGGTTTTAGGCTTGAAAAAAAGAGTTCTGGCACTAATTTTGTGATGTGTACTTGAACTAGAGGAGGAAAACATGGCAGCATTAAATGTATTTAGCAAGAGTTTTTGAGGCAGTGAGGTTCAGTGTGCTAATTTGGGGGTTAAAAAAAGCAACATCTAACAAGAGTCTTAAAATTTAAAAACCCTGGGAATTAAATATTTCATATGGTGCATGAGTTTGACAAGCACCTTGAGTGACAAGACAGCATTTCAGTGCTGTTTCCCAAAGATGTCCCAGTAAATCCTTAGGAAGACATATTTGAATTTGCATTCCACTGTATTCAGCTGTGACATTTGCACCGAGTTCAGGGAGAATTTCTGAACACAGTAGTCAGATTCTCTTTTTCATGCACAGTGACACATTAACAGAAGCAATTTAAGTAGATGTGATGGGATTTCAGCAGTTAGGAGGTAATGAAATTCTCCATGGAGATCTCACTTGACTAAAGTAATGGAGAACATAGTAAAAAAAAAAAAAAAAAGTAATTTGAAGAAGATGCTTTAAAATGTTCCTGCTGCTGCTAAGAAAGTATTCCCCACAAAATCTTCTGTAGCATCAAAGTCACATTAAGAAGCTGATCCATTTTTCCAGCTTTGTGTCACCATGTCTTGTCTTCCACAGTGCTCTCAGACAAAAGAACCATGGTGCCACATGGATCAGTGAAGTGATCCAGATAATTTTAACTCTTGGGGGGGAAAAACCCACAACTATATTATTTCACTGCCAGCAGAGAAATTGCTCATGGAATTATACTTGCAGTCAGTGAAAACTATCTCAGTTACATTAATCAGGAATAGGCTTGGAAACTGATATAAACATTGAACCTATACAATGTTTCCAAAGTTGTCTTCCTAATTTAAACGAAGCTTATTTCATATTTTACTCCATCATCTGTAGTTTATATCAAAATAATTGTTTCTGTGGATGAAGTTAAAGACATTGAGTGAATGCCGACTGTAAATCTTCCTCCCTGTTTTTATGCCTGCTAATGTTCACTTATCTGACTAAATTTTAATATATTTAATAAATTTTCTAATACTTTGGAGTGTGAAAATGCAAATAACCTGCTGCAAGTGTACTGAGGCCAGAGACTCGTCGCAGAAGAGATGCTGTCATTCGAGCACAGAACCTGTGGTTTGTGTTTGAAAACAAAACCACTTGTGTTAAAACTAAAAACAATTTGAGTGGAAACGGAGACGACTGGACTTTACATTGAAATGGATATATTTCCACAGTGTGAACTTGGCTGACACAGGTTTTTCCCAGTCTCATTTTCCTTTGAAGTTTAGCGCTACCTAGTTAATTTTTCACTCCAGCTCCTGCTCTGTCCCTTCCCAAAATCCCAACTGCGACAGTGACAGACCCGCAGTCTGCATGGGGTGGGATGTCACCTGTCCTGCCCCTGATTCTCGATCCGGGCAGTCCCGGACTCCTCACCGCCAAGTCTTGGCAACTTTTCTCACCAAAGATCTTGCACCCTGTGTGAAGTTAAGGGATTGTCAGCAGACATTTCTGTTATAAAGAGGATCTTCTCCCTGTCTGAAGTTCTTTGTACTCTGCTGACCTTCCCGTGTAAGCAGCAGGGAACTGCTCTACGGATCGAGACAGTGGTGCACACGGGGAGCCGAGCCGTAGAGCCGCCCCACAGCCCCGAGGGAGGCGCTCGCTGCCGGTTCCGGTTCCGGTTCGGTTCCGGTTCGGTTCCGGTTCCGGTTGGCCGCTCTCCCTCAGGGCGGCCGGCCGGGAGGCGGGGCGGGGCGAGCCGGCTGCCCGCCCCAAGATGGCGGAGTACGTGCAGGTGTTCAAGCGGGCCCTGAAGCACATCGGCGGCCACGGCGGCGCCCGCGGCGCCATCCTGCAGCTGCTGAGGTAACGCGGCACCGGCGCGGGCGGCGCGGGCTGCCCGCTGCGCCTCCGCCGCCCCGCGGGGTCACCTTGAGGGCGGGGCCGGGCCGGGCGCGCCGCCCTGTGCGAAGCTGCGGCGGGGCCGAGGGTGAGGGGGCGCCGCCTCAGCCGGGCAGGCCTCGGGAGGGGCGCGCTCCGCCGTGCTCTCCGCTCCGCCGAGGCGGCGTGTCCCGGTCGGCAGTGGGTGTCGTGCTCGGAGCAGTCCCCGGATGGGGCCTGCGGCTGTTTTCTCTTCTTGAGGCACCTTGGAGGGTTCCTGGAAGGTGAACTGGCGGTGTTGCCCGGGCCGGGTGTCCTGGTGTCCAGCCCCAGTCCGTAGTCCTGTTGTCACAGCCGTGCCTCTGTGGGCACTTAGTGCTCTTTGCTCTGGGTCACCTCAGGCTGGCAGTGGCCTTCTTGAACTGTACAAATCTGAAAGCTGTGCACCTGCTGAAATCCAAGCAAGTGTAAAGCAAGAGAATGACTTCATCTGCTTTGCTGCCTCTGTTTCTCCTGATTCACTTCAAACTGCAGATCACATCTGCTCTTTGGCAGTGGATTGTCACTGCTGACCTATGCTCAGCTTTGGATGCCCTCCAGCCCCAGTGGCATTTTGTGCAAAATAAGATGCAGGCTTTGTTTCCATTCATGTCTGAGTACTTTCTTCCCCAGCTACAGAATCTTGCACTTGTCCACATTAAACTTTCTCCTGTTTTTTTCCCTCACTCACATCTCATGTCTTTCCTGTGACAAGTATTTTAAATTGTGGTACAGCATGCTTGAAGCTGCTCCCAATTGGAAGGTGCAGGTTTACGAGGGTACTCTTTTTTTTCCTTCAGGTCCTTGAGGAAACAAAGGGTGGAAGTCCAAATATTGTGCAATCCAAATTCAGCAGTGTTAGTGGCCTGTATTATCTTTATAGGTAGTCCTGGAAAAGTATTAGAATGTATTCAGTAAATGTTTTAGGCCTGACCACATGCTACAAAGCCCTTTTTAATCAATACTGGGAAGTCAGGAATATGGGATAGGGGAGATTTGCAAATACAAAATTCCCTGCCGTATATTAAGGGCTTTCTTATGTTGGCGTGAACAAGCCAAGCTTTCTGAGCCTTCTTGAAGGCTTTTTATCCCCTCCCACACAGATCATGGTGGCCCTTTTTCTGTTATTTCTTGTGACTTAAATTGTTCTGTTTTGAAGAGTCAAGCATAGGGTTTCGCACAGGTGCTGATCAGGCTTCATCAGTATTTTCATATTGTGGCTTTAGTCCCTGATGAGCAGTAAGACAATACATGGTTTCCCTGGCTGGTGCTTTACTGCTATTATAATTACTATTTTCTGTCACACCCCTCCCTCCCTCCCTTCCCCAGGTTGTTTCCTCCACTTTGTTTTCCTTCTCATGCTGTACTTATTACTCTCACAGTTCTCAAGAAGAAATGGACCTGGGGAAATGAAAGTGTGGAAGAGTTTGAGTTTTAGGTGTCATCAGAGTGCCTCCTCCTCAGCACAGCTTTACGAATGTCTCCTTAGGGATCTTTTGTGAGTCTAAGATCGCAGGCTGTGTTGACACCTTTCTACCACACAGAAAAGGAGAGCAGGCAAGGCTGGAGGCAGTGTTGTCCTTTTTTTTCCTTCAGAAGACTGAAATTAGGTGTACTAGGTGGGTGATCACACCCAATCCTCATGACCACACCAACCACAAACAGCTGCTGCCCTTGAAAGCCATTAAATCATCCATCCCAGCTCAAGGAATAGGCTCGGTGTTCAAAGGGAGAGTTATCAAGGTGTTCTTTCTTGCAACAGTTGGTTTTAAGAAGTAATCACCGGTAACTGGAAAAAAATTATTTACCCAAGTCAGGAGACTTTCTCTGAATTTCCCTGCTTTTCTTTTTATGTTTTCCACTGAGGCAGTTGCAGAAGATTTATATGCTATAAAATCAAATTATTGAGAGCCTTTGTGGCTGGAAACATTCTCTGTATTTAAAATTCAGTGAAATTGGCTGGAAAATATTCTCGAGAAGCCATAAATACTTCTTAGTGTCTGATATTGGTATTCAGGGCACGAAGTCAGGACAAGGGCATAAGAACACTTGAAAGAAAGGGAGGGGAAAAAGGGAGATCAGCAGTGGAATAGCTCTTCTTCTGAAGCTGGGGACTCAGGGTTGTATAGTTGAACCAGAGGTGTTTGAATGTTCCTTTGACAGAGGAGAGATGTGTCAGAGAATCTCTCTGCCTGCCACCACAGGGGTTTAAAATGAGTACTTGCCGGAATGATTGTCACTGTCACGCACCCTAGGGGAAAAGACACCAAAAAAACTGCATCTCAGCACATTCCTCCTCTCACTTGGGATTGAGTTGAGAGTGTGCATAATACTACAAGCAACTAAAACCTTTGAGACAAAACTTTTGCCTATCTAATATGGCCTGGAATGAATGCCAGAGAAGGTTAGTTTTAGGTTAGTTTTATCACTAGATTATAAATCATAGGCTCGGTTTAATTACTGATTTCTACGATAATGTTAAAATATGTTCTGTATAAAGTGTTGAAACTCATATGTACCTGATCTGGGTCAGTGTAGGTCTCTCAGAGTTGCAGGGTGAATGCATGGATCATTCACAATTACACAAAAGCAAGAAAGTAACAATTACAGTTTAGGGTTTTGCATGTATTTTCTTGGCAAATAGCTGCAGTGGCCTAAAATATTACTCTTCCTCTCTTGGAGGTTACTGCCCACATAGACACATGAGGTCTCTTGTGCTGCTTCAGTGCTGACTGCTTCCAGTGGCTCCTCAGGCTGAAATAGTAGCTACTGATATTTGAGAGGGATGGTAACATTTCCTACTAAGTGGATTAAGATGTTCCTCTGGGACTCCCACAGTATTTAAGGTTTTGTGGGTGTTAAAATGTCACATTGTAGAGTTGCTTTATCTTCTGCTATAATGAGCTGTTAAATCAGTAAGATTCCCTGAAAGCCTTTTTGTGTGGCTTTTATCATCTTGTCAGTGGGGTGCAATTTAGTTGCAGGAGTTGGTTATTGTTTTGCATTCCATAAGCTTGAATAATTTTTCTAAAAAATATCTTTGCCTACATGTATACAGATTTTTACTTACCCTTAAGAAACCTCTGTGGCATTTCGTTTTGACAGGACACCAACTGAAACTGTTGTTTTGATAATTCACAGGGTCAATGATTTGAAGACTGGTAATCTGATAGGAATTGACAAATATGGAAACAAATACTATGAAGACAAAAGGAACTTCTTTGGTACGTGTGCTAATGTGAACACCTCCCAACCAGCTGTGCAGCTCCCACATAGCTTGGTTTGTGTGCTTTCTGCTAGTGAAATACAACTTGTTGCCTGCCCGACTTCCCTGCACTTGTCTTGTGTGAATCTTAAACTTACAGAAATGCTTTGACAGCTTCTGTTCCTCTGTTGCTTCCCTCAATTCATTTGCAAACAGTCAATCAGAAGCAGTGAATATGGGATAAATATAAGCCAGTCATATGGTCTCTGTGTAGGTAAAGCTATATGATAACGTGATTGAGAGTTGAATTTGGTCCTTGACATACAGGCTGTAGCTTAACAGGTGGGGAAAAAAGGAGAACTACATTTAAATCTGCCTCATTTATCTGATCACTTCAGGGCAAAGACCACAGGTTGGCTTAAACTTACTGTTATCTTAAGTAAAGGGATTTTAAATCAAGCCTCTAGAGGATTTAAAAAGGCAGCACCTGAAGCAACACAGGTGACACATAATCAATTGACACAGTGGTCAGGCCAAGCTAACTGCTGACTGTAGGTTAACTCGGGGTGTAACCAGCAAAAGCACTTGCTGCTTAACATTGCTTGGTACTTTTGTATAGCTGAAATTTAGTTTAGTCTTAGGTTATCAATATCCTTTTGGAAAAGACTCCTCGTAATGGAGGACAAAACCCCCAAATTGTTTCTCTGCCTGAAAATTTTATAAGTTCCTATTTCCCATTATTTTTACAAGAGCCAATATTTGCTACCTTGTGAGAGCATTAGATTCAGTCATCTAAAACTACAGTAACAGTGAAAATACAGAAGATTTAGAAAAATAAAAGCTCTGCTGGCTTAAAAATAAGTGCCCATTATGGTAGAGACTGTCGCTCAAAATGTTTTTCCTTGGTTTTCCTGAATTCTCTCCTTTATAAGAAAATAATTTTTTTTTTTTTGGAGCTAATATGATATTTCTGTTTGTTTACTTAAGGTCGGCACAGATGGGTTGTATATACTGAGGAAATGAATGGCAAAAATACCTTTTGGGAAGTTGATGGAAGCATGGTGCCCCCTGAATGGTAAACTATTTAGCTTAATATTGTGGACAGATACAAATTGTGTAATTGCCTTACATTTTCTTACATTACAAAGCTGAAGATTAAAAGAAAAAGTTAAAAAAGTTCTCGTGGTCGTAGCTGTGTTGTTTATGACCAGAAGATTTCAGACTCATCACTTCTAATGTTGAACTTCATTAGTGTTCATTGCTTGCTGTCCTGGCAGAGGCACTCACTGCTTTTTGGATTGAGAAAAGCATTTTGCCAGCCAGATGGAGCAGGTCAAGACAGTCTTCTAATTTTCTTTATAACTTGTGATTCCCTGTTAATGGCTTGGCAAAGCCTTGGGCCACCAGAAGTAAGATATTTGTTATTTCCATCATAAGCAAGGACCTTAGGAACATATGGCAGTGGTGGAACAACATTCCTTAACCCACAGCCTCTAACAGCATAATTGTTTCAATTTATATACACTGATGTGGTAGTAAACATTAAAGTGCCAGGATGCTCCAAATGTTGGCTGCTATTTGACTGTAATTTTTACTGAGGTTTTATTTTCTATCCATGCTTTTCAGTAATAACTCTGTTCAGCCTTGAGTTCCAGAAGGCCACAGCTGTTGACCTTTTTTTTTGTTTTCCTAGAAAACTCACACCATGTAAAGTAACAGTAATAGTTATACTAGTGAAAACAATCTCTATGCGATTCTTAAGGAGCAGGAATAGCACTTCAGCCACAAAGCAGCAAAAGGTGACATCAAAAGAGAAGTGCTTGGGTAGACTGAGCAAACACTGTTTTTTATTACTCCTGTGACAAATGTTCTGTGCCAAGGCTGGGATTGATTATAAAATCTCCTACATTGTGGCTCTCAGTGGAACATTTCAGGAATGTGTGGGTAGACTCTCTAGGTGGTCAATTTTGTTTCAAGCTCTTCCAGCCTTACATTATTTTTAATGTGGTTAATGCTTTTTTCTGCCTTATTTGGTAAGAACTGAATGGCATTGTTTTCAGAAGTGACATTAGAATCTCTAACACCAGAATTGTTCTCTGCATAACTGTTGTTTGGTTCTGGTTGTTACCCACTATTAGACTGTGCTGGGTTTTAATATTTTCTTTATTTTGAGGCACGGGTTTTGTTTCGCACAGGTTTTAGTTTTTATTTGGTTTTTTCCTTTACTTGTGTTTGTGGGATATTTGTTGCCTCTTTACAAAACTCAGTAAAGGCTTTCTTCTTGAGAATCAAAGTGATGTTTTGAGGGTTAAGTAGCTTGTTTGCTTCACAGAAATTAATGAGGTAGAAAAACTTGTTTTCCTATCAATGTGGAAAAAAAATCGTTTACAAGAACTGTAAAGATTTCATTATTTTCAAGACTGCTGAGTGTAATGAGGTGCAAAAGGGTAAAAAGTGTTCTAAGGTATGTGTTCTAAGGTATTTTTGTTAGGAAACTTAGTTGTGCAGTACCAGTCAGGTTTTTTTGTGGTGAGGGGATGGTGTTTCTTGCTGATAAATTTCTATGTCCCATGATAAATGTTTATTCTTACATAGGAATCCTAGCCGTGTGATACATCTAAATCACTGATGTGTATTTCCACACAGCTTAAAGACATCTTTAAAAATAGAAATATATTGACTGGGAATTAATGCTGTCTTCTAAGACTTCTTAAAAATTTTAATCTGGTGCTATACTGCCTTAAATTTTTAACATGGCATAGACTTCTGAATTGAGACTGGCAATATGTTGCATAAGCTGCTGTCAGTGTAACACTAGAGTTGTGCAACAGGTAATGAGTGGTTATTTTGGATCCAGAAATTAGTTGGAAATAAATTAAACTGTGTGAAATTAATTATATTAACAAAGAGAGTAATTAATCCATAGTGTGATAGTATGATAGATGTTTGTCATCCATGGATCAACTGGGAAGTATTTAAAATACAGCTGGGTTAGAGCTAGGTGTGATCTGAATGCTTCTTCTAAACATTGATGTTTTTACTCTGGAATTCAATTAATTTAGCTCAGCTCAGTGAAGTTTTGTGGGTATGTTGTTGTATCCTCTTCTCACAATAAGTTATGTGACTTCAGGACTGTAGAATGTGAATGATTGTTCAAGTACAGTCAAGTGAAGCTCATGCATGATGAACTGGAAAAAAATATTTTGGTGTGTTGAAAAGTTCTGGAAACAATTGGAAAAAAATGTTACCCTTCACTGTCTTTCAGATACTAGAGAAAAAGAAAAAGCAGCAAGAAAAAATGCCTTATATGTAATAACATATTGTAATACCATTTTAGGAGTTACTGAGTATTTTCAGTGTTCTGAAATAATTGATGTAATGTCTTTTGACAACGGATGTACTGAAATTGTATAGTCTAAAGGAAATCAGAGTTGTTTTGACATATGTCTACTCTCCAGGGAATCGAGACTGTTGCTTTTTAAAAATATTTCCACACTAGAATATGTAGGCTTGTGGTTTATTCTGATTTAGTTGTTATTTAACTTGTTTTTGACTCTATTTTTTTGTTTTGGCCTTTTTTTTTGTTGTTGTTGTTGTTTCCAAAATCCAGGTGTTGGTATCTACTTTGTTGTAGACAAGTTAATTAGATTTTTTTTTTTTAAATTTCTTTAATACTTGTGTTGGGAATGATAAATATTAATCTTCTTGTAATGCTTTACAAGATATTAGGCACAATTTTTTCCCCTACACAAATTCATCTTTTTTACTTTTAGACAGTAAGAGAAACCACATACTTGTTTTGTCTCTTACGAGACTGTTGTTTGCAGGAACTCAGTGCTTCCATGTTTGAACACACTGGTTGGGTGAGCTCTTTGAACACATAAACAGTAGAATTTAAATCTGTTTATAGCAATGCCTGTGGGGACTGTGTTTAGTGCTTTCATGGATGTCTCCATTGCAGCATCACTAATCCTTAGCCTGTGTGTTTAAGCTATTTGTTTAGTGTATTTCTGGTGTAATGTACTTCGGTTTGCATTTTGGCCAAATACTTTGAACAAACCAATTGACAACTGGTGTAAATGTACACACTAGTTAAAAATAAATTGCTATTTCAGTATCAACCCATGGGGAAAGAAGAGCTGTAATTTGAGAATAGTTTTTCCTTTTGTAGAGACACTTCATTTTGCCAGCATTGTCCTGTGTATTTGTGATGTCTGTCCTGTACTTTGAGGTTTGTTTCCTTGTGGTGCAAATCTGACGCCTTTGGAAGGAGCTCCAGGAGTGTTTATTTCATATAGTGAAGTATTGCAGATTTACCTTCTGTTTAATAGTCTGCATCCTTTTTAGTTGATCTGACAGGGAGGAGTGTATCACCTCATTCTTAAAGTGCCAACACACTAGAAAATGTAAAGAAGTGTGCAATTCTTCTTTAAAAATGCTGCTTTTCAAGTTTGCCTTCAAGGAAAACAAAACAGAAGGATTGAACAGAAAAGGAAGGGGAATGGGAAAATTTCCATCCTTCTAGTAGCTTCACAATAAATTTTTGGGGTTTTGTAACTCAATTAAATGCTAATTTGGTGTTTTCTGGTAAATTGGATGCCATCTCATTGCTATGGTGTAGTAGCTTGCATGAGGAATTAAAGTTATCTCTCATGTGTAAACAAATAAACACATTTTTGTCCCTTTTTCCTTCTCTGCCCTATGACCTGAACCCACATCTTCATTTCTGTTGTCTCATTGCAGTATGGTTAACTTGTGGCAAAAAGTGGATGTTAACAAGTTGGCAAACATTGTGAGTTGAGGCAGGCTGAGCCTGAACCTTGCAGATGCACATATGGTAGTGGCTGCTGAGTTTGTGTAGCCTCAGTTCTTGTTTGACAGCTTGTACATCATATAATTGGCTCCACTCCCTTGTAGCTTCAGTTTGAAGTCTACTTGCTTTTAAATATTTGTTAAAACTTTGGAAAAAATTCTACATAGTCTTGAGAGCTTTTGAAGATACTTTTAGGTGTCTTTTAATTATATATACAAGAAAAAGTGCAAAGGCTTTGCTGGCCTCAGTCTGCTTCCTAGTGACTGCTCACTGATTCAGGAAGCTGCTTCAACCTCTTCAGAGCTGCTTGCATCCTCCTGATTTTTCTGTGCTCTGTCCAAGTTGTCTGTTTCTTTGTATGTTTTCAGTCATTAATTGCTTTTGAATCCTTTTTTTCCCACAATGCATTTATAGGCAGAGTTTGTATAGAAATCTGGCCATCTGCAGGATGTCATATCTCTTTATTCATGCTCTTCAATCTAGTGCATGAAAAGCTTTTCTTGAGCATCTGGGGGTAGAGTCTGAGATATCAGAACTTCAGACTATTCTTTGAGGCAGGTGTCAAGGGGAATGTCTTCCCAAAATAAAGTTTTCAAGATTTTAAGTGGAAAGTGGGAGCTTTTGTTTGAGAGAACAGACTCTGCAAACCCAAATGCTGTTTTAAATCACATGTGCTTCTAAGGGGAATGTTTTGTGACTGGGTGAAGCCCTGAAAACTCCTAAATATAAGAATAATTCATAGTGGATTGATTGTCTAAAACTTTTGAAATCTCTTCATGTTTTTCAATACCTGGGACTCTATTCGCATATCGTGTCAGTGAGCAATTCCATTTTTACTTTCCAGTGAGGAAATGTGATTCAAGGATTGGTTTTGCTGATCTGTTTAAATTTGAGCTTGGTTTCATGTTGATGTTACAGAAATCCAGAAAATCTTAAACTCAAAGATATTAATTACTCAGAAAATGCTGTAATTTAAAAGATTTTATTGATTTAGTCTTAAAAAAGCTGCAAAGCAATAGTTTAAATGACAGGTAAACCAACTCTGTTAAATGATATCATGAAACTTTTTTGATGTTTCAAGGAATGAATATGTGACAAATACACTTATAATGACAGAAGTGCCAGACATTACACAAGCTTGGAATATAGTTGATTTTAGCTGAGCATTAATACAGTTCTAGTGCTGTGCTTGCTGCAGCCTGTCTTTCAGGGCCTTTGTAGCTGGATTTCTGTCTGACAAGTTTTTGTCCATCCTGGTGGTGTGGGTGACTCTTGGGGAGCATGAGGATGGTGAGGCATGATGACAGGTGCCTATTTAGGGATCTGTGTGCAGGATCCTTATCCACTGTTACCAGAAGCATCACTAGGTGAACATGTGTGTGTTGTAAGTCGCTGTGTCATGGTTTAACCCCAGGCAGCTGCTTGTTCACTCTCCCTTCAGTGGGACTGGGGAGAGAATCAGAAGGGTAAAAGCTGGAAAACTTGTGGGTTGAGATAAGCACAGTTCAGTAGGGAAAGCAGAAGCTGCACACAGGCAAAGCTTCTGCTGAATGAATTCATTCATTGCTTCCCATGGGCAGGCAGGTGTTCAGCCATCTTCAGGAGAGCAGGGCTCCATCATGCATAATGGTGACTTGGGAATATAAATATCATCAGTTCAAACATCCCCTTCAACCTGCTTCTACCCCCTACTTTATATCCTGAGCATGATGCCATGTGGTACAGAGTATTCCTTTGGTCAGTTGGGGTCACCTGTCCTGGCTGTGTCTCCTCCCAGCATCCCATACACCCCTGACAGCATGGCAATACATAAATTAGAAAAGACCTTGGGTGTGTATAAGCCCTGCTCAGCAATAACAAAAAGATCTCTGTGTTACTAACCCTGTGTTCAACACAAATCCAAAACACAGCCCCATACCAGCCACTGTGAGGAAAACTAACTCTACCCCAGCCCAAAGCATCACACTCACATAAAACTTAAATTCACTTTATTAATATCCCTTGCACATTGCAGTAAGAGCCTTAATTTTTATTTTTTTTTAAAAATATTAACTCTACTCTGGCCAAAGCCAGCATGTTACAGTAAGCAGTTTTAAAAAGCTGTGGCTCTTATGGAGTGATATTGCAAAGCATTTTGAAATGCAGTCCTTGAGTCAGTATTAGCAGAATGGACTGTTCTTTTCCCCTTTCTCTCATGCCACAGACTCAGTGTTTCTGTGTTAGCAATGGAGAGCTTGTTTGGTGTGAGCACAGGATCCCTCCTCTGTCAGGTTAGCATTTTTGCAGAGTTTCTGCCAATCTTGATGCAGGCTGTCCTAGGACACGTGGTACCTGAGGTGGTGTGAAGCACAGTAGTACACAGAATTCTTCTGACAGGTGTTCATCAGGC
The DNA here is from genome assembly GCF_963662255.1 of Cinclus cinclus. Lineage (NCBI taxonomy): Eukaryota > Metazoa > Chordata > Aves > Passeriformes > Cinclidae > Cinclus > Cinclus cinclus. The sequence continues at coordinate 63,714,113 of NC_085049.1, forward strand.
AAGAGAGTTTGCCCAAGGTGAGAGAGCTTTGTGTGATGTGGCCAGGGCATTTCAGAGGCTGGTTTAAAACACCAGGTTTAAAACTGAGCAAGACCTGATCCTGTATCAATCAGACCACAGAATGATTAGTAGTGCTATGGGCCACCTTTTTTCCAAACAAAAATTATTAGCTATTTATCTTTTTTTTTTAATAGAAGTAGTGCAAAATGTACACTTTGAAGGAGACCAGATTTACAAAGGAGAGTGGAGAGAGGAAGAGCATTGTACACATGTGTATAACTTCCAAACTTTAAAGGGGATCATTTTTCCCACAGGAGGCTGTTCTTTGCCTCTAAGCACAGTTTTTTCTTCCTATTTTTAAACAGTCTTATGGTTCCATCATATTTTATATTCAAGCCAGTTTCCTGGCAGCCCTTAGTCCTACAATGCATGGCTTTAGTTTAGTTTGGTTTTTACCTCTAGAAAAAGAACTTTAAACTGACACTTTTTTTAAAGTGACACTTTTTTACCAAAGTTATAGCCAAAGTTGTGATTTTTTTTCCCTTTTTTTTAAAAATACATGTTAAGCAGTCATTCAAAAAGATTACCAACCTTCTGTAGAGCTCTTTGGATTTAGAATATACCTGTTAGTCTATTTCTCAACACTTTTATAATGGTTTTGTTTTTCTGTATAAATGAAGTGTGTTGGATTTGTTACTAAGGGCTGAAGATGCAATTTTTAGGTTTTCTAATAGAACTAGGAAGGAGGACTTCATATTTTTAGGTCAGATCTTTGCAAAAGCTGATTAGCAGAAGTCTCCTTAATTCTACCTCATTGAAAAAATACAAAATCTTGCAAGAAATGTCATTACCTCACTTTTGTCATAACTACACACAGTATGAAGTACATGTAAACTGACAGATAATTAAAATGTAATTTATATTTGAAAGTTGCTTCAGGCACTGAAATGGGAAAGGGATTAAATCAATTCAATTGGTCCCTGGTGCCATGTTTCAGTAAATTGTTAGGGAAAATGCTTTGCTTGATCATTAATGTTGCTTGCACAAAGAAAGATTGACATTTAGTTCATAGGTAAAGGCTAATAACTGGAATCACTTGGTAATTACCCTATTACTGATTGGTATTAATCGTTGTGTTGTGCAGTCAGTAAATATTTATGTGCTTGTTTTAGGTGTACTTACTTTGTTAATCTGGATCCCAAGTGGCAGCCTCATGTATGCTTTGAAAATAGCATTGGAATTGTGCAGCATAGTCTTCTGGTAACTGAAAACAAAACAAATCTCCATACCCTAACAAAGAAAAAGCACAGGCAGCAAAACCAAACCTCGTGGTTTTGTTGTTTGTAGTGCCTGCCTTAACCTGGCAGCCTGGTGAAGGCTGTACAAACAAGTGACAGCATACTCTGCCCAAATACTGTGTGTACAAAGGAACAGGAAATTTGAACACAGGTATGCTTTCAGTGGCTTGGAGGCAGAACTGTTACTTATCAGTTATGCTTGTGAAACTAATTAAAATCATATCCTGTAGTCTCATTCAAAGTCACACTGGATTAAAATTATTTTTTCCCTTATCAGAATAAATACTTAGTGTCTCTTCAGACTCCTGTGAATCAGGAGATAGACTTGGCAGATATCATGTGATGTTTCTTAATAACAATATGTCTTTTTTCCTCTCAAGGCATCGCTGGCTGCACTCAATGACGGATGACCCTCCAACTACTCATCCACCAGTTGCTCGTAAATTTATCTGGGAGAACCATAAATTCAATGTGAGTGGCACTCCTGAGCAGTATGTGCCTTACTCCACTACTCGCAAGAAGATACACGAGTGGATCCCTCCTAAAACAGCCAGCAAATAACAACAGCAACAACATGATTTGTCTCAGCTTGGGCTTTCAGTGTAAATTGCATATTCACTGGTTTCGGTCAGAATAAAAACCTCCCATAGCAATGGTAGTTTAGTTTATTGAATTGGGAGCAGGAAAGTGAGAATATTTTGGGAATAGGACAAAATACATTACAGTGTTATCAAGATACTGTGCTTTTTCTCATATTGTCAGTGTTCTGTCTTCACATAAGCAGCTCTCAAACTCTTTTTAACATGATAACCATTCCTGTGATAATTACTCCTCATATTTGTATCATTCAGCAGAATACAAATTCACATTTGAAATGCAGATTTCTCATCTTTAACAATATCCTTTTACTGTTTCTGCATGGCAGATAATGCACTTTTCATGTACTATTTTGAGAGCCATCTCGTTAAATTTTTATATGACAAGTTAGAATAGTATGACCAGTCAGGATTATAGTTTTCATTCACAGTGTTCATAAGTATATGCATGAGTATGCAAAAAGCATTGCTGCATTCCAGTATGGGATGAAACATAATATAAAACTTAAGAGGCTACATTTATCAAATGACATCTCACCCATAAGGGAACTTAGCCATAAGAAAAGGGCCCTCAGTCACAAATGTCTCTTTTGCTGTGCAGGTTCATTACAAGATGTTCTCATAAAGGTTTGAGATGGACTGTTTGCTCTCTTGTGGTGAAATTTTTTAAAGGTCTTTGGAAGTTCAATATTGCCCACCTTTTTAGGAGATAGAGAAGTAAAATGTACCAGAACCCAGTCTCAAAAACGTGAAGCTGGCAAGTTGACATTTGAAATAGAGTTGGTTGGGGCTGTGGCTTTTTTCTGTATCTTGCTAATGGTTGACTTTTATTCCAGTCTGCTTATGTGTTTTAGCAAACCTTACCCTCACCACAAGCCTTCCTGTACCTGATGCTCTACTTTCTGGATAACTAGTGGGGGGTGTGCCCAGCCAGCCTCTCATTCACCCCAGCATCTGGTTGGTAGGAGAAGAAAAGAGAAAGTTAATTGGTTGAGAAAGATGGGTAGAGTGCTTGCCAGGTACCATCAAGAGCAAAAGAGAATTTAATTTATTGCCAATTAAAATTGCATAGTGAGAAACAAAGTCAAAAACTGTAAAACACCACCCTCCCTTCCTACTACTTCACACCTTCATTCCTTAGTCCTTTGCTTCCTCCTCAGGGAATGGTGGTGAGTCTGTTACAGCTGTTGTGGGCTCTGCTGTTCCTGCCCCCTGCTTCAGCCTGGGTCCTCTTCATGACCTGCAGTCCTTTCAGATAAACTCAGTATGGGTTTTCAGTAGGCTGAGGTTCCTGTTGGGAAATGCCTGCCGGGTGGTGTGGATTCGTCCTGGGGCTGCCAGGAATCTCAGCTCTGGCACCTGCAGCACCTCCTCACCTCTTCCTGCTTTCAGCTTGGTGTTCAGGTAACTGCTGCCCACTTCTTCCCCCTTCATCCTCTGCCTGTGCAGTATTTTTTGCCCCACCTCAAATCCTCTTTCCCAGAGATGCACCCGTTTGGCAGCCAAACTGGACCCACAGGGCAGCCCTGGCTTCTCCCCACAGAGGCTGCCAGCACTTTGACAATTACACTCAGTGTAATGACTTACAAAAATGGTTGTTAAAGATGACTGAGAAGGGGGTTGCATGTATTACATGCTTGCAATTGTCTGTTAAGAAGAAAAAACCTTTGATCCCCAATAACCCCCCACAGTGGCTGTGCCACTGACTACATTGGTTGATTTTCCTTTGCATGCCCACCTGAGTTACTTAACCCTCAGTTGCTTCCTTCCATATTAAATCAAATTCTGGATTAATTCATTATTTAAAGATGGGGGGTTTAGCTTTAATTTCTTTAAATTAGTTCTAGTATTTAAATTAGTAGGAAATAGCACCAACAACTCCTAACTTACCTAATTAGAAAAGCCAGCAAAAGTGCTGGGCACAGCCGAAAAGCAATTTGAGCCATACTGAGCAGCATAAGTGGAAAGGACTTATTTAACATTTTTATCTTGATAAATTATTTGGCCTTAAGAAAAAGTTTACCCTAGCACAAATGGAGAGCTTCATCACTAACACTCATCTATATAAACCCTGTGGGTTCAAACACAGGTAGAGCAATTAACTTTAATTTTTTTTGCCTCTATTTCTCTTTAATACATTTTCTACCAATTTCATTCCTGTTCCTTTTTTGTCCTGTGGATTTTTGGACTGCATCCTCAACACACATCGGGAGGTGCATTTGGGAATGAGATTGTGTACTTAGGGGATAGGCAGTAACTCCTCCTATACATTCCATGTCAAAAGAAGAGATCTCAGCCTGTTTGTCCTTCTGCTGTCATCTGGAACAGAAATGTTGAGGTAACAAAGTTTTGAACAACTTTGTGTGCAGCAATGCTACACAGAAAGAGAGAAAAGCAAGCATGTCCCCCTGGCCTGCTGGGCTGAAGCAAGTCTAGGACTCAGTAGCTTGGTTTAGAAAATATCATCAGTCCCATTTCTGAAGAGGACAGAAACCTGCTCATCCTGCTTTAAGCAGCAGGAACCACAAATGCTGGATTTTGAATGCAAAATTTCAGTGACATCTCTTGTAATATTGCTCCTCCAAGGTAAAGGCACATATAGGAAATAAAGCATATGCAGAGGAATCAGTGGTCTTCCACTGGGCTTTCTGCAAATGCTTCTGCAATTCAGTCTTTTCATCAGCAACCTCATTCAGTCATGGAAGTTCACCTTTGCTCATGACATCTGCCTCAGTATTAAGGCTCAGTGGCTTTGTGGTGTAAATGCCATTTTAAATGCCAAGCCGGCCAAGTGTCACAGCAGTGTCTTCCACCAAGTGTAACCAAAGCACTGACAGAAATATTCCCCTTGCACTAAATGTGAGTTTCAAAAGAAACATATGATACGGGAACAGGCTCATTAAGAAGACAGGTACCTCTTCCAGGAGCAGCAGAGTGCTGAAACCCACTTTTATTTTGAAATTGTGTCTGTATCAGTAGCTTTCCACTGAGCAGCCCTTTGCTGTAGCTGCCTGCAGGCTTTTCCTGTGCTCCCAGCACACTCAGCTCAGCCCCGTGCATTGGCACGGTGCCCTTCCCTCTATGGGGCACTGCATCCTGCCTCACGGCTGCCCACAGCTGCTGCCCTTTCAGCCCTCTCAGCTGAAACTACCCAGGACATGCTGGAGCAGAGAACAGTGGGGAAAGGAGCTTCAGGAGACCATTTCATAGCCATTCCATCTACAGCAAGAGGAGAAACCTTTGACAGGCAGGGACATCCTAGGGCATTTAAGGATGCTGAAAGGAGAGGGCAGGAGGACTTGTCACTTCTGCCCAATTTGTGTGACTCCTGCACACTGTGCCCACCTGGCTCTTTGAGGGCGCACTGAGAACATTCAGCTATTCACCAACTCGTATTTCTATGTCATCTAACTTCAGTTTTTGGGATTTTTCCTGCTGAAGTTGGTGTTGGGAAGCAGTCTTGATTGGGAATTACAGGGGAAATTATTTTGGATAGAGCTGGAAGTCATCAGCCTTGAAAACTGAAGTACATGTTTTCCACAGCTGTGATGCATTCAGACTGAAACCTTTGATTTACTAATTCTTTCGGGCCTATTATTCTGATGGCAGCTGAGGGTTTGGGGAAAGAGGGAACAGATCCTTGCTTTGCTTAGAGGTTAAAAAACTTGCAAATCTAAAAGCTCTGTTTTCATGTGGTGCTTACAAGGAGTGTACAAAAGTGGGTATTTCAAGGTTTGGTTGAAAGTGGCAGCCTTTAAACGGCACTCCAGGTTCCTCACACAAATCCCACAGTAAATGCTGGATTGCACCAAGGGGAAGCCTGTCTCAGTGGAAGATATCAGAGCAGCCCATGTCGGTGGGGAAGGGCCCAGCAGGTATTTTGTCCTGGAGACATGCTGGGCTTTGAACACCACCCTCTGGTTGCCAAGAAGAGCAAGGCTCTCATGCCAGAGCTGATGGTGACTTGCCTCCAGCATGGAGCCAGGAAAGGGAGTGCTTTGCCATGTGCACCATACCCAGCTGCCAGCAGGACCATGCTCAATCTGCAGAAGAAATCAGAGCTTCCAGAGATTTCCTTTTGCTGAAGGGCCAAAACCAGGTCTATTTCCTTATGTTTTTGAGTCACTTGAACCCATGCAATGTCACTTCCCATGCTGATTAATTTCCCAGGTGGTCCTAGCTTTGTTCACAGGCAACAAACATAAAAGGCAGAATTGAACCAGGATCCTGAGGAAAAAAAGATCATTTTTCCCAAAATATATGTATGTAATAATAATAATAATAATAATAATAATAATAATAATAATAATAATAATCTATGAGAGGGTTTGTTTTTTTTGAAAAAGCACTTTAAGACTTAGATCTATACATCTCTCTGCATTTTATTTAGAGGCTTTAATTAATGATTTCTTTGGTTTTAAACCTTATCAAAGTAAAAAAAAAAAATAGGACACGATTACGTGTACTCCAAGCAAGATGTGTATACACAAATGTGCATAGGTACATAGGTAGGAAAAAAATACCACGTTTAGCATCAAGATTATATTTAGGTGAAAATTTGCATTTAATTTAATTTTAGGTTAGAAACAAAGTTTCCAACAAACAATGCTAAACTTTCTTTAAATTATAAAGATGTGTAATGCAAGTTTAAAACTCATATTCAAAGCAAAATTTCTTGCTTGTTAATTAAAATCATTAATTCTTCATTTAAATTGGTTTATCCTGCACTACAAACCTGAAAGGGCAGAAGAGATTAAGCAAGAATTTTTGCTTGTGTGCATGAGTGAAAATAAAAGTTACTGCCTAATTTTTGCCTGGGAATTTAGAGCAGGAGCAATGATCACTGGACAGCTTCACAAATTGCTTCTAAAATCAAAATTGTTGTGGAATTTGTTCCCATTAAAAAGCACATGCAGAAAACTGAAATTTTAGGGGCCTAGCTTTTTCTTTATGTAAATTACCCCAAAGCTACATTATTATTTTAATGTAATTTAATCTCTGTAACAACATTAGAGTTACAAAATCTATTTAAATGATCTGTAGAATTGTTAGCATCACTTAAACAAATCACAGCTCAAAAGAATTTTGTTTTACATTGGCTTATACTGCTAGAATTCATATCTATTTCATTCTCTTTGTCTATGATGTAATTCCTTTCCCATTCCTCTAATGGACTACTCAATTTTTCCATGTTATATTTAAATATTAGTTTTAGGGCAATTGGTTGGAGGACTGTTTTATATCCTTCATAGCCCAAAGGATTTTTCGTTAATGGAATAACAAACTATCAAAACACAGCCTGAATGTAACAGATGAATTCTCACATGGTTGCACATTCAGGCACAGACCTATTAATAGTTTGTTTTTTGATGGTAACCATCCATAAAAACCCAGTGAGGCAAAACCAAATTCAGCAATATGTGTGTGGCACTTTCCTTGTGTCTGGCAGTGGCCAGAGAAATCAAGGAAACCATAGCATGTTTTGTTTTCATTTGAGACAGCTGTGTTTAAAAAAAAAAAAAAAAAGGATTTATTTACCTTGGATGTTGGGGATTCACAGATCTGCTTTACTTTCTAAAGAAAAAATGCATGAGCCTCAGATACGTTTCACTAGCCTGCAACACAGCAGCAAGATCACTGTTGGCACAAGAAGGACATTTTTGTTATTTGGCATATCTTGACCTTGAACATCTTCAGTCTGACCTTCACATCCCTCTGGGACCCAGCCTAGAAGTGGCTTTGTCCACTCAGCACAAAGCCACCCTGAGAAAGAGACATCTCTGATATCTCAAACTGATTCAAACTGATTGTCACCATGAGTCTAAATCAGGTGCCAGCTCTTGGATGTCTCTTGGCCTTCTGGGTATAGTAAAGCTTAATTTCTGGATATCTGTTCCCCAGAGAGCCCATTAATAATGTGAATCTAAAGCAGAAGAGCTAGTCTGGAAATAGAAACAGGCCAACAAGGAATTTGCACTATCCTTCTTCTGCTTCATGGATAGGACAAGATGCTGGTGGTAGCAAGGGCTCTGCCCAGCACGTGGAAGTCATGGTGGCTATCTACCACCAAAATCTACCTGGCTTTTCCTTGACTCCTGCTATTTAGTTTGCATTCCCCTCTAGCAGAATCTGGTTTAATTTTTATAAATAAGATTTTTCAGTTTGGGTCTCTATCCTGGAGTGTTGTTGCTGTAAATACTGGCAACAAAAATTAATTTGTGTTTTATCAACTTGAAATTCTTTCCAATAGACTTCAAATTACAGACTTCAAATAATTTCTGATTGATTTTTTTCTTCAAAAAAATTTCTTACACATCTGTTAGTCTTTGAATTTTTAAAGCTTGAATTAGCCATTGAAGTTTAGGACTTGAAAAGCAGCACAAGAAGCTGGTATTTCCAGGATCGCTTCAAACTGCAGCAAATAGCAACAAGTCTTTCGACACATTTTAAAGTTACAGAACTTGAAAGGGTAAAATTGAATTCAGCACCCAACTACCACTTGCTGTAACAAACATCAGAGCTGAATGAAGAATTTAATTGATCATGGATATTTTTGTTTGCATTCATCAAAGTGGGTTGCAAAATTTGCAGTCAGCCATAGGCAGGTGCATGCATGGGTGCTCTGGGCTGGGGACCCAGCACTGACTGCAAGCAGTGGTGTGCCTGCCTCAGGAAGGGGCTGCTCAGGAGGCAGCAGCACTGGCCCCTGCTCAGCACCAAGGCTGTCTGCTCTGTTATTTGGCAGTGGTTGTTTATATCTTTAACAATGAAATGAAACAGAATCCCAAATCTAACATCCAGCTTTGCCCAGTGACTGGGGAGTTGTATTACCCACTGGAGCTGGATCTGCTGTCCCTGCTGTGTCTCACAAAAATCCACAGCAACCACTTCCCCACAAAGCACAGAGTTGGGAAGTGGATGCCTGGCTCTGTTTACCCTTCAACCCCAAGATGTCTGTCCTCCTGGCAAGGTGCCAGCCCTTCACTTGGATCCAAACAATCGTTGGAACATTTATCAACCCTGTGCTAATAACAGCCTTCCTCCCCAGAGCTGGAAGGCTTCTCCAAAGCACAGTCCTCTCTGCTGCTTGCCACTCACCACTGCAGCTTACAAAGGAAAGGACAGCAAGTTCCTGCTGTGTAACTCACCCCCATAACAGCCACCTTATTGCTACAGGGGCTGGCAGTAGCCCTGCCACCTACTCACCTGTGCTATGACTGCAGGCTTGCTTCTGGCAGCTGAAGAAAAGCACAAACTGGTTTTCAAAAAGCAAACCTCAAAAACACTGGATGTGTCCACCATGGTGAAGCACTGACTGGATGCTTCAAACCCAGCTTGTGAGGGCAGTGGTGTATCTGCAAAAGAAAAGCACTGAGCAGCAACTAATCTGTGTTGTAGGACTTGTCTGACTACACTTAGTAAACTTCATACTTTTAAAGCCCAAGTGGGTTCTTATCTGTACTTGTAGCTTCTATTAATCAGGATTGTAATTGTTGTTGGTACTCAGCAGCAGGGAAATCCAAGCCATGATTGACCATCCATTTGTCTAACTCCACACTGGGCAAAATGAACACACTCATGTCACAGCCCGTGATTCCACAGTATAATTTATAATTTTCTTCATGCTCTGCAAGTAACAGAGGAATACAGAAAAATATTAAGGAAACAACACACTTCCATCACCCATTGTAAGCTGCCTAGAATCAAGTGTTTAAAAGCTGCTGTTGGCTAGCACTTTTGTGTTACAACTTGTGCAGGGCTTTCAGAGAAGTCATCAACAGGCATTTAGATAATTTCTGAGCTTGTCTGTGCTAACAAGAATTCGTGAGTGAATTTGTAGGGCTGTCTTGTCCTTCTTTCTGTCCTCCCCTTTCTGTCCATCCCCTCTGCCTCAGTTAAAATAACATTTAAATAAGAATTCTCAATTAAAATAAACTCTTCTAAGAAAGACGGCAATCTCCTAAATAGGGTTAATAAACATGCTCATTTATATAGGCATGTTATACAGGAATATTTGTGCTTATCAGATGAGTTTGCTTAAGCCTGTAATAGTCTTTTGGTAGCTATTTAGCTTTTATATATCTTAAGTCTACAGGGGACCCATTCTCACCTCTAGCATTGCCTGAAATTCCTACTTGTCTTATTTTAATCCCCAAAAGCCAAGCCACAGTAGGTCCAGAAAGCCCAAGCCCATGGGTTGCATAAATGTTTTGTCTTTGCATTTTAGTGAAGCCTCTAAGAGCAGTGAAAAGCTTTTCACTCGCTGTGCTGGATTGTTCACGTTATGCTGGGAAGCCCCATGGTGTTGAGAGCACTGTAGAAATAGCTGGTGAGATCCAAGAGCAAACTTTTCCATGCAGCTTGGTTTCTTCACAGCAGGACATACTGCTTTTACAGCAATGACTGTAGCAAGCAGTGGTGTAAACAGATTTTATAGTTGAGGGCAAAGTGGGGGAAACTCTCTGCAGGTAATAGTTTTGCTTCTCTCGAGCAGCCGATGGGCTTGTGTTATTACTGAGGTGCATCTGCACATCCTTCCTGCTTCCCTTCAATTTCTTGCACACTATCAGCCCCCTTCCATCCCGTGTTGTCCCATTCCAGGGGCTGCCACCACAGCTCTGCGTGCTGCCTCCTGTCCACCTCCCCTCAGCCACAGACAAGTGGTTTTGTACTACCCCTGACTTCATGCATCAGGATCTGCTGTCCTTTCTTACACTAGAAGCCTTCTGCCTCTCCCTTTTCATCTAATCCTGCAACGCTGCTCCTTCTGGATATTAATGATGCTATGCCCATTGACAGTAGAGATGAATGCTTAATGCAAATGCATCATTACAGTGGCCAATATAATTAAAGATGGTCTTTCATTTGTTTCCCCCAGACATCCTAACGGGAAGGTTCCATGATTACTTACCAGTATGAAGGAGTAAGAGATGCAAGATTTCCATTTTGTCCTCCTAGTACATAATTCCTGGCCATTTCCCTCAGCTATCTGTGACTCTTTTGTTAGCAAAGGAGTCTGGAAATGTCTTCCATTGTTCCCCTAGTCTGACATGTCTTCTTGTTCCTCTGTCCAGGAGTTAAGCAAAATAGACCTAAGAGCTTGATTTGCGTTTTTTTTTTTAAAAGTTGTTGTTTGACAATTTAATCCCTCCTCTTAGAAATCACTAACTTGCATTTATTTTATTCAAAGTGGAGTGAAATGTCTCATTTGGCTCAAGCCTGTCTTTTACAAAGCACCCTGTCTTGCTCTGTGGAACAGTCTCTCCTTGTTCATGTATTTACTAAGCAGGCATCTTTACAAAGCTGGGCCTAATTTCTAATTGAATTTGGCTGGCTCCAGCTTTCAGCCACTGGATGCTGTTGTTGTCTTTGCAAGCTGTGAGAAGTGATGACTGTCCAGTATTTTCTGCCTAGAAAAGCACTTACACACTGTAAGCAAGTCACTTCTCACTTTTCTTGTTGACTAGCTAAACAGATGGAGCCCTGCATCTCTCCATGAAAAACACTTTGCCCTTGTTTTTTTTTTTTGTGATTCTCTGCTCTCTATTTTTTATCAGTCTTTTCAGAATGAGGAATACCTATCATAGCAATCCTATCTAGAAAGTATAAAACTCATCCTTCTCCTCCTGTTTGCTTTATTCCCCTCAAGCCTCCAGCAAGTAGTCAAGGACATACTAGACGGGGTTTTTTTGTTTGCTGCAGGATTGCGCAGGGAACTCAGATTGCTCTGAAGGCAGTGGTTGAACAGGTCCATCCAAGAAGCTTGGCTGTGGTCTGGCACCTGGCAGCACCCTGGGCTCCTCTAGTTCCAGAGCTGAGTACTGCTCACCATGTGCTCCAGACTTACCTTGTACCCTGGCATTTCCATTGCACCTATATCCTGCTGGCTGCAGCACCAGCTCCACTCTCAGACACCTCCTCTAGCTAAGAGTTCCTGAATTATATGTCAGCAAACACTGAGAGGGAGGACAACATGGAGCATATACTTGAAATATAGAGGGAAGAGCTAAATAAAACTCTACTTACGGGAACAGTTGTTTTTAAACCACTTAGCAAGGGCTTTTTTGACATGATATATTGCTAATTTTTCATTAGGTTTTGCACAGTACAAAATTAACCCCCTTGCAATCTCTTGTAACCCCACTGGGTGTGTTACATCTCCACAGACACCTGTACAAACCTGTAATCTGAAATAATGAAATAAGATTTCTTTGGCAAGTCTCAGAAAAATCACCACCATTGACATTCTGTACCTATTGCTCATTCTTGGAGTGCTGTCACTCTGTGTTGTCTCTACCTGTGTTTTTTCTACACTCCCTGTCACTGCTAGTGGATATTTATCTTAGGCAAGTCACTTCAACACTTTATATACTAGCACAGCAGAAGTATTCTTTCAGACTCCTGGAATTCCTCCAGTGCCTTCAAAATCAAGGTCAGTGAAAAAGAATCCTCAGCCAACTATTCTATTACTCCTGAGGTTCCTGGGCATCTAAACATGCCAGATTATCTTACATGTTCATCCTACACATCTTCCTCAGTTCCTGACAACCAAAGAACAAATTCTTTCTAATTTATATTAATTATAGGACTCTGATTTTTTTCCAAATAAAGAATAAAAATATTAAGCTGTTTTGTATTATTAGCCCTTTCACCAATCAGTTCTGAACCAGCCACTCTCCCAAGATGTTTGGCTCTCTGTGTACTTCTGTACTGACCTTAGCCTCACAGCTGGCATTCAGACCTCCTGAGTAGGAGCTGCCTGACCTTTAGAGGCAGTGGTGAGAAGGATAAGTGCTTGTACACCTCATTTTTCCACTCAGGGGATCCTGTGAACTGGGGAATCTATTCTCTTAGAGTTGCAATAAGGCTGGTAACTTCTATGGGGAAGAACAGGCAACGGAGCAGCAATTGTTCCTCACCCGCTCTAAGGACTGTTAATCATTTCAGCTCATAACCTGCTTACAAGCTAATACAGGCTTTAAAATGATTCATGACTCATATGCAAGTACTTTTTATTGGGGTAGATATAGTCAGGGGACTGATAAGGAAAGATGGAAACTCCCACTCTTCCCTTAGTCTCTTGCTGTTCTCTGTTTTCTCCATTTCTACAGAGCAACGCTGGGACTGCATTCCCTGATCATCAATGACACTATATGTCACACTGATCACCATCAGCTTAAAATCATACAGAAAAATGGGAAATCAAAATTAAAATAAAATCAAAACCAGGTATCTCATTAGATTCTGCTTTCTGTGACTTTTTCTGTGATGTTAGGTGTCCCAGCTTGGGGGTCAGTTGGCATGGGGTGTGAGGCAGCAGTGTGGCAGGCAGCAAGCACTGGAAGCAGGGGGAAATTCAGGGTGTGCATAGGAAACAGGGCATATGATCAGTTCATGGGAGAAAAAAGCTGGAGTTATTTTGGTGGGTCCATATGGCCATGTGGGTTTCCCTAGTTCCAGTTCTTGTGCAACAGTATTTACCTACATTTAACAGCTGACCTTTTGAAAATAATAAACCAAACCATGAGGCAAAAGGTTGCCTCATCATTATGAGTTCTTAATGCTGCCCAAGATCACACCTATTTTTTAAACAGAAAGTAATGGCCTTCTAGGGCTTGACTAGGGCTTGCCACTGCAATAGGCACATGGTCTTTCTCTGCCCTTCTCCTGCCAGATTACAAGAGCTGAATCAGTTTAATATATGCTGCCACAGACTATTTATAGTTTGCATTTGTTCAAAACAAGAAGTTATAGTTGTGTAGAGTAACTGCTAAAAACAAAAATAAAAAATTCCTATATTAAGACACATTATATATTGAACTGAAGCTTCCACCATTCAATTTACAATTCAGCAACCAAAATATGTAACAACAATCTCTGTGATGGGAATTGATTTCCATGTGATGGGTTTTATGGAGCAGTAAACATTATACTACTTGGGTAATTCAACGCAGCCATCCATGGCATTCCCTTTTGCTCTGCACAGCCCATATATGGCTCATAGCCTACCAAGCTAACTGATAAGAAAATGCCACTAAATAAAAGTCATCTTTTGTGGGTTCTAGTGCTTGCAGTCTTCAGTCTGGTCACTGTTTACATTCTTGAGCTTTAAACGAAGATTATCTTGACAAAAGCCTTTTTAAGTCTGAGGGTTTCCACTTTGGTGTTGAAATACCAGATGTCACCTTCAGACTTCATATATTCTTTCATTCTAATCGACAGCAGACTAACTTTGATCTAACACTGGGCACAGAAGTTACATTTTCTCTGTGCTGTGTGCTAAAGATAATTTTGAAAAACTGTCAGTAAATGCCTGACAGCTTTATTTCTACTTGGTAATTAAAGAGCCTGTATTGTTTTCCAAACGGCTCTGGAAAAAGTTACACCTTTTTTGCCAAATTTATGCCTTATTACTCCTGGTGTTTAAAATAGTTTTTATCCTAGGCAGTAGGTAACATAGCTGTAATGAACAGCATGTTTACAGAGCACATTTCCTACTCAGTCTAGTCATTTGCAGGATTCAGGCCACAGATGTCACAGGTTGTCTAGGAAGCACTAGATGCGAGGAGATGACTGGATGTGAAAGGGGACTTGGAGGATAATTTATGATGATGGATGTTTGCTGTTTATACACACTTCATTAGCTAAGTCAGTCCAGCTGGCACTGCTGGGACTTTTCTGCTTTCCCTGCTGCTGCTGGCCCTTTGCTCTGAGTTCATAGGTGAGTGAACACAAACATACGCTTCCGAATGTGCGATTTGTTTAATGATGATGTTGTGGCTTAACTCCAGCCAGCAACTGAGCCCTGCTCAGCTGCTCTCTCACTCACCCCTGGTGAGATCAGGGAGAGAATCAGAATGTAACAGCTTGAAAAACTCATGAGCTGACATAAAAACAATTTAATAGGGAAAGCAAAAACCACACATGTGAGCAAAGCAAGAAAGGACTTAATTCACTGCTTCCCGTGGGCTGGCAGGTGTTCAGCCTTACAAGAGAGCAGGGCTCCATGACACATAGCAGAGACTTGGAAGATGAATACCATTGCTCTGAAGTCCCCTGCTTCCTCCTTCTTCCCCCAGATTGATATACTGAGCATGATGCCACATGGTGTGGAAAATCCCTGTGTTCAGCTGGGGTCAGCTGCCCCAGCTGTGCCCCCTCCCCATTCCTTGTGCACCCCCAGCCCTATAGCAGCTACTGTGGACAAAATTAACTGTATCCCAGCTAAAAAACAGCAGAGATGTTTGAGGAAGGTGTGAGGCATCTCTAATGGAGCTCTTAGAATTTCCCATTCTCTACAGAGGCTGAAAGGGATATATTGTAGTATTTCCCTCTTCTGCAGGCACAGCAAATACACAATCTATTGAGTTTCTGTTTTAAAAATGGCAATTTTATTTTGATTTGAGATACTCTGGCATCTAACAAGATCCTGAATTCAACATAAGAAGCTTTGTATTTGTCTCAGCCAATGCTATCAGCATAATGTCTTGGTATTATGAATCTGGATTGCCTTCAATGGGAGCACACGTCTTACTAAATAATAGCAGGATTTGGTTTTGTGTACCAAAAATTATTAGGTGAATCAGTAGGAGCAGAAAAAGCAACCGAATAGCTGTCTGAAAAGTAAAAACATGAAGTACTTTTCAATGGTCCTGAACACAACAGCTAAAATCGCACCAAGCTAACAGTTATACCACAACTGTGGTAGCACACTGCTTAGCAAGGATGAGCCAATTCTTTTGCTTTGTGAACAATGAATAACACCAAATTTCTACAGTTACAGTCAAGTTCCTTGAGTAAATACAGATAGAAGTGCTCATACAGGCAGGAACAACATCATGTACCTCCCAGATTTTTAAAGACAAAGGACAGATAATTTTCTTACATTTAATATGAAGAAAGTAACTGGGTTGATGGTCACAATATATTTTGTATTTGTGCATATAGTGTTATTTTATTTCTGTTATGGGTCTTGTGAGCAGACAGCTACTTCCTTTCTTCTGTGAGCTGTCTCATAGTTTTAAATTGACAGCTCCTGGAGGAGAAACAGCATGTGACATGTGTACAGAATCCAAGATTCATAAGGATATGCTTTTATTCATTTTAATAACTAAGAAGGAGTGAAGATTGACAGTTCAATCACTCATTAATAAAGACTGACTTTATTCCCATTCATGAAATGGCTAGTCAGATTTTAAAACATTTTAAAATTTATTATTATTATTATTATTATTATTATTATTGTTGTTGTTGTTGTTGTTGTTGTTGTTATTGTTAATGTTGTTGTTTGATTTAGTACTTTCCCCTCATATGAATGTTAAAAAAATCACTGTCAGCAGAGTTTGAATTAATCTGAAAACTACCCCAAAATTACTGATCTGTTTCAGATGTTGGGGTTTTTTTGAAATATCTTTTCTGCTTACAGACAGACAAGAGGCAGGACTGAAATAAACACTCAGTGTGGTTCAACATATTGCCAAACCTTAGCAGAGCCACGGGACTAATAAACATTCTAGATAAGAGAGGATCAAACTGGGTTATGTTACTTTTAATTTACCATGGGTGGAGGTCTCTGGCTCACCTTGACTGAATTAAAATGTTAATGAAGAGATGAATGCTAGAGTCCACTGTGAAGGACTTGATGGAGCAATCCCAATCCTTGTCCCATTGGTCACTGAGGGAAGTAAATGCTGACTGTGGCTTTTGCAGGCTACCAGGCTATAGCTTAGGTGAGAACAGCCTGGACACTCCTGCAGTGGGATGGGCTGGACCAGCTCATGGAAGAGAAAATCACCACACACTAACCCAGCCTCCACATGCGTGCAGGGTGAAGGAGGTAATCACACAGTCATGTAAAATCTTTTCCTCTGTTAGCACTATTCCTCTTTCAATTCCCTTGAAGACTGCTTCAAGCTTTCCCTCCCAAAGCAAGGTTTAGTTAGATTTGAACAGTTTCACACCCATTTCTTTCTTTGATTGCACTGTCAAATGAGATTGGTTTGTCAGTTTGTCTTACTGTCTGTTCATGTTCTACAATAAGATGTCAATCTCCCAGACCTAAGAATCTCATAGGGGTTTTTTGGCAACGAGTCACATTTTCTATGGTTTGGCTGTGAAAATCATTGCTCTCATTCTTGTGTTGACTGATTAGGTGAAGGGCAGATTAAGACACCCTTGTTATTTGAAAAAAAAAAAAACACCTCTTGCTTGCGCTGATTGGGGGGAGAGATGGTTTTGTTCCCATAGCAACGTTTTGCATCCAAACCTGCAGAAATGAGGCTGGCTACAGGCATTTCAAACATGCTGCCTTTAAAGAGCAGGTTGTACTCTACAATGTGTTTTCATTTTTGCATCTGACAGAATTATTCAGTTAAACACTAGAGGAAAAAAAATCTTTGCATCTACATAAGTGAAAGTGGAGCCTGGTGATATTAGGTATGCTCCAGGGCACCCCTTGAACTGCTCTCATAGAATGCTCTGTACTATCAGTTGTCTGGACACCAGAATTTAAGTAAAAACCAGTCAACCCAAAGCTCAGATGTCACTTTTGTAAGAGTTCTTTTACTTTCAGTGGAGTCAACACCACTGAGCAAGGTGTTTGGAGGGAAGGAGCTAATGGTCTGAGGAAGAGTAAAACCCATGCAGGAGTTCGTACCTCAGAGAGGTGGGGCAGCAGTCGGGGATGGGCTGTTGGATTCTTGCAGAAGTGACAGATAGGATGAAGGAAAAAAGTCTTTCCCAATACAAGGAGCTGCTGAAGGAAGACACCATTGCGTCAAACAAAGATTGGAGGATAGAAGTAATTTATATTATGGGTTTTTTCACCCTGGAGATGTTGATTGTAGAGTAGCAGGGATAATTTTTGGGGGAATTGGACTTCAGTGACAGAGGGACAAGACAAGGATTGCATTTTGCTTCTGGACTTCTGGTTCATTTGTGAAAAACTGGAAAATAAGGACAGGGAAGAAGAAATTTGTAGTAGTCTTTAACAAAGATGATACAAGCTGGCCCCACCTCTTTGGCTGCCATCCAACTGTGTTTCTCCAGACAGACCCTCTCAGTCAGCACAAATCTTGTTCAGGCAGAACTGAAAGATTCCATGTATTTATCCAGGATTTCACTTTGGCAGATAAACAGCTCAGTGGGACAGTACATGTCCTGAAGCACAGTGGTTTGGTCCAGGAAAAAATTATTAATTCCTCCAGAAGACAAAACTGCTAACAAAATGCACACATAAAGGGAGTGCTAGAGTATTTTGAGAATGGTATATTGTGTTAGTGTACAGTGATACTTTAATGGGAAATTGCATCACCTTTTCTTCATGTTTGGTTTTGGGTACTGATAAGCAAAGTGTGACATTAAGAATAAAAAAAAATGGTGTTATTGGCAAATTCTTTAGTGAGAACAAGTTGAGAGTACTATAGCATAACACTGTTCAGGTGGTAACATAAAACTGTAAAATTATCCAAATATTAGAAGGCAGCAAACTGTTACCTAAAGCTTTTTGGAGAGAAGGAAATACAGACAGATTGTTTTGAGAAGTTTTGTGGAAGGAAGACACCAAAAAATATGAGTGGAAGTCAGAGGAAATAAGAAGCAGGTGTGTTCCTGCTGAATGCCAGTTTCTCTCCAGTTATCTAGACTTCATCTGAGCTGTCCAGCATGGGGTGGAATTCCCACCTATTATATTCTGATTAAGTGGCATTATTGCATGCAGCTAAAGCTCTTTGAAGATGAACAAACTAGCATGGCTTTGTCAAAACAAGCTTGAAAATAATTGTATAATTCTCACTGGTCATAATTTTTTGTTAGAGGGTTTTTGAAGGAGGAGGTATATTTTTGTGCAGGGTCTGTTCCTGGAGACAGTGGATCAATTCCACCAAATCACACATTGCATTGTGTCCAGACTTCCTCTGAAGATGTCTGGCATTGAACAAACCTGCTAAGTGGCTAAAACTAAGAGAAAAGGGGCACATGGACTGATATGAGAGTGAGTGTACTGGGGAGGAGCACAAAGTTACAGCAGCAGAAGGGCAGGAAAATGTGGGTGCCAAAGGCTATGTACAGTCATAACAACTGATAAAAATCAGCAAAAAACACCACAAAACCAAAAACACAGTAATGGGATGAAAGAGTGGAAACACAAGCAGTCCTGAGGTCCTGAAATGATGTTATCTCAGACAAGACAAGACAAGTCTGTAAATTTAATTATTTGCTGCTGTTTGGCCATATGGCCTGAAGTTGTATCCAAAATCCCTACCCATCACATTCTCCATAGGTCTGGATTCCAAACTTTTCATCTATCTTTAAATGCTTATGCTTTCAAAATAAAGTGTTGTACTTAAACTTTTACAGCTCCAGAAAAAAAATGCAGAGGTCAGAAGTGCAAAAAGGAGACAGAGCTGTTACGAGAAAGTAATTTAAAATCATGCACTGAGGAGAGTTATCTAATACAGCTTTGGACATCAGGATCCATCTCCAGGACAAATGGCTTAGCTGTGAATTGAGAAGACAGCTCTGGCCTCAAGGTGGGAACCACACCTCCACAACCTATTAGATATCCCAAGGAGATTATTTTCTGAAAAATCTCTTTCTGTTGCTGACCTTGGATAGTTTCTGATTTATCAGGGGATGAAACCTGTTCCAAAGTATTGAACCTTACTAATGGATAAAAAGGCAAGGTACCAAGCACTGACGTTTGGAGTATCCTGAGAACCCCACACATGTAATTTTAGCATTATAATACCTAAATCTCAGGATTTCAACTCTTTCTTTATCACACTCCAAGATTTTCTTCAGAAAAGAAGTGATTTCAGAGTGATTTTCAATATTTTCATGATTGTAACTACAGAGAAAACAAGCTAAATAGCCAGAGAAGATTCTCCTATGTCTATGGTCTAGGATTATTGCTGATGTTCTTATTCTTTGTTATTATCTCATTTCACATATTGGTAAACTAGTAGTTGTATCAAGCTTACACAGTCAAACCCCATGCAAGCAGGACATGTGCAATTCAGTGAGAAATGTCTGGAGGAAAGGAAATCTGAGAGTCTGTCACAACCGGGGTGACAGCAGGGACATGAAGAGGGATGTGTCTCAGCATTTTACACTAGGTAGTGGCCAAGAAGAGTTAATGACTGTAGCAGGCAGTATTCTTGGAAACACTGCTGGTTTCTGTGCATGGTCATCTACAGTGACTCTGAAAACATCCTATTGTACCTGTAATACATTTTGACAAAACTCAGGGTTCTTCATTTTCAGGAGATAAAAAAGAAAAGAGGCAACCTGAGCAAGTGAATAGGAGCACTACTGAAGTACAGTGAGTCCCAAGAGAGCACAAGTACCTAACAACCAGCATCAGGAGACACAAATCAACATGCTAAAAGGAGTACAGCAAATCTCAGCCCAATAGCTGACACTGGCCGTAACCAACATAGCAAACCACTAGTCATGCACTTTCCACTCCCACCATTTTAGCACCTTAAGGCAACATTGTGCTGAGTGACATATTGTACGGCAACATCAAAAGCAGCAGCGTTTGACACAACATCACAAATACCACGGCCGAAATTTGGCCAAGTACTCTTGTCTTGCTGCTCTCCATGACACAATGTTACAAACTTAATACTAATCTGCCGGTGAATAGTCTCGTTTCAGCTAAACTGCTCCTCTCAAACCAAGTTCAAGTGCAAATGCGATGACATTTTGCCCTAACTTGTCTGGTTTTTTCCTGTTAACTATCCTCCTAGAAATTAATTTCTGTGTGTCGCTATATGCTCACAGGGCTGAAGTTTCACGAAAAGTTACTCGGAGAATGTACCAGCGCACAGAAAACTTGAAATAATGGGTCGTCACACTAAGGTAAGTCACATCCTTCAGAATCTGAAATGTGTGGTCCTGTCCTCCCGAGACACAGCACAACCTGCTGCTCCGCGTTTGGCGGCTCGGCACACATGTTCACCCGGGGGATGTGTGTGCAGATGTAACATTCACCTCCACACACCCGACAGCGGGAGCCCTGGATCCTTGCATTTAACATTATCACAAGAAAGCTTGTATCCATTAATAATAAATGTCTTTCGAGATCGGATCCTATTTTAACTCGAGAACAGCTTGTCACTCCGATGGTGTTCTACAGGTTTCAGGAAAAGTAAATCGCTGCTGGAATGCGTGTAATTTGCTTCGCATGAGACTCGCTTCGTTACGAGAAGCTGGAGCGCCGTGGGATTCGAGCACCTCAAGCAGCGCGGTCCAAGCAGCTTCCCACGGCCGAACCTGGCTGGGGCGATGCAGCCATCCAGCACCTGGGACCATGCAGCCGCCCAGCCCGGCGTCTCCTCGCTCCCCAGAGGGAGCGGCCCCAGCCCTGCCCGGCTCTGACCCTGAGGGGCGAGCGCACCCCTTTCCGCGGGGGGGCTCTCCACAGAGCTCCGGGCGCTCACGCGGCGTGACCAGGAGTCTCCCGGAGCCAGGCGCCCGCTCCGCGGCCACGGCTGCCCCGGCCCCGGGCAGCGGAGGCGGGCGGGGGCCGCGGCCGGGGAAGGGGCCGGGCGGCGGGGGTGGGTGGGCCCGGTCCCGGCCCCCCCGCGGCCGCGCTGCCTCGTGGCGGGCGCTGCCGTTGCGGCGCCGCTCAGTGCGGGCAGGCGGGCGGCGCGCACGGAGGGGCCGCCGCGCCCGGAGGGCCGGGAGAGCGCGGCGCCGCGGCGGAAAGCTCCCGGCGCTGCCCGCCCAGCATGCTGCGCAAGGTAAGCACCGCGCTCGCCGGAGAGGCGCGGCGAACGCGGGGCCGCCCGCCGTCCGGCTTCGGGCGCCGACCCGGGCGGGTCCGGGCGGGGACGGGAGCGGGGGCAGCGGCGGGTGCGCCGGGGCCCCGCCAGGTGGCGCCCCCCGCGGGGCAGCTGCGCCTGAGAGGGCGGGCGGGGCGCGGAGCCGGGCGCGGTCTGAGGGGCGCGGTCCCAGGTGCGGCCAAACTTTGCGTGCCCGGGCGGGCCGTGCTCCCACCGGAGGTGCCGGGGATGCCAGCGGCGGCGGAGAGCCGGGGCGCGGGGTCTCCCCGCAGGCCGCCGCCGCCGCTGGCTGCGAACGCGGCCGTGGCGGCGCGGGGCGAGCGCGGAGCGCCCGGAGGCGCCCGGGGCTGCGGGCGGAACGGCGGCGGGGCGGGCGGCCGGCGGCTTTCCCGCCGCTATTGTTCCCTGCGCGGCGGCAGACGATGCGATCCCTTGGCTGAGGGATCTCGGGCAGGGATAGACTTGGAGGAAGGGAGCAGCTCTCCGTCCACGCTAGGCAGCGGCGCTGGTGGTGCTGTGTGCAGGCGAGCGCGAGGCTCCCGTGACTGCCGAGGGCGCTGCTAAAAGGTGTAGAAAAATAACGCGAAGCTCTTAGCCGAGGAGAGCGTGGTACCCAACCAGACCCCACTTTGGAACTGCTACCAAAGGCTATTGAAGTCAGTAGGGATCCTTTCCCTGACATCCAGTTCCAATCAGTTTTTGCTGCTCCTTCCAAAAAGAGAAGCTCCCCTTCTACGTAGACTTGGGCTGCATCCTGAAACAGTAAGAGGATGGTGCCAGTGTAAAAGGCACGTTATCAAGAGAGTGAATCACGTAACTGCTCAGGCTTCTTGTCCTGCTGTTCCTGTCTTGCTCCCATTTTGTGTGATCTTTCCAAATTTTGTTGTTACATCCTCAGGCCCATTAGCCTAAGTGTGCAGTAGCTCAGACAACTGGAGTAGTAAGACATCTCTCACAATTAATGTTAAAAGACATGGGAAATCTCTTCCATCACTTCCTGGTGAATGAGGTGGTTGGAGCCTGGGATCCTTTTCAGCTATTATGAGCCACAGATCCAGGTTGCAAAGGCTGTGCTTGGTTTGGCAGAGCCTGGGAAACACAGAACAAACAAGATGATTTCTCTTTGTTTTGGGAGGAGCCCTCCACTTAGCCGGATTCCCTAATCTTGATATTGCTAATCTCTTACAAATAGCAGTATTTTACACTTAGTGTTAATTATTGTGTGTTTGTTATATGGTTTGGACAAGCTGGTTAAGAGAAAGCTGATTAATTCTATCCTCTCATTGTGAATAATGTGCAACAAATGCTTTATTTGAATTTTATCTTCTTCTACTGCCCATCATAGTCCTTTGCTACAAGGAGAGGAAATGCAGAGATGGTCAAGATTTGAAATGAAGGGTTTATTAAAGGGCGAAATTACCTTGGGGATTGTGGACACAAGGTGTTTGAGCCTTGTTTCTTTTTCATAGCTAATTCTGTGGCTGCTCAAGGGCTGAATCGGGCTTTGAGGGTTGGTTTATGCTGTCAGCCTGTTTTGTGCTGCATATTTATGAGCTGTCCATTGCAGGCTGTCCTCCGTGTGAATTATGGGCCGCCTGTACTACATTCCTCTGTTGTACACAGCTAGAGCATTGCCAAGAGACATTAAACTAAGATAGCTTTAGCTTAAAGTGGTAAAATTTGTAATTCCTAATTTTTATGCAACACCTTAGCTCTAATGAAGGCTACCTAACCAATCATCTGAGAAAGGAAATCTCCCTTTAGACAAATAGAGCAAGAAATAAAAAAAAAATTAGCTCTCACTTTGAATCAGGAGTGCTCTGGTTCTACTTTAGGCATCCCACTGGGCCACCTTCCTCACTGAGGTCATAGTCCTTAGCATGTCTTGGAAAAGCAGTAGTAATGTGGGGAACCAACAGTAAAATTAATTTCATGTTATGGCTCTCCAGGATGGAGTATGAAACTTCAGCACTGACTGCTTTGTCTCCTCTTTATTCTGTGCTGTTACAGAGGATTTTCTATCATTTCCATCTTAACATCCCCTTTATTTGCTTTTATATCTGTCAGAGAGGGAGCATACAACACCAAGAAACCTCTGTTTTTCAGAGACATAACATGTGAGAGCCCTCTGATTTGCTGTCCCTAAATGCAGTTCATGTTTCAGTGATTGCTTCAAAAGTAAGTAAATAGATAAAAGCTGGGCCACAGAGTTGGAAAGCTCAAGCTCTTACACAGGATTTCGTATGGGTCAGAAACTTCGTGTTATATCTACACTTTCTATTTGGTTCATGTTTTCCAATGCCATCTGTGCTCATAAAGGAGCAGTAAGTAAATGAGTTGTTTTGGGTGCCTCATTAGCATAAAATGTTAATGAGTTAATGGCTCTGTGGCTGGAGACATGAAATAATGTCCTTTCCCTTTCTGTTTGGGGTGTACTGAATTTCAAGTCTGATACAGAGAAAAAGGGTCTGTGAAGATGGGTGGAATCAGTGAAATGTTGGTGCCTCGGGGGAGCTTGCTCTTGAGTTGTGTGGATGGGGTGGGCATTCCCTAAGCTGAGCCCTTGGCTCCCCAGGTGAGCTGGTCTCCCTGAGGAGCTTGCATGCTCACTGCACTTCAGTAGCTGAAGTGGGATGAAGTCCTTCAGGTGCTGGTGACCTGAGGCCAGCAGTGGTGTACAGAGGCTGGCAGTACTGGGGCTTCAAGAGTGACACAGCAATGCTCTGTGCAGCACCCTCTGCATTTTTGCTCCCAGGTCCAGAAGCACATCTTTTAGGCAGACAGCCCTCCATGTGTTCCTCAGGTCGCTGCCGTAGTCTGTGGAGGAAAGCAGAGCAGTGCTGGCTAAGTGAGGTCTGGCACTGTCTGCATGGGGGCTGTGCAGCACGGCACAGGGAGTACCATGGACAGGGAAGGAGGGAAGCAGCAGTGCTCTGCTAGCCTGCTGATTTCAAGATTCTCTGCTGGGCCAGGAGCTTAGCTCAACAGCTCTTACCAAGTGCCTGCCTCTGCTTACCACCCCTTCTGGCTCCTCCAGCAACTTGTGTCTAATCTGTTCCTCACAAAGGGGGAACTTTCTAAAATCCTTGGAGCACTAGTGAGGCCATTGATTACTAATTATCTTAACACCTTATTTGAAATGATTTATAGGAGTTTTATCTTTCCAGACAGAGTTCCCCCTTTCCTTGTCTCTACACAGTCTTTTCAGACTTCAGAAATGTGATAGCTGTGGGTACAGATCTTCCTGGCCACCACTGCTTCAGCTCTTCAAGCTGTTCAAAATAGTTAGAAATGACATAGATAGCAGAGACATCCAAGTACTTTCTTGCTTGTATGAGCCCTGTTGTGTAATATGTAGGTGCTGCAGCTGGATGTGTAACTAATGTTATCTGAGGCTGGTCCACTTGATTTCATTCCACATGAAAGATTGTTTTTCTTCCATATGCCTCTCTTTTCACTTAATTTCTTGTTAGCAAGAAAATACTAATGCATATTAGCAGGAGGAAAATCCCTGAGTTTGTTATCCTGTTTTTGCATACCTCCTCCTTGCTGGTTATTCAAATACAGTAGACTGGCACTGTAGTTAATGGAGACAAGCTGTCTATTCGATATTGCAGGAATGTGGTAACAGAGAGGACTGACTACATTTCCAGGTAACAGATGGAAAGCCAATTCTCCAGACCTCAACAATCTTGTCTCTTTGCATTTGTTCCTCTCCGTTTCTCTTGCCAGATGACCTACCTGTCTTAATTGACCATATTAGGAGTTAATTTAGTCAGTCGCAGCAGTCTGTCACCAGATCACTGAAGTACATATTAGATACAAATTCTCACTTATGTCTGCTCATATTATCTCTCTGAATATCAGCTCTGTGTACCTTGTTCATTTTCACTAGGGCAAACAAATTCACATGTCGAATACAGTCGGTACTATTTCTTCAGGCAAGATGTACCTACACTTGGAAATCAATAAAAATGAAATATATCAACGAAAAGAAGAAATTAGTGTGAGCAGAATATACTGAAAATCCAGGCTGGGCTAAACAAAGTCTGTAATGAAGATGAAATTGTGTGCTACTTCTGTTTTTATTATGTATCATTTAATACTCTTAGGTGGATTTGGGCTCTGGTACTCAATAATCAGTATCTACTCTTGCAAGTACTTATAGGGAGGGAAAGGAAACAGTCTGGCTTACTAATGTTGTGTTTAATTCATAAGGTAGTGAGGGGGGACAGATATACCTTGCCTGGTACAGAACAGTGCTTGCTATAAAATTTATCCATCAGGTGTCTGAGCAGAATGAAAGCTTTATTTTTACCAAGTTGTCATTGTCTGGTCTTTACAACTTGTTGGGCAAAAACTGGGACTATTTGTGCTAACAGGAAGAGAGTGGTACTGTGGCTCTGCTAGGGAAGAAACGTGCTCTTTTGTAATATTTATCTGCTTAGAAATTGTTTTCAAATAGTATATAATACTGTCAGTCAAAGGCTAAACTTCAGGGTTGAGGTAATACAGAGATTTTCCTTTTCAGCTATTTTAGAGGCTCTACTATTTTGACTGCCCTCAGGGAAGATGAAATGTGTTAGCAGTTAAATCCATGACAACAGATAACTTACTTAAGCATTAGATTTAGCTGAGTTAACATGCAGTCAGTTTAACTGGGTAAGACACAGGCTACCCTGGCATGAGGGAGCACTGAATAAATCCTGGCTCCAAACACAGCAGAGTGGCAGTTCAAACAGGGGGCTCTCACCTTCAGGAGAAGCAGGACAGACAGACAGTCAGAGACTTCTTCTACTGTTGGGCACGCTGTGACAGGCATGAGTCTAAGTGGATTTTAGTGAATTTGCAGGGAATTTAGGTGCCTGCAGGTGTTTAAGTGCCTAAAAGAGCTCATGATGTGCATGAGGATTTCAGTGGGAGATCAGCATTGGTTTTGAAGGACTAGAGAAGATTTCTAGCCTTTACCTCGAGCATTTCTCTTTGCTAAGAAGTTCATCTTTCCCATCACTGCTTCTGCTGTGGTTTTTTATTGTGATTCAACTGATTAGCAGCTAGATTCATCTCTTCCAATAGTGTCTATCATGTAAAATCAGATTGAAATGGGGTCAAAATTTTCCAGTGCTTGGAGACTTGAAAGTGGCAAGGATATAAAGGGGACCAAGGCAATGAGGCTGAGACTTCAGGCTCGGCAGTGATGTGTGCTGTGGCAGACAATTGATGATGGAAGGATAGTTCATTCTGTTCAGCAATGTAAAATAAGATGCTTAAAATATAGGGTGAATTTTCTGTAGTTTACAAGGTCTTAAGTTGGAAGTGGCATTGTGGTATAAAGAAATGTCAATGGGATATCTCAGATATATCTACCATATACTTAAAATCTGTCCTAAGATTTATTCTCTTAAGATTCTAGAGTAAATTTCTTTAAGGATGGGCAATAAGGAATCAAAATGTAATGGAAAGTCAATGGGGTTGATGTATCCAAGTCCCTGGGTTCACTTTCTAAAATGGCATGTAAATGACTGATGTGCTTTCAGCTGTCTTTCTTATATTTTTATCTGCCACCTCTACTGATAAGCAGAGAGGAGAGCAAGACATAAGTGACGTCGGGAGGAAGAATTAGAAAGTGAGTGTTCAATCTCTGTCAGCAAAAGAATTGGGCCATCAAATGAAACCATCAGGCCCCTCAAGTTCAGAGCAGAGGAATGGGCTCTGCATTTAGCTGCGAGATTCCTGGCCACTGGGTGCTGGGGGGAGAATGAGTTTCCATGGATTCAGATTCACATAGAATATGCCCCTGAAGATAACATGAACACTGCTGGCTCAAAAAACCCTTGACCTGTGGATCTCCAGCAGCTGGGAAATATTCTGGGGAGCAAGCATTACGTGGTTATTCTAGTCATGGGCGTCTTCCCTAGACATCCACTGTTGACCACTGTTCCAGCCAAGATACAGGCATAGATTTAATATGAACCACTATGTTCCTTACCATCTAGCAACACAGAACTGAGCTTTGTTTTCTGTGAGATATTTTGTTCTCTTGTGAGATATTGAACTTGTTAGTCATACCCTTGTTTAAGCATGTCAGCTGAGAAAAGTTTTATGAGTCTATGTGCATAATTTGAGATTGAAATTGTGAGAAAAGAAATAGAGGAAGGCTAAGATGTCTTAAACATGTTGACTTTGCTGATCTAAACCCAGAAAGTTTTGATTAAAGCAATTTATTTTGTTCAAGATTGCCATTCAGGTCAGGGGTAGGTCAGAATGGCTGGTTGAATGTTTGTCAAAAGCTTGCCTGTGCCAGGATGAACATTTCCATTTCCCCTTGCTCTGAGGAGGAGACAAAGCACTTTCTAGAACAAAAGACACAGAGAAGATCCAGTTAACATCTTTTCCTCTCTATGTTCTCCACTACTGGAATGTTGTCCTATTGACAATATTATTAAATCTTAATGTTAAGAAACATATATGAAAAAAAAAAAATAGGCATCAGGAAAAAAGGGAGAGATGAGCTGATTGAAGAGTAAGTAAAACTTCCAAAACCTTTGATAGTCTCCAGTTTTAAGGTAAAAAATGGCTAAGGCTCTCCTTTTCTGCCCTGCTACAACATCTGGGCGTATCTTGACAGTTCTCATGAGGCTTCAGGACCGTTAAAATCAGGACACTGGCTCTTTGGTCACTGTTTTCCTGGTTCTGAGCAATTAATCTCAAGCCACTGTATTTAATGTAGTTGAACCTGACCTTGAATGCCAGAAACCGTCATAAAAGGAAATGCTTCACTAGCCCATGTTATTCTTATCAAAACTGTTTTAAAAAGAAAATTAGGTTTTTATTTTAAAAAAACCCCAACAAACAAAAACAGGAAAATGTATTTCTGAGGGAAATATTGCAATTCCAATGAGAAAGTAACCTCAATTTAAAAATAAAAAAAGAGGAAAAAAAAGAAACAAAAAAGAAAAAAAAAAGGCTTAAATCTCTTTATTCTTGAAGGGAAATCAAAATATTTTCCAGGAGAAAAAGAAATATTTTTTCCCCTGCAGCAATACCATATTAATGCTTGATAGTTTGATTCTGATATTTGACTTTTTTGTCTTTTTATTTGTAAATAATTTTTTTGGGTTTGGGTGCTTTTGTTGTTGTTGTTGTGGTTTGTTTGTTCTCTGTCTTATTATTTTTGTTCATCTTGGGCATTTGCTAGCACACAATTATTTGTACCACTAGTCAAATTTGCAAGTTTCCTAGTAGTTCTCCATTTTTTTCACATATTCTAAAAACAGTTCTGTTACATGTTCTCTTTGTCTTTTCTATTTCTGGACAGATGAATAAACACACTTTTTAATGCATTTCAATTATCTTACTTTTTGTCAAGATGTACTTTCAGGTAACACAATTAATTAAAACTCAATTAACTGTTTAAAAAGGACATTTCCCCTGGTGGCAAACCTTTGGTATTGGCCTACTTGAGTTAATGAGTGTGAATGGATGTATGATAAATATTGACGTGCTCAAAAATAAAGGGGATATTTTTTATCCTTTTGCTTACTTTTTATATTTAAGCCTGAGGAGATGTACTTTCCATCACTCTATCACCGGTTAGGTTCAATGTGTTTGGATCTTCCTGAAAGTTAGAGTCTGTTTCACAAACAATGTGGCCAGCAGGACCAGGGCAGTGATTGTCCCTCCATACTGAGCATTGGTGACATCTCAAATCCTGTGTCCAGTTCTGGGCCCCTCACTGAGGTGAATACACTGAGGTACTGAAGAGCCCAGAGAAGGCAACAGAGCTGGTGAAAGGTCAGGAGAGTGAGTTGTGTTAGGAGTGGCTGTGGGAGCTGGGGGTGTTTGGCCTGGAGAAAAGGAGACTCAAGAGGGAACCTCATCTTTCTCTACAACCACCTAAAGGAGGCTGTAGCCAGGTGGGGCTCAGACTCTTCTCCCAGGCAACCAGTGACAGGACAAGAAGACAGAGCCTCAAGCTGCACCAGAGGAGGTTCAGGTTGGATATCAATAATAATTTCTTCATTGAAAATGTTGTCAAATAATGGAATGGACTGCCCAGGGTATTGGTGGAGTCAGCATCCCTGGAGGTGTTCAACAAACAACTGGGCATAGCACTAGTGATATAGTTAAGTTGGCATGGAGATGTTTAGTCAAAGGTTGGACTCAATGGTCTTTTCTTTTTTCTCTTCCTTTCTTTGATGTTGAAAGCAAGGCTGATTGTCAAGGATTTCAGTGCCACTTGCTGCTGCCAGGTCAACTACTTGTCTGGGCAAACTGCTTTTGTGGCTTGCAGAACACCTGAACAGGGGGGCAGCTGAGCATGAGAATAAATTAATGAGGGAAAGGAGCAGGGAAAAGGTCCTTCTGAAGGGTGATAAGTGTTACATTACATTAATAAATTTCATTTTTTTTTCAATTACTGGGGAAAAGTGCAGCCAGAGAGCTTTGTAGGCTGCAATCCTGAGTGCTGGCATTGCATTCAGGGTGTGAAGAATAAAATGTCCCTAGCCTTGGGTGATAATAGAAGCCTCAGTTTTCTGTTAGTTATTTATCATTCATTCTTTTAATGTGTTATTCAAGAGGGTATTTTTATCCAAGAGTAGTTTTTAACATGGTCCTACAATGGCTGACTTGCTTCAGCTACTGTTTTCAGATTCAAAAAAGTAGGAGTGTCAGATTTAGCAAGCAAGAATGTGTATCTACATATATAATACTTGGGTAATTCATGCATGTTGAGACAAAAATAACAGATTTATACCTGAATACACTGGCATACCAGTTTTAGGGGTGGGACTGAGTAATCAAAACTTTTGTACTTGGCACCTCTGCTGCTGGACTACGGAAATTGAGTGAAGAAAAAGGTGAAGTTACTTTTATTCAGTACTCTCTTACAGAAATATGGCATTGGAGGAGAGTAAAGAAATCTGAAGTCCCTGGTAATGGATAGTAAACTAATGTAAATCCCCAGGCAAGTTAAGTTAATGTATTCTCGGCATGGTGCCTGGAGTAGGATGGGGGGGAGGCATGGGAAGGGATGAATCAGCTCTGATGTTTTGCAAGATCCTGCCTCCTGGTTCAATATTGTCTTGTTTTCTTTGCCTAAATTTATTCCTGACAGGTGGTGACAGAATGTTTTCATTAAAGAAAAGTTTCCTAGAATTGCAGAAATCATATATAGTCTCCTGTGGCAAGCTAGTGTTCAGACTTAAAAGTGGCCAGCTCTTTGCCAGCTCTTAAAAGCTTTGTAATTTCTTACTGCTGCCTAAAATCCCTTTTGTCCCTGGGCCCCATTATGCAGCAGTGCAAGGCAGAGAGCACAGAAGTGCAGCTCCTGCTGCTGACCCATGCACAGAGGGAAAGCAGCTGCCTGCAGGAGTCCTGGGCAGCTGCAGTCAGGTTGAACATCGTCCCTGACCCCAGGTGGGCTCGGGGCAGTGCCTGCATGTGTCCTGACCTGCTTTTGCACTGCTTGATGTTGAATTAGGGATCCTCTATGACATTCTTTCTCTAGAGCTTCTCAGGTATGGGTAGACAGTTTTGGAACTGCTGTCAAGAGAGGGCAAGCTGCTGCTTTGACAAGCTGGGCATAGGAAGCAGTTCTATAAGAACACTACTGTAAGAATAACACAGGTTATTAGCACTTGCAAAGGGTGCTTGTGCCTCCTTTGTGCACAGCTGGTGAAGCCATAGTAGATCCTGATGCTCAGGGGACAAACCCACGACTGTTTGGGTGGGGGGTAGCTGTGCCTCACTCCGTATGTCCTCGAGAGCTGGTGGCTCGAGTTTGTTGGAACCTGCCCTGCCTGCTCTGGTTTCCCAGTTGTGGTTCCTCAGTGAATTAGGATGAGAATGTGGGATCACTGTCAGACTGTGCCACTGAGGGGACAAATGAAAAAAGACTACCTGTACCTGAGAAGTCATCTGGAGAGCTCCTGTTTCCAGCTCTAGGTCCAGGGACTGTATGTGGACCAGGTTTCCATGAGTGAGGTGGGACAGGGGAGAGGAAGAGGAGCTGCCTGGTGAACCAAGTGCTCTTGTCATTATTCTCAGCAATGCTGAGCACACTGGGGGTGGTTTTTGAATGCTGGGTCTGGTGTGCTGATCCACCACTTCCAGAACAGTCTGCCTGTAACAAGTGCCCAGGTGTTCAGCTGGGTTTTCTGTTCTCTGTGATAACTATATTTAGACAGAATACAATTTAGAAATGGAAGACACAAATCACTGAATCAGAGGGAACCGTGGCATTGAATCAAATGAAGAAAAAGTAATTCTTTCCCCAGTCAGTTAACTTGTTTCTTGCTTCTGGGGTCCATTGTGATTTCATAAACACATTTTCTTACTTGGCACTGCTTCTGTAGGAATTTTTAAAGTATGTGTGTGTTCTCTGTATTTTTGCTGTGCTTGAGATCAGTGATGTTAACTTTGCTGATTTGAATGGTTCAGTTCCCTGGGCCTGTACAATGGTCCTGCTGCTACAGGACAGATTTTGGCAAACAGCTTTAGAGATGCTAACGAGGGGGTGGAAGAGGAGAGATACTCACCACATGGCTGAGTGTGCACTAAAAAGCCCTTGCCTTGATATAATTTAATGCTTGTAGGACTTCTCATCTTCAGAGTGCTTATAAGCATTAATAAATCCTCATGACAACACCATGAAGTGATGTAAATAGATATCACTACAGTACCTGGGAGGGCAAGAGAGAAAATTTTCTTGTGCAAAGATTGCCAGAGAAACCAAGCTAAAAATGTTTAAAATTACTGTCTTATCCAAGACAACTGGAAATTGCCTTTCTAAGCTGCTGTGTTGTAAAAGCATACTCTTGTGTAGGCACATGCATCAGTGCCCTCCTGAACAAAAAGAGTGCTCCTTAACTAGTGCTTGGGAAACCAGTGCAGCTTTGAACTAGCTGAATGATTCTGCAGGGAAAAGCTGTGAAGTTTTTGTATCTATCACTGAGCTTACTAAGGGCTTTTTTAGAGCTTGTTTAGCAATTTCAGACTTTTCTCATGTGAAAAGTCCCCATAACTCAGTTTGAAAAGAAGGACGGAGGAGAGGGAAAGGGACAGCACCTTCGGAACATGTGAGGAGTGAGCCTTGGGTCTTTGTGCAATAGCTGGGAGGAGAGAGTAGCTGAAGGGGGGTGATTTGGTGCTGAGGATGCCTGACAGAGCTGTGTTGTGAAAATTCAGCCATTGGAGGAAGCACTGCTGGGACCTTCAGAGATTCATCTGCTAGTTCTGATGGAGCATCCTTTCCTGGTCACTTGTAGGTCCTGGTCTTTGTCCTCTCCTACTGCTTGTTTATTGTCACAGTTCGAAGCCAATGCCATTTCAGTGTAATTCTACCCCTGCTGCATCCACCTCCTCCCATCTGTATTTGTTCCCCGGTCCTTGGCAGCTCCTTGGCAACCTGCCACATAAGATATAATCTGCAGCCTCATGTAGAGAATTACTGTACTCTGACCTCTACGGTGTTGCAAACTACTACTGCTTCATAGGGCTTAATCCTGCAAAGAGTTAAACTGGACTTCAACCAGGCACAGCTATGGAAACTGCCTTCCCACAGGTGGATTTATGGTTTAGAGCAGTGCATGTGTGGAATTACATTGACCACTAAAGGGTAGAAATCAGGAGGACAATTTGAGTTTTTCAAGTGAAGTCTGAAAACTTGTTCTAGCAGTGTAAAATAACTTTCCTTTTAGAGGGGAGGATCATCTTTCATGAATAAAAAGCTAAGGTAAAAATGAAAACCTAGTCAGGGTTACTAATGCAAGGTTTTTCTTTTTCTGGTAGCACTAATGTTTTCTGATCAACTTTCAGTGAACCTAATTTAAGACTTTAATATATGTATTTATATAGCATAAATCTAGAGATTCATGTGAAGTAGTAACACAAATACTTAGCTATACTGAAGAACTGGGACACAGATAATTACATTTCTGATCAAGTCAAGTATCTGCATATTGAAATATTCATGAAACAACTCTTCTGAAGCATTTTAAATGCATAAAACTCACTAGCTGTATCCCTGCTGATTCTGAGGCACATTTCTACTCAATTTCCCTGAATTCTACAGCCTTGACACCTCAATTTGTTCAAAGGCTGATCAGGTTAATTGGCTCACAGTAACATTGTTTCAGAAGGTACAAAGGACCTTTTTCCTGTACCTTAGGTAGCTCCATGATAACTATTTCTGTGGGCATTTCCCTTTCTGCTCTCCTTCCAAAGGAGGTGCTCCCACAAACACTGCCTCCCACCTTCAGTCATAGTGCTGTCCTCTTGGGGTGCATCCACCAGTGCTGCATGTTTTCCGAATTACCTCCAGGCTCTATGACTGTCTTCTTTAGCTCTGGTCCCCATCTCCTGCTACGTGAAGTTTGTGTAGCTCTTCCTGATTCCTTCATGGCTTACTCTCTGATCCCCTTCTCTGGCTTTCACTGCTGTTCCATGTTCTCTGCAGTCAGTGGGCTGAGGCAGGTATCAGTTGTTTTCTTCCCCTTCTGTTTCACTGCACCCCACTTTTCCACTTCTTTCCTGAAAGGCCCCTCAGAGCCATCATCTCTGCATGGCCCTGCCTTGTGAATAGGACTTTGGGTACAAGTTTCTCTCAGTTATCTTATATTGCTAGGATGCTCTTCAGATAATTAGGTATGAAAGAGGGACAAAAATTACTCAAAGTGCAAGGTTAGATTAATGTATCCCTTGTCTTCCTGAAAACAAAGTGGCAGGTGATGTCCCAATTTTCACTAATGCTGTATTTAAGAATTTTCTATTAGCCAGGGGTGCATGCTGCTATCCAGGAACAAGACTCCTGTGATGCTTTGACAGTTGTGAACCTTCCTATGCTCTCTGTGGGTGCTTCCCAAAAAGATGGGCTGGTCAATGAGTAAAATGTTTGGGTTTCCCTTAGACTTTGGTTGTGTGTCTTATAGTGAGTCTATTGCCTTACAAGTACTGTTGTGTACTTCTGTGCTTGGGGTAAACACATGGGATTGAGTTTATATTGAGAACTTCTGTGTAGTCCTTACCACTCTCTAGAAAATGAGGTATGTAAACTCGCATGCTGATCTTACTTTGTTTAAGTATCCTGCATTGCTACAACAGACTAAGAATTAGCATCTGTGTGTCACATTTTTGTAGTACTAGTTTACACCAACTGAGCTGTGTATGATTTGCCTTCTGGACTTTTCCTCTTTCTAAAAACAAGTGATGATTAGTGCCCAGTGTAAATTAGACATGAGTAAAATGTTTTTCAGCTAAACAGCTTGAATAACTTAACAACATGGTGCCATTTTACATGCCTGTTTGGAGCACAGAAAATCAATCTGCTTCCAAAGCTGGAGCCCTATCACTGGATTTGTGGGTTTCTAGAAGTTTCTGACTTAAAGCCCAGTTTACCTTATAGTTACCATATATAACCATATAGTTAATCATGCTATCCAGACATGAGCTTGTAAACTGCACAGATTATGTTCAGGTATTACATTGTGGAAATACAGACAGATGTGTTTAATGAGGTACAAAACCTGTTGTGCGTGAAATGTATAAACTTCAATTATCCATGAGACACAAAAGACAAAGGATAATTCTGATAATGAAGCTTTCCAAATATGGCAGGAGCATTCAATATGATGAGCTTTAAGAATCACGACCTCATCTAGGATGACACAAAGCTTGTATAGTTGAAGTGCTTCTCTATTGGATTCAAAGGATTTAATAGTATTTAATATTTAGGCTCCAGTTTGGTAATTGCTGTTAGTATCCAACTCAAAAAGATCTGTAAAAGAGCTTCTCACTGCCACTGGTAGTCTTCAGTAAGTTGTGACTGGGGACAGAAAAGGGAAACTTGGTAGCCTACTTTTTAAAGAGAGCCTGTGTGCCATCTTTCCACAGTGTACTTGCAGACTAAAAAAAAAAATAAATCTTGCTCTCTCTAAAAGTTGTATTTTCGAGTTTTAAAGAAAAATTATTCTCTTTTTTGTTAATTTGAAACTCAGAATATTTTGGAATATTTTTTCTTGCTCATTTAGAGAAAATCCCAATTAATTTGAATTAATTACTGCTCCTGTGGTGATATTTGAAATAAAGACTATCTTGGATGTTCAAATTAGGAAAAAAAAAAAGACTAAAACTCATAGTATGAACCTTACTGGTAGAATCTTATTAACTCTGAATGCTGATACTCACAAGTTCATCCATCTTTCTGTCTCCCACTATTGCTGTCTTTTGGTTTTTAAATGCATGGAGGGTTTTTCAGCCAACTGTAGTTGAAATAAGCTTTCCATTACCTTTCCAGAATGGTAGGGATCAACTCAAAATCATATGAGTCACTACACTCGTATGGGATCTGTGTTTACATTCTTGGTATGAAGTAGCCTATTCTCCCATTTGAAATGCTAGTAAGGTAATAGTAAGTGAGAACATCCTCATGTAGATATGTGCAGACAGTTGCAGTGTCTCTCCAGGTGTTTCACTTAGCTGCTTTGCATTCTGCCAGACTGTGCATTGAGTGTGTCTTCTCCATGGGCAGAGTGAATAGATGAATCCAAAGAGAACGTCAAGGAGTAGATGTTGTCTATCAACACGCAGCCTGGGTCAATTCACTGGCAATTGAACATCCTGTAGCTGGCTGCAGTCTGACTCTGGTTCATCCATCATTCTACCATGCGGTTAACTTGGAATGGGGTCTGCGGCCTGCCCATCACCTCACTGGCTTTTTGAACACTTTGGTCCATTGGTTGAAAGGGTACTACTGGGATGTAAAGTTAGATCAAAAGTAACTGTAAGAAAGAAAATATCTAAAGCTAAGCTCAGGTAGTTCTGCTATCTCTCCCTAATGAGTTCTTCTGCATAGCATGTGGTAGCTGGAGGTGGGTGAGCCATACTTTGTGGTGGAGACTGCAAATATAACAGTGGTTTAAAGACCTTGCATTGTTCATAGTAAAGGACTGCCTCAAAGCTGAGGAGTTCTTTGCAGGGCAGGAGACTGGCTGGCTACAGAAGATCAAGGGGGACCTAAACTCATGGCCTTGTTATTTTCAGATCAGTTAGGCTCTTACATGACAACCCAACAGAGGGTTCTGCAGTTGGTGAGCATTTATTTTCTGACCCTTTTCTTTTTCTTGTGCTATGTAAAACCGGCAGCTGGTTCTCTGTGTCTGTGGGATTTGGAGATTCAGCAGGGTCCTTATCTTTGCACTCAGGAAGTTTGTTAAGGATCACACTCTTCTACTATTCTCTCACAGACTGATGTAATCTCCTTTTTCTAGGTGGCTTTATGTCCCTTTCACCATGGCCAGGTCTAACATAAAAGCAAATCAATAAACAGAGGGTATCTCTGTAGTTCATTTTGCCATAACCACTAGGAACTTCCTGCAACTCCACTTGCAAAGACTGTTTTTATTTGACAGCTTGTCCTGCACATTAGATGTGAACTAGAAAATTACTTGTTAGAAGTGTCTTTGTTGGCTCCTGCTGTACACAGAGAAAGAGCAGAATTTTTATGGTCATACATGCCAGAGGTTGTATAAAGAGAAGATGGGTCTGGCTGTTACACGCACAAACATATGTTTTGAAATGGATGTTGTAGTGCTTGAATAAAAGTATCTGAGACATTTTGGTTTTCAGAACAAAACACAGCAATTTCTGAGAAAATAGTATGTGTGAAAATACATATGCCAATGATGTGCACTCTCACTGTATCACTGAGGTTTCTGTAGGATGACTTAATTCACTTAAATTAAGAGTGGGACCTCTATGGGGTTTTGTAGAGTGTAGAAAATGTCAGGAAAAATCTTCTCAGGGAGTGTTTTAATGCACTGCCACCTTATGGTTCATTTCAGAATAGGGATGTTTGTTGTCCCACCCTTACAAAACACCTCATCTGGTTGGGCTCTCTAACTTTCTTAAATGGTCACTGTCTGTGTTCCTGATCAGGGGTTAGTGGACTATATCTCTCACTATGAGGACTAATTACAGAGAAAAAAATATGCAATTATTAGTTTGCTTCTCAAAGAAGAGCTGTTCCCTCTGTTCAATTACCCATCACATTGCTCTCATGGGCAAAAAATTGTGCTCCAAACCCATTCCTCCCAGATTCCTTGTATGACTGCCTGAGGCTCCTGTTTGTGCTGAGATGTTGCATTCCAACCCAATGGAACAATCTATCACCTCGGTAGCTGCAGCCCATACTCATTACACCTAGTACTGCAGTCCTGTCATTCATGCCATGGTAAATAATTGCTGACTGGCCAAGAACTTTGAAATTCTGCCATCACTGTTGCTCACCTAAATTGACGATCCCTAAGAAGGGTGGGTTTCATAGATCTGATGTGACCATGCATCCAGGGAAGATGATCTCAGAAAAATCCTTGCAGAAAAAAACTGGTTCTCTCAGTCTCTTCCTGCTCTTGTTCCAGCTTGTGGCAGGAATAGCTGCTGTCTGTATGCCAAGAGCTTGTCAGAGCTGCTTGGCTGTGTGGCTGCTCTGAATTCCCTGAGAAGTCAATTACATATTGACGTATGCTCCTGTGTTAATTACACTACTGCTGCAGCTTGGTGACCTCTTTTGTCTGCAGTAGCCATAACAGTTTGCAAATAATTCTGGTTAGCCTGTGAGAGAAGTATCACTAAATTACAGGAGAAAAAATCCTGGAGATACTTTAATTAAATTTTAGGTTTAAAAGTAGCAGTTTCTTCCAACAGCTGCAATGCAGAAGTCCCAGAAGTGGTATTAAAAGTATGGGTTTCTTTGCTGCCCTGCCGAAAGCAGAGAAATCAGTTTCTTATGGAAATTACTATTTGAGCTGGGATGAGAAGTGACGCAGGGATGGATGTGTTGGGAGCAGCTGGCACTGATATTCAGCTGCTACTGCTCTGCTGCTCAGTGCAGATCACACAACCATCACCACTGTCATCCCCATTGTTAGCCCACCACTGATTGCAATGGGGTAAAAATCAACCAGGAACCATTAGTTAGATTTTGACTCTCTCTATTGGGCTAGTTTATACATATACAGACTGTTCTTCTTTTAGGCACCTAGACACTACACAGCGTCTTTACTGAGCATTGTGCAGAGATGGCCAACCCAGAATGGCTGCTAAATTCCCTCAGATTCTAGCAGCAATCCTATTTATTATAGAAGACAATAAAGCTTAGTAATGAAAACCACATCATTAATATTAGCTTAAATACAGCTGTTGCTATAAATTTATCTTGTTCACAAAGGTGTGTATGTCAAATCCTGTGGCTGCAGAGACTACTGTGGAAACTCAGTTTCCTATTGGTCTTGAGCCTTTTCATTCATAGGCTTTTAAAAACTAAATTAAACTACTATTTTCTGGTTTTACCATGTGTTCTATACAGTACCCATACTTTTTCTTGCAGCCTTTGTTCTGTCAAATATTTTGATAGCTACATGCAGGCTACCTCATTAAGCTTAATTGGCCAACAAAATCAAAACCTTGGCATCCTTTACTCTGGTTTTACAAAATACACAGAGAGCTCATAATATTTGAGATCTCCAGTATCTGTCTGGTTGG
Source organism: Cinclus cinclus (assembly GCF_963662255.1). Classification (NCBI taxonomy): domain Eukaryota; kingdom Metazoa; phylum Chordata; class Aves; order Passeriformes; family Cinclidae; genus Cinclus; species Cinclus cinclus. Next base: position 63,753,335 of record NC_085049.1, read on the forward strand.
CCTGAAATCAGCATTAGAAGTTTATTACATGCATATAAACAGACTGATCCTGGAAATCTAATTTTCATTGTGAGCTAGGCTAATTAAATCAAGTCAAAAGTATTGAAATTACAGCCAATGTAAGATGACAAACCTGACAACTGAAAGAATATATTGATAGAAGAAAAGAGTCCAAAAATGCAGGTGATGCTACACGAGCTGCCTTGGAAGATCGAGTGGAACCCTTCTCATCACTGCTTTGCATGATTCAAGGAATACCATGACATTTACTTCTGAATGGCTGAACTCACAAACTTGGGTCAGGTTTTTTCTTGGGAACAGACGGTTACAGCTTTGCTGGCAAAAGGTTCAATGCCAGCCCCATGCTGAACGCCAGCTGAAGGTGAGCACATTTTGGAACAAATTTACAATGTACCTTCAATTGTCTATTTTCGTAACACTTGAAAAAAAACTGTGCTGCTCTGCCTCAGGGCATCCATAGCAACTTTAATACATGGTATTGGTTTGTCAGACCTGCCTATGAGTTACACTTCTGCTTGACATTATTTCTGTTTAGTTGATATTTCCCTTTCATTGTAATAATTTTTTTTTTTTTTCATCAAACAGTGACTGTGTTATTACAAAAGTGAGAGAACTCACTGACATGGAACTTAATCATGTTTCTCTGTGCCCTTGATATAATCTTTCAGCAGCATCAACACTTCCAACAGTGTAATCACACTCCAGTGCATGATGGGTTTATTGGTGTAACACAAACTACTAGATACCAAAATTATATATATTTGGGAAAAAAGTGCAACATTTGGAGCAGTTTCTGGTAAGTAATTTTGGTCCAGATTGAGGTGACTTTAGACACATATGGTAGGTCATCTAAAACTTCAGAAATTCCTAAACTTGTCTGTGACCATATATAGCCTGCTGTGACAAGCTGGTGTGCTGATTGCATGGGCTAGATCCCAGAACTCCCTGCTCAGCTGGGAAACCTTACTCAGCTAAATAGGACTCTGTGACTCTCAGGTGTATAGTGCTGATCATGCTCAGCAGCACATTTGCATTTATGCACTCTCACACTGCATTAGAAGATGAATGGAATGGTTTTATTTCTCCAGTTCTTTGAAAGAAATGGGTTCAAAGTTTAAAAATATTTACTTCAAAAAATAAGTATATTCTCATTAGAAGTGGGATATTAATGGAGTAATTATTGTAGCTTTGTTTTGAAGTCTCATTTGACTTACAATTTTAAGAGTGTAAATGCGTTGTATGTGTTTTTGAGACAGCAGTTACTGGTGTGGTTTTTGCGTTTTATAAACATACTTTGTGGAGACAGAAGGTTAATTTTATAAAGTATTTCTTACCTTTAGCATTATGTTGCTGAATTTGAGAGACAAAGAAAGAAGCTTTTCAAAGATTCCTCCAGATTCTTCAATGCCAAGTTTTCATATATGAAAGAAGACACTTAGAAAGTGTTCAGGATTATACAAGTAGAGAAATTGGTTTTTGGATTGCTGCTGAAGAGACACTTCCTATGGCTGTACAACCTCCTAAGTTCAGGAGGGCATACAGCTGTAACAAGACTCATATTGCTGGCAATGCACCACATTCCACAGGGTCTTCCAGTGGTTTTCTTCTATCTTTTCTCTCTCTTCCTGTTTTTTCTTATGTCAGAAAGAGGAACCTTTTATCACAGTTGTTTGTTTTAACATTCCCTGGCATCAAAGTATGGTCTCAGCTATAAAGCAGCAACACAGTAGTTTTCCAGCCCTCTTCTTGGAGTACATGGCCAGGTACAAAGATGGGCTGACCTTTACTTGCCTCCAACATCTCCAATTGCCAGCCTTGGAGGTTTGCTTACACTTGCACACAAGATCTCACCACTGTATGTGTATCTGAGTGTTGGTTTATTTCTCTACATTAGAAAATTTCTCAGCTTTGTGAGAGGTGAGGAGACTGAAAACCATGTGATGTCTTGGTAGATGCACAAATGTACAATAGTTTGAACAAAGTGATTAAACATGCAAGTGACTAAACTAGCACATCACAGAGAGCGATGTGCTATCCATGCTTCTCATGTGAGGGCATTTTGTTTCAGTTACACCTCTTGATACATCCCCTGGAAAATTATTATGGATGCTACAAGCTGTGGGGGAAAAGAGGTTCTGCTAATGGGCATGGGTAATTAATGTTATCAGCCTTCATTCTTATATGGATCCTGCTGCAGAATCAATGTATGAATCTGGGTGGGTGCTCAGCCCGTGAGGTGGAAGTGGCATAGGGTCAAAAATATAATAAAATGCATTGTCTTGCAGTTTGTTGTTCAGGGCTCTGCAGTAAATTCTCCCACTTGAATTCTCATCACCTGGTTTTGTCTTTCTTCAAAGGCCTGCTATGCTCAACAGGAGTGCATTAGGATGGAGAGCTTTGGATAGTTGAGCTTTCAGCCTTCTGCTCTCTTGCATCCTTCCAACACATGCTGTAAGAGAAAAATAAAAAATAATTGCTTATGACAGGGATCTTACTAGGAGCTGGGCTCCCTGCAAGGGACAGATTAGCCCCATCTTGCAGAAACCAAGCCTATCATGTCCTGTACCCTAGGTTCTCTGAGTACAAGTAGACTAAGCTACCACAAGCTCTGCATGTGCAGTTGTGATCAGTCCCACTTGTTCTTGTACGTTCAGTTTTCTCAGGTATAGATTTTGATTGCATTCTGAATCCAAAGCTTCCACAAAGCCATGAGGTACCTAATGACTTCAGTGGGCTCTAGAGCAGCTCTTAGATCCTAACTTCACTGCATCTAAATGATTAGATGAATTTACTTGGAAATTGATACACCAACAAGATCTCCATGCAAAGTACAACATATTAGTCCTTCTGCTTTACCTGTTCTGAGAGTTATGCCTCCCCTCAGATTAAGGGATGCTATTTTATACCAGACTTAGTCTGTGATGTAACACTGTAATACAATATTCTACTTTGTGTAGATGGATAGAGTACACACTCTGTGTGGATATATAATTACATCAAGTCCTTGGCTACTCGAAGACCCACAGAAGTCCAACAGGATAGTTTGTTCTGCCATCTCTAATGTGGTTTCAGATTAGGCCCTTACAAGGGACAAGGGGTCATGGTGTTCTTACTGGCAGGTTCCTTGTGGATTTTCAGGAGACAAGCTCTCTGCATCTACTTTTCTGTGAACACTTCAGCTGGCAGACAGGTGGATCCGTGTAAGGCTTAAAAGGAGAAATAAACTGGAGATCTGCATGTACAATGGCAGAGGACACCAGTGCCTACACCAGTGCCTTCAGCTGGTCAGGAGTGTTTTCTAAGAATCTGGGGGCTTTGAAATGAAGCTTACTGGGAAACTCATGGAGCAGGGGGTTTTGCCTGTATCAACTGCAGTCAGTTCAGGCAGGTGCTGCATTTTGACCTTCAGAAAAATTCAATTCCTCAAGCTCTTGCCAAGTGTGTAGCTCACCTGGGCTCACCATGTTGCTTACAGGCACTTGATAGACCTGTTTTTAAGGATAGATTACAGTATTCAGAGGTGTGAATATAGATTTTCATTTGAAATTACTATAAGCTTGTAAATTCATGCTTTCTTAAACTTTATGAAAATGACAAAATCACATTTATTTAACACAACAATAAGATGCACAGACTGAGAAACCTGTGTGTTGTGTTTATAATAGGAGACCAGAAACTAACCTGATTCACTGTAACCATCCCCATTTCAGAAGAGCTAGAGCATGAGTGAACTGTAACTATATAGCTTTGCCCTTGAAACTGAAAAGATTAGCAAATATTTGTTTTATTCTTTTTCAAAATCTTACCCAGTAGCACAGAATAAAACAGAAGTTCTTATGGGGAAATGCAGTGCCATTCTCTAGATTTAGCGGTGGGATTGTGTTATGTATTTATGACAATTGTAGCTGTGGTCTCTTCAGACCTATGTTGAGACCTCCAGTATCAAGGCTGTATGACTGTGGAATTCAGATCCATCTCCTTAACCAGCAGCAAGAGGCAATGAGTTTTGAGCCCAATTCTGTTTCTTCCAGTGTTTAGTGACAGTCTGGTCCCTGTTTTTTGTTTGATACTCAGATCTCAGTTACTGAAGACCATACCCAGGCTCTGCCACCTGCTGAGCCTTCATTGCTCAGCCACTTATGGAGAAGGTTGAGCTGCGTGGGTGTTTGTTCTGATGCCACCAGCCCTGGGCACAGAGTGCTGTGAACCCACCATGCCTGCCACATGCCTCCAGTGCCTGCCCAGCTTGGTCCTTCAGCATGGGGCATCCCTGTGCCAAAGTGCACGTGGCAAATTATTTTCCAGTGAGCTTCTCCACTCTTATGTTCCATCACCCACATGTCTGGGAGGCAGGTGCTTGGGGGAACATCAGCTGTCTGAGGCTGTGAGAGGACACCAATGTGGATGCAAGAAGACTCCCAAGTATGCTTTTGGGAGGTAGAATAAACCTTATCTTGCATGCAGTCTCACCAGCCACAAGTCTGCTTCATCAAAAGAAACACATTCCTCAGGTCTCTATACCCCAAAGAGTGACTGGTGGTGTGCAATCACCACAGCCCCCAGTGCACAGAGCTTCCTGAGGGCTCTGTGACTTCCAGAGGGGCCATTGAAGTTTTCTGAGAATGATTTGCCCTTCCTCTCATGCAAAAAGGAATGCCACTCAATGGACTCTGCAAGATATTTTGGCATATTTTAATGCAAAACAGTCTGCAGGAATTGAAGAAGATCTGTTTACATTTAGCTAAGGCTAAAACTGGATATTTCAGATTCATTTTGAGGATATAAAATTACGAGACTGAAAGTATGACAGCATAAATCTCCAAAGATTATCCAGTTCAATGATTTATTTTATACTGAACAGTATACATCTTGTGAAAGATTTTTTGATTATGATTGTTTCTGAACTGCTCTCTCCAAACTGTAGATCTAATCTCACTTCAAGAGCATAAGGGTAAATAATTCTTTTCACCTACTCTTGCAGTTCAAAAGAGGATGCTTCACAGTTGTTCTTTGATCTGATTTCAAGGTCTGCCACAATGCAGAATTATTTTTTTCCTACCTCTGCTGAGGACTCATGAGAGTTTTTTCAGCTATTATTGCTTCATTTGAACAAAATAACAACACAGCCTGGAGGTCCAGCATTCTTTTCTGGAAACTATTCAAAGTCCATTAAGTTATTAAATAAATCATCATCTAGCAACAGATTGCTTAGGATATGTATGAATGGAACATGATTCAGTAATACATAACTTGGCAGTATGTATATTGCCACATATTTTTTTCCTGTGCTACAGGTCAGCAGGGCCAGCTCAACGTCTGAGGCTTGATTGTTTGAGTTACAGGCAGGCAGCAATTTTAATTTTCTATAGTTTGTGATGTTTCTGCATGATCTGGAAAGAGAAGTATACTGCTGAATCAAGTTCCTATTGTGTCAAAACACTGGTAAGTCATAAGAACTTCCTTTTGTGATGGTGCAGTGCCCGTTTGGGTGCTGCTAGTTACCTACCAGTTGGCTTGAAGTGAGGGGTTGATATGTCTCCTTGTTAACCATTGATAATCAAGTGTTTAAGATCTTCAGAATGTGAAGAGTTAGAAAAGGGCAAAAAGGTGTTGAGGATTTGTCCTTTCCCCTCCAGTTTTCATTTGGCTGAAGAATTTCACTATGGACAGCAGCAGTGACCAGTCTGTCTGGGAAGAAGTGGTTGCTGGGCTTGGTTCACAAGGTGGATCTGACAGCTAGGAGCACCATGAACCGAGCTCACCTGTACCCCAAACAGGTGGGTCATTTAATTTAGTGCAGACAGAACAACAGACAGAACATCTCTGTGACCCACAAAGCACTCATGTAGTTTCACTGTCTCTCTTCCCCCGTAGCAGGAGAAAAAGAAACCACTGTCCTTGGAGGAGGGCTGGGAGGCTGCCCTTATTACTGTTGGGAAAGACCCACGAAATACAAGTCAAAATATCATTTGCTGTCTTTCACATTAGAATAACTCACTGTCAGAACTTCCTTCTAAAGAGGACAACAGTTTATTTAAAGATGTGGTTCATAGTGATGTTCTTAGCATGGTTTTAAAATGACTTGCTTGTTCCTGTTGCGATATTTCTCAGAGTATTTTTCCCAGAGTGATTTGATGAACAATAAAGAGGAAGCTCTGAAAGCAGCTGTATAAAAATTGCCATCAAAAGCACAAAATAATTCGAAAACCAGACAGGCTCTGCTACTCTTTGTTAGCACCTTGTACTCCAATAAGCCTAGTTGCTACAACTGTGGCAAGTAAAACCATGATACTTTTTTATCTCTAACACAATATTTCTTTCCCAAATGGTGTCTGAGAGGAGCTGAAGCATTTTATTTCTTTGTACTATATATGACTTAAATAGCTCTTTTTTAAATAGCAAAGGTGATAGCTTCCATTCATGTGTTTATCTGGGGACTATTTGTTTGGTTTGTTGCATCAAATGATCTCAAAATAAGAGCTCAAACCCCTGAAGGTACAGCACAGTATTCCACACAACAGTATAGGAAGAAAATAAAGTTGCAGTATGTATCTCAGCATGTTTTATTTTGTTTTTTTTTTTTTTTTTTTTTTTTAACAAGGACTAGTTTTACAAAATATGCAACATTATCAGTCCACAACAAGGGGCCAAATACAAACGTAAGATTGGAGGAAAGAGAAGGGAAGGGGGATGTTGCAGTGGACTAGCATCCTTCCTCATAACACCAGGAGTGCACATCAGCTTGTTATTGCTGAGGGTTGGTGCTGTCTCTGATTATCTGCTGCCAGTTTACCTTAGTTTAATTTCTTCATGGAATAAATCATGAAGTTAATCAAATCTTTAGAGATATAAAGTCAAACAGATTTTCTTCTGCGAGATAAAGCAGATTTGGTAGCCCTATCACATTTCATATGAATGAGATGTTAGATTTTTTTGTCTGAAAATCCAAGGTATAATAGATTTTCTAGTAATCTTATTTTGTTTTATTTTAATTAAAATTAAAGTTTTAATAATGTATGATTTTGTTGAGAATACTTCGAAACTTTTGTTTTGTTAGGAATTTAGAAAATGCTTGTTTTCGCTTTGTAAATTGTCTTGGGGGGTGGGAGAGAAGTATCGATCAATTTTTCACTTACCAAGGCCATCGAGTGCTACAGCAGTGCTTATTCTTATTATTACCTCACTCAAACAGCAAAGCTGATGCAGGAACAAATTTTAGAGAATTCTGTAACAGGTGAAGTCTCTCAGTGTCTTTCGGTGTCCAGAGTTGAATGTTTTGGAAATCATCCCTGGGTTTCTGAAGAGTCTTTGCATGACAGCATTAGGCAGAAGCTATCTAAGAGAATCAAGATGCACCATGTCCCTGAGATAAGTGTGTTAGCTGCATCACTTTGTTTTCAGCTCTTCACATCGTGTCAGCGGTTTCACTTCCTTTTGGTGAGCACTTTTCAGAAGCTACTGTCTTTGTTATGCAAGTGAATCGAATAAACCTAATTTTAAATGAGCGTCCAAAATTACATTTCATCTTCAAAGGCAGAGCTCTGGTCTTCCATCAGTGCTTTAACCACAGGCTTGAAACTTTGGAGCAGCTCTTGCCTTTCCTGCAGAAATCAAGGGAATACGGTTTCCTGTATAAAAATGTCATATCAAAATGTTCCCAGTTACTACAGTGTTGTGTTGTTACCACTGTGTGTGCACTGATAGGAGAGTTCATAAATAGCTTTTGTGGTATTGTATATCTTAGTGCAGCCAAACATGCTGCAGTGGAAACACTGTAATAGCAGAGGGGAAGGAAAGAGTGTTGCTTTATCTGGTGTGCAGCACATGCAGGCAAGCCCTTAGCTGTTTTTCCCTTGTAATTTACATATCTCCTGAGTGTTGAGAGTCACACGATTTCAGTCTTCAATTCTAATTAAGGTGAAGGAAAGAAAGGATGGGATGAATAGCACCTTCAAGTCTCTCAGCAATAGACTGTATGACATAAGGTAACGTTTTCTTCTTGCTGACAACCAGAAAATAAAAGATATCAGGAAAGTTCTGAACAGATCATATTGTCTAAAATAAATTATCTAAGTTCTGCATTTTAAATGACTGAAGCTAAAAAAATTAGTTCACCCATAGCCTTTCTTTTTCTGAAACTTCTTCAAACTCCTTACTTTTGAACTGTATCATTCTGTTTTACAAGAATAGAGCTTTGAAATCATTAGTGCTAAGATGCATTTCCTGATGTCTTACTGTCTTGTCTTCTGTTTCCTTACAAAACATCTGGAATTGTGTCCTGAGGCACAGATTGTTTGATTTCAATTTCATGTTCATTAAATAGTTAACTTTAACTTTTACACATTTTAATGTTTATGAATCATGAACATATACGTAAGAGAATGTGCCCTCTTGCCTTACCTGCCTTATGGTAATTGCTCTCAGATTCTCAGGAAACAGTAAGAAAAGCCCAACCTGTACCTTGGAGAGGACCACTGTGAGAGACTGATCATTAGATGGGGCAGTGTCAATTACAGGAATGTTTCTGTATCACTGGAGATAAAGCTATATGACTGTATACTTTTAAGCCACTTTAATCCAGAGTTATGAGGGTAAAAATACAGCTCTTAAAACTGGCTATTTTAAGATGTACTCATTAAACTTGTGTATGTACAAGATATGCACAGGGGATGTTCTGAACAGGCAGATATGTCAGCAGAGCACATTCACCTTAAGGACGGAATTCCTCATTCCTTTGCCTTCTATAGGATGTTTTTTTTCATGTCTATGTGTAGTGAGTTACAGTGTTTCATACTGAATTTACCCAGAGCAACACAGTCCAGATTTTGAGAAAGTCTTTAGGCTGACTTAGGCAGTCTAGATGTGTTACCCCACTTGTTGTGGAATGTTGTTTCTATTTTTAGACAAAAATGTATTGCTCTAGGCAAACCAGGAACCCAAATGATATATGTCTTTAAGTACGTTTGTACCCTAGGGACTGAAAGGGAGGTATTTTTTTCCAATACATCCAAATTGAATTGTCATGTCCCGCAGTACTCCCAGATTCTACTGGGAGTAGGTACATAGTAGATACATAGCCAGCACCTTCATCACCCTAAATCTCCTCTGCAACAACAAACGCAGCAACACTTTCCTGGGTGCCAGGTAACGTGGCTATGAATGAAGCTGAAGGAGTAAAGGGTGCTCGCTGTCATCTCTCTAAACTACAACAAGGTGGCAGCGTGCCTCAGGACATTGCTGATGCAGCTGGATCTAGCCGACCATTAGCTGTCTGTTCTCTAGGACATCGTGGGGATATGTACATTCTACAGCTGCTGCTGAAAAAGCGCCCAGGGGCACTCAGGAGTCATGAGAAGAGATGCTATTGATTATCTGTCTGTGGTAGAATAATGGCCATACCAGGACACGCTGTAAATCTCTTGTGGCAATCAGTATCAGATACTAGAACACAAATTTAAGCATCAGGCTGCACAGGTGTGTATATACAGGTACAGTTATAGGTACATATGGAAAGGGTCACTGCTGCTGTAGCCCTCATCAGTGTTGTTAGGAAAGTGTCCTGAGCCAAAACCTACATCCAAGCTGCCATTCTTACTTGCTACTGATTATCACAGCCTCCATGAGGTTTCCACATTTTAAGCCCTTTATACCTTCGTCCTCCAGGCCATCACTGCCAACAAGTACCAGTTAAACTGGGCCATGCAACAGGGGTGGCTTTTAACCACAGGAAGATGGTGCAGTTGTTAGAAGCAATAGATCAAAGTGGATGGTGGAGAAAAGTTTGTTTAATTGGGTCCTAAAGCTGTTTTTCTGTCTGCACTAAATTAGACCAGCAGGAATCTTAATGTTGCATGTTCCCTGGCTGCTGGGAAGAACTGATTTAAATGCCGCTGGGAAGAACTGATTTAAATGCCACTGAGAGGCCCTCACACAGATCTCAGTGTCTGAGATCTCAGAGCATCTCAGTTTCACATCACATTTATTCCTCTCGTCCATTGTTCACTTTGTCCTTTTGCTTATCTCTGCTCAGAGAGGAGCCTTTTCCATATCCTCAGCTGAAGTCCTTTTTGTGGCTCTGCACATACCAGCAAGGGTGCACCAAGCATAGGGACTTCTGCTTTTGTGTGGAAAGATCTCAGGGCAGGAACGAGTATGTTTGTACCTGTGTGTGTGCAGACCATGAGCAGTGCCTAGTACTCCATGGGAAAGGAGAGCAGGAGATCATCATATTGCTTTCTTGACAGCATGTGTTGTCTCACATGCATGTTGCTCTGGCACCCCAGCCACCTCAAGATGCAGCCACCAATATAGCACAACAATCCTCAGGAACTGTTTTGGCTTCATAGTGGGCACAGATTACTGGGGTGAGACATCCCATAGACCTCCAAGAAAAAAGACTCTGATCACAGCCCCCCAAAGGGCTTCTTCATGCTTCTGTCACAACTTCCTTGCACCTTGGGGTTGTCTTTCCTGGCTCCTGAAAACTCATTTTTTTTCAGCAGTGTGCCTGAGGACCCTGCTCTGCTGCTCTTCATATGGAGTTTCACTTGACAACTCTGACTACAAGTGAGAATCTTAGAGCTGGCTCTTTATTACCATGTCTCGTACATATTATGACAGATGAAGGTCTGGAAAGCTACCTAAGGCTGACACCAAGGTGTGTAAGCACTAGAGAGGTGAGAAGTACAGATATGTCTGCACCCTTCCTGAAGAGATGTCCTCACCTGTGTTTTTTCAGAGACTTAAGTAGTCAGCTTTTTTTTGTACTCAGATTTACTTTGCCTGGCTATACATAGGCCCAGAGTTGTAGCTCTTGAGAAGATTGGGGAAAAGTAGTAATTTGAAAACAAGAGGAAAATAGACATGATTTTAAGAATTGTATTTGAGTGCAAATATGCCTTTCATCTTTTAGAGATGATACCATTTTCATATTCTTTTGGAATAAATTTTGGTTGGGTTTTTTTTTGTTGTTTGTTTGCTGGTATATGAGCTTTTTATTTTATTGCATCTACAGGATTCTGATTCACAGCTGTGTGGGAAAGTAGCAGTGACTTGTGATTAAAGCAAGATTCCTATCAGAGGTGTTTTTGCCTTCAGACTTCTTCTCAGGGTCAAAACATCTTCTTTCCACTGGAACTCCCTTCTTCTGTTAGTTTCCAGCCCGGTTCTGTCCTTGGAATGAATTTGGCTATTCTTTTGCAATCAATACAAAAACTTATTTCTTCTGTTATTTTTGTTGAGATTGCTGTATTTATTTTTCCCCTAGGACAGCACATGGACAGACACAAACTTCTCAAATGTACCTTTGGAATGAAACAAGCTTAAACTGATGACTAAGTCACACAGCTTTTTCTGGTGTTTTTAAAGATCTTTCTCCTTAGGAAAGGGGTCCTGTGGCTTCAGAAGTAATGATTGCAGAATTGGATTCAGGCTTGAATTCCTTGCAATGTTATAAAGGGGTTATTAACAGCTGCTTCTGCTAGGATTTCTGTGAATTCTGTCACAGAAGTTTGGGATTTGGCCATAAAGGTGAAAATTTCCTTTGCTAGAGTTATCTGAGGGAGATAGCCTTGGCTGGGAAAAAGGTGAGGCAGGAGCAAAAGGCTGGGTTCCTGTTTACCTGAATATTTCAGTAGTTTGCTCTAAAGGGATGTAAAGTAGAATTAAAGCTGTCCTTCACTCCTCTGGGAAGATCAGATGGCAAAAATGCTGTCTAACCATTCTCAAGAGAGGTGTTTGGTTGGTGAGTATTGATTCACTATGGAGTGTTCGTCTTGAATTTTGATTTTTATCTGGCCTGCAGACCAGGAAAAAGAATTGGCTGTGGTAGATAATAAGAATATGCAATCCTTGACTGAAACAAATATCTGTGACTTGTTTGGGAAGATGGAGAAATCAATCACTAGGTGACAAGTCCTGTGTTTGTTAGTCCCAGAATGTATTTCCCTGCTTGAAACTGCTTGCATAACAGCAGGGAGTAGACTTCAGCTCTGAGGTTCAAAGTGTTTACCCTGTGAAAATCCTCTGAGTTCAATTTTCTTCAGATATTTATGATCCAGTGAAAATTAAATTGTGGTAGAAGGTTTATGAAGCATGAACATATACATAAGAGAATGTGCACAGTTGGATATTCACATCTGCACATTTTCCATTAAAATCCTGACTGCCTACTTGGGGGAAAAAATAATTGGCTCACAACTGAATTTAGTTACTTGAAGTAATTAGGACAGTGTATATTGCATGCAAAGGGGACACAAGGGTGACTTTTTATATAGAATCATAGCTTCTAACTTATTAAAAGATGAAGTTTATAAAGTGCCTCCCTTGTTTTAATGATCTGCTGGGTCTAGGGACTAATGCAACTTGTGGAACTGGAATTACAGCTGCTCTGCAGTATGATAATGGTTCAAAAAGAACTTCAGAAATAATATTTTGAGTCTTTCAGCTTACCAGCTACTTTGGAGATTGTGTACAGCTGTGAAAGAGGGGACACACTGCTCTGAAGTGGTTTGCATAGAATGGCGTAGGAAGGGGTTAAGAACATGTAGTTCTATTTTCAGTACTCTTTGTGTACTTTTTTCACAGAGAGAAAATAATTTAATCTTTTGTAGCAATAGGTCCTTTTGGAAATACATCAGTATAGCATTCAGTCTACCTCCTGCCCTTTTCTTCTTGTGGGGTAATGTGTGGTGATTATCTGTAGTACCATCTCAGGGTGTTGTAGTTTAGAAATATTTACTTTTACCAATTTTAATAAAAGTTTGTTGGGTGGGGTTTTTTGTTTGTGAATTTTTGGTGTTTCTTTTTTTTTGTTGTTTATTTTCTATGTGGTTTCTGGGTTTTTTGTGGTTTTGTTTTGTTTTTTGTTTGGGTTTTTGTTTGCTTGTTGTTTTTTTTTGTTTGTTTTTTGAATACTGTGTGAGAGATGCTGCATGTACCATACATAGAATGGCAGCTGAAAATAAATTGGCCTGGATTTAAAAAAAGCAAAAACAACAACTTGGGAGACATAGAAATGCTAATTTTGGGCTAAATTGCTAGCATATACTTTGTAGTACACAAAAATTGTAGGGAAGTAATTTCCTGGCATTCAAACATATAGCTGAGAACACCTGTTATTATAATTCCAGCTTTGTGTTCCAAGTGAATAGAACTCAATAAATATTACATTTTGTTCTCATTTTCTGTATATAGACTTCAGTTTCAATTCACATAAAACATATGCTGTGGAGTGTTTTTCTGCTCCCTCTATTTCCTGTTCTGTATGTTTTCATGTACATGGCAACACCTTGAATAGCTTTGCTATCTCTCTGAGGCATACTGGATGAGGGGTTGTATTCCCCAGATTTATTCTCCCCGTGTCAATTGTTTTACTCTGTAAACAAATCCAGCAAGCCTAAAGCAGGATATGTTTTACATTAATGATTATGACAGGTGACTTGGAAAACATACAAAGTCTGTTTGGTCTATGGTTGGTGATACTTATGTTGCCTTGGTATTCTAGATTATGTGTCTTTATAGTCAAAAAATCAAAATATCATAAAAGTTTGTTCATCCCATTCTGTATTTCTGAATGCCTCAATTTAGCAATCTGTGTAGTGCTGTGACAGGCTGGGAGCCTGAAGTTAGAGCATGTGGTACAGATGGATAAAAATATTTGAAAGTTGGTACTGCTGAATTTTCCCCCTTTCCTGCTATTTCTGGTTGTTTGTGAATTGTACTTCCCTACTGTTTCAAGTAATCCTTATTAATGCAAATATTAATAGGTTAAATAGCAACCACAAGAGATATGATTTTAAAACTGGATTTTAGTTTCTGCATTCACATCATAATTTTGCAGTTGTAGTAGGGAGCCAAATAGTGTTTTGTTAGCTGTGTAAAAAAGAACTTTTGTTTATCTTGTGTTTTAAAAATGGGCATAATTAAATCATTGCTAACCTCAAAAACAAATTACATGTGATTTCACCAAAGTATTTAATTTGCAGTGTTCATTTGCAAAAACCCAGGGGATAATGGGGATTGATCCTGTGATGGGTGCTTAATTTGATGCTTCTGGTGCATGCAGTGCTCTAATCCTAATGACTTTCAAATGATGGAAGAAATTAGTTGTATTTATCTGCCATTGCCTGAGAATCTTGCTTGCATGTATCAAATGCTGCAATCAGCTGGGAGGACTGATGGAAACTGACAGCACATAATCTCATTCCAGTGAATCTGTGTGCTCCCAGCAGGTTGTTACTGGGTTTCTTTCAACACCTGTAGATTTTGCACTTTGATTTTTCCTGTTTTCTAGTCTTTCAAGCTCTCCTTCACAAAGCCCTGTCTCTTATGGAGACACAGACTGGTCCACAATTGATGTCTTGCTGTTTTGAGAGGGAGATTTCTTTTGTTGGAGAGTTGCAGAATGTCTCTAACAGAAAGATCCAGAATGGAGGGATATTCTTTGGTTGTGTAGCTACCATACTACACATGCCAAATGACTGGGCATGATTTGATTAATGGAGAGGAGAACAAGGGAGAAAAGGAATGAGAAGCCTTGTGGTCTTCCCCTTTCTCCTGTGCCCTATGGAGCAAATATTCAGCCCATAGCCATAAAATCAAAAATTAATTCCTTTTGTCTAGTTGATCAGAAATTTAATGCTGGCAACTACATGTTAAATATGCTGGTTTGTGGTGAAGATTGAAACCCTTTTCTTTGGCCTCCATGGCAAACTGATTGAGAGATGGCTTGTGCTTGTCCTCCAGCCCAGGCCTGTTGACAGCTAAGGACTTGGAGATGTGGATGCTTTTGTAAGTACAGTCCATTCTCAAGGCTAAAATGATTCTGCTTCTCTTATCAGGCAGCAGTATCTGAAGCTAACAAAAAAAGGTCTCCTGAGCCAGGAGATATCTTGTATGACATGCAAGCAGACAGAAATTGCTGTGACCTGTGGGTTACCTTTGCTTATGTAAGGCAGGGGATGGCAGAGCAGGAGGAGACTGCTGCCAGCCCCAGGGAGCAGTGTGAGTAGAGCATACTCTGCCTGCTTCTAATAAATTAAAAATCTTCCTGAGACACTGCAGAGTGGCCTTAACTTCCTACTGCTGTTGACATACATTTGTGTCTGACCAGACATGATGTTATCTTCTTCACACATTTCCATAGCATTCCCTCAGCCTGAGGAACTGAGGTTCCTGAACCAACAGCCTAACCCATTTCCTCTGAAGGCATAGTGTTTCCAGGCACTTAGTGAGCTGAAATCATTGATATATGGAGTATCACACAGTAGAAAAATACTATGGGTGTTTGATGAATCTTCTAAGTTTTTGACCTACTACTTGAGTCCAAGACATCTGTTGCTTTTAACTTTGTTGTTGTTGTTGTTGTTGTTTGGTTCATATTAACACAAAAGGAAAAGACATGCTTTTATTTCTGTTGGAGCTCTTTTGGGTGCTAGAGTTGCCCATGAGCACACGTTTGGACTCCAGGACTCTCAGATGCTGGGAGTTCTTCAATTAGCAGGGACTCTCTCCTGCCACTGGCTTTTTTTGTTCTGTCTCTGTAAGTTCACGACTCTTGCCTCTCCTTATCCCTCTTAAATGATTTCTTTTTCTCCCTGTCACTTTACAGTAGAAGTTATAATGTTACTGAACCACTACTGTGCCTCTGTCCTTTCTGTATCAATCAAGTCATATGGGACAGAGAGAAGGCCTTGAAGGTCACAGCTTCGCCTTTGTTCTGCCTATACCCTGAAATAAAGGGTGCAGGCAAGAAGGAAACTAGCTGCACTTTTAGTGGGGTGATCTGAGCCCTGCACCTCAGTTCTAGTTCTGATGCTGGCTGTCCCATTTATAACTTGCATTTCTCCACAAGAGTAGTGCTATGTGATTGTTAAAGGAGCCGGGATTTCTATAAAACAAAATTTCCCATGCTGCAATATGGAAAATCTCATCTGACCTATCTGTGATGCAGGACAAGTAATGTGAATGGAAACTGTGTGGAAGATGTAACATGGTGAGAGCCCCCGAGGAGTGGCAGAGAACTGAAGCATAAAAATCCTGAACTAAACACAACAACCCATTATTTCTCTCATTGCATTTAATTGTCAGGGTTATTTTTTGTTCACCCTGCTGTAGTGTTTTCAGAGAAGTGTAGTGCCCAGGCTTGGTGCAGTACCCTTGCTGAAGCATCAATATCTACAGGTGAAACAAGTGTCTATGGATTCCAAGGTGAAGTTTGTTTAAGAGTCATTGTTTTTCTGTACTTTGTTTTTCCAACAGCATGACACAGACAGGTATTTCTAACACTATATAATCTCCACATCTACCCATTTCCCATGCTGCATTTGTGCAACTGATACTTTGCATGTACCGTATGTTCATATGGTATAATCATCTTATTTCAAGCCCATTCCAGTCAATTTAAACTTCTCAGTCTGTCCTCCCATGTACTTGCAGTCCTTTCCAGATGCTGTCTGTACTGTGTGTACAAAATGTATGTTCTCAGTCTCAGCTGAGCCCTGAGTATCACACAATACAGCCTTTCTGTTTGGCAGCAAACCTCTGAGAAGGATAGTCTGGTTTTCTAATGTGAAAGAGCATAAAAAAAGCTGTGTATTCATTGAAGATGTAGAGCATCTCCTACTTCTGCCTTACAGAAAGGCCTTTTATCCTGTCATAGGAGGAAGAGTGGCACAATCTGTCTCTGATAAATCCACATTAGCTCTTTCGTGATACTCTATAACCTTCTGGGTGTTTGCAAAGAGAGAGCTCATTTCCTTTCCTGTTTCTTATGAACTAAAGTTCAACAGGGCCCAGGCAATCTCTGATCAGTCAGCATTATTTGTTGCTCTCACAAAGACAAAATTTTCCACTGAATGGAAGTTCCTCAACAGAGTCTGTCTCTAATATGGAGGTAGCTATCATCTATTTAACTTTATTTTCACCGCATTTTTACAGACACTGTGTTGTCTAGCTGTACTTTTGATGGACAATTTCTGTAAAACTTCCTTTCAATGATCACTGATGTATCTACTGTCCTTTTTTTGGAGAATTACTATGGCAGTGGGAGTTGTGGTACTCTACTTTCCAAAATAATTGGAGTTAAAGAGCAGGGTTCTCTCTCTGATGCAAAAGCATTGATCTGCCTGTAGCTGTTACTACTGGGAGATGGAGATACATTAGCCCAAATTCACTCCAAAGAATTTGAAGCTTTTAAATGACAACTAATTTCTCTTTGCTCAGAATATAAAGAGTGTCTGGGATAGCTATTTAGGTGCCACAGATAAAGAAAACAAGTGGATGAACTTGGGCAACAGGGAGTAAGTAAATGCACTTTGAATTCAATTATTTACTGCATGAATTGATGCAGTCAACTTCCTGCAAAAAACGTGGATATCTCTCTAAGAGTGGAATGGCTGAGAAGGACTCCTTTTGATTACAATTTTGATATCCAAAATGCTGAGATTGAAAGACAGGTTGATCAGACAACTAATTTAGGTTGTGATCCAAATTGCACTAAAATTAATGCATGGACTGCAGCTTCAAGAGAACTGAACTCTAATAGATAAAAGAATTCACTAAACACAGAATATCCTGAGTTGGAAGGGACCCACAAGGATCACTGTGTCCAACTCCTGGCCCTACACAGGACCATCCTCAAGAGTCACACCCTGTGCCCCAGAGCATTGTCTGAAGGTTTCTTGAGCTCTGCCAGGATGGTGCTGTGACCACTGCCCTGGGGAGCCTGTTCCAGTGTCCAACCTCCCTCTGGGTGAAGAACCTGTTTCTAACATCCAACCTAAACCCCCCCCTGACACAACTTCAGGCCATTCCCTCATGTCCTGTCACTGGGCACCATGGAGAAGAGACCAGTGTCTGTCCCTCCACCTCCCCTTGTGAGGAAGCTGCAGACTGCAGTGAGGTCTCCCCTCAGTCTCCTCCAGGCTGAACAGACCAAGTGACCTCAGCTGCCCCTCACATGGCTTCCCCTCAAGGCCCTTCACCACCTTCATGGCTCTCCTTTGGATGCTCGCTCATAGTTGAATCACAAGACACTTCAGAATATTTTTCTTGCTGTTTGAAAGTTTTATTTCGTTTTAAAATTTCATATTTTTTTTTTCTTAACTATCTACCTATGGTGAACTGCAAAAGGCTGCTCTGATTACAGCAGAGCAGGAGTTAATGAAACCTTTTTCTCTTCTCATCTTTCCTCAAAATTTTCAGCTTAAGATTTTTTCTATATCTGAACCTGACCAAATATGACATCTTTTGGCTTTTACCTTAATTATTTTTCATGTTAATATCTTGCTCAATTTCAGCTTGCTAATTTTAGGGGAGAGACAAATCACAGAATCAGGTGGGCTGATGCCTCTGTTTCCCCCTCCTGCTTAAACCAGTTCTTATTGGAGCAGGCGGCTTTGGTTGGCCAGTGTTGGGTTTTGAGTATCTCCAAGGGGGAGGTTCCATGGCCTTTCTGGGAATCCCATTCCACTGCCTGGCCAAAACAGATTTCTGTTGAGCAGATGACATCCAAAACAGCTCTGAATGCACTGTCATGATATTGGTGGATGGACATGTATTCTGGGTTTCCTCTAGGAACAAGAAGGCATTAATAATTCTAGAGAGACCTTATATGCAATAGATAGTCCATCCTACTGGGTTTTTTTTTTTTTTGATAGCCTCAGTTAGGGTTTAACTGGTATGTACATAAAGTGGTCATGTTGGAATTTTTCAAACAGGGAGAAAACCCAGTCTCAACTTGGCCACTGTTTCTCCCATTCAATTTTTCTAGCTAGATTTCTTTGTTGGCTGCTACAGAGTTTGCTATTAAGGGCTGGTCCTTTGAATCAGTGGAGAAGATTCTACCAGGTTTTTTGGTGGACTTGGAGCTGTCTGAGCTGGCTGCTGAGTTCTTTACCTTGATCCAGTCACAGTGTCACTTCTTGGAGTGTGTTTGATACTGATTTGGTCGAAAGCCAGTCTGAGTGCAGGCAAGAAGGGGACCATCACCTCCTGTAGCCTTCCAGCAAACATTTGGAACTGAAGCCTGCCGTGGTACTGGCCTCCATCCCTGCTGAGCTGCAAAAATCAATTTGAAGAGACCAGAAAAGCCCAGAGGAACAGTAAGGTCTAGGACTAGAATTAAAGGAGACTCTCTTTTTTTGCTGACCCCCAAGGGCTTGCTTCTTACAAGATTTTCCCTCCATATTTCTCAAGGCTGGACCCACTTTGCAGAGGTGGGATGGCAGGTAGCTGCCTCCTCCCCTCCCTGCTAGGATATGGCAGTACTGCAGCTCACACTTGGAGGGATGGAGGCTGCTTTTTTCCTCTTACAGCCTCCTGTAAATATGTCAGTAAACCATGTGCACTGTGTTATGGGAAATATTAAATGCAGCAACTTTCTTAGAAGATTAAATTTTTTCCCTTGGTAAATATTATATGAATATTAAATAAAATATTAGCTCAATGAGTTGTGTGTATTACCAGCAGCATGCACTCACAGAGATGCTAATTATACTCTGTGGGTTTTAAAGGGTCTTGTTTTTGAAATAACAATTGCTTCTTGTATTTAAATACCGTTTCTAGTTTCTCAGTCTCTATTATAATATTAGTATTAAGACCCATAAACCAGAGGAAAAAAAGCTTTAAAAGCATACAATCTAACATCTCCTGGTTGTTTTCTTAAAACAAGGTCTCCAATCATGGGGATTCTTAGTTTTTAAAAATACTGAAATTCTGCTTTCACTAGCCTTTCTCTGCAGCCTTGTACTTTCTATGGCTATTAAAACCAGCCTCGGTTTTCATCTCAAAACTTGAATGTTAACACTGCTAATTAACTTTTGGCATGGTAAAATGGCAAGAGTATTAAAATGTTTTTTAGTTTTCTGTCCCTATGTTGACTGATTGGATTGTTTGGATGTCATTAGGCTACTTATTTATAGCAAGAGTATGAGCAATGCACTATAAGCAGAGGAAGTAATTCCTGGCTGCTTAGCTAGAAGTTCAAATGTTAATTTTTGTTAGTGTTTAAATTGAATGAAAGCATCATTTTGTTCAATTCTTCAGTATTCCAAAGAAATAGATTACACAAGAGCAATTTAGGTAACAACCTTAATCTCTCCTTTTATTATACAAGTTGACAGTGCCAGTATTAGCCTGCAGTCTTCCTGACTTGTTTATGAATGTTGTACATCGCTTTGCAGTCACTTAATAATATTAAATTTCCTGAACTGGAGAGAAACTGTTTAATTATTTTTAGAATAAGAGCCCAGATATCCACAGCATGGAGATAAGTCATATTTTATAAAAAAAATAATCCTCAGTTGAAGGATTTATTTTGCAAAATATGCCCTAATGGAGATAGCGTTTAATCTTTCTGTTGTCTCTGGATTTTATGCACATGACTGAGTTAGTGATTCAACACACACGCAGCGTTACCACCCTTGCCATCTTAACTACCTCATGCATTAAAAACCCAGTACTTCCTGACAAGAAAAAAAATTAGAAACAATCCTTCCCTCCTAGCAGAGATCTTTCTTATAGACTGATGTTCTTCCTACACCAGAACTCAATAAAAACCTCTTTTTTTAAAGTCTAACTCAAGGACTTGACCATTTGTATTGATTTTTTTTACCTTGAAAACTGTGTGTAAAACTTGGGGTCAGCTAGGGAATTTGTTTTGTTGGGTCATTCTGTCATGATTTAATAGGTGTGGAGCTCTTCTAGCCTCTGTGAATGGAGCCTGCAGAATCTCCAGGGCCTTTATAAAGTCTTCATGACTGTGATGTTTATTAGGAATGGTATTTGGCTGCTCAATAGCCTGAGACTGAGATAAGAGCAGAGTATCAGCCCCTCTAGTGTCATTTTAGTTTTGCATCTCCTACTTCTACCCTAGCAGCCAGGGCAATACTCATGCCTGGAACTTTTCTAGTCTCTGCAGTTTTCTGCCCTTCCAGGTTCAAAGTATATTTTGGGTCTGACTTCAAGCCCACTGGGTCTAAGACTGAAGGAGTACTCCTGGGTTTATCAGTGACTGAAGGAGGACATTGATTTAATGATTCTGGTTTGCTAGATATATGGGGATATTGCTGCATATTGGAAGTTAAAGACCGGTTTTAAGTTTGGGTGGAGTTTTTTTGAGTACATTTCTTAAGGTTGCCTACTGGTAATAGGTGGACACGCAGATGTAAGTTCTGTATGAGTAAACTGAAGGAGACCATGATGCTCTCATTGATGGTCTATGCTTTGGTATTAACTGGCAGCTGTCTTAGGTGTTGGAGAGAGAGAGTGCTCTGCAATGTTAATATGCACCTGAGAGAAAACAGTGCAGAGAATGTATTTATAGGAAAAACAGCTGAAATTATTTTTTTAAAGGGAAATTTAATTAAGTGGAAAACAGATTGAAAGTACTAGTGAGCTAAGCACTGCTGGTATGTTTTAGCTGTCCCTCAAATTTTCCTCATTAGGGGGCTATGGTTTGGTGGAGGTTTGTGGTCAGAACACCAAGCAGTGCCCTCAGAAAGCAGATCAAAAATCTGTAAATTTGCTTTTAAAGCATGCAGAGAAAGGCACAACACAATCATCCTCCTTTTCTCTACCTGTAATAAATGATAGAACTGGAATGGTGCAGGATGATAAAAGGACTAAATGAATGTGTTTAATGAATGCCTGTGTACAGACTTAAAAACAATTTGATGAAAACAGAAAAGTTCTGAGGTTTACCTTGGCTGCTGTTTTGCAGTTCAGACTGGCTGATGAATATACTAGTCTTGCTGGCCTTAATATTCATTAATTCAAATCATGTCAGTCATTATCTGTTCTTTTTACTCTTTTTTTAGAAGAGGTGCTCATATATTTGATTAGTTTGTTAGGTTGCTCCATGTGATTTCTCAGTACAATTGCAGTTTGTGCACCTCCAGAAGAAACAATTTTGAGTTCTGCTTTTTATTGTTCCAGTAAATCAGTCACAGAATAAAATTGGAGTCATCTGAGGGGAATACCTAAGTAGCCTGCTGGGCTATCTTCAAATCAGATATCTAGCAGACTGGCCTGGAAAGAACAACACCATCTGGATATGGAAAGAACTCTTAAGATGTTTTTCGCATCACAGAAGGTTATTGACAGGGTAAATGTGCAGCAGTAAAAACCTGCCAGAAATTTGTGAGCTGGTCCATGTGCTTTCCAGCAGCATTGGGTGTTAAAACTTCCTGGACTAACAGCCTGCAGCTGTACTTTCATTAACCCCCTGTGAATTTCAGCTCACTGAAGTTCAGCTCCTAGGTGTTAGGACTACTTGGGGAAAAAAAAGCCCCTCATTTGATTTATTATTTTCAGTTCCTTGGTATGAATCTGCCCTAAAAGTTTTTCATTGTCAATAGGTGAAACATAGTGTTTTATCCAATCTGAACTAGTGAAAGCTTACAAAGTATGTGTTTAGCCATCTAAAAAAAAAACAGCTATTTTAACTAAAACTGTTCTTAAAGCCTAAAGACTAAAATTTCTGCTCGTGACAGTTACCAGACTTTTCCCTAGCAGGTGTTAAAATGTCTTCTAAGGAACAAGCCTTTGGAGAGTTGCCTTCCACTAATAACCTAGTAGAATCTCAGATGATAATCTAGGTTAGCATGGTAAAGGCAGTGGATGTCACTTTTGGCTGGGTTACTTATATCAGGATGGATAGCTATTACTTACATGAAGGTGCTTTGGAATAATGGGCAACTGGAATAAACTGGTCTGCTTTTAGCTAGAATGAGCTGCCTCATCAAGTCCACTCCTGTGATCAGTACTTGTTTCTCATTTTAAGGTTTAAATCAGTATTTAAATGGGACTGTCAGCTAATGGGATTGTTTCATCAGAAACTCTCTCTCCAGGCCTGGAGGAAAAAAGCTATCTCATCCCTCTGATTTGAGGAAAAATTATATTGCATCCTGCTATTTATCTGCACTCTCTCAGCACATTTCAACAACTGTCTTGGATTTTAGGAGCTGTAAAGGATGCTTTCAGTGTGTTCTGTTAAGCAGAACCCTTTCCAATAGCTAACCCAATCTAAATCAAAATGTGGTGAAAGTGAAGTTGAAAGAAAAATGGCTTAAACGCCAGCATGTGCTGTAATCACCCCGTGAACCTTTCCCCTCTCATTTGAGTTCATTATCCTAACCTGAGGAAGCTTATAATCAGACTGAGTGCAGATGTTATCAAATACAACTCTGCATTCTGTATTCAGAGCTCTGTGCTGCCTTCTGACTGTGCTCTATTTTTAGCTCTGGAATAATGTAGCACTCGCATGATTTATTGCACAAAACAATCTGGCACCAGAAAGGATCAAGAGTAGGTGGGGCGATTATAACTGTTATCTAATTCCTTTTGAATGTTAGAGAGTATTAAAGAAAAAAAAAAAAGGGGGGGGGGGGGGTTATGTGTGCTCCAGGGTTTTCATTTTGTGTTGAAAAAGGAGTGGATTATTCAATAGCTAGTTGACCCTCCCTAAACAAGGTAAGATCCAAAAGCTGGAAATCAAAAACAGGAACTCCCAGTAACCTCAGGAGGGGCAGGGGGTTTAACTCCCTTAAGTGTGACTACAAAAGAGACTTCTCCCCACTCTCTGGAGGGTAGCCTGGACATCTCCCTTCCCAGCCTGTGCCTGCTTTTGTGAGAGCAGAGGTAGTGCTGGAGGAAAACAGGCACTCCCTCCTGTGTCACCTCCTGGTGTGTGACTGCCACAGCAGACTCACCCAAATCTGCCAGGATCATGGTGTGAAGAAGGATGAGGAAGAGGTAGGTGGGGACAAACTTGCACCTTTTTAAGAAGCCTCTGCAGGCTGCAGTGAATAAAGGACAGCTAAACATGGGAGCATGGGATGAACTAGCAGCTGTCAAAAACCTCATGTTCAAGCACAGCACTGTTTTTTCCCAGCTGAGAGACAATTCATGTTGGATGATGCAATGGGCCACTTGTAAGAACAGGGAACTGTCATAGCCCTAATCCATATCTTTGGGTTAGGTAGTGGCCCCTAGGACAGGGAAGTGTCACCATCTGAAATATCCTCATCAAGGAGATAGCACTGCGGTCCGTCTCCTGTTTCATGTCCTCTTGTGTTGGATTTGGTGGCTTGAGGAGACTGTGTATTTCACCAATGACCTGTGTACAGTACTAGTGCCAAACATGGCAGAGGGACCTGACAAAAGAGGGGTGTGAGGTGGGAGGCAACACGAGCCTTGCACTCAAGAGCTGTGTCCTTGTGGTTGATCTCATGCAATCCACAGCACCTCTCAGATGCAGCTAATGCAGAGAGCAGGAATGAATTGGCTGTGAATAATAGATCTAGAATATTTTGGAAAACTAGCACTACAAAAATCCAGAAAGATGAGCTGGTGGTTGCACTTCTTCAGTAAAGCTTGCTCTGCAGTGCAGCAGCAATGAAGATTGCTTTACTCTTTTGTTTGATAAAAAGTACATTAATAATATTATTTGGTTTATTCTTTTGCTAATTCTGCTAGCCTGAGAACAAGACATGGGAGAGCTTTAGTCATCTCCAATCTGCAAAGCACTCTTGTCTGTTCAACTTCAAACTTTATTGTGTATGACTGTAGGGAGGAGGAACAAAGGCTTAATTTTTCTTTCATTGGCCTTGGTAACCTTGCAATGGAAAGTCAAACCAGTTTGCATCCTTTTATAGGATTTTAATGTAGTTTATAAAGAAAAAGTACATAATTGGAAAAAGAGCAAACTTAGGTCTTCCTTGCAGTTTCTGGTTCCTGCAGGGCCTCCAGACTGTTCAGTAACATTCAGCAATTAAAATTCATGCTGGAAACATTGCCCACGTGTCTTTGGTTAGAAAAAGCAGCCTTCAGAAACACTGTAAGCACCTCAGGCCCTCCTGCACTTCTGTCCATCCTAGACGGATGGGGTGAGTGCATGCTCATGCAGTGCAAGAGGCTGCGCATGCGTGCAAGAGGAGGAATCATCATCTAGTTTTGAAGAAAGCTCTCAGACTATCTTTAGCAGACTGGCTGGGTTGCACCTATAGAAATAGAAACAACCTTCTAGCTTGACTTCAGTGTTGTTAAGGTCCTTGCTGCTTTGCTCACACTTTTGCTTCTCTACAGAGATAACTCCTACAGCTGCTGCAGGAAGGCAGAAACCATCTACCTCTCCATGTTAATGGTACCTGCTTAACCCTTCTCACCTTGGTGGGAGAAATTTGTCATTCTGAGTTGCTTAGGGAATGCTGTTGGCCTCCTGAGTACAGCTTAACTGTATTTAGATAGTGCTGCTATTTGCTTATCCAGCCAGGACTGGGTGATCAGCTATGGTTGTAGTCTACAAGTAAAGATGTTCTCCAGATGCTCAAGCACTATAGTTTGGTTTATGTCTTCTGCCCTCTTCACTTCCACAACAGCAAGCTGTGCTATGCATGTACTAAACAAGTAGTAGTCAGCCTGCAGAGGTGACTGTTAACGTAGGATGGAGTATTTGTATCCTAAATGTCAAGAGTTTGGCAGTAATAACTACCAGTGATTAATTAGATTACATGAACTGTATGCGATAATATCTGTATTTACTGGAGTTGTACTTTTGAAGTTTATGAAAGATCAGAAAATAGGTTAGTCAGTATTTTTGTAGTTCTTGTTTGCAGTTCTTACTGTACCCACCATTGTAGTAATGTCATTTAATGTTAAGTAGTAATGTTAAGAGCAGGATGTTGGACTCGATGATCTTTTTGGGTCTCTTCCAACTGGATATTCTGTGATTCTACGTAATTTACAAGTATCCTCCATTTTGGAAAAACAGGCAAAGACTTGCATTTGCAGTGTTCCAAATCTATTTGTCATGTTCTTCACTCATTTCTTGTTTTACAGGAGCTAGTTTTAGTTTCCATTGGTCAAGTTAGCAGTTGATTCAGCTTATGACTTTAATATCATATGCTTGTGAAAAGTTGGCCAGGAGATCACTTTCACTGTTGATGACTCAAATGCCCGCATACAGAATTCAGTGGTATAAATGAGTTGTATAAATTTATGAACAGTCCTTGCCTGTTTTAGTGAGTATTAATTTTTAAAGCCAATTAAATCAGTAAAAGTTATCTTCCTTTCTTTAAAAGTCATATGGATTTCTTTTCTGGTATAATAGCCATGATATTCTATACTGTAAGTGTATTCTTATTTTTTTGACTGTAAAAGAAGGCAACAGAAGGTTTCTTCAAAATAAAATCTTTCTTCTGGATTCAGTGACTATTCAGATTCTGAATAGCAATTGAGAATGCAATAACCTGCCATTTCAGTGGTGCAGTTCTTTTGCAGAACAGAAGATATACCCTGGAAGTGAAACAAGTTTTATTTATCATAATTATCCTCTGTTGGTCATCTGTAACAAATACATTTTGTGGCTAGGTGAAGGCTGATTTTTGTAAAGCAAACTTAATTAGGAATAGGAGGAGTTTACGTGAGCAGCATATGAATAGAGAGGACAGAAAAGAGCTGACATTATGTGGGTAAGAGTTGGGAAATTTGAGCTGCAGAAGTAGAAAACATGCAGACAAGCACAATAAATTTCTTAAAATGTATTTTTTGTGGGTTTTTTTTTTTTGGTGTTTTATTTTTTTTTGGGGGGGGGGGGGGGTGTTATTTTGTTCTTTTTTACTGTTTTGGTTTTTTAATGTGCTAAGCAGCACAGTATTGGAAGCTGGGCAAGCCAGTGGGAATTCCCTGCTCTGTTGTGATGTATTCTGGGACTGACTTGCTTGGCCCAAGGTACTCCTTGCCTAACTACAGATATCTGAATCTGAAATAGGGACAGCCCAGGTCAGTCACCTAACAGTCAATGGCAATCAAAGGGTTTTAAATATACAAAAGCCACCATGTAGTGGTGTAAGTAAAACAATTTACAGCCCATTTAAAAGAAGATGATTTATAGCCTTTAAATTGTATAGAAAAACACACACAAGATAGCTTAAATGATGAGGTAAAAGGGAATGTGTATGACTGGTTTTCTTCTGGGCCTGCAGGATATTTTTCTTATTATTGGTATTTAATCATCAGGCTCCATCTGACTGGTGAAAACCTCAGGGGTATTTTGAAAGAAGGCCTCCTGCTAATGCTTTAACTCTTCTCTGCTCCATGGTGGGATCCCCAGGGAACATTTCCTCCCTGATAGATGTTGCTGTTGTTAGTCTGTGTCGATACATCAGCAAAATAGGTGCTGCTCCTGACAGTCTGGGGCTGTGCAGTGTCTTTGGGGTCTGGTGGGATCTGTCCCTGCAATACAATGTAATGCTGTACTTGGGAGCACATAGGTAGAGAGGCCCAAAGACAGATCCTAGACAAACTAATTTTGTTGGTTCATCTATCCTATCCTCTTTAATAAATGGGGGTATTTAATGACTGTTGTGTTTGTTGAGCACACTATGAAGGTATTTTGCACTTTTTCCTACACTTTGATTTCAAGTGCAGCTCTCCTGTGGTGCCAGGTGATCCTCTCAGAGGACTGCAGAAAGCTCAGGGTCCAGAATGATACATCATCACCTTGTTATAAAGATAGCTGCTCAGGGATTAAATGCATGGACTTCAGTGTCTTAAGCCAGCTCCTGTTCAGATGCCTTTCATCCTTATTCAGTGTATCAAGTAGAAATAACTTGGGAAGCCAGTTCCAGAAGATGTCTGTATGGTCTGGTTTAGTAGTTTTCTCTGTGCGTGCCTGTGGGCTGGAACACAGCAAGACTTGGGCTTGCCTTCCAGGTTTCATCCACTCATGTATATGTAGCTCTCCATCTCTATAAGGATCTCAGGACAAGAGGAAATTGCCTCAAGTTGCATCAGGGTTGTCAAGCACTGGCACAGGCTGCCCAGGGAAGTGGTTGACTCACCATCCCTGAAGGTATTTAAACAAATTTATAGATGTGGCTTTCAGGGACATGGTTCAGTGGTGGGCTTGGCAGTGCCAGGGTAGTGGTTGGACTTGATAATCTTGGAGGTTTTTGCCAACCAAAATGATTCTGTGATTCTAAGAGTACAGGTAGTGCACTGCACCTGTAGTAAGGGGTCTTTTTCCATTCTGGATGGCATGCTTGGGCTCTCCTACATCTACCCTCCAAGAAGGAATGCTGCAAGGTCTCTCAGTTCTTTCTTGGGTCATCTATTTGTTTTCTTTGTAGAAGGAGATTTAAGAAACTGTCTCAAATCCACAAAAAGAAATCATTAATCATAATACTGGAAAATGTAGCATGTGTGTTAATACATACAGGTAAAGGGAGGCTCTGAAATCCTTGGAGGGAACCTAACCTGACTTGTGTTTGAACTTAGAAGTAATTCATTGCAATACTGTCATCATAGCAAATATCAGTGACCAGTTGCTCCTGTCTTTGTCTGACTTAACATGGTTACTCTTGAGAACACTGAGACTGTAGCATTTACTTCCAGTTCAGTTTTATCCATCGCTCCATCTGAAAGGCAGCATCTCCCCTCTGGCTTTGGAGCCTTGTCCATGAAACTATACATCTGTTCATGCCTCTGTGGGAGGCAGAGGTATGCTGGGTTATTCTCTAGCCTTCTACTACTCAAAATTGAGATTCATGTAATGATTTAAGTCACAAATAGCAGCATACTGGAAATTTTATCTTCTTGCACTTACACCCCTTGGACAACCTGTATTGAAGATTTAATTATATTTAAGAGAGTAAGAGGTTGGGACACACAGCATGAGCTGCGTGCCAGGAAGGACAGGACATGATTCTTGCATCTTCAGTCTATCCTAGTGGGGTAAAAAAAATCCTGAATGGAGGCCAGTCTTAGTGAAAATCATAACCAGGCCTGGGATTTGATTCGTCTATGCACTCCTGAGGTCAGTGTTTGTTCATGAGGCTCAGAAGAAGTCATCTCTCCACTGCAGGGATTCCTGAATGACTTTTGTGACCCATATGGTACAGGAGATCAGAGCTGTGTGTTGTGTTTGCTGACCTAAAATGTCAATGCTTCAGTGAATGGGAAAACACCAAAAAATGGAGCAGCTCTTTGTCAGAAAGGCCAATGGACTGCCTCAGCACTGAGTTTAATGCTAACACTTGTCTTGTTAATTAGATGTTGAGTTCAACAGGGGATGCAGTATTAACCAGACCTTTGTTGTGATGTTATTTCTTTGTACAGCTAATGTGACACCAAATCCCACAACACAGTTCACTCCATTATTAATGGCTTTCATTGCTAAACTATTTTTAGCCTTGTCAGAAAACACTTCAGAAAAAGAAAGGCAGATAAATGTGAATGCTTAAACAGGGCTTTCACCACAGCAGTTTCTTACTGCCTTCATTGTTGGCTACTTTGATTATGTGTAGGGAAATACCCCTGCATGACTGTGTCCTAGCTGGTGGTGTCTTCCTGTGAGAGAGAATTGAAAGAGATGATTCTGAGGAAAAATGTTCTTTTTTTTTCCTGTTAGGATAGGAAAAAAGTAGGTAAGACTGAAAAGATGACGTTTCTACCTCTGACACCCACTTGCATATATGTAGCTTGAAAATGAATATGTTTTCTGGAAAATGAAAAACCTAATGGTATCAACCACTTAGACCTTGTGAATTTACACCTGTTCTAAGCTGTAGAAAGCACTGCGTTCTTCTTGTTTTCTGGTTACAGGCTTCAGGCAGTGTTGCATGTAGTTGAAATGACTTGGCCAACTGATTGTAGCACTTTCTAGCAGTACTTGCCAGAAGTGAAAACCTGTGCACCAGCTATGA
Source organism: Cinclus cinclus (assembly GCF_963662255.1). Classification (NCBI taxonomy): domain Eukaryota; kingdom Metazoa; phylum Chordata; class Aves; order Passeriformes; family Cinclidae; genus Cinclus; species Cinclus cinclus. The sequence goes on from NC_085049.1 coordinate 63,783,061, forward strand.
TGCTTTCCTCTTGTATTTTTGTCTTCTGGGTAGGGGGAACTCCTAGCAGCACAAAAGGGAGAAGTGATTGCACTCCCAAACTAAATGACCTGCATTCCTTCTGACAGTAGAAATAACTGCTGCTGTTACCATTGCTAATTTTAATATAAATATAACTTTTACTTGCATATTTTAAAGAGTAGCAGTAGGATCAGGCATTAAACCACGGCTCTGCACATTGCTCAAAGCCTCATCCAGTCAGGCCGTGAGTGCTTTCAGGGAGTGGGCAAGGATGTGTTTTCGTCCCACACAGGTGTTCTTTCAGGGAATTTAGACCAATTCTGCATTTTACTGGGTATAATATTTGCTTCACCTTTGCAAAATGACACATAATCCACAACAATGTCCTTCCATACAGCTGTAAGATGTGTCAGTGTCAGCCATTTAGCAGTGCACTTCTCAAGAGTTTTCCTTATGAGTAAGAGGGGCAGTGAGTCTGACTGAATTGCTAGGCTTGTGTATGGAATGTACTGTATTAATTTCTGATTCCAGAAATTATTTTGAACAGCTTGGAAATTGTTTTCCTCTTTTATGACTAAATCCTCCTTTGACAGAGAAACATCACTTTTCTGCATAATGTTTTTCCATTCAGCTTTTATCTCCCATTCTGATCCCAGGTTATCTTTTTCTTTACATTTGTTAATTGGAATAAGTGAACACTGATTTGATGGGTTAGTCTCTGCTATTAGTGTAACCTGACCAACAATAAACTGGATAGCATAGAATATTTTTTTTACCCTAGGAGATATGAAGTGGAATGAAATGAGAGTAAGTGGTGCCTTGTGGTGTTTTTATTCCATAAATCACATTTCTTACTCCACTAGCTATGAAGGCCCTCGTGTTGAGAGCTGATTTCTGCAGAGAGCTTTGAATGTGATTTGAGGGCAGGCTCTGGCCCAAGTACTGACCATAGAGGAGGGAACACTGCACTCTCTTCTAACACTGGTCTTGGCATACAAGAAAAAACCCCCACAACATTATTTTTTTTCCTGTTCCAGTAGTAGATAGGACAACATAAATAATTTCTGCTTATGAGAATTACCACACTAAATTAGTGCAAATGAAGTCCCATAGATGCAAGAATATTTGCAGGTCAGTGCTCAAAAAGAAAATGTCTCTGGCTCCACTTATAAGATACAAATATCCTACTTTATAACAAAAAAAATGGTTTTAATTGAAGTGTGACTTTCGCTGGCAAGTTCTAGTTTTGTTTTCAGCATGTGCCATTGTGCTCAATGAGGGGAGAAAATTTTCCATGAGCAGAATTCTTTTCAATTCACGTAATGGAAAAAGGCCTATTAAATATAATGCAGAAAGGACTACTAGGCATATTTTGAATTTTAGTGGGCTCAGGAAGGGGAGTAAGGTTAGCATTTCATTAGTATTCATCTACTCTTTCATATTTATGACTAGCTCCAACTGTACTCTATTTCCTTTCTAATATTTTAGAGTGCAGGTGTAGTTATATTGTGTGCAAGTGATATTTTGGGGCAGAATTGCTGATGTTAGCTGTTTGAAAACTGATACTGATCCAAATAAAACAGCTTTCCTCATTCATCTTGTATTGATTCTTGAGCTGTTGGATGTACTGAGATCTCATTTCACATTTTATCTGGGAGAGCTAAAAACTTTCATGTTTGGCATTGTTATTTTCCCACTGACAGGTGATAGATATGTTCATCTGATGACACTGATGTGGATACTGGGCCAGAAACTATGAGAGCTGGAATAGAGTGTTGGGAGGATTTATAATTATAAGTTTACAACCCTTTAAATGTGTGAGTGGAGATGATAATTCTGAATATCTGACTTGGGCCAAATATTTTGTCTAGAGTTTGATGGGGGAAAAAGGGTTAATCTATTTTGATGGCAAGATCAAAGCAAATAGTTTGGTCCTCTTTGCTGGATTTTGACAGTAGGCTGGTGGGCAGCTAGGACTTGGTCTCTTCTGAGGAAAAAGAATGAAACTTTTTGTAATAACATGACAAAAATAGTTTTTGTTCTTGGAAGGGATGAAGGATGTGGCATGTGACTGTGATTGTTTTGCCTCCTATCTGACAGGTTTGGGGAAGGGATTTGGCTTCCAAGTTTGCCTTCAGACTCCCCTCTGCTCTAAAACATGAATCCTGAAAGACAAATATCCACTCACTCCTTGTCCTTTGCTGGCCTATGTGTTAAGAAATTACCCATGTAGTGCTGGTGAATCTACTCCTATGGGGGCAGCTAGGCACGAGATGCTGGCTACCAAGAGACACAGCATGCTGTCCTAGTGTGCCTAGCCTGGAAGGGGAAGGGCAAAGATGCATTTTCTTTGGGCTTGCCATTAACTCTAGACCAGTTTTGAATGCACAAGGCAGATGGGTGGGAGCCTTAATTCTGGGAAAAGCTTAAGCATAAATGTTTGAACATCCTAACTCAGAGCTGACAATCATCAAGACTTCCCAAATATAAGACATGGGAATTCAGTGGGCCAGACTACTCCTGCTTTCCAGAGAACTTCCTGTCTCCTTAGAAAATTTGTATAGAACTGAGTGATCCAACTGAAAACATATTGATTAAAAGTGCAGTTCAAATGCGCTTAATAAGTGCTATGAAAGTATGAAGTTCTGTGCAAAATGAAATCAAAATTGGTGGATATTACAGCACTGTTATTTGTGTATCTCATTTTCCCTCCTCTAAAATCATACCCTGCAATTTTCTAATGCATTTGCAGTAACTTCAGAAAAGCTTGAGAACAGTGGGATTCTGATGATCCCACAGTAATGCTCTTGCAGAAATTCAGGGTACAGGGGCTGGAATGTGACATTATAAAATAAGAAAAACACAGCTGGAATGTTAGATGGATAGCAACATCAAGTGACATTTTCTTTATTCAAGTGAATATGATAATTTTTTTAACTATTGTCCTTTTTTTTCCATATCCTTCAGCATCCACCAAAAATACTGCTTTGTTGATACCCTCTGACTGAGTTCTGTGCAAGAGTAAGAAGAAGTCCAGGATATGTTTTTGATTTTCCTGGGAAGCATGGCAGAGTGTGGCCTGCTTACCTAGGCAAAAGCAAGAGGCTTTTCAACACAGGTTTTATCTTGCTGCTCCCAAGAGTGAGGATGGCAGGGAGAAGTGTGGACAGCCAGAAAAATTGTGTATTCCAGGATGTGCTTCTTCCTGGGTGCAGCCGAGCATTGTAGAAGCTTCCTTGTTTCAGGATGTGATTTCTTGCTTCCTTCTCACCTTTTGATTTTCTTCTTGCTCCTCCTCTGAGAGGGCTGACTGTTGTGTTTCAGGAGCACCCTCTTTCCCTAGTTTCCTGGCAAAGGCACTTTGCCATTCTCTCCCATCTTTGACTGATCTTCAAGGTCTAGTCAAGCCTCCCTTTTCATTCCCACTCCTCCATTGCAGGGTCTCTGCCTGTCTGGGGTACTCCCAGCTCTGTCCCCTTCACCTCCTGTGCAAAGAGTGCTAAAGTGCACTTTTAAACCTTTGCTCTCTGTGCATGCTGTGTCACCATGATTCTGTGCATGGTGATGCAGCTTTGCTGTAATTACAGAGCACTCTGACCTGTGCTTGTTGAACCTCTGTTGGTAGTTAATGAGCAGCTCTGGGAAGATGATTCCTGATGTGGCAGGTGAATCTGTACTATGAGTTATTAACTCTGCTTTTGTTTTAGCCTGCCTGATCCTGTAAATGGAGGTCTAGCATTGTGGAGCCCAGTGTTGGCCTCTGAAAATTACTGAGTAGTCTTATTTATAAGTACTTTGGCACTGGTCTTCATATCAAGGGCTATTAAAAATAATTAGGTATTGCGGTTTTACTAATGGTTTAAGAGGTTCTCCTTGAATCTCAGTATGAGGCTGATCTGATGATCTCTCTTCTTGATAGTATCCAAGAGTGTTTTTTATTTTTGAGTACATCTTGTTCTGGCTCATTTCAGAAATCTGCTCTTAGCTCCAAGGTCTGCAATTGGTCTGCAATCTGTTGGCATGTAATTAGTACCAATATTACAGTGATATTACTGCACTGGTCTGAACCGCTGGCTATTTTTAGCTATGACATTGTTCAGGGTTTTGTTGCATGGCTTATTTCTCTCATGATCAATCAGCAGGATGCTGAGTGTAAAGTAATGCTGTTTTTTAGAACAGTTAGTGCAGACTTATGGAGATACCAGTTAGCCAAACTTGTTACCAGTTACACAAACTTATCTTTAGGTGGAGACTGTGGTCCAGTCCCAGGCTGAAGGGCTCTGGTCAATAACTCCTTCTGGTAGCTTGAAATGCTCAGTTCCTGCCTTGCCTGTGGGCTGGGAGGTGGATTTACACTTAATCTGCAGCAAAATCAGATATTCAGCATGCAGACAAGTCATGTAGGCAACATCTGCCATAACGGAAACTCTGAACTCTTTGTGAGTAAACTAAATGCTATTAAAGTCTTACTGAGAAATAGCCAAACTTATGCCTTATGGAGGACCAACAACAGGAAGTTTGATTTAATGAAAATTTTGGCAGATACTTGGACATGTGTTGTGTCTGACCCACACAGCTAATGTCTGAGTTCTCTCAACCTGTATCTTCTCTTTGAATGGTAAAACTTTAGCCCTCTGGTGGCAGTAGTGTCACTGAGTTCCCGTTAATATGAATCACGGATTGTTCAGCCTTTCTAAGTAAGTGGCAGCTTCATATTTCAAAGATTATTTTTGAATGCCATTGAGTTTTTTTTCACAAATGAAGCTGTTTTGTCTTTTTCTTTCCCAGAACTATCATTTAAGAGAACTTGCTTTCTTTTACACCTCTCGATGTAAAAATTCACTGAGCCTGGTGAAGAAAAAGCATGTAGCTATTAAAAATCCAGGCCTTGATTCTGAAGGAGAAACTTTTAAAATCCCGTAGAGCAGACGGGTATGCTTAGAGATACAGGTTGAATGAGAGGTAATTAAATCTAAATTAAAACTTTGGCAGTTTCCATCTGCAATTCTAGAATCTTAGAAAATACTTACACAAGAAAGAAAAGGATCAGGGAACAGAACTAGAAAAATAGAAGTCGGGAGGCTACCTAAAACATGGATAGTTGCTGCCTATGCATACTAAGCAAGTCATCACAAAGTAGGATAGAAATAGGAGCAGGAAACAAATAAAATAAAGCTGGGTCTGGGGAGAAATTTTCATAGAAAGGGAAATGCTTGAAAAGCTTCCTTTTGAAAAAATTCTGGGAGTGAGAGCATGGTGTTAGTCATTTATGATGTTGTAATTAATTTTAATAATTTTAAATATTTGATAGCATTCAGAGGTGTCAATAATAAGCTAGGAGTTTTTTCTATTAAATGTGTTCTTGTTTTACCTCTACTGGCTGACTAATTTTTGCTTAAATCTCAGGAGTATTATGAAGCTTAATGTATTCATGTGAAAAGTTGTTTTTTAGAACAGGTAGTGCAGATTTATGAAGATACCAGTTAGCCAGTATTTATGGCTAAACATTGTGATGTTCACTCATAAAAGTCAATTGTATTCTAAGAGACCTGCTGAAAATGCAGGCAGGACAGTCCTGAACACCTCCAGTTATGGAAATTGCAGTTTCATTTCTCTGGGTGTGGACATGAGCTTCCTCCATGGGTAAATGAGAGACATTTATAGCACTGTTAAAAGTGTCCTGTAGTCACCCATGCAGAGGCATGAAATAGTGATGTGGCTGTTCACCAGAATGAAAAACTGCCTTTCTTCAACAAGGAACTGCAGCTAACAGAACAGAAACCTTTATGAGGTCAGTTTTCCACTCACATTACTGAGCTCTCTGCCCTCTGCAGGAAAGCAGAAGAGAAACCCTCCTACAAAACTTGGCTTATGGCTGAATTGAGGCACAGGGGCTTTTTTTGAATTAGTTTTGGAAATATATCATCTATTTAAGGAAATAAATAACTTATTATTAACCTTGTTAGGAAATACTGATGCAGATCATCATCTCCTTTTTAATTTCTAGGCCTCAGTGAGATGTCTCAGTAGTTAGTATAACTTCTCATTCCCCTTGCTGCACAGCCTGCTTACCTTATGAGTGCTGAATCTGCCAGCTTCTTTCGAAATTTCTGGAAGTTGTGTGCACCAGCTAGGGTATTTGTATATGTATGTACACAATATATATATGTACCCTAGCTGTCAGGTATTTCCATACCTCATGCTACCTCATCCCCATCTTGAATTGCAGCTGGTTAGGGCTTGTATAAGCAATAGTGTGGCCAGCAGGACCAGGGCACTGATTGTCCCTTGTACTTGGCACTGGTGAGGCTGTCCCTCATATCCTATGTCCAGTTCTGGGCTCCTCACTGCAAGAAGGACATTGAGGTGCTGGGCACATCCAGAAAAAGGCAGTGGAGTTGGTGGAGTCTGGAGCACAAATATTATATGGAGTGGCTGAGGGAGCTGGGATTGTTTAGTCTGGAGAAAAAGAGGCTCGGGGGAGACCTTATCACTCCCTAAGACTACCTGAAAGGAGGGTGTGGCCAGGTGGGGACTGACCTCTTCAAAGTAAGAAGCAATAGGTTGAGAGGAAACAATGTCAAGTTGCACCAGAGGAGGTTTAGATTGGATATTACAAAAAAAAATTTCTTCAATGAAAGGGTTGTCAAACACTGGAACAACCTGCTCAGGGAAGTTGTTGAGTCACCATCCCTGGAGGTATTTAGAAGACATGTAGATGTGGCACTTCAAAAAGGGGTTTAGTGGTGCAGTTGCAGTGTTAGTTCAATGGTTGGACTTTATGATATTAAAGGTCTTTTCTAATAGAAATACCTCTATGATTCTGTGATACAGTGAGTGCCTTTGTTCCCTTTAATCTCCTTGTTTGTGTGCTTGGGAGGGCAGAAGGACAAGGAGGGCTTAATGGGTATCACATATGCATCCTGTCCTTCCTCTCGCTGCCCCGTGTCCCCTGCTTCCACCTGTAGGAGAAGGTGCACAGGGCAGACACCTCTCCTGCCACATTCCTGCTGTGGCTCTGCTTTGGACATTCAAAGTAGTTTTATGCCTGATCTTACATTTTGGGATCTTGGCTTTCTTGGACATTCTTGGACACCATGAGAAGGTGCAGTATATGAGGAAACCAAGAGCCTACTGGAGTGTTTTAGAAAATGAAAGGCTGGTGACTCTTGTTGGGGTCCTCTAAGCTCCAGAATTGAGTACTGGGCATGGCAAGACTGTCAACCTTTGTTCTGTGACAAAATACAACTTGGGGATTACTTCAATACTGTGCAGGGAGACAACTCCAGCTGCTTCTAATTTCCTTACTAGAAGCCCATCTGTCTAGCTGTCAGGATGTGATACAGTTGTATTACTAGTTGCACTGGTTCATATTCTCTTTTTCTAATGATGCACACAGATCTATTACCCATATGTTCTTTCCTGTGAGTGTATCTGCCTTTCATACAGTCTCTCCTGAGGGATTATTGGGAAATGGATAGGACTCCTTCAAGCAGATTACTAATCTGTGAAGAGGTCCTGAGGAGGGAGCTGGGAAATTGTTTCCCTTCCCCATGGTCTTGTGTGATATATGTGCATTTGAGTTCTCTCTAAATGGGTTTTCACTTTTGTTTTTTTTAATTTTTATTTCTTCATTCAAAGATGTCACACATCTTTGTCCTATTTTTTATGGTTAATATGCAGCTGAGCAAGTTCTTCAGTGTCCTGTCAAGACAAGAAAATAGTATTTTGGCTAATTCTCAGTGCAGATTAAAAAAAGGCTGGGGATAATATATTGAATGTGCTTATCCCATTTACATAAAAGCAGTGGTTGCACTCATGGGCCACTGGGGCCTCAGCTGAACTCTGAAATATGGCAAAGAACCAGCATCTGATCATTTATGTATTTATTTCATTTGAGTTCATTTGCTACCATTTGCTGTTACTTTCACATTAGAGATGTTTGCAATGAATTCTGAGTCTCTCCTTAGTTGTTCCATTAAGGACTAAGCAATGTACAGCACTGTCAAATGGGGCATCTCACTTCAATCATATTATATTGTGTTTTGCTTTCTTACTGAATGATCTTGACTGTTCATTAGCTCTTAAAAATACTGATGTTAACCCTGAGTGAACTAGGATCCACATGGTGAGAGAGAAATCCTCTTTCAGGCCATATTGCTGCAGCCAAAACACAAATGTGCTCAAGCTCATTGTTTTTATTGTTCAAGAGAACAGCTGGCTGGATCTGCTGGACTATTTGCTTGCAGTGGCTAGAGCAGGATGGTGCGTGATGGGATCCAAGATATGGTATTTATCAGTGAGGCTGCTCACCACCATCACACACCCTTATACCTTCTGGATTCAATAAACTGCTGATTGCTAGATTAGAACAATGCTTCATTACACTTGTGACTTTTAGTATGCTTATTTAAACTGGACACACTGGCATGATAGAAAGCAGGACTTTCTGTACAGAAATGGAAAATTAACATTCTTTATCTTAGTTTCTCTTTGCTAAAGAAGAACCGTGACACAGAACTTACCTTTTACAATACTTGGACTTTGAGCATGTATTAGCTTTTATGTACATGAAACTTCTATATGTGAAAATGTGCTCCCTTATTCTGAGCAAATATTTTAAAATGCTTAATTATTCCCTGATTTCATTTTTCCGGAGTTCTTACCATGATAGTGTCAAAGAATAAATTTCACTGGCAGTGTTGCAACTTTCCTTATGGTTATATGTTGTTTCCAGTCAAGTAAGAGATAACAGTTATTCACTTAGTAGGCTGGTTGGTCTGTTTTAAAAGAACTGAATTACTGTCTGAAGTGCAAAGAGAATATCAATAAATAACACTGCTGTCTGAAGATATTTCTGGGGTTTGCTTTACTTGCTCTTAGTTGGTTTTTATTTGTTTTTGTTTTGGTTTGGTTTTGGTCTTTTTGTTGTTTTGTTGGGGTTTTCTTATTTGTTTTTGTTTTTATATATTTATTACTTGTACTTAATGAGGGAAGCAAACTACTTAAAGGCACATAGGTGTTACCAATTTGGATCACACTGGTAGCTCACTAACTCTAGTTATGATCACAGCTAAGGGCTTCCAAGAAAATTATAGTAACCTATACAGCATAGAGTGTAGTTCATAACTTGTCTATGCCAAAATAAGCTTCTTAATCTTTTCTGTCTGCTCCCCTTCCCCCCTCCAATGCTGAGGGTGTACTTTTTAATATTATTTTCAGATTTTCTGTGTATAAGCTGTTACTGTTCCTGGGTTGTTCTCATACAGAATCATTTGTGTCTTGCTCATTCCCCTGTATGAAGCCATTTCTTAACCCTGCAGGTTAGGTCTTGACCATCTGGGCAGGCTTCAGGTGGCATCTGATCCCCAATGAACTATGACAGATATAGGATGTCCAAGAAATATCTGTGAAGGGAAGGGGAAATGTTCTGTCTTAGGACAGAACAACACCCTGCAAGAAACCTAAAAATAAATCGCATAGCGAAGGTACCAAATAACAAATTGGGCGGGATGGAAACTTCTTTGTGAGCTTTATATTCTCAGAATATAATTTTGTCAAGTGATAGAATGTCTTGGGCTTAGTGGAAATGCTTTTGCTGCCTGATATTGTGCGGGAAATCCACTGACCTCTGGTGAACATTTTCTTGCCAGCTCAGGTTCACCACTCCTTGGTGCACTGCCTGTGAGTCAGGAGCTCACAGCGAAATGTTGCCATTTCACATCATCCAAGTGAACTTAAGAGGCTTAAGGTGCTTGATCTTACCCAGACCATTCAACAGCTGAACATAGAGCTCATGAGCTTCATTTTCTCAATGCATCAGGTCTCTCTTTACACCTCTTTACATCTCTTTAGATATCAATAAATACCAGCAATGTGTTGAAACATGTGTCATGCAGGAAGGCATCTCTGCAGGACATGAGCCTGGCTGTACTGTAGAGGCTGTGTACTTCAACTAGTCCACCTAGGAGGAGGGGGAAAAAAACCAACAAACCAAAAAACAAAACAATAGAATCAGGTATTTTGTAGATTCTTGTAAATAAACAGAATTCTATCAGTCAGGAAGTAACCCAGGGCAGTGTCCTTGCTCACATCCCCAGCACTCTGGGTGACTCCCTAATGCTTCCTCTGAAATCTGCTTCTGTCACTTCCTGCTGTTCCACTTGTTCATCTGTGCTCAAGGTTTCCCGTTGCATGACTGGAGAGGTGCAAGCCACCCCTCCAGAATTCAGAGCTAAGCTGTTGCTCATACAGACATTTCTGACCAAAGCATTTCTCTGCAGAGCTTTACCATTCAAGGTCAAACAGCCCGGGGAAGTCTGGAGTAGGGATGAGTACATACATCTGTCAAGCTTGCTGGTCCCCAGGGGAGAGCTTTGTCACTTTAGCTCCTTCATATTTTTCATATTGATGTGAACTTTGGATTTTTTGGGTTTTCTTTTATCCTTTTGGGAGACCAAGTATTTGCTCATAAAGGGAAGTGATACTACTGTCCTCCTTCTGGTTTTGTGGAAGATGTAGAAGTTTCTTCTGAATTACTTGGAAGATTGAACACTTCCAGCCATAAATACTTTGTTAATTGCTTTACAAACACCTGACTTCATTAAATTCACCAAGAACTTTTCAAATTATCAGTTGATAAAAAAGTGATTAATTTTATCCATTTCTCATCACTGTTATGGAGACACTACTCTGAAAACGTAAGAAGTATGTGCATTTATGTCAGAGTTTAGTTTTTTTTAGAAGTGTTGAGTATTATCTATTAAAACAGGAGATTTGCGGATACTCATTAGAAACTTGGAAGCAATCACTGAAAGGTTAAATAAACTAGTACACACTACGTATGTCCCTTTCCCTCTGCTCTCTCCTGACTGGTAAAAGAGGTGGATGTTATTTCCCAGACAGGTGTAACTTGTAGATCAATCTCTTTAGAAATACTTTCTATCTGAATAGAAATATTCTATTCAGAGTAGAACTGTGGCTTACAGTGTCTTGAATAATATTGAATATTTTTCATAAATATACAAGAGCCTGCTTCCATTTTTGCTAAAGATGTTTTCTAGTGTCTGATATGGTGTTGCTAAAAGCTACTTTCATTTAAATGGCCTTAAATGAGGCAGTTTGTATAATGACCAGAGAGCAAGAAAACCAAAACAATGTGCCATTAATACATACCCCAGACACATTCATATAATCTAAAGATATTTCAAGAATCTAGTTCGATTTGATATCTTTTAATTAGAAGCTTAACATTGATCTGTATTCATGCCACAATTAACTTTGATTGCTACTAATGAATTCTCTAAATAGATTTTTTTGTGCAAGTTTGTTTCTACCCAATGGCTGGGAGTAGAGGAGTGCTGGGGAACTAGACAAGCAGTTGAAATAATAATGTCTGGGACTAATTGCCTCTTAGGGCTTTACTTCATTAATTGCTTTGTTTTCATCAGCTTTGTTGTTTTTATTATTTTTTTTACCAGAATCAGAGCCAGAAAATATGTAAGCAATCAAGTAAGTTTGCTTTTGAAAAGTATCATCTATTGGTCATCTTCAGCCTGTGCTGAGGCAACGGTATCTTTGGGCTGCTGTAGAATGAGTCCAGTTCTTGCTGTAGTTGAACTTTGATATGAGTGAGTTGTTTCTGCCAAGACACTCTACAATATTAATTAATTTTTAGCTACATTGAAGTTTGGAGGGAGGATGTACAACTTCAGTACAATATCCAGCTGTGTTGCATCTTCTCTGCCAATTTTTGTATGTAGCAGCCATGACTGAGACCTTCCTAAGTAGGGAGATTAAAAACAGTGACTTTATTTCTCTTTGCTCTCTGTTTTATGAGGTGTCAGATGACATCCATGGTAGTTTTTAGCTTTGTAATCACAAATTTACACTATTAAAGAATATGGAAGCTGAAAATCTCACTTGGTTTTATCATTGCAGCACTGGGAGCTTTGAGAAATGCTAAACATCGGGAAATTTACCTAAAACCACGCTAGTTGCTAGGGCTGTGGTGGGACAGTAGAGCCCTCCCTTGGTTCTACATGCTGGCCTGCTGGAAGGCTTACACACCTCTCCCAGTGATATCAAGGGATCAAAGTCTGTCAAGTGATTGAGGTCTCCCGACCCAAGAGGACACAAGCCTGAAGTGGCAGACTAGTAAATGACACTAAGGAAATACACACTGTGAGCATGAAAGGCTTGTGGAATCCCTTGGAACGGCTGCATGGGATCCCAGCCACTGCTTACTCTTATCTCTCTTTTTGCTAGCTGTTGATGGATGGGGAGTTGAGGAAGCTACCTAGTTCTCAGCTGTACGAAATCCCTGCCAAAAATTGGTCACTTGGACCAAGTGCAGCTGCACTGTAGAGACATCTGCTGCCATGAGAACTCTTACTCTAGGTGTAGGAAAGGTCATGGTCTGACCTAACCTTTGTCTGGACAGAAGTGCAGTATTTATCTGCCTGTCAAGAAAACAGAAGAAAGTAGTATCTGAATGTCTTCTCTTACAGTGAGCATAGGGATTTACTTGTTCTTCATGGAGAAATGCGCAAATGTTTTGCCACCAGACCTCCTGGTGGTATTCGGTGTTCTCACCTGCTTATTGAAGTGGCTGCAGTCTGAGTTATGGGGGCACAAGAATACAACCTAAAATTAGTAGTAACAGTTTGTAGTTGCACATTCTGACCCACTCAAGATTTCATACAGTGAAATACAGCTGCCTACAGTGAGGAATTGAAACTGAAGGGATGCTGTTAACATTTTATAATTCTTATGCAATGGCCAAATAAGAGAATGATTGATTGATTGATTGATTGATTGATTGATTGATTGGAGAAAATGTCAAGAGGAAAATTACTCTTGCATTCCACAGAAATAAAGTAGAAGGTTGTTCTCTTTTTAATTTCCATGTTTGCATCAGATTTGAAATTGGTATTTCCTAACACAATTTAAATAGGCTGTGAATATTCTTATCAGATTTAAAAACCGGATTATTTTATCCCAAGGAAGAGCTGTGCATCATTTGAATGACACATATTTCAGGAGCTGCCTGTGTTCTGCTGAAAAGTCATTAGACTAAGGATGAGGAATGACATACATTAGAAACTCATGCAATCTCTCTACTCTAGCATTGTAAGTATATGCAAAAACTCTGCCACAGCCTTTGATGCTGAACTTCAGCCTAGGTCCAGTTCTTGAGGATCCTGACAGTTTTATGTTAAGAGTTACTCAGCCTGACACGTTGCTGAGCCTCTCCTCTGTAGTCTAGTGCTGTGCAGGATGCTCCTACCCTGGGGGAAATGTGAAGGTAGTTGCCTAAAGAGCATGTGTGTGAAAAAGCCATTTCCTTTATTGGCACTGCAGTCTCACTTCCTTAATTTAGATGCATACAAGTGGAAATTGTCACCATTGCGTGCAGAACTCAAATGTACTCTCTTCAATTAACCAAGCTAAGATTTAATGACATGTACTAAAAAACACAGCCCCAGCAACCAGGTATCTGTCAGTTTAGGCATTTGGGTTATGATGTGCTCTTTGGTCTGTCGGGCATGTGTAGTCCACAAGCTGTGTTCTGGAATTAGCAGAAGTTGAGACATGAGCATTAAGAGTCAGATGTGTTGACTATCCAGAAAGTTTGATTTCCTCACCACCGATGACACTTTAGCTAAGTATCCATCTACACTCTTCATGCCAACAATCAGCTCCTGGGTGGTGCTTGTGGAAGTGGGTTGCCTAGAGGGAAGGATGTCAAGGAAAAGAGGCACAAACTGCATTTGACATGCAAAGAGGGGTTGAAAGGAAGTGGCTGATCATTGTCTTCTGCTTCTGTGTTGTCAGATGTGCCTGCTTAGATGTTACTTTTTTTTGGTTTTTTTCAAAGCTACTAGATGGGTAGAATGATGAAAGCTTTAATATTACCAAGAAACTGAGAAGATCTGGGCCTCTGCTGAGATTTGCACAAGGTATCATATTTAGTATATGCCTGGAGGATATTTTTGTGGTGAATTGTCTGTTCTTCATATTGGATCCAGTAGCAATGCTTGGAGAAGACAGTTAAATCTGAGAAGATTAAAAGAAGTCAAAGAGAAAAGGGGAGAATTAGGCAAAATAATGGGAGATTTATCAGTCTAAATGAAGCTGGCTTTTTCTCAAAAAATTAGGTATTTTCAGGTAAAACAAAGAATGTCATACCAAATGTGTTACAAGTAACTGCTTATTTCTGATGTTTTATCTGACATGGATTGTTTTTAAAGGGTCTGGTGAAGTTGTCTCTGTATTCTCTAAATTTTGCTCAAAAACAGTTACAGTCAATGATATTTGTGTAACTGTTTGTTTGTTTCCATTGAAAATATGGGAAGATACTTCGGTGTTTCTCCTTGGGGATTTAATATGTTCATGTTGAGTGCAAACCAACCCTCCCTGAGGCTGGTTATTTTGCTAGAAGGGCAAATACTTGTCTATGGATTTCATCAGATGAAGATGCTGGGAAAAATTGGGGTACTACAATCAGGGGAAGGATGCTGGTTGTCTCCCTATCCATGCTTAATTTAAAGACTTGGGCAATTGGTAAGGTGGTGGCAACAGATATTTCAGCAATGCAGATGCCACTTATGACTAGAATAATTCATGTTTTGGTGTGACACGGTGATCTACATCAGAGAGGTGCTTTGTGTATGTGTCAGAGTCTTGTTAACAGGTGCCACTGGGTTGCTGTGGTGGTAAACTTTCCTCTTATAGCAGCAATCCCCAGCATGTGGCACAGATGGCCAGTGAGTTTGTGGGTTTGAGATCCCTAAGCAAACAATTGAGAAGAGGCTGAAGGCAAGTTTAGCTGCTGTGGAACCCTTTGTAGCAGCCATTTGGCTGCTTCTGAGGGATGGATCAGATAGGACTGGTAGAGGTAATCTTTCAGATCTCCAATCTGCATCTATATTTGCCTTTTTTCTTTTTCGTGACAGTTCAGGTAACGGAAATACCTTTGTGTATGTAAGAGTTTTGACATCCAAGTGAGAAGCCTTACAAATGCTCTGTTTGCAAAGGACTGCTTTGTAGACTTCAGCCTTCTGCAGATCAGCTAAAATCTATCAGTCTATTTTGCCTACATATCTCTGCCTTTCCTCATGCCTGGGTGGGAGTTTTTACTAGACAAGAACCCAAGTCACAAACTCAAAGACTTGCAGCTGAATCTTGTCATTGACTCATCACATGCCAATTGATAATCCATCTGCAAATAAGAGAATTGTCTGTAATTTGGGGTGTTTAATCTAAAAATCCTCGTTTTTTCAGTAGTAAAAAATGGGACTAATGCAGCTAACCCAAGGATATTGTGTAGAAATACTCACTGTATCTAACTTTTGAAGAGCTGTTTTCAGCTGTAATGTGCTTTTTAATGGCTAATTAGCATTCTTTAACAATACTTCCAGCCCTAAAAATTCCATTGTCCCAACCCAAGCTTTTATTCTAACTTCTACATAGAGAATAGTTTTCCAGTTATGACTGTGTAACTTGCCACGTGCTCTCACCTGATCCACTTATTAACTCTTGACAGTGAATTGGGTTTAGTCTTATCTGTCTCAGCAGCTCAGATGTTCCTAGACTTTATCCTGAAAACCATTGCACACAGTTAATATAGTAAATCCCCATTTTACCAGAGCAGTTGTCCCATATCAAGCAGTTGAGGCTGAGAGCCCTATTCAGAAAACAGGGGTGAAAGTTTAAAATATAGTATATGCCATACTCAGCAGGAAGCTTTCTTGACTGCTGGAAAAGAGGAGTGATTGATTGATTACTCAGGCAGTGGATCACCCTTTGCAGGTATTGCAGAGAGCCTTTCTCCAAAGAAAGTACCTTTGTTAGTTCAGATATACCCCATAATGCCATGTGCTTCATCTCTGCATATATCAAGACACAGTGAACTAGAATAACACAGGGTTTTCCTTATTCTTGGTTTCACTGGCTGGAGAAAAGTTCCCTATTCATTTACTTAGAACAAGTGATAGAGCAGTCTGTGGAAAGTAGCACAAAAATGCTGATCATTATCTGTAATTTTCCTGTGCTGTTTATCACTGTTTCATAGAAGTGATTTCTTTTGTGAGACAATTTCATGCCTTGCTAATTCCTAATGTATCTTGCTGCATCTTCAAATGTACAATTTTATCAGAGATTTCTACAAAATCCTTCTCAGTTCCCAAATTTTAAAATATTCAATATACTCCAGTGTGAATGTCATTAGGCTTTTGAATCTATCAATCTACTGCATTGCCTTTTAAATTTAATTTTCTAGAAATACTCAGTTCCCTATACCAATACATTATTGATATTTCTGCAGCCTGGCAGGATCCATTTACTTGGTTTAGCAAAACTTAACTTTTTGAGGGGGAAAACACTGGAAGCACATACTGTCATGAGGAGTTTGGGACATTTCCCCATTTCCTTCTCCTTGGACATAATGAAGTGTTTCACCACTCATTGAGCTGTGCTGAAACCCTGTCTCTATAAGAAAAATTCCTACTCCAACTTTCCCTACCCAAAGCTGACACAGAGCACACTACCATTATTCCTTTCATCCTCCTGCCAAGTTTTTTTTTTTTTTTCATTTCAGCCTGAATGTCTGTTGTCTGATGTTTCTGCCATTGGACGTGTGCTTTGGAGTAAACAAGATTTGTTTTGTTCATATTTCTCCAGGATAAATTGCCTGTAAAAAAAATAAATCATTGTTTGAAAAAGCTAATTGAACTTAGTCTAAAACACACTGCTTAGGGTGTCTCATTTCAGAGGTGAAGACGTGTCTGAGCCCCTTGCTCTGTCTCATGTCAAAGGCTGTTCCTAGTGAGTGCCTCTGGAAAAGCACATCTGTATGCTCAGATCTGATACTAGTCAAATTTCTTAGCAGTTCTGAGTGATGGTCACTGAAAAGCTAGAACCACATGAACCTAAATGTTCTTGTAACAGGATGGTAGTGCTGCTAGATGTGCCTTTAAATTTAATAATATAATTTCTTTGTTCACAGATGAAAACACACCGTCCTGCCCACCTTTAACTTCTAAGTAGGAGGAATCAGGAGAGACACTGTGTTAGATTTACAGTAAATATTGGCCATGCATGTATGATTCAATTATATGTCAGGCCAGACAATAGATGTATTATGTCACCCTGATTAAAAAATGGACTATCATATCAACAAGCTACTGCCTATCATGATGTCTGTCTGCAGAATGTCATTAATCTGGCAGACTTTTAACCTAAAAAATTACAACCTCTTTCCTCTTGATCACTTTATTAAATCCAGATTGGTCTTTCATCCAAAATGTCAAGAAATCTGCCAGCAGTTTAGCAATAAATGAGAGCAATGACCTGCTGTAAAACAAAAAGCAGTGAATTAAAAGTACAGGTCATATCTGCATTTGCCAACAAGATAGTTAGCTTTTTTCCAGCTTTTTTTCACCTGTTCTTAATGTTCTTCTTTTAAAAAAAGAATCTTTTAAAGAGAGTTTGCTAATTGCATTTGAACTCAGGTTCCTTTTTAGTGCTCAAAATTTTGGCTCATAAATTAGGACAGCTTATGTTAAGTCTGCTGTAGCAATTCTGGCCCTAAGCTTTTTACTGAGTTCTTCAAAGATTTCTGCCCCTGCTGCTAGGATTGCTTGACTAATCATAGAGCAGTTGCAGACATGTTTAAATCGTAGCTGGAAAGACCACATCATTACTAGGAAAGATCAGAACTGATGCCATTTTACATTAATATGCCACAGTGATAGAGCATCATCTTCCCTAGAAGCTGACCCTGTCCTGTAAAGAAGGAGACAGGCATTTAAATGGGCAGATTGTCAGAACAGAAAATGATTATAAGCTTTTTTAAGCTCATCTATATCTACTAATGAGTCAGAGCTTTAATTCCCATTGAATTAAACAGATAATCTGAGAGAGTTTTGTACTTAAGCAGTTAAGATCTAAATTCTTAAAAATACCCAAGTTATTTTGATGGTGGGACTGAAGCCCCTGAATCACTCAGACTTTGCAGTGTAGGATCCAAAACACAGTACTTCCATAAAAAATTTTATAAAATCCTCTATACTCTCTATATTCTTTTACAGACACTATTGTAAAAAATGTTCAGCCAAAAAACGTGCACACTCCAAGTGAATGTATTGTTTCTACTTCACATTTATAATCAAAAGGATTTTAAAGGTTAAACAATTTACAAATTTGGGCAAATATGGAAGTGAAACTTTTAGCAAAATTTTACAGCACTTCTACTTTCCTTTCATGTTGACACAGGCCACAGGTCAGTTTTTATCTGCATAAAAGAAAGATTCCTATTACAGTAACAGGAAAAAGGGTGGAAGTGTAACTTAAGTCAGAGGCAAAACTCTTGCTTAGTTTAGTGAAAACAGACTTTTCCTAGTATGTTTAAGAATATATTAGTACTTTACAAAATAATTCTTGATCTTTCCTTTAGGAAAAAATGCCAGAAAATCTCCCACAAATGTGAGGAAAAAGAGTCACTGTACTAGCATAAGCCTGTAAACACCACTGGAGACATTATTGCTTGAACAATGTGGGTTTATTAGCTTGGACAGTTCAGCATCTGAAGATACACTGGTTATTTCTTTTACGTGTATTAATATCAAAGCCAAAACTAATATATGTCAGATGCTATGGGGGAGAACCTTGGAGCACCTTGCATACAAGCTGCAGCTTCTTGCTTGGTCTCCAAGAGGACACATTCAAAGGCCTCTTTCACTTGTTTTTTGAAGTGCTGGGCCTTTCCTGTGCTCTCATCTCAGACCTTCCAGCTGGTGGCACTGGCAGCACAACCCTTGGCTCCCAGATGTTCTCCTCATACCTCACTCCTGTTACATGGCCCCTCTTGTGGTACAGAGGACAGAAGCTGTGACTCTTTTAAAACACAGTTTCTTGGTAAGTACCTTCATACCTGCTCTTAAAGATCACAGAATGGTTTAGGTTGGAAGGGATCTTAAAAATCCTCTGGTTCCATCCAATCCTCCTGCCATGGGCAGGGACATCTTCCATTAGACTGGGTTTCTGGGCACCTCATCCAGCCTGGTCTCTCCCAGGCATGGGGACTCCACAACTTCTCTGGGCAACCTGTAACAGTGTCTCACCATCCTCATTGTAAACAACTTCTTCCTAGTATCTTACCTAAACCTGCCACCTTTAAGTCTAAGAAGGAATTAGGAAGATGTTATTTTCTAGGGATGTGATGGTCAATAGCTGTTCTGGCTGTAATGCTGGCCCACTTTAGCTGGTGTGCTATCCCAGCTGTGAGATTTACAGGGGTTTGTGAGCATCTTTGGATTTCAGATGATGCTTTTCATGCTGCTTGTGTCTGTTAAAATGCTGTATGTTTTGAGCTGTGAGACATTTCCTGACTATTCAGTAGAAATATCTGATTAATTAGATATCATTAGGTTAAATATAGTTAAATACAGAAACACAGGTAATTGCTTCAAGGATGATGCTTGCATAAATAATTTTTTCCTGTTGCTTTTCTTTCTCCCTAGTTCAGCTGTTGAAATACAATCTGTTCTTTGTTTTGCCATGGAACGACCCCACACAACAAGGAGACATAGCTAGAAATCAATCATGCACAAATGTTGTCAAAGGAAAGTGTGAGAAAATGAGGAAAACAAGTTTTTTTCACTACTTTTTTGAAACCTAGTAAAGGGTCCTGAGGTCAGGTAAAGTTCAAACTTGGCCATTTACCATAGAAATAGAACACTGAAAAAAAAAGGTACTTCTAGCAAGGAATTCCTGTAATTTCTCTTTGTATATGTGAGCCTGCTTCTGCTAAATAGATAGGATTTTGGAGATATCCACTAGTAATTTATGCCTGGTTTGTACCTTCTTTCATGGAGCTTCACATCCAGTTGGGTTTATCTGGTATGCTGTATTTAAGTGGTGTCTGTGTTTCATTTATCAACTCATAATTTTTAATGCACATAAACATGGTGAAAGATATGCTAAAAGAAATATCCACATTCGGATTGAAATGATTAATTAATATGAAAGACCAAGATATATCAACATCATTTGTATTCATGCACATGCTAAATAATTATGTTTTCAGAATGGGTATATTATGGCTTCCTGATTCTGCAATAATTGCAAGCCTCAGCTATAGCTGAATTATTACTTACAGCAATTTAGCTCTGCCATAAATGTTGTGAATATATGGACTGTTAACATGGTGTGGGACAGCAGTGGTGAGGATAAATCTCTGGCTGTGCTGATTATTCACCTTTCCAGACAGCAACATTAATCTTTTTATCAGTATTTTCACCATTTCACCTCTGTAAAACTGGGAAACACTGTTAAAATCAGATCCTTGATTTCAGTAAATTTTTTAAAATTGAAACCATTATATTATTTAGTTTTCTGAGATCTTGTGTTCCACACCCATCCTCATACACCCTGGTGTCCTAATGCTTTCAATACTATTCAATACTGTGTTTGGTAGGACTAAAATGTGCCAAAAGTAGTTTGTTTCATTATTATGACTATTTTGCTAACAATTTAGTTTCTTTGGTTAGCACTTACAGCTTTTTTTTTTTTTTTTTTGGTCTGAAAATTGTAGTGCAAGTAACTAAACTAGGAATTCAAATAAGCTTAAGTACTTCATTTGGAAACATTTGTGATTGACTCATTCATAGATGATAACCTGAGCAACTAGTATTGTAGTCACCATCAAAAACTATGATAAAATCACCCTTTTTTTTTTTTAAGGAAAAAAAAATATGTTTCCAAATGAAGATAAAAACCTTCTAAGTTTGGAGAGGTTGCTTTGAAGTCACTTCTCACCATACCTTTAAAAAATGAAGGCCGTTGCTCCCTGTCTTAAGCAAGGGACAGCAAAGAAAGACAACCATGTTCTTGCACTTTGTGTTCTCAGCTGCAGCATGGGGTCTCCAAACCCACTAACTTGCCATTCAGCAAAGACTTAAGCCAGCTTTGGCTGCAGGATTTTTGCTGCCCAAGATAAACCTGAACACTAACATGCTTCATTGCCTGGGCTGTACCACTGGGCGTGTCCTCTATAGCTTTTTAGTTTCTGCAGAAAATATCTAAGTTTGTGTCTGATCATGTAGGAATTTTTTTCCCCCTTCTTCCATAACTAATGAGAATTTATATTTTTAGCCTTTCTACCGCTGAAATTACTAATGTTTTTTTTCTGCATTAAAGTGAGTAGATGTTCAGCTGTAGCTTTTACCCAGAGACCTGATATTATTCATCAGTGAATTACATGGTAGTGATTGAATTTATCAGAGCAAAATGCCAGGACAGCATGTTTCATAGCTTTTTTTTTTCCTTTCACTTTTCTGTAATGAAGGATAAGAGGAATATCTGTAGGTGGCAATAGTACTGAAGCTGTAGCCATATGCTATTTGGGGGTTTTAATGGGCAGGTTATCATCAAATTAATTTGCAAGTTAGCTTTCTGCAATTCTGATTCAATAAACTGCTTTACTGATGCTGTAGAATGGGGCAGCATGGTCCCTAATATCTGAGTGCCAGATTATCCACACCACAAGCAGTATCTACCTTAGCTAAAGTCATGAATGGCTTTCAAAATTTCAGTGTTGGTCTATGTAACTATTTATTTATTTATTTTGAACCACTGAGTGCAGACATGGATTTCTATTAACAGCACTGTGACATTTGTATCATTAGCATGACATTAATGTGCAGTACAAGAAGCTATAATAATAGATACAAATTACAGATTTTTTTCAATGGATTGGAAGGATAAAAAGTGGTGCATACCCAAAATAAAAAACACCAACCGTATGAGGCCCAAGTTCTAGCCTGCACTTTATTTTCTGGGATGAACTGATAGTGCTGATGGGTAACAGCAATATCTGGAGAGTGTGATGGTACCTGTGCAGCTTTGAGGGCAGACGAGGGAGAAGGGGTTCTGTGAGCATGAGCAGCAGCACAAGGCACCTTGTTTGGGTCAGCTGTTTTGTGGGCTTGTCCACTGTGGGTTTCAGGTACGCTCAGGACAGACCTTAGGCATCTTATATATGGGCTGCTGGAATATGGGATTGCTGGCAAATACTCTTGGAGGTGCAGCTGGGTCCACAGCTAATGGATTTGAAGCAGCATGCCAGGTGCTTACGGGGCATTCAGTGGATTGCACAATGACTTTTGCAATTCTCTTCCTGAGTAGGAACACAGCTAAAGTGTCAGAAGTAGCTACTTCATTTGGTCATTGCTCTACGATACACTGGATTTGCCATTGCAGTGGATAAAGACCAGCTAGGATTACAGAAACATTGCAAACAACTGCACAAAGTAATAAACAGTTCTTAATTTGCAGTCTAACAATTTTTCTTCTGCTTCATTATTACTTGGGTTATTGGCCCACTGAAAATTAAATAAGGTGTCTTTCTTTGACTCAAGTAGTTTGCCTTAGGTGAGGCAATGTTAACTGGATAGAAAAACCTGAGTTCTATTTATGGTCTGTTATCTGTGGTGGCATTTTTATTAAATTCCCCATAAAATGGGGAAACAACAAATCATTCCAAATTCTAGTTGCCACTAGATTAACTCTTGGTCCAGAATATTATTTTCTGGGGGAGTCTCATTTATGCATTCCTACTACTTCGCTGACTACCGGTAGTTCAAAATAAAGAACATTTTGGCAGAAATTTAATCATTATATTTAGTTGTGACTGCCCATTGCTCAGAGAAAATTTTTCACCAGTTTCTGTTATTTTATCAGGGTAAATCCAGGGACCATTTGTGGTGCACCTGAATCCACTGCCTAAAATGCTGGAAAAATAAACTCTGTGTAAAATGTAAGAGAGTTATTTGAAATAGTTCCAAGTGCCAAACTAACATGTGAAATCAAAGCAAAAGTGAGTCAGTCTGTTGTGACTCTGGGAGCAGCAGGTGAGGTGGGGACTCTGTGACCTACTTTGCTGCTCTGATCGGTTAGATTAGTCATCCCAGTAGCCAAACCCCAAAATTCCACATCTGTTGATGTTGTTACCCTGGTGACAGTAAAAGAAAGTCCATTTCAAGCACATCTGTGATTTCTCATGCTGTGATTCACTATACCTGACTAGACTTGTTCTATAAGGCTAGCATGTTGTTGTCCTCAACATACTTGATCCCTGTTTCTTCAATTATTTTTGTTCTGCAGCTTCAAATTGTCCAGGCCTTTAAGAAAACTTGTATGGTAGTGGAATTCAGTAGTCATGTAAGGAAAAATCTAGCAAAGACTAAGCCTGTATGTCTTTTATTTAATTTTTGATCCTAAATTATCTGACCTACCTTGTGCCATAGGCCTTCTTTCTCAGCAGACTTAGACTTCAGCCTTGTGAAGGAACCACGTTACAGCTCCAAAGGTTAAGAAAAATAAGCATCCAACACACATAAGAGGAATTTTATAACAATAGTGGTGGGTGGAAAGGAGGTTAAATCTGTACTGTGAACCAAAGATCAGACACCGATTTCTGTTGTCAGGATTTGGATTCAGTTACAGAACTATGACCTCAGCTGTCCTCAATTACCTTGTTGCATAATGATCATAAAAAAATGGAGAGTCTTAAAAGCTGTCTTTGCTGTCATTGCTGGATAAAGAATTACTGGGTTATTTAGAAGTTGAGGCTGACTTCTCTGTGTATATGTGCAGGCTTCAGATCTGTGCTATTGTGTTTGTGGGGTTTTTAATATGATGACTTAAAAAGGTCATGAGGCAGTTTAAAATCAAGACTGAATTACACAATTACTCAACTGCTGAGGAATCTGGGTGCCCCCCAACCCATGCAAAGTGTGCTGCACAATGTTGATAAATGGCTTACAGGCCAGCAGTGATGTTCTCAAAACTCTATTGTGCTTTCTCAGTTTTACAATGTGGGCTGATCATACACATAAGCCACAGGGTTCATAGGGGACATCCAAACATCTTTCAGCAAGTTACAGACTTCTGTGTTGGCCGTGCTGCCACATCCCTGCTCATTGTCCTGCAGTTCTCAGAGAGATGGTCCTTCCTGGGCCGTGGTGGGCACTGGGTCAAGGACAAGCATTCTAGGAGGTGTTGCCTCAAGCTTTCTCCATGACAAACATCTGTCTTTTGCTGTGCTCCAGGTTATCTAATGGAAGGGTCAGGAGATTGTTACAGCTGTTGGGAAGGATGGCACAGTCCCCTGGCAGAGCTCACCAGCCTGTGACACACTTGCTCAGTTACCACCTCCCCATCTAAGCCGTCCTCCAGGTATGGTGCTGTCCAGCTGATGGAGCCTGCACCCCCTTGAGAGCTGGTGTGGGCCCTGCACAGCCCCACTGCCATCCCCAGAGGCTGCTGACTCTGCAGGGCAGCCAGAAGTCACACTTGGTGCTGCTGCACGCCCCACGCTGCGTGTGCCAGGGGCTGCTGCCATGTCTCATGGGCTCCTCTCAGCAGCCCAGGGAGCTCAAATCAGGAGCTCTACCCCGAGGATCTCAAAACAATGATGCTTGTGTACTTAAAAAACAGTGTGCTTTTTGCTTTGAGGAATACAAGCATAGAGCCACTGTTCAAGTTTTTCCTTCTCTCTTCTCTTGCTCTTCCCATACTGCTGCTGCCTTTCCTGTGCTATTCCATGTCCTATCACTTTCTCTTCCCCATAATTCCAGATCATTGTACAAGACATGGGTTAAAAATAAAGCCTTCCAGAGAAGAAACATGTTCGCAACAATGGAAGCAAATGTAAACAAAAAACAATAGAATGGTACTCTGGTCCACGGTTTTATTATTGTCTTTAGCTTTAAGGGGATTTGAGATTTTTGTGAAGTAAATGATAGGTTGCAGGCTACACAGACATTTCAAGTTAAATAAAAAATTTAAGGCATAATCCAGTGTTCATGCATACCCCTGTTGCTTGTGATTGGAAAGGTTACTGAAGATTTCCTTTCCTGTTGCTATGCATTTTATTTTCATTGTTGGGAAGTGCAGATGAAAGCAAAGGTAGCAGCTATTTCAGGAGGCCGCCTGTGAAGCAGGAAAGTGTTTTAGATACCTTCTTCCATTCTTGTTCTTCCGTGCACAAAGGCAGATGCCAAGCACCACATGCTCCCCGATTTCATCTGTCAGGTGCCTACGTAGGATTAATCTCTGCTTTTGTGTAAAGGCTTCCAAGGAAGTCTCAGATGCTGAGCTGATTCCTCTGTCACCATCCCCCTGTCCGTTTTGTCAAAATGTATCTGGAGAAGCCTCATCAAATTGTATGTGCCTAGCTAGCTTTCTATGACAGTCCCTGGGGTCCTGTAATGTGAAAATGTTTGAAAAACATAGCAACAGTGAGGTGGAGCTACCTGTGGTGCACCTCTTTTCCCCCTGAAATGAGCTGGTGTAAAGCAGTTCTTGCTGGGCATATATCCAGGGTAGCTGGTGTTAGAAAATAAGTCTTCAGGCAGATTTAAACAGAAAAAAAATGCTTTAAAATGTATTATTTCTTACCAGTGGAGGCAACAATGTCTCCCATCAGAATTTTCACCTGCTCCGTGAGT
This sequence comes from Cinclus cinclus, assembly GCF_963662255.1. Lineage (NCBI taxonomy): Eukaryota > Metazoa > Chordata > Aves > Passeriformes > Cinclidae > Cinclus > Cinclus cinclus. Next base: position 63,808,575 of record NC_085049.1, read on the forward strand.
GGACAAAGCAGGATGTGCACCTGCAGGTCAACTCCCTCAGTACCTGGTAGGTGACATCTGCACCCACCCCCCTCATCTGCTCTTGCTGGCAGAAAGATAAGATGTGTAAATCCAGAGTAAATGAAGCCATGTCAAACTGAAAGTTTCCTGTCCCTTACCTGGGATAAAAAAAGCATAGACAGGGTTTTTTACCAGCACTGCAGCCAAAATTTGCGCTCTACACTGGTTTTAATTTTTTAGGTTTCCAGTGATTGATATACATTGAAAAATACATTTTTACAAATATAAGCAGACCGTTTACATTGAGTCTTTTCATCTCAGAGCAAATTTGAAACATGGGACTTCTACATTACAGCATGCCAACAGCTGGGATGGATTATTTCAGCCAAGCTTTTGTGTGTCTTGCAGTATCACCTACACAGCAGATTGCTTAGCTTTGTTCCCATGTTTAGCATTAGTTATAACTTTCTCAATGCCTACATGCTTTTAAGTTCCTTTGAAAACTGGCTGCTGCCACAAAATGACCCCATTTCTGTTATTCTTATAGCATTTAAATGACATAGCATGACCAAAACCAATCTATATTGAAAAGAATTTCCATCAGTGGAAGAGTCCAGTTAACAACACCTATCCTTCTTGCAATTTATTTCAAATTCAGCTGTCTCAGGCATCCATCTGCTGTCTTTCATCTTTTAGAGAAGCTGACAGAAATTAGATTAGTTGTAAATTGTCTGAGGAGTGAAATTCATCCTGTCCTGACAGTGTAAAAACACATGATGGTACACCTGGTGGTGGTATGGAGCTCAACACAGTGCTCAAGATTTTCTGCTCCAAAGAGGGTATGATTTCAGATATGCGTAGCAGTATCACTTTGCTGTATTAGTTTAGGTTATACTGAAGCACAACTGCTTCAAATAATCTATATTTATAGTGAAAAATGTCCCTCAGGCTTTATTTGAAAGATCCCTGTATGTATGAAATCTTTCAAGTAAACCACAAAATCCAAGGGTGTAGAAAGATTGAGATTGAATGTTAATAAAAGGCTGCAGCAGAAGGCAGGCCTTTCAAACTCCCTGTTTATCATGTTAGGTATTGGGACCATGCCTGAAAGTTAATTCTGGTGGGGTTTTTTTCTGTTGTTTTGCTAGTGTCTCAACCTGACACTCCCCTGATCTCTCTTGAGGAAGGACAGATCAAAACTGAAGTGAAAAGACCAAGTAGATTATCCTGGAAAAATTGAATTTTAACAAATAGTGCTTGTACTATAGCCCTGCATGATGGATAATTTAGTAAAATATCAGTGTGCCTTTGAAATAACCTTATGGAAGAGCTATTGGCCATAAATTAAGTCAATGACCTGTATGTGTGTATTCCTAAATTTCCAAAAATAGTTTGTGTTCTACCCCTGTGCCACATGATCTGAGAAGGTCATCAGATTCTTCAATGTCTGAAGAGAGAGTGTCAAGAGGATGAAGCCAGACTCTTCTTGGAGGTGCCAAGCAATAGGACAAGAGGCAATGGGCAGAAACTGATGCACAGGTAATCCCACCTGAACATGAGGAAGAACTTTTTCACTGTGTATGTGACTGGACACTGGAACAGGCTGCTTGGAGAGGCTGTGGAGTCTCCTTCTACAGAGATATTCAGAAGGCATTTCCACACAACCATGAGTAATGTGCTCATGGACCCTGGTTGAGCAGGGAGGATGGACTGGATGACTTCCAGTGGTCCCATCCAGTCTTACCGTTCTGTAATTCAACACTTGCATAAATACATCAGTGTCTTTGCAAATCTACGTGAAATTTGAAGTCCAAAAAATTAGTCCTGAGTATCCATTGCAGCAGGGTAAGTTCTGCCATAGCTTCTTCAGAGACTGATGATGACCAGTACTGACAGCATGATCCAAAAGGTCTAATTAAATTGTGATGTGTCAGGGGTAGGAATTCTCATTTGTCAAAGCAGCAGCACTATATGCTGATCAAATCTATGATGATCAAAATCAGTTTAATTACTGTTGTTACATTTGAATCAGGAAGATAACATACATACAGAAACCTAGAGACATATTTCTGAAATTTCTTATGGGGAACAAACTGTCGTCATGGATATAAACCTTTGGTAGATTTTCTGCACTTATTCAATTAAATCCTACTAAATGGAATTAGGAAAAGCCAGCTAGAACAAATTATGTATTTCTTCCCTCCTCCTGAGACACTGTTCTGATAGAAGTGCTCCTTCTAGCTTGCAGCTCAGCTAGTAATATGAAAATATATGAAATAGTAAAATATGAAAATAGCATCTGCTCAGTCTTAAAACTGCAAGACTTCATGTTTCTGATTCAATAACTGATGTTATTGCATATTCTTTATTTTGTTTGTAGCTATCTATATAAGTATTGGTGTGTTTACTTGCACATATATAATTTACGTATATAAATTCTAGCTTGATACACACAAGTAAGTGTAACTGAGAGCTCCATATCTAACATTCAAAGATATCTGAGTGCCGTGGAATTTGTAGTGAAAAGCATTTCAATTTTACTAGTGGCTGAAAACAGGATTTTAATGTACATCTGCAGCAGGACTGTAGTAAACTAGAGACACCGATGCTTTGACTTCTTTCAATGGTTCTGCAGAGCATGAGAAGGACTTGCTCATTCCAATTACCTGACTGTTTTTTTCCTTGTTTTAATGCCTACCCACAATTTATAGAATTAAAACCCATTGGCCATACCAGAAGTGATTTGAAAGGGGCCTTAGCTGTTGAAAATTGATAACATTCACAAAAATCTAAAGGTTTATCACAACTTCATGGCATTTTAAAAATATTTTGCAAGAATTAATTAGTAAAAATCAGCTCAGAAACCTCCCTGATCAACCTGTAACAAGCAGAACAAGTCCACTTACTTTTTTCTTTTTGGGATAAAAATGTACCAAGATTCGTACATCCTTTCTCAAAAGAACTCTTCACTTTCTTCCCATTGCCCTGTTTTACTGTCCATCCAACAAAGTGCTCCACCAGCAGCTGAGAACTGCTCAGCCTTTTGGAAGACTGAAGTCAGGGCTGCATGATGTAGGTAGACCCCCTGCCCACTGTGCAATGCCACACATGAACTGCTCACTGTGCCTATGAAATGCTGTAAGCACCAGGGAGACACCAATTTATCGTGTGTGTTTATACATATACATGTCTGTAGAATATCTAATGAATGAAGAGAAGGGAGCTGGAACAGTATATTTTTAACCTCAAAGTTTTCTCTCTGGTGTTATTCTTTCTGAGTTTGCAGGGCAATATGAAGATATTGATGATAGGCATGAAGGGATTTGTTTGTTGAAGCGTCATTCACAACTGCTGAGGAATATTGGGAAACTAGGAGAGTGGGAAATGCTCGCACGCATGTATTTGCCCCCACATATTTGTATGTGTGCAGGTCTAGAAGCTAGAAAAGGAAACAAAATCACAGAATGTTCTGAGTTGGAAGGCATCCACAGGACTCATGGAGTCCAGCTCTTAAGCAGATGGCCCATATGGGGGTAACACTGTGACCTTGTCATTACTGCCACCACACTGACAAATGAACTAATCTCAGGGTCAGATGGGTTATGTCAAGTTCTGGGGCAATCAAGTCAAAACAAGCTTTGTTGCAATGCAAACAAGGGACAGCAAGTTCAGATCTGTGCATGCAAAGAGGACATTAAAAAGCTATCTGTAAATACAGAACACACCTTGTGGGGAGAAAATCTGATGATGTGGGGTCACTCAATCTCTTCTGGTCTTAACCTCCTGTATAATTTTGATAGATGGCTGAAGATGTCATGCTGAGAGTTACTGAATCTTTGTTTATTTTTATTCTCATCTTAATAATTTGCTTCAAGCTATTTGAATGGTTAGCGACAATGTTTAACTTTTTAATGTTTGTTTGCTGTTGTCTCCATTCACTACATAGGAGTACAAGAATTCCCTGCTGATTTAGTTGAACTTATCTGCTTCTTTTCTCCATCAGTGAAGCTGAGTTGTGTATGAATACACCCTCATTTCATACTGTTGGATAACTTAGAAAAATAAATGTGTTATAATTTTGGAGACTGATTATATGAAGTCCAAAATAACTGAAGGAAATTTATCAGTAGCAAACTCACCCATATCAAAGGGAAAAGTTTGTAGAGATTTAGGGAAGCATCTCCTGGAGATGACTCATTCTTGGAGAAGATGAGCGTATTTCTGCTGGGTCAGCTATTTAGTTATACAGAAAAGTTTTTCTTGAAAACCAGATAATTGTTTATGTATGATGCTTTATCTCCACAGATGTTCTAATGCCGCATTTGCATTTTTGGTCCTTCAGGCAGTTCTGTTAGTTTTCATCTTTCTCTCATCTTAGTTTCAGCAGCTGGTATTGCAATATTCAGATATAACTGCTGATCTCAGCTCTACCAGAAAATTCACACTGAAGCTTCTTGCTCAGTTTTTGCTTGGATGAAGCTGTTTGTTATTTTTCCAAAGCCTAAGTGATTCAAGCTGTTATTGAAGTTATTTTAGAAAAAAAAATTGAGGAAAATAGTTCATTCTAAAGGTTTAATAGTTCATTTTATGATTTTACAAATTTTCTTAGGTAACAGATGACTTTACATTTGACTCCATGTCTTTTACAATAAGAGTCTTTGGATACACACGTACCCTATGTTCTATGACACAATTAAAACTTTGTCAGCTAAGAACGTAATTGCATGATCAGCTTTAGTTTTTACTTCTGGTGTCTGCTATGTTCTGCCTTCAGGCATGATTCCCTGCCCACTTTCCTGAGTCAACACCACTGTTTGAATAGATGTGCCAGTAGAAGATAATTTATTTTGTCTTGACTGAAATAGCTCTCACCTAGACCAGCTCTCAGAGCAGCTCACCATTGTTGAATCTAAATTACGAGCCAGCTTTAAAGGACAAGATTCTGGACTAAACACAGGCATTAAAGGTACATCTCTCTGCCCTGATAATACACACACACATAGCATTGCAGACTACCAGCCATCAGTTCTACATACCAACTCTGAAGCTGTGCCAACCAAGCAATCAGTGGTTTTCCTTGCAGCTTAAATACATAGTCTGAATATTCCTGTGCCCAAGTTACTGCCTTGGGCAGCTTGCATGGGTTGCTTCCACACTGATATCACCTCCCAGCCATTTCTTTTTATGGCCTGGAGGCCTTGGATACCTTCCCATGGCCATAAATTCAAGATGATGCCAGTTGGTGGCTGTGCTGGCATTGCCCCACCTGTAGCTGGGATCATCCTTTATCTAGGAAAGGGGCGTGTGTGGAGAGGGCTCTTTTGCAGCTGCTGGCTGGTTCTGGCTATGCACTCAGCAAGGCTACAGGTGTGTGTCCAGCACAGCTTTGCTCACGGCTAAGGCAGAACTTCAGGCTTTCAGCTCAAGCAAATCCTCGAGCCATGTCTAGAGGTTCAGTGTAACAAAACAGAACTGCTGAAAAATGGTAGGCTTTTTTTTTTTTTTTGAAAACTTGTGGCAGAAATGAATAATAATTTTTAGTAACATTTTCTTGTTAAGTTTTCAGATTGGGTAAGGTTTATGATATGATATCTCAAAGGACAGAAAATATGAGAAAATATACTGCTTAGAAAAAAAACAACCTTTAATTTTAAGTAATGTCAGATTTTGGTAAGTGTCAATGAAGACTGTGCTCTGTTGTTTTGTCGTTGTATCAGACCTCTGTGATTGAAATGCTGAAAATCATTGGAATTGGTGAGGGTGCCAGACTTGCAAAGTAGGACCTGTCAGGTTCCATGTGTTTGTGATACCACTTTTTTCTGAAGGGTTTGTAAGTTAATTAGTATTAAACATTAATTAATAATTAATTTATGTAATAGGACTTCTTCTTGGCTGTGTCACTTTGTTGTAACTTCTGTGTGCCTGCACCCTAGAACTCTTAATTACTATTGATATATGCCTTGTTGCTTTTATGGTCTTTATACTGCTATTAGTTTATATGCTGCACCAATACTTTCTTCTGAGGCTCCTAATTTACAAGTGTTCCAAAGCGTACATTAAATAATCTGTATTAGTGGAATGATCAAGATGGAACATTAAATTTCTCCCCTTACAATAGTTAAAATAAAGTTGTTGGTAAGGCTGTGTATATGTGTCAGATATACACACACAAATACAAATAAATTTAAGGGAACCTTGTAAAAGAACACTGGTAGATCTGTAACTATAACAGTTTTTTTCCTCTCTTTTGATATATGTGTCTGTGAGATTCTTGTTGACAACATCATGCCTTTATTCTGTCTGGGCTTGAGAATCCTGGTATCTGTAAAATTGTTAGCCTGAGGTGGTTACAAAACAGAAGTGGGGAGTTATTTGTAGCTCAAGCAGAGGCATCTACTTTGCAACCCTCCATATCAGACTACCCAAACCCTGCTGCCTAAACTGGTTTTGATTTTTTTTTTTTTTTTAAGGCAAGAAGAGGGGCAGCTTAATTTTCCAGCAACACTTGAGGCCAGCTGGTGATGAGTACATTGGTGGGCACTGAAAGGGAAGAGGGTTTCAGTTTATTCCAGCCCCAAAACAGCCTGTCTGCTGCAGGGTGTCTTCTCCTGTCCTGTTGGGTGTCTGCGGACACTGAGGTTCTCTTTGCTTTTGTTGCCTTAGGATTGCTTTATGTATAGATGCTTCCTTGACATAGCTGTATTGGTAAGGAAAAAGAAATCCTGCCTTCATACATATAATTCTAGTAAGAAAAGATTGGTTACAGTTGTGTTGGGGATAAAGGCATTAATTTTGTTCCAGAAAATGACATTGCTATGTAGCAGAATAGGAATTTTCATGGGGAAATGTGTGTCTTTGCTGTTCTGTTTTCTAGTGATCTTATGCTGTAACATCTTCCAGTAATGGAAGTTCAGGGGAAACTCCCTCTAAAATACTAAGACTCTACTGTGTTGATAGAGCTTCCAAAAATATTGCAAAATAAGCTGCGGCTTATATATTCCTGCTAAACCCAAGTCCCAAGGATAAGAAAATGGTATTGTATGATATCTCCTATAATTAATTGGTTGTAAAAGAACGAAGCAGAAACTGTCAAAAAACTGAAGTCAAAACTGAAAAAAACTGAAAAAAGTAAAAAAATTGTCCCCCAAATTTTGTAAGAAATAATACCTTACTAAATCATGATTTTCAAAGTCCCGGAGAATCATTATGAATATTGTTTTTAAAAAACTTTTTTTTTTTTCCTGTTTTACTCTTATGGACTATCCTGAAGCATCTAATAGCAACCAGACTGTTAAAATTAACAGTCATTTTATATCTTACAACTTGCCTCCATGGTCAAATAATATCATGTCTAAATTCACTAAATTTGAATTCCAATCTAAAATATTATTTCATTACTCAAAATTGTATAGTCAAGTGCAAGAACATCTGCATATAAGTATTTCAGTTCTAATAACATGCAGGAAGTTATGAAGCTCTGCTCCTCTCTTTGGAATGGTAATAGTGAGTGGATCTTCTGTGGAATATGCAGAAATATGTTATAAAGGCCTTGCATATTGAAGCTATTGGCAAGACTTTGATCAGTGGACCTGTATTTTTGCCATTAAAAATTACAATGTGAAAGTAAAATGTAGTATCTGTTAGCAATTAAAAAAAAAAAAGCAAATACAACAAATATTTTATTCATTGAAAACTATCCTGTAAAATTACATAGTAATAACCCAGAAGTGGCTTCTTGATGTATTACTATATTTAGATGTATAAAGGGAGTGTGTTGCTGGATACTTTTTAAAAGTGGTTGATACCCATGTACTTGGCATAATAGAAACATCTATGCTATGCTCTGGAATTTTGGTTTGCAATTGCTTGCCTTTTAAAATATTTGTTGTTAAAATCAGGCACTTGCAAAATTTCCACAGTTAGATGAGTTGTAGGTGATCATCTTTTACATTAATGTGGGAATTTGAGCTTCATATCCCTGTAACTTGGATCTCTGTAGATAGAGAGTCACTGTAAAAAAAACTCACAGGGCTATGTTGCAACAATTCTCACCAGGAGAAGGTGTAGGATTACTTATATGACCATTAATTTTTCTGTCCTCTCATAACCCATCTGTGTGTTCTGGTTGACTGGCAAGTGAGTCCTAATTCTGCATTTGACATTGTCAATTCATATGGAAATAATTTCTGTCACACATTTAGCATGACATAACTTATGCAGAGCCACCACCATGTACTTCATAGACAAATATTGACAGGTTCCTATCCAGCACCGTCTGCTATCTTGTGTGCAGCCCTCAGCCACAAACTGAGCTGGGATTCTGTGCAGCTACGGCCATAGAGCAGCAGGGTGAAAGTTGTAGTGTATTAACTTACAGAGCCTTTAGGAGCTCAGATGTCAGCTATCCAGCTACATGCCACCTCAGGGGGACTGCAGGTGCTGCTGCTCACAGAGTGGGTTAGGGTGGCACATTCCAAGAGCAATTCTTTTACTCATGGCTATGTCTAGTGTGCTTGTTTTAATTTGAGATAAATTGTTGCCCTGATATAACCACCAGAATATGAAGTAATAGGAGATTCAGGCTGGTTATCTTCTGGCAACAGCCTGAAATATTTGGATGCAAGTTCATATTTGTATTTTGGAAAGTGGTACACCTTTATATGCCAGCAGGCTGCAGCTGTTGGTCCTGCATGCCCTGTGACAATGTCAAAGTGGCTGATTTGGGACAAAGAGGCTGCATTCATTCATTCTCAGGCAGAACAAATCACATACTCTGAGGCAGAAGAAAATCTGTAAGCTGATGAGCAGCAACCATTCACGTTGCTAGAGGGGGAATTCTGTACTTGACTCTGCAACGTGGACAATCTTTAATGCAAATAGCTGGGCTCCAGGCAAGTTCTTGAGTATACAGAACAGTTGGCATTTCAGTCTGCTACTAAGGTGGCTCTTATTCACAGCATTTGAAATGCAAAACACTGCCACCATCCTGTAGGTACTGTTTGCACTATCACTGTCACTCAGCAGCAGCAGTGAGAACTTATGTAGCTGAATTTTCCTAGGTTGTATGAGAACCAGGGAAGGCCTTGAAATTGCCTCTCATTACACAGCAAGGGACATACATTAGTACACAGAGGAAAGGAAAAAGAGGAGAACATCTGTTACCCTGAATTGGAATTTTTAACTTGCTTCTCTATATTTCAGTCCCTATAAGTGAATCTCCCTAATACATGAAAGTCTTTGGTTTGCAGTTTTTTACTGTATAGAAAATGCATACTCACAGAATATCCGGAGCTATTCTTCTGTGAAAGTACATAAAGCAGTTCTTAAGCAGGAGAGGAAAGGGGCGGAGAGGGGTTGATTTAAAATTTTAGTTTGATATCTGAATGTTTATCAACTCTTCTGAATGCTTGTCACAGCTTAGCAATACAATCTTCAAGTCTTAGTGTGATCCCATGGTAGCTTGTGCTGGGTACAAGCAAGCAGAATATCTCCTTTGCTGTGGGTGTGAAAGGCTCATGCTTTGGCAGAGGAACTGAGAGCCATGACAGTGTACTCAGGGTTAACTGCAAGACCGATGCCACTCAGCACTATCCCACTTGCTCTCACACTTGGAAATGACTAACAGTTTCTTTTCACGTAGACCCTTTCCCTGGAGGCTGGTTGATGAAACCTTTTGGAAAAAAAGATTTGGAGGACAAATTAAAAAGTCTCTCAAAAGAAGCCCCAGTATCCTGTTTAGAGTACAGATGTTACCATTGTGGGAAAAGAGACCTTCGTCTTCTTCCTGATTGTACCTTTGCCAACATACCTTTGACATCAGATATTTGATTTCTCCCCATGAACATTTAATAATAGCACTTTTAATTCTAGAGGAGCTCAAGGTTCTCCACATGAGAAAGATTTGCTGTGCTTCTCCTTTTACAGATTGGGTAGTAGAAGTCCAAAGAAGTAAAGTAAATTGCCAAGATCCAGATTCATGATAAAACTGGAAAGAGAATGGGGCCAAACATTGATCCAGCTTCCAAATGAAAGAGTTGCCATGTTTTCCACCTCTATAAAGGTTTGCTTGGATTTCTTTCTTTCTCTTTTTTTTTTTTTTTTTTTTTTTTTTGTTAGTTCCCAGTGTGTGTGTGCATGGCACTATCTAGAGGATTCCATTGTGTGGGAGCTAGGTTTTGTCAGGCAATCCCACGAGTTCACTGGCACTTCTACTCCCTCTATGGCCTATGCATAAGTCAGTATGGGTAATTTATGGCCTGCAGGTGGGAGTGCTATGTCTGCTGTGCAAGCATTGCACACCGTCATGGGGCAAAAAATGGATGGCAAAGATGCAGTTCCTGAAGAGAAGAGTGAGGCAGGAATCATCTCTAGAAAGCTCAGGCTCCATCTGACAGGCCTCCTTTGGACAGGTGCCTCTGCTGCACCTCCAGAGATTTGCTTTTCCTAAAATATGGCAATATGGGCAAATGCAATATTGATGTCTATCCCTCTGAAAACCAAATATAGTGGTGCATACTCTTGTGCAGTGATCATAAGTCTTTACTAGACCTTCCGTTTCTAATAGGCATCTCTCTTTAAAAGGTCACATTAAAAGGGTAGGAAAAATAATGTAAATACCAAGAGTTAAGCACTGTGGATCATGCCAGCATGCTGAAGTGAGGGAAAGGACTGGAAAAGAATGGGCACTGACAGCTGGGCACTCAGTGAGAGATTTTGAGGTATTTGAACTTTAAAACTGGCAGAATTGATGGCCAGAATGGTTTAACATTTTATAATTAATTTAAGCTATATAAATTATTTTTTCAAATACTTTCTGAGAAGAACAAAGGATGAGAATATGAATATATGGATTACCATTTCTATCTATGTTACTGTGAGTCCAGCCTCATGCTCCTGCCACTATCTGGAAGAATTTGCTTTAGTGGAGCTAAGGTTCAGTGGAGAGCAGGTGCAGTGTGTGGGAAGAACATTTATTTAAACTCTGTGGGCTTTTGAAAGCAACAGTGAGAGAAGTACCCAGTGAAGCTCTCAGTAGTACTGTGCCATGCAGTATTCTGCCACATTCAGGACATCACGTCTCTGTTTCGGAGTGAGGAAGGAGAGCTGTACAAACCAGCTGTGTGTGCAAGAGGAGGGCAGGTGGTCTTTGTTCAGCCAAGCCAAACGAAATGCATTCTGCAAATGTGCTATAGGTTAAGAACACGTTTCTGCTCCAGCTCAGGCGGGATCTAGTGGCCCATGTGTGAGAAAGAAAGATAAAGGGGGAAAAGAGCAGCCTTTGATCAGAGAATTGCATTGCACTACAGTTTGACATAAATTCTGAAGATGCAGATGATTTAAGTCTAACATATGAAAACAACCACTTATTGAGATGTGGCACTTGCAGATACTGTCAAAATAACAATGGCTCCTAAATCAGCTTGTGTGGAAGGACTGTCCTGACCTGTGGGACAGACACCTCCACCCAAGCAGCTATTTATCCTCCAGTATAACTTGCTGCCCAGTGCCAGGGCTTTTGCTGCTGGCACAGGAGCTGGGAGCTGTTGTTTCTGGTATGCACCACTGAGAGCAGTGCTCAAGCAACAGATCCACAGGCTTGGTTGGAAGGTGTGACTAATGTAGCACTGGGGTCTTATGAGACCAGCTGGATCATGTTCTCTTCTTAGAGGCTACATTAGGACAGGGCTTTCTTTGTAAATTTAGTAATGTGTATGTTGATACTACCTCTAAATATATATTTCATATTCCTGCCTCTTTTTATCTTGAAGTTTTGCCATTTTGTGGCTAGTCTGCTGGTACTATTTAAATAAGGCTGATATTAACTAAAACTCTTAAACTTTTGAATAAGTTATGATTTATAATAAGCCTTCTATTACTAAAACATCAAGCAGTTGCAGTGTTTTACGTGTCCCTATTCCAACTGCTTACCATTTCTATGCTTTGATCAACTACACCTGGCAAGTCTTGAAAAAAAACCCTGAAAGTTTCTGAGGAAATAAGGGTGTTTCATCCTAGTTGCTGAAAAACCACACGTTCCTGTTTAGAAATGTGCAATTATTACTTCAGTGAAAACTCCAAGCTTCACAACATTTACCTATTTAATTTTTTACTCACTTTTACCTCCAGAGTTCCTCACCCTCTGGCACATGAATTAATGTTCATGTCTGAGCTGAAGGACTGAAAAAAGTGTTTCTATTTCTGCTTTTTTTCCCAGCAACCTTTTAACTTCAGACAACTTGTTCAGCTTCATAAGAGTGTAGGAATGGTGGCAAGTCACCATCCATGTGCAGTATCTAGTGTTAGTTTGGTACTTTGAATACTGCACTAGGAAAATAGTGCTTCCTTTAGTAAACCCACTCGTTGTTTACTTTGGGATAACTTCATTAAAACTGATTTTAGAGTTGAAGAGGAAACACCTGCCAAGAAGGTGAGGCCTGGTATTTTATATTTTAGAATTCCAGGTCTTTCGTTTATGAAGACCTCATTATTTGAAAACACTATCAAGGTCCTCATATCAGATAATTAATCTCTGTACTAAGTACTAACAGTACTAAGTACTGTTATGTCGGAACATGTGATTCCAATAAAAAAAAAAAAAACAAATTGTGACAGGGAAATACTTTTTTAAAGCTGCAAGGTCCTCCTAGGATAGTTAACTATGTTGCTTTATTTAAGTATGTTTATATTCCCACATGCCTTGGACTGTTGCTGTTACCAACTAGAGAAGAAAAGCAGTGTGACTCGTTCATGAGCATGAGAAAACTCTACCTAAAAGGTGAAGTCCTGCTACTCCTGCAAGGGAGCTGGCCTGAAGGAACTCCAGATTTATGTGTGTCATAATTAGAGGTGGTAACTCAACAAGTCTGTTTATTTCAGAAAGGAAAAGAAATACATTTCCCCTACTACTTACTGATTATAAAACAGTATTTTACTTGCATTTTTCAGTGGGTTAAAATGTGTTAAGTGTCACTTAAATGCATTCCTCAGCATGGAAAGTCTGAAGATAAATGTGTAGATCAGTCAGGAACTCCACTCAGCTCTTAGGAATTTAAGTGCATTGGCATACTCATGCCCTGGAAACAAGTTTTCCCTGAGCCTTCAGAAGTATCGTTTGAAGATCCCCTGTGCCAGGATATTGAAGGATTTATCTTACATATGGAATGTGTGGAAGATAGGGCTGAACTGGTTGATGCACTCCACTGACCGCTTTGGAAAAGAAAAGCCCTGATTATTTAGTTGTTTTGTTGGAATGTTTATATCATTATATTGTGAAAACTTCTAGGTATCAAGGGCTTTCAAGCAGCAGTGCTCACTTGTGTCCAGGGTACCTTAGGCTATCGAAGTCAAAATCTTACAAGTGAGTATGTCCAAAACTGACAACACAGTACTTCTGTTTTTTTCCTTTCTTTCTCCTTTGGACTTCTGAACCTTTAGGATACGCTGTGCTTTTTGAGGTTTCACTGTAGCCACAGGATTTAGGTTCGTTTTAAGGGAAGTCGAGATTTCTTGATGGTAACTCCCTCCAAGACTTGGATCGGACCCAAAGCAGCGGCGGTCAGCAGGAGGAACTGTCATCCCTCAGTTCAGCCATGCCTCTGGGAATGATCACCGTGTCCCAGCTCCAGCTGTCCCCTCGCACACGACGGCCTTGAAAATTGAAAAAGCGAAGGGACTTCTGGCCCAGACCCTCCGGCTAAGCTCTCTGTCCCCTTCATCCCCTCTCAGCCCTTCCTCGCTCGAAGGAGGGGCCAGCCCAGCCGCGGTCCCCTCCGCCCCCCGTGCGGCGGGGCCGGTGCGGGCGGGGCGTGCCCGGCGCTCCCTCGCGGCCGCCGCGATCCCCATTCCCATCCCCATTCCCATCCCCATTCCCAACCCTATCCCCATCCCCATCCCGCTCAGTCCCGCGGCCGCGGGGCCGGTGCTTGGGCGGCTCTTGGGGGGCACGGCAGCGGGCAGGAGCAGCAGCAGCACAAGCCGCAAGCATGCCGGGCAGCGACACGGCGCTCGCCGTGGACAGGACGTACTCGGATCCCGAGCGGCACCGGCGCCGCAAGACGAGGGTAAGGCTGACACAGAGAGAATGAGAGAGAGAGAGAGAATGAGAGAGAGAGAGCAGGCGGCTCGGGGCTGCCCGGGGCATTCGGGTGCCGAGCTCTGACAGGCAGCCGCCAACCTGCGGCACCCTCTCCGTGAGGTCTCCACGTTCGCTAGGCTGATGATCTAAAGGGAAGGGTTTTTTTTTTTTTCCCCTGCGTGATTCTTTCATGTTCGTACTCTGAACGCTTTTTGGTATTGGAAAATGAAATGAAACTGGATATTGACTTCATAGAAACCAATGTTCGAGGTATCCCCTCGATCGAAACTAGAGGGATACACGTGTAATAGAGAATTTACTCACCAGAGTCAACAGCGCCGATGATTTAATGCCATGACTCTTGTCTCGATCACAGTGGTAACACAAGAGTTTGGTTCTGTTTCTCAAGGTTTGTTTAATAAACTCTGGTTTAGCAGATGATTGTATCTGACAGCAGAGAACTATTATGGTTCCTTTTATGAATTTAAAAGAGAGCTGTGGCAGGAATGGAACTTGACAGAAAAAGTGCACCTGTGTGTCCTAGGGATAAAGTAAGAATATACCATATATCCACGACGAATGGCTTTATGGAATAGTTTTTCTTATAGTCTCCTGGCAACTTCATCTTTCTTTATTTCTATGTTTTGTTCATATATATATATATAAACATAAACATAAACATGTACAGGCAAAGCTTGTGATCCTTTCATGTATTTAGTGGCTTTAATGGTTAGTGTTCTCTTGATAAAGGCACTTGGTTTTTTAGTTTAAAATTCTTACCCAAATGCTTAGCTCAAAGATGTCTAAAAAAGTGGCCCTTTCTTGCCATGCACTGCAGGAAAGGAAAAACAAGGTTCTTCTAGTTGACTTGGGGTATTGGCAGAAATTCTGTTTTCTTTTCTGTGCTGAGATCTTGGGTCTGACAACAAATGAACTTTTTGCTTTGAAGTGTGAGGATCAACTATTTGTGAGGGAAGATCTTTCCTAAGTGGTGACTGGGGTAGAGGTTTTGGATTTGGGGGGTTTTATTTTCCTGTACTATGCATTAGCAGTATTCTCCATCCCTTCAGCCCATCAATTGACAGTGATGAAAAGGAGATGGCATGATTCAGATTGCTTCAGAATAATGAAATGCTTTAAAAATTGGTAACCCTATACACTGTGGCATTACTACTCGATTCTACAATGCTCTTCACACTGTAAGGTGCATGTACATGCTAGTCATAGTGGAGTTAGCAATCTTATGCATTTCCTTTGTTCTTCTCTGTTGAAAGTTGAATGAAAGTACATGATTCGTTTCTCCTTCATTAATCTTGCTGTAAGAATAGTGTACTACCTACCTAAGTGTGGCCATGGAGAAAAGTTGCATATCTTCATAATTTTTTGCATATTTAAGGGTTAAACTCTACTCTGTAGTCTAGTTGATTTGCTTAAAAGTATAAAGCATCGTGGCTAATGCTGTGTTGCTTATTGTACTTATGTATTGACTTTTTAATTTTTTTTTTTTAAATCTCATATTTAAAGCAATTTTCTAAAAGCATTGGTCTTCTGTCTGACTTTGGATTTCTTTTAATCAGAATTAGTGTCATCTTCCCTTCCTGTGACCCTGAGGAATGGAAATACAGTTGTATGTAATTGTGATGCTCCAAGGTTTGGGCTTTACGAGTTGTGTCAGATATCACAGAACTTGCAATATAATTGCTGGATATGGTAGCAGTATGCTGTATGTTCCAGATGATGGTAAGATCTTGTACTAAATCTGTTTGTGCTTAATCCAGACAAATTGGTATTTTTCCTGGGTAAATTGCCTGGATAACTTCAACATTTCTCTTACTATCTTAGCTGTAGGGGTAGAAATGGTCATGCACTGGAACAGCAAGAACTGGCGATATTATGTAGAAAAAAGCAAGAAATTAGAATGCTGTTTTTTATTTAGAGACTCAATAAAAATCATCAGAGCAGCTGAAGTTAAAGTTGCCGTTCCCAAACATGGATGGAAAAGAACAGTGCAGTGCATGAACACAACAACACAGAGCTGGGGGGGGGGGTTCTCAGGAGCCTAAACAGACTAGGGAGACTTGCTGTGTGAAGAATGCCTTGGAGCTGGATTTGGTAGCAGGATAGGACATGTTGTGAGGTGAGATCCATTTAATAAAGTCTGGGGAATAGAGAGGTGTCAAAATAGAAGCTGGATCTCCTAGTCTGTATAACATAGGCTACTAAATCCAATTTTTAGTTGTGTAGGTTTTAAAGGAATTCTCCAGCCTATTTAAAGGAATTCTCCAGGTTACTGCATGTGTTTTTTAAGCCCAGCTAAGGACTTTCTTTATGAGAAAGTGACACTTTTTCTCTGGACAGGTAAAATGACAGATCTAAAAGTACTGCTGTATATACTGTAGGAAGGCATCATTAAAGTCAGTTGGCAGAAGTGCTAGAACAATTTACTGTGAATATAGCCTTTGGCATTTGAAAATGGTAGAGTCTGAGGGGATTTAAACATTGCTGCTGAGGCCAAAAAGCTTCTTCAGTGTATAGCAACAGGTCTGTCCAATGCCTTCTCCTTTGAGGCCATTTGAAGTATAAGATACTGTGTGTTCTGCTAATAACTCTCCATATGTCACCTTTTGTGTGAAGTTGCAAGTGGCTGAAAGAGAGAAAATACTTTATTGAAGTACAGTTGGGTAATTCTTAACTTAGGAGAGTCACTGCTGTTGCTGAAGGCCAAATAATTTGAGGGAGAGGCTGTTCTTTCTTTGTGGATGTTCTCTTCCTTGGATGAATCACAAGAGTCCAGCTATGCTGTGTATGGCAATACTGAGTTGCACATAAAACCACTATTACTTGAAGTGTAATGGAATAGTGAGTGCTTTACAGTTCTGCTTTTACGTGGTGAGTGTAGGTTTATAGCCATGTGGTTACCTTAGTTCTGGAAAACCATCCATTTAAGAAGGGTGCCCTTCCAGGAGACTTTGCCTGCCTCTCCTTACCAATAGTACCTGGTCACTATAATCTGGATTACTGCAGATTGCTCCAGTGATGCTGGTGGAATCCGTGGACAGTGCAGCTGTGTAAAATGTTTCTGGTCCTCTCTGCTAATGCCAGTTGCTGCAGCTTCACTGTGCATAATATTCACAGCTGCTAGTTGATTCCTGCAATGCTTCAAATGCAAATCTTTGAAAAATATTCAAAATCAGGACATAAGCTATGAAGCAGAACAAGATCTGGGAACAGGAGTTGCAATTTTAGTTGTCATGAAAAAATTACTGCTCTTGCTGGAATGTAGCTTGTGGGATAGTGTAAAAAGTGTCATAGTGCTTTCTTCAGGGACTTGATTTTGCAGTAAGCATTGTCAAGACTAGGGTGTTCAGATTCTGGCTACACTGTATTTCTTGCTCAGTAAATCCATGCAGAGGTCTATGCAATTACAATAATTAACATACCTCATGCTCAAACTAGGCTGGCTATGCTAACTCGTGCCTCTTTGTGTTGACTTTTGCTTCAAGAGCACTGTGTCAGGACTGCCTTTCAAGGCTCTGTAAGGGTCTATTAAAGCTATCCTGTTTTTAAATCTGTTGATCTGGACATTGCTCTTCACTCTTGAAAGTTTTACCCATTACTGAACAAGAATTCTCCACATTTCACCCGGACTACAAATTTATATGTATGGCTTTGGGGGAGAAAAATCCTTTTTCAGTAAAACTAAAACACATAAATTCCTTTACTGCATCCCATCAGAAGTCTATGTAAAAGTCTGCTTGCTTTTAACAAGTACCAAATGTATTAGAGAGAGACACAGGAAGTTCCAGTTGATTTCTTGCACATTGGAGCCTATTCAGAACTTTCTCTTTATTAGTGGAAAACATACTTAGAATAGTAAGATTTCTTCCTCTATGTAAAACAAACAAACAGACACAAAAAACCTGACCTGGAACAGGTGTGGTTTATTTACTAATGAATAGAGAAGCTTAATTTCAATCTTCTTGTTCTTTCAGCCTCAGTGAGACTAGCAGCAGAATCTGTGTTTTTTTGGATGATTTAATTCCTATGTGATCACACATAAAAGGCTTACACTATTTAAGAAAACAACAAACAAACAAACAGAAATTTACTTGCTTTCTACTGATGAAAAAACATTCCATGGAATGTCTCTTCTGATTTTCCATGTCTCTCTTATGATCCCTCCCATTCATCCTGTCTATAGGCAAGGCAGACTTTAATAATCCCTCCTCATATGTGTGTCTTTCTAAGCCTCTAATCACTTTCATCATCTGTCCTTGAATTCCCTTTATTTCTTAAAATCTTCAGTAGGTTTTGAGGAAATGACATAAACAAACCTAAAAGGATTAAAAACAAACAAATAAAAACCCCAAACAGAATACCCCAGCAAAGCAAACAAAGCAAAGAAATCAAACAACAAAACCCCACCAAGTCTAACCAAAACAAAAAACCACTCCACCCACAGTTTTAGGAGACAGGGACATTTGATCTCCTGGTGTTCTTTTAAATACAAAGATCACTGAGGAAGACATGCCTGTTCTGGGCTCTTGTAACCTGTAACCAAACCTCTCAATATTTTGTGCTTTAAGATCTTACACACACTTTCGCCCACAGTTCCCTCAGGTTTGGACATAAGATGAAAATAATTTGATGAGACAATTTTGCTAGGACCTCCAAGCTTTGATTTTCAATCCACAGTGTACTTAGAAATGTGTGGAACCTGTCAAAGGGTAGCCTGTGTGATCCAGGGGTACTGGAAATAAGGGAGAGAACCCATAATTATAATATAAACCAAAAAAAACTGACTAGTTTGTTAGAACTGAAGAAAAGCCTGGTGTGTTTATTTGAGACAGTAAACTATTGATTAATTTTTCCATTTAGACCTGTTTAAAAAACTTGCTTTTTTATTCCCTAGTACCAGAAAGGAAGTTTTCAAAGTTGTTGTTTGTTTTTGTTTGTTTGTTTGTTTGTTTTGTTTTGTTTTGTTTTGTTTTGGGATTAAATACACCTAAAAGCTAAAGGGCAATGTTAGGTCAGATGAAACAAAAGGGGAAGTTGTTTCTGTACAGCTCAGTTTAGCATTAGTGTGCTCCCCTGATCCTTCAAGGTGAACCTCTTTGGTAGACTTACAGGCTACAAAGGTTGTGTTCTCACCCAATTCATCTTTTCCCTCACCCAAGAAGACAGTTTTAAACAGTAAGTTGAAGAGGGATGCATCTTATTTTTAAGGTTTAAACTGATTTTATATTTGGAAGTCTTTATACTTAGACCTTTCATAATTTTTGATTTTCACCAGGAAAGCTCACATCTCTGAAGACTGTAGATCCTTCTTTCCTTCACTGTGCTGTTGATCCACCCTTGTTGCAGTGGATGGTATTGCTTACAGGACTGGAGAATTCTTATCACCTTTTAAATATTAGGTATAGGCATAAAAAAATGTCACCAGGGGAAAATTGCCAGTCTTCTGATTTGCTTTCCTTTTGAAGGACGTTCAATTGTTCTTCTGTCAAGTTGCCAGTAATGATGCTGGGGATTGTCAAGAGCTCTAGATCCCTGCCTTGCTTATTGTCATCATCTCCATAGGTAGGGCTTTCACTAGGCACCATCCGTCACAAGGTCTGCGCAGAGGCTGAGCCTCCAAAGTTTTGGTGGATTTGACATCTAATCTTGTCCGAGCTAAAAAGATTCCCACTGCACATTGTCCCATTTTGGTTCTTTTGGGAATATTAAAAAGTGTGTAGTTTTCATCTTAAGCCCCACAGTAAGTACGATTTTGGGAAAGACTTGTATGGGAGATGAATTTCTGTGTCGTGCTGGGTAATGGTGGAACATAATTCTCCTTTTTCACTTATGGGTCCAGGTGGAGCATCTTTAAAAAAGAGCATTGCAGTATTTACTACTGAAAGTTTACTGTTCTTCCCTTAGTCTGAAAGAGGGAGGATTAATATGCAAAGCCAAAAATTAACCTGCTGATCTAAAGCCTTCACATATGGGACCAAGTATGTACTAGAATGTCTTGAACCTTACCAGACACTCAGCAGGTGAGAACTCCTCTAAAGCTTTTGTTAAATATCATCATACATAATTTGAGCTTTAATTTAGGGACAAGGAGGAGAGTGGAGCGATTTCTCTACCAAATGAGGTATAAAGAATACCTGCAAATTATGAACTGTGATACTGTTACTATAGAAAACTGAAATAAGGCTTTTTGTTTTCAAAGAAATTACAGAAAAGCTTAATATTGAGAGCTTGCTCACTTCATTATTATTCTGTTCAGGAGTTCCAACTGGATAAAATTCCAGAGGGCTGAAGTTTTGGAAACCACTGGTAGTCATATTTCCTTACTTAGCTCTGTATTTGACATTGTATTTCAATGGACCGTTGATATAAAGTATTTAGCATCAATTCTTGATAATTCTCAGTTAACCTTTACTATAGTAGGCATCTTTTCCTTGGATTTTCCTATTTGTGTACAGTTCAGGTAACAGTTGCCTTCCTTTGTAAATATTTGTTTCAGTGTCTCTGGATGAAGATGTTATGCTGGGGCTGCGAACAATTGACACTGTGCTATTGAATTAAAGTGAAAATGTGATTCAGGTAGTGCTGAATTAATTGGAAACTTTTGACTAACATCAGGGGCCTATGGAACCAAACTGAGATTAATTGGAACTGACTTATGGAAACTTCTCTATATATAAAGTGTTCTTTACAGGATGGGAGGTGCTGCTTCCAGTTGACATTACAGTCTCCTTTAGTTTAAACCAGGATGGTGTAGATAGGTTTTTAACTTTGTTTTTGCTTTGTAAATAAATGGTCTTGTAGTGGGTTTGGCTAAAACTGTATGGAAACCTGTTTAGTTTGTTAGCAAAGATTGTGATAAGAACAGCCACTGTGCCACTGTGTGTGCATCTAAGGACTGCAGCAATTAAATATTCTATGTAATGTGATTGTTTTTTTTTTGTTGAAGTTAATAGAAGTATGGCTTACAAAAGGCTACAACGTGATTGGCTTCTCAAGCACTAAATAAGATTTTTTTTTTAAATTGACTTGCTCCTCCTGTTTAAAGCAAGCTTTTTCAATTGAAGATGAAGCATTATGACAAAAGTTGGTGTTTTGAAGATGGGGAAGACAGCAATGCTCTGGAGTTAATGTCTAAGCATTAAGTAGAGCTAGTGCAAATGTAAAACTTTCATTCTTAAATAAACAAACCAAACCTGATGTTGCCTACTGCCGCCTAAAAAGCAAGCAACACAGCTTACAAGAAATGTGAGGAGTCAGGGTTTTAGGGTTTTGAGATTATTAAATCTAAGTGAGTTTCTGAGTGGGCTTTAACTGCTAGACTACAAGAATTACTGTTACAAGAAGAGAAGCCATGTTAGGGTACGTTGATGTAGCAGGTTTATCTGGTTTTACAGCATTCCAAGTTATTCCATACATGTAATACAGAAATTAGAATTCAGCTAGTGCTCATTGTTCAAATGCAAAATTATATAAATATGCAGAAAATGTAGTGCTTTATACCAGCTTGTCTGTACAGGTGAGTGATGTGCAAAGATCTAAATTGACAGACCAAGTACAACTGACTCTTAACACTTTTCCAATTCAGGGCAGTACAGTTTAGTGGCTTTAAGTGCACTGATGACATGCTAAGATTTACTGCTTCACCCTCACTTCCTAGGAAATTAATTCATATGAAATGGGAGCTGGCTGTGTGACTCCAGCGGCCATTAACTCTGTTTTGGATTATTGCAGACAAGAAGCTTTGGAACTTAGTAGGATCAAACCCAGTACTAGTCTGAAAGAGACATTTAGTGTCAGAAGAAATAAATGTAGAGGTCTTGTTAGTAAGAGCTGCCTAGGTCAGGTGTGAGGACCTTTCTTACCTAAGAAAGACCAAAGATTACTTGGCTGATCCCTCATTCATGACTGCTTCTCCAGGCTGCAGCACTGCAGGGTGCCACCTTCATCCTGACAGCTTTCCTCCAGCTGCTCAGAGCTGTCTTGCACTAAGTCCATTAGGGGCACCCAGCCTGGGGCTCCTTCGCCCTCCCTGTGGTCATGCTGTGCTTACAGATACTGCACCCGGACCAGCGCCATGCTCCCTCACTCCCTGTACTGGGGCTGAGAGGCAGGGGAAGTGTGGGTGTGACTGGGCAGCAGCTTTGGACATATTTGGGGCAATAGCAAGGAATGGAGAAGATAGTAGGGAAACATGATGAAGAGAGGAATAGAGGTGGGATTTCATTTGCTTAGCCTAAAATGGATACACTGCCCAGAATAGAGCCCACTCCAAAGGCCAAGTGTAATTTTCTTTTTACCCTTCTTTAGTCCACACAAGATGACTTGAAAGCAGAGTATTTGATATTACTACAGCTCCTGATTTCATATCAATATGAGATTGATGGCATGATGATGCTATGATATTTGATATTACTCTACCTACTGATACATGTGCATAATATGGGATTGCGTGGCTCTATGTTAGGAATCTTTGTTTTACTAGAGGTTTTGGCAGGAGTAACGTAATCCTGTGACATGGTTGTCCCTTATATGTTTTGTCAGGATGGGAAAGTGTCTCTTCACTTCATCAGGTTTCTAATTTATTTCTTCTCCCATCCCTGCCATGTCCAGGGAAAGAGACCATCTTCTTCCATTCCCCTCTCCTGCCATACCTTAAGGAAGAAATCTGGCTTCATTTTGTCACCTGTATCCAGTCCTGTTTTGCAGCAAATTGCAAAGTTTCACCTTGATGAGAAAAAGAGGAATTACAGCCTTCTCCTAAAATAAGAGTTAAAGGGATATTCTTAGTTGTCTCTTTTAAAGCCAGATAGTAAATGTCAGCAGGCTGATTCAAGATGCCAGGCTTCTGGTCTGCTAAAATGGGTCCACAGAAGGTTTACAGTGAGTTTGCCATACTCTTATGCTGTTGTCCTGATCAGGTTTTTGTGCAGGTCTCTACACTGGAACCCTTTCTTCGCATGTGAATTGATGCAATGGGTGACTGAGGCCCTTGTGATGCCCAGCATCATCACAAGCAGGTACTGCTGCTTCTGGTGAGGGACTGTGATCTGTACAAGAGTTATGCTCCTCATCTCATGTGAAAGTGGCGTGGATTTAGCAGGCTTTTGTAGCAGAGGCATAGGAAGGCTGGGGATGAGAGACAGAGCAAAAGCATTTATGAACAAGACCTGAGGAAGATTTAAGAGGGTAATAGTGAAGACAATGAAAAGTTTCTTGAGCAGTGAGAGCTTCTCCTCTGGTTGCCAATAGTTATATGAAGAAGTTCTGAGACAGTCCTTGTTGGCTCTTGCATGTTTTGTTCCTATGAACTGTATGAATGTGGTTATGAGTAATTTGTCTTGGGAAGCACCAAGAAGCATTACTGCCTGTAAGAGCTAGATATTTATTGGTACTCATAAAAGGAAGTGTGCCATTGTTGGGTTATTCCTTTGTGCTTTTCCGGTGTTAACTCCTTTGGTATCCACTCTCTAGTGCAAAGGAGAGATCCTATTGAGCAAATCTTCTGTTGATGATATTTAAAAAACTGGTTTCAATGCTTTTCTACCTGAGGGACATCACTGTGTCTTGCAGCATAAATGTAATGTAGAAAAATGTGCACCCATAGTTTTATGAGCTTTTATTTTGCCTCAAAGGAACTCTATTTCTCTTTTTTTTACAAAGTAACTGGCAGAGCCTGAATAGCAGCTGAGTTCAGGAGGATGAATAAGACATGACCTAACAAAGCTCAGGCTGAAAGTGATAGAGGGAAGTCTCTGGTGACCTTCATAAACCTAGTTGACAAGCTTTGGTTTGTGTTTGTTGATGCCAGAAGCTATGATATTTTTGGGGGGCTGGGAAGCTGGGCTTTAAGTGCAGGAGCTTTGAAATTTGTTCTTTAAAAGATGTTTTGACCTATGTTGTCCTTTTTCATACATACTTTAGGTGGAATTTCTTGTTTTTTAGCAACTATGTGTATTACTCTGTAGCCTGTGTGCAAACTGCTCTTTAATTTTGAAGAATTTCTTTTGCAATAAAGATACACCCACTTGTGGTGTTTTGGAACAAATAGCCCAGGCCTTTTTGAGATACCCTTTTTTGGACTTGAGAGAGTCAGCTAGAATAATCTTTGTGTGTACTGTGCCATTATGCAGTGTGGCACTTAATGTCAGAGAAGGATGAAGATCAGCGATTTCCTTGAAGAGAGTCTGTGTTTTGAAATGAAGTCTATAGCAGTGGTGACAACTCTAGCCTAAGGCTCTGGTGACATGGGCTCAGGCTACTGTGACAGCTCTCAGCCCTTGTATAATAGTGGGAGTCATTTAACCTCTCTGAAAAGAGTGGCAGCATGCACAGGGGAGAGGATGAATACTGTGAAGAATACATATTTCGGAATAGCCATCCAAGTGGATACTTCAAGGAAAAGTATACCTTACTATTATACTATTATACCACCTTATACTATTTTTGGACTTCTAAAAATATACAGTGGATGCATATTCCTCCTTTCTACATCAGGCAGCTTTTAAGACTATCTGCCATAGGTGCTTCTTCCCTTCAAATTGTGCAAGTCTTGTGTAACTGAAATTGGGCATTTTCTCTTAAGGCAGTTGTGCTCCCTTTGTAGTCAAGAGTGGGAAAGCACTTGCAGTTATCTGTCTCATCTCTGTTGATTTTGAAGAAGCTCATACTACATCACTTAAAGCTGTATACCTGGAGCTGAGCAAGACTAAATCTAATCTAAATAGCTGTGACAGTGAATATTGCAAACACTGCATAAAAGATGCAAGTTTCACTGTTTTTCATGCATTATAGAGCTAGATGTATGCACTGAATATCTAGACATCTGTGCCAAATTGCTCTTGAGTGGGACTTAAAGTTCTTTCTCTTGGGCAGAAAAGCAAAATAGTTTTCTGGCTCTCCCTCTTACATAGTACATTCTTAATATTACTGAGTCTTCATTTCGCTTATGCATAATTGTTTTAGGAAAACTTAAAATAAACCAACCCTGTCTTTTTGCCAGCTTTGCCATTATGCAAAATATCATTGGTCTCTGATTGTTCAAAAATTTGGCAGTACAGGATGTTACCTTTCCTTTCCCATTGCTTTTTTATATATAAAGGAAGAAAGGTGAAAGAATACTGATATATTGTGACTTGGAAAAATGGAGAGGAGTATTAAATTTACCTTATTGTTACTGCAAGAATGTCTGATTTTAGAAAAAGAAGCCTATGATTATTTTGTAGACTCCCTGATAAGAAGGCTGTGAGATGTCTCTGTTGTGCTTTAACCCCAGGCAGCCACCAAGCCCCAGGCAGCTGCTTGTTCACTCCCCCTCCAATGGGACTGGGGAGAGAATTGGAAGGCTGAAAACTGGAAAACTCATGGGTTGAGATAAGTACAGTTCAATAGGGAAAGCAAAAACTACATACAGGCAAACCAAAACAAGGAATTAATTCACTGCTTCTAGCGACAGACAGGTGTTCAACCATCTTCAGAAGAGCAGGGCCCCAGCAGTTACTTGGGAAGACAAATGCCATCACTCTGAATGTCTCCCCTCTTCTTCCTTCTTCCCCCCCCTTTATATACTGAGCGTGATGCCACGTGGAATGGAATATCTCTGTGGTCAGGTGGGTACAGCTGTCCTTGCTGTGTCTCCTTCCAAACTTCTCGTGCAACTCCAACCTTGCTGCCAGTACAAAAAGCAGAAAAGGCCTTGGCTCTGTGTAAGCCCTGCTCAGCAATAACAAAAACTTCTCTATATTATCAACCCTGTGTTCAGCACAAATCCAAAACACAGCCCCATACCAGCCACTGTGAGGAAAATTAACTCTACCCCAGCTGAAACCAGCGTAGTTGCATAAATTCACTTTATTTATATCCCTTGCACATTGCAATAAGTTCCTTAATTTCTGGTTTTAAGAGGAAATTTTTCTCTCTCATTTCATCCAGTATAATTTGCTAATTGTAGAGTTGTGAACTCCTCATGGTTTAGTGAGACAAAATTTTAATAGCTGTATCTGAATTCTTACTTAAAAATTATCACTGTGTGTTTCTATGTAGGGTCAAGCATGTTGTTTGTGATGTGGCTGTTTTGGTGACTAACAGTCTGATGTACTGGTAAATACATACTTTAGTGAAGGAAGGGTTAGTGAATTGGAAATGGAAATAAATTCTCATTCCAGTATGGTTTTGATCAGGCTCATGTCATAATATACAGAACCATTGTGTCAGTGTGGTTTAAGGTTGCAGAGCAGCTTAGAAATATTTTATGTGAACTGAGTTTCTGAAATTCCAATGTAAGGAGCAGTGAACTTTTCATATATTTTACTAGCCAACACATGAAGCAATGTCTTCAATTACTTAATAATCACTCTTTGCTGGATTTGGGGAAGCCTTGATTTTAGAGTGTAATGCCTTGTACCATTCACTGCTGTTATTAACATACTATCAAGATGCTGTTCTGAGACTTGTGATAAACTTGCATTGTTCACTCTCTCTTTTTTTATTATTTTTTTTATTCCTGGAGCAGACAGGTCCATCTGTTGTCATTATCTTTGCAACAGCCATAAGATTTAGGAGACTGTCATGTTAACAAAGGTACAAAGTGTTGTCCACTCAACAGCTCATTTCCAAGTACAAAAACCCCTTGACATTCTTACAACAGACGTGCTTGTATTTTTTTGAATGGTGAATGCTCAGAAGTGTTCCTTAGGCTAATGCTATGCTCAGCTTTCTTCTGTCAACATTACAAGCACCATAGACAATTCAGTTTATGAGACTTCTGGCTAAAATCATGGTGTTACGTGCAAAAGTAGAATCCATTTGGCCACTGAAATACTAATACTTTTAATAAAAATAATTAACACATGTTGTTATTGTAATTTATACTGGCCAATAAATCCCAAAAGAGGATATGTCTTGAGCCTGTATCTATGTGGTAGCTCACAGATGAACAATTATTAGCAGCAGCTTCCTAATCTTCATAGTCCTTAACTCTGTTCTACCAATTTTGTCCTTTCATAATGATGTTGACAAACTGTAATATCTCTACAAATTTCCCCAGAGATGGAAAGCTGCAGGGATTGGTATGAAATCTAGGACCCAGAAAAAAGAAAAATAATAGCATTCTGTGTATTTCACATAGTGTAATTTAGGAATATTTTTCCCCACAAGCGAAACATTGGAGGAAAAGATTAGTTAGCTTTTTCTAAGACAAATACAGTATTCATCCTTCTGTTCTGTTTGTGCTCATTTTTGTAAAAGCAAAAGATAGGTTGCATACAAATAAAGTATGGAAAGGGTATAAATATTTTATATGCTTGTAATGTATGTCACCTATGTGCCAATAACAAGGAGGAGTGGTTGAGTGTAGAAGAGAAAGATCTAACTGCAGGTAAAGAGAGTAAATCAAGATAAAATCTTTATTCATGGTACTTTTTGAATTACTTTCCGAACTTGAGGAACAGCAAAAATACATTACTCCTTTGGAAAGGAAGCCTACTAAGTTTACAAATGTAATTTAATGTTAGGAGCAAGGAATTTCCTTTAAGTCCTTTGTTTCTCTCCTGGAAAATATTTTACATGTTTCCTGAGGCTTTTTTATCATTCAGATTTGTTTAACTGAGTTATAGACTGCCTAGTAAATATGACTGGAGAGTAAAGGCTTCAAAGGTAATGAGCCCAGACATGCCGTGAAAATTATTTTCACCTGTCCTCACTAGGCACCTATCCATTCTTGTAGGGAGTGGAAATCAGAGACAATTTTCCTGTTATCCACTGGCTGGCATGCCAGTCCATCAGCAGGCAGACAGTTTAAGACTATCTAAAGAATATGCTTTCTTGCCCATTTCTTGGGCCAGAAAGGTTTTGCAAGGGACACTGTTGAAGTTGAAGCTGCAGCCATTATAAAGGACAATTAAGAACATTGGAGCAAGCAGAAAATATGCTATAGCATTTTGGGGACATAAAAGAATCTGAGGGGTGGAGTGAGGAGATCTGGGAAGGTGCTGCTGCTGTTGTTGCTTTACAAAATAAATCTAAGGTCCATATGTTGCCACATTTGGTTGTTTTTGCTGAACTTTGTTTCTGCAGGATTGTGAGAGATTATACAGCAGACTATCCCTGCCTCTTCTCTAGCAATTCACATGTGTCCAAGGGAATACAGCAGTTGTTCTGTTCTGCTGTTCACGCTGAGTTAAGGCTCAGTCTCTAAGTGGTGCCTGTTCAGGTGTAGCATGTGCCCTCCGATCACAGAATCATAGGCTGGCTTGGTTTGGAAGGGACCTTGAAGATCACCTACGTCCAACCCTCCTGCCATGGGCAGGAACCTTTCACTAGCCCAGGCTGCTCAAAGCCCTGTGCAGCCTTGCCTTGAAGTCCCTGATAGGGTCACTTTGTTCTGGTGTGGTGCTTGGTGTTACTCAGAGTGCTTCCTGCCACAATTGATCTGCAGCATTAATCCTGTATCCACTCCATTTTGATGTGCCTCTTTTCTTACCAAATCATTGCTGTCTTCATAAACAAGAGCTGTGAGAAGTGCTTGTGTGGATACACTTGGACTGCATATTTGAAATTATAGCTGGATTAGTCCTTGTTTTTTGTTTTTTGTTTGTTTGTTTGTTTTTGTCTTTGTGACCATTTCCACGGTTGCATTTCTTATTTGAAACTAAAACTTTAGTCTTTAGTTTTAAACAATTGTTGGTCTTGATCTTTTTCTATCCATATTTCATGAGCTAATTTAAGATTCACAGAGGCTAGTGTTAACTAAATTTGAGCATGTGTTTCATCTTGTAGGGGATAAATGGAAACATCTTGTCAATCTATATTTTAAATTCTTTCTCCAAGAATGCATAGTATTCATTGCTGTCTAGTGGTTTGTTTGATTTGGGCCTTTTTTCTGCCAGTAGATGCATTTAACTCCATTTGACAGTGTTTCAGTGCCTTCAGGTGCACAGTATAGTGATGTTCCTGATAACTTTTTTGAGAATCTGGATTCATCCATGCTTGTGGATGCAAATAGCAATTGATGTTGGTCAAAAATTTGAAATGCTGTTCTGCACTGCTTAGCTGCCACACAGTGTGGAAGAATGGCCTTTACTGAAGTAACGCTGGTTGCTGCTTCTGAAACTCTAGAGGTCTTGACAGAGCTCTGGAGTTTTCAATGTGCTTCATTCCTGTGCATACTTCATTTTCATGACCACTGAAGCAAGAAAATCATGACCTTCATAAAAAATTAAAAATTTTGCTTTTTTGGAATGAATTGTTGTGTGGTATCTCACCAAATATTGTGTTTTAACAGCTTGCCTTTACATCGTGCATTTTCAATAATTAAAAAATAAAAAAAGCAACATAATACATGTTCGACTTTGCTGCATGCAGGGCTGGATACTGCTGGTAATTTTTTAGCTCTGGTTCGGTTTTTGCTTGCCAAACTTTGGACATCCATATTAAGATTCATAACCAGAAGAACTGAAGCTTCAGGTGAATA
This sequence comes from Cinclus cinclus, assembly GCF_963662255.1. NCBI lineage: Eukaryota > Metazoa > Chordata > Aves > Passeriformes > Cinclidae > Cinclus > Cinclus cinclus. The sequence continues at coordinate 63,838,133 of NC_085049.1, forward strand.
AATAATTTGTTTTTTGATAATTTTCCTATTAATTTTACCAATAGAGAGCATGCTTGTCCAATAAGATGTACCAAAGGATGCAACCTGTTTTGTGCAGTTACTTGCTGTACTCTGTCAACTTGATGAAAATCTCTTTCATGAGTATATTTAATAGAAAAAAATAAAATCAGTAGAGTTATAAAATAACATGAAGCATTCAACCAGAACAGTTAAAATTGTTGTAACCAACAGCTTGAGTTCTTAAATATATAAATATACACAGAGGATCTCAGCTGAGTCACAGGCTCTCATGGCTTGATTTCAAACTAGAGTGCCATCACCTCTCTTCAGTGTTAAATTATTCAGGTATATAAGCCAGTTCAGTCTACCATGATTTTAGAGGTAACTTGATGGCACTGATTCTGTTATGTGTTTGCTGAAGATGTAAGAACAATGTTTGGAAAGTAGGTTTTGCCTTCAGTACATTTAAATGCTCTAGTTTGCATGCAAAACTTGCATGTTTTCCTTGGTTATTGTTGTCAATATTAAGTAGTTATGGATGATTTTTGAATAAGCTCTATTCAGATCGTAGCTGGTAGAGCATTACAGCACAGTTGCCTTTTAATGGGAGAGATGTGTGCCTTGGACATTGGTGATTAATAATGTACTAAAAAAATGGTCCAAAATAATTTTTTTTACAGGAATAGGACAAAAACTAGACTAAGCCTGTGTCGTAGAAGTGGTGCAGCACAAGTGAGCTGCTGCTGAACTAAAGGAAAGGAGTCTGTTGGGGACCTTGAGTATTCCCTGACAGATTGTTTGCTCAACTCCATGGGAATCTGCATTTCTGAAGTGTGGAAACTGACTGAAGCCTCTGTGCTTCCTGAGGCCTGTTGGGTCCAGCACTGTATGGCATCAGGGCAGCAAGTTCACTGCTGAGGAATAAAAAAAGCAAGCCCAAGAATGCAAGGCAACATGCTAGTGTGCCCTCCTGTATTTCTTCAAAATACGTCTGTGGTGTGAGGACAGCTTTCCGTCTTCCTGAGGCATGTCCTTGCTGTCTTAGTATCTTTTATAATCTCTCCACAAATCTTGGGGTCTCTCTTCTGGAGAGGCAAAGGGATGTCATTGTCTTCGCTGTTGGTTTTGTGGTTGGGATGTCTGCCTTGAAGTTGTGAGCCGGGACATGTCTTAAGATGAAAAGGGCCTAGAATCCAACTGTTCGTTTCTTGATGGACAATCTTGGCTGATAAGTAAACCTACTTCCTCCATGCCTCCTGCTTGAAGACACGTATGACTGAACATGTAATTCATGTATGATTAAGTATTTCTTCTCCACTAATTTCTGCAGTGAAATCATGATGCATTTTGCATCTGAATTGATTCACCTGGTTGTGGTAGGGTGCCCTCATTTGTGGACTATTGTGGAGTCATTTGCAAAGGAATCTCTGGAGGAAAGGAACAAATTATTCAGGAACACACATTTTAAAGTATGTGAAATAAAGGGAAAAGAAATCAGGAAATGACTAAATGCATCTCACTTGGCAAAGTGACATTTATTTTAGTACGAAGTCTTCACACTGCCTGTGGTAGTTCTCTTGTAGGTTGTTTAGAATCATGGCTCTGTTTCAATCAGATGCTTTTGAAGTATTATTACCATCTTTCCAGTCTTTGTTAATTGAGTGTCACGAAAGAGAGACAAAAAATATGTTGGTAATTTTTTTCATTATATAGGTATCACAGTTATTTAATTTATCCTATTAGTTTCTGTAAATTAAAAAAAAAGCAAAAGTTTGGCAAAAAAAAGGGAAGTACATTTTATAGTATAATATCTATGTCCTTGTCCCAGAGTAGCTATAGCATGGTGCAATGGTGACTTAAAGCAGATGTTCTTGCTTGACAGGCAAGTGGCAATCTAGATAGCCTCACAAGTAGATTGTATCTGATGATAACTTAGTGCTTAAGCTTTCATTACTGATCTGTGTTTGTTTTGTTTTGGTTTTATATATGATCCCTTTCATACTTTTTTTGTGTTTCTGAGAAGCAAGGGCGCGTACACAAGAGCGTAGAAAGGAAAGTTTCTTCCAGGCTTGTGAGCATTGCTGAGTGGCAGAGCTTGTTACACAGCTTTTGGAGGTGCTTGTTCTGCTTTTGCATTGGCTCATATTCTTGCAGCTGCATTGCATTGCTGCAGTTAACTTACTGTTAGACTCCTAGAGCTGCTCTTCCTTTCCTTGTAAAGTTGTGTAACCTAAACAGTATCTTGACATTTGATAAGGCATCTTTGGAGAGAGACTAAGAATGACCCACAAGAAAGATTGTGCTTGGGTAGGGAGATTATTTTCTTCAAATTTCCCAATGTCAGTGGATACTGATATGATTTATAGGAAGTTATGCCACTAGTGAGAAATTACATGGTTCTGTTAGAATGTTAGATCCTGGCTTCAAAACCCCTTGTCTCTGAGGTGGGAAAAATCAAAATTGAGTCAAGAAATTTTTGGGAGTAGGTAGATCTTACAGAAGTTCTTGGTGAGGGGAAGGTACTCACCTGTTACAAAATATGTTAATAGAAAAGTGGGAGGGAAGCAGTTACAGGGAAGGAAGTGAGAATTGAAGAGTTGACAAAAAAGTAGAGATAGAGGAAGGGGGGAAAGGGTAAGGGGAAAGCCTGATTTCATGTGAGGCAAAAACTCACATGAGCTTCTGCTCACATGCATAAAATTCAAAACCTGTTGTTTAGTCAACAAGCTGTAATTTGAAGTAAAGTCCCTGTATGTGGCATCCTCCCATCCTTCAAGAAGGAGCAGAACAGGTCCTGCAGTGTCCTCCCTGATCTTAACACGTAAAAAATTCCAGGCCTTCCCGCTTCACCCGAAATAGTGACTAGTTCAGCTTTCACCTATGGAAGTGGCTACCATCATTACTCATGGATGCCAGCCATGTCATGCATAAGATACAGCGAAGACATAAGAGCCTAAGTTACAATTTTTAGGTAGCAGAATCACTATGTGCAAGGTGTTAGATTCCTGTGGTATCAGACTGGGGATGAAATTTCACCTGAAGTGGCTGTAGGAGCTATGTGACATCTAAATGTAAGCACAGATCAAGTATCTGTGGTTGTCAAAGACACACTTTATTTACTTTTGGCCTGTCATGAGTCCTTGGATGTTTCAGCATGGAAGAAGTTGTGGAAATCTCTCTTCTGTGGACCGGTAATCATAAAGTCCTAATCTTAAGAATTTGTGCTAAATTGGACCCTCTCCCCACCCCCAAAGCACACTCAGGTAGAAACACTGAGTGAAAAGGAAAGAAGTAAATAATGTTTTAATACTTAGAACTCATAATTGGTTCGAAGTGATTATTAGATTTTGTTATTTTCATCTCTAGCTCATATTGCCTTGTCAGTGTGTCTATGTGCTTTGGGGGTGGGGAAAGAGTCAAATTCCTGTGGAATAGATCATTGAATGCACCTGGCATGGCTATCTCAATGAAGGCTTTGAGATAGTTTGTCACTGGAGCTTCTCTTGCAACTAGTAGAGTTTTTCTAGGACTTGGCTTTTTGCAGATCAGAAGTACAGCTCAAATCATTGTGGCAGGTTGTTGCAGAGACAGGTATCTAGAACTACCAGTTATAACTTTTAAATTCCACTGTGAATGTTAACTCTTCAGAGATCATAGACTCAAAATACCCCAACTCTGAAAATATTACTCTAAAAATATTTTGACCTTGCTAGACTTGTTCACTGTAATGCTGGCAGGCTGCCAAGTCTGTGGGAGTTATTTTATGTACATTCATATGTAGTAGTCTGTTAGAAGACCAGTCTGTTAGTGAATCTGCTGAATCCCTTACATTGTCTTTGAGTTACACTGTGAGATTTTTGTCTGACAGCAAGATAACTGCTTGTAGCTGGGTCTCAGCATTCAAGGCAGTAACACAATTTTCCTGGTTGTTGCTACCTGCAAGGAAACTACCAATCTTCTGAAACAATGTCCTTCCCAGTAAGTACTTCCAGGATAATTCCTTTCCTTTCCCTCCAGATAACAGTAAAACTTTACGAAACTCGAGATCAGTTCTGACACAAGTTTCATGCATTAGGTAGTTAAATATCACAATACTGTGATATTTTAAACATAGTAAGAATTTCTATTATATGTTACCCTATGTGATCCAGAAGCCATCTATAGAACTTGAAAAAGCAGTGTTAAAATGGGATGCATTTTTTATTGTACCACATTGTGTTTTCAGTTATTTACATGCTACTAACCCCCACCCCAGTTCTGCACTCTAAACAAGGATGCATTCACAGCGTTGTGCATGAATCTCTTAACACCTGTATTGGGAAGTTAGTACCAGAAAATAAATGGACCTAAACCAGCTCTTCAGTGAAAAGCTAAATAAATGACAAATCATTGTTTTTGCTATTCTATTTTTAGTCTATTTTACTAGTCTATTTTTAATTACTTTTAGTAGTATTTTTAACTTTTCCATGTGCTTATGAGTTGTTACATGGATATCCCAGTACCTGTGGCTAAGCATCTGAAAATGTTTGAACATATATCTGGATTTATTTTGGTGAATCTTTGACTTTCAGCTAGCAAACAGCCCGAATGGGCTTTTTCAATATCTTATATAGCTTTCAGATTGTATGACTATTGTCTAAATATTGTTAAATTATGCAGAAGAACATAACACCTGGTGCATTTATTTCTGTACTGACCTTTATTTTTATAACACTCTTGTTAAAGCAGTAAATGAACAAGGAAGATAATAAAAAGCACGTAAAAAGCCTACAGACCAAATGGGATGAATAATGAAGTATGTCAGTTTTTACCATAAAGTTAAAATGTTGCAGTGTTTCCTGGTTAGTACCAGAAGCATATGTAGGGACAGACTTAAAATCTAAATTTGGAGAGCAGAGTGGTAAGAGCTGCTATTTGCTCTTTCCATTGTGAGAGGTCAGAGTTCCGTACAGTCATATTTGCATGGAAAGTTTTAGTCCAGTGCAAATCACTGCAATTCATTAAAGTTTCCCAGAGCACTTAATGAATGTGTGCGTATCTAAAGACTTCCTCTCTAGCTGAAATGGAATAAAAGACATTTAGGCCATTTTGAGTTGCTGAAAAGTTAGGTAATTTTGCTTTTCATTTACCACCTGCTTTTCTTCCTCACCTCAAATTTTGTTTTATTATAAGTAATGTTAAGTCTACAGGAGCTAATTTTTGAAATCAGTTTCTCCCCGAATCTATGTTTTTCTTCCACTTGCTTACCTGCAGGCAGACTGCTTTGATTGTAACATAAATGCCAAGAACTATCAGACTTAAGCTGAAGTAGCTTTCTTTGCAGTTTGCATTATGATTTCTTGAAGTCATTTGTGTGTTTCTCAAACCTGTCATGTAGCTGACTTGTCAGTACAGAAAATATTTGTCAGTCTGTTTCTTTAGGAAGAGAGTCTGGAAAATCACTTTTCAACATGTAACACCACTTAGAATATTAACTCGTGTGTAATTAGGCTAACATCATTTGGCATAATCTCACAAAGGGCATGTTTTTGAGGGTTTAGCAATGGATATAGATCTTATCTGTCTGTTGAGACCTCTAAAATCTGATTTAGTAGTAGTACTTTATTTGAGTTAAAATTATTCTAAGCATATGACCGAGAGAGATAAAGGGAAAAATACTTAGACAATTTTCTAATGCTTTGATCAAAATGAGCACTGTGGTTTGGGTTTTGCTTTGCTTTCCACTGTCACGGAATGAGATCTCTTGTGCCGAATGTTAGGCTGTTTACAACAGGATTCTGGAGCCTGTAGCCAAGCACAGCTCCCTGCTCAGGTACAGAGCTCTGTCTCAGGGCAGAGCCAGTTACCATGGTTGGACTCCAAGGACAGCATGACTCTTATCTGCTTCCTTTCCCACTGAAATCTGCTTTGTTCCTTTTTATCTGTGCTGTTGCTATGACTGAATATGGTAATATGTTTATAAGTCTTTTACACCAAACCATGTGATAAAGCATAGCCTCTTGACTGTCTGAATATAAACTTAAGAGAGGAAAAATAAGAACCAATTTAGAAAGTTCAAAGGAGAGGGAGGGAGGCAGGAAGGCCAGACTATGAGCAGAATATTGATTTCAGTTTCATTCTAATCAAATCATATTGGTGAATAGGTCTCTAACATCACCACAACTCTAAAAATAGAAAAATCTAATATGAATTTAATATGTAAGAACTGGCATTAAGAGAAAATTGACAACTAGTGTTTATGTCTGTGCTTCTGAAGAAACCCTTTACCTTTAGTTTGAATGTAAGATCAACACATGCCATTTTCTGTTGATAATTTTTTTAAACACTCTGAATTAAGATTACAAGCTGCTTTAAAAAGACCATCAGGTTTATTGTTGTAATTGTTGTAATACTGTTGTATTATGGTGTAATAAAATTATATGGGGAACTTCTGCTTCCTGCTTTAAATAGTTCTGTTGTGCTGTAATGGCCAAAGAACTTGACAAAGAAACTTGTTTAGGTTGGGCAGCCCATTGCTTCATACTAAACATTTACAAGGAGATAAGAGCAACAGTTTGACCATTGCTTGATAGATGCTCTCCCAATTCCCTGTGGTTAGGTAAGAGAGGCAAAGGCTTTCAACACACTGAAAATAACTTAAAAATGCTCGGAAACATCTTCTATTCTTTTCATACACTTGACATGGAAGTTGATGGGTGAGCTCTGTGACTCAGTTTGTGGGACATGTCAGTCATGGATGGTGAGTATGTGACAACTCGGCCAAGCAGAAAAGCAATTGCCTGAACTTCTGTTTCAAAAATGCTGCCCTGGTCTAGCTATTATGGATTACAGCTGTATAAAAATCTGAAGTACCCATGTGCTTAATGAAGTTTTTGTTATATATATGAATAACTTCTGTTACCATTTCTGCTTAGACCATGTAAGCAGCTTTATGTTTCTTCATAGTACATGAAGCTTGCCAGCATGAGATTCTTGAGTAAAGCAGAGGTGTATATTAATACCTAACTTGAAGATGGTGGGGTTTATCTTGTTTGTGTTTATAGCAGTTGACTTACCCATCATTATGGATTTAATAATGGGTGTTACTGAAGATGTACCAATTATATTTTAAGATTGTATTTTAATAATCAAGCAATATCAGTTGTTATGTCAAATATCCATGTAAACTAAAATGTATGGATTCCATAAAATCATGTGCTTTACAGTTCATAGTATCCAGACTTAACATTCATTGTTTGTGTCATGTAATATAAATTATCCCTACTATTTAAATTGTTCTGGGATAGTCTTAAGAGCCTTATAGAAGGAGATAAATGAATTTAAGTTGTATTAATGCACAGATTGGCAATTTCTGTAAATCTTGGCAAGTATTCTACCAAGTAAAATACATCACAGATTAAAAAAAAAAATTATCAAACTGATTTAAAATTAAAAGATGCAGCTGCTACTGTTAGTTGAGCAAAAGCAAAAAGAGGAAAGATACAAGAAAGAAAAATGTACAAACTAAGAGTATGAATAAGCATGTAATTGTTAATGTAGATACTATTTCTATAGCAAGCTGTAGGTTTTTTATTTTTGTAAAGTTAACTGTACTACAATATTCTGATGATAATATTGAGGTTCCCTCTTCCAAAAAATCATAGTGGTTCTCAGTGAGAAGAATTTTGACAAGTTTTGTCTTTAGAGTCTAAATCGTGATATCTGGCCATATAAACATCTTGGTCAACTAAACCATTCTGAACTTTAATCATGTTTCTACAAATGTTATTTGATGAGTAATTCTAGAATTTCCTGAGAGACATTATCCCCATGAAACATTTTTAGTATTGCCATATTCAATTAAATAAATAATCCCTGTGACACCATCACATCCTCTGTGGTGCTGGAATGAAACACCTAAGATAATGATGTTGAGATCTAAATTAAATTGTGACTCTGAAAGCATTATAAAGGTTATAATCCCCTCTGTCCTCCTAGGAAGAGTTTGAAGAAAATCAAGAAAACTAAAAGCCATGAAGGATATGAGTCCAAAACGCTTATCCAAAGGCAAGAAAATGCAGTAGGAGCAATACAGGCTGTAAAGCCATCTTTGTTTGCCACTTTCTTATGTCAGTCTTAACTGTTGCTGGTGCATTGTTGGTGTTGCCTTTTCAGCCCTGCAATCCTGATATAGGTCTTTACTATATCTATGCTAAAGTGAATTAAATTTTGCATAAACATATTAATGAAGCAAAGAAGTTACATGACGTTGGTCTATAGTATTTTATATATCCTCTCAAAAACAACAGATAGGAAGCAATATAATCAGGTTTAATTTCCCTGTATTAAATTGCTTTTATATAGCAACATGGTTTTAACAGATTAAGAAATATCAAATTGGAAACAACTTTTCCTACTGAATCTATTCTGTTTTAAGCAGTTTAATGTGTTGTGCAACTGTACAGTTTCTGAGCACTTTCCATTAGCCTGCTAAACAAAGTCACTACTGTTTCCTGCCTGTGCTTCTCATCTTGGAGTCCTGGCTCTGAGAATAGTTTTTGTGTTGGATGGCAGAGAGATAGGAGTGGGGGTTTTGTTTGATTTTGGATTGGTTTGTTTATTTATTTAGTTTATATACACTGAATTTATGACTAAAATTTGATGCATAATACATATTCTCCTGTATATTTACACTACACGTGGAGATGTTCACCAAATGTGTCCAGTAGTTAAGAATAGAGGGCAGTGAGCTTTGTAATGAACTTTCAGAATCAGCAGGACTTCCTTCTGCGGGAGTTCATTCTACCTTTGACATTTTAGTTCTGGCAAAACACAAATAAATGTATTTTCAGTTTTCAAACATCTCTTAGGGGAAAAGTCTGCTTTCACTTGCTAGTACTACCATGGCAAAACATAAGGATTTTTACCATAAGTAAAAATTCAGTGAATCCTCATTAAAGGCAGTTGTTAAAAAATATTTTTTTCTTTATACATAAAACTTTTAAAAACTGTGACTTAACACTCTCATTACAATTAATATGGTGACATAAGAATGATAATTTAACCTAGTTTATCTTCCAAAATAATCTGGATTGGTTTCTCTAAGTAATTCATTTTAATAAAACTTACTAATTGGGAAGTGTGTTCTCAGAACAGAAATATTTTTAAGACTAGATAAAAATTTTACTGTAGCGTTTTCTTTCTCACTAATTGGGTGAATCTCATTGATGTTCTTTTCTGTTCGACAAGTGTATTGAATTTTAGGTTTTTGATTAATAGATGTTACATTACTTAGGGAACTTCTCTACAGCAGAGTTTCTTTTATGGGTTGAGATATTTGTGTGATGTGTATTAGTATTTGAAGTGTACAGTGTATAGAAAAAATTGAAAGGAAAAATGAAATATAAAGATGACTCATGATTATGTACAAATAATGGATTAATGCTATAAAATTGATACAACCGTCTTAGCTGAGACTTTGTTCAGAGAGAACAGACTGACAGAAAGGTTTCTTATATTTTTTTAGAAGACATACCTCCAACCTCTTATGGGAGTGGTGCATGCTAATACCATCTTATAAACATTTAAAAAGATTATATGAAAAGGTTCAGCATCGTGTGCACAAGAGAACATGGTGCACAAAGCACTGGCTAAAGCACTCCTTTGACGTATTGTTATAATGTGCACATGGAGCCTCTTTAAAGAAGAGGATTCGGAGATATCTGCTTGTAGAAGCACACTACTCATCTTCATAAAGTGTTCTGTTTACTGGGTCCTTTTCCTGGAAAAGCTTTTTTTTTTTTTTTTTTTTTTTTTTTTTTTTTTTTTTTTTTTTTTTTTTCTTCGTGAATTCAGATTTGATTGTAACTATTTGAGTTGATTGTTAGGGTGTAACCTTAAAAACCCATGCCAAGAGCAGGTTCTCCAGAAGGTGCACAGCAGCTGAAATACTACATGGATATGAGATCTTTTGTGAGCTAGTACTCACTTATAATAACAGTAAGTTTATGTATATTTTACAAAATGTTCTTAAAAGCAAATCTTTACACGTGCATATTTATATAAATAACAAGATAGTAAACAAATAATATTTGAAGACTTTCTTGGCAATGAGGACAATTGTAGATCTATTCATAAATGAAAAGCATCACTTGTGACACACTTTAATGGCATAGTCATAACATAGATTCTGCTTTTCAAAACAATATTATTTATTTTAACTTGGGGGACAACATTTCATTTTCTTCCAGAGTGGAGATATGCAGAGAACACAAAACTGTGTCTCTGTTGCCTAATGCTTTATATTGCTCCTTCAGTGAAAAGAACAGAAAATATTTTTGTTATTTAAAAAAGAAATTTAAATAACAAAATGAATTAAAGTTGTGTTGTTGTCATCTACAGGAGGTTAAATCCATTGACTCTGCAGAGAATTTTAGTTCTTAATGCACTGCAATTAGGATGTTTTCTCTAGAGTTAAGTCAGAGCCTGTTAATCAGTTGTGTATAGTGTCTTAAAAGACCATTATTGCAGCAGTGGTATTGAATAACAAATGACCTGCATAATGTGCATCTGTGTGATTCAAATTTCATCTTTATTCCTTAACAAGGAATTTTTTTTAAGTAGTCTTCTAAATAAAACTTTTCCTCTCTCTTTTCTTTCTTTTCTGGGCTTTGTTTTGGCTTTTTTTTTTGGTTGGTTGGTTGGTTGGTTGTTTGGGTTTTTTTTTTGGGTTTTTTTTTTTTTTTGGTTTTGTCTCATTTAGTTTTGTTTCCTTGAGATTTTGCAGATCATGAAGTATGGCCAAAGTTTTCGATTTTTGGTGGCTCAGTCTTCATGCAGTTCTTTGCCTTTGGGGTTATTTGTGGTTTGGTACAAATACAAGCCTTGGATATCAAGTGTGGAGCCAAAGCACGCACTCATGTGTAATGTGGCAAATAGTGAAAGTGTACTTGTGTATATAAGTAATTGATAAAATACAGTTCCTTGTTCAAGAGATGTACTAGGTATTGTGGAGAGGTCAATAAGTTGCTTAGTCATGTAAATGTAGTAAAGCAGGCCCTATCTTTTGATTAAACCTTTTATATTAAAAAATGAACTAAAACTCTTGGGTGTAGGCAGAACTGCTGATATTAACAGATATGTATTTTTGAGGTTTGACTTTATCAGCCCAGCATGGAGAGATGCAGGGCAGGGGGAAAGGAAGAAGCAGGCAGGCTCTTTTAAGTAAGCAACTCAGTTCATGTACAGGACAAGATGTGATTGTTTATATGCTCAGGATGTGCTGCTGCAGCATTAACGCAAATGGAAAGATCCTATGCCTGATGGAGCTATTGTTCTCTTGTTTATAAACGGAAGTTTTGTGATGGTTTAAACAAACAAAGTCCCCATGTCTTGAGTCTTTTGCCTGTGATGGCCAGTCTGTATGGATTTAGAGTTTTTTGTCTCTGAGTGGTAATACTTTCAAAATTCTCTGCTACTGTAAAGCCTTAATGTTCCTGTTACAAAATAGGTTTTATGTAATGTTGCCAGCTCAAAGCAATAAAAGCCATGAAATAGACTAAAATCAGCATTGAGTTGTGGGGTTGACTTTTTGTGGTTCTGTAAACTGCATATTTAAAGTTTCCTTGGAATTGTCTTTGTATTGGTGCAAGGAGGATTTGGTTGGCTATGAAGTTAGATGTGAGAGTTATTTCTCTATAACTAAACACAAGAAACTTCATAGTATTTCCCAGAATTCTCTTGTATGATTTTACAGTTCCAGGGGCTGGGATTTCAGAAGATGCTTAGATGATCTGAATAGCAATGAAATTAAGAGTTGACTGTGAAATAGAAAGAACCAGGTGAAGGGAAAAGGTAACCTGCTGCAACTTTATCAGTATAGAATAGTTTGTGATGAGAAGTTAGATAATGCAGTGATAAGAAGGAAAGCACACTCTAAATCACAAATGGTGAGAGATCAGAAGCATGTACTGTAACTATGAGAAGTGATTAGTCATAGCAGGTATGCAGCTGGCTTTTTATCACATTCTCATTCATGGAAAAGGATTTAGTAATTGAAAATGTGTAGCAGGCTGACTTTTCACAGAATGTTTCACAGCAGTCTGGAAAATTCCATTATTCCCATCTATTTGGGCATCTTTAGATAAAGAAAGCTTTATACTGAAAGGGAAGAAAAATCCATAAAACTGGGAAGGGGGAAGGTAGAGCACTTATTAGAAACACTAGAAGTTGAACAATTAATCTAGAAGGGATACAAAATGTGTGGCATCACTCTTCAAAATTATGTCGCACCCCCCCCCCCCCCCCCCCCCCACACACACTGTTTCACATCACAGTGGTAGTACTTTGAGGGATTTATGTTATGGGAAAGGCACTCTCCTTCTTGGGGAATAGGAGTCCAGGCTTCTTATAAGCACTGCTTGATGGAACCACCCATTTAGAACCTGGAGCTCCCAAGCAATTTCTTATGTTGCTGTGTAAACCTGAGACAAAAGGAACATGCACATGAGTTACATTTATTTTGATCTGAGTTAGGAGAAGGTATTTTATTTACTTGTTTTTAATTAATGGTGCTTATCTAAAGAGAAGGACTGTTCTGAAGCAAAATAGTTAACCAAGGGGTGTGGAATTTACCTTTTTGCCTGCTTAAGAAACCTAAGCTTAGTAAATGTGAGTACTGGGTCATCACTGTATTTCTTCTCTAGCCAGGACAGTGATTTTTACTCTCTTTTTTCTTTACATGACTGCTGGACAGTAAATGGAAAGTAACTTGCTTACTTTCATAGAGGCATGCTGTTTTCAGATTTCAGTCTAGGCACAGAAATTATTTGTATTAGAGCCAGTTTGCTTATGTCAGTTTTGTGCGGCCAAAAAACTTGGAACTGGACTGAGTGTGACTTATGATACTGGAGACTTTTTAGTGGATATCCTTGGGTTCTGAAGGAGCTGGTGTTACTAGTGAAGGAGAAAACTACCTCTTACCCCCATTGTTCTCTTCTCCCATTGGTCTAATTTGAAATAGTACCATATCTAAATAGTTATTTGCACACAAGCTGTGACCTAGAAAATATGGCTTTAGTTCAATCCTTTAAATAGAAATTAGAGAAGAGTTTCTGGGGTATTTCTGGCTTGAACTGTAGGATTCATGTAAGTATTTCTGGCATGCCTGTAGGATCTGAGGCAAAGCAACTTTGGTATGAAGTTGACTGGGTCACAGGTTATGCACAAGTATTCAGCTTTGACCAGATTAGATCAAGAGAGTAAAAGCTGTATTTCTAGTCACACCAGAACTTCAATGCATGTGCTTTCTTGCAATTGCTTTCTACAGAGTTTGTTTTGTAGCATTTTCAACTTTGGGTGGGTTTTTTGTTTGTTGTTGTTGGGTTTTTTTGTTTGTTTGTTTTTGGGTTTTTTTGTTGTTGTGTTTGTTTTTTGTTTTGTTTTTTGGAGGTTATTTTCATTTAAACTAAAATTGCAATTACATGTGTATCTTTCTTGAGGTGCCTGTGCTTACAACTCTGTGGTGCTATTGAGTTAAAATGAAGGGAAAGATAGGTGATCAGACTGACCCTGAGAAGGACTGGATTCAACATCTGATGTCTTGCCTAGTATGCTTAGTAGCTGAGTCTATATCTGAGGTCTTGCTGCAGTTGCTTAGTAGAACAACTGAATTTTTATAATTAACATACATGTTAGCATAGTGCAGAAAATTTTCAAGAGGATTCAAATCTCTGCAGCCTACTCTGCCCCAGTATAATGCCTTATTCATGGAATGGCCTTGAAGTTTCCCAGCCTTTGAGTATTGAAGAGCAGATACTTGCCAAAGGGCATCTGGAATTACCTTTGACTCCTTACCTGGAATAAGCCCCTACTGTGTGTTAGTGAGATGACTTACAGCTTCAATGGGGCTTTTTTTGAGGGGATGTGGGGAGTTAAAAGGTAACAGAGGAATTGTTGATTATGAAAGAAACACCTTCAGTTATTTGACTCTGTCAGCATTTGCTGGGTGGTCTCAGACAAATCACCCAGGACCTTCCATTAACCCAGTGAAAAGTAAAAACAAGTTTTCCTGACTCCCTCCATTTCCATATACTCTCAACCCTCTGCATGATTATTAGCGCAGTATTCTGAGTGTAGCTACTTCTAGATATTACTATTGAATAGCTCTGTTAAAAAAAAAACAACAAGCAGAAGGTGTTTTGCTGTAACATATTGTACAAAAATGCTGGGGGCTGATTTTAAGTAACTTAAAATGTTTTATGATGATTTAGCTCAATTTTAGGACTCCCATGAAGGATTCTCATGTGGATTTTAGAAGGAACATTGAAAGAGATGGTAAAATTCTTTCCCCAAATACATATCTGCTTTGGATTATACTGAAAACTTATTAAAACCCCTTCTGCATGTTCTTTTACCCATTGGAACACCTGTGCTTCTGGCATATGCATATTCTGATAAAAAGAATTGTTCCTGATGATTTTTGTTGCTATTACCAAATTCTAAGAGCTTTAAAGTTGCCATAATCATATTTTGTATGTTCCTTATGGGATTCTGTTTCTAAGCATACATCAGAAACTCTTTCAAGATAGACTTAAATTGTCATCATAAGGTTTTGTTTAGCTTGCACAACTATGACTGGTGATAGCAGTGAGGTTGTTCAGAGAAAGAAAAAGAAGGAAACACCTGTAAACTGAGCCTATTTAAATAAGTAGATAATTTTATATCTTCATGATTTGTTTCTGTTAATGAGGCAACCCAAAGATGTGAGATTTCTGGAGCCTGATGCGTATATGCATCTGTCTTTTAAATGCTTTTTTTTCCTCTATGCTTTTTAAAGGTACTTTTAAAAAGAGCATAAAAGAAATCTATGACCAAAAGAGTAGAGTTCGCTTTGATACCTTAAACATAGGGGGCTTATCTCTCACTTGTTAGTGGAGAGCCATTGGCACAGCCAGTGGAACACAGGATGTGATTCATCTGAGCAGCCATGGGATGTGGGTTGCACTAGGGTGGGCTGCATTGCTCTTTGTGCTCTATTCAATATAGATTTTTTTTCTCCCACACGGATCCCACCCAGGATCTTTGGGGAAGCAATGAAGTCTTCTAGATCTGCTTTATATCTTCCAATAGGAGGATACAATGACCAATACAATAGACCATTAAACATTATATTTTCAACTGTTCAGCATATGGAATCTCTCTCCAACAGTCTTGCCTGTGGCATTGGGGAACATTGGTCCTACTGTGCTCTGGACTCACTGATAGCATGGCCTGCAAGTCTGACCTTTGTGCTGCTTTTGCAAACACTAAGTGAAGAAACATGTGCATCATTATGATGCCAATTAAATCCCTATCCTTGCTTCCGTGATTGGGTTTTCAAATCACTATTGTGCTCTGAATGCTTGTTTTTGAATAGCAGGCTGCCCGTTTCTGAGCCCTCCACTTTACATTTAAGACAGAAAGTAAACCTGAGGTGCAGCGAAGGTTTACTAGCAGTGCACCTGTGTTCATTGTACCAAGCAGTGATTGTGCTGTCTCTTCTGAAGCTCTGGACTTTGGCTTGGGATGGGTGGAATGGATAGCAAGGTCAGGCAGCTGGAGATCTGCTTGGCTCCTTGGAAGAAGGGGGACTGGGGTTTTATCTCAGAAAGTTACCTATCTAGTCATCTGTGGTGCCAGGCTCTGGTGCAGGCAGGGAGCCTGCTTAATTACTTGCATAAACCACTGTTTTCGAAAGCTTGTATTTCAGCAGCACAAACATTACTATTAGTTCTCAACTAGTCTCAACTGGGTTGCAGCAAAGTGTGTATGTGAACAGTTCCATAAAGTGCAGTGGTCTCTCTCCAAGGCACCTGTTTCTTTTTTCCAGCTAACATCAGGCTATCCCAGGACCATATACAAATTGTTTTTGTCCCTGTTTTTTCCTAGAAGACAGCTTGAGGGTATGTCTCTGGTATTTCCTCAGACTATGGGCTAGGGCTATGACTTCCTATCTACCTCGTGGTACCGCATGTCTTAGGTCTGCTGCTTCTCATCTGCTGCTAATGCCCAGCTCCCTATTAATCACCATAATATGAGATGTGTACGATGATTCTTTTTTCTTAAAGTGGTTCTCACTTCTGAAAGGATGGCTCATCCATTTTAACTGTTGGGGCTGCTACTCTATGTAAACATATTTTTCTCTTGGCAACCATAATGAAAGTCTTCAAAAACATAAAATAGAAAACCAATTTCTCAACAGCTTCTTTATTATTAACAACTTGGTGGCCCTGCGAGATGCTGGGGATCCAGGAATACCAGAAGGAACAATGACACGGATGGCATTCCTCATTTCTTTCTGTAACATAGCTGGAAGAGCACTCACATGATTTGAAGGAAATGTGCATTCCCTGTCCTGCACTGGGAGGATTTCAGCCTGCATCCCAGGAGAGGGCACTAGTCCTTGCAGGGATGAGGAAGCATCTCAGACTCCTACTGGCAGTCTTGTGCTCAGTATCAAGAATGAGGCATTCAATACAGCAGGAAGTGAAGCTAATTCTCATCACGAGATGAGACTTGCAGCACGGAGAATTTGGGGCAGGGTTTGAAGATGGAAATCTGATGTCTTGGGGTAGCATTAGCGCTGAGTTATAAAACAATCACAAATGGATCATCAAAGTGGAACAAAGGTGACAGGCCACTTGTCTAGACATACCTGACTCCCCACTGTCTGCTTGCTTCTGATCTAAAATAAAAAAATGAAACGCCCCCCAAAACCCTAACCCCCACAAAACCCAGCCAACCAGCCCCAACTAGAAGAGAAATAACTGCACCCCATACTACACATCCCCTCCCAACAAAAAGGTGTATTACATTTCAACAGCCTCTGTTGATTGACCCAGCTTTGCAACATGATGGCAGAGGACACCTGCCATTTTGTCCAAGTACAATCAGACATAAATATGTTGGGTATGACTTTTTTGTACCCTCAGTGAGCTCTCAATCCAGTCAGTAAAAACCCCTACTGCTACCAGTGCTTTGCGAATTTAAACGCAATTCTTTTCTAAACTTTACTTAATTTGAACTGACCCTATGATTGGTTTTATTCAGGAGCAGATTTGCCCCACGCTAACAGATTTCCTCATGTCCAAAAGCAAGGCAGCATTCAGCAGATGTATTCCTTCAATGCTATTGTTCTTTTTATCTGTATTGCTTTTTTGACCTTGAAGTTTCAGGAAGGCAGAAAAGGCTGACCAATAGCAAGACCAGTAAGGGAGAGGACATAAGGGAGAAGGGATCTGGTTTGGGCTTGTATCCAATTATTACAATACATTTCTAGACTATTTTTTACTGAGGAAATAAACACTGCTGTGTAAAGGTTAGATATAGACCCACCCATTCCTGGAAGTTATGTACAGCTTGTCCTGAATGACATCAGTGATGGATCTGTTTTGTGTGTATATACAATTCTGTGACTAACTACAGTATCATTTTGTGCCAAAGCTTATTAAAAAATGTCTTAGGCTGTTTCAAGAAATTCTTTTTTAATACTGAGTATTTGGATCCATACCAATCTTTTTAACAAACTGGTAAAGTGGAGATCCATTAGGCCACAGCACTGCTTTAATCCCTGGGATAGAGTCTTAAAGGTCATAATTAACCAATATTCTCCAAAAGAAATTGCCGACTGCAGAACTCCTTCAGTATGCATTTTTCAAGTGCCTTTTTCTTTAGGTATTGGTGAATGTTAATTTTTATGTTACCTGGTTTGGGCCCTGAATGGTGCAGTAGCAAAAGAAAAATCAAGAAAAATCCCCACTATAGTCCTTGGTAATCTATAAGGAAAAGAATATAAAGTAGCAGAGATGATCTTGTCTCTGAGTTGGTCAGATCCAAATTTATAGGTGCACTACCCCCTCTGTGTTTGTACCCCAGCATGGTAGAGACAGAGTAGTTCTCCTGATCAAGCTGTGCACAATGCATGGTATTAACAGTGGGACACTTCATCTGGTTGTTGAACTTGTAGTTTAAGAACAATACAAGAATCCTTGAGTGAATTTCCAAGAAACCTGCCAAAACTGTACAAAGATGGGAAAACAAACCTTACAACAATACTTAATGATGGGCTTTATGGTATTTTACTCAAGAAAAAGATTGAATGGTGATCACTGGACACTGACACATAGGTCTGGCTGCATGCTCTTCAATATTATGCGTAATAACAAAAACACAGTAATTAGAAATCAAACTTTTAACATAGTATCTCAGATATTTTGAAGCAAAGCGTAGTTAAAGCATTTCACAAATGCATCTTTAGGAGATACTTTAATAAAACTTCTGCTTTGTCTCTGCAATGGTCTTGCCTAAGGAATTCTATTGGTTTCCTCTGGTATTAAAGTTCTGAAAACCCATTATGGCTAGAGCATTTGTTAAGCAGTCTCTACAGATGTGACACTATGGCAGCTGCAATGAAATGTACTTTCTTTTTCACACAGTCTAAACCAAGATGATAAAAGGGATGAAGCTGTTTTGTTTGGATCATTCTTCTCATGCCTCTCCAATAACTTTGACTTTATATAAGGAAACACTTCAAATGTTTTGTATCTGACTATCTTGTATTTCTGTTAAGAAAGATAAAATCATCTGTTGTCATCAGTGCTGTGACTGAGTTCTTATTGTTTTTGTTGTGCTTCCAGAGAGCATTTAAGGTGTACAGATCTTATACGTGACTGAATGCAGTTTTCTTTCCTGACTTTCTTCCTGTAAATCCCACTCATTGAAGCTGCTATTTAAACAGAATTAGCACAGCAGATCAAGTTTTTGAGCACCTTCATCAAGCTGAAAAGTCAAATACAGGCCAATTGTTTCTCTATGCTCTCTGCTTTAAAAAACAGCAGTCGCTTCCAGCTTGCAGAACACACTAAATTTTCAAGAGCTTTCTTTCAGCTAGTTTTGCAAAAACTTGGAATTGTAGGAGGAGTTTGAATGGGATGTATCAAAAACGGCATTAAACCTTGGAAAATATAGTGAACAGTATAGCACTGCTGTACAGGGAAAAATCTGGTTACATCTCCATTGATCTTTGACCACTTCTAAGAGAAAAAATGGAGTGATTATCAGACATGGTCTCTTTGAAACTCTTAATAATAAATATATTTAGGAACCTTTTCTAACTAGGTGCTATTCTCCTTTTGTGGAAAACTGTAAGTAATTCTATAAGCTATTCTGAATAATTTCTCTCTAGTTCATCTTTAAGAGAGACAAGCAGTTGCTTGGACTGTTTATTAACCTGTAGAAGTCAAGAAAAATACTGCTTAATTTCAAAGAAAAGTTTATTATGCTTTGCTAGAATAAGCTACTTTATACTCTGTACTTGATATATGTGGAAAAGTAAACTGGATGTTTGATTTTAAAAAGCAGAATTCAAATTCCATTTACCTCCTTTTCTTTTCTCTCAGGTGGAAAGACATGACATGAATACCCTGAGTTTGCCACTTAATATCCGCCGTGGAGGTTCTGATACCAACCTGAACTTTGATGTACCAGATGGAGTCCTAGAGTTTCATAAAGTCAAACTCAATGCAGACAGCTTGAAACAGAAAATCCTTAAGGTTACAGAGCAAATCAAGGTTGAACAAACAGCTCGAGATGGAAATGTGGCTGAGTATTTGAAACTGGTAAACAGTGCAGACAAGCAACAGGCTGGGCGCATTAAGCAAGTCTTTGAGAAAAAGAACCAGAAATCTGCCCACTCCATTGCCCAGCTGCAGAAGAAATTGGAACAGTATCACAAAAAGCTCAAGGATATTGAACAAAATGGATCTTCCAAAGCTACCAAGGATACTTCCAAAGATAACTTGAAAGATGTTCTACATGGAAAGTCTCGTAGCAGTGGGCATGGAGCAGAGAGCAGCAAGTCAGGTGTGCCGGGCGTATCTTTGACACCACCTGTCTTTGTTTTCAGCAAGTCTAAAGAGTTTGCCAACCTGATCCGAAACAAATTTGGTAGTGCAGACAACATTGCTCATCTCAAAAATACCCTGGATGAATTTCGGCCAGAAACGAGTTCTAGAACCTATGGGGGCAGTGCCACCATTGTTGCCAAACCAAAATATGTTAGTGATGATGAATGCTCGAGTGGGACCTCTGGATCAGCAGATAGCAATGGGAATACATCCTTTAGTCCTGCTGTGGCAAGTACCCTGGACAGCCAAGGAAAGCTTTCCATGATTTTGGAGGAACTAAGGGAAATCAAGGAGACACAGTCCCAATTAGCTGATGATATTGAGAATTTAAAAACCCAATTTAAAAGAGACTATGGCTTTATTTCTCAGATGCTACAAGAGGAAAGATATAGGTATTTTTTTTTAACTGTTCTCTTGAAATTGCTTTTATACAGGTATAGAAATTATTTGGAAAGTGTGTGTGTGAGAGAGAAATTTCAGAAGCAAGAGGAAAAAATAATTCCAATCAAAATCTGGTACCAACATGTTTAATTCCATCCAGCAACTGGAAATACACATAGAATATTTATATTTCCTATCAAATGGTGTAGTGCTCTTTGCCTTTTGTCAAGGGCTGATCAGAAAACTCTGTCATAGTTTTTATGTGAATTATGTGAGTACTGCATATAGGACATGCCAATGGTTTTGTAGCTGGTGGAAGGATTCCCATCTAATGTGGCTCAGAAAAGCTAATCAGTCTGTGGTGTAGCAGAACTGACAGACAGCTGACAAATCTACCTTTGGCTCCTGAATTCGTTGGCCAAATACTTCTCACACACATTGCTATCTTGTGGATGCAATGTCACCTTGTACCCTGGGGCACACAGCTGGGAGATGTAGTTTTAAGTGCTGTAGCACAACTTCATCTTGCATTTGTTACTTGACAGTGAATTCCTTTATCATCCTTTGTGAGAAGTGGATGGTATGTTCTACAGAGAGCTTTCACCTGCTGTACCTACATCCCATTTTTCCTACGACTTGTTAAAATGGCAGTTGATTCTCGAAGTCTTTACTGCACCAGTGGGAAAAATATTGGTATGAAGGGCAATATTTCAGGTTTCCCTTGCTTATAGTTCTTGAAATACAACATAAAGCTTGACACCATGTGGTAATATAAGGAGGGAAGAACAATGAAAGTGGGCTACTGAACTCATGACTTGGTTTCAGGAGAAGGCAGAGTGCCCTTTTCTGACAGCTCTCTGCCAATAAAATCTCAAGCCTCCTGCTACCCATTTCTAGTCAATTTTGCCTCCATCATTGTTGTGCTGACTGCAGTGTTTGCCTCTTTGTGTGTTAAATCAAGTGACAAACTCACAAAAAACATTCTAGTTTGCTGGAGATTTACTTCAACTGATTTACCATGTAGAAGCATGCCAGAACAGACTGTATATAAATGGCAGAATCCTGCAGTCGTGTATGAGAGAGAACATATGTTTTTCTGTCATTACTGGTGAGCTATTAACTGGCTCAAACTTACTTATGTAACCATATCTTTTGGGCTAAATGAAGACTGAAAAATATGAGTTGGATATCCTTAGGCACTGTTTATATTTTGTATAATTTGCCAGTGATGTACAAATATTTGCTTTTTAGCACCTACTGCCAGCAGGAAGCATTCAAAAAAGGCTTTCAGATTACTGAATGAATGCTTATGGAAAGTTTGCAAAGTTTTTGCTGATTTCCATATGTGCTTTGTAACGCCAGTCAGATGAATTCATCGTATACTGAGAAATTACATTTTAAAATGTGCAATTGTTTTCATGATTTGGCATTACTTGAATAGAAGGCACTAAATTTAGACCTCTTTTCCTAATAAGATACGAAAGATTGGAAGACCAGTTAAATGACCTCACTGACCTTCATCAACATGAGACAGCAAACTTGAAACAAGAGCTAGCCAGCATAGAGGAGAAGGTGGCGTACCAGGCCTACGAGCGATCACGAGATGTTCAGGTACTTACTCTCCTTATCATAATCTTCTAATGTTTTGCAGAAATCTTGTACCATGAAACACTCGCATTTTTCTACATCTTTTAAAATAAGGAGTATGTTTATAAATAGTCTTGTAGATTTTCCAGTTGTAATTAAAGAGTTTTAAGCCATGGTCACAACAACCTCTAGAATCAAAGCTGTGGGGTGTCTTCACCTTAGTGATTAGTTGTAGTCATGTCTGACTTCAATCAAAAGCCAGTAATAATGTCTTACAAGTATGTCCTGACAGCATGCAGTTACATACGTACTTGACTATTTATATACAATACAAGCACTTACATTAATGCATAGTATTTCCACTCAAAGTCTGAGGAAGTGGTGAAAAATGGTGACAACACAGTTATGCCTTACCTATTCATGAACAACTGAGGAATGCTCAATGCTTCATATTGGCTCAGATGGTAACAGAACCTAAAACTTGACCTGTATACACCTGAGCTCACATTTCTAAACAGAGAGAGAACAGGCAGCAGGATGATCAGTTTCCTAACTGTGAGTTAGGAAGCTCCTGGGAGCAGAGTGGGAAAGGGATGGTACTGAATCTAAGCATACCATAGGTTTTGTTGTAGGTTTAAACAAGAGACATCTCTCACAGATTTAAAGAAAAGAGGGCTCCTTTCTGTGAAGGCATCTTGAGGATGTAAAAACATAATGAAACTTGAGTTGTCTAACAGAAGGGCTGTGAAATATTTTCTAACTCATTAGCAGAGTCCTGGAGGGATGTCATAGACTCCTAATTGAAGTGCTATATTGGTACAACCTTGTTTCTTTTATCTCTGTACAGTTGGGTCCATTTAAACCTATCTCTTCGGGGCTTTGGAAAATTAGCTAAAATAGAGTAAAAGGATTTAAGCTCTGGATACTTTGAGTAACAGCCCTACTCTCTCGCTTAATGATGTGCAGATAGTTTTAAAGACTTGTTCAGCCTCTCAGTGCAGAGCTGCAGGTATCAGACTTTTGCAGCTTCACTTTATCTAAAGCAGCACAAGACTTAGAGTCAGAGGATAACTTACAGTCAGAGTGGAAGAATGACCAAGGAAGTTCATTAGTGTGTAGTGGAGAACATGCCTGAACCATAACAGACTTTGTGCCACCCATTAAGAACTGTCATCTATAGTGTTACTAATTCCTAGAGCAGTGAAAGGAAACAGTCTTGTGTAAGGCACTGTGCCACACTCTCTGTGATGACCTTGGTGCCTGGCTAGTCCTTGATAAGCCAGTTCAACTTGCTGAAACAATGAAGAACTGACCCAGCAAGGGAAAGCTGGTAACTCTCTGAGTGTTCATACACAGAAGTTTGGTTTGAAACAGCTTACTGTGTGAACAACCTTGCTACTGCAAGGAAAATACCTGGAGTTTGAGAGTGGGGAAGAAAGTAGGCATGCTGGAGTATTGGTTTTCTTTGTCATACAGTGGTAAAAGGTTATGTCAAGTTGATCAGTCTCATGAAACTGTAGCTTTGCACCATGTTACACAGTGGTGTCTGAATCCCAACTCCAGCAAAAACCGTGTATTTTAGGAAATAAGTGAAGCAGTTGGAAGTTTTTTCTATGTTTCTATGCTTTGGGAGAGCTTAAAATTGGTGGCAGTGTCTTTAGGAGGCATTTTATTCAAAGACCACCTTTAGTCCATTCTCAAGCAGAAGAGAAAGGTCTGCTTTCTTCAGAACAAATTGTGAAGCAGAATAGATCATTTGAGAAAGAATCCCATAAAAGCATCTCCACAGTTGTTCCACTGTCTTCACACTGACAGAGGGAGAAGGCCAGATCTCACAGATGACCCAAGCCCAACATTGTAGGATGGGCAGCTTTGAGAGCAAAATTAATGTACACCATCGAGGCAGTGTAAACCAAGTGCTACATGTTGCAAAGTAGATTTAATTACTATCATACCAAGCCTGCCCTAATGTTTTCTATAGAATATACAAAGAAAATAATTTTCTTGCTGTTTTGATGCAGTGATAGTTGCTGTGGCAACAGCTTTACTAGTAATTTGTATCAGCAGTATATATAGGAAACAACTGTAATGAGCATTGAAGTTATGATACTTTTTCTCGAGCATGAAAAAGGAGCAAACCTACATTTGGACAGTGTTGTTAGACTTGAGTTTGCCTGAGCAAACAGTGACACAGTCATTCAGATGTATATGTGCATTTATTATTTTAAAAGTTGGTGGTTCATTGAAATTTTAGCAGTCTATAATAAATTGCACTTCTATTCTAGCTGATGGATTTCTCTGCAGCTAAAGTGTTAAGAAATATTGAAGGGAAATATGGCTGCCCTAATTCTTGTTTTCTGTCTCCAGGAAGCCTTGGAATCATGCCAGACGCGGGTTTCCAAACTGGAGCTCCATCAGCAAGAACAGCAAGCACAGCAGTCTGAAACAGTTAATGCCAAAGTGCTCCTGGGGAAGTGTATAAATGTTATCCTGGCCTTCATGACTGTCATCTTAGTGTGTGTTTCTACTATTGCAAAGTTCATTGCTCCTATGATGAAGAGCCGTTTTCATATCATCTGCACTTTTTTTGCAGTGACGCTGCTGGCAATATTTTGTAAAAACTGGGATCATATCATTTGTGCTATAGAAAGGATGATTATACCAAGATGAAGCTGTTGGACTGGCTCTTTCTTTCTTTTTTTCTTTAATTTTTTATTCCCCCCCTCCCCCCCCCCCTTCTTCCCCTCCCTGTTTTTTAAGCACTGTGTGTATACAAATTCTGGTGTAAATATATAAAGTATACTTATTGGCAGTCAGTTGCCTGTTAAATCTGATTTTGTCTAACTGGCTGTATCTGTGATGAACTGCTCACTTAAGTCAGTCTTCTGCCTTAATCCAAAAGGTTTTCCACTTTCCAAACCCATACCCACAAAAGATGGTATGATCTTCTGGCATCCCAGCAACTGCAAGTGTCAGGTGTGCTTTTTACCAGGCTGGAGTGCAAAGAGTGTGATCAGGAGGGAGTGCCATAATGTTTATCAGCTCTGTTAGACTGATAGTTGATTTTCTCTCTGAATCCAACTAGAGAGATAAGCCAAACTATGCAGTCATGTGTATTGATAGTTCTAGATTCTAAATTAATAGGTATCATTACATGGGATTTTGAGTTTTCAAGAGTAAAAATCGTGATACTTCTGCTAGTAACTTTTTGCACAGAGTTTATTGTTTGTAAATAAGACCAGTGATGACTGTGGTTGACCACAGTTAGCAGTTGTTCTGTCCCAGCACTGCTCCTTATCACATTCGGGAAACACATACATGCATACATGTGGCATAAGACTTCCAAAGATGGACTGAATGGAATTATAAGATCCCCAGGCAACTTTGTAAAGGAGTTAAGAAGCAAGTAACTGGTAGGTAAGTTGTCATCCACACCAAAGCACTCACTTGTTCAAGCCCTGCAACCTGCAAGGGGAAAGAAGTACACAGAAAGACAGCCTTGAGGTTAGCCTCTGTTAGCACTGAATTACTGGGGTGTTCTAACTGAATGCAGAGCATACACATGGTGGGACCCTGGGTACAGTGGATTTCTTTCTTCTGTCAGATTAAAGTATGTGGTAGAAGCATGAGGGAACATCTTCTTAAGGGGAGCAGGGAGTTTAACTTCTGTAAATATAGGAACTGTAGACACTCAACAGACATTCCTGAAAATTATATATTAACATGCAGTACCACTAGTAGGAGACAGGGTTGGGTTTGTTTTCCCACTGGAATTTATTGTGCTTGATTTAAGAACTGCAAAAAAATTTCCCTGAAATCAGCTTGGCTTTCAGCCATGACACAAAACAAGATCTTTGTTAAAAACAAGCAAACAAAAAAAACCCCACAAAACAAACCATCACAACCAGAATTATTCTCCACTCTCCGTTAAGTAAAAAAACAGTGTCTCAAATTATTTGATGTTCAGTGTTAGTAACTGTGAAAATAATTGTCATGACATATTTTCTTTTCAGTTGCAGTATTTTTTATGCTGGTATGGGAGGGAGGGCATAGTTTGATGTGTATATTTCTTTTTAATGAAGTGCAATAGTTGGTATAGAAGTTGTGAAGACCTTATTTTGAGGAAAAGGAGTGGGTGAGGGGAAGGCAGGGAAGAACTTTGACATTTTACCATAGTCAGAAAAAGAGTGAATCATTACTATTTGTGGCTTCAGGAACTGAAGAAATGGCAGAATTAACTTAATAAATAATGATATAACTCAGCATTTAAAAAATGCAATTAAAATACTTACAAATATTTAAAGAATTCTTTATATATGCTAAGTCTTTGAACTGAGAATCAGGAAGGACTGTGCTGGTTTGCAGTCACTGGAAATGGATCAGATCAGGCACACCCATGTTATCCTAACCCAGCACTACCTCATCTTGAGGGAAGTGGAGTGGAAACCAAAAACTAAACAAACAGG
Source organism: Cinclus cinclus (assembly GCF_963662255.1). Taxonomy (NCBI): domain Eukaryota; kingdom Metazoa; phylum Chordata; class Aves; order Passeriformes; family Cinclidae; genus Cinclus; species Cinclus cinclus. Next base: position 63,864,489 of record NC_085049.1, read on the forward strand.
AGCCCAAACAAGACCAACAACTGGTTCTGATCCTTAGAATCCTGTGACTCTTCATGGTGTTTTCTTGCCATCTCTATTATAATCTCCATTCTTCTCTTCAGCTTGCATAGCCAACTTCTGCATTGACCTCTTGAGAAAACAGTTTAGCATTTTATTAAATGGGTTCAGAAGGGTAGATGTGCAAAAAAGGAATACCATGTATTTACATAAGAAAAACTCCTTTGCCTACTGCATGATTATTTAATTAATTTGCCTATTGATATGATTATTGATATAATCTTCCCAGTGCTATTTCATGTAGTTGAAATGTTACATCAGGTAGCCGCAAGGACAGGCAGGATAAAATGTTAGTGTTTTTCATATAACAAAGGAATTGTTGGTGTGGTATAACCTGGGAATGTGAAGGCTTCTGCTCCAAGGGCATCTTATTACCATTCTGGAAGATGGCCTCAGTGCAAAATGAGGGTAGAATCTAAAATAGATGGCTCTACAAAAGATTGCTCACTGTCTTTATAGAATTTCACTGGGCCTAAATTCTGAATTGGAAACAGGAAGGTCTTGCATTTCCATACTGGTTTTACATCTGGCAGAGGACACAGAAAAAGCTATGAAGGCTGCATAATGTTAGTTATGTAAATTAAAACAACCTAATTGGTGAATGGGTGCATTGCTTCTCTGGGTTATTTTCTTTGCTGGGTTTAAGTCACTGGAGGGTGTGACACACATCAAGAAAATTAAAAAAAAAAGTAAAGTGAAGGGCAAAAGCCTGCTTTTGAGTGAAAATATTGTAATTTTGCATAGAGTGAGACTGCAGTGCCAGGAGCTCTGCCATGTGGAAGGCCTCTGAAGGAGGGAGGTCTCCCATCCTGCCTTTGCCCTCCCATTTCCTATCTTGTGCTAACGCTGGTATGTGGTGAAGTCTTCCATATGCCATGTTAGCTGACTAGACAGGAAGAAAAACCTGGTGAAAGAGATAGATGGTTCTCCACATCTGGAAACTTAAAGGGCTAGTAAAAAGGTCTCATAAGTATGAAGCTGGGATTTTAAGGGAGATGAGCCTTTATCTTCTTGTTGCAGTGAATTTAGCTGTCCCTAAAACTGGGCTCCAGGCAGACTCTCCACAGATTGTTGGGGCAGCTTCAGGGTAGAAAAGTTCTCCCTAGCTTTTTCCTGCAGGGAACAGATATTGTTCCTATGGCTGCATAGACAGCCAGCTGTGTCTGTACTCGGGACCAAGAGAAGGCTGGTGCCTGAGCTAGCCAGGGCTGATGCCTCTGCCATCAGCTTCAGTATGGGCATCACTTCCCCCTTGAGGCTGGGATTATGTATTTTACATATTAGCGTGTGTATTTGGCCTGCAGTCTGAGCTCTGGTTCCTGTGAAAGCATGCCTAGGCCAACCCAAAGGATTGCAGTTCTACTAACGAGAACTCTGTTCAGCTTCTCAATCAATTAACCGTGTTCTGTCAGGATACCATTTGGTTTTATGTTCTCCTACAACACATCATACATTCTTAGGATACTCCTTACACCTACTCATCATGAGCCTCTAAAACACTCCCACTCAACAAAAAGTTGCCAGACAGTGTCTTTTCTGCTTGGTGCTGCCTGGTACGTATTTCCCTTCACTTTGATAGTAGTTCTCTGATGGAAAAGCCCTTCAATAAGTTGTTAATACCTGTTCTATAGGCTTTTGGCAGCTTTTGCCTGGAGGTTTCTGAGATTCAGTTTCTTATGAAAGTTAGCACAATTTTCCTGATTTCCCCTATTTCAGCATTCAGGACTAAATAAGGTTTCCTCTAAAAATTGTCTAATGGATCCCTCTGATAGCTTCAACTACAATTCCATTATTGTTGAAAGCCCAATTAGTGATTGGCAGGACTGATTGAGACCCAGTTTAAATTCCTTTTTCTTTCTGCTTTACAGTATATGCATTTATGCAGCTTCTCATTTTATTGCACTCCTGTGATGTCTGTTTTCTCTGAATTCTTAGAGGCACTAAAAAATTTCACTGCATTTTAGTTTAATATCAAAATATTTGTGTTATTCAGTGCCTCTGCTGCAGGACATCTATCAGTATAGATCTGATGTCTGCACTCCAGGAAGGATATGTAAAAGCCAGTGGTTTTCTTTGAACAAATCATGACTGCTTATCTGGGGAATAGCAATGCAAAAGGTGAAGACAGTTTGTTGTAGGAAAGATACATGATGTACTTACCAGAAGTTGAAGCTAGACAAATCCAGTGTAAGCATAAGGTTCAGTTTTGTAATCCGTAAGGGTTGCTGGCTAATTATTAGCTACTGAATGACATCATAAACAAGGATTCCAACATTTGAATTAGTTCAGGCTTACGTTTGATACAAAGTTAACTGCATAATAACAACTAGTGCTTTCTGAAATCAAAATCATTGAGCAAGAAATTCAGGAAAGAAACAAGAAAACACAGAAGCTTGTAGTTTACTTAGAAGGTACGAGAGCAATTTTCTTGTTTGGTTGTTTTTTGTTTTGGGAAACCAAGTCCCTTTCCACTGTGATAAGAGACATTTTACTGCTGGATTCAATGATACAACAGAAGATAAACAGAGATTAATGTAATTAAACACTTTAATTTCAATAACAGAATTTAATTCCTTCTGAAAGTCCATCTAGGACTAGCAATCAGGCAAATTTATTCTCCATTATTTTTAATTAACCAAATAAATATCTGCTTTGTTCATTCACCATCATGCCAGAACATGGCCTCTAAGTACAGGAGATTATAAAGGGCTTGTTTTCAGATAAAGTTGAAATGATCTCTCTATGCTAATACTGCACAAAGTATCAGACAGTTTTACATTGCAACAGTGAAAGACTAAGAAAATTTTATTTTAGTCAATGAAATTGATTATTTTTCCCTGAAACAGCCAACTGAGATGATGGTGTATATAAGGACTGCATGAGGTCAAGTCAAACTGTCTTGTACGGTTGATTTGCTTTATGTTTAGCATATTAAGTTGTACTGTTGTTGGAAAGTTTTGCACAAAGCCTCCTTTCTTTTTTACCCAGGGAAGCTGGGTCTGGTAGTATCAAGGTATACCAAAAATTGTCTGCTTTTATTGACTAAAGTTGATTGTCTCGGTGTGTAACCTGCAATGTTTCTCATACTATTTCCATTTTGTGCAGCACTGTGGAAAGATTCTATGAAAACTATGAAAATGTAATTTTTGTATATTTGGTTGTGTAGTCATGACTGCCTCTAAGGTGCCATTAACATTTTTTAAAATAAAATATTTACATTTATTTGCTGATGAATATTGTCTCCTAAATTTTGTCTGATTGCTCAAACTCCTATCAGTTTTTCTTTCTCAGTAACAAATGATTCAATTGACAGTGATAAAGTAAACCCATTGAGCACAAGGCTCAGTTTTAATATACTGACAAATTTGAGCATTCTGCTCTGCTTTAATTTTGACCAAAACCTGTTGAGTTTCACTTACAGTTGTGACATGGCAAAACTGCAAACATCAAACTAGATATCATCATTGTTTTTATCTATAGCTTGTGTGAAATTTGCTGTGCAAATGTGCTATTGTGCCAAGCAGCTGGACTTACTTTGGATTTTTCTTTTTTTTTTTTCAACTTAGAAACTTATGAAGTATTTGTATACTGCTGTCAGAAACCTTGGTCACATGTGCCAAAAAAAACCAGCTGACATAAAGCAAAGCGTTTGCATTTATTATTCAAAAAGCAGAGGTCTTGTCAGCTGGCGCTGGCAGCCATTGGGAATTATTTTTATTCCAAGAACAGAGCAGAAACAGTGCCACAACAGATTGCTTTGCAATCACACTGTACTTTCTATTTTCTCCTATTTGACAAAATGGCAGGGGGGCTGCTCTGTCACCTGCAGACTTTTCAAGTTCTTGTCCTGCTGAGTTTCACATAGTTCCTGGAAATTATTCTATAGTAAGGCTAACTCCATTCACAAACAACAGTTCCACAACCACTAATGATTTTGCCCATTTCTTGCATGGGCTGAATAACCCCTGCTAACCAGGCAAACCAGACATAAAAAAATGCACCTCACCATCATCAGTTCTCGCAGTTGCTCACATCTCTGGCTTTGGAGAGCGTATAGCGCACCCTGGTAACTGCTTTAACACCCAAAATTAGAAAGGCAGAAAGTAAAATGCAACAGTTCTGTTTAACACCACAGAAAGAGAAGTGTCACTTGTTGCCAAGAAGCAGCCACTATACAGTGTTAGATCACAGTGTTTCATCACTGGATGAAAACAATTAACCCTTACCAGCAGCGTACTCTGAAAATACTTTGTGTTGGTGCCCCAAATAACTCCAAGAACCAAAGTTGTATGACTGTGCCAGAAACCAGCTGAAGGCACCCAAGACTTAATCTGCTGTTATGGTGCAACTCATTTTGCAACACCCAGAACTGCTCTGAAGTAGCTGGTTGAGGCAGTGCTAGCAGAGAGGTTTATAAACTTAGTGATATATTCTTCCTGAATGTACTTATTTCTCTGCTTGTGCTTCTGCAGAAGGTGAAGCAGTCAAACATCAGGTTTGTTACCTCCCCTGGCAACTAGCACTGGATTGATGTAATTGAAAGGAGAAATTTCCACACTGTATCCTCCTCAGTTGCTGTTTGGACTGTGACTTAGGTGACAACTCATTAGTTTTGTGAAGTTGCCTAGTGGATCGATGCTATGTCACCTTTTATGTGTAGCCTACCAGATTCAGACAGAAGCAAAGTGGACAGGCTGAAGTACCTGGACAGGCTGGTGCTAGTCATTTGTGGGATTCTGCAGGACTTCATCCCCTGCACAGTTCTCTTAATTAACAACTTGGATGCAGGACTCAAAGGAATACTAAATAAGTTGGCCAGTGGCACTGAATTGGGAGGTGCTGTCAATTCCTTCGAGGGCAGAGAGGTCCCGCAGAGATATCGCAGCAAATTAGAGATGGGCAATCACCAACCAAATGAAGCTTAACAAAGGAAAGCGCCAGATTGTGCACCTGGACAGGGCAATCCTGCTTGTGTGTGTAGAAAGGGGAATGAGAGGCAGCATTCTGGAAAGGGACTCGGGGTTCCTGGTCGATGGCAAGTTGAACATGAGCCAGCAGTGCCCTGGCAGCCAGGAGGCACCAAACAACCTGGGGTGTCCTGGGGGCATCAGGCACAGCATGGCCAGCCAGGCAAGGGAGGGGACTGTCCCATCTGCTCTGCACTGGGGCAGCTTCACCTCGAGTGCTGGGAGCAATTTTGGTTTCCACAATATAAAACAGACATTGAACCATAAGGGAGCATCCAAAGAACAGCCACTAGAATGGTGAAGGGGCTGGAAGGGCAACCTTATGAGGATTTGGCTGAGGTCACTTGGTCTGTTCAGCCTGGAGGAGACTGAGGAGAGACCTCATCACAGTCTTCAGCTTCCTTGTGAGGGGAAGTGGAGGGACAGACACTGATCTCTTCACTCTCATGACCAGGGAGAGGACTTGAGGAAAGGGCATGAAACTGAGTCAGGGCAGGTTTATGTTGGATATCAGGAAAACATTTTTTTACTCAGAGGGTGGCTGGGGACTGGAGGGGGTTCTTCAGGGAAGTGGTAACAGCAGCAAGCCTGGCAGAGCTCAAGAAGGGTTTGGAAAACCCTCTCAGACACACGGTGACTCTTAGTGTGTCCTGTGCAGGCCAGGAGTAGGACTCAATGACCTGATGAGTGTCTTCCAAGTCAGCATATTCTGTGATTCTGTGATACCTGCACCTTAGGACAAGCTCGAAGCTGGCCAGTGCTGAGCCTTTGAAAGAAACACAGACATGCTTTTGACAGAAACTTTTGGAATTGAGCTTGCATTTGATGTAGTCGTGATCCCTTCAGCTGTTGAGTGTGTGGTCGTACCCACCTGTGTGTGTAAATTTGGAAAAACTCTTTAATTATTGTGGCTGGAATGCAATTAATCTAATGGAAATGAAAGCACAGTCAGGACTGAAGCCTGTAATACATGAAAACAATATACATGGGAAAAAAAAAACCCCTTGTAGCCTAAAAAATTCCCTTTATATTTTTCTATTGAATACCATTTTAATGAGTTGGTACTGGTCAGGAGAACAGCCTTTTCCTTTGTAGTGACAGACTCTTTGGGCAAAGACAGAAGAACAGCATGACATACTGTACATCCAGGCTGAACAGAAAAGGAGAGAACACAATGCCTGTGTGGTCAGCAGTTCCATACAACTCGTCTGTCTGAGTAATAGCTTAATAAACTGCCTTAGCCTTTATATCCACTGATGTCTTCTATTTTAAAATTTGTACTCTGGCTCTACTGAGCTTAATGGTAGAAACCCCTCTGAGTTTATCTTTTAACTTATCACAGCACTATGGCACTTAAAAGCAATTCTGTCTTTTGACTTTGTAATGCCAAAAATACTAATTTTCTCAGGCAATCTACCCACCACTATGCATGATTTTAAGTATCTACCACAAATAGCACACTACTTAGTCACAGACATCTCTGCCACAATTGTATGGGACGGTGAAACTGTTCAGATGCTTTTAGGATCTGCTGACTCAGATGGTGAACAGAGCTTGTACTCCCAACACTAATTCCCCACTTGGCCTCTATCCTGCCAGGCTGGATTCAGGTCAAGGTGACATAGACTAAGCATGGATTAAACCACAGGTCCAACCAGCAGCATGTGTACATAATAACAAAACCTTCTCTAAAGATATGCCACTGCGCTGCAGGAGCTTGAGGATTTATCTAATCTAGCAACTATTTTCAGCTTGCTCAACTAAGGCAGCAAAGAACTCTAAATGAGCTTTCAAACTCAAGACTTTTTCTGACCATACTTTCTCAGTATACTCCTCCAAAGACTGTATCTGCAAAATGCATTGAAATATTTTCCTGGCTTCTCTACATATTTTACAGCTATTTATACATTGCTTTCTTTGTGTGAGGATGAGCCTTGCTGCTCTGTGAAATGTTGATCTACCCAGAAACATTATATAATAGACATTTAAAGAGTCAAAAACAATCTCTAATACTGTTGATCAAAAACCGTAAGATCTCTAAATGAAATCTCTTTACTTTTACTCAAGCTACAGTGAATTTCAAGAAGTGTCCCTCAAAGAGATTTTACTTCTTTTTTTCCCCTTTTAATAAACTACTAAGATCTGTAGCTGCATAAATTTCTATTTTTACAAAAAAACCCCATAACCCTGCCTGTGTTGTGGGAGATGTTTCAAAAAGGGGAGTTTGCAACTGTAGGAATAATCCTTTTTTTAATATAAAGGTGTTATACATGCTTCCTTTATGGACTGAGAACAGAAAAGAAACAAACCAACTCCAGTATGTGGTTCCCCTCTCTCCCCAACAGGCTGGCTTCATATTTACTTCTCCCTCATTTCCCCCCTTTGTTTGTCTAGTAATATTTAAAGTCCTAATTTTCTAGCTGTTTCTGCCTCTTGCTGTCCAGATGCATCTCTTGATTGACCCTTTTTTCTCTCTTTGCTGTATGCAGTAGCCCCACTTCTACTTCTGTGAGCTCTGCTTTCTATTCCTCCTTCCTTCTGCCATTGCCTCCTTGTGCCCTTGAACTCCATCTCAGTTCTTGCCTTTTCTCTCTTTCCTGGTACTCTGCAAGATTACCATCTGAGTCACTACAGCAGCCCTCCTTTAAAGCCAGCAGAGGTAGGATGGTCACTGTGAGGAAGAAGAATCCCATTTCCACCCACACTTCAGAACCGCTGGCCATCAGTGAGTAATGGGAATTATCTGACTCAGTGTGTCTTGGAAGGAAACAAGTACCCTTCTCTGATCAATGTGAAAAACATGGAGGCAAAAATAAAGTAACACAATTTCCACCATCTTGAATTATCCTCCTAGAAAAAGATAGAAGAAATACTCCTAGAAATACATGCACAATAATTATTCCCTAAATTAGCTGGCAGGAGACACCCAACCCTGTCTGTTGATTTTAGTCACCTAAATAATTTTAGATTTTGTAGGGTTTTTTGCTATGTCCCCTGCAGAGCTCACACGGAGTGATCTAGATTCTTGGTGTCATGTTTCTCACGTAAATTAATTGTTTTCCAATAGATTATAGCTATGTGATCCTGCTATGAACAGACATGAACAGAATCAGAGGAAGAATCTGTGCCATTCTACCATTCCTGTTAATGCAGCTGTAAAAAGGAGAAAGACTTTTGTTTGGTCTTAGTTAATATTTGTATAGCTGATAGTATAAAAAAAAATAAATAAAAAAGAGCAATTTGGATATAGAAAATGAGAGCGCGACTTCGTAACACTTCCTAGAACTATTTATTTGCAGTGTAAAACTACTTAGATCTATGGCTTTTAATGTTCATACTTTTCAACAAAATTTGCTTTTGAATAAAAAAATAGTTTATAATTCATTGCAGAGTCCTGTGGCGTCATTTATTTCCCTACCAGTGTACATTGGTACAGATGGAATACTGGTTGGCATTTCACTTCTAACATTGCAACAAGTGCAGCATCCATGTAAACACTTTTTCTTTGGGTATGCGTGTGTGTCATCACCAATACCCGCCTTCTAATATACTAACAGAAAATAATTTTAATCCTTCTTAAAGCGCTGTTAGCTTTATTAGAGGAAGGCCAATACCGATCAGGACGTTCAGTCTCTTGCTTCATTCAAAGCGATTTTAGAGGGGAAATGAGGATATTTACGAGAAGATGGTGCTAGTACTTCAGCTGCTCGTGGCAGCCGATCTCGGCTCTCCCTGAGGGCTCTCCCGCCATGACGGACCCGCCCGTCTCCCCCGCAGCGTTCCCAGCGTGCCCCGCGCGCCGCGGGCCCCGGCGGGCGGCGCCGCCGGCGGGAGGTGAGAGGCGCCATTTTTAAATCGCTCGGGCCGGCGGCAGCTACGCCTGGCTGGGCTGTGGGTTCCGCTGTGCGAGGGGGAGCCGGGGTGCGCGAAGGACCGGGCTGTAAGGGGGGAACCGGGCTGCGAGCGGGGCCGGGCTGTGGTGGGGGCTGGGCTGACCGCGGCCTTTCTGCGTACGTGGGGTTGCACCTCTTGGCGATCGGGCGGGGAGGCCCCTGAGGCCCTGCTCGGGCCCGGGCCGGTGTTCACCGCGCAGCCGGGCCGGGAGAGCCCAGCGCTCCGCGATGCCCGCTGCTCCGCCTCCGGGAACAGCCTGCTGCGGCCTCCGTGGCCTGCTGCCTTCGGGATCGCCTGGCACAGTTCAGGGGCGAGAGGAGCCCTCTCGCTGCAGGCTTTCGAGTGTTTATACGCTTGTCTTCTCTGCTTTCCCCCTGCGATCCTCAGCCACGTTCGCTGCGAGGGAAGTTATTATTTTTCCGTGCTTCTGGATATGTGTTAGTCGTGTTACTTTTGGTCCTCTCGCCGAGTCCTACGTCCATAAGTTAAAATAAGTAACAGTAAAAAGTTCGCGATGACTTAAGCAGCTCCCTTGGCTTCTCACTCGATCTTCGTCCACATAATGTAGAGTGTATGTAAAATCATATTTATGCCTACAAAAGGTATGGGATACGTATGCCAATGTGAAGCCTATGCCCTCCCTGATCATCTTGATTTTTGAGTCAATATGAAAGGGAAGTAATTTCTCTGAAGAGTTTTTGCTGTGGGCTATAGCTGTATTTACAAAAAGCACCTATTTGTATGCCCGACTAGAAGGCTGAGATTTTAGTGAGTGAATGTTTGTGCATTTGAAGGTTTCTTGCCATGAAAAAACACTGGAAAACGTACATGGTGTGCATGGACTGGCTGCTCCTGAGTACAGGTCAGTTTACTAGCTGAAGCTCCCATTCAAAATACAATTTGATCCCTAACTGCTGTCAGTTTGACGTGCTAGTGTATGTGGCTAAAGCACAAATTTTAACTCTGAGTTAAGAGAGAACCTTGTTTGTTGTTTTTTGCCTAATAAGTAATCAGATCTATAGTATAATACGAAACTGAAAGGGTAGTAACATGTGCAGTGTGTAGGGATAGACACTGTAATATGTGGTTAACTGTAGTTGAAACTTTTAGCTTGAGCCTTAGTGTTGTGGAGAGAGTGCTAGTAGCTTGCATGAGACTGATGTCTTCTGTAATGCAGCTGTCATACAGGTATCCTCCAGTATTTCTGCACTTTGGTGCACAAAAGTGTTAAGTGCTTATTTTCACTGGTTTCTCTGCAATCACATCTGAGTAGTGTCTAGGTTATGGAGCTCTGTAACAAAGATTTTCCTGTTTCTCTTTGGTTTTGCTTTTTTATGGTAAAATGTGGTGTGCTGTCACATTTCTCAAATTATATAGAGGGGCGTTTGGGGTTTGTTTGTTTGTTACACACCTGATGTTCATGGGAAGTCTGATCTCTTCTGAGTGTGTTGCATGTTGTTTAAGATAAGGATTGTTTCACTGAATTGTGACCATCTAAAATCTGGGTAACTAGTCCAAGGCTGTGATTTTGTGAACATCTGAGCTCTGTGTTGTGCCAGCTCTCTGCTCCTGAAAGGAGAAAGGCTTGCTCCTCCTCCTGTCTGTTTACTTGGCTCTTTGTTCCTTTCCCCTAGTCCGTACCAGCTGCCCACTTTCACTGATGATGTCGCTTGCTGGATTTTTCCATGAGCTCGTGTGACTCACTGACCTCACAGAAAAACTATTGAGTGTCTTCTGCTTGTTGAGTGTGTTGGCTTCTTGAGTTAAAACAGTTCATGAAGGGGTCTGATGAATGACAAACACAGGAATGGGGATAAAGAAATGAGGAGTGGAACCCTCCAGTTCCTTGTGACAGTGAACTCTTGTGTTGGGTTACACTTTTGCATTAGTTCATTTTCTGGTCTTGCTGTAGAGTTTTGAGCAGGGATGAGAAGGGGGTGGTGTTTGAAGAGTTGCTTTCATGAGGCTGTGCTTTCCTTGAGTTTTTCACTCTCAGGTAAATAGTTCATTGTTTCAGAAGATCTTGGCTAATTCAATTGGAAAAAAAGAAAGAACAAATAAAGAGGTCTGGAGTTGTGAGAAGTGCAGGCAGCAGAGGAATTAGACTGTAAGTTGTGTGAAGAAGCTCTTTGACTTCCACAGATTTTACTGCTTGAGCAAAACTTGACACAAGGCTAAATAGTGTCTGTTTTTCATTGTTAGTTGTAAAATTATATTCATTGTATCCTCTAGCTGTTTAAAACTGTGTTCAAACACAACAAATTTAAGTGTTTTAAGTGTGGCTGTGGCATGGAAAAGAGAGCCCTGAGTGAGTTATGTGTGGCACTCAGGGGAATTACCAATACACGGTGCAGTCATGTAATTTGGTTATGCCAGGTGAACACGAAGGAAGCCCTCCTATTGAAAACAAAATGCCATAAGAATTCATATTAAAAAAAAATTATATTGATATATTTTTCTCTAAATGCAAGTGAGAATACTTGCATTTACTTAAGAGCTTGTAGCAAAGAAAAAAGTTAAAATAAAATAGCTGAAAAATCTTGCAAAAGAAAAGCCCTTTCATGATGTGCAGCTATAAAGAGGGGAGATACATAGTAGGTCATTCAGCAGTGTTTCTCTCTTTAGGAGGAGAAATAATTGGAGAAGGAAGGTTTTTCTTGGAAATGTAATTGATTCACTTCACTTAGCTATTCTACAGTTAGTATTGCCATTTTGCCTGTAGAGTGTGCATTTCCTAGGTTTCAGGGCTCTGCACCAATGCCTTTATACCTGTGGAAAATGATATTAAGATTTTGAAGGATGAATTTGGGGTGACTGATACAAGTTTGCAATTTGGTAGCTTGATAAAATTTGGCAAGTAAATAGGTGTAGTATTAAATTTAGATATGATGGTGGGTTTAGTTTCTTTAAAGGATGTTTTATGCTTCTCCACTTCTTGAACACATCTCCAAGGGAGGAGGAACCTAGTGTTCTTTTAAAGTATTTCTCAGAAATTATGGGTGTAGTCTTTGTGTAATTTTGAAGATTATTTTAAGACCTGTTCCCTGACTGTGACCAACTACTCTTAGCCATTAGCATTAGAAGAGATTCTGATTGATAATATACTTGAAGTATTTGTATCCCTAAATGTTGTTGACTATTGACACTTTACTGCCAGAAATTATTTTGTGATGTGGGGAAAAGAACCCCAAAGCAACAAAAAACTTTTTTTGCGTGTGAATAGGTTAAATATTACAAATTGCTCTCTGTGTTTTCGAGGAAAGAGCTCTCATGAAGTAATAAAATCTTGTCTGTTTCAGTTGTCACCAGGAATGCGAATCATGTCATTTGCCGCTAGATGTCCCTGCAAGCCAAAAGAGTTTGGTTTCCTTAAATACAACAGGTTTTTGAAGTCTGGAGCGTTGTTTTGTCAGCTGCAATTATCTCCCTCTCTTTTCTCCTTTTATCTTTTTTATGAAATCTTCATGCATATGAATACATAGCCAGGTGTGTGTCTTGCTTTGTAATTTGTGCACTTTTTGATAGTACCAAAAGCTGTGAGGAGAGAATATACTTCTCACCTGCAGCAGCTTGGAATAGGGAGTACAAAAGGCTGTGTTTCAGCTTATCTTTTGGCTGATGTGCTCTCAGAAAATGTAGTGTTTTCTTGGTGACTTTGCCTTTATCTCCAATGTGCCACTTGAGAAATACCTCTTACTCAAGTAAGCAGCAGGATTCATACCTGACATTTAATGCTGTGTTCCTAATTCTGAGCTTTGGCTTACAGTTTGATAGTTAGATTTAGTATCTATAGCATATGAAATCAAAGTACTATTGCCTGGTTGTTGGGGTCTTTTTGTTGCTTTGTTTTGTTGGTTTGTTCTTTTTGTTTCTGTGGGTTTTGTTGTTTGTTTTTAATCATGTTTATGTTAATCCTGTTGATAATGCTTAGAAATTCTTAGGGACATGCTGCCTTGAATTTTCTCTGTGTACCAGAGCTTTCCTCTCACATGATTTATTGTCTTTAGCATCACTGACCTGTTCTCCTCATCCAGCTGCTTGTTTAACAATTGAAAATATCTTTATATTGACTTTGAATATTACTGTTGTCCTTTGTTTCTCAACAGTAAACAAAATTCAGGGATGAAAAAGATTGTATTGATTAGAAGGGTCTTCAGAACCTATGTCATTAATGTTTGAAATTGGTTGTGCATTTAGGACAGGTATAGAGGAGAATGTTCTTTATTCTGATTTCTTCCTCTTCATCCTCTGAGCAAATTTGGATAAAGCAGAAAACAAACTTGCTGTTGTTGCTTTGCCTAGACTAATGTTATAAGTGGTAGATTTTTCTCTGACCCGTTCTCATTTTAGCAATGAAGGAAGAAAAAATGGGAAAGAAAGTCTTTTCTTGACGTTTTCTTGACATTATCATGTCTTAATGAAATGGGTGGGGTTTTTTTTTCCCCATATGGAAGACAGATTTTCATCTTGCTTATAGTCCAGGGGTTTATAAAATAAAATTGTAAGTGTTTAAGATACATCCATGAAAGAGTGCAGTGGTAGAAAACATACGTGCAAATGTGCATGTAAAGAAGGTGAGATATTTGTGGTGATAGTAGAGATTTATCGTTTAGTTTTACTTCATACAAAGGTACACTTTGCACACTGTAGACATGGACTTCTTAGGCATCAGTCCAGCTATGCAAAAAGCTAAAGTGGCAGAGTAGTTGTTTTCAAAGCTTTCTAACTTCCCTAAAATTCAGTAAAAGTCCTCCCTCCCCCAGATCCCATAAAAGTGTCAGTAGTGATCAGATTGCTATTACCTATTGTTTCAAATATCAAAAAGCACTAATGAGGCATATTAGAAGACTTCCTTATTTCTCAGGAACTCTTGATTTGCAGCTTTCCTCACACTAATCTGATATCACATTGTGCAAATGTCTTTCTGGAAGGCTCACAAGAAACCACAAGATAAACTTTGAAAATAAGGAAGTGACATATTTCAGGACTCAACTGTGGGCAGGTGTGTTCCAGGCTGTCCCTGACACCTTAACTCTTCTCCAGAAATGGCTTGATAAGAATTCAACAGAGAACTTTCTGCTTTTCTTCCAGCTAAAATACTGGTTTATTGATTAACACAACCTGTTAGGATAGTGTGACAGACTTTCACTTTAATGAGGAGTAGGCAAAGCCGTGGGTCTGCTGTCTGTGAACTCTGCTTGAACTCGGATTAAAAAGGCATAATTAGGGCATGTAGTCTCAGTGTATAGAATAAGTAAAAATAACATTTCATGTAGCCTTACAGATAGTAGTGCTTGTTCTTATTTTGTATTGACTCAAATGAGCTTCATGTTTAAGTGTATTCTATGTCCCGGAAGGGCTATTGCTTCTCAGGGCAGGCTGCATGAACAGAGAAGAGTTGGACTTTCAGTTAAGGTTTCTAACCTGTGTTACAGCAGAACCAGGATTCTTCTGTACTTAAAGCAAAAGCAGTGTGTGAAACCTTTGAACTGTGAATGTACTTGAATGCTAATTATATGTCCTTGAATTTGTTCAGGTGTCTTGATCTTCTGAGATGCCAGTGGAAGGAGTGGATGGTCTTGTAAATTAGTTATACAATAATCTTGTCTTCTCCATACTCATCGTGAACACTTATAATAAAATGGATGGTTTGGGCAACCTCCTTCCTCCTGTGGGTGAAAATGGTGATGCAGCTAATTCACAAGAAATACTAAAACTTTTGATGGATGAAAAAATGCGAAGTGAACACCATAAAACAAATTATCAAACTCTAAGGGCAGAACATCTAAGGTACATAAATTTAAACAAGTTTCTCTGAGATGTTAAAAGATGAAGCTAAATTTGGATTGGATTGGATTGGAAGGGATTTATTTGTACATGTGAGATGTGTGTTAGCTATTTCTGTGTGTAAGGACAGATTTGAGTGTTCATATTAGAAAATAAACAATTCAAAGTACCTTAAAACATTGCAGATAATGTTTCTGCACTACTTTTTATGCTTGTAAGTGTGGGATAACTTTTCAGTATATTACAGGAAGAGGATATTAATAGCTTAATTCTTATTTGGTGCTTGGATGTTTGCTTCTGTGTGTATTTTGAGCTTTAAGGTCTAATTTTACAAGGTGAATGTAAAGTAAGTATGTATTTTATCTTTCAGATTACAAGAGGATTATACCAAATCACAAGATGAACTGAAACGGTTGTTAGTTGAAAAACAGACTGTACATGACAAATTTCAGCAGCTTCTTGCTGACTTTCAAGAGCAGTTGCTGGCTAAAACACAAGAGTTGGAACAAGTGAAGCTGCAGGTGAGATAATTTACTTGAAGGACTTAGTATGTATTTTTATCCTGTAGTGGGGCCATGCATATTTTTCTGTTAATGCAGCATTCATGTACCCAGCTTGAATATATTTCAGATGTCTTGAAATTCACCCAATATTAGTAATGGCTCTTCTCTAGAGTGACTATGGGTTGAAATTACTGTTTCCTTGTTTAACTGAATCATCCAAATCCTGTTGTTAGGAGCTGTGTAAGACTCTGTCTATCTGTGCTTGCTCTGCTGTTAAGGGGAGAATCATCTGCCTTCCAGGGTAACTTAGGTGCCTAAATCTGTTAGAATAAGTGACTAGAAAAACAGGTATTTGTTTCTTTTTGTGATGACAGCTTTCTTCATTATTTTTCTTTTTAAAAAATCAAACAAAACAAAATAAAACAAAAAAACCTCCTCAACATTTAAGATAACTTGGGTGACAGTCTGTGTAGCTGCTTTTGAGGAAACATGCCCTGTTTCCTTTTGCAGGGCACGTTGTTAGGAAATAAATATAATCTCTAACCAAACAATCCCAGACTCTGAATGGAGAAGATGTGCCTCAGTACCATAACTGGAACTAGTTTCCAGGGACTTCAGGGTACAGATAAATGAAAGAAATTCAGAGTAAATAAGAATATGTCACAGTTATGGATGAAATTTTTTTGTTTTAAACTTTGTTTCTTGGTAGGTAGTTTGCTGTGTGAACCATACCAAGAAATTTTAACAAAATACTATACAGAATGGAACTTAAAGCAAGGAATTTTTCCTGATGGCTTTTCTCATTCAAACCAGTACCCATGTATTCATTGGAGAGCACTGATGTGTTTTGCAAATAATTGTTTGGTGTTGCTCATTTTGATCTTTCCGGGTTGGTTCGTTTACTGTTTAAGTAAGACACTAATTCTTTGTCTTTTATATGAAACTGCTTTTCCTTCCCCCATCCCCCACAAAGGATTTAAATCTCTTGGCAATTCCGCCTGAAATTTGTGTTGCTTCTGCTGATAAATGCTGACATTCTGAATGCTTTAGGTATCTTCCCAGAATATTTTTAGTTCACTAATATGTTTTTTTTGCTTCTGTAACTACTATTGACTAATTGTTTGTGATACTTTTCTGCTGGCTAGATGACCTATCACGGTGTGAATAACTGTATATGACTAATTATTTGTGATACTTTTCTGTTTTAAGGTGCTAACTCCTCAAAATTTAGAACGGTTAAAAGCAAAAATATATGAGGAATTGTCATCTCCTATGAGAGAGCGTTATCAGAAGCTAGAAAATGTAAGTCATAAGTATTGAATTTTATTTCATTTAGAGTAGTGATTGCTGATTTATAGTTGTACTTAAAACCTTAGGAAATTAAAACTGAAAGGGGAGCAAAGTATGACATTATTTATGTGCTACCATTGTCCCAAGGGAAGGTTGAAATCATGGAAGAGGGAAGAGGTGGCATTCAGTTCATCAAAGATAATTTGTGAAGCAATAGGAACATCATTCCACGGACATTTAAAGGAAACAAATTTGAAAACTTTTAATTGATTTAATTTTTTTTTTTTTGGTCTAACATAGGAAGTGGAAAAATACCGAACACTATATAACAAACTTCGTTATGACCATACCTTTCTGAAATCAGAATTTGAGCATCAAAAGGAAGAACATGCACATATTTTAGAAGAGAAGAAAATAAAATATGAGGCTGAGGTACGTGGAATATTATAGCAGCTTAGAAAGTATCTGTGACAAAGCTGCTTGAACATTGTGGAACTGTTGGTACATGAAGGGTTGTCAGTTTGACTTCAAATTTGTTTCTATTCTCTTAATTCTCAAAGCACTTCTGTGACTTAGCCTAAGGCTACCTCTGTAGATTTGTTCAGTGATGGGTTGCAATATTATTTGTGCTATCAAAAGTAAAAATACCTTGCTTTCTGGTAAAAAAGCTTGATGGAATTTGTGACATGATACTAATTTGAAATTAATAAATTATCTGAGTAACCAATTTAAGTTTAGACTTTAGATTACCTATGTGGCAACTTACCTAGGAAGATATTGTTAATAGCAGATAAGGGTACATTTTGCAATGTACCTGTTGTGATCTTAGTTTGAATCAAGATGGTGATAATCAAAAGGATACTGAAAACTTTGGTAACTTTATTTCAATTGTATTAGCTCTTGAAGAGATCATTCATTCATTTCTTTGGACTTTCAAAAGTGTATGTAACTAAATAAA
Organism: Cinclus cinclus; assembly: GCF_963662255.1. NCBI lineage: Eukaryota > Metazoa > Chordata > Aves > Passeriformes > Cinclidae > Cinclus > Cinclus cinclus. Next base: position 63,881,945 of record NC_085049.1, read on the forward strand.
TTGCCATCTTATTTGTTTTAAATATATACAGCATTGTAAATGAGTTGCAGATGTTATTTGCATATCCATTTAAATATTTGTCTGGGAGCATATCTTCTAAGGTGCCAGATTTGAATGTATTACTCCAAACATCAGACACAAGTCAAAGCAATCATCACTTTCAAAATCAATCCAAGTTTGCAAATGCAATGCATTAAAAACAGAACAGTTGTCCTTCCTGGAGCTAAACCCACATGCTGCTTTACAGCCTGCCTCTCTCATGGGCTTGTTGAGTTTTTGTTAGTCCTACAGCTAATTAGCACACTTAGACAGAATGAAACTACCTTGAGCCTAGGGCACAGTGTGATCTGGTTTCTCTCAAAGGATTTTTAACATTCCATGTCATTCTGCACAAGATGGCTATAAAAATATCCTAATTCTTAAATGATGTCTTGGGCATATCATGCAATTGAATCTCCTCATAAAAGGCATTTGGAGGGCTTTTTCTGCAGAAATCAGGTTTGTTCATAGAGAACACTGGTGAAACTTTTAAAAAGATTGCTGCTGTTCAGGGTTTGGACTAGTCTCCAAATATGGAGAGAATTCTTACATACCTTTCTTTCTCACTCTTTTGCCCCCACTATTATATTCAGTCCATGTAACTTATTTTGAAATATAACAGTGTGTTTATAGGTTTGTTAATTACACTCTCCAGATTGGTTTATACCACCTTGTAACAGAAAGTTGGGTTTTTTGTTATTACTGAGTTTTTGATTTGGGTTTTTTTGGGGGGTTGGTTTTGTTTGTTTGTTTATTTTCTGTTTGTTTTGGTTTGGGGTTTTTTATTTGTTTTTATGTGGGTTTTTTGGGTTTTGTTCTTTTGGTTTGGTTTTGTGGTTTGCTTTGTTGTTGTTGTTGTTGTTTTTGTCTGTTGGGGCCCAGTCACAGTGGCTGTCTGGAGTTATTAGCAGATTTGAGTTCTGTTGTAATTACAAAATAGTAGAATTATAAGGTACATTGGAAGAAAGTCATTCTAGTCCAAAATCCTGCTTAAAATATTGAAGTGAAATGAGGTCAGGTTGCTCAGATCCATGTCCAGCCAAGTCTTGAACATCTGCAAGGATGGGGATTCCATTTTTTTCTGGCTATACTCTTTCAGTATTTAACCATCTTCGTGGTTAACTTTTTTTCATAATACGTAATTGGAACTTCACATGTTCCAAATTGTGCCTGTTGTCTCTCCTCCCATCGTTGTGCATCTTCTGCTCTTCTCCAAGCTGAGGCTTAGTTCTCTCAGCTTCTCTTTATATGTCATGTTCCCAAACTCTCTGAACACCTAAGTGGCCATGTGTTCTTGGCACAAACTCTAGATACACCTTTACACCAGTACTGGAAGGGGGACAAAGGATCACTTCCCTGGATCTGCTAGTTATCCTTCTGCCAATCTGCCAGGATTGAATTGGATGCTCTGCTGACTGATGTTGCAAGTAGCCTGTTATCCACTAGGACCCCCAAATCCTTCTCCATGGAGATGCTTCCTAGACAGTTGCTACAGGCTTGTACTGTTGCACTGGTTTGCTCCATCTCAGATGTATAAATTGCTCTTCTTGTTGAAGAGGACCCAATTCTGTCCATTCCTTCAGCTTGTCCAGATTCTTCTGGATAGCAGTTCTGCCTTCCAACAGATTGACCATTTCCCCCCAGTTTGGTGTCACACTCAAGTTTGCTGAAAGTGACTCCATGCCATCATGCAGATTGCTAATGAGGACATCAAACAGTATTGCACTCTGTAGTGTTCTCAAAAAGACCACACTAATAACAGGCATTTAGGTGGTCTTGCTTTGAATTTCCTACTCTAAGCAAATGAATGTTTAAATATCCACTGCTGTTCTTTTCTGAATTAACTGCTGTAATTGTTGCTGTCTGACACCTACCCAATGTAAGAACTTTTTATTTTTCTGATTAACAACTATTAGATTGCAAGACTGGATAAAGATAAGGAAGAACTTCATAATCAGCTGCTTAGCATTGATCCCACAAGGGACAGTAAACGTGTGGAGGCACTTTCTAGAGAAAAGGCACAACTGTGTCAGAAATTAAAAGCCTTAGAAGCAGAAATAGAAGAACTAAGAGCAGAAAGACACAACTGTGTTGTGCAAGCAGAAAATGTTCAAAGAGTACAAGCACGACAGTTAGCTGACATGCAGACCATGATGCGGTCTCTAGAGGTAAGACTTTGTTTTATTTTTTTGCCTCCCTGTAGACTGTAGTAAGAATAACACTCGGCCTAACACAGCTGTCACTGAAATCACTGATAATTTTGGCCATTGACTTGACAATTTGAATTGGTACATTTCAGATTTAAAATCAAATTGTAGTTGACTGGGAGTCATGCGCTGCCAGTTCACCTTTGGAAAGTCTCTCAACTGAGAGATTCTGCTGAATGATCTCCTTTCCAAACAAGCGAGTCATATCTGTATTTCTTGTCAGTAAGAAGGTCATGTCAGCACTTGCCACCTAGCTGGAGTTAGAAACCAATATGTTAATAATCTGCAGTAAATTCTTTATTATTTTAAAAATGTCACATGATGTTCCTCTCTTTGATCCTTTCCTCGTCTGTCATCTCTTTTGCTTACCTATGCCTCTTCTTTCTCCAACACATTACAGCAGTTGTTTAGTACTTGTCTGTTGCTCTCCCTGCTCTCCTTGGTATTTCTGGCCTGCTGCACCTTTTCCCAGGATTCCACTGTATTCCTCATCTCTGGTCCTCAGACCTTCTGTCAGTTCTTGCTACCTCTTTAGGTAGTGAGCCTTTTCATCTAGATTCTTTGCACAGTTGCAGCATGCAGATAGATGGTTTATTTTCTTTTTTACTGTTATGAGTGCTGTATACCTTAGTTACAGAATGCTCTGATCTCAACTGAGAAAGTGCTATAATCTTCTTAGATAGCTTTAAAGAGAGCCCTGCCTAAAACAGAAGTGTTCAGAAAAACAAAGCTGAAATTATATATTAGATTATCTTTTTGATAGTCAGTAAAGATCAGGGTCTTGTCTTGTAAAGATCGGAGTCTATAATACAGTAATTGCATTTTATTTCCTCTCCAGGATGTTAATTATTCCATCAGTATAACTGCATAGGCCAGCATATTACACCTCTTTGAGCACCATTTGTAGTTACACTTTACAGCCCAGTAGTTTACTGGGAAGCACACCTGATGCCTTCTAACTAAGTAAGATTACCACCAGCCCTTATCAAGGAGGATTGAAAATGGGACTAATTCTGTGTAGGAAGTGTTAGTAAAAGTTATGACTTTTCAATAAAATTCATGATCCTTGTTGTATTGGAAGATATGGTTGAGCAAAGATGAATATTTTTTATATAATATTATATTATAATGAGTCAGTAATAGCTGAAAGCCCAGATCAATCAAACATTTCAAATGAGTACAAGAGGCAACCCAGCCCCAAGAATCTTAAAAATACTTCCTTCATTCAAGGCAGAAAAGAAGTCTGCTGAACTACAGGTTGATCGAATTGAGAAAGAACTGCAGACGAGTCATGAGCAAAACATTCTTTTAACTAACAAACTTCACAAATCTGAACGAGAAGTCAGTTCCTTAGCTGCTCAGGTAAGTACTTTTATGGTATCTGAAATATATTTTCTCATGTCCTGTTATGTTTTTCTGCTTATATTTTACACTAAGAATAAAGTAGCAATGTCTTCTGCTGTGACTTAAAATAGGTATGGAATTTTCCTCTCAGTTTCAGTTGAAAGACAAAGAATACGTGACTTTACAGGAGAAATGTCATACCTAAAAGTATCTCTAAAGACTGAGGTTATGTTCCTATTATTCGATCTTCTAGATATTTTTCCTGAATGTTTTTGATGTTCATTAAAACAGATAGCCTTTAGAGCTTTAAACTAATCTTTCCTCCTTTTTTTTTTTTTTAATGGAATTATAGCTTCTGGAGATCTTAAGTGTCATCTGAATGGGCTGTGTTAGCTACAGGAAGCAAGCTGCATTGGAGTTGTTTGGGGAGATTTAGGTTATATTAGAAGTAGGGTAGTCATGTTAGCATAGAGACTTTTTCTTGGGCTTTTCTTCTCTTAACTTGCTGTGTCAGAATAGCTTGTACAGAAACATTGCAGTACAGAATTCCACCACAGCATTTTAACCATGTTTGTATTTTTTCTTTTTCTTTTTGAGATCTTTTTACAGTGCATGTATGAGTGCTAAGTATTAAATTTTGGTCATTCATTAAAAAAGTTATAATTTACCACAGGAATAAGGTGTAGCTGTACCACTATTTAAAGCCTCTTTATATAATATGCTGTACTTAGCTTCCCTTAATGCTAAATAGGAGGGGAAATCTTCTGTTAAGCATCTTTCAGTTGTCTCCCACAATACATAGAAGATTGTTCCAGTCTTTATTTTTTGTATCAACTGGTCTTCTCTGCTCCCCTCCAGAAGCAGGACAAAATGAAATGTTCCAGTGATGTTTCTGAAAGGGAGAAAAATAAGAAGCTTTACTATACTAACCTCCACCTGCTTCTCCTCCCACTCAAACCTATTCCTGAGCACAGGTGCATGTGTTTGTCTTCTGGATTTTCTGCCTTGAAAAAGCCACCTTAAATCTTTCCAAGTTGTCCTGAATTGTTATCAACTTAATATATAAGCAACTACATCTTCCGTGTAGTTACTTAATAAGCTACTGTGTCATTCTTAACCTTTTGCCACTTGTATATGCTAGCAGGTTGTAATTACATTTGTCATTGTGAGTGGATTTTCATTATAAGTGCTTTCCTCCAGATATTTAATTCACATTGACCGTGTAATTACTGCATTCAGATGCCTAAACTATAGAAAGTTTCTGTGCAAGCAGCAATTTTCCTTGATTTGATGTTCTTGAAGCTCCTCCTTTTGAGGCCATTTGATGTGTCTGTAGAGCGGTATTGTATTTAAAATGCACTTTAAATCTATGAAGACCTGGATTTTGAGAAAGTAATGTAGCACTCCAGGAGTAAGTAGTTACCAAACTGAAATTACTTGGGGAAGCAGTTGATATCCTGGCTTTGCATATCACTGTTTTGATTTGCTTACAGAGATCAAATTTAATTTTATTTTAGCTTGACTCTGAGGTATATTTAGTCAGAAGTGAAGTAAATAAATATAAATTTGTTCTAGTTAATTTGATGTCAGTTTGTACTAATTCATAGGTAAAAGAACTTAAGCATTCACATAAGTTGGAAGTAACAAATGTCAAACTGGAGGCAGCAAGAACAAAGAGTGAAATAGAAAGAGAGAGAAACAAGATTCAAAGTGAAATGGATGGTAAAGTATGAAATTATTTTGTAATTATTTCATCTGTTTACTTCTGGTTAGAATAATACAATTATTTTCTTCTCTGAACACTCCCCAGCAGCCTTTACCTTCTACTTCTAGGTCATAGATCTGACAATTTGTTTGGTATTTGAAATAATTGCATCGTTTCACTTGCTCTAAAAAGAACAATTGAGAGCAGTTTTTCATTTATGTAAATTACTGCATTTGTGACACAACTTGAGCATAATGTGTTTCAAATTATATACTTCATATGGTTATTTTTTTCTATTACTGCTAAATTTTTGAGTCTTTCATACTCTGCTTATTGTATCTGCTTATTGTATCTGTGTTTTGTGTCAGAGCTTCAATGGTTGGGGTTGTTTTGATTCTGTGTCTGTGGAATTGATACCAGTTCTATAAGGCTGCCACATGAAACAAAATACAGCACCTAGCTCATTCTTCAGAGGAAAGAGGCATTGCTGTAAAATACCTGATGGAGCTGAGTATGTAGGCAACTTGAAATAGCTTTCTAGAGTGAAAAGGCCAAAACTTCCTAGTACTAGTTTGTTTAAAACTACACAGCTTTAAAGAGAACTGTACTCACTGATTGATCATAGCCCCAAAATAATACCTTTGTCTTCCTGAAAATAATTCTGTTCACTTGCATTAATATTAAGTTTGCTAAGAGCAATGAAAAGGTGGTATTTTCTGTATTGACAATATCCTTACAATGTATTGCAAACTAAATATATTGGGCCCTCTGAAATATGAAACTGAATACAGACAAGTTAACTTGTTAACAAGTTAACCTGAACTTACTGTGGAATTCCATGTGCATCACTGTGTTAGCTAAATAACCAGGAGTCACTGTTAGAGCATGTCAGCTTATTTGCCAGTGAACACAGGTGTCAGTCACAAGATTTTAGTTTGTAGGCAGGGACAAATGATACAGTCATAATTTTAGAAATGCCTCATTTGGTTCAGGTGGATTCAAATGTGGGATTTGTTGTAGCCCAGTTACTGGCTTCACTGATAGCCAGTTAATGTTTACTGTAAACTTTTCCAAAAAATGATTTTTTTCTTGCTTGACACTTGCATAGCTATTGTGGAACACTTTTAAAAATTTTAAAACCAGACACAAGTGCTTTGTGTAAATTGCTCTAGAGTTTAAATCTGTAATAATATTAACTGTTCAATTACTTTTGTTTATTAAAGTAAGAAACTCTTGTAGACCATGATTCCAGCGTAATGGTTACTTTTCAAAAGTCTTGGAAATATAACTGTTATACTAAGAACGGTCTGTTCTAGTTTTCTTGTTGTGTTTTTTTTCCCCTTCCCCCATTCATTCTGTCATTTGAATTGAGATTTTTAGTTCCCTTTTGTGAATTTACAAAGTTATTTGAATGTAGGATCCTAGCAGGTTCTTATCAATAATGACATGTTTACCTTTTTAATGTATAATGCAGGACTGCTGTCTGACAAGGAAATTCTTACTGCAGCTGTTGAACGTCATAAAGTGCTTTTAGTAGAAAAGGATCGGGAGCTAATTCGTAAAGTGCAAGCTGCCAAAGAGGAAGTTTTTGACAATATTGCAACCTTACAGACTGAAAAGTATGTCTACTGATTTCCTCCTCAGCTTCTAAAAGAGGACTGTTTGGTGTTACTTGTAAAAATGTCACTCTTAACAGTTCTGGCATTTTGTAATGATTCTTGTGTGCCTGTTGAATAATGTCTTAGGTTAGAACTTGAGAACAGATTAGCTGATCTAGAAAAGATGAAACTGGAACAAGATTCTTGGAGACAATCTGAAAAGGATCAGTATGAAGAGAAACTACGTGCTGTGCAGATGGCAGAAGAATCTAGCAAAAAGGAACTTCAGCGTTTGCGGTAGTGTGGTTTTTCTAATCTTAGCACAGATTTCTCATTTTCCCCCTTTAATGTATTTATAGTAGACAGTATAAAAGCTTACTATTCATAGATACAGAAATCTTCGTGTTGAAATGTTCATTATAGTAGATTAAACAAAATTATCTCTTGCACTATGTAAAAAAGAGCGCAGAATTAAAAATGAACTGTTTGAAAAGATAACACTTTTTATCTGAACCTTTAAGTGTTATTTTCAGTGACCATTTTCAAGTAATAATTTGGCAATACACGTTTGTTAAAACTGGTTCAGTGCTGGCTGCTGGCATAGCCCCAGTGTTAGAGTAAACCATTTCCCCTTCCACAATGGCACTATAGCAGCCATTGGCAAGCTGAGATCCTAGTATGATGTCTCTGAGTTGGTTATTACGGTTGGGAGTTGACTTGGCTTACTATAGTTTTCCTATGAAGGTTAGCATGATAAAATTAATCATACTCCAAAAGTCTTATTCCTATGTGAATTCTAAGAATGAATAGAAATATATTTTAAGTACTTTTTTAGTTAACTATTTGTTAGCCTTTCAAATAATGCTATTTATTTGTCAGGCTGATTTGTCCTAATTTATAGCATCTGTATTTTGATTAGATGAAAATAAGGATGTCTTACAAAATTTTAGATTAAAAATTCAACAGCAAGCTATGCAGACAGAAGAGCTGGAAGAAAAGAAATGTGAAAATGCTAATCTTAAACAGGTAAGGTTTTATTGCATTGTAATGTTTTATAGAGAAATACATTCTTTCCTGTAGTTACCATGTCCTGTGTTTGAAGATTAGATTGAATTTTTAAATTATTTTTCCCCCTAAGGGACAAAACGTGTACTCCAGATATTTAAAGGAGAAGTGTTCAGAAATCAGTCATGCTTTCCTGGACTTCTATAAATGGATTACAGCTTTTTGCTTCATGTGTTTTGTGGGTACCAGGAATTTCAAAGCTGAATGTTTATAGACTAGTATATTGAATATGGTTATGCACTATTTAACTGGAGATTCAGTTGCCATGGAGACTTATAAATTGTTTCTAGGTAATGCTTTGCATTTACACTGCATCTCTCATCTGAGATTCTTCAAGTGTTTAACAGATGTTTCATAAATGAACAAACTAGTGTAAAGAGATATATTTCTATTACAGAGTCAGTTGATGATAGTGTTGAAAATCAAACCTATTTTTTTTAACTCCTGCTTGCCTGTGATGTTATTTAGTAGATAATAACAATAGCTGTGCATCAATGTATTTTGCAAGCTGTGTGCACTTGAACTTCAAGACAATTATTTTTTTTCCTCTGGAAATCAGAAATTGAGGGATCTAAGTGTCCATGTGGGGGAAAGAAAAGGAAAAGATCATTTCTATATGCTGGCTGCAGAGGTTGGACTTTTCAGTGCTTCCTTGTTTTGTGAACTCATTGGTACAGTCACTGTTGGCTGTAACACATGGTTTTGTATTATGAGACAGAAGAGCCTGGATAGATGCATAGCTCTGCTACTAAGTATTTCATGGTCCTCGAGTTCTGTTCAGCCCTCCAGCTGAAACGTTGGATTTCTGAAGTTCTGGGGGACACTTCAGTGACAGAAGAGACCTGCCTACCTTTCTCATTTTAACTACAATAGAAACCCTTTGTCTCATAGTGGTTTACTGTAGAGCTTCTGGAGGAACTGTTGAGTAAAGAGAAAAGAAACAAAAAAGGCTAATGAAAAGCTAAAGCTAGTTGGTGTCTCAATTTTGTATTGTCTCCAGTATCTCAAAATCAATTGTCGGTTATTTGCATACCTTCTGAAATGGAAAAAATCTTTTTTGTTTTGGTAGCAAATAAATGATATCCAACTCCAGCTTGCCTCACTTTCTCAATCAGAAAATGATTTGCTGGAATCTAATCGGAAGTTGAAGGAAATAATAGAGAGATTGAAACAAGAATGTCAACATGCAAGGGCTCAGGCAGAGAAAGCTCAGCTGGAAACAGAGAAGTAATTTTTTTCTTTTGGCTTTATTTTCATACTGCTTGTGTTCTCACGTAGATTACTTAACTGTGGATTGTAGATTCTGAATAAAGTCAAAGTTAAAATAAACATGAAATGTTTGACAGTTGTAAAAAATGGCTGAACATTCTGTGAAATAGTATGTATGAAAGCTTTCCTCATGTCAGCTTTAAAAACAGAAGTTAGTTTCCATTCCATTCAGCTGTTAAAATTCATTATTGATTAGTGAGATACACTACTGGCATAAAATGAAATTTACTTATACTGAAGTGAGTGTCAAACTTCTCTGGGTATAAATTGATCTAGAGTTTCTGACAGTTTTTTTAAGAGCATTCAAGCTGTATGGGTGAAAAGAGCATTCAGGCATTGTATTGTATGATAAGGTTCCATGGTCCCAGTCAGTATATGTGTGAATACTTCTTTCCCTTTCCCACTAACTACTTTTAGCTGATATGAGGTAAGTAAAAGCTTATAGAATATCTTCTAATGCCCCTCATTGAAATTAAAAATCATCCCTTTCATTTTTTTTGCACAAGTTTGACTGCGTACCATCAAAATATGGCAATAAATTATGAAGGAAACCAATAAATGATGAAGCTAAATTTTATTCGGATTCCATACAGAAATGAACACTTTCCTAGAATTTAAAGATTAATTTGTTAGTCCTGAGTGGCTTTTCAGAATTTCCTAGTTCAGCTACCAAATATTTGTCTAATTTGTACTGGATTATTGTGTAGTGGGTGCTTTAAAAAGTCAGTGTCCCAGATTAAATATAAAACTACCAAAAGGTATAATGTAACTTCTTTTTAACATCTCTTTTTTTTTTTTTTTTGCTAATTGGTACTACAGTTGCTACGTTGTCATTAGTTTAAGTAGTGCTTTTCAATTTAACATTTGAAGATATTGCTGCATTTGAACAGCAGAGTATATCACTAGCACATTAAATACTTTGGATATTTGCTTTATGGAGGTGTACTCACATGTTGAATGAGATCGTTGCTGTTACTGGAATGAGACTGTCATTGTCATTTACATATTTATGGATCACAAAACAGTGAGGACTAGGTTTTTCTGGGAAGGCAGTGGAAGGAACTTGTCAGTCCTCAGAGATCACTGTACAAATATGTAGGTACTGAGAAATGCACTAAGGCTGATACACCAGGCTACAAACCTGCTTCATTTCTACAGTAAGTCCTGCAGATCTGTGCCATTGCAGCGTTTCCATTGTTTTTATGTGAATCTGTGAGTGATAGGACATCCTTCCTCAGTTCAGTAAATTCTTATGAGCTTGAACACCAAAGAGTTAAGTTGCACCAAAGCAAGAGGAAGTGAAAAAGGGACCAAAAGATGAGAAAACATAAGATAAAAAGTTTCAGATAAATAAAGTAGTGCCAGTTGAGCACTGAGCAGCAGCTGCATGTCTGGCTGTGTCAATCTTAAGCTTGGAAATGAAAATATGGAAGGTATGAGACTGATACAGATCAGAGAGGAGCTCAAACAAGTGCTTGTTTAGCATTTTGGTAATAATGTTAGTGGCATTTAAACCAAATAAAAAACAACAACAAAGAAACCCCAAAACATCTCAAGAAACACACCCACCTCAAGCATTTTTAACCATTGCCTCAGCTGAAATCTTTTTACTGCTAAGCAGTGCTTGTCCAGAGTGCTTTGATTCCTGGGTACTAGTAGCTATTTACAATCAAGAGTGAGGTACAAGCCATGCTGCATCTACTGAAAGAACCATGACAGGTGACACGTGGGCCAGGACTCTGTTTCCCAAATGAGAGTGGATAATGCCCAATACTTCTTCTGTGGGGAAGGGGGAGGCAGTTTGGTGAGAAATTTATGGAGATGCATTCAGAGTCCTTGTAGGAAACTGCATCTGCCCAGGACTGGAGTACTGTGGATGCACTAATACCAAGCCTTAATCTTCTTAAAATCTGCTACATAGAATCTCACCATTTTATTCTAATTTTTAACAGTAATGTAATTAAATATGCCACTAGTTCTTGTCTACTTTGACTCAAAAGGCAGGTAGCCCAAATAAACAAGGCAGCATGGAGAAATGGGCTCCTTTCCTATACGCTGCTAGGGAACACAGCCTTATTTTAGTGTGCTGTAACCATGCAAAAGTCTAAACAGGTAATATATGCTATGGGTGGTGTGTGATCAGCTGGAATGTGGTCTAGAAACCATGTTAGTGGGAGCTTCCTGTTGAGTTGGTGTTTGGTCTGGTTGGGAACATGTCCTAAGCAAGTCTGTTACAAAGACTTAGTAGATCCCATAGGGCAGCACCCTCCTCTCCCAAACAGAGAAGGTAGTTGTCAAATCTTCTGACAGCTGATGTTTGGAATAGGGATCTGCTCTTGTGTTCCACTGTGATGGATTGACTTGAATTGAGGAATTTTCTCTGGGTGGTTTAACAACATGCCAATCCAACAAGGCACCAACAATTAGCTTCTTGGAATCAGTTTTCAAAATTTGCCTGATGGTTGAAGAAATCCTAGGATAATGTACAGGTTCAAATGCCGTAGTCACAATTAAATTGTTAACATAATCAAATTTACATCAGATCCTTTAAGTATGTAAGAGTTGTGAAGAAATGTATCTATTTTAAAGAGCCTTAAGGCATTAACTGAATGCGATGCTTTGTTTGTATAACCTCTTAATCTTTTAACCTGATTTTTCCAAAGGACTTCAGAATACCAACGTATGGAATGGCTGCAGGAGAAGCATACGCTTACTCAGCACATCACCGAGTATGAAGAGAAATACAATCAAATGAAGAACAAGCTATGTCGAGCTGCTGTTGCTCAGAAAAAGGCATGTTGTCTCTCTTCCTTTTTGAATGATCAGCCTGTGTAAAGTTCAACTTTGTTGGCCAGCTAAAATTGTTTCAATGTTAAGAGTTTATTTGCAGTCTACTATATATAGTAACTAAATATATTGGGTTCTTCAAGATCATAGAAATAGGTTGAAGTGACATGCAAAAGAATATTACAGCTGATGACTTTGTTATAATGCCATCAAAGATTTTGTGGAGCTTTCTTTGCACACATGTGTGCATTGATGGTTATTTAAGAGGCAGACCCCCTTGATGAGGGAGGATGATGTTTCAGGTACTAGACAAATATTGTTATACTTTTCCTTGATACAGTATTAAAGTTCTATTTCTTCTCCTAAGATTACTTTTTATGAAATAATTTGAAAGGAAAGGCAGGTTGTTTGTAAAATTTCAAGATTAAGTAGAAGTGTGATACATTGAATATAGGTTATTGAACTATTAAAACTACCAGTATCTTTTAAGGTCATTAAAAGTTAAGACCAGTAGGAGGAAAAGAAAAAAAGGAAGCATACTTTTTTGGTTATGCTTATCCTCATTTATACGTGGTCATTTAAAGGATGACTGTTGTGATTCTCAGATACCGTTAATGTTTGTTAGTACAGCTGGTCACTGACCAGTGAGTGACTGGCAGCTGTGCCTCTTTCATTCACAACTATGGATCATTTCCCATCTCTTCTGCTTCCCAGCATGGCAATCTAAGCACCTTCAAACAACACAACATCTCTTCTTAAGGAAGGAAAATCCTATAAAGTGTCACAACTTGAAACCACATACAGTTTAGATTAAACTTTTACAGGATCTAATCTATTAAGGTATTACTCAGCTGTTTGAAACATCTGTTTGACAGAGAAAGACTCTCAATGACAATAAACAAAGGAGGATGCGTGAGAAAATAGAACTTCTGGAAGCCAAGATGGAAGAATTAGAAAAAGAAAACCAAGTGTTAAATAGGTAATAAACATTGCTTTTTCTTACCTTGAAAAATTACATATGCTCAAGGTATGACTTACAAATATGAAGTATTTTTGAAGATACAGGTTACCTAGATTAGTAACCGGAATCCAGTCTAATGGCCTTTACAGCACTAGAATTCTTTGAATAGATTCCGTTTAGGATGGGCAGCTGAGAGCTTATGAGACAACTGCAGAGCTGTTTCTTCAAGAAGAAAAAGAGAGAAAATATCTGATAGACACAGTTGTAGGAATCCCTTTAAAAGAAGAAAATTAACAAGACTTCAGAATTGTAAGAGAAACAGATATGGCATCCTCTTTTAAAGATAAGGTCCTGGTTTTTCTCTCTTCACTGAGCCTCTATGAAGAGCTTGATTTGAATAATTAATTTAATGTGGCTGCTCTGACTCACTACTGTGAATGGTATTAAAAGCTTAATTTATTTTATAAATGAACTCTAATCTGTAATAGAGCAGATAGCTAAATATGTAGAGGGACATTTAGACAGACATGTAGGCAAAAGAACATACACAGATTTACCTTCCAGTTCTTCTATGTAAGGATAAGTAGAAACTGGAGGTGTTAAACAGCACAGCAGTCATGGAGAGCTGTGCTGCTGTGCTGGGATAACAGGGATCTTGAGCAATAAGAAATCTGTTATTTCCTAGACAGAATGTTTCCTCTGAAGAATATGCTCACCTCCAGAAGAGGCTAAAGGACTTGCAACGCCGGCACAATGAATTCCGGAGAATAATTCTGAATCCTGACATACCATCACTCAATCCAGCTGCTGTAATGCCATTGTCTGCCTTGCCTTCTGGGCCTGCAGCGTCCTTCTCCTTTCTTCAGGTGGTGATGTATTACAAGCTGTGAAAATAATACAGCAAAAGAGGGTACTGAAACCATTCCTTTTTTACTGACCTTAGTCTTAAGAAGGTGTATTTCGTCTTTGAACAGAAGTAAGAAATTTTGAGTATCTAGAGATGTTCCCTTCCTTGCAATAGGAAGGAATACTTGAAAGACAAAGGATATGTTACATAATGTAATAACCAGTAGTTTTAAGCCAGTTCTGTGTACTTTGTCCTTCCCCTTAGAGGCTTTAAGTGGCTCCTCTTGAGCAAGAAATGCTAGTGTTGTTCTCACACCATGGTTTCATTATTACAAAGCAGTATTGCTGCTCTTGATTTCTTGTGTGATTAAAAGTGCCTTAGGCTGAACTGCTGAGGGTGGAAATCTCTCTTGAGGTTGACCAAGTTGACTTTACAGATTCATGGTTACTGAGACCTCAGGTTTGCGTGCTCCTTCATCTGAGAGGAGGAGCAGCTGCAAATGTATTTCTTCCTGATGCTGTTTATCAAGAATGTCAGAACAATACCCATGTAACACTGATGAGTAAAATTTAACAAATAAGTATGTTTTTATTTTCCTTAAAATGAATATATTGCTCATTTTGGTCCCTTTTAAGTGTGCAAAATGTAATAGAGCCACATTTTTTTTTCCTTTTAATTTCAAGGAGGAGCAGCATCAAAGAGAGCTTGCCCTGCTTGGCAAGCGGTTGGAAGAACTAGAAACCAGACAAAGAAAACAGCTGGAAGATCTTGGACCATGTAGAGAGCGGGTAATGGTGGGATACAGGGACTTGGCAAGAAATAAGATCACTGGAGAAGATGAAGCACAAAGTGAGGACTCCAAATGAAATCAGCACACTCGTGATGCTGTTAGCTTTCAGTAACTTATCCTTTGTACATGTTTTTCATATTTTGCCAAAAACTTGGTTGTATGTGCCTGAATAGCATAAAATATATTCTGCATAGTTACCCCTTTGTGGCTCAACTTGTTTAACTGCTGGGTCTAAGGACGAAAATACCTTTTCTCACTGGGAATTGTAAAACGAATATGTGGAGTTGCCATTCATGAGAGGGCTGCACCCTGAATTTGTGTTATCAGTGTTGTGATATTTAGCATAGCAGCACTTACAGGCTCAATATTGGGATTCAGTTGCAGACAGTTTGTTTCTGGTCCACTAGATTTACCACTTCTCTCAAGTGTCTGCACCTCTGGACATGTGTAGGGGAAGTGAAGTCCCTTCCACTATAAGCCAAGAGCAGGTTTGGTATGATTTGATGAAGCTGAATAGTCACAAGTCTGTGGGACCTGATGATGTGCATCTCAGGGTCCTGAGGGAACTGGCTGATGTTGTTGCTGTGTTTGGAAGTCACAGCAATCAGGTGATGTCCTCAGTGACTGGAAAAAAGGAAACATTGCTCCCATTTTTAAAAAGGGGAGAAAGGATGAACCATGCAACTACAGACCAGTATGCCTCACCTCTGTGTCTGGGATGACCATGGAGCAGATCCTTCTAGAAGATGTGCTGAGGCAAATAAAAGACAAGGAAGACAGCCAAGGCACTCATCATGACTTTACAATGGGCAAATTGTTCCTAAGCAATATGGCTGCCTATGTAAAAGAAATTTGTGAAGGATCAGTTATTTATCTGATTATTTTTTACCTGATAATCCAATAATGATTACTTTCCTGGAATTGTAGGAATTTTTAAATCTGGGTTTTGTTTGTTTGTATTTAGCCTGTTGTTGTTGTTTTCAGAATACTTCAACAAAAATACAGGACAGTGAGGATACACTGTGCAATCTCTTGCAATAGGTTATTGAGCATTGTTGTTAGACCATAGAAATAGAGAAAGAATGACACTGGTGTTGACACAACTCTTCTCTCCAGAGGCTGCATTTTTTATTTTCCATAGTGTGTAAGTATGAGGATTTGTCTTGGTTCCAGCTGGGACAGGGTTAATTGTTGCAGCAGCCAGGGGCCCATGGCTGGGAGCTGGGGTTATTCTACACCATCTCACTGTCTGGGGTCAGGGGATCCTTCTGGGTCATGTAGCATGCCAGGCTCCATGTAGTGAGGAACCACGTGTGAATCTGCCTCCCTTCTACCCTCTGTCATTAATACTGCTGCTGTTACTGATCATTTTCTTATCTCATTGCCATTTCCAGTAAGTTGTTCTTATCTCAACCCATTATCTTTTTCTGCCTCCAGTTTTCCTCTCCATCGGGCCCGGGGAGAGAGGGCAAGGCAGTGGGAGAGCAGAGCATGGTTTCCAGTTTTTCAGTGGGTGCACTAAGTTGGGGAATACCATTTCTAAACCAGAGCTGTGCATTCTTGGGGAATTTATTAAACTGCTCGGAAAAAAACAGTGTAGCTATTAGAAGTAACAGAAGCTATTTCTGTTCCCTTCTACACTATAAATTTGTACAAAGTAACTGTGCTTGAGCCAGCTTTGCCAAATGGGATGGTCAACAGTATCTACCAACATGGAATGGTTGCAAATATCGTGTTTCTTCAGTGTTTCCCCAGCTGTGGCTGTGTCTGCAAGGGGCAGGTGAAGTTTATACAAACCAGCTAAGACTTGGAGGGCAGAAAAAGGGTAATAGCAGGAGGAAGAATGATGGTCAGCACCTGGTCTGTGGGCTTTCTTTCCCAGTTAGTCTTAGTTTTTTTTTTTTTTTTTTTTTTGTGTGAAAGCTTATCTCCTATCCCTTATGCACCTTCTCCTGAAAGAAGGATTATTAGGTTATCATCCTTTTTAACATTTTTAGCTTTTTAGAAGTATCATCACCCTCAGAGCCTTTAAGTGGTGCAGTTGAAATGCAAACCCCGAAGGCTGTGTGGAGGTGTGGCAGGCACAGCACAATCAGCCCTTCCCTGGCCTGTTGCTTCTTCCCACAGGTGGGAAGGCAGCTGGGAATCCTCCAGCCCAAGGAACCACCGCCCCCTCCATTCATACTCTCCAGGAGGTCACTGCTCAGCAGCTGGTGGAGTTTAGGCCAGTGCCTCCCCTTCCCAGCATCATCAGATGCTGTATTCTACCTTCCTGTTCCTCTTCTTCCCAGTTTCAGTGTGATGGAAGTGTGCTTTGCTGACCTGCATGGCGCTGTCCTGGAGCCTTGCAGGGCTGGAGCTGCAGCACTATTTCTCACCCGATGCCACTCCGTATCTTACACTCCATTCCTTCCACTGTTAGCAGCTGTGTTTGCTTTCTTGTAACCATTTTAAAGTACACAATCAAACTAACCTCCAAATGCTTTTATTCTAGATAAACCCATACAAACACCAACATGTATTTGTCATTTGCACTTTTTTAAACCATTCATTTTAAACAACAGATTAACTTCTGTACAACAGGAATTACTTTACACATTAGTAAGATTTGACTTCAAACTAGATGACTGCAAAATAATGCTCTGTAAGCTAGTGTTAGAAACACACTGCTTGCCATAGCAGTTTGCCTGTAAACATGGGAAAGTAAGTTGAAGAGAAGTTTGCTTTTCATTTCTGAGGATGCAATTAGAATTGTTGTGTTGCCATAATACCCATAATAGTCAGAGGTGATTCTTTTTCTCTGTTTAACAGTAATGGCAAATTCCAGATACGGAAGGTGTGCCAATGTTTTGTGTGCTTACCCAAACCTACCAAAAGAGCCACAATCACTTAATTATACTTCACATCACTTAGTGAGATCCACTTGATGGGTTACAAAGTCCCAGTATGACTTAAAAATGGTTTACTAACAGAGTGACACTGTTTAGGAGGCTTGAATAAAAGGCAATAATCCTATTCCAGGCTGTAGGTAAAACTACAGGGCCTGCTTCAACACATACTTAATCTCTAGAAATCATTAAAGCTATTGTAGCAAACAAGCAGTAGTACAAATACAGAATAGGACTGATTTTCATTTCCTCATCAATATAAACACATATAGTGAAGTTCACAGGATCAGACCCACGCAAACAGATTATATTTTACAGCTTTTCAAGCAGAAATGCTGGAGTTATTTTTTCTGCCTGTACAGAAGGTTACTGTTGAACAAAACTATCACAGTTCATTTGACTGCACTGCCAGCAAATACCTGAAGTAGAAGAGAACTAACTGGAAAGTGTAATCCACTCCTGCCTCTCCTTCAATATCAATTACTGTGCTTTTTCTATTTATTTGATGCTGTTTTAAAAGGTTAGACTAAGAACAATAAAAATCAAGCCCTTACATGCAGGTATTCCAAGCTTAAGTGCTAGTCAAGCCACAGTCCACTCCTTTAGGACAGAGGGCAAGATAGGTTAGAGGTGGATGGGGTTTTTTCCAATTAAAATTGAACTTATCAAAATACATTGTGCCAGGCAGAGAACTGCTGAAAGTACTGCAACACTGTAGTGCAGCGTCCTGAACAAAGCCATACATTCCATCAAGTATAAAGTGTAAACTTAATAGCAAGTGTAAGAATTGAATTTAAAAAAAAAAAACCAACAAAGCCATCACAGTATGGGTTGGTTGGTGGCTGCCCTCTCTGGTATGCAAGAGGAACAACTTGTGCAATCACATGGTAGGGAGGGGGCAGACAAGCAGGACCGTGTTTTTGTTTGCTTTTCTCGACATTAACAGCCTGCCTTGCTTCTGCCACAGGTGCTTGGTGTGTGCTGGCACTGGCCGGCCATGGGATTGTGCCTGGGTCCAGCTGCCTTTGTGACCAGAGCAGGCAGCATCAGCACGGATGCCTGAGCTCTGGGGCTCCTCCAACGCAGCACCGTGTGACTCTGCTGCCTGGGAGCCCTGTGCAGCCGGCTCTGACTGCTCACAGCCCCAGCACTGGCTTTCTGTGCCAAACCTGGGCCATCTATGCCATTCACAGCCCATGGCACCTTTCCCACTGCCAAGGCAGGTGACAGCTCTTCCCTCTCCTGTGGGCCACTGTGCTATACCACTCACTTCCAGCGGTGGATCCCTCCAGAAATGTATAGAAATGTATCTCCTTGTCATGAATGCCTTACCTCAAATGTAAGGGCACGTGACGGCCTCAGAACGTGCCTCCTGTGACTGAAGCAGAGTCCATGGTGACAAACCATTTCAGCTCTGTAGTAGAGGGTAGGGTTGTGCTGGTGCTGTAGTAGAGCCACAGCCACAGCTGCTCTTCTGTGGCTTTGCTCAGTAGCCACTGCACCAGCCTCATCCCAGCAGCACAGCCATGCCCTTGCTTTCCACTTGGGCTGACTTTAGCCAGCAATGCAAATGTAATGGACACCTTCCTTCCAAAATGGCCAAGCCTCAAAAAACCCCAGCCGGACTAAGGCAGACAGTTATTCCTCCCCAGCCAAACCCCAGCACATTTGCATCTGTGTCTCAAACACCAGTCTTCCTGTTCTCAAATATTATTAAACCAACCTTTGATCTGACCCCCCACATGCTAGCTTTAGGTCTGTGAGGCCCTTGTACCCAGATGGTAAGGCTGGCCAGGACTGTCAGCACTGATGTACGGGCTGATCATGCACCTGAGTACAGGTTTGCACACCAAAGTGCAGCCATTGTCAGCTGCGTCATCAAATCACAACAGTGTCCTGATGCAGTGCAGTTTCAGCTGTGAAGCTGCTCACAAGTGTTTCACAGCTTATTTAAGGATGGAAAGGTCAAAAATGTAAACACAGACTGATGGCAGCTGAATGCCCTTCTCCAAAAGCCTCCCCTCACCTCTTCCCCTCAGTGGTTCGCTTCACTTTGGACACAGAATTTCTAACCTAACAAAGGGAAGTCCTGCCATATGGCATTTGGCCTTCCAACCTCAGACCCACTGTTTCAGCTAAACACACTTGTCCTAAGTGCCAGTTTGGTGCCAGGTTGTTACTGAGTTTTTTGATGTGTTTGGGTGTCGGTTTTTGTTGTTTTTCTGAACAGGAACTAGCGAACATTTGACTGGAAGGAAGGAAACTGCAGCTGACCCGTATTCTGAAGCCAGAGCTCACCCTCACAGTTTGCCAAGCTGCTGAAAGGATGTGGTGAAACATCAGCTTTTTCTCTTAAAAAAAAAGAGGTAAGCAACTTGCAAGTTCACGTGGGCAACTCTGAACTTACAGTGTATTTTGCACATCTCCTATGACGTTATTTTAAAGTAAGCAAAAAGCTTACTAGACAGTATTCTTGAACCAAAGGGTTACGTGTGTTCAAGTACCTAAAAATGCTCACCCTGCCAACATTAGGTCACTTTCACGTGCACCTGTGTGAATATGTAACCCTGCCCATATTTCAGTCGTAGATTACTTGGAATGGTCAGAGTGGAGAAGAGTGTCCAAATGTTTCAAACCCTGTACATATAGACAGTCCAAACAGTTTTGGGAGCAGCAGCACTAATATAAAATGCCCCACAGTGATGCTGTGAGTCAGTGCTCTGCTCAATGCCATTTGCATTTTTTCTTTTCATCAAATAAGGCTTTTACTTGCTGGAGCTGTTTCTGGACTTCTTCAAACCCCCGTTCTCGCTCAAGTTTGCTGACAATCTGTTAAAAATTAGCAAAAGAGAGAATAATTTTTTTAATGCTTATTTTACTTGCTATTTTTTAAAGCCTGCTTTTCTTTACTCTTAACAACTACTGACAGAAAAATCCATTGAGTGCCTGCCTATCTGTAAACATTATTTTCCAACTTAAACATTTTATTTTGGTAGTTTTCCTTTCAAGTCATTCTGATCACAGGATTTGCAACACTTCCACAAAAGAATGAGTGATCATGCCAAGCAAAAAAAGTCCCAAACAAATTCAACACATGCTTATCTCTCAAAGTGTGAGGCAAGGCCAGTGCTCCAGTTTTTACTCTAAAGAAGATTTGCAAGTGATATTTTATTTCTCTTCCCCTGTTCTATAAGCTGAGGGCAATAAACTGTCTCTTTTTCTCAAGCTCACCCACTTGGCTCTGGCCCAGGTGATAGAATGGAGCACTACTGCTGTCTGAAATCTCTGCTGGCAGTGCTATGCAGGGACAAGTCTCAGTAAACAATCAAAGAGATTTAGCTGCTCAAAGTCAAAAGCCAGAGGGGGAAGAGCAGAGGGAAGATCTCCTTCTAAGGATGGGCTAAGTTTCCCAGTACTAGCTTCAAAAAAGCAAAAATGGGCATGAAGAGTAGAAAGTACACTGAATTCTCCCGTATCAATGATTTTAATGAGCTTAATAAAGGGTGATGCCATTTTGAGTATCCTCCCAAGCTTGTTTCAAGAGGCAAAGATTTGATGCTGAATCCAGGTAATCCGGGATGTTAGAGATCAGAAATGGTAAGCCAGCTAACAGGTGACTGAGAGCTGGATGACTACAGCAAGTGCTGGTGCTGCGCTGCTGAGGATGAAAGAGAGAAAGGCCTGGTTGCTGGGAAACCCAGACAACCTGCTGGAAGCATAAGGGGGCCTTCAGGCAACACACCCCAGCTGGCTCTTATCTGAGTCCCTGCACAGGCACATGCAGCCTCTGTTAAGGATGCTGAGCAAAATGGAGTGGAGAATCCTAACATGCAAAGTGGAGGAGAGGGATTTTCTTAGAAAGCAGCTTAGAGGTAGCCTGTGACTAAGTACTTTCAGCTGAGAAAGATTTCTTTTGTTAGTAATAGCAGGGACTGGAAACTATAGCAGCTCCTTTTTAAGAGCAAGACTATTAGAGGAAAGCATTAAGACAGCTATGATGGGAAAGGAACAGACACCTCTTGCTGCAAGGCTGTGTGCTCCACTGAGGTGTTTGCACTGACTGTTAAACTGAGAACCCTGGTGCTACAGTCCAATCTGATTTCTGAACCTCCAGGGAAATGGAACACATGTACAGGAGTTGTGACAGGCATTTGCAGAGACTCTGGAAACACAGTCGAACAAGAAGCCTCAACTATATAGGGACTTCCTCAAAACTGCAGGGAAAATGTTATTTTATGTCACCATGCAATAATTTATATTTCTGTATTTCTATCTAATATTTAAAATTTATATGTCACTGTGCAATACAGCAGTGACAGTAAAGGTGCACTGACAAACCTTTGGCCTGTGTTCCCTCGGAGGGGTGGGGGCTCCAGCCACCCTGGGGGCTGTGCTGCTCTGGCCCCTCACAGATCAGCAGAAGGAGCAGCCTCAGCTGCATTAAGGAGGAGCTGCCTCTGGAGTGGCACCCAGCAGGTTGCACAGCAGCCCAGCACTTGGTTACTGTGTCAAGCCCCATATTAAGGATTAAGGAGAAATTGCAGATGTGCTTACCTCATCATAGTATTTCACTATGTATTTGTAGATTTCAAACAAGGCCACTTTCTCATTAAATTCATTTTCATGTTTCTAAAACAGAGAAAAATTCTGGTCAGATACTCCTTCAAAAAAAACCCAACCTAACATGAAAGCAAATGAAATTGCTGCTTCTCAACCATACCTTAGATTCCTGAGCTAGAAATTCTTCAACCTCTGCAGTGGTCAATGGAGGCAGATCCCTGATGGCTTTGTAGTACGCTTTCACCTCCTTCTTGTAGAGCGGAATGTCCTTAGCATAGAGAAGTTTATTTGTTGGTGCTTCCTTAAAAGAAAAAATTTGAAGCCTCGTAACTTTCCACAGCACAGATTTCCTAAGGTTCCACCTCCACACAGTTAATTGCATCTAACTGTATCTGTGTGACTCATTTTTCTTTGCTGTGGTTATACGCAAGGAACCAACGTTATGAAACAAAGATGCAAACCAGAGGCAGGATCTCACTAATAGTGTATTGTGTTTCATGACAGTTGCCATGTAACTGTTTCTATTGACATCAGGACTGATGACCTTTTATCCCTCAGACATATTTTTCTTTCTCCCTCCTTACAGGTCACTAGACCTGAAAGATTATGAAAGCTGAACCAAAGGGACTGAGGCTGATACCCAATTTACGTTCAGGATTCAGCAGTACCGCTGAAAGGGAAGTTCCCAGTAGTGACACACCAGAGTCTTCTTAGATGCTGTCCTGGCAGAGGTTCCCCAAAATCTCTTGGTCCCTACTACTCCTTTTCCTCAGGGGTTCGAGAGCATGGAGAGCTGACTGCCAGACATGCACAGCCAAAGGGAATTTTTTTTCACCCCAGGACTTCAATAATCCAGGTCAGCACTGACCTCTCCAGGAGCTTTCAGCTCATTCGAGGAAATAAGTGCTGATGCTTGTGATAGGAGCCAAAGCCCCACCTGGAAAACTGATTTTCAGAATGTAAGTGGGGGCTGGTAATTTCCCATTCAAGTTCTGGGCAATAAATGACACAACTGTGTGTTATCTTGTCATCACTGTTCCCACTGTGTGATTAAGTAACTTAAATGTTTATTTTCTAAATAGCTAAAAGATGTTTCAAGATAAAAGCCTAAAAATCATGAAAGTAAATATGTTTTGGTAGTAAAAGGTCACAAGATGTTTACTACATTGCAAGCCTTTATCAGGTTTCAGCATCTGTTTTCAAATAGCTATCCAGAGCTGTTGTTTCAACAACACTGCACAGTGGATTTTAAGCACATAAACCTAACAACCTGACAACTGCTCACTCATTTTTCCATCAAGGAAGTGATGTGATTACCTTTAATTTATGATACTTCACTCCTAAAGTAAGATAAGTAAGTACATTATTTGTTATTTACCTTTAACAGATGAGGAGTTGGATTAGATTATATAGGATATTAGTCCATTTTTATATAAATTCTTTTAGGCTAATAAGTCTCTAGCCTGTTTTATTTGGTAGTATGAGCCTGAACAAAAGCTTCCTGCTATGGTCCAAAGAAAAGGAAAATACCCTGGGGAAAAATGAAGTATTTCTGATCCCCAGAGTTCTGGACACTATACTGAAGAGTTTTTGAATGTAAGATTCCTGAAGTTGTTGCTGCAGCAAATGCTTTTGCATATAAAAAGGGAGCAGCTAATATACATGAAAGGAACTGTTTCAAACTTCAGAGGTCTTTCAGTATTGTTACAGCTTCCACTAGCTTATTATATGAGTTTTCTGCACACTGGTGTGTGGCAGACAAAATCTGGACTACTTATCAAATAATGTTAATTAATGTTAATAATGTTAATAATGTTAACGTTTAAGACCTTTGTTTAAAACTACATTAAAACCTTAAAATTTTCACCTTCTGCCACCTATTGTATAAACACACTGTGCAGAACAGCACTACAGAGAAAACAAGCAGCAGTTAGCTATAAATAAGGCATCCTAATAGCTGTCCCTGTCTACTGGTGAATTCTTCAAAGACTCAGGAGACAGAGCAACAAGGAACGGAAACCCAGCTTAATTAGACCCCTGACAATTCTACCCCCAGTATCAGCAGATCCAGGATTTCAGTTGAGAAAGCAGTAGAAGACTGGAGGGGCAGCACTACCTTCCCCAGTGTCTGTTCTGCGAGAGAAAAGGCATCCATGAAAGCTTGTGCGATTACAGACAAACAGCCATCTATGTGTGAAGTCTTCTTAATATCAAAGACAAACTGGGGATTCTTCAGTATGTTCACCCAGAAGCGAAGAGGAAGACTAGACAGGAGAAAGAACAAATATCTTTAAAATCAACCACTCAAGTAGCACAACTGCTTTAAAATGCTCCTTAATTGCAACTGCACTCAAGGAACAAAGCACATTCCTGGCTGCTTCTTCACACTAAAACAGGGGTCAGGGAACAAAGGCTATGGAGCAAACACATCTGTCAGGCACCCAGCTTCAAATAATGCTCTCAATCTGCAGCTACCTCTCTCAGAGTATGAAGTCGGTTTGCAGACTGCACAGACCTGGAAGCTCTGGTGGTTTGTATTGTATTAAATCAGTACATTAAAGTTACTGTTATCCACAAAACCAAACCAAACCACGTCTCGTTCCCAGACATGCCAAAACCTTATTCTTCTGATCACACATTCCATTTTTGCAACTACTTTTTCAGAAAGCACATGCACCCCTGCACATATCCCGCGGGCATACCTGTTGGTTTTCCATATGTGGACCACATCAGGATCAGTAATTTTTTTGCTCTCAGCCTGGGCATCCAAAAAGTCAAAAAAGTACTTGATGGCAACAGGTGCTTTATTGTTGGGCAAACTCCAAATGCTCCTGAAGAGCTTTTCAACTACCGAATGAATTGCAACCTGAAGAGTAACAAAGTTAATATTTTGTTACTATTGCACAAGAAAAGAATAGGATATTTTATCTCAGGGTGTGTGTGCCCCAAGACAACTACACACAAAAATTACAGTATGCCTGTAACAAACAAACATCAAGGCCATAGTTTATTGGCAAACAAAACAGTAACAAAAATGAAACTACAATACACCACAGCAAGCTCCTTCCATAGGTCACATGTCCTGTTGCTCTGCTTACAGGAGAACCATGGTGAACTCTGATACACCACAGATGGAAAGAACCACTTGGGCTAATAAAGACAACATCAACTCTTCAGATACTGTTGCCACTGTTGCTAAAACCATTTGGAATTTGTGACTGGAATTAGGAGGGAGGTGAGAAAATGCAGTTGAGCTAGTTTCCTAGGGCACTGGTCTTCCAGGTGCTATCTGTGACACATGCTCAACACATGTGCTCATCAACACTTCACAGCCAAGTGGCTCTGGCACTTGATCTAATTCTAGGATAACAGCTTTGGGTGCTATAAGACACTAATATTAGAGAGAAGAACTGAAAACTGGTTATTTCTGATACAAAAGTAAAGATATTTGGCTCACTAAAGGAAGGGTTTGGTTGCTGCTGGACTCACTGACAATCACAGAGTATTCATAACTGTTCTCTTTTTCTTCACATCTGTTCTGAAGCTCAGTTCAGCCCAATCTTCTCTCAACAAGAAGGATTTAAACATATCCCCAGGGCCTTGATGAATACTGGCCAATTCATTTAATGTGGTAAACTCTGCAATTTTGTCTGTGTTCGTGTATAGCAGAGAGGGGTACAGAGAGAGAGATGGTGAGATGCAACTTCCTTCAGTGCATAGCCTATCATGAGAGGAATTTCACAGCAAAGGATATCACAGCTCTGTTGTTCAGGGCAGTGTCCTACTTTGGAGGAGATTATTAATTTAAAGCCCTTTAAAAGGACTGTTCCTAAAAAGCCTGATCTCTTCTATAACAGTCTTCCACCATAAGATGTTACTGGTTTACTCCAGCATTTCCTGAGGGCTCATGTGTTAGTTTTCACAGGTAATGAGAAATGGCCAGTCTTCACTCTCACTTTGGGGACTGCCCCAAATTACTTCAGATGTTATCAAGCATCTAATTAAATAATGATTGATAGATTTTTAAATGCAAGAAGCTATAATCATCATCCCTTCAGGCCTCTTGCACAGCTCTCAGTGTAGTGCACCCATTAATATTTTATGCAATATGCTGCAATATGCAGAGAGTTTTCTAACCATTTTGAGTAAGGCAGAAACAAAATGTCGTTCCCAGAGGGAGTGAGCAGGACTTACTCCTAAGCAATGCACATTGTATAAATTAGGTAGTTGTACTATAAATCCTAAGGACATTGCTTTTAAAAATAATCTAGTTATTTTGAATGCTTAATGTGAAACCCTAACAGATTATTTCATTTTGTGGGCAGTATCTTGTGAAACTCAGGGTTCAGAAGTTGCCTCTAAGCTGGGCAAACTCCAGAGCAGAGTGAGGAGGTTGTTGACTGAAAGCTGTCATTCCAGGAGGGTTCATTCTCACTCTATGGAACTCTGTGGTTGAACTCACTTTCCATAAGCTAAATAACATTTTTTTCTTTAACCTGAGAAATAGGTTGTGCTCATTGAGGAGATACTACATGTCATCAGACAATTTTAGAACTATAGTATTAGAAAATCTGAAATGTGTCTGTCTTTGCAAATATGAGTTATACCCCAAAGTTAGCACAGTGATTATTACATGCTACCTTTTCTACTTTTTTTTTAACAAAAAGAAAAGTTACACACAGGAAGTCTACACAATTTCTGGTTTAATTTGTCTTTCTGTTATGTTAAACTAGCCAAGCCAACATCAGCCCTCCCCCAAAATAAAGCTTTTACAGTTTACCTTGGTTGACAGAAGTTTTGTGAGATACATTTCTTTCACTTTGAATTTTTGTTTTCCTTTGTGACCTGCTCCCTTCACATCTTTGTTTGCTTCTGAGTCTGGTAAAATCTGTCATGAATAGATTAGAGAGATTACACAGATCCAAATAGGACAAATATGAAATCTACCACTTAGCAGTGCAATGATTCAACTCACCAGATGACAGTGTTCATCTGAGTAGTCCACATCTAAACAACAAAAGCAGAGAGCAAACAGCCATTAATGAAACAGCTACAAGCTTGTGAGTTCTGCTGGGCTCTGGGCCATGCAGCAGGGTGCATTCAGGATGCCAAGCAAGCAGTCAGTGTCTTCTTTCCTGCCTGCAGTGTGGGGGAAGCCTCTGGGAAATGCACGGACCCTGTGCACCTCCCTAGCACCAACTTGTAGCTTGGGACCACTAAGCTATGGCATCATATCTGCTGCTGGGAGCTGGAAGCAATCACAGCTCCTCCAAAAGGAGGACAAGAGGAGATGATTGTAGTGGTTTAAGTCTCTAAGAGTGCTGAATGCAGGTGGGCTGAGGTCAAGCTTGAACACAATGGCTGGGAACAGACAACCTCAGTTTTGCTAGGGGAGAGGCCACCTCAGGAGATGCACATGTGTCTCCTAACTTTGATGATAAGGAAACACATGTTAGGAGTGTATTTCTTCACAGGGGCTACAGAAAGTTCTCACCCCTCATCCACCAGCTGGGTGGGAGCAGCCTGCATCACAGGGCTAGGTGAGAGGAACTGGCCCCCTGTAAGTACCCTTTATCTCCTGACATGCTATTGAGATAACCAAGTCAAACTCAAGAAAATAAGGAAAGCTACCAAACAGTGGGGGTTTTATCATTCGTGTCTCTGGACAGTGCTGCACTATGTTTGTGACACACAGTTCTGGGCACTAGGGAGAGAGAGGCATGTTCTGTCTCTTTGTGAGACCTGGGCTTCCCTGTCCTGCTTTCCTGCCTATGAGCCTGCATCTTTAAGCAATCATTTGCTAAGGACTGTAAGCACCGCTGTCCTTCTTTCCTTTGCCTTCTTTCCTCCTTTTAGGCCCACTGTGCCTGCCAGAGGCCCAGTGCCAGGGCTCTTCATTTGGCTCAAGTAAATCAAAGTACCAATTTCTCTGACCGACTGACCAAGATAGACTCTGTCACAGCTCAGTTCTCTGCATTCCCAACCATTCTGCACAAATATTTAAATAGGTTGCAGTCTGTTACCTGATCGGGTATTTGCCTTCTTTTTGAAGACTTTTATGGTTGCTCCATTTGAAATCTGGAAAAAAAAAACAAACAAACAACCGAACACATAGTGCTGAAACAAAAGTGCTTAGAATTCATAAAAACTTCAGTTTCATTTCCTCTGTCCCTCAGGCCATGGCACTGCAGGACAGCCCAGCCCGAGTGTGCACAGCCTTCAGCAGGCAGCCAGGGCTGGGCTTTCAGGCATGGGCAGTAGCTGCACTTGGTCAGCATTAGCCAGCCAGGTGGGAAGGCACCTCTTCCAGTGCAGCAGCCTTAAGGACCTTTCCCTTCCTTCGATTTTACTGGTTCAGCCCATACATGGACATTTTCATGTACTGCTCTGTGCTGTTTCTTGTATCCATTTTTCTGTAGATTGCTCAGGTTAAATTCTCTGTGTCCTGTGCAATAGGATCTTATGGGAAGGTGAGGCAGAGGTGCACACAAAGGTGAATTCTCTTCTGGTCCCCTTTTTTCAGTTCAGTCTGTTCTACCCGTGTCCTGTGGAGGGGCCATGTCGAGGGTTTAGCCTGGTACTCCCAAGAACTATTTTCAAACTGAGCAAAATATTTATACACCATAAAAATCAAAATCTGTATCCTGCCATCTTGGGATTTCTAGGAAAAATCTACCTCCTCCTTCCCTGAATTTAGAATGTTGCCAGGATGTTAGACATTATCTTTAAAACAAACTGGCAAGCCATGCTTTTATTGTCAAAGAGTAACTAAAAAATGGCTCCCACTGAGAACTACACCACTGCTCTGCTATCAAATATTTAGTCTTGCCAAGTGCTAGTGTACTTGCCTCTATAATTACAAAAACAACCGGCCAGTTCTAGGAAGGGATCTCTGCCAAAATAATTTAAGTGTTTTTTAAACCTTGGCAGCCAGCCTGGTGTGAGAAACCAGTTTAAACATTAAGATACTCTATCAAAAGCTGTGTCTTGTGCCAAAAAAATCTGCACTTATACTTGCTCCTGGAAAGTAAATGCAATCTATTTTATGGTTTTTTTTGCAGAGGTTCCATCTATCATAGAGACTTTCAGAACTATTTTACATTGCACAGAACACTTGAAAACCACACTATGAATAGGAATATGCTCTAAGGCTAGCTTGTGAGGGGGTACAAACACCCAGACAATCCTCCTACTTGGCCCTGAAGACAGATAAACAGGAACAGTGCTACTCAGCAGCTTACCCCCTCCTGGAGCAATATGGGCAACATGCTGCCTCCATTCCCTCCCCAAGAAGTAGGAGGGCAGCTCAGTGCTGAAATGTGTTGACTTCTGTCCTCAGGGAGATGGGCAGAGGTCAGAGGGAGAACTGTGCTTTCCTCCAGGAATCAGAGGTATTGCTGCAGAGCAGACAAGACCAAAGCCTGCACTCCAGGTTTTATTTCTGGGACAAATTATGCTTTTACCAGCAAGTAGACTATGCTTTCCCTTATTTATCATTACAGGAGCAGCCATAATTGCTGTTTCTTTTAGTGTGATACAATTAAAAAAAATAATTTAAAAACCCCTTTCTTTTTGCATCTTGCAGTCTAAAAACCTCTTTTTGGTGGGCTGCTCCCATGGATACCTCAAAATATTTTTGCTTTGTCAGGTGCATTATTGAGGGGGACAAACAGGGAGAAGAGAGATCTCTTCCAATCCAGACAACATGGAATACAGCTACTTTGCCAAACAGAAGACATGGTAGTGTGGCCCTATGACTCTCGTTCCCCAGGCCTCCTGTCCTCACAGTAATCCAGTCCTTGCCAGTGAGCTCCTGGGATCACATTCAGTTTTGCTTGATGGGGCTCTGCCTGCTCCTGGAACGTGTGAGACACTTATCAGTTGAGAAACTGGAGACCTGTGACTGGACAGCAGATCTGAAAGTGATTGTCTAGCTCTCTTCTTGTGAAGGGAATAGGATGTCAAGATAACTAGCAACTTTCTTGTCGTGGCTTATCGTTATTCTCATGGAAGTGATAGTACAGACCTCATAAATAAATATATTGATAAACCTCCTAGGAGACAAAACATTAGAGCAAAAGTAGCACACAAGCCAGAGGCAAAAGAGAGTCTAACAGTACAGTGGATTTCTTTCTCTTCACAAACACTACACAAATATGCAAGTGTACCATTCTTGCATATTTTAAAAATCAGTGTAGAAATTAAGTCTACTTTTTCAAGATGGATTGGTGATTCTGTGACCTTCCTCATGCTCCAGGGTCTTAAAAAGATTTGATGGTACTTCCCAGTTTCAAGTATCTGGTTACTTTCTCGCATTTAAGGCTGGCAAACAAAAAGAAAAATTCAGGCTTGCCACAGACTCGAGGCATTGTTGAAATGTAAGTTGGAATTTCTCAGGCAATGTTACTGCCCTCATAGAGTGTATGCAATGTTCCTTTTTCTTGCTATCTAGACACTTTTACTTTCCTTTTTGTATCAATATGCATACAAGAAAATAAACTAGATAATAAACTAGACATGTTAATGGCTAATACTTGCCACTAAGCCACTGCCTAAAATGCCACTGAGCTTTTGCCTTAAATGTACATTATTTTGTCAGTGCCAGAAAATGTGAACTAAAATATCAAAGAGACATGCAGTACAATTTCCATAAGGCAGCTGCTAAGCTATAATTAGTGTAGTTACAGCTTTGCAAAAACAACTGAGCCTCCTACCTAACTTCTATCTGCAAGTAATCCTTGCCTAAAGAAACCTCAGACAAAACAAGGGCTGAAACAAAGATACCCAGGGATGACAGAGACCAGTGGAGCAGACTTATTTGCCATGAGCCACAGCATGGCCATGAGCTCCAGACATGCTGGGAAAAGTAGGGAGCAACTTAAGTAGCTGCCTGTGGCAAAGAGGGCAGGTACTGCCACGTTAGGCAGGAGTTCAAACACCTTATCTAATTCAAATCTATGCTGACCTTGCTGCACAGGCTCAAACTGCAACACTACAGTGTCCTAATTTGTACAAAACCTCTACGAGTGGAGTGGACGAGGTCACATATTCATGTATAGACAAGACAGGCACAGGAAAAGCCACTGGATAGTGACTCAGGACATCTGGGTTCACTGCTGACTCCTGTGAGGGAAGGACAGCAACAAATGCCTACAGAAATCCAAATGAACTTGCTTCAGATCTAAGCAGCCTTGTCCGCCCAGTATACAAAGTCCTGCTAGGAATCCTTGTTTCTCTATGGGTGGCACAGTATTTGCTCATGCAGACAGTAACATGTTCCAGGTTCAGGAACATGTTGGTTCAGGTTTCTCAGCACCATACTGCACTGCACAGCACAGACCTGTGGCAGCAAAGCTTCTAAATAAATAAAAATTTATGAACACGTTAAAATCCAGACTTTCAAATTCAACGAGGCACGAGGAAAGATCTGTAAAAGCACTCAGCATGATAACCTCCATTTCCAAAATCTAGCTGTAAGCATCACACGTGAACTGCCATATCACCTGAGGCCAATCACCTGCTGCACATTTTCCTCCAACATCTCACTCTCTATTTTGACTGGTGTCACTGAAAACTCCTCAGAGAAGCAATGCTGCTTGCTGCGCTTTCACAGTGTGCTACACCCAGGAGGGCTCTGCCACCAATTGCAGTTTTGTGTGTTGTTGCAATGATGGACAGATTCTTGCAGCATTGCAAACAACTGTTTTACAGGTGAAATTTGAAGCAGAGGGGAAAACTTATGGCAAAAGTGCCAACAGCAGATGGAAGCAGAAACAGAGAGAGAAAAAGGCAAGGAGACTGACAAAGGAAGTATCAAGAAAAGAGGGAGAAAAGCCACCAATCCTTTTTATTCTGACTCGCAATGAGATTTCAGAAGTATCAATACTGCCTGTTCAGATAATCAAAATATGAGGGGAGATGAAGCAAACAACTGTTCATGGTGCAACAAAAACTCAACAGCAGAGATTCAAAAGGACCCAAGGCAATGTCCAAAGCTGGAAATCAGATTCTATTTTAAATTAAATGCTTGACACAAGTAACAGTTTACCTACTATGTTTGAACCAAGCAACACTGCAACAAGGAAACCTCTGAAAAGTAACAGAAAGCATGACTCATTGGCAAGAACAGTTGAGTGCCACACAGTTCTTTCCTTCTGTTGATGATGCTCAGCTATGACTTCAAGCTATGCAGATCACTTTTGAGAGCTGTGGAGAAACATCTTCTGAATTCATTGGTCTGGCTTCTGTGCTTACCTCATAATGACCGATGGTATTTAGCTTCCTTATCCCATCCTCCATCACCTCTGAGGAACCATCAATATCTAACAATTCTCTTTGCTGCTCCTCAGACACAAGTTCTGCAGTATGACAGCAACAGAAAGCAATTACACTCCAATGGCATTCTCACTGTACTGATATTTGTAAAGAAAAACAACACCTAATTATTTTTGGACCAGTGACTCCCAACACAGCTACTTCTCTCTATCCTTGTGCTAGGTCACATGAAAGTGGTTTTATGCTCCCACACTTCTGATTCCTTTTCTGGGGTGATAGCCTGGGTGGCTTCCCTTTCAGCAGGTTTTTGTGTTTCACTTTGAGTTTTTAGAGGTGCTTTCACCTAATCTCTATTCTGCTGCACAATGTGTCCTGGTGTTAAGGTTACACTGGGACTAGAAGAAAGGTTCCACAAACCACTTCTAAGAGATCACTAAAATGAGCTGTACAAGACTGACATAGTACTTGTGAAGGGTGGTCAGGCACCTGTAAAGGATACAGACATCAAGACATCAGATATGAAAGTAAATTAAGAGCACTTTCCAACACAGTCTGAGAAGGTGAGGAAGTGTTGGCTGACCTCCACAAAGAAGTACTGACATCTTAGGGACCAAGTCTAGGAGGTGACAAATGCCAACAAAATAGAGTTTGTTAGGTTTTGTACTAGGGTATGTGGGAAGTGGTATGGTGGTGGTAGCTACAGATTTTGGGCTCTTGAAAACCCAACAAGGAAAGGTGGCTTGACTCATGTGCTGGAGCAGCCTTATTTACATCTGTAGATATTGTAGGTGACTTTGTGAGTCACAGGCAAACTATTATATAAACCTAATCTGACTATAAATAAGATTTCTTTGAAGGCTCTTCTGATCAAGGGCAACGCAGGCCTGTAGGAAGGAAGGAATGGAGGTAGGAGGAATAGTAGATAGGGACTAAAATACTTGATAATCATAATATGACATCTTATTCACTGACAAAACGTAACAACCAGCTGTACTTAAAGGCCAGCCACCTTACTTACCCCAGAAAAGCAATAGAGAAATTATAAATGCATAACAAATAGCATCTGTTTGGTAACTGCAATGCTAAAGTCCTTGCAGAAGTGAAGCAGATATAGCTCCAGTGTTCTAACTGGTAACATAAATGAACTAGTTTTTGCCTCGAAATTCCTCAAAAAAGCTATGTTCTGTAGGGACTCTGAAAAGAATCAAAGCCAAAGGTAGGCATTCCTAATAAGAAAATTCCACAACATTCCAGCAAACTCCATGAAGATACAACATAGTGACATTCTCTTACCAAGACCAATTTCATCCAGCTGAAGACCATAGAGAAACCCATTCTTATTAAAGAAAGCTTGAAGGCTCTTCTCCTTGGCTTGGCCTATGGTGTCGCAGTCCAGAACATTAACTGGAATAGTTTGACAGACATCTCCACTCTCATTTTCTGGGATTTTTTCAAAGATAATGTTCACTGTCTAGGGAAAGAAACACATGTTATTCTGACTTACAGGGAACATCTGGCATAGGAAACCTACAAACTCCTGACATATTTTCAGCACCTGAGAGATTTTCAGCATATTTATTATTAAAGTAGTTTCAAATAAAGATTATTTGAAGGAATTACACAAAGAAGGACTTAGAATTCTTTCTGTTCAAAAAAAAAGAAGAATAGATATATATAGCTATATATTTCCATGAGTGTATTTTGTCTTCTCTTTTGTGCAAATGTGTTTCAGTGATTTACCAAAAACCAACAAGAGACAAGGAAGAATTACAATGCATGTTCTAAAAAAAGCAGATCTTTTATGTAAAATGAATGCCTTAACAGCAAAACTGTAAGTGACAAGAGATCTGATAAGGTTGCTGAGTAAGTAGTCATGGTAAGCATGATTGATTCTGAGTGGATAGAAAGCAGTGTTAAAATGCATATTTACACCAGCAGATTATGTTGAGTGCCTTATATCACACAGAAAATACACCTCTCCTGGAGGTGTCTGCATCTGTCTGCCTACAGCCCTGTCTCTGGAGGCAGCTCAGACAGGGCTGCCACAGTAAAAAAAGAGAGCATGTTGCAGCACACAGAATCCCAAGTGGCACCAATCTGCACAGAAAAGTGCATTGTATTCTATTAGTTGTTATTTCAGGTCAAACACCCATGTCTGGTTGCAGCACCCCTGCCCCTTAGCTCAGAGCTACTCCTTGCTGGGACACAACTCCTGTGCTAGGCTGCACACAAGCTTTGTAGGGGCTGGAGGGAGGTGCCTGTGACACTGAGAGACCATCTCCAGGGAATGTTTTTTTTTTTTGTCAGGTCATATTTTTCTGATCGGTTCAGGCAGATTAACTGCAAGAAGGCAGGGAATAAGAGATGAGCACAGAATTGCTAGTGCCAAGCAATAACATCAAAAATTTCCAGTGCCACAGCCTGCTCTGTGCAGTGAAATCACTGTCCAGCTCCATGGACACAGATGTTCTGCTGGAGGTGTCTTGAGGCAGAATTAAAACAAGTGTTTTAAGTGCCAGCACTTGACTGCAAGTGGCATAGGAAAATAAATGTACTCAAACCATTCTGGCTGCTGAACTGTTCTGGTATAACATTTATCTTCTGACTGAAATGAGAGGACTGCAGGTGTGACTCTGTGAAGGACTGAGCATTAAAACAGGAAGCAAGTAAACAATTTTTTTTCTCTGCTGTCATATGAAGGACAGAACTTCTTTCCAGGTTGTTGCAGGGATAATTTTTCTATCTTCTTAGAAAAATGGGTAGTTATTAATAGCTGTAGAATAGTATTTTCTGCTTATTACCCAGCAAGAGCAGAAATTACAACATGCTGCTGGTGAAAAATGTAGTCCAATGCAACAAAAATTAACTTTACTCTCTCTACAGAAGCAAAGGGAGTATTAGAAACAGGGTTACAAAACTAAGAAGATCATGATTTCAGAAAGACTAGGATGCAACTGAAGTAACAGGGAACAACTTAATCAGGACACTGAGATGTTTAATTGTGAGGAAAATGAGTCCATGGGAAGGACAGATGGAAATAGAGACAAGGATATGTGGGAATTGCAGAAGGAGAAGCAGACTGGACACCACGCCTCAGGTTGGGATTTCATGCAGAAAATTAGTAAAAAATATATTGGCACAGCAACGAGGGAGTCATGCTTGGTTAGGCTCACAGACCAACTGAGCAGACAGCAGTCCTGTCCTTGACTCTGACTGCCCTGAGGTCATGGTCTTGTAGGATTAAAATGTAGACAGGGACTAACTGTATTTTGTCCTTGGAAAACTCATTTTAATCAGTCTTTGCACCTTCTAGTCTCTGAACTGATCTTTCTGAAGTAGCTCCTCACACTTTAACTGATGTTGATTTGGCTAGACATTCTTGGAAGCATTCCTTCCTTCTGATGACCCTTTCCTTCTAACACTGTTCCTACACTGCAATATTCATGTTCCTGCTTCTGCTTAATTTTCCACTCCTTTCAGACCATCAAGAGGAACTGTCTATTTCTCTTCCTCCTTTCCTTTTCAGCACATACTCTCACTGCACACTCCTGTGCAGCCTCTTCAGCCCTTAGTATATGAGAGCCCTCCCATTCCCACTCCACTCCACTGTAGGATGACAGGACTGCAAAAGGAAAGTAGTCATCCTTCATGTAGGTGGAATATAAGTCACACATGGGCTCCTTAAGGGAAAGTATCCACAGTGTGAGGATAACAGGAATGCTTTATAACTCAAAGAAGTGGTCAGATGGGAAGGAATATTTAAACAACTTGAAGTCTCTAATCCATAAGAGCCAGATGGTTTTGCTGATATGATTTCCTGCAGAAGTTAATCTTAAGTGATAAAGCAATTGATGGGGAGTTAGGAAAGCCAGTTATTATTAAGTTGTCCCTCTGCTGCTGAAGTTCTTGTAAATCAGATTCAACCTGTCTGACAGCACAATCCCTGGCTTTAGAAACCATTAGTCAGAAGCTGACAGTCACAATCACTGTATTTAGACACATAGTGTAGAACTAGAAAAAGAAACAGAAGTTATTGGAAAATTATGAAAGCCCTTTTATGATCAGCTCTGGAGGTCAGAAAATATATGAGAAACCACAGGAGGACTTGTGGAAGTCAAAAGAAAATAACATTAAGCCATTTTCTAAGCTCTCTCACTTTGCAGAAGAAACAAAAATACCATTAACTTAGGGAAAGGTTCAGGAGAAAATGATAGGACCTGGTTCAAGCTAATAATATCTAGAGATAAGACTTCATACACTAGAAATTATGACAGCAAGACAAAGTCACAGTACTCTTCAGAAAAGCTTTAACATGGGTTGCAAGAATTGTTAAAGGCTACTTGAGGAGAAGGTGGCACCTGCAACTATTTGTATAGGAACTAACTTGGAACTGAGCTACGAGACAGGAACAAACTTAAAAAAATGTATTTTCACCCATGCAGTCACAGAAATAATCACATTTGAAGACAGTGTTTGCAGATGGCTTTTCAGATTTGTAGTCTCCTTGAAAATTAATTTCACACAATTAATTATTCAGCAGAGCTATTAATAATCATAGCAGATAATAAATGAGATTTGGTTTAATAAAACAATCAAATAATACCATATTTTCTTATAATAATCTGGGCTATTCAAGGACTCTTATTCATTACCCTATGCACCAGCTATGCATCTGAACAAAATGTATTTTCATTTATCATACAGATGGAAAAAAACCAAAAAATCCCCTTATGATTGGTGAAAGGCAATTTATGTAAACAGTCAGTACCAGGATGTACCAGATAACAAAACTGCCTTAAAACTGCTCCCCTCTCCAAAACGGTGAAATACAATCAACAGAAAAAATAAGATTGATTGCATAATCCTTCTGCAGCAGCCAGAACAGTCACCTGTGAAGAGGTGATAAAACAGTTATAGACGAGTTAGCCAGTTAGCACAGAAAATGGTGCAGGAGTTAAATTGATGCTAGATGGGCATTACACAAAGGAAGGACTGTGCTACTGATGCTGCAGTATATAACACTTATTCTGTCTCTAATCCAGAGGACTCTCCTGTAGCCAACATCTGCACTGCTCACTTTTCAGTGAGGGTTGCTGTGTTCTTTTCTGCTGACAAAAATCCCCATATGTCACATGCTTTTAATAGCTTCCTTATCTCTCACCAAGTGTGACTAATAATACCACAACCATGATGTCTTATTAGAAAATTGGTTTCCTTGTCTCTGCTTTACTCCCTTACAGCCCACCCACTTTTTATTAACACCCTCTTTTAACCTACAAAGCAGTTGAACACTTTAAACAACCTTCCACTATGTGGCTTTGCTTCACTTTTAATAAAAGGCAGTTGGCTGAACAGGTGAATTAGATAATTTCTTCCCATCTAAAAATGCAAACACATTTCAGCAAAGCATTCAACAGCCTAAATGCCTTTTTAAAATAAGCAGTGACTACTCAAAAGAATGCCAGAGCACCAAGTCCACCACAAGAAGTCTCCCCTGGTTTCCCACAGGAGATACACCACTGAGAACGTCTCCCATTCCAGGTTAGCATTTTCAATTCAAAATGGAACTCTTCAGTGAAATGTTAACCCTCAGCTGTGGAGTGCACTTCTTCATCAGTCATTGAGCAAATTATCTGCTGAGGGGTGCAGCTGCTTGTCTGCCTGTGAGAAAGCAGGCTTGCTTCCTCAGCCTGAGAAAAGGATCCATGACACACCCAAGTCTCTTTCAAGGCAGCTTTATTTCTCAGTACTCAAATATAAGCACAGCATGAAAGAGCACAGCTTTTCAGCCTATACTTGATCAATGCTTTTAGAAGCACCTTTCCTTCAATTCCTCCACTTGAGTATGTACTTCAGCAGCCTCACCCTTTCTAGCAGAGAGGGTTAACAGTAGGGCATTGGGTGATCCAAGGTCTGTGGCCTTTTTAAAAAAGGCATGGGGCCCTGCCAGGGAACAGCTCTAATGCAATTCAAACACTACATGTTTCTAGGTTCCTTTTTTTTTTTTTTCTTTCTGATTACAAATGGCCTGAAATTTTAAAAAACCTCTCCTCATCTGTGCAGCTCACCCTGATTTTTAGGAGCCTGTCTGTATCCCGCTTTTACTGGTTTGGAACTGAATTCTCACTCCTGAAAGGAGAGATTTTCATGCAGGGCACCTACACCCTTGTTTGTACCCTGTTACTGATTTGAGAATTGCCCTCCCTCAGAGAGGTATCCCTGTATCTTCAAGTGCCTACACAGCTTAAAAAAATCTGGACACCAAATGTCTGCAGATTTGCTTCACCATCTCTATATCACCATCTTTTAGGCTGCATTTGTATGCTTTGCTCTGGGAAAATAGATTTTAATGTACTGCTATTGTAGGGCTGGGGAAAGGGGGAAACCAAAATACCAACAAAATACTGCAAGACTCAGAATACAACTGCAGTGAGCAAGTGTACAAACACACTTGAAAACTCAGATCAGAAAATCTACTCCTTTCAGAAAACAAAACCTGCAATCCTTTAGGCAGAAATGTTCTCCCACAGTAAGGAGAAAACACTTGGTTCCCAGTCTGTAAGCTCACAGGTCCTGCATGTCAATGCAGAGCATCTCAAGTGGAGTTGACAGAAGAAAGCTGACTACTTTCTCTTTAGCCTCCTGTTAAATGTTATTTTTGAAAAGAAAATGTGCACAGCTGGCTTGCTTGCACAGCACAGTTTTAGCTTCCAGCGTAAATCTCAGATACACCACCAAACAGAACTGTTTCCCAGTCCAGCCAGAACTACAGTCCTCAAACTCCATCTCTGCAATTTTATTGCAGGATCCCTCTCTCCTTTTGTGATCGTTTTAAAGGGAACATTCAGCACTTCTCAGCTAAGGCCAAGGAATGCTGCACATAAACAGGGAAAATTTATCTAGATTAAACCTATAGCCGTGTCATTATCTCCTATTCAAAAGCAGGAATACAAAGTACAAAGAGAGGAAACGAGGTTCAAGAAGGGCTGTGGGCTCTCACTTCCTCATCCATCTGCAGACAGTGTTCCACAAGCCATAGCAAGTCCTTCAGACCACTTACCTTTTCTCCCCTTCACTGCAGTCTGACTACATGACCCTATCAGTGACTGCATACATAGAAGTAGCTCTGGAAAAAGTATTTTAAGTTCTTCAGCAGTTTCAGAGTCAAGGGGCCCCCATCCCCCAAGGGGCTCCCAATTTGAATGTGTGCTATAAATAAGAAGTCAA
This sequence comes from Cinclus cinclus, assembly GCF_963662255.1. Lineage (NCBI taxonomy): Eukaryota > Metazoa > Chordata > Aves > Passeriformes > Cinclidae > Cinclus > Cinclus cinclus. Next base: position 63,921,507 of record NC_085049.1, read on the forward strand.
TTACTTCCACAGGACCAGACATTTCTGTACAGTCTACTAGTAACAGGCATTGAGCTTGCTTGAAACTTGTTGCTCTACATCACTACTGCGTTTTGCATCCTATGGATACATATAGCAACATTTTAAATTTACTCTGGATTTCAAATACATACCAGAATACAACACGCAAACAAGGAAACTAAAGAGCTTGGATTATGTATTTGATTTTCAGTCACAAACTTTCTTTCCAAATGCACTTTCTGGTAATTTTGCTTGAAATACCTTCAAATGCAGCCTCTAACAACAGCTTTGTAAGAAGAAGACTTGATTATTACTTTATCAGTTTGAAGTTTGCAGTGGAAAGTGAAAATTCAGAAATGATTCACAGAAATGCTGCCATTTCAGTGAGTTTCCTATGTGGCCCAGTGAGATAAGTGCAGTGGACTGCTGACCAGACAAATTTTCCAGGGTCATGTAATCTACTCCAATATACAGCATCTTAGTACTTCCAAGTTCTTGCATTAAAACAGAAGACAGTCAGAGCTGGAAACTTCACCCCTACCAGAGACTTAGCACATGTCTGAAAAGGACTGAATTCTCTTCCAAAGCCCCCAGCACTTGAGCTGCCTTTGCCATGGCCGTTGCTGCCTGCCAATTTCTGCTCCCAAGGTGTGAAGCCCACTATTCAGCAGCATTTCTCATACTCCTCTCACGTCATGTAACTGAGTGGAAGCCAGGAGTTAAGAAGCAAGGAAGCTACAAAAATGACTGGAAACACACATTTTTAAGTTCTCAGACCTAAAATCACTTGGAAATTCTGGAGCAGAAAAGTGCTCTGATTATTCTGAAAACCCTTTTCAGACATCCTACTCTAAAAATCACAATTTTTACATGCTCCAAAGTGCAATAACCCTGCTATCCCTTCTCATCTCAGTGTCACAATGACAATCAGTAAGAGAACTCCAGCTTTCAAAGACATTTGGGTGCGACTGGAAAACAGGAAGTACTTCTTAGGTGCATTGAGAAATGCAAAAAATCTATGGTAAAGTTCAGAAGTTTAGCTAGACTTCCCAGATATCTTGTTTTTAATCAAGCAACTAAGTAAAATCCACCATGTTGTAAACCTTGCTAATTTGAAGCTTGCTTTGGTGCTAATAATATGGAAACCCACAGCAAATCATTGCCTGAAGATTAGCCACAAGTAAATACAATAGAAAAATAAAACCTCTGCATTCCATTCCTTCATTCATTCATAAAGTGTAGTTTAGTTTCAATTCTAAGCATATTTATATTTTTGTAGTATACTTTAAAATACAAAGCATTTTTTAATACCCTGATACTTCATTGAACCTACTCTGGTGATTAATTGCATGCTGTGAAGTAAGGAATAAGTGAATATTTTTGAAACGTCCATCAGTGAAACACCAGCTAGTTAAACTCTTAGCATGTTTGGAAACTTTGTCAGCAATAACAATTTTACTATCTGGGTACTTAACCACTACCTTAGTGTCTTAGGAGCCTTATTCTATGAGCTTCTTAGAAACAGAGAAAACATTACAGCTGTTCATGCCTGGAGGGAACACAAGCTGGCAAACATACCACTGTTTTGAATTCAGACACTTGCCACAGCAGCCAGTCTTCATTAAGAGTGTACAGGGCTTTGCAAGTTATTGCATCAACAGGTCCTTTATTTATCCTCTGATTGAGGGTTGTCACCAGCAAATAGAAAGGTTCACCAATTGTCTCCTAGGACAGGAAAGCAATGCAAGAAATATTTATTTTTACAATCATTAAATGAGCATGAATAACTAGGGGAAAAAACAATCAAGTGTAACAAATGGTGTTACTTTTTTTTAAGTAACTCATTATCATGCAATTAGAAAAGAAAATCTCTCCAAGCAGATTTATCTAGTTATTTGTTTAACCTCCATCTTTTAGTGTGAAGGTCTCATGCAAATAGCAAGGGACATCTGGAGTGAGTGGCAAGATAGCTCACAGCCCCTTGCTGTGCATAAGCACACTACAGACAAGCTGGTCCTACTCCACCTGGCAGACACTTCCTAGTTCCACCAAAGAGTGGGTGGGGGGTGAGACATGCACATGTTCACATGCATACTTCAGCTACTTCTTCCATTTTCAGTCTTGTGAGAAAATAAGCTAACAACCAGTTTCCTTTTGAATTGTGTGTCTTTTTTGTCTCTGAAAAATGTCTTGGGAGCAACCTGGTGGGACTTACCCTGGTGTATCAGCAAAAGAGGAAATGAAACTGTGGATTTCCTCTCCTGCCTACACCGCAGGGCTCAGGAAAGCACCTGAGAAAGGAAGGATGTATCTCTATTTCCACGTGACACCATTCCTTAGCAGCCTGGCTAAAGCATCTCACTAGCACAGCACTGTAAAAATGTCTGGTCTATTGAGAATGTGTCTCTGGCAGTTCCTTGGCACTCTCCTCGGTTCCAGGAAACTGCTGTGAGCTGCTGAGCCTCTTAAACAATTCTGCTGCTGCATTAACGCAAGCACGGATGAGAGTGATACCAACAGTGTGATAGCATCACATTGATAAGAGAGACAGGAAAACTAACCAAGCACTGAAACCAAGAACAAAGTGCTATCAAGTTACTAAAACAAACATTAAAATGAAAGAAAATGCTTATTAAGTTTTAATTTGAAGTAATTTAAGTCTTGAAATCTGCAACACTGCTTGGAGGTTGAAAAGTTTGGAAACAAGTTTAGTTTTCCAAAGGATGGTATTCCCTAAATCTCCATTTCTTGGTAACTTTCCAACAATTTGCACAGATGGGTACAGCTGCATTTTAACAAGTGTACCTTTTACTATGATCACAATACATCTGACTGGGCTGAAATGCTTGGTATGAGAAAAGGATATGCTGGAATTACAAAATTACCCAAATCTTGCCCAAATACATGACACAATCATTGCTTGGAGATGTGCTTTTTTTCCTGCATTCCAGTGATGAAACTAGAAGAGCACACACTCAAGGCTAAATGCTAGATTGAATGCTTTAAACTTATCCCTCTAACAGCTCCTATGAAAAAAAATCAATTGAAGAAATTATCTTCATATCTTATGTAGTGAAAAGATGTACACATACCCGGAGAAATCCAGAAAGGCAGACAGACATCCAGTTTGTCAGCAATTTTTCTACCACAGATTCGGTTCGTCTGAGCAGGAGTTTAGGCTGTAGATTGCTCGATTGCTCCATCAAGTCCCTTGTCAATACTTCCAAAATATGGGTCAGATAAACTAGCTTAGTTTGTAATGCAATAGTCAAGAAGGATGCAAACAAGCACCTGTGGGGGAAAAAAATAATGTTATAATACTGGAATTTCTCTTCCCAGTCATCTTTAACAAATGAAATACACTTTAGTGCAGTTCATACCCTAAGTTCTCCCTCCTCAGATACATAAGCTGTCCACTGTTCTCTATAAAAATATAAAAAATGCAAGTCCATCTGCTCTTGTGTTTATTTTTTAAACACAGAACGTGTGTCTCTAAATTTAATTCTGCAGAGCAACACCTACTTCAGTGACAGAACGTTTCTAAACTGTAGAAATGTTGATCTAACTGCAGTAAGTGTGTTTACAGTTTTGAACTGAGTTTTCCTGCTCCTTTGCTGCTTTGTTTATATGTACAAACATCCCAATTTCTCTTTAATTGCTTGTTTTAATGGCAATGTTTTTTCTTCCTCAGTGTGTGCAGATGGAGAAGGAAAAATGCTCCAGAGTACTGCAAGCTTGTTTTGCAAAAAGTAGAAAATACATTTGTGTGCTACAACCCGTGTTGTTTTTGCCTGCTAACTCTTTCTCTTGAAGATGATAAGCATAATCATACTATACCTGTCTTTCACTGAGAAATTTTTCTGCTTTTCAAGGGTGTGAATGAGAGTAACAAGAAAGTTCTTGTTACAAATTAAAGCATGCAACATGTTGAAGCTTTCATCCTTGCTGGTTTGGTCTCTGCTCTGGAATAGTTAAACAAAAATAAGCAAACTGTAGTTTGGCTATGATGGATTCTTAATGCTCAGAAAAAATGGAAAGAAACGTATGGGATAAGATCCTGGACTCATTCAAATCAGTGGGAGTTTTGCATTTCTTTAAGGGGTCTCAGGATTTTTCCAAAAATGCATTTTTGTTTGTGTACAACACAGAATATGCATGTGCAGAGCATATGTTTTCTGCCCTATACACAAAGCAATGCCAATAGTTAAGTTTGCCCATTATTTCCCATGATGAGATTCTGTTTTATTTAAATAAGTCAAATACACATTGGACAACAGCATCTTATACTTCAAACTCCTTTAACATATAAATCCATGTAGCCCTCCCCATGAAGGAAAGGGAATATACCAAAAATGCAAGCTGATGTATTCTAGGACAAGACAGAGAAGGGATACAATCACTCTTGAAAAAAACAATTAAGGCATATGACACTACATCAGCTTACCTGTGGCATTTCTTCACTGAAGATGGATGCAAAGCCTCCTGACTAAAATATAAGGGGATATTTATCATTCATAAGTACACCAAAAGTTTCTAACACAGGTATGTTTAAGACGCCAAGCATGTTTCTGATACTATTTGAAATAAAACAATGTAAATGCTGACTTCCAGCAGATACAATATAAAAAACAGACACAGTAACTTCTGCAAAGGTGCTGCCAAAGCTCACAGGAAAGCGGACCCGGTATCACCTTCAGTGTGCTGCGTGTGTTACCCGACACTGCTGAGCTGCACTAGCACAGCAGTCAACCAATGCTCCCCAGGAAGAGCTGTGTGTCACTGTGTGTGTCACATCTGCAAATGTGCTGGTGTGCAAGGGCTGCTGCAGGCTGCATCCTTCCTGGGTGGCAGTGACAGCCCCTGGTGTACAGGGCGGCTGTTAACCAAGTGACACTTGAGCTCATCTGCTTCCATTCATTCCAAGGCACTCTATGAATATTCACTAATGTACTCTCCAGGAGGTCCATGCTGGCAGTCTCCACTGAGGCACAGGTGCCACCTCACATCCAGTCCTAGCAAAAGCTCTAACGAAAAAGGAAGCCCCCAGTTCCCAAACACTTTGTCAATGCCCCTTGAGCAACAGATCTACACTATTTACTGCTATCTGCCTTATCTGTCATGTTGGCAGTCCCTAGTTTCCTTACAGAATCACAGAATGGTTTGGGTTATAAGGGACCTTAATAATCATCTAGTTCCAACCCCACTGCCATGGGTAGGGTTATCTTCTACTGGACCAAGCTACTTAAATCCACATCTAATCTAGCATTGAACATTTCAAGGGATGGGGCACCTACAACTGCTCTGGACAACCTGTTCCTGGGTCTTATCACCTTCATCATAAGAAATTTCTTCCCTATGTCCAATTTAAATTTATCCTCTTTCAGTTTAAAACCATTAACCCTTGTCCTGTCACTACAGGTGGAAAGTCTGGTAAAAAGTCTGTCTCCATCTTCCCTATAAGCCCCATTTTAACTGAAAGGCTGCCTTCCTTTCTGAAGGCTGAACAGTCACAGCTGGCTCAGAAATTCTTCATAGAAGAGGTGTCCCAACCTTTGGAGCATTTTCATCACCCTCCTCTGGACTTGCTTTAACATGTCCTTTTTGTGCTGGAGAGCCTCAGAGCTGGATGCAGTGCTCCAGGTGAGGTCTCACAGGGGCAGAGAGGGCAAATCACCTCCCTCAGCCTGCTGGCCACACTTCTTTTTGATGCAGCCCAGGGTATGACTGACTTAGGGCTATGAGCACATACACTGGCATCTCACATATAATTTTTCATCTACCTACCTGATTGCTCATCCCTCCCTTTCCTCATTATTCCTGCTCTATTCTACCCTACCAAACTCTTCTTCCTCTTCCTCCACTGGCTATTCCCATTTCTCCAGAACTTCTTTAGCAACCTTAACACCAACTACCAATAAAAACACACACACAAAATGAAAGAACCAGAACTGTGTTAAAGGTTAAAAATGTCTGTGAACAGGGAACAAACATTGGAGCATTAAGCCAAACAATGTGTGAAATTGAGGGAAAACAGAAATAATTAGACAAATTTAACAAGCAAGGCAAAAATCAGGCTTAGCATCAAGAACATCTTGAGAATAGGTATAATATCCATTTAACACCTACAAGCATTAAAAGCTATTAAGCCAGATTAAATACAGAAAATGGAAGCAGTGGGAAGCAAGACTCTTAAAACAAAGACGGGGTCCCTCACACTTAATTGTAGGTATGGGAGTCCCTCTTTAGCAACTTGTCTCATCCTAAGGGAGATGCCTTAGACAAATGGCATGATTCACTCTCCTGAGCTGCCCATCTCTGCACTGACTACAGAAGATGCTCAGTGAACAGATTCAATTTCCATGCTAAAACATCTTAGATTAGATGAGACAAAGCCCATCAATCACACTGGAGGACACAAAGAGTGCAATATGGACATCATTCAAACACATGTGGTTAGTGAAAGAAGTGGTGGTTTGTCACTTTGACCCTTCTATCAACCCTTCTGACACTCCATTGCAATATACACCCCACTGGTTTTTCTGTTCATCTATAGCATTTGTTCAGTGGAGCACTACTTTTCTGCCACATTCATAGAGCACAAGGCATGTCTGGATACTTCTGCGATGTAAACAGTAAGTACTTACCAGAAAAAATTGGTATACAACATGGTAAGTAACTTGCCTGACACTGTATGTTTGTAGAGAGCTAACAGTAGCAAGTGTACCTTCATGAGATAAGTATTTCAAACTGAGACAAAATCCAACTGAAATAATTTCCAGGATGTGCAGCGGCATGAGACTCACAAAGGCAAACAGGAGCCCTTCCCATTTGTACTTTACAGAATGCAGCAGAGTGTCAAGCTTTATGCCTTTTTTTCTTAACTTTTTATTTGCATAGAACACAGCACTTCCACTGAGTCAGCTTCTACAGACTATTACTGTTTTGACAAGGGAAAGTGTAGGAAAAGGTATACTCTTAAGAATAAAACTGCTATTTTAATGTTAATATGCCTGGCAACAAAATAAACAGAAAGGAAAGAGATGCAGGAAGTGAAGTGTCCTTTCCACTTTCTTCAATCCACCTGGTGAACCTCTAAAATTAGGCTGGGGGCATAACAGTAGTACCAGCAGACATATTCCCAGTGTCTTTTGGTGTGAGAACTGAACTCAAAGTATACAAGGATTTTGCATATGTAATTGCTAAATATTATTCTGAATAGTGTCTGGTATTTGGTGTTGTACAAAAACCAAAGGGCCTGATTCTGCACTATCACATGTATTTAACTTTATCACAACGAGCTTTCACTAGGATCACAAACAGCGATAAAGTGAAGCAGTGTGCAGACAAGAGTGCAAACTTGGCTGCAGCAGTGATGAGTATTACATGAAGCCTAGTAGATAATTCACATCAATTACACCCTAAACTAACCAAGTTTCTACTTACAGGTGTCAGTCATACAGGAAAATATCACCAGCTGAGATCACAGCTTCTGCCAATTGGATAAATGCTCATAAGCACTGGTTAACATCACGATATAATATAGAAAGCTGTGGCAAAGGCACTTATCAGCATCATAAAGTGCCACACATGCAAAAAAAATTAGTAAGAGAAGTAACACATTCAAGAGAACACCTCTTTGGTCATCTGATGCAGTGACACAAACTGCTCCAATGAATACTGAAAATATCTGCCTCTAAACTGAAAAATACTTAAGTACTTATGTAATTACTAAGCATTTGAGCTGCACCCCTTTGAATCAACATCTTCTCATTTCTGTCAGCACCTTGGTGTAGAAAGTCAGCACCATCTTAGAGCCATTTCTTCATCCCACAAGTCTAATTAGGAAGTGTCATGATGTTAGCTAGCATGTTAGCTAGCCTGACTGTTACTTTAATTAGCTATAGCATTGGAAGTGAAAGCAAGGGAACAAAAAAAGCAATGGATAAATCGTAGCTTAGTTAAGATGGCCTGAAAGGCAAGCAGCTCAGTGAGGCTGAACAAAAAGAAATGGATACATGCACAACCCTTGAAAATTCAAGAATGTTGTTTTATCTACAGCATAAAGGCTTGGCTAAATATAGAGATATACAGCTTTAAGTGTTCTTTGGTAATTCTTGATTTAAGAAAAGTTTCTTATGAGAACAAAGTACAATCATGGTGTAGTACTCTGTTTAATTACTTGATCTTTACCTTCCTCAATTTTTTTACTATTAGCTAGGGCTGACAGCTGAAAAACCTGCAGATATTTACCTCTGGAAAAAAAGTTCTAAGAGCAAAGTGTTTGTAGTCAAGGAAGGGAACCGTTCCAAAACTATCCACCACATCCAATTCATCCATCTGCAGTTCAGCAAATCCTGAAAAAGCACCCCCCATTCCCACCCAGAGAGTTAGTTTAGTTGACACAAAATCAGCTTCACAATTATAACTTGTCCTCAGTAGATATTTCTTACAAAACAGTTTCAGGGAAGAGGAGCTGTTTTTATAGCTGAAGCTCTTAGGAGCTGGAAAGTAGCAATCTACTTTTTTGTTGAAAGAAATACTACATGTAATCCTATTAGCTCAATGCTATCTGCTACTGCAGTGCATACAATATTAAACAGGAACTCTGATACAACACAAAAATATTCTAACAGCTACAAAAGGAAAATGTTTATATAATGTGAGTTTCTTGACAGTTTCAGTTCAGAAAACATGCTGCAGACCTACCCTCACGTATTTCCTTACGAATCTCATATTCCAGCAGTTCAAGTTGTTGACTCTGTTTACGGGTTAACTCTTTGGATTTGTATCTAGTAACTATAAATGCCGCTAGAAAGGAAGAAAAAGAGACTCTGAGTACAGAAATCACAGAACAGAAAAGTCCTATACAAGACATTTTATTTTCAAGAAACAAAAAGATTAACGTACATTTGCACAATTAGTTTTTTACTGTTGTTCCTGTGCTAGTACCCATGAGCCCTAGCTATCTGGATCTATACCACAATGTTTAGTAAAAATCATTCCATTTAACAAGGTCTTGAGCTGTCAAACCAACTTTATTCAAAAGTGCAGCAGGCCCTGCTATATACAGCCTGCACAGTGAGATACAGACTCTAACACTTCTACTAACAGCACCCTACTTGAGGTAGCACTGATTAAACAGAAAAACAGTTGTTTTGAACAGAAAATCCACTTACAAATTGTTAACTTTCCTAAAGCTTATTTAGAGAGAATAAAGGCATGATGCATTACTCCTTTTTAAAATGAACTTTTTTTTAAAAAAAAAAGGAACCAACAAAATGAACAAACCCCTATACTTATTAAAAGAAATGGAAATTTATCAAATATATAACCAGGTAAAAAACACTCAGAAAAAAAAAAAGGAGCGTCAAGAAGAGAAGGGGACAATTATTTACCTCAGTCAGTTTAGTAATGACCCACAAATTCATGAATGATCCAAATGAGACTGAACAGAAGCACCACAAACACTGCCTGAGGATAAGCAGTTTGTTAGGGAACATCTGCCCCAGGGACAGGAGGGTAGCTGAGCTCTGACAGCTGGAAGGGACCAAGCTGTGACACAAGGATGTCAGTTCTGTGGCTTGCTTCATGAAGTGAAAGTAAGTGATCCCAGAAGAACAGACAGAAATACTGTCTTGTAACATACTTGTGATGTGCTGCAGTCTGACAATCTGGACTTCACCAGCAGAAGAGAGTTAACTTTGTCCATTCTTCTTGGGAACAGGGTAAAATCACTAGACTGTTTGTGACAGTATGAGTATGTGTTTGTGTCACGATCATACCCTTCAGCAAATCAAAAGCTGATAATACATTATTGTACTTACCTATAATGACACACACCACAATAGGTAGCAAAATAAGAACATATAAATATATGTGTGATGATGTTGGTTTGACTTCATGCTCAAAATTACCTAATTTCACCTGAAGAAAAGAAATGGCTGTGTTAATAGAGGGCAGGCATTATATCAGTGCTTAAAATGACATTTAACCTATTTTAAAAAAAAGTATTTGAGGCACATAAGGACAATGGTGGATTATTGGAAGACAGTAGAGACTCAGCAAAATTCATATGAACCAACATTAACTTACCTTTTACTGTATTTGACGTTTAAGCAGGGTAACAGAGCAATGATGAAAAAAATTGGAGGTCCTTATGTACCACCAAAATTTTCATGCTCTTGCTGCAAACTAGAGCCCTCAAATGAAAAGCAAGATCTGGCCTCCAGCTGGCCAAGTGGCTCATGCATTCAGAGTTGCTGCTAAACATTTTGGCATTTTGAAACAAGGAAGGCATATGTTTGCACTCACAGTGTTACTCTGCTGAGCAGAAAAGATAAGACTCACAATAAGAATGAGGGAAGTAGAATTTTTCATAGACACCTGGCCTATAGCACTCTTCCCTATTTCTTCATAGAAGAAGTTTCAATCTCTTTATGTAGGATGTTGTTCCTGAAGGTCGTTAAAAAAAATGCAACATACAATACATGTACAACATGTACATGAACATGCTACAATACATGTAAAACATCCCCCAACAGTGGGCTTGTCAAAGGCAGGACAGGCATTAATTCTTAGGGATACATGAAAGTGCTGAAGTTTGCCAAATGCCAAACTGAGGCATTCACCACTGATAATTATGGCAGAAGAAATTTCACAAAGGAGGATCTGAAAGAGGACTGCAAAAGAACATAAATAAAGGGTAGCTAAAACTATAAACAGGCTAGACATAAAAATATGTTCTGACACGTAAAAAGAATACCACCAAGTGCCAGGGATAGAAATGAGCTTGAGATAATTGAAAAGGAGGGTTGAACTGAAATTATTTTGGGTTACAGCAGGAAAGGCAGAGATCTGGTGATTGCAATCAGTGGCTTGTCACAGGAGGTGAGCAGCTAGGGCAGCTGCAGACTGCCAACTGGATACTCACATCACAGCTATACACACACAGGCAAGCAAAAAAACCCCACAGGGCTGGAAGGACACAGACTTTGCGTTTCTGGACTACAGAAAACAGAAGACAAAGCAGATCTATTTCCTTCACCAAATGTTACTTTTTCCTCTGATGTTTCTATGTTTTCACAGTTCTTGTGCAAAATTCTTTTGGTCTGTGCCTTCCTAGGATCCCATTAGCCTTTTCCAAGGCTCAAATACATTACCCATCCTGTGACTAATACATCTACTTTTCTAGACTTGTCATGTTCAACTGAAGACTTCCTAAAGCAGAAATTTCTGTTACTCATCCTTGTTTATTGAAAACTGAGATGAAGCATTCACTTAATTTTCTCTTTATATTTTGATTATCTTTATTCTTCATCATAACCTTCCTATCTAGTGGCCCCACTTGTTTCCTTATCTTTGATCTTGCTTATGAATCACAGACACCTGTTATTAAGGTACATCTGAATTAATCCAATTCCTATTCCTAAATTAATTTCAGTTTTCCACATGACATTATAAAACATTACCTGGACTGGTAATGCCTCTGAGCTTTATGTCATCAGTAAGTGTTATAACCTCATGCCTTATTTTTGTGTTCAAGTCAGTGGAGATATTAAAGAATATCCATATGAACATCAGCATTGCCCAGAGTCAGCTCCCCACACATGGCATTCGGTTTTTCTAACCCCTGGTGCCCTCATAATCACCATGTTAAATAGTTTACTGAATGACTTCTGGGTACATGTCATCTATCACTTTTTTCTTGAGGAAATCACTCATCCTAGGAAATAAAGATATCTAGCATGATCTGCTTTCATTAAAAAGAATTTGACAATTATCCCATTTTCCACTTGCCTCCAGGTCTTTCATGAGTAATTCAGAATACCTTATAAAGTTTTACACAGAGCTAGGATTAAATCAGCAAGCTCAATACCAACTTCCATACCCAACTCAATACCTTCTTCCTTCTGAAAAACTAAGTCAAGAGATACATTTATTCTTGAGTCAAACTTATTGTTTATACACATCTTATCCTTTTTTCAGTGGCTCTACTTCTTCTATGATGATCTATTCATAAGGTTTAAAAGAAAAATGTGTGAGGATTTTCTACTTCTATATTTTTCTTACGTTTGAAAAAAAAAGGTACTAGAAGTGCAATGTTGCATGATAACTATGGCATTGGATTTGCTTTAGTAAAGTGGTGACCTTTCTGTGACAGTCACTTCTATGAAATTTGCAGGATGAGCATGTGATAGAGCAGGGCAACACTGATTTTTAAATGCAATACCAAACTCAGAAAGGCTTTCCACACCACAACTGGATCAGATGTCAGGATCCACAGATGGTGGATCAGTTAAAAGTGATAAAATCTCATCAACAGCTTTGTTAATCTTTACTATAAGCCATATACCTTGAAGTCAATAGAGTTATTTCAGTTTTGCACCACTACACACTACAATAAGAGTCTGGCATAATTCCCTCCTTCATAAATGGTAACCATAGCATTTTAAAAAAACTCGTATCTTCATCGTATTCATGGAGAAAATGTCTTAAGATGCAATTCAGCTTTGACATCCTTGCTAATCTCCTTATATTTGGGCCTGGCTTTGTGCCACATGCTCAAAGCATTTTAGCTTTCCCAGTGCACATTGAATTTCACCCCCTTTTTTTACACAGAAGGGCCTTCTGTCTCAGTGGTGATCCCAGAGACAGATCCTTACCTCATTTAGTAGGAAAAAGTGACAGGGAGAACACAATCCTTTTCCTCACGGCCACACTGAAGAATTAGATTGCTTACAGATCTAAGATGAGGGGCTCTCCTGAAGACAATGATGCTGTGCCAATGATGTCTGCTCTGCAGACAGGAGGTGTGACAAGCTACAGATCTCCTGGAGCTCAGCAGCAGCGAGTTCAGCTTGGCCTGCAAAGCTTAGCTCTGACACACCCCAGTAAAGCAGACAGAAAATGAGCTCAGTTCTGTCAGTGGTACCTAAGCTAGGCAGGCATGCTTAGGCACCAGGAAGAAAACTGTAGTACCAAGTACCATGACAGTATTAATGACACATTTTGCTACACTTGTATAAACCTTCAAACGCTGCTGAATTGCAACAAAAGGGATTTCTACTTACAAAAACTTTCACTGTGGAGAAGTCAATCTTGTCGGTTCCTTCCCTTTTGAATTTGCACAGTATGGTGCTACGGTCTGGCTTTTTGGTAATGTTTTGGACACTGAACCATATCTTTTTGGTCTGTGCACCAGTCACATACGACAGATAAACCTCTACCTCTGTTTTAGAAATATTCAAATTATCATTTTCTTTCTGGAGGGAAAAAAAATTGAAGACAGTCAGTCACTAAATACAGTAAGAAAAAAATTATCTCCAAGCACTATTTTAAATTAGGTACTGTCACGTATTGTTTCAAAACTTACATATATTTTTAATTCCAGATCAGGATCCAGTTCAGTGTGCAGCTGGTAGTTAATGAACACTGGGTCTGGGTGATAGTGTAATTTGACACATGGTATAAAAGTAGTATCCACTTTTAACATCATATCAACAACTTTACCCTCTGTTGCATGGCTCAGGCTTGGCGTTAAATAATGATACTCAGATGCATTTCCAGGACACCTAGAGACCTAGAAATGCAATAGCAAAACTCTAACAGTCATTAAATACTCAACAGTGGGCACAATTACAAACAGAGGTGCTCAAACTCATTTTAATGTCTTCCTGACTTCACACAGATACCTGCTAAAACTCTTCTCTGAGATCAGGGCTGCATGCAGAGCACCTGGAAAAATTTCTGTGTTGAGCCCATGTCTACCTTTACATGCATTTGTCACACACTCTGTGTGCTCCTTTAAGGCAGATTGCTCACTGCTAAGATAACTATTTCCTGCAATAAACAGGAATTGTGACAATTAATTTTCTTTCTTTCCCCTCAATGCAGGTGACAAGAGAAGAAGACAAGCTCTCCAGCACTCCTAGGCATTTGTTCTTCCTAACTTTACTCCTGAGAGGGGGGTGTTACAGACATCGTAGCATTGGGCCCTTTTATACTCCACTGGGTGATGCTGCTGTGTTCTGGTCTCTGTGCTGCAAGGGTCAACAAAGTGCTTACCCTTGCAACCTTGGAGAAAGGGTTTCATTCCAACATCAGCTCCAGCCTTCACTGAGGCAGCAGCACCATTTCAGCACAGAGCCAGAGGGAAGTACAGCACCCCCTCCTCCAACACACCCGTATGTGGAGACTAGGGAGATTCAAAAAGGACAGATTTGGAGCAAGTCCCTAGATCATAAAAAAAAGCTCAGGGAATTATGCAGGAGAGCAGCTTATGTGTATTTGTGATTCTGTATTAAGAATGTGTACAACTGTAATCCTGTAAGTGGTCATATTTATCTCAGCAAGGTGACTAACATGTCCCTGCAACTGGTTGGAAATTATTGAGGTCTCCTCAAACCTTAGGAACAAAGCCTAATGCATCAAGAGACCTCTGGTATTATAAAGGAGATTGAAACTTACTGTGAGGTTTGATCTCTGGTCATCTGAAATAATCACACTGTCCACCACATTAAAATTTCTACCAGTTGTAGTAATTTTGCGACCACCACTGCAGAAACCAAAGCAAAACAAAACAAAAACAAACGTGGAGAGAAAGGAAGGTTAATATTATCTATTTTCCCATAGACATGTCCTGCATTAAAGTTAGTTGTGAATAAACTATTCAAGTGCATTTTGCTTTGGTAACAGACAACATAATAAAATCAAACTGCAGAACAAGATAATTTGAGCTATACAGTGTACTTCCAGTCTTCCCTCATAATGTAATAGTAAATACTTTTGCTACCCCAAAACCACATTACTTGACTGCATACTCATGTATACTCCTTTTCAGGGACTCTTCACCTTTTTTTTTCTATTTATGCAGCCAAAGAACTAGACTATGATTTAATATTCTGTCTTGAAGACAGAGCATCATGGTGTTTCACTTCCCCAGCACAGCTCTGCCTGTGCTTAATTCTTGCCTTCTTCATGACAAACCCATCGTGCCAGGCACCTCACAGGAAACATTCTCAGCACTGTTCAGACCATCTGTCTCAGCACACAATGGTGCTTGTGTCTGAGGGCTCACAATCTCTGCTGTACAGAGTTGGAGTGGCTTAAGGTATTATTCATTTCCAGCTGCCTGAGCTGCCTCTCACCTGAAGATGAGGGCATGCATCCAGGCTGCTCAGCTGCTGCAGCTGCCAGCCCAACCCATTACCTCAAATCCTCACTTGACAAGATACCAGATTCAAAACATGAGAACAGGTAAAAACTGTGAAAACAGAGGGACAGGTGGAAAGCTGTGCCAGGGAATATCTTTAAAATCACCCTGTAAGTCTTTCAGCAGATCTGTGAGTCTCCCACAGAACAGAGCAAAGGCTTGAGAAAGGTTCTTTTGGCTTCAGGGAATCATACTGTAAAGCAAGTCTGTGTACGTCAGTGTAACGATGATTATTCTCACTTCACTTCCAATCCACTGATACTTTATACCGTTTCACAGATAAAGACTATGTTAGTATCAAGAAATCAAAGTTAATTTGAGTTAGAATTTATGCATGCTATCCATATTTTGGGTTTAGGTTTAACAGGAACAGACTACTTTTGACTTCTATAAAGGAGACCTGAGGTGGACAGAAGTCTACAGAATCCGTCTTGCAGCTACTATGACCCTATCTGTTAAATCATTAAATCATTTCACAGGCTTAAATTCATCCAACACAACAGGTTACAGCAGTGTTCCAGGCTTGCTTCAGTTGCAGTCTAGCCAAGGAAGAAGGTTCATATTGGCTCAGTGCAACTACATTTGAATAAATACATAGAAAGTACAGAAAGACAAACTTACCTGATCCAGGAGGTATTTGGTGTAATTCTAGAACATGATGGCAGAGAAACATAATGCAGGGTCATTGGCGGTGAACATTTTTTCCCATTAGCCTGGATGCATATACTTTTGGCCTCTTTACGTGTTGGTGGGAGAGTAAATGTCATTTGTGTATCATTTAGCACATTTCTGACTTTAATGCTGGAGAAGAAAGAAAACAAACACTGAAACACAGATGCCACTCATTGGTGTTACAACAGGAAGCCTATACCCTAGAGCAAGTGATAAGGAGAGAAGAGAACTTTATCTCTGTCTGAGCTGCCAGATGGAGGTGGAAAGAGAGAGCAGAGAGTTGAAGAGACAAAATAGGGCATCTTCTGAATGAAGTTGCTACATGACACAATAATCACAGAAAACAGTACAGACAATCAGCCCTGGGATGAGGCTGTGCAATGCAATGTGTGATTTTGCTGTTTACTGTGTACTTCTCCATTCTATAAGCATAGTTTATGTGCTAGTTAAGAATGAGAATCTTCATTTTCCTTTTCTTTCTTCTTTTTCTTTCTCTCTTTCCTCCTTTTTTTTCCCACTCCTTCCTCTTTCTCTCTACTTCCTGTCTTACCCTCCTTCTCTCCTTTTTTTTCTGTGGTCCCCTGAAAATTCATGGTTGAAGCAAAAATTGAACACTACCTTTTCAAGTGCTAGCTATGTAAAATGGGCTTCCTAATCACAGGCAGCTATTGCAGCTGCACCTGAAAATAACTGATTCAGAATAAGACTGCCTAATTATCTAATTACACTGTGTGATCATCAACAGAGAAAAATAGGAGCTGTTGCATGAGAGATTTCCTTCCCTGGCATGGTGTCTGTGCTAGGATTCAAGCAGAATCCTAGAATATATGAGGAATATTTTGAAGCAGAGGAGATTCAAACAAAAGCTGAGGCTTTCCTGAGCTAACTTCTAGGTGCCTGCTAGAAGGCACAGAGGGCCACAGATACAAAACTGTCCTACTGCTACAGAGAGAACTGACAACCCATGCATCCCTTGTGTTGTACCCAAGCACCAAATTCCATCCTTTGCTAATTTAAAGTGGAAATATACCTAAAGGAGGGCAGAGCATCCCCTGCTCTGCTGAGGAGAAGTACATGACAACTATTCACACCACCATATTGCTAGAGCAAAATGGATATAATTTTCACCATGCAAAATAAATAGTGTTATTTTTTTTGGTTTAACTCACACATCTGGTTTACAGCCAGTGATTCCAGTCAGTATCAGTTTTATGCCTGATGCACGTGTAAAGTTTTCTCCTTTGACTGTTATTTCACTTTTGCCTAATGTAGAAATCCACAAAGGTTCAACGGATTGAATGCTGATATGCTATTAGGAAAGAAAGGAAAACAAGATCTGGTTATGAAAAGGCTGGGCATATAAGCAACAGCTGCAAAAACAATCACCACACAGGAATGTGGATTTTATGGTACTGGGATACATTTTTATTAGCAATTTCAAATCCTGTTAAACTTAATCCTGGGAAGTACTGTCAATCAAACTTCATTATAAGCCAACCATTTTTACCTGCATATTTTATATTTCAATTTATGTCCTAAGAAGGTTGCCTAAAGGAATCACAGTCTGACAGGCTGGAAGGTCGGTAGTATAAAAACCCAGCTTGAAATGATTTATTTCATGGGACCCCTGAAGAACTAAAAAACAAGGCAAGCCAAAACCCATGGTGCTGTCACTAAGAGAGATCAGATGAACAAATGAAGGCATCTTTTGTGACCTGAAAAGGGGAAGCAGGGTCAAGTCCTCAAATAAAAATTTGAGAAAGCACCCCAGAATTAGCTTTACTAGAAAGTCTTTTCAAAGTCATACACAGAGCTAAAGGTACAAAAAACCTGCAGGGGAGTCTTTAGGCATCTCATTTTTACGCTAAGAAGTTCTCTAGCATTTAAAAATAACTCTAGTTTGCTCTGATGTTGTCACAGTCTTGCAGAAAAACTGTGCTTTTCATTGTCTATATTTACTTACTCTAACTTACTAACACTACTGAGCAACAGGAGATATTTTTTCCCTACTGTATTCACTTGATACTTTTGACAGCATCTCATGTTTAATCAGTTTTTCTGCTTCCCCAGTTTTACAATCACACAGACAGTTTCCTATCTGTCTATCTTTCACAAAACAAACTGAAATATTTAAAAAAACCCAGGAAAATAAGCATGTGAAACCACAAACTGTTTGGGACCTTCTCACCACTTTTAGCTTAGCTTTAGACTGCCTGTACTACTAGTTTAAACTGAGATTTTAGAGCATTGTGTTTATCCTGATTTTTGCTGTGCACCTGTGGACACATTCACCAGGGAGTTCAGTTCTCTTGATCCTGTTAAGGGTGCTGGTGCAAAGCCTCTAGGCAAATCCATCCCACAGGTTTTTCTCACCATTAATCATTTCATGTAACCAAAACAGCACTAAGACTTTGGGCTGTTAGCCTGAGGGGACTATCAGGGGCACAACACTTTGACCATTTCCAAAAGGTCCTGGCACATTGTCCCCACATGCTACCAGGGTTCACTGAATGCCAGAGAACTCCAGTGCAAATGAGGGATCTGTCACTACTGATTGAAAGCTGTAACTTGTGCCTTAGGAAAAGGCCAGAGAGTGCAAAGGCTGGGGCCAGAGGGCAAAAGGGCCTCCAAGATGACCTCTTGTGTGGATAATAGAGGAAAGCAAAGGAAATCCCTCACAAAGAGCCTGAGGGGAAAAATTCACTCCCACAGTGATCTGGAAATCAGTTTAATCCTTGGGACAGGACAACCCAAGCAGAAATCTAAGAGATTAAAGCCAGCATACCACTACTGCTCTTCTTTATCTGCATCCTGTCCTTCTGCTTGTGTCCAGCCTCCAGTGCACCAAGGACAGTCAATATCTTCACATAAATTCAGAAGCCAAATACCACAGAAAGGAGGAAAACACTGCTCTGGGTTCTCACTGGTAAGCACCAGAATACCACAGTATCACACAAACACACGGAGATGCCCCAGACTGCAGCAGGGCTGTGAACCCTGGTGAGGGACATGCCAGGCACCCGTTGCTCAGGGTGCAGGGGATGCTGCAGTGCTTCAGGGCTCCCACTGGACTCTTTGCCAGGCATCACACGCCACAGAGCTCTTCAGATTACCTGCCTTACTTCCTTTCTTACACCATGTAGAAATCATGGAAAGAATGGTTCACTCAGAAAGTTTCAGTCCCCTCTGAAATCACACCTTCCCTGAGGCTACACAGTGCAGAGCCCCTCATAGGGCATCCTGCCTTGGCCACATGGAGTCAGTGCAGTCACAGCACTGGTAAAATGACTTCAGCTACTCAGGAGTCTGATTCCCACCCAGCTTGGCTGCCATATTCTGCAATACTTGCCTCAGCAGCAAAAGAAACCATTAACTTCCTCACGGATAGCAGGAAGGACCTAATACCCTCACTGGAGTCTGTAGTGCTCATTTCCCCAGTGCCAGACACCCACTGACCTTCCAGTTGCTACATGGCAGGGGGAGCAATGCCCAGTGGCAAGAGGGGCCACAGCAGAGAGGCAGAAGGATATTTATAAAAATCACTAGTTGTGAGGCATGTTATGAAAGTGTAAACATGCAAAGAGACATTCAGAAAGCATGCACCAGGTCCTCAGGTAATATAAATCAGCACAGCCCTGTCAGCTTCAATAGAGTTCCATATTTTTGAGCTGCAGCCTCCTCCCCTTCCCCTGGACAGCCTAATGCTTCCCCGGGGCTATGTGAGCCGTGGCAGGCACATCCTCAGAGGTGTGGTTAGCATGGCTGCAGGTCTCAGAGAGGTATCTGGCAGTAACCCAGGCTAAGCAGTGTCTGCCACCCTGGGGAGACCCTCTCCGGCACAGGAGCCCCTCCTGCATTGCTAGCACAGGGCCCCAAAGAACTAGAGCAAGGAACCAGCCTGCACAAAAAATAACCTGCTGAAAGATAATGGTTATTTCCAGCCAAATCAGCTTCCCAGCCAAGCATACTCAACCCAACCACTCCAACTGCTGCTCTGGCAGGGGAGGGGGAAGATGCATGCATAGAAACCAGCAGCTGGAGTCAGGACGAGGGCTGGGGCTGGCACTGAAAAGAAGTATATTAATCTAAATGCTCAGCTGGGGTTGTGGTAAAACACAAATCCTCTTTCTCCACTCTCCAGTATGTTCTCCTTAAAGCACAAGCAGTCAAAGGAGAGCAGGATTTCAAATGCAATTTCAAGCTCTCTGAATGGATCAATCACTTCTAAATAAACATCTGCCTTTGCACTGCCTCTGGTGCTTTCACTGCCTTGTCCATCACTGTCTTTCCAAGATAAGGCGTGTGGAAGAAAGCCATCTCCCAGGCAATTCCAACTATTTACCAATGTCAAATTAATGCACTTGGAAGCAGAGCAAAGAAGAATTTCCTGTTTCACCAGACATAATGCTTTAAATGCAGATCAAATCTAGAATATTAATGTTCAGAAGCACAAGTATTACAATCCCACACATCTCTGTGAAAAACAAGATGTATTTTGTGATTTTGTTTAAGAAACACCAACTGAGGAGCTGAATTTTAGAGGTAATCCCTGTCTTGAGAGGTAAAAGTTTGGGTAGTTCTAATGAAACACTTAGAGATAAGAACACAGTCACTATTTATAACAACCAAAAAAGTGTAGGCAGCAAATCCCTATGTACTTACTCATCCATCAATTTTCTCTCCACTACTCATTTCTTTCCTAACACCTGCATGTCATAAGCAACCACTGAAAAAAAGATCACTCAGTTTTATGAGAAAATAAAAACATTTTGGTTCCACAAACAATGAAGGCATAACCTCGTGGTCAAAGGGTTGACCTGCAATCAGAAGGTTAAAAGGCTGACCTATGAGACAAATCATTTCGACTGTATGCACACATTCATTCTAGATGAATTCTGTAGAGAATTCAGTAACCAGATTCAGCAGGTACTTTGGCAGCACTAGTGACACTTCTTCCTTCCCAGTGATCCAGCTTGTGTGGATCCATCTCCAGTTTTGTCTACAGCCTGGAAACAGGAAAATTTTTCTGAAAGTGTGAACTAGAGATTTACTAACACCCATGGATTTCAGTTCCTGGACTCATCCTCTAGCCACTTCTCTGTTACACAGAAACTGGGTGGCACATCCTCCCCTTCCTTCTGCTCCCCTGGCAGCTATGTTTCAGGAGAAGCTGTGATCTGGCTGCATAAAATGAGGAAGAGGTTTGAGACTCTCAAACCTAGTTTCCCAGAGTAGTCTGTGACAGAACTCAAACATGCTTTTAAGTCTAGGTAAGATATTAAGCCTGAAATGCTCTCCTTTTATTTTGTTGCAGTTGGTCAGCTCATGTGTTCCAGCACTCAGTGTGCAGGCTCCTGTGTAGTGACTAAATACAGCACACAGGGACTTTGGCATTTAAAGCAGTGCTGTAAACACTGCATCTAGAGGTAGCACATGACAATTGCAGTATTCACTGTCTCAGTGCCTGCATCTGAAACACAAGTTTTTGCTGGTACCTTTTAACACCACCAGAGCACTATGAAAAAATGGTATCAATCCAAATTCTGCATTACCTTCCTTTGTAAATGACTGCCTTCTCATCTATGTCTCCATTTTTTCCACAAAGTCCTCTCATTTTAAATGAATTTCTCCCCCAACCCAGACAGCCTTAATAATGCTGATCTTAAAATTCTAACTAACCTCTGTTTTCTGCAGAGTGGTGATTCCCTTGGAAGCAGCTGAACTGCAATCATCCTGGAAAAAAATAAGCATTTCACCATGTCAGGATAAAAAAAGAGATGGATTGCTGCTCAGATGTAAAAAGTACAAGGAAAAGGCATCACAGGGATTCCAGCTCTCCCCAACAAACTTCACCTGGCAGGTGGTGACAGGAGAGACACGTATCCATTCACAGCTGGCACACTCACCCTTGTGTATACACCGTGAGCAGCTGGTAACACAGAAACAGAGTTTTTGTAAGACACAGGAACTCAGTCTAGATTCAGCCATGAATGTCAAATTTCAACTGACAGAAAAAAGCATAAACCCATGGGGACAACCAAGCAAACATGCAGTGAAATGGGTAAAAGTCTGTTTACCCTCCAAGCCTATGTTCTGCTGTACTTACTCTGAGAAGAAATTTAGTATAAAAAATAATCTGTATTGAGAAGCTGAGAGTCATTAATTTCAAAAAAAGCAGGAATCAGAGGAAACACTTTGGGTTACATTTTACTGTGATCTACTCCAGTGCATGAGTGGCCCAGTAGCACTTTTTAACCATAAAAGGGGAGAAAACCGTCACTGATTTTTTCCAGCTTGTCTGAACCTCTGTTCCATGCATGCTGTGCTAGAAAGTATTGCCAGTTTTCTATTGCCTTATCTACCAAAAAATATGCCTGCTGGGAGACTAGTTTGTCCATATCCTGTTTTGCAATGCTTCTATCAATATGGAAGAGAGCCAAGAGCAGCACAGTCCCTCTCCAAACATGCTGAGAAATGCTCTGATTTAGATAAAGACAGCTCCTTCCCCATGTTTCTCCAGGGACAGGGAAGTGATGTGCCACTTCCCAAAAAGCAAGAGTTTTATTTTTTTTATTTCATCCCAGGTGCTTATGAATTAGCCTTTTTGCATGGGGGAGTAGCATTTTGAATGGGAACAATTTAGTTACCTACAGCCAGATCTTTCTAAATATTAACAACCACCTATCATAAAGCATTAGGCACACACTGGGCATGAATGCTTCCTCTGCCAGCTCTCAACAAAGAGTCTGAAAAATAATGTGTGAATAAGAATAGGTATTCATTATTCCTATTAGCAGATTAGATGTTACTTTCTGGTTTAATTATATTCATGTTACCTATGGACCATATTTAAATTACATCTGGGCCTAATCTAAAACAACTTCACAAAGTGATTTTAAAGAATATCTCGACTCCTCTAATCTAGGCCTTATACTGAGTACCAGGGGCCCACCTTTTACCCAAGGACAAAAAGAATTTTAATGTCATTGTGACATCCTTTATTATCTTTTCAGGCACTTGTCATAAATTTAGTCATTGTAATGACTCTCCTACAGTTAGTTTCCATGGTCCCATTAAATAAGAATCATCAGAAGAAGTAGCTTTTTAAGGGGAAAAAAAAAAAAAGAGAAGGAGGAGGAAGTGGGCCAACAAAACAGATCTGACTATCTTTAGTGATATATATTTCCTTGATAAATAAAAAAAAAAAGATTAATTACTTTAGTCACTTTCCCCCACCACACACACATCAACCCCACAATGAACTTTAACAAGAATCAGGCTCTTACTTTTTCAGCTGAAATGTTTGTGTGATATTCCAAGCGCTTGAGGACAGTGATGCTTCAAGAACTAGACAATCTGGAAAAATGCACGTGTTAGGTACATGCTGGATATTACAAGACAAAAACATTTAAAAATAATCTGAGTTAAAAACTCAAAGCAGCTTTAGCTTGGTATGCACCTTCTCTCATGCATTCACTCACACTTCTGACTGATAAAAACAACCAGATTTTGTCCTTCCACAGCACTCTTCAGCTGAGTTATGTCAACGCTTTATGCACACATATTAATTAAGTTTGATGCCACTACTGCATTACAAACAAAAGTAATGTTATTGTCAGACTATGGATACGGAAATCCCAGCTACTGTGAAGCTGGGATAAAATCATCTCTCAAAAAGCACACAGTGATAAACACTCTGGTATAACCAGACCCTGAATTCAAGTCTTCTAACACAACACACTGTTCTAATGCAAGAGACTTCACCATACCATACTTCTCTCTCTTTCTGTCTCACAGACTTGGTTTCAGAGTCTCCTTTTGTAATCTATGCAGTAGCAATTTTCATCCTATTTAAATCTTCTATGATTGCATGAGTCAATTTGCCATTATTTCAGCTAGCAATTACTATACCAACAATTCACTGGCAGCTGTGGTATGAAAGAGTATCTTCTCTTATGAGCAGAATACCACATCCAACAGTAGAATTAGATATATACCACTTAAGCCATGGTCTCTTTCATCTGTGTGCCTGCAGATGTGCAGTCTGTGAAATGAATGGCTGCCCTGAGATCAAATGAAACCCATGTTTGCAGACTTTTCTGATTTCTCTATGCTAGAAAGTAGCTGGCTTTTTAATCCAGAAAAGTTACACAGATTTTAAGTGTATCTACCCTGCAAAGATAGAGAGACCTTGGTCTTTATCCCAGGCTGGCTTGTTCAGATGAAAGCCAGCTTTAGATACATCTACACGGTTAATGTAGGTATCTCCTACCTTCACAGGCCAGCATGGCACTTAGGTGCTCACTGCAAAAGTCATCTGAACTGCATCTTAGAAACAGCCCTTGGCACCATTCATATGTTCAAACACCTTACTAAATGGATAGCAGTGTCTGATGTTAACAGCATGTTTATGCTTAAAGATGCAGATGAGTACAGACAGACATTCTGAAATCATTCATCAAACACCTATTTGCATCTCCAGAAATCTAGTTATCAGCAGAAATCTGACGTGTTGACACACATTTGCCTAAATTACCTGCCTAAATCAATTTATGAGAAAGGTCTCAAGCCATGAGCTACAGAAAAAGTAAAATACGCCTAGTATTTTACTAGTAGTAAGGAAAAGTAAGGAATTTATCTACTTCTGGGAGAACATGTCTTTTTTTTAAGCTTGTATAAATACTTCAAAAACAACACCATCAAATATGCTTTCATGATTCTGTCTGTGTTGAAATTAATGGAACCTGTTATTTTCTGTATGGTCTTGGCTGACCTTTTAAAATGCATTAGATTGCACTGAGTAGCAGGTATTTTCAAAATGCTTTTTCCGGTAAATGATACCTAAAGGAGTTTTGCAAGTGCATCCTCTTGTGAAACTGAGGTCACTTTACAGGAGAAACCACAAATAGTCTATGTTACTTCACATCTGAATTATCCACTAAGACACCTCAGCTTATAGGAGCATGTGACTGGCAGTAATACTGGCAGGCACAAGCTAACCTCACAGACTTCTGGTTAACACTGTCAAAGGGCTCATTTTTGGCACAAAGCACAGGCAAGGTCAGCTGGCTTCCATAACTGTTCTCTGAAAACCTGCTAATGGAATTAAGAGACAGCTTTAGTCTGTGAAGACAGAGAACCAAACTATATAGTGCATAATTACAAGAAAACATGGCTTTTGGGACTGGATCAATAAGGGACATTTCCCTCTTAAAAATCCACTAATGGTGTTTACTAAAGACAGCTTAACAGACCAAAATGCTCATGGATATCACTCCAGCTGTCACCTCCTAGTGACTGACAGTCTTTCCTTCTCAGTGCTGGACAGGAATTTGACACAACACTTCCGTGATACTGAAGGAGTTTTCCC
This sequence comes from Cinclus cinclus, assembly GCF_963662255.1. Lineage (NCBI taxonomy): Eukaryota > Metazoa > Chordata > Aves > Passeriformes > Cinclidae > Cinclus > Cinclus cinclus. The sequence goes on from NC_085049.1 coordinate 63,946,760, forward strand.
TATACAGCCTGCTGAGATCCAAATATTTCCAAAGAGCCTCCTTCAGGGGCAAGGGTTCCCGAGAGAGAGCTCTTTGTAGCACTGAACTCTTCAGAACGACAGGTCCTTGAAAATACTTGGCGACATTTCATTTCTCTTGCTACACCAAGGTTTTATAGGAGAATCAAATTCATGCACAGTATTCCATGTCCTTTGGGCTATATTACTGAGGAAGAGATAGAGGCAAGGCATTTGTCTGAATTTTCTGTTTCCTCTTCAAGTCACTTAAGAACCTGTGGGAATCCTTGTGTTTGGTATCTGTTCCTTAGTTTAGATTAAAACTCTCTTTTGCATTCTAACATAAGCAACTTTAAGAAACCATAAAGCCAATCCCTGTTAAAAAAACTCTGTGCTTCTATATAGACTTTTGAAGAAATGCATGGGGGGCATTGCCTACTACTAGTCAAATAAGACTACACTATGAGGGATTATGATCTGATCCTTGAGACCAAAGCCTAAAGAACAGCTCAAAAGTCTAGACATTCAGTATTTTACCACCTCATTCTAAAACTTGTAGCTGCCCATTAGATACATAAACCAGATCACAAGCACTGTGCATCCAGTACAAAGTGCTCAGGTATGTAACTCTGAAAAACACTGGTGAATAAAGCAGTGTAAGAATTATTGCAAAAGGATTCAACCAATCATTCAGAAGGATGGATGAAATCAAGTCAAAAGAATGTACCCACCAAATTACCCCTAAACCATCTACTTTTCTGTTAATCCTCTACATTGCACAATCACTTTCTTACAGTGTCTAAGTTAGGTTGAAACAGTTAATTACATGTTAAGGTTATGTATTGTACAGACATTCCTAATTATATTCTCCTCTTATTTATGCTAGTACAGTTTCTTGCAAAAACAAATTCTGCTTGCAGATTAGAGAAGAGTTAAGATGGGTTAATTTGTCAAGGCAAAGCACTAGACCAACACTGCTTCCATTACTCCAGCCAGCTTGATTGTCATTGCATTTATCTTACGTTTCCTTAGACAGTTATTAATGGCACCAGGTAAATAACTATTCTAATGCTAAAGCACTGCACTGCCACAGGGTCAACTGAAGAAGCTGCTTCCAGCCACAGGGTGTGTTATTACTTCTACAAAGGATTCCATATTAACAAACCTTTTGTCACCAAGAACACTGAGTATACTCAAAATCACTTGGCAAAATATGAATTCTTTTTCTTCAATGACATTTAATTTAAAAAGCATCATGTACTTTCACACTCATCAGGCCTGTATTAATGCAGTACTCCCCAGTACTAAAGGACAGTGAATGAGCATTAAACACATGTAATAGTAAAACATACCGTTATCAGTGATCATTGGAGCGGTCAGATTGCAGAAACAGGATGAATTTTTCAGCACTACATTTTCATAAAATATTTCAACAGCTGTTACAATTTTTATCATACAGAAAGTAAGGATTTTGCTTACATTTGCAGTCACAACAACCTATGAAACAATAAAAACAAGAATAACACGAGGGGGGGTTTGTTATACTTGCCAAGTCATCACCTTGACTTTAAAGAAAATGACAAACTATGAAACGCACAAAATGAAAATTTTTGTGGTGAAAGCAGACAATTCAGTGGTAAACTTGCAAAGGAGAGTGACTCTCCCAACTCAAGAAGAGATACAGAAAGAGCTCTGAAAGTAATAGTATTGCTTACTTCCAGAAATTAAATGGACCTGTATAGTATGCTAGCAAGCAATCTTAACTAATTTTGGATTTTAAAACTAGAATTTTTCTGTGTTAGCATATGCTGTTATATTCCTTTAAAAATATTTAAGTAAGAATCTTCACACAGAGAAAGCATTTACATCCATAACCAAAGAGCACTTAACTATGAAACAGAACTTATATTGTAATGAATTATCCTTTGTTTCTGGCTGAGAGTGCTTTACAAATATGATTACATTAGTGTATTCAATCAGGAAATCAGAAACAATAGCATGCAGATTAAGTGGCCAGTCACAATAGTTGATAATCAAATATTCAAGGCTGTGTGTGTGTGTGTGTGCTGTGAACAGATACAGAGTAAAGACTAGTATCAAGCACTTAAGAATTTGTGCTAGCATATGTGTCCCAGTGAATGTTTTCTAACTTGTTACAAAGCTCAGAACTTCCATTCTGCACTTGATATACAGTTACTGGAAATATTAAAATAGCTGATACAGTGATTCAATGGAAACATCGCCTGAGTTAGCACACTGAATATTTGAATTTTTGACTTAACATCGTGGAGCATAGCTTCAGGATACATTTCACAGGAGAGGAGGAGAACATCTATCTAGTTCACACAATCAGCTTACTGAGATTTCTAAGACTGGCAATTGTTGGAGGAACTAATATATGGAACAGGGTGACAAGACATGCTGCAATAAGCAACAAAATTACATATTTTAAGTCACAATAAACAAACACACATAAAACTGGGTGTACATACCTGATATTTGGCAGGGAAACTTAGCAGGATTTTCAGATCTTTATCAGGTGCATGTGAAATGTTATACCAACCATTTATGCTGTTTGAATGTGTACAATTTTCTTTTAATGTGCACCTAAAAGTATACATAAAATTATACTAGCCTCCTTATTGTGCCTTTGACTTCAGACACTGTACTTCAACTTATTTAAAGTTATTGATTTTTTACAGGAACCCTATTGGTTTTTTTAACAGGAATATGGTTATAACTGCAAAAAGCTTTAGGAAAACAGTCAGTAAAATCTTCTGCTTATCAAAATTAATTACAATGCATTGATATATGCTCGAGGGCTTTGATTAAATCAATGGGACTCAAGCAAATATGAGATGCTTGGCCAGTAAAATGGAATTGGTAGCCTAGGACAGAATTCATCATCCCCAACTTGACTGCTTCATTGTACAGCTCTAGATCTGATCCCCTCGCTGTCCCCCAGCCCCCCTCTACACTCTTTGGGGAGAAATACATTCTTGAGGGTACAATTCACCTGCCCTGCTTTACACAGTCATACAAAAAATGAAATGAACCACACTATAGAAAATGCTGGTTCTCTCCAGAGGGTATAAGAAGGGATAGCAGTGAAACTCAAATGTAAAGCTATACTACAAATGTGCATAGTTGATGAGATGCATCTTCTTCCCTAATCTTCTTTGGCACCCACTGACATGAATGGTAATTCTTCCCTTTTCTGTCAGTGCACTTGGTTAAAAACACCAGATTTGAAAAGGTTCAAAACAGACTTCTCTGTCTTCAAGCACAGAACTAATTTCAGAATTAGGATAGCTCAAAGTAAATACAAATGTTAGAGATGCAAAATCGTAGGAAACAAACTCTGCAACAAAAAATTCAGAAAGAATGAGGAAACACTGGGATACGTAAGTACTACAAAGATTATACATATTAAAAACAGATTGTAAGAAAAAGACAACATAGGCATACAATTTGGATGGACAATCAATGAGTTTGAAAGGTGAATCCTTAAAATGCTGTCTGCTATCAACAGTTAATGAACAATTCATAAATTAACTCCAAGTAATTTCATACAGTTAGCAATTAAAGACAAGCAAGTGCTAACCGAATATATCTTAATATTTTAATGCTATGAATGAATATTTATAAATAAATGTAATATTTAATAGTTTTAATTCTACTTTGTAGAAGCACATATAGCTTCACTCCTATGAACAGTGACATCTGCCTTAATGAACCATTCCTTCACTAAAAACTGGAAATGAGTTCACAGTTGCAATGAGTTCACATGAGCCTTTTCATGAAGAGCTCACTGTAAAAACATATTTCACAAACAATGTGTTCTCTCTCCAAAATGAAAAACATATTCGACAAAAATATCCACCACATTCTGAAATGCCCAAAATAACCCCACAAACCTTAGGAACCATAAAGTCATGCTCCCTGCAGATCAAGATGTTGGCAATTGGAATGCAGTTAAGCACACGGTCACTTCCTATGTGGTTTAACTCAGGAAACTGAGTTCCTGCTGCACAAGAACCTGGTGGGGCTTTGCATCTGAATACATTCAGATCATAATGACACTGTAAAAAACTGGGACTATATATGCCTTATTTTTTTTAAACTGCCTGAGCTAGGGCAAATTTCAGGCTCATTTGCATCCATCTTCACCCTACTGAGATCACAAAGGTTCATTAGCACCACAGTTTTAGAGCCAGAGAAGATAGGATCCATCATCATCAGATGTGCATAAACCACATTCTCAGATACATACAGGTAGGTAATTCACACTGGCAATGAGGAAAGACAAAAGAAGGACATTCTACAGTTTCTGACAGGGTAAGGATTATAATAGTAAAGATGCAAGGCAACACACTTGCAAGTACCTGGCACTAAATAAGTGCATGCATTTCAGGGATGCTAACATCGAAATATTAAAAAAGAAAACTGTTTATCAAGCTGAATATTTACAACTGGCCCAGGAAAAAGCTATTTGCTTTCTTAGACTGCTTGAGCAACACAACCAGTGAACCTGTTTCCCTCATTTGCATTGAAGAATCTGAGAGTTTTAATAGCAAAACCAGTAATGCGATCCAGGGTCATGCTTGTCTTTATGTGAGGGAAAAATGCATCTTCTGTTGCTCTAAAAGCTGACCTTTAACACTCTAACAGTGTGCTGTGGAGAATGGTCATTTTCATATGAAGCAGCCACATCTGATGCCCCTCAGCATAAATTCTCAAAATTGCCCTGCAAAGGCCAAGAGCAAAATAATTCTACTCACCTAAAGATGAAGTTATTCTGTAACATATTTTTGAACATTTATATTGATTGAAAAGACTTTGAATGAATATAATAGATAAATCATGTGAACCACATGATTTTGAAAAGTAACATATAGACTCAGACAACTTAGTCTTGCTTTCTTGGAAAAGTGAACTTATGCAAGTATGAAGGTTAAGGTATGAAAGCCTTGGATCAGATTTCAGACACACATAGATATGTGCACAGAGAAAATCAGAGACAAGATTTTTTTTAATTCCACAGCGAACTAATTCTTTACACTACTAAAGATTTCTTTGCACAGTTGGAACTGAGTTCCTCTTATTTCACTATGAAAACACAATGCTTATGCATACTGGTTAATTCATATTTACTTAAGTCTCTGCTTCACTAATCTTTGTTAACTACAGATCCTAACATTGCCTTCTCTGTCCTGCTAAAGCATACTGATTTCCTCGTGGAATGAGAACATGCTGTCAGAGAAAATTGTGGCTTCCTTCTTTTTCCAATATACCAACCCCTGAATGAAGTCCACAGACGTCCACAGACACATTGACTACTTTCAAAAGTAATTCTGGTTATGTTAGATAATATATTGTGTTGTTTCCATATGGAAAATGCAGATAAAACAATACCTTGTCTTTGAATTGTATTTCAGCATAATTCAGGTAAATCTGATTGATCTACAGAAAATCAATAAACATTAGGAGAAATCACACAATGCTATGACTAACTGGTTTGAATGACTGCAAGTGAAAAGGAGTATTAATATATTTGTCCCTATGGAAGAAAGAGTAGAAATACAAACAGTAGAAACATTTTGTTTCATTTTGTTTTCACTTGCAATGAGATGCACACATTTTTTCATTAAAGGACTGGATTTTAATTCACACCATCTTTAAAATAAAGCACTAGCATTGCTGGTAAATTTTACATAAAACTGGAGTGTGTATTTTATTTTACAGAAAACTTATGTACCTGTAAAAGTAAAAAAACATATAATTGATCTCAAAATTATTATGGAATATATTGCTTTAGTGAACACATACAGACTTTGATTTAAATACTGGTTAAAAATCTCTTCCTCTTTTCCTGAAGTTTCACTCAGAGCTGTCTCTTCACAAAACCAAATATTTAATGACATTAAGCATTGAACAGTGAAAAATTACGTAGGTGTTGAACAGGACTCGTATTGCAGTAATTCATTTTTTCTACAAAAGAGTAAATTTTTTCTGTTTCAATCAAATGGAAACTTTTAGTGATTCCCCTCATAAGTAGGGGATTTACAGAATAGTAAGAGTTATTCACCATCTCTTTACAAGGTAATTAAAAGCCTGAAAAGCTTAGCACTGTAACGTACACAGCTTCTAACAAGGGAGCCTAACAGAGTTTGAAGAAAACACATTACAGAATAAATACCTACTTTCTTCCAATAACTACCTTTGCAAACATAAAGGAGCAGATCTTCAGCAAAATTACACTAACACCAAATAGGGAAGAAACCAAAATGAGTAGTATTAACCTTCTAAAAGAGGCCACTAGTGGAATTCCTCAAAAATCTACCTTACAGGCACTTCAGTTTAAGATTTTAATCACTGGCAAATTGGCATAAAAGAAAGTTAACACTGTAGACATCTGCTGATGATGCAGAGTTGGGAACATTCACATGCAAAGGAAGATAAGAATAGCACCCAGGAAAACTTGGATAACCTTGAATTGGAATGACATTTCATAGCATAAAGTACAAGAACGTGTACCTACAGCAATAAAAATCTCACAACCCATATGTGTTATAGACTGGAAACTCATCAGTTGGAAAGACAACAAAGAAAGAGAAGAACCTGGGGGCATTATTTGATCATGGATGATTGTGGCCCATCAATGTGATGCTGTCATGAAAAAGACGTTTGTGATCCCAGAACACACTAAGGTGCTTCCTGGACAGACTGATTAAACAACATTAAGCAAGACAGAGCTGAAATCTCTGGAACACTTTGAGAGCTGTGGCCATCCTTATCTTAAAAGAATGCATAAATTTTGCAGAAGGATTACTGAAGTGGAGGTAAGAAAGGAGTGTCTCATGTGAGAGGACCTTAGTGAAGCTCACTGTTTAAGCACACCAAAATTAAAGGAGAGAGAGAGAGAGAGAGAGAGACTGCTTTCACAAAAACATTGAAGAGGTGAGTGTGAGGGACTTGGGATGGGGGAATTTATTTAGGCAAAGGTGATGTTAACAGCAGAACAAATGACTATAACCTGTCCATACACATACACATGATGAAAATGAGCAGACATTTTTACCAGCAAAAAAATGAGACTGCTAGGAAACCACATAACCAGGGCAGGAAGGAAAAAAAGCCTATCTACATTTAGGATGATCCTTTGCAAGTTTTTAGTTTTACATGATGTGGTTGCTTGCAATTGCTAAGACTAGGCCTGATGACCCAGGAATTTCTCCAGTCCAGGTGCCAGATGTAAAATAGGTTTCAAACCTGCTTCAAAGTAAGTGTCAAAATTAATGATTCAAATACGGGAATGAAGTATTCAGAAGGAAAACTCTGCTTTGGCCAAACCAGTCAGTGGCTCTGACAAAGGGAACTGTCAATACTGAAGACAACTAAGCCCTCTTTTCTCATTCTCACACACAAGATGCTCCCAGCTATTAAGACGTTTCAAGCACGAGTATACAATTTTATCTCTCAATCTGGAAAACAAAAATATTGCTTCTAGAAGCAAAATTATTTATTAATCTTAGCCCAACATATATTTTATGGGTCGATTTCAAAAATCTGAGGTTTACATAGTCTTTCAAAAGTGCTGAGTTCCCTTTTACATGATAAGAAAATGTCTCACATTTATGGCTATGACTGATTCCACAAAAAATCAGTAGACGCAATCTTGATGTTGAATAGCCTCAAGCCAGTCAAAATGTACACTGACTAATAATGCACTGCTTTTATATGACAGTCTAAAATACTAAAAGATACCTTTGATTGAAAGAACACCACCCACAGTAGGGGTCCTTTGCAGATAAGCATTCTTGCTCAGAAGCAAATCTACCGCAATTTGCAACTGGTATTCTTCTCACCTGAAATAGAAAAAATGCAATAGCACATTGAATTAATACAGCCTCCATAACCAGGGAACTTGAAGGTTACTATTAAAAATCTGATAGCAACCAAGCACAATCCCTCTGGGGAAGTCTCCTTATGGATTCCCCTCTGCCAGAAGACCTTTGGATAGAAATATGCAGCCTATTTTGCACACACTGTATTTTGCCATCAGATAATGAACCACCTCTGACAATAACAATTTGGTTCTACTACTCAAAGGCCAGCATGGGCAGATTAGTGCAAGACTGATCAGCATAGTGAATTACAGATAGTAATAGAAAGGAGATACATTTTATAAATAATGCTCTGCTTAGCAGAACACCATTTTCCTCTCCTCAGAATGGAGATATTTAAATGATTGATGAAGGTGCATCCAAAAATGCATGCGCATAACAAAATGCATCTGTGTTTGCATCACCATGTCAGGTTACTGCATGTGCACACTAGAACGAACGCATGCAACTGCTTAGCATGCATGAAAATGCCATTTCAGTAAGTAAATGTAGATAATTGTGGCTATATTGTATGTATCTATACTTGTACATTCAGCTTGAATATCCTAGCCAGCCATTTTCAGAAAAGGAAAGGAAAAAGAAAAAGAGAAAGCTGATTACAAATACTGAACACAGATACAAATAATGTGATTTATAACAATGTGAATTAATGATCTTAGTAAGAAAAACTAATTTGAACCATATTTTACAAATTTGCAAGAATTAGAAGTTCCTATATTTTGTCAACAGAAACAAGGATACACTGCTTCCTGCAAAATTATATTTACTGTTTTATCTATCCATATATTGTAAAATTCAATTTATCTGAAAGTGTGTGAGATAATTAATTCAGAAACCAGTCATAATCCTAGACCACTAACAAATTAAAGAAGACAATGCAGAGTTTTATTTCAGCTCCAAGAGATGATCAGAGAAGTACATTTATTCCTAAAAGCTGTTGTTCCTCTATAAAAACTTGGTCTTTTACCAAAGCTAAAGAAAATTCAAGTCTTACTTTGAATATCTATGTATACTTTTGACTGAGATTTTGCTTCCTTCTAAATTTGTGATAGATGTTCTATATCAGTCAGACTTTTTCCTACCAACTTACCCCTACTCTGTAACAGCAGGCTAAAACGCTATTCACTGCCAGAAAAGTGATTTTATTGTAAGTGATGGTAATTAAGTGCTGGGTGAAATCCTGTTCAGTTAAGATGGACAGCAAGCCCTTAAGCTTTCAATGCCATCTTTCCCACTGCTGGCGAGACAAAGGGATTTTCTGATTGCTGCTCAGTAGCCCTGCTGCAAGATGTGCTGCAACAACTGCACCAGCTCCTGGGAGCCACTCACTGCTTGATGTGCAGCTCCAACACATCTGCTCACAGGCAACAACTCTCAGCCACTGCTGAACTCCTTGGCCTCACTATGCACACATACTGCTCACTTCCCATTGTCCTTTTGTTTTGTTCTTTTGAAGTCTATGCCTAACTGAAGACAATGGGAATTTTATCGCTGATTACAGCTTTATCACTGATTTCATCAGAACTAAGCCTTCAAAGCCATTTATCAAATTAAGAGATTTCGTCACTTTAGAAATTCCTTAGTTGACTGGCAATCCCTGACCTACAAACATCTGGATTGCTTTGTCTCCAAAGAGTGTACAAGTTCTTTTGCTGTCTCTAAGTTTGACTTTGCATGAGCTGCATTTACCTGCCTCCAGGAAAAACAGAAACAAATGCTCCTTTGACAGAATGGCATAAAATAAGCATGGAATTAAGGATATTGCTGGATAGTAACAACACTGGGCAGCACCACAGCAGCTTTCCAAGCTCTGCAGGAGTGCAGCCCAAACTTAGACAACATAACTAGATATTAGATGTAAACTTGGTAACTGCAGTTCGCATATTAAAAGTCTAACTCAGACACAAACAGATGCTTCCATTATATAAACTGGTAGAAATCCTTAAAGCAATAGTTTATATTAATTTATTATTTTATTAAATATTGTACTTACTTTATTGGCAGAGGGCAGATAGATGTAGTTATTATTTACTGGATCAAGTCGTAGCTTGGGGAAAATGGAAGTTTCTTCCTCAATTTCATATAAAACCTCTGGGCAATTAGATTTCATATCTTCATTAAGAATAGCCTAAAACATGTGTAATTAAATTATTACCATGTTCTTTTATTGATCAGTCAACATCTTAAACAATAGCATAATTTCAGTTACATCAAAGCTCCGGAGATTAATTACTGTGCTATGATTCAATTCACCTACTGCACTGGTTCTCACACTGGAGAAGGATGAAGGAAAAGATCATAAGAACAGAATTTCAACAAAACCCATACCAGACACATTTAGTAGTGAATTTGGCACTGGTATAGCATATGAAACATGCCTTTTACCAAGCCTGTTACTGATTGATTCGGAAACTGAATGTTGAAAAAATGCCTCTATCCCAAAATCAAAATCTTACTCCTATCAATTGAGAAGAAAGTATTAGCCTCCAGAAAAGAAACTAACATTCAGATACCCATAAAGTAAAAAGGAACTTACACAAACTTCTTTGTGGCTGCTCTAAGTACACAGCTGTGATTATATTTCTTTTCCTTACCTTGCTCAACTCTACTGTTTTCTACCACCCTTTGCACAGAATTCAAGAGAAGCAGAGACCACAGAAACTTCATTTTGCAAGCCAATAATCACACTGACATTGGCTTTTCATGACTAAATGAGGGAGGTGTGTTCACTGTCCCCACTGTGTTAAGGAGACAGGGAAGACTTCAATTTAATTTTTCATTATCAAAAGCAAAATGAAATCAAATGGACAAAGCTTTTCAAGGTCTCTACTCTATTCCCCTCCAAATGTCTGCTTAATATAGACAAAGAATGAGAGTCATCCTTTGCAGTGTAGAGAGGAAATGCACATTCTTGCAAAATCCAGAAAAAATTAAAAGCATAAAAGACACTTAATTGGATGGTTGAAATGTTTGAAAATGAGATGACTTTCACTTTCAAGCCATGGATTTAAGCTAGCATAGGTCAACTATTCAGAAGCTAAGGCAAAATGAATCTTGACTTTTCTCTCTAATGGACAGCTTTTCACATCACACAGGCAAACAAACAAACATGCTTCCAAAATCTAACAATATTTAATATTTCTACTGAAAATCAAAGCAAGGAGGGAAATGAGGCAAAATAACTGAGAATTCCAGTCTGTAAATGAATACTGTGGGCATGAGCGTTTTAAAGAAATGTTTACTTGAATTTTAGCACGGTATGTAATTGCTTTTGAAAGTTATCTTGTTCTCCAAATGACCATACAGCTGTTATTTCACAAACAAAAAACAGAGATTCAGGGGATCATATTTGTTTTTAATACACTGAATAAACCAGGAAATATTTACCCACTTGAACACAGCAGCAGCTGGTGGAGAAGGGAAGAAATGCCACACTCAGCTTACCTTTAGTAACTGTCCATCATCTGTTCCCAAAAAGAGAACTATACGATTCAAAACAACTGTGCCATAAACAGCTACTAATCCAGAGTGAATCAAGGTAGGTAATTTCTTGATTGATCGTGCCTCCTGAGAATCAGACATAAGAAAAACATGTTAAAAAATCATTCACCTACATTCCAAAACTTTGAGGAAAAGAAGAATCCTTGGAAAGATTCTCAGAGAACTCAATTTTAGGCAACACTTTGAGTAACATTCTAATTCTGACACAGTTTCAGAGCAACACGTTATTGGAAATTACACATGAAACTAGTTTTTCATATATGACAACTGCCATATCTGTAATAAATATTGTATCTGCTGCAGTTAAATCACTGACTTCAGTGGGATACAGACTCAGCATAGCAGCAGTAAACTACTTCGCAACAGGATTATTCGTTTTTGGGATGCAAGTCCTGGGGTTATTCTGAATTTCCAGTTCTTCTCAATGAAGCCATGCTTTGCCATCACCTGAAGGCTAGATACACTCAGCAGCCACTTTCAAAGGCATGCTAATGTTCTGGAGAAAGAAGACACTTCAAACAAACTGTGTCTGTGTGTATAAAAATGCAAACCTTCATCTTCCTTGACACTAGAGGAAGTAGAGGCTTGTGTATTACATAAACATAAAAATGAGACAAAGCAATATAAAGTTCATGTCATGGAGAACACGAATGTAGCTGTGTGAGCTTTAAAATCAACCCATTACCCTCAATTCTCCATCCCACCCGAAGGAAATCAAACACATGTAAACAGCTCATGAAAAAAACATCATGCAGGAAACCTCTGCATTTTGTGGAACAAAAACCAAACCAAGTAACTCTTACTGTAGATGATCGAGTGTTGAAAGGGAATCTACCTGTGTGAGAATAGGACCATTTACCAGGGGAACTCCCTAGAAACCCATGTGTCTCCTTAGGAAGCAGTAACTCACTTTTTAAAGTCCTCTAATTGCTCTAAGTCAATTTCTGTGATAGACATTACTAAAGGTATGATCCCAACTGCTCTCCAAATGGGTCCAACCCCAGCCAAGCTTTACTTCACCTTCCCTGTATAATGTTTTCCAGTGAGCGTAGTTAAGGCAATGATGTGCCTAGAAAATGCTCTGTAAATCTACTGACCTACATCTTCATTTGAGTCATGCGCCTCATCACATGAACACGTGCTGCACATGCACCAGTGCTGGCACAAAGGAGAGGTAGGAGACAAGAGCTTAGGTAAGACCAGATCCTTGGGAACAAGCCCTGCAGGTTAGCTTACAAAATTCAGAATTTCAGCCTTAAGGATGGCTTCCTAAACCTACAGGGACCCTCTGAGTTCAAGAGCCTATTTCACTTTAATGCACAAAACAAAGTGTGGAATGGACCATCAAAACTGATGTTTAGAAGAAAGGTGAAGGCATTTCTCAAAGTTATGAAGCAAACCTGCAACACGGTAACAGCTGAATTCAACTCTCTTGCACACTGGCTTAACCCTAAAAAGTCTCTGCACTAGAAGTATTTTTTTCTGAACTGCAATCCTAAGTTAATTAAAATGTTCTTCAGTCATCTGAATTATTTTAATTAGCTTGAAAGAACAGCAACTTTGAAAAAAATAATACTTCATTAACTTTCATATTTAATTTTTTTTTTTCATGCAGCAGGAAGAAGACACAGGGAACTGTTATGCACTGGCACAGAACTTCAGTAAAACTCACTTGGCCATGAGAATCCAGTACGCTGGAGGTCTGCATTAGATAGGGATATGGGGCAGGGTGTGATTGCAAGCATTTTAAGGTGGAAAAAATTAACTCACTTTATTAATAGATCAGAAGGTAATAAAATTCCAGAACTAGTGCACTCAAAGAGTCTTCACTCAGGTTAGGGAGTGAGGAAGTAGAGCTTCCACACTTTCATTTCCACCAAAATTAGGAATAGTTTTTCCGCAGTGCACCATGTAGCAGTGTAAGAGAGACACTACCCTAGGTTCCTCACAGACTCTGTACAACAAGACTGCAGAAAAGAGGAGTACTCACCCAGTTTCTGAAAAGCTTTGCTGCCAGATTTTATTTTGACCCACATACTAATAAAATAACCTCTGTCATATCAGCGCATCCTCCTCATCTGACTGAAGAACCAATACTGACAAGTGTGGAAGTCTCCTCCCCTCCCTCTGCTTGCTAGAGGGAGGGTCAACATGACATTGAGCTAATATGGATAAGAACAGGGGGAATTCAGATGGTGGACAGTCACAAAAAAAATTGCCTTCTCTCTTTTGCAACCTATTTCTCCAGTTTGCCCATTTCCTCCAGGGTGCAGCTGCTGCTTTCATCCTTCTGTCACTCCTTTTCCACATCCATTGATTGTTTTAACAAGCCCTTTTACCTCTTCCACTGTGACTAATGGGGTTACAGCACTGTAAGGCCTTCCCAAGCTGCTTCTTTCACAGCTAAATCCATTCTTAAAAATGCATTTACAGTCTAAATTTCCTTTATACTTGAAGAGTCATTCATCTCCATGGTCATCTGTTTGTCTATCCTATAACATTTTCAGGTGCATACAAAAGCAAGAAAAGCAGAAGAAAATATAATACCATTCTGCAAGACCTCCTTTTTTTTTAATTCTTTAGTTCCATCCTCTGTTCTATTCTGTAATTCCTCTACAGTCTATAGTTGCTTGGTTATTGGCATGGAAGGCATTTATACTCATTTTCTATTTGGCATTTCATTTTCAGATGCATCTCTGTACGACTCCAGCTGAAACAACCATATTCACACTTCTACTTTCTGTCTTGATTTCCTCCTGATTATTTTACATTGCGTGCCTCAGCGGAAAGGGCAGCATTTTTAGCTCACACAGCACTCATCATATGCAGCTGTCCAAAAAGTAAAAGTAAAGGGTTTGAGCATCAGAGTGAAAGAACAGATGCAGCTATACAAAGGGACAGAAGATTTGTAAGTAGCATATAGCAACAGGCAACATTAAAACAATAGATGCCTACCCTAGGGGGAAAGAACTTTTGTAACCTCATTATTCTTTCTTAACTTCACCATCCTTTAACCACCTCCATCAATTTTTACTATACCAGAGGGTAGCAAATATTGGGGCACGCAGCAAGCCTTTATTAGGGCTAAGGAATGAGGAGACAAACTGTTCCAAGGTTTTATTTCCAGGAAGTTTTTTGATTTGTGCATTGCTCAGCACTGTTAGGTGGACAAGTCTGTCCAGGTGAGCAGCCTGCAAAAAATCAAGGATGACCAGAAAATCAGAGTCTTCAGTGAGACCTTGCAGTGTTAAATCCTGAGGCTCATGATGCAAGGCAGGAAGAACAGTGGTTGAGTGAGATGCTGATAGAGACTCCTGAGATGGGGAAGCTGGAAACTTGTGACTTCTTGCAGCAGCAGAAATAGTCCTTCTCTGCCCTCAGATCAAAGTTCACAGAAGTGGTAAAGTGTCCCAATAACCAGTCAGGGAAAACAAGCTCCATTAAGGAAGGCTTTGAAACCAACTGAGCTTGAACACTGTGTTAGCAGAGAGCAAAAGGAAGTGGTGAGTTATCGTGAGGGATGAAGGCACACACTTGCTAAACAGTCATGCTGTAACAACAGCTTGGGGCTTCTTTCAGGGGACCCTACCCATTACAGAAAGACTGCAGTAACTTTCCATTCCTTGGACCACTACCCATCGTTGCACATCCACGTGGACACCAAAGACAGGGCCTAGTGCAGATCAGGACTGTGAAGCTCTGGGGCAAAGAGAATAAGATGGCACCCCAGGCTATGTTAACCTGTGGGGTCAGACAAGAGCGATGCTCTTCTGAATCTGCTGCTCAAAAACAAAGAAGAACTGACTGAAGATGTGATAATCCAAGCAGAGAGCTGGAGACCAGGCTTCAGTGTGTTCAGGGAAATGGTCAGTGGAATCACCTGAGAGTCAGCTTTGAAGGGAAATAGAGCTCAAGTAAACCAGCAGGTCTTTCAGACAATCTCCATCAAGCACAAAACTCAGGAAAATGAGCAGACATATCACAAGATGGCCTCTAACTAAACAGGGAAGTAATGATTGAACTACACTGCAGAACAACAGCATAAAGGAGGAGGAAGCAGGATGAAGGAGGATGTCCCTGGACATGCAGGAATGGTCTTAGGAAAACCTGAGCTCACCTGGTTTTGGAACTGGGAACTCTTTTGGAACAAGAAGAGCTTCCACTACCACATGAGCAAGAAAAGAATAAATAATGAAAATGCACATCAGCTCCTGAATAGCTCAGGAGATTTACTGACAGTGGATGCAGACATGGCCCTGGACTTCACCAGCAACATCTTGTGGTCCTTTGTTCAAGAAGGAGATAAACTACAAGTTCCGGGAAAGGATTAAGCCAGAGATCTCTTAAGAAATCTCAGTTTTTATAAGTTTTAGGGAAGACAGATGGGATCTGTAGGAAGATGCTGAGAGACTGTCTGATGAAGCTGAAAGGTTATTCTCTACTATTTCAAAAGCTGTGGAGATCAGGTAAAGTTACCAATTGAATAAAGACAAATACTGCACTGATATAAAAAAAATAACCCAAAACAGTAGGTTTTTTGTTTTGTTTTTTTCAGGGAACTACACATTAGTTGATCTCACTATTTTCCTGGGAGAATCATGAAGAAAATCCTCTTTGAAACCACTTCTGGACACAAGAAGATAAATAAAGTGACTGAAAAAAGCCAGCATAAATTTACCAAGGATACATCATGCCTGACCCATCTGAAGCATTTATAAGACTTGTAGATGTGGTGCTTAAGGACGTGGTTTTGTGGCAGATGACCTAACAGGTCTTCTCCAAAACTGGGCTGGCTCAGCCTACAGAAGAGACATTTTCAGAGGGACCAAAGAAACAAAGCCAGACTCTTAACCGAAGTGCATGTAAGGTAACAAGAGCTAATGACACAACGTGAAACACTGAAGCTTTCTAGTGAACAGGAGATGAATAAGCACCTCTATGAGGGCAATCAAGCAGAACAGGTTGTCCAGAGAGGTTGTGCAGTCCCCATCCCTGCAGCATGAGAGTTGACAAGTCTTTGGTGGCTTACTTCCCACACTAAAGAGGGATGAACTGAAGACTCATTGTAACAAGACAGAAATATTCACTTTAAAAATCTTAACTCTAGAAACCCATTAAACATCAGATGCAACACTAGCACTCTGCAATACTCAGGAGATTGACTTTACTACTATAAAATTAATTACAGGATCAATTTTGATATAAAACTATATTTAGAAGTCTGTAGCTCTTTCCTTAAATAAAAAAACAATTAATCAGTCTGGAATGAGTTACCACACAAATTTAAATGTTGTTCCTGCAAATTAAAGGCCATAATTAAACTTCAGAATCTCATTTTGGTAGAGCTTACACCAGCTAGGGTTTGTCCAAGGATTCCAAACTATGAAAAATTAAGGGACACATACCAACCCTCATATGTATCACCCATTGAAAAATGAAAAAGTTCAAAGAACAGACTATTACAAGTCTTAACTTACATTAAATAATAGATGAAAATCTAACCAAGATAACTTATCTTTTAGTAACTATCACAACTGCTTAGCATTTTCATATACTAGAATAAACAACTTAATATAAACTACAGCAATTCTCTTTCTTACAGGTATATGCCTACAACTTTTGGGGGATTTTCTACCTGAAAATTTATGAATCCTTGATTCTCTCTGAATCCTTTTCTCATGCAACTTTTTTAATGGCAAAACCAGTTTCCAGATTTGTCGTTATCGTGGTTAGGCATCTAATCTACATCTCTACATATCTCTCCTGTTGATGTTCTCCAATTGGAACACTTTTCCTACTCATCTACTTGGCTGTGACTCAAAACATCCTGGCTTGTCTGTAAGAGACCTGAGATCCTTGTAGGTCCTGTTCTGTCACAGAACAAGAGAAGAAAAGCCTTTCTTAAAGTTCACTAGCTCCCGCAGCAAGTTTGTGTCAAATTCCAGCATTCCTCCTGTGCTTTTAAGTACTCAGTCAAGTTTCTGAAGAGAAATTGAGAATGAGATTTGGAAAATTCACATTTATTAACTTTTATTAACTATTATTAATGGAATTGTGAAGAAGATGCACTTATGTATATGTAGGATATGCTAGAGAGTCTAGTAACACATACACCCTGATAGTGCATGTAAATAGATATATTCAAAACTAAGAGACATGTGGATCAAAGAAGAAAGAGCTGAATATAAAAAAATGTTTTCAGAGTAGTTTCATCTAAAACACCACTTGCCTCTTGCTAGATAGGGATCCTGTCTCTGGGAATCAAGTAGTGCCAATGTCCTGAATAAATGCATCCAAGTAGGACAAACTTCTTTGTGCATACTACAGCACAAAACAAAAATGGACTTGCTTACTTCTCATATGGAGAAATTCCACAGAATTTGTAGCAGTCACATAGTTTTTGATAAATTTGCTAAGTATGGATCTTAAAATTACTAGCTTTCAATGACAGACTCCAATCCAGCATTAAAGCTTAATGCAAATGAGAACTTTGGCCTAAGAGGCAAAGCGAAGCTAAAGAGATTACACACCTACAGTGAGTTCCAACAGGATGCAGAGCAATTTGGTTCCAGTCCAGTAAAGTACTCAAGTACATGTTTTATTTTAAATGCATGGGCATGAAGATGATGGAAATACTTACATATGCCTAATGTTAAATATGTCATTAAGTGCTTTACTGGGTTAGGGCCAGAAAGCTTAGCACCTTACAGGAATGAGTTTGGAGTAAACCATGTAGCACTGGAATAACAGGGAATTCAGGATCACAAATACTCTGGGCTTTACCCCCCTTGCTGTCTTATTGAGAAATACAATGTGATTGGAGAGGGGTAAGAGGATGTCTTGCCTAAAGGTAATCAGAGTAATAACAAAAATCTGAAGGATGACAAGATCAGAAGGAAAACAAACTGCCAGTACTTCCTAATGTACATCCTTACTATAAATTGTATTCCTGCAGTGAAAAAATCCCTGTATTTTCAATTCCTACATAGTCCATGTCTGTCCATGTTCAATTCCTACATAGTCCATAGTTCAATTCCTGATAGTCCATGTCTGGTATCCACACACCTCATCACATCACACCTGAGCTCCTGCATTCAAGGGTACCCAGAAGAGAAGATTAAGACCTGCAGCACCCTACAACACACAGTACCTGCAATGCAAAAGCCACACTGACATTCAGCATGGTCCATTCACCACTAGCACCAGAGAGGTCCTGCACTTAAAGCACTCTTAGTGCTGCAACATATTCCTTTGCTCAAGGCCAACACTGTCTTGAAAAGACTGGACCTTAAAGCATCTCCTAAGTACTGTTCCTTGCTGCCATTCCTACACATTCTAGTACCATGCACTCCTGACAGCTCCATGCTGTGAGGCACTCCCTTGTGGCCAGAGCCACTGCTAGGATTGCACACACTGCTGCAACCTGCACACTGATGGACGTGCCACACTCTATCTTCCTGTCAACTCTGAAGCCCATGTGTTTCTGAGTCCAAGAGCAGCATATTCCATGATTTGCAGGGACTCCCATACTTTGGTGAGAGACGGTAGAAGGATCTGGTCTAAAAAAACACAGAAGCAGCAGCATATGGGCCTGTCATCTCCAAACTTACTCTGCAATAGCATAGCCTAACCTTCTGTAGTATAAAAAAAAATCAAAGCTGAACTACATGCATTTATTTCTATGTTTATACACCATAAGCATATATAATTAGGTTTAAAAAGAGAGCTAATTAGCCATGTAATGTTATAGATCATACTACTTCACAGGACCCACATGTCCTGTTAGCTCACAAAATATTAAAATACCACTTTCCTCTCAGCAGTAAACTGCATTTATTGTGCCAAAATATTACAATCAATGACATCATCATAGTTTGGGACATAAGGTTAAGTAAGCAATCCTTTTAAAGTTCATTACAGTTGAGATTCTTCAACATTGTACCCAAATATAATCTAAATTCCCAGGAGGGATGAGCCTTTTGGGACATGAAAGTAACTCTGGAGTCACAGGAGTCTGATCTGAATCAGACTAATCCTGAAACAAGTGCATAATTGATTTTTCATATTCAGGTCCTGAAAGGCAATGGGGACAAAGAATTGCCCTGTCCGCAGAAATATGTGCCTCACCTTACCTGCATTATGTTACTCTATGAGGCTCTTCAGAAATTTCTTGCATGAGGTTTTGTAAAGTGTTTAAAAAGGATCTACTGCCCAGGGAGCTTTCTTCTTCTGTTTTGTTTAGCAGGCTCAGAAAGCACTTCACTAAGAAACTTCACAAGTAATTAGGAACAAACAATTCAAACTAAAACTCCAACAAGCAGATAGGTATTTTGAGATCAGAACGAGACTTTAAATTAATTCAGGAAGTTTGCCTCGTGGCTGCATAGAAATCACAGTAAGCAGTAAGCTAGCATTGGAAATCAAAGGATTGGCTCTAGCTCCTAGTGAGTTTCACTATTTACTTCAGCACAGTTGTCTCACCCACATATGGGGCTCTCATTCACAACCACGTCCTCTAACACTGGCAATAGTCTCACAGCTCAGTAGGGAGACGAGCAGACTGAATCACATGTGCCCTCTGGTAGTCTGTTTGGAAAAATCTCAGCACTGCACTTCGCTATGAGTTAGATTTGGAAAGCCAAGGAGTGACAGTAAATCTACTGCACCTCTTTCAAGGAACTTTGCAGAAACTCCTATCATAACACATCAAGGGTTCAGAAGTTTAGCTGCAAAGATGCTGGATGGTGTGGGAACTGCAAAAGGCTTAGGGCTTGCTTTACGATGCCATGCTTGATCCCCCATGGCTCTCCTTGACACTTTTCAGTGGTCCTTTTGTCACAGCTCTGGAAAATCATCTGACTCAAAAGCATGGACAGGCCTTTCAAAAGCACCTTCTTCATTTGAATGACATTTTTATCTTCCTGAATATAATTTTTAGGTGATTTCTTTACTATTGAGGCCCCATCAAAGCCAGCAGCCTTGCCTATCCCACCCTCCATGTGCCCAGCTCACCCTGGAGAGGAAGAAGCTGAAGAGAGTGTTACTGAAGTAGGTGACATGAGGAACTCCATGGGATACCACTGTCTGTGAAAACGTAACCACTGCAACAACAAAGAGATATCACCTATAGCTGTCTGCTGCACGCAAGGATTTGGGGAGGTGGCTGTGAGAGCCCTCCCAAGCAACGCCAATCATGAGAGGCCTGGGAAATACCTACCACTGAACAAGCAACCACAGATAACTTGTGATAGGGATAACAGTGCACACAGTCCAGTGCACAGAGTCAATTTGACAGGCTTTTTTTTTTCATTTCTGATGTAGCTGCAATGACACGAGATGTGAATGCACAGAATAAGATAGGAGATGCTTTATCTAGGCTGTATGGAAAATAAAATAAAATAAAATAAAATATGACTAATCTAGGCTGGAAAGGACACATCAAGGGAGATGCCTAAGACTCAGGTCTGACCCAGCATGCCCTTAGATGAGTCCTTCCCAACAGGTAGGTGGGAAGTATACCAAAATCTGGTAATGGATCCGCTTTTTAGAAACATAACGAGCTGGAGAAACCACTAGAGCTGACAGAGCCAGGGCTGATGTGCAAAGCCCGGTGTGGCTCTGCAGTTTCTCACTAACTTCGTGTGCCTCCAGGTCAGGGACACCCCATGAGTCATGCAGAGACACCAGCCACAACAGTAGCAGTGTCAACAAGGGCGTGCAGGACCAAAGCTTAGCAAACGATGCCCAGACTTACACAGCTCTTCCCGTTCATATTGAAGTGTGTGGATGCGCAGGCTTGCTCCTTCATCTCCTCCATTCCAAAGATGCAGACGGCAGTGCTGTTCCACGCCTTGGCGTTGTGGCTGTGGCGGAACACACCCACCCACCAGCCCCGCTCACCGTGGCGGACGAGGCTGGAGGAAATAATGAGGCTCCTGCACCCGCAGTCCAAATAGACGTGCCCTTGCAAACTAAGGCCACCCTCGAAAGGGCGCAGCTGGCGCAGGACAGCCATGCTGGGTGGCTCCGTGTTATTGCCCAACCTGGCCTTCAGCGTGTAGTAGGGAAAGAAAAGGTGATCCCCCCACTGGAGCGCGTCAACAAAGTGCAAAGGTTCCTCCCTGCGCTTGATGATGCCCAGCTCCTCCTTGGACTTCAGGTTGACCATGCTGCGCACCGTGATGACGGTCTCCTTGTCCGACTTCGAGGGCTCGCAGTGCAGGTGGTTCGTGTCGGCGCTGGTTGAGTAGGTGGCCGCCACGGCCAGGTACCAGGCGCCGGCCTGCTGGAAGACGACGCCGGCGGTGGAGCCGTCGGGCAGGCAACTGACCACCTCGCTTTGGTTCAGGCGCTGCCGGTAGGACGGCTGCTCCCACACCTGGCAGGCGCCGCCATCCTGGGTCCAGCCGGTCAGGAGGACGCCCACCCCGCCGGCCTCCTCGTAGTACAGCAGCAGGTTGCTGCGCGTGCCGGGGGGCTCCCCGCAGCCCTGCCCCGCCGCCGGCACCACGCGGCGCCGGGGCCGCAGCTCGGGCCGCAGCTCGTAGAGGCAGCTGCCGCCCGCCACCAGCACGGCGCCGCCGCTCACCTCGATGTTGTCGATGGGGGCCCCCGGCAGCTCGAAGCTCTGGGGTCCGGCGGCGCCCGCCAGCGCCGCCAGCAGGGGCAGCGCCCAGCTGAGGGCGGGCGGCGGCGCCGCCATGGGCGCGGGCTCGGCTCGGCGCCGCGGGGCGCCTCAGGCGGCGGCGGGCGGCGGGCGCTGCTGCGCCATGGTGCGCGGAGGGGCCGGCCGCGCTGCCGCCGCTGCCGCTTCTCCCTGCGCCGCGGCCGGGCTGCGCGGGCGGGGAGTTCCTCTTTCGGGGCGGGGAGGAGGGGGTGCCTGCACGGGAGAGGTGGGCCGGGCTCCTCCGGGAGGGCTGCCGAGCCACCTCGCCGCCGTGCGCCGCCGCTCCCCCCTCCGCCCCCCGGCCCCGCCGGCCCGCCTCGCCGCGGACGGTGGGCGGCGGCGGCGGCGCGGCGGGAGCCCACCTCGGCCGCCGGGGGCTGGGGGCTGGGGGCGGCCGCCTCGCAGCGGCGGGGCGGGAGGCGGAGGGGAGCGAAACCCGCCGCGCCCAGCCGCGCTCAGCACCCGGACCCGCGCGGAGACCCCTCCGGGACACCGGGGCAGGGCGGAGGGGCAGGGAGCCCTGCACTCGCTCTGCCTCACTCCCGGCCCGGCTGAAGCCCACCGCGGGCAGTGGGCGAGCAGGGGTGAAGGTGCCGAGCGGGGGCAGCCGGTGGCGGGGTCCGCTGGCGGATGCCGGGTGTGGGCGTAGGTCAGACTCCGCTGGGCACCGGCAGCGCCCGCTGCGAACCTGGAAACCCGTCTGGTCCCCGATCAAAAGCGCCGCAGTACCGCCCTGCCGAACAGCACCCCTGTAAACCGGTCGGCCGATGCCACCTCGAGCGGGAACGTTGAGGGGTCAGAGATCCCTAGTTAGATCCTGGTCTTGCCTTGAGGTAGAACAAAGGCTCTCGGCATTCTCCCGAGTCCTGCAGGGCGCACAAAAACCCTCCCGCTTTCCAGCCGCGCTGCTGAGAGATAGATGGAAGCGCATCCAACACGCGCTGAGGACAGGATGGGCCATGTTGAACGGTGCAACTGATTTACTTCATTCCCCACTCTGTCACTGCTGAGGTTCAACACAATGTGAAGTACAGGTTTCATGCTGAGCTTATGGTAAATTATAGTTTTGCTGAGTTTTTAAATAAAAAATGAAAAGCAGCAAAGGTGGCTTTCAATGTTCTCTTTTAGGTGCCTCTGGAAACTCTGGGCGAGGATGGGTGTAGGGCCCATTGCCTTACTGAGAAGAGGATGTAATGTTCAAAACCGAGAAGTCATCTGACCCTCCACTGACACTGCTTTTGTCTTGAAGTAGCTTGATAGCAGGAAAAAGTGGGACTGTAAAAATTAGAACAAAAGTAACCTCTGTATGAATCAGTCAACTGCAACATTTTCAAGTAGGAAGTGCAACACAGTTAACAAATTTTGATTCTCTTTCTCCATTACAGTATCTAGCAGCAGTTATTGTGCAAGAATTGATGTTGCTCTGCTCAGCAAAAATATTCAATAATTTTGCAGTAAAAAGGGTACAGGACAAATATTCCCATGAAATCCAGAACTCTCCACAGCCCATCTGCTTATCTCTTGTATAATGACTCCAAAATGCATCTGAAATCTGCAAAAATTTTGGATCCTCCCTAGCAGAGGATGTGGAAGAGCATCATTGCACAATTCTTCTTACCAGATGCAAAGAGATGGTCTATGTGGTAACGCTGCCTGCAGCTACCTGTGGAGGACTGAACTTCTAGTCAACATGCTGGCAAAGTAAATCTTCATGCCCATATAACCCATACAGGTTATGGGTGATACATACATCTTTGCAAAGGAGGCTGAACATGCCATGCTGGAGTGCATTACACACTACCTTGCCTTCTCGTTTATTTTCAGTTCAAATATAAAACTGTCAGTAATCTTCCTCTTGCTCTAAACTGATGAGACTGAGCAACAAAGCATATCAGCATCCTAACTGCCAGAGATCTCTTATTCTGACTACAGAACATGTCCAGCAACAGGTCATCTTCTGCAAGCATCCCTTCTTTTGCAAAATCACCGAGCTTTGCATGTATTGCAGACACCTGTTTCATGAGCTTTTATGTTTAGAATAAGCCACATGTACTTCACTGAATGACTTGTTTGTTTAAATGAGTTAGGCCAGGCTTGTTCTAGTCTTAGAGAACAGGAACCACTTCCAGGGCTGCAGAC
Organism: Cinclus cinclus; assembly: GCF_963662255.1. Lineage (NCBI taxonomy): Eukaryota > Metazoa > Chordata > Aves > Passeriformes > Cinclidae > Cinclus > Cinclus cinclus. Next base: position 63,970,970 of record NC_085049.1, read on the forward strand.
TTCCGATTGCCAAAACTGCCAAAAAGCAGAGTTCTGCTTCAATTTTTGTCCTGGGAGGACTGAACTGCATACATTGACTGTCACATGAAAACAATCAAGCTGTGTGGGCTAGCAGGTTCTACAACGGTGGATGGGATGGGATGGGATGGGATGGGATGGGATGGGATGGGATGGGATGGGATGGGATGGGATGGGATGGGATGGGATGGGATGGGATGGGATAGGATGTCATATCCCTCCTGTCACAGGGACAGCCATCAGAGCACAGTTCTGCAGACTGTTTCCTGCCTGTCACTTTTCTATTTCTGATTCTTCCTCTCTCTCTCCAGAGAAGCAGTAGCTTGGACCAGAGCCCCATCTTGCAACATTTAATTCTGCATACGCTTCTGAGAGCCAGCTTTGCACTGAAAGTTAGTGCACAGAGCTTTGCTCATGAGTGACCCAATTCTTGAAGCGGCAAAGTAGTCCCAATTCCTTTCAAAGCCCCTGAAGTAAATAGGAGTTTCTATCATCAACACATTCTTCTAGAGATACCTATCTGCATACCAGGAAAGTTTAGCTTCTACTGCTGTTATGGAAATAGAAAGGGAGGCTACAGGTTTATTTTGTGCTGCTTCAGAGTGTAATATTTGATACACATTTTGATTTGATATCTGAACACAGCAGACCAGAAAACAGCATAATCAGTTCATGACTCAACTGATTTCAGCATGAACTGATGCTCATGTTGGAACTAGATGATCTTCCAAGTTACCTTCCAACCCAAACTATTCTATGATACTTCTGTAAAATCTAAGCAGAAAATGGCAAATCATTTTACTGAATTCCCTTGGCTGTCAGTTCCATAATTGGTGTTTTTATCCTGTTGTTGTACTGTGTTTTATTTTACAGGCACTGAAGGGAGACCAAGGTAGTCTGCCTGTTAATATTAGACTTTACAAAGCATTGTTGTCTAACTCTGGCACCCCAACCAAAATTTGTAAAAAAGCTGGGAAAGCCAATTGAGCTTCCTTTGCTATCCTAAGCAATGTTTATGTATTTCAGTATGTCATGTTATATCTGAAGTTAGAATGTGAATCACACCAGGACTTGTTTCTATATCTACAATTTAAAGAGCTCTCATTTAGATCTTCGACAGTGTTAGGCAGAACACATCCTAAATTTAACTTAAGATTGCTTTTCCACTACAGTTCATGCTTCCCTCCTCCTTATTTCTCATCTACATCCTAAATTTCTCTGAATTTATGAATCCACAGACAATCTTAAAAATATCACTAGTAAATGAGATTGTTTTTATGCTTAGTTTATGTAGCTTCACTTTGATACTTCCCCTGTTTTGAAGTTTCAAGACCACTTAAGGTTTTATTTGTTTTGTTTATTAAATCCATGTGGTTGCCTTAGATTAATTCTGAAATTGTTTTTTTTGCTTTCATTTACAAAGCATAATAGGTAGCATTAATGTTAACAGGCATTTTATCTTTAGTGTAATACTTGAAATAACTGTTTTTCTCATTATATAGTTAGGACAATTTTCTACTGCAACTGTATGTTGACAAAATAGAAAGGAAATGCTGGGCAGTTTTTCAAAAAGCTTATCTGAGAAGGATTCCTTTCCTGAAAGAAACATTTGAATACTGAAACTGTGCTTGTAGATTTGGATTTTACTTCTGCTTTTCAGTCTCATTTATTTTTGTTTAGATTTTTTTTTGGTTCAGACTTTTGTTTAATCTAAAAGTAACTGACCATTTTGCATTTTTTATTGGTCTTCACAATGAGGAAATGGCAGATTCAAGAGCAGGACTATGCTATTATAACTCTTTGGGGATCTGTACGGGATGCTATCAGCTGAAGCCAGCAGTGATATGTCCATGTGTTCCAGGGAAAATGTTACTTTGCTGGAGTCCCACTAATGCATCTGATCCACTTGCCAAGGGAAATGTTTCTTTGTGATGAAATGCTGGAGCTATGCACAAGGGATCCTGGTCATCCCTGACATAGCAAAATGCTCTAGACACTGGTTAATGCTGTCCTTCATGGGACCAGCGTGTTATAGCTGTACTGCATTGGTGTGGTTGTGTTTTGGCAGTGGGGGGCTACAGGGGTGGCTTCTGTGAGAAGCTGCCAGCAGCTTCCTCCATGTCCAGCAGAGCCAATGACAGCCAGCTCCAGAATGGATCTGCCACTGGCCAAGGCTGAGCCAATCAGGAACGATACTAACACCTCTGTGATAACATATTTAAGAAGGAGGAAAAAAAAACCCTTATTGCACAGATATAATTGTGCTCAGAGCAGAGCAGAGTGAGAATATGTGAGAGAAATAACTCTACAGACACCAAGATCAGTGCAGAAGGAGGGGCAGGAGATGCTCCAGGCATCAGAGCTGAGATTCACCAGCAATGAAGTAGCTGTGCCCCCGCAGCCCATGGAGGGCCATCAGGATACAGAGATTCACCTGCAGCCTTGGAGGAGCTTTTTGGAGGAGGTTTTAAAAGTAACCCAAGCTCTTGACTTGGCTGTGTGTTCTGTCAGAGATAATGATCATGCAGTGGAGGTGCCTAAGACCTAGAGCAAGATCTGAAGCAAGAGCAATTGACCTGGCCCTTCCTGTATGAGCCAAAATGCAAAACAGAAACTTCTGCATCAAGTCAGTTCCTCAACCTTAGGCAAACACCATTTGCCAAGAACAAATTTAATCTGCAGCATCTATCTGTGCCAGTAGATAAGGATATGATCAAGATGATCAAGAACCTGTTCTAAACTCTTCTTTTTTCCCCCCTTTGCATATTTACACTTGCAGAGGAGATACTCATCTTAAGGCTTACTAAACCATTAGTTGGTCAACATGTTTTCTTTTTCAGATGTCTAAACCAGCCCATCCAATTTAAAAGAGGCAGCTGTAGGAGAGCTTGTAAAGGTTTTCCTGCTTAGATTTGAAGGGATGCTAAATTAAGCAGAGGATTGTGGTATTAAGCTGGGCATGGGCCAAGAAGTAGCAAAGGAAATGGTGGATGAACCACCAAAAATCTGGGTATATCTCTGTTAAAATGGTGTTATTTATAAGTGAGCTGAGGCTGTGAGAGTCATGCATTCTTTTCACAGATTCTTTGAGTGTTTTAGTTGACCTTTTTATTAAATACACATCATCTGTTATTGCAGAAAAGCTCTATAGTAGTGCTTTGCATCAGCTTGGGCATTTGCAGAGTCACCATCTGCCTAAATCCTTGATGTTTTCCTATCTCTGACACCTTTCTCTTATTCAGTTTTGTCCTCATCCTATTCATTTGTGCTCTGGTTCTGACCAGGACAGGGTTATTTTTTTGCAGCAGTCAGGAGGCAGAATGGCTATGACCCAGATTTTATTCTCTACAACCTCATGTTGGGGATGGGGAAGGGAGTCTGTTCCAGGGAGGAGGGATTCCTTCTGGTTAAGTAAATGTGGTGGAGGGAGCCATTGTTGGGATGGTTTCCCCTGTGAATCGTTTCTCTTTTTGTACCCCCTGTCAATGTACCCTATGTATTGTTGCAGTTACTGTTCCTTTTCTTATCTCATTGCTGTTTCCAGTAACTCTTTCTAACCTCAACCCATCACCTTTGCCTTTTGTGCCTCCAGTTCTCCACTCCAGGCCACTGCAGGGAAGAGGGAGGGGCAAAGCAGGGCAGTGAGAAAATGGCATGTGGTTCAGAGAGTCTCAGTGGGGCCACTGAACTGGGGAGTACCATTCCTAAAGCACAATAGTTTCCAACAAACATAATATTTAATGACTGTATTGAGAATTTTTTTATTGCAGAAGTGTAGCAAGAAAAATAATTTAAAAATCTTGCATGTGACTTCAATAAATTTTCACCTAATAAATTTTCACCATTTGAAAAATCTGTGTCATTCCACTTAGAATCTTCAAGTCATAGAAAAGTTGAAATGCATGCTAAAATACATTCATGGAATTTATTTCAAGTTAAACTTGGAATACCCACTCAAAATTGAAAAAAAAAAAACAAGTGCTCAAAGCTGGGGAATAAGATGCTGTGATCTTCCTCAACGATAAACAAAATTATTGTGTCAAAGAATAATCATATTAACTTTAATAATAGAACTGGTGCAAGAGCCATCCACTGTAGCACTACCTTATCCAGGACTAGAACAGGTTCTGAATGGATCAATTACTATTTATTTCCACTATTCTTTTCTCTAATTTCCCCAAATGGTACCGATTGAGTGCATGCCCACTGCAGATGTGAGTAAACACACTTAATGTTATTTATAACTCTGCTTTTTTGGCTGTGGTCCTTAGTCTGGTCACAGCCAGAGTTCCATAACCTGAAGCAAAATTATTACTTGGGAATTGAATCAGATTACAGATAAATGCCACTGCAGCAGATGGATAGGGGTATTTGTTAACTTTAAGAGAAGGGTAATAAAGGCTATGAAGAAAAGAGGAAGAAGCCATAATTATATATATGTTCCAAAGTAGTAAAATACACTTCCACTAATCCTGAAAGTCACTTATAATATGAAGTCTTACTTTGGCTTGCCATTAGGCCCACTGGCATCAGCTGGATTTAATTCAGATAGTATTCTAAAACCACCCTTCACTGTAACACTGATGTCACATCTTTTATTTCTGTATGTAGACTACAAGATGACAGTTTACCAAACCTGCTTCTGCTCACTATGGAGAGGTCCCAGCTGAAACACAGATTGTGGCATTCAGCTGTAACCAAGTATACATGCCTCCACATATGCATATCAACAAATTAAAACATTTGTCTGCATCAGACAAGGGTCAAACACGTCTGCAGAAAAGTATTTTGGATTTTTCTTTCATTAGCAAAGGTGTAAACGAAAGCTTGGTGCTACATAGGTTAACACAGGGAGATTAATGGAACTAAAATTTATTTCAAAACAGAAAACAAGATGTTTTTCCAAATGCAAATTCATTTAAGGAACTGTGTAACTAAGCATCTATTTACATATATATCTACTTCTGTTTGCCTACTGACTTCTGTTGGTGAGAGAAAGAAAAATAACCGTATTGTTTCCCAAAGTTAAAGATCTATGCAATCATGATGTGAAATGAATGATTAATCAGAGAAAAATAACTTTGCAATTAGCTGTGTTTAGGAAGGCAATTAAAGAGGTTAGCTCCACTCAGGGGGTAACCTGAAAGCTGTTCTAGTGCTCAGACCAATGTTGATCAATCACTGCTGGTTCTTGACCTTCCCTCCCTGGCTGCTTTCCAGGAGGAAGTCTTCAAGGAGAGGTAAAAGCTGACCAAAGCTTAACTCCTTATTTGTTATTCTGGCAACTGTGTTTTTGTGTATCTCTGTCTCACTTCCCCCTTTCTGTTTGTCCTGAAGAGATGTCTGCATGGAAACAGGATGTTAGAAGCAGAGAAATTAGCCCAAGCTGCAGGATATTCAGTGCCTGCAGGCTATGGTCTGCCAGCTGATAAGGTTTTTCTTCTGAAGTCATCTAAGAAGAATCAGAAAGGCAACAGACTGAAAGACAAACCTGGTACATAAAACACTTCTGTTTCTATAGAGAACATTTTTCAGAGTTGTCTGGGTAGGGACAATTTTTTAATGAACATTTTTTAAAAAAACATCATCAACACATGAGCAGTACTTAGTTTCTTTTTTGTCATTTTTAATGAAAATCTAATTAATTAACTTGACCAAATTAATTAAGCTAATGAAATTAACCAAAAGAACTTTCAGTTTTGTGTCCAGAGGCTACAAAGGCATTTTTTGTCAAATAATATTTTTAAGGTTCCCACTCTGAGTTAATAGAAAGACCCAAGATATGAACTACCTTTGCCACCAGACAGCAGCAGAATTAAGTATTTTAATTACAACTAGAATTGCTCTTAATTAATACCACTACTATAATGCAAGAGCTTGCCTTCCTTTGTTGAATAATGGTGTCTCTGAGAGAAACAGGGACAGAGAGCTCAACATGATACAAATTTGCTTGATGTTGTTTGTTTTTTTCCTAACATTTTCCTTTGCTGTGTTCACTCTGAGAAGGATCTAATTGAATTGTCATTGTCTCTGATGATTTGCCAACAAATTATTTCAGAAAAGCCTGTTAGTGGAAGGTGGTACCCCAACCATCATTGTGCATCATTTCATGCTCAACCATTGTTGTACATCAATCTGGAATATAATTTGGAAAGCCTGTCTTCAGTCTTTCCATTGTTGCCACTCTTGTGATGGAAAGTCCAACAGACAGCTTGTTCTGCCTTTTTCTTGCTTTCTTGCTTTTTCTCTCTTGCTTTCTCTTTTTGTTCTTTCTCTTTTTTTTTCTTTTTATTTTCTTTCTTTCTGTCCTTCTTGTTCTATTTCTATTTATCCTGTTATTTTTTCTTTTTTAACCACCCCGTATTTCAGGCATATTTATCTTCATGTTTATAAAAATGCTCCACACTCCCTGCAAATCCCCTCTCTACTGGGAGATATTTGCAGCCCATTATATGACCACGTTCCCACAGATTCCCCCATTCCTCTCCTTTCAATGTAGTACATTGTTCAGTGCCAGGTCTGAGCCAATGAAACCTGTGAATGTGCTATTTGCCCTCTCTTTCATATGAAGTCCACATTGTAAATGCAAAGCCAGAGGATTCTGGATTTTCAGAGGAAAATAGGGATGGTGGATTCTATACCTGAATGAAGGTCAGTGGAAGCAAGAAACCTCGAGGTATGTGAGATCAGTCAGCTTCCCAAATCCAAATGTCATTGAGCTTATTTATTATCTGCACAAAGGTCTTGCATCTCTTCCCTTTTGTTACAATTAACTGTGGCTTTTGTCATAATCTACAAATGCATCCAGGATCCCTTATGTTTCCCATATCCTCTAACTTCAGTAATTCACCAAATAACCTGTCAGAAAATCTCCTATCCAAATAGCCCTCTAGGTAGTATAATGACACCACTTATAAGAAATGAAATGTTTACTGTACAGTCTGAAACTGAAATAGGGCTTAAATTGAAGCACCCCATGCTTTAAAACCTTTCATTGCTTAATCTTCATGGAAAGGACACCAGATGTTGTTACTTTTATTTTTTTCCCAAAAGTATATTGCTTTTAATATTCTATCTGAAATATACCAGAGGCAAGTACTCAGCTGGTATAAAATGTCACAAGTCTGCTGTGGTCAATGAAGCAATAACAGTTTATCCCAAAGGAGGGTCTGAAACAAAAGAGGGTATTTAGTCTGAATGGATGGAAGAATAAAGTTATAATTTATTTGTGTGCAAATTCAATGCCTGAAAGGTGATAGTCTTCTCTGTATCTCCTTATGTCCATAATCTCAATAAACTTTTAATTTTTTGTCATAATCTCTATATTCTTTAATTTACCAAATAATCTATTGTGAGAGTTCCCATCCAAACAACCCTCCAGATAACATGGCACTAAAACCAAGATAAACACTTAACTAAATGCCACTCTATGAAAATATAAATTATGTGATAATGACCCAGAATCTTAAGAGTTCACCCTGATGCAAAATGTATACTAGTGAGAACTAGTTTTCTACATAAGCATTTCTGTTAGTGTTTCTGCGACTATTCAACGTGTACAAAAATCCTTTGAATCATTGTCTTAAAAAAATGAATAGTTAAAATGTAGTTAGGCCAGGATTCAAAAAAACAGTTCAAAAATAGATCTGTTACAGAAGAATGTGGAAGTCAAACAGTGGCCCAAAAAGCAAAGCAAGATGCTTGCTTTTTACACAGGGAAGAGTTGCAAAAAATACAATCTTTGCAGGACTGCTCTGTATTAATATTGCTTGCCAGCCCATATGTCACTTCCTTTCGAAGAGTAGCAGTAATGAAGTCATGAAGTCTCTCTCTAGTCAAGGTACTTAGTCTCTTAATCCAGGCTAAGGGAAACCCTTTTCAAAACTGACTCGCAGGTGGAAGCAAAAAGTCAGCTTTTAACAGCCACGTACAAAAGTCTCCTGTGGTCATTGTTTGCAATTTTCAAGGGTGGGCTTATAATTCAAAATGATCTTTAAAAATTGGAGAAGTAGCTTGGAGGAAATAGAACAAAATCTAACACAGGAAAAGAAAAACCCACGTGATTTCTTTGGCTGTAAAATCCATGGCTAGAGAAATGATGCATGCTCCTTGAAAGCAGAGGATTCCAAGTCACTGAAACATCTAGTGTTGCAGGCAAAAGCTTGGGAGAAACATGATAACCCACAGTTTTACATAAACTGATCCATTGGGTAGCCTATCACAAGCTGGAAAGGAGTCTACAGAATCACACTTTGTGGAATATCACTTAGAGATAAAAAATCAGTGTATTATTGCCTACAAGAGCACTCAACAGTGGCAAGGCTACAGCTGATGTGTTGCCCCAGTTTTTAAGCTTCTTCTCTTTGAAGGAGGGGAAGAACCAGTCAAAAAGCAGATTCATTCTTTGAAGACAACACTGGATTAATTAGAATTGGTTTTAATTTGTTTTTCTCCAGAAAAATAAAAGGATAAAGTAAGGAAGGTTGCAATTATCTTCAACTATGCAACAGAAAAGGAAATTGTTTGTTCCCCTTGTCTGCGGTTGATTGCATGACAGGAAAACTACAGTGAGCAAGGTTCATCTTTGACATTGGGAAATGTCAGGAGAGTGAAGTCTCAAAGGATCAATCACGGGGCAGCATTTAAAACTGTAAACCTTGGTCAGGAATGGCAGCCAGAGTTTGTCTTGCCTGGGTGGTTCCACCAAATCTGCAATTGGTGGTCTGACTCAAAATTGCTGAAAATAATTGGGCCTGAGACAGGCACAGATAATGTGTAAGAGGAACAGGGATGAGAGCATTTATTGGGCAAGAGGTGTTATGCTTCCCTGTTTCATATCTTCATCACAAACTCCAGCCAGCAGTGTTCATTCTGTATGAAGATAGGATGGCATTTTCTTTTGTCTCATTGTCTATTAGTCCCCTGTGCTAATCATTCCTTCTCCCCATTCAAACTCTTGTTTTGGGTGTTTTACAGGGTGGGGAAGTGAGGAAAGAGATTCTCACTCTCTCATCCTGTTGGGACTTCTGCATTTTACAGGGATTAGGAAGAGGTTCTAGACCTGAGGATGCTGGCCTCTCTATAACCACAGTGAGAAAAGGGAAGGTTCCCTCATGCTGTGACAGCTGCAGAGACCACTAAGCTTGAGAAATGCAAAAGAAGGTTAAGGTTTTGGAAGCAGAACATTTGCAAAGTATTGCCTTGGAAAACTGATGAGAAAATATTTCATTAATACATTTTGTTAAAGGTAGAAGAATTATCTCAAATATGACAGCAGAAAATACTGAAACATGAAAGGGGGATGTGAATCTTCATTAAAGTACGATTTTAAAAGGAACACAAACTTCTTATGTTAATCAGTGCTTTTTGAACTATCTTTAACTAATCAGCAAATATTTTTCTGCATGTGACAGACTTAAAACAGAAAAAACCCTGACATTTGCTAGTAAGAAATAGCACTGTCATTGGGATACTGGAAGGGTTTTTTGCACTTTTTTTTTTGTTTTGGTTTTTTTTTGTTTTTGTTTTTGTTTGTTTTTTTTTGTTTGGGATTGTTATCAGTGTAGAAATTCCCTTCATGTCAGTCAGAGAACTTTAGAGACTGAAAATTTCAGTCACAACTACAAATCATAGAAAATAGGGCTGCAGAGTACCTTGAGAGGTCTTCTAGTCCATTCTCTCTCTCATAATGGAGGAAGAGCTACAAGTAAATAATTCTCAAGAGATTTTTTTATCTCTCCTGTTTGTAAGAGTCATCAGTGGTGAAGAATCTTCTGCCCCCTAAAATGAGCTGCTTCTGTGTTACATTAATCGTAGAGGCAGAGCCTGAATGCATGAGCTGAACCTGCTCTTTGGTTATTTAGGAAACTCCCTGTAAGGTTCCATCCTGCTCTTTAAGGGTTTATCCAGAAGCAGAAGATTGAAAATGGAGAGCCAAGCTCATGATCCAGGTCTGGGAAAGTATCCACGCAGACGGGTGACTGATGAATTTGCTCCTGCTGTGTGAGGAGGAAACCCTGGAAAAGCGGTGGGAATTAGAGATGTTTGCTTCTTCCTAACTCCAACAGCTTCCACTTAAGAAGTGAATGTTTGTACTGCAGGATGTTCTCTCAGCCCGTGGTTTCCAGAGGGGGAACAACTCACTGAAATGAAAATTGCATCTGTAACTATTTTGAGCAGTAGGTGTGTTTCTCTCTGATGCTGAATTCTGGTGTGGTAGGAGAGACCCTTACATCTAAGAAGAACAACTGGAACAGAAACCACTTTGGAAACTTTCCTGCCAGGCATTTTTCATGGTGCACAAGGAACAGAACAACATGACACTTGCTGGTGTACATTTTTAAGGCTCTTTGTGGGAAGAGTGCTTGACAGCTTCCCCTTGAGTTTCACAAATGAGTCTGAGAAGGCAGCAGTGATCTTCCATCTGTCCTTAAAACCACAAGCCAGCAGGTGAGGTCTGTGCTGAGCCCTCAGATAGTGCTCACTCTCACTTCCTCTCACATCAGCCAGCTTTTCCAAAGTTTGAACACTGTATGGAGCTTTCTGCTGCTGCTTCCCAGCTTTCCACACTCAAAGTTATTGCTTTGACCTACCACAGCTGGCCACAGATTGGTAACCACCTGCACCTTACAACACCTGTGTTTATTATCTCCTGTAAAAGGTGTGTTGGCAGTTTTCATACCAGTACTGATCTTACACTGCCTTGAAAATGTTATTTTACTTTTATGTGGTGCACTAAGAGCTTCAGCTGAGAATATACAAACACATGAATTTTTACAGTAAGAGGCTTCCAGCTGCTACTGTCAGAGTACTTGTCCCTCTATGGACAAACACCCCAAGGTTCAGCCCTGAGGATTCCTGAAATGGTCTTGGGGCTCAGTCCCCTGGCTCAAGGCCATGCAGTAAAAACTCATGCCTTGGGGAAGTCCATGAGACTTTTGCTGACAGCAGAGATGATATGATAGCAGAAGCTTTCCTATACACACTTAAGGGATAATAGCACCTCTCCAGTTAACCTAGGTCACAGCCAGTGTCACTGCAGCTCTGCTGCTTCTGTTGCCCAGACCTGGGGCATGAAACCTGCAGTGGAGAGGAGCATCAGCTGCCTTCATGCTTATGTGGGATGGATGCTTTCAGGGGGCCAATATTACAGCCCCAGTGTATCTTCCACAAACATGAAGATACATGTCTGATTTGTGAGGTGTGGTGTTGATACCGTACAACCTTATGGCAGCTTTTAAATTGTAAGCAATGTGGACCAGCAGATAGTGGACACTTTGTGTTGATATTCTTGGTTGGCCTATTTGTTTTCCTACAAAACACATGTGCAAACACACACACGAACACACATCATTATATGTTAACATGTATATATAAAATTATATGTAAGATGCACACACAAGTGTAAGCAGAAATAGATGTAGTGTCAAAGGTAGAAAATATTAGAGTGCTCTACAGCATAGACTATATGTAGGAAATCACTGAAGATATTTTGCTTCCTGTGAGGATCACATCCCTTCCCACAAATCGTTATATAATCCTCCCATGGCAACTGCAGCGTTTGCACAAGGAAACGTTAGCAAAATACGTATATTTAGCTGTTTCAGTGCAAAGGAGCATATTCCAAGGGTATAACTCAACATCTAACACTTTTAATACTCGTGAAAGAGGCTGGAAACAGTTTCCCTTTGCTTGCAGCTCCCTGAACTCAGCTGAAAGCTTTTTACGGGATGAACACGAACACAACAGAGCTGGGAAATTTTTGGGGCTAGTAAATTTTGCAAGTCTGTGTTTTAGCCACTGGGTGCCGCTACCAAATCACTTGTCATAACCAGTCTCTCCAAACAGAAGATTGCAATTTTAACAGCATGCCTTGATTTACCTTAGCCTGTGACAGTAGGTTTTGTGGGGCTGCCTGTTATCCCAAAGTTCGTACAATAACCCTTTCCTCTGCCAATGCTGCCAATGGGCTTCAGTCAGCTGCAGACAAGATGTTTCCTCACAAAAGAATCATGGAACAGCTTTTTATTCAAATGCACAAGTGAAAGGTGAGCAGGATTAATAACAAAAAGAGTGAAAAGAAAACTTTAAGAGGTATTTAATAAAGAGCAAATATTTATAGAGGGCTAAAAAACCTGATTTTTATGATATGAGAGGAATTTGCTGAAAACAAACTATGCATCTCTGCTGTTACACAAACTCAAAAAAACTATCAGTGAAACAAGATGATCAATTAATCCTATTCCAAATTGCTAACATGCCCTCCACCATCATTAGAAAAGTGTTGTTTCAGGTACGCTTTTAATCAACTGAAATCTTTTTCAAACTGATTCTTCACATTATCCTCACTATTTTAAGTGACCACTGTTTTGTTTGGAACTCCTGAATATAAATGCAGTACTGTCACAGTAGTCTAATGATATATTTAGACATGAGAACATTTATTTGCAGTCCTCAGTGGTTATGAAAATGAACATGAAAAGCACATATCTCAACAGATTCAACTACTTATTAAAAAGCCCACCTGTATTTTGCAGAATCATCAGATAAAAGAAGAAAATATGACACTGTTGAGTCATGTCTCCAATAACACATGAACAGATGCCAACTGAAAAACACTGACAAATCACTCACCTGGTTCTCCTCTGAGAGGCAATGACAAAAGGAAGGGAGGACATGACCAAAGTCCTGTGTTGGATGGCCAGAGAAGAGGGGAGTGGTGATAGCAGCAGCTCAAAGGACAAGAGACAGGAAGAAAAGCAGTGGGGTTTTGGGGACTGAAGGAAAGGCATATAATACTACTGATTTTATGCAGTGAGCCTTACAAAACCTTGGGAGCAACTAACCTACAATTCATGGTTCTGCAGGTGATAGAGACCATGTCCTCATCCTGGAGATCATAATATTTTCTTGGAAATCATAATCTCTTTTACATTGCTGGCAGCTGGCCGAGGCAGATATAATTTCACTTATTCTCTGCCTGAAATCAATTTGTTATAGTGGAGCATAGTGAGGGCCTGACAAATAACCTCAGAGAGCTGTTCTTGATTGTGGAGGGAATTTCATACTTTAAACAGAAATCTACCTCTCTTCACAACCAGTTGCTTTCACTTGCCTGATATTAGCTCATGCAAGAATGACTTTCAGGCATGCATTTCAATGTTAAGTCTTTGAGAAGAATTTCACATTTTCCTGTTAGTTTTATATCACCTTGTTTCACTTCCTCTGTTTCACTCCAACATCCTGGATTTAAGAAACTAAAGAAAAGGAATTAAGGGTGACTTCATGTCATTTTTGTGCAAGGTACAGATCTGATGTTCCCACAGGAAAATGGTCTGCTCAATTCTCTAAATGTGAGCTCAATAAAACTCCCCAGATTCTCATTAAATACCTGGAATGTGTCAGACTGTAGAACTCAGAACACTGCTGAAATAACTCAGAGAAAGTTCTAGCAGTCTCTTGTCTAATTTGTGTGTGAATATGCACATGTATGTAGGTATCATCCTTCTCCTGCCCTTCTTCATGGAGGCTCAGCTGCTGGATTGTCTTTGGTTTTGGATCAGAGCAGTCTATGGTAGTTACCTCCTTTCAAAGGACACGAAGCACTTTGATATCTGCTCCCCAGTAGGAGGAAAACACCCTCCAAAACGCTAAAATTTTCTTCTTAACCCATTCATGTTGTTTTGGCAAGTCCAACCACCATCTTATTTTGCTTTTTCCCCTAGAGAGGCTCTACAATGAGGGGGGGTTTTTTGCATGAGCTGTTTAGTCATAGGTTAAACAACACCGTGTGAAGTCATTACTGCTGTCCCTGAACTTGTGTCCTGAGGGAGCAGATAGCCCACTCCAGACCCCATATGTTGGGCCAAGCAGCAGCTTTTGAAGCTGTTATTGCTGCATCTGGCCTCTACATCCTCTCGCTTCTCCCTTGTGAGGACCTTGGTGCAGGAGACTGGTTTCAGCTAGATAGGCACTGGGAGAATACTGGCCACTACGGGAAAAGAAGAACAGGTACTCAGTTCCATTTTAAAGTGTAATGGGTGTTGTATTTTCCCAGACTGATAACCATGTCCCCCCTTTTAAAATAAAAATCTCTTTGTTTATGTCATTTCTCACCTGCCTGCTTACAGAGCACTGGTCAAACACAACTGTGCATTTTTTAGAAGATCTGACAGGAGCAAAAGTGCAAATGCATGGAAGGAAGCCTGACTCAGTCAGTCGCTTTTTATTGATACCCCATGCAGGCAAATTGGCAGGAACTGAAACGTAAGATTTCCTGGGGAAAAAAACAAATTTATAAAAGCTGCATGGTTTTCTGTAGAGAAGACTGGAGTATAAAACAGTGAGAGATCTACTAAACTCCTCAGCAGGGGAAGAGCCTGCCCACCTTCACATGCACAGCTGAATAAATAGTTTGCCTTTGCTGTGATCCAAAGATACAGAGTCTGAGGCTCCTTTCCACTGTTCTGAGCACAGCACAACAGCAGACTTCAGCTCTCTTCAACTCTTGCAAGAAATCAGTGCAATTGCATCTGGGCTAAAGCCGGTTTGGATATTCCTAAAATGCATTGTCTGACTGAAATCATAGTCTGACTGTTTCTGGAGATATGTTCTGACTCAAAACCAACAAAAACTGGAGTTCCAGGATAATCCCTATGCTTCAAACAGTCTCACTTACTCTATGTGGATGGTCCCAAAACTGGGGCCCGAAAGTAACTGCCATTGCAATTAGTGGCTTCAAGGGAACAAAGAAGGGGCTCTTTTTACTACAGTGAAACTGGTAAGATGATCTCTTTTCCAGACCTAAGCTCCCACTGGTCCAATAATAACCAATAACTGCGATTTCCATCACTTGCATCCTCTGGGAGACACTTATGTATCACTGATTCATATTGCAAGTTTCCTTGTTATGTGACTGCCATAAGCCTGGCAAATCAAAGAGCGCTGACAGCTTACTGAAGGAGGAGATACTGAGCAGAGACAGACAGGAATTTTTCAACAAAACAACATGTCAGCACCAAAACATTTAAAGGAAACAACAGAAGTGCCAGTGAAAGTTTAATGAAGAAGGTGTTTTGGAGAGAAGCACATCCTTGTAACACCACTGATGGGCAGGTACCCTCTGGTCTGGGATGTTATATGGCAAGCAAGAAACTACCATTCATTGGATCTCTGCCTGGCTGTCTCTCACTGTCCTGACCCTCAGGAGCTGCTGCCTGTAATAGAAAATGTGGGCATACTTTCTTCAAAGCTGGTATGCCAGATGGATCATCCCTTACCAAATTAGAAGATGAAGTGTGTTGGCAGAAACTCCTTGGGAAGCAGGAAATGCCTGCACGATGCTTCCCACTCCCTTCCTAGCAGATCTCACTGCCTCAATGCTGCCTCAATCGGCAGCTCCCAGCTCCCACTGGCACCAGAACCCAAAGCTCCTTAGTTTCTTGAAATTACAGAAACAGAAATACATAGCTAAGCCCTCAATTCCCACCATTTTATTTCAAGTGCTTCCAGGCCCTCTTTGATTACCTGCTACAATGGCAGTAGGACATATGGAGGTTTACTTTGATATGATATAGTTGAATCCTTAAAAGTAAATTGTTATGATAAAATATACAAAAAAAACCAAACCACCCACCACCTCTTAAAACATTCATTTTATTAAAAAGTTTCTAAATTTTGAATTAATGGTGGGGAGTTTCTACAGTGAGATATTTGGGACCAAAATTTACGTTTGACAAAAAACAGGAGCTAAATTACATGTAGTATTTTGGTCATGTGGCACTGGTATTATAATCATACTTCCAGCCCAGAAGTGTTCACCTGATTTCCAAAGGCACCATTGGAGAGGAACAGCCAGTCTATTCCCTTGTGGAAAGACCAACTTTCATGTATTACCTAAAGCACTTGCAACAGGTGTAAACAACTTTCCATTAGATGTAAAGTTCCTGGTACATTAGACAACATCACACTTTAACCTTCCAAGATCTAATTTAATTCCTAGGATCAAGAGCTCATGTTACGAATACATTTTGCCAAAACCCTGGGATCATGTCCTACATATTGCAGTAATTCTTTCCAGAAGAATTTAAATTTGTAAATAATGAAGAGCTCGTACAACTCCTTCTGTTAGCAGCACTGCTGGGCCTTTTGCCAGTTTGTAAGCTGAAGAATTTTGGTGTTTAGTGCTCCCATCTGTTCGGAAGGCCTGAGGGTGAGTAGTTATCAAAAGCAATATGTGGGCTTTTTTATTCCATGTCTGAGATTTTATGACATACTTTTTCACAAAACAGGCCACTGGGGAGAAGAGATTTCCCTCCACCCGAGTCTCTCTGCCTGGGGAACCTCTGAAGTCCCACATACTTGATTTTTGCCCAGTCTTGATCTAAACAGACCAAAATTCACACAAATATATAATAATTCTCATCTGATACCTCAGATAGAAATAGGACTGAGTGTTTCTCAGTTATGAAAGAATTAAAATCTCAGGCATGTATATACTCAGTGCAGAGGAATTCAATAAACACAGCTCTGTTTGAATGAGGGTTTTGAAGGCAGCCCCGCTGTCAAGGTATAAGGAATTTTTTGTTCCCCAAATAAACACTTCAAATGTGCCCTTCTGCTGCATTAAGGTCCGGATGGTGAGGGCTCCTCTCCCCACTGGGATGGCCAAGTGAACAGGGGGATATGGGGCTGCAGGCAACTGCCTGCCTTCTGCAATCCTGTGTGACTGAGCCTGTGAAATGGCATTCTCACTGATGGGATGGGCATCCTCACTTCAACCCTCCCGGCTTGAATGCACTCCAACAAAAAGGTTATTTTCCACAAGTAGCCGTTTCATTAGAAGCCTCTCAGGACAGCCCAGGGCAGGTAGTTTGGCAGCTCTGAGCTCTCTGTATGCTGTGTCCAGTGGGCAGTTTGCTATCTGGCCTCTGTCAGTGAGGATGCCCCTCTCTCCTCCTGTAGGTGATCTCTGCCTGTACCCCAGGGTCAAAAAAAAGTGAGACAAAAGGGAGTGGCATTCACAGTGCATCTCCTGTAGCTCTGTCTGTAGATTAATCACAAGACTAAAGGTTGCCAACAACTTCTTCTGGCAAGACATCAGCTGACACAGATGTTGATGTCTCCAGGGATGGTGGAGCCATCCTGCAGAAAGCAGAGGTGGGAAATGACAATCCTCTTCCTAAGTCATCAAAACCAGTTACTGTACCCAGTAAACTTCAGTGAGATGCCAGGGTACAGATGAAGTAATTCCTCCCTATACTTTTTATTTCTTCAAGGAAGAAGTTTCCTAACTTTACACGTTAGGAAACTGAACTCAAAAGTTGGACAAAACAAGGGGAGAACTCTGAGGGATCTTAGATTACAAAAATAGATTTTTAATTGTCATTTAAAGTTTACAGTTTATGGACACCGGCTTATTTGGGGTTTGCCCTTGGCCTGCTTTAACTCAGAACACTCACTGTCAAGTTGATAAAGAGCAGGATCCTAAATGTTTACTGATATTCCTGCTCTGTTTGTTGCAAATTCTAAGTGTTGTAAATGTTGATAGTTTTTTGTTAGGTACTTCCACTAGAAAACTGGTGGTTTCCTGTAGTTGTGTTTTAGCATAGCAGAATCCAGAAAAAATCCAAATGAACTCTTATTACTAAAATTAAAACCAGTAGTAAGAAAACTCAGAATTCAAGCAAGTTTCACATTTGGAGAAGCCTGACATGGCAGGCGCAAGGTGATAAAGAAGAAGTGTAAAATCACAAGCCTGAGAAGGAGCTCCAAGGTACCTTTTTTAATACCTTTTTATCTCCAAATCAACCAATTTCCATATTCGTTAAATATAGTCTGTAAGTGTAACTCCACAGTTAATCCAGAGTACCACATTACACGTAACTTAGCCTGCATTTATTTTGCAGTATCATTACAATTGTGAAGCCACTTTCATTCAATCCAGCAGAAGCCCATTGAACATTTTGAAAGTCAGGCCAGCTAGTCTCATTAAAAAAGCTCTCATCAGTTAAAAGTGTCAGAGCTGCTTTTATTTTCCTTAGTCTCAATGCATTCCAGCCCTAATGAACCGAGCACACAAGGACATTTATTACCATTTTGCTCGGTTAGGAAACAACAGGAGTCTTCCATGTCAGTGCAGACCTTCTAAACCCCTTCTTCTTTGTATTTGTTATCAGATTTTCTAATACACCACAGCTAATTAGGCCTTTGCCTTCCAGACTCCAGTTCTTCTACTGCTGCCCTTCAGTTCCAGTTTCACTTGGCTTATGTGCATGGAATTGAATAAGCCTGCTTTTGTTAAATTCCCCAGCTTTAGAAGAATTGTTTGGAAAGTGATGAGAAGAATCTAAAACCGGTACCTGAGTGAGATTTAGGCTCTTACTCCTTTTCAGGTAAATGAGAGGCCCACGTTTGAAATATAGTTGAAATTCAAGGCCTTTAGGGCAGGAAATTGCACATTTAGGGTTTTATTCTCAAGCTGGTAGAAATCATTGTAACTCCAGCCACGCATCCGGCTGGAATAATGAGTAACACCGCAGCCTACCACGCGAGAGGCTGCTGCTGCTCCTTGCTCCAAGGGCAGTGCTTGGCACTGCTGGGACAGAGCCTGAGCTCTGTCCATTCTGGCACCATGGCAGGTTAAAGAAGCTCAGCAGTCGGCACCTCAGCAAAGGTGGGGTGCAGGAGAGGTCACCGTGAGCAGGGAGGTTCTGCAGCCCCTGGAGCCCGCTGAGGATGGCGCGGATAGCCCCCATGTGATGCCTTTTGGGAAAAGGTAATTTTATCATCCGCTGTGGTTGTGGAGGGCATGGTCCAAGAGATACGGCACAGGCTTCGGCTCCTTGCCCCTGCTGGGAAGGATGGTGGGAAAGCAATGAGTTCAGCTCACTGTGGTGCTGCCAGTGGGCTGCCCCCGGGATTAAACACACAGGGAGGCGTCAAAAAACATTTTGTTTGCTTGCTTGCTTTTGTGTTTGTTTTCAAAGGGAACCACCTTTCCCCCTTTCTCCATGGGATCTCAGCAGAGGCAGAAAGCACGTCTGTAAAGCAGCGTGCTGTGCCGTGAAAGGCCTTACAGAAATATCCATTCTGTGATTGCAGCGATGAGGGATGGGGGCATGGTGTGTCCCATGGGAAAGGCAAGGCCTCTGGAAGTGCAGCTAAGCCAAGTGAAAGGGTCTCTTTCAGCAGCCAAGAAAGCCTATCAGTATTGACTGGAAACATTAAACTTGTATCAATAGTTGTATAGTTTAGAAAGTTTGACTTCTTAGAAATTAATTGAACATTTCTTTTCTGAGTATGAGCACAGTACCCCCTCAGGGAGGATTCAGTGGATTCTGCATACTTTACAGCATGGTGCTTGCCATCTGTGACACTTAGATACACATTCTCTGGGAGATTTGTTGGCATTTTAAAAATAAAGGTTTTGGTGTGGTTTTCCCCATCTGAAGATGCACTACAGGAACTCCAATTTTATTTTGTTGGATAATAAATTAAATACACATGAGTTGTTTGTCTTTGGTGCCTAGTATGTCAGCTTTAAACTTTACAGTTAACAGCTGCAAGGAGGCACGAAATTGGAGCTTTTATTTCCCATTCACTGTCCAGACAGCTGCAGACTCAAGATCTGGGTTCTCTATTTTCAATAGTTTCTTCCAAATCTTGAGTTCTAGCCCGTTCCTTTCATCTTAAGTGAATGCTGAGCCATGGTGGAGGATGCAAGGGGCAGCACAGGGAGTTTCCACGTGGAGTGGTTAAGTTCCCAAGAGTAACTCCCTCCAGAGATGTGAGTTGTATCTGCTAAGGTGAGTGTGGAGTACAGAAATCATATTTAAGTCAAAATTTTATCTTCAAGGTTCTTTGAAAGGTCCAGATTAAAACCCAAAGGCAACAAATCTTCTATGCAAGGTGCTACCATTTGCCATAAAATTTTGCTTTTAAAACCCTCTAAAGAACTCCACACACAGAAACAAGTTAGTGACATAATTTTAGAACAGATTTGTGAAGTAGCAATTAAAGAGTCACAGGCAATTGGAAAATTACTAGTGACTTATTAGAAAACTAGAATAATGTCTTAAAATTGTGTTCAGATTTTATCCTTCCACACTTTATCACATTTTGCAGTGGAAGCATCATGTTTCTCATTGTTTCACTAGGCATTTCCCTGAGCAGAAGATTCCAATGTGCTCTGATTACTTGAGCCGTAGTGACTACTGACATTCTGCACCTCATACAGTGCAATGAAAGAATTTCCTATGGCTGGAACATTTAAACTTCCCTTGTCCTGGATCTTCCTTTAATATCTTGTAGTAGTTTTCAGAGCTCACAGCAAAAGTACTATCTTAGGTTTCTCCTCTCCACCCAGACCCAAAAAGATCAGAAAACCTGTGAGAATGTAATTAATTTAAGGAAGATGGCTGCAACTGACCAAAAATCACTGAGTAGGACAAGGAGAACTACAAATGGATCTCTAGGCTCTGTTATCATGTCAGCAGCCAAATATCTGTAGGAAATTCAACTAAAAATAGTTTCTCTGTAAGTTCTTTCTGTGGGACTGGCCTACCCAAGCCACAGGATATCCTCATTAAAAGACTACTCTAGGAAATGGTAAGACTGACTTACAAGTTCTGTCAAAAGTCCAAAACACACTATATAACACTTGATTATTTTCTCCAGTGTAGTCATCCTGAGTATTGCTTGTCAGGGCTCAAAGTTTGGAAGATTAACCTTGAAATTGCCATGTTATCTTCCACTCTGTTGTTCTTATAAAGTTTCCTTTCTCCTCCCTTTCTTCATGGCTAAAGCATCTATAAATTCTACTGGCTGTGTGAATGTCACATAGGTGCACGTGCACTTAATAAAATGTAAAATTCATACCAGAAAATTCTTGGTGTTAGGCTTCATCTTATTTCCAGCATTAATTAATGATTAATTAATGATAATTCACACTACATATAGATGAGTAGATATGTACATAATAATAATAATAATAATAATAATAATAATAATAATAATAATACAATCTCCCATATATATGAACATATTCGTTAACTGTTCCTTAAAGGTGCCAGAAATGAGGCAGCTAGGGACCAGTTTGGGCAATGTTGTAGGCTGTGTGTAGGCAGTGGGAACCTAGAATATGAACTCGAGCTCAGCTTTGATGTAATCTCCACTGAAGTTAGGGGAGTTACTCTGGATTTACACATTTATGAGAATGGAGCCTGGCACAGAGCCCTGTGGCTCAGGTTTTATCATACATACAAAATATCACCTAACTGTACTTGCTTCTACAAGATTAACCCTGATGATTTCTGCATGTAAACATCAGTGAAATACATTGTGTAATGCCCATGACTGATGTTTTTGAGCACATTTCAGGCAGTGCTGTGGTGTCTGATTCCTTACCTACCGGAGGGCTGACACTATCAGCACAAAGGCTGGTTTGCAATGTCTCCTGTGCAATCAAATCAAGCCAAAATGAACCACTTCAAAGCAAGGATGTATGGAAGGCAAAAATTTCTGATTCATTCTCCCCTGAAGGAGAAGGTGTAATGCTGACATATGTGTAGCTTTTGTCCTACCTTCCTTTCCCCACCTTTCCTTACTGATACATAAACAAGTTTCTTGACACAGAGATAGGAATTTACATAAATACACAAGTTCAACAGCTCTCACTACTTATTCCTCAAGCGACTCAGAAGACTCCTTGTAACACCACACTTCTTGCTATGAACATGATCAAAGATTAGGTTGACATGTGTGCAGATTTATGGCCAAGGCAAAGCTGAGTGGTTTTAATGGGAGGGTTAACTTAGATCTTATCCCACTCTTGTTTGTTCCCAGTTAATTTTGCATGGACACCCAGCTCCAACTCTCACAGATCTCCCAGCTTTGTGAACTCAGAAATCACAGCTGAAAAAAAAGAGAAGCCACATGAGACTCTGCCCTTAGGTTACCCACGTCTTGAAAGGCACAAATTTGGACTCTTTTACTTAGAAAACCCTAGAAAGCATGTGGCAGATGCAAGCAGGAGCATGTGAGCCTGTGATGAAAGCTGAGTTTATGACAAAAGCCCAGCATCAGGTGAGCTGCATAACAAGCTTGGTTAGAATTTCAAAGTTTAATTAAGCAGCAGCCAAACAAAGGACAAATAGCTTTGTGCTCAGTGTTCTACTGAAAAAGAGTAAAGAATCCACCCAGCTCCTACCAAAATTAAAGACATATTTATAAACAGAATTGTTTCTAACAAGAAGACAAATCTCATCCTTGTGTAACTGTCCTGAGGTCAATGGAGAACCCTGAGGGATTAATTAAAATCAGAAAATTCATGAAAGTCTTCTATGATGTGCCAGCTGGTCTTAAACAGGGAAGTATATTAATGGTTTCTCAACATGTTGCAAGATTAGCTTCTTTTATTCAGCAGTTCTTGTGTTCAGAAACTGTTTCTTTTTTTTTTCTTTGCAGAAACAATATTCCCCAGTACTGCTGGAAAAAGAAAAAAAAAACAAACTAATACTCTTTGGATGGATTCAAAATCTTTAATTTGTGAAGGCATTGTTCTGGAAGTTGTGGAATCTATTTTGTTTCTCTTTTTATTGTAACTTGCAGAAAAATTCTTGCTCTATGTAGAAGATGATAAGGACTTTTGAAATTGTTAATTGAAAAATTCGTTATTTTGGTTAACTGTGTCTTGTCAAAAAAGTCAGAATAAAAATGTCATAGTCACAATCCACTCAGTCCTTTGAGCCAGATTTTCAATACGAGAGTTAATACATCTAAAATTATTGAAAAATGTTTTGAAGTTTCAATAGGAATTACAGTGTTTCTTGAAAAAATTCTCTCCAACAAAATTACTTTTACAGTTTCTCTTACTTTAAATGCATAACATCTACAGAAATCCACTAAAATAAATAGACTAAAGAAATTAAGTCATTAGGAATATTCTTACAGCTTTTCATATTGGTTTAGCAGCTTGAAGAAATAGCATATTATATATTTATTGTGTATAAATAATCCTACTCAATATGTAATTTTCCATCCACTTTTATTCTTTAGAGAAATTAGCTTTACTTATTAGGCCCTCCCAGTTCCCTGAGTTTCCAACAAAAAATGGTTAATTAAAAAAAAAATAAGAACCTATTTGCATTTCAATGTGTTATAGTAACTTGCTATTCATTTTAAAACTGAGTGACCAGTACTATATTAATATTTTCTAATAACCTCTCCTTCCTAAATCTCAGATTATTTCTAACACAAGTTCAGTATGAACATGAAATAGAGTAAAGCTGCGTGTGCAGGAGCAAAAGGGCAGAACACAAGTAACAGTATGGAGAAACAAAAGCAGCGACAGTAGAGCCAAGATTTTACTCCTCTGAAAACCGAAAACGTCCACTGATTTTTCTATCTCTGCTCTCCATCTTTTTGGAAGGCACGAAGACATCTTCAGGAAAGACAATCATGCAAAGACACACTCTTGTTGTGTGAAACAGCATTTTAATATATGGTCAAGAGATATGCGGATTGCAAAAGAGCGAACACCCCACCGTACATTTGCAGACCTATTTTGTGGCACAGCAAAAAATCTCTATAGAAACATTACAACCCACAGCACAGTTCCTGGAAGTTTAAGAATTGGCTGCAGCTATCTGAACTATACTAAGAACTATAACTAGTTTATTACATAAAATCATAGTGACATATTACTAGCAACTTTAAATTGTAAGAAACTCTGTTTTAGGAATGTCTTGACTGGACATTCAGTGGCTTATTTGTACAGACAGAAAGCAAGTTTCTGAGCTTCAACCAAATCCAGAACCATTCAAACTACTTTTACTGAACATTTTACACAAGAAATGTTTTCAATCAGTTAGTAGCTCCATTTCTACTGGCTCTGTGCAAACAGCAGTCCGTTTTTCTCCACCCCGTCCCATCACATTCTTGCAGTAGCAGAACACGATAGACAGAAGTCAAAAAAGCCTTGATCCAATTGCCACAGATGTTCAATGGGAATCTTTTATGCCAAGAGTTTTGCTTGGATTTGATCAGAAACAAAAGGATTTTCACGATCATTTAATCTTGGCATAACTCTATCTTTTCCAGTACCTGTCCACAAATGCAACAACAAAAATCTGTAAATGTGGGGTCACTTGAACAAATGCCCAGGGAGAGACATAGAAGGCAACATCAGGCAATACTCCTCACTTCTGGAGCATGTCTTGGGGTTTGTCAGGCCTTAATCTCTCTCCCCTTCTCTTTTGTCTCCTTGCTCCTTACCTTTCCCATATTATTTATCCAGGTCAGATCCTCTGATTCCGTTGCTTCCGCAGGCCCACACCACATAAGAAAAAATAGCAAGCAGGAAAAGAAGAATACAAAATGAAACCAGACCTCACCCTTCACGTCTCCACACTTTGGAGCCAAACATGGCACAAGACAGACCAGGTCAAGATATGAACAGCCCTCTCCTCCTTATAAATCCTCAAGCTTCAAATCTGAACATGGAGATGCACATGAAAGGATTTTGTGAGTCCATAAACCCCAAAAAACTGTTGAAAGTTATGTATCTAGTACAACTTCTTCATCAGTAGGGCAGCACCACTGAACCTTAATGATGAGTCTGAACTTTTGTTGCTCTCAGCATCCTTTCAAACTTCAGTTTCCGTTGATCTAACTCTTTTTCCATTGATCTAACTCTAATCTCTCCTTCCTAACACACACTGTCTCTGTATCTCTGTCTTGTATTTCAGGGTTAGTTGCAGGCTCTTTTGCCTATTTCACCAGTGTTTACCTTGTGCTCATTTAAGGGATACACAATAAGTAAGAAACAAGGGCTTTCTTGCATCCACTTTTCCCCCACCCCCAATCACTCAGTAAATAATATGGTAATTTTTTATTGGAAATTATCTCACAGTTTCCTAATTTTGTGGGATGATCTGAAGAACAATTCTATTACAACATATAAATGCCTTGGAAGTATTCAGATGGAACCTATAACTACGGATAATTCCTGAGTTGTTGGCAGCTAAAATGTAGCCCACATTTGCACATGGCAACTTGTATGAAAATAATAGTCTTTTTGGAGATAGATAACCCAGAACACATGACGTGAAGAGACAATAAAAATGATTGTGTAAGGATGATTTGGAGAAGCATTATTTATATAAAGTGTCTGTATATTCAAAAAAACTCCCCAAATAAAACAGGATACTCCTGTGCTGACATTTTACAATCAGTTAATATATGACAAGTGCATTTTTTAAATTTTAGAAGTATGCATGAATTTTACCTGCACAAGCACCTCTTGCTACCCTCTTCCTCTTACTCCCTAATTTTCTTATTGTATAGGTAGTTAGGTATACACAATATTTCTGTACCTGAAATTGGTGCATATAATATTTAAAAGACAAGCATTTTTAACAAAAGCAGCACAAGCAGGAAATAGAAGTATTAACAAACTCTCTCAAGAGTTATGACAAGCAATGGATGTTGAAATCACTGCCAATAACAACACAGGATGTTTTGGTGATCAGCTAAAGGTAAACTAAATGCTTCTACGGTTTCTATCAAATATAATTGCAGTAGCCTAGAAAGCATGAGTGCTGCAACTTTCATTAAATGCAACTGTTACCCTTCCCAGCATCAACCTCTTAAATCTTTGTAATGAGCAGCAGGCATTTTGGTAAAGTCAGAAATAACTATGATTTTATAAAGTATCTCTGTTTTATGCATATATCCATTTTCAGCAGTTAAAGACACTATCAACAGTCCTTTTTTTCTACTTACTACCTCTGATTTACTGGCTGACTTTGTTATTTCCTTTGTGCAGTTTATAGGACATAATTATCTAAAACGGAAAGGAGACAACTTCTAATAGACATTTTTCTGCAGACAGCTTCTGCTTTATATTTATTTAGTTCACCAGCCTCTCACATCAAGGAAGATGTACTAGCTTGTAGAGGGAATAAAAATGGCAGAACTGTGATGAAAATAAGCAATAAATAGTGAAAGATATATTACCAAATCATTGGTTATTTCAGCCATGTAGTTTCTGTACTATAAAATCAAAACAGAAATTAAGCCATCACTTGTAAAACGCATCAAAGGTCCTTGTGACTGTAGGGACCCAGCACAAGATTTATACTCCTTTTAAAGCAAACAGCCTCTTTGAGAAACGGTGAATCAACCATCCAGCTGCAAAAAAAAGAGTGCTTTGTTTCATTTTCAAGTTATTTAACCCCATTTTCAAGATGTCCCAATCAATTTCAACATGAAAATAATTTTGAAATTAGGAGTCCAGACATGCTTTCTTGAAAACGTTTAAACTAGGCTACCACCACTGCCAAAATCAGAATTTTCTTTGCTCTTTATGTCACATGCATAGAAGACATCATGCTGTACAAAGCCCAATTTGCAAATTGACTGAATCTCATTTACATATTGCATAAGCCCATCTTACAATTCAAGCGCACATTATTTCCCAACACTTGATTAGAAAAGATGTGTGTCTGAACATGAGTCACTACATCTTCATTCTTCTCTTGATGAGGCAGTTCAGTAGCAACATCAAAAGTAGAGTCAAGTGAATGAAAGGAAATTTGTCCCACATTTTTGTTTGGAAGATGAGCACCAGAGAGCAGCAGTTCCCAGGAGTTGAAGAGCTGTCAGCCAGCAGACCAGCTTCCACTGTACTCAGTATTTGTTGTACGAAACAAAGGTGCAGCTTGTGTTAAAAAAGCTGCTATTTCTGTACTTCTAACAAGCTCTTTTACTTTAAAAATTAGAATTTGTGTTATTAAAAATGACTGTGATTATTTTAGGAAATAATATTTTTATGTGTGGCAGACCCAGCTCATCATGCCTTTTCCCTATTCCTATTTCAGGGATTTCTATGTGAATTTTCAAAGTTTGAAAAGGAAAGCTCTAATCCATACACTAGATATGGTGCAGGAGAATCCCACAGTGGCTGGTGAGTGTGCCTGGCACTTAGCTTTCAGTGCCATTAGAACTTCACAGCTCAGTCTTATGTTATTAATTTTCTTCCCATCAATTACAGCATACTCTTGTTTTCTACCCAAACTTGTTATCTGTACAACATTCTGAGTTGAGGGATTACTGCCTTTTAACATGACGGACTTCAAGCTCAGAGAACTATCAGCTATTTTGAGCTGTTGGGAAGTGTGAGAGAATCTTGCTCCTTTCCTTCAAGGTTTTCTGTGCAACTGAGCTTCACCACAACCATCAGGCCATCTTCTCTGGCCTCAGCACTGCCAAATAACCGTTTGCTAAAGTGAACAAAAGCACACAAAGAATTTAAAGATGATACGCTCGGTCAGAGCAAGGTTCCATTTGTCCCATCTGGCCACAGCAGCTGCAAGGAGACTCTATGAGAAAGAGGCTGATTATAATCCCTACATTGTTATATTTTCCCAGTTTCTAGAAACCAGGGATTAAGGGCTTGCTGAGCAGAGTTGCTGTTTAATACTCAAAGATCTCACTCCATAGCCACCTGATTTTATTTTATACCTCTTCATATGCTAAACCTCCATGGCATTCTTTGGCACTTCCACAATTTTATGTGTCCCGTGTGGAAAATTATTTTTGTTTGGTTTAGGTGTGCTGTTAAAACTTTCTGCTGAATGATCCCAGTTCTTGTATAGGGAAAAGCAGAATTGTTTGGTCCTCCTGTTCTCCATATCATTCAAGATTTTTATACATCGTCATATATAAAGCTCCACTTTGCACAGAAGTCTCTGCTCCTTTTTGCTGCCTTTCTTTCTGAAATTTTCTACTTCCTCCTCCTTTATGAGACAGAGGCTGACACACAAGTCAGCCCTGTCTCTAAGATGTGACAGCATTATTAAAATGATGCTGCTTTCTCTTATCCCTAATGTTGTTCAAATTTTTGACAATGAAAGGTTGTCAAGCAGATGTGTTTGGAGAACCATCCTGAGTTGTCCCTCATCTCCAAAACAAAACCAGCTAAATTTGGATCTGAAAATTGCCAAAGCCTTACTTAGGACTGTGTTCCCATGTGTGTATTGCTTCACATTTATCAAGGATTAATTTTATCTTCCATTTTATCACCCATTCAGCATGATGCAAACTTTTGAAATTCTTCAGTTTGCTTTGGTTTCAATTGTTCCGACTACTTCCAAAAGGCCAGCAAACTTTCCTCTCTCAATGTTCTTCAACTTTTCTAGGTGATTTGTGGCCATTCGCAGCCAGATCCCCCTGGGATTCTCCAAGTTACTGCTCCAGGAAGAATAGCAACCATTTATTCCTGCCTGCTGCTCCATCTCCTTTGAGCAGTTATTAATGCACAGCAATCTCCCTCTGACGTTAGGGTTCTGTAAGATTGTTTAGGAAGGGATATTTTAGAAAGGTTTAGGAATCCAAAGGTAATTTTTTATCTCAAGTTGCCCTTGTCTACAAGGGCAATGATCCTTTCAAAGAACTGCACAGGATTTGTGAGGCATAATTTCTTTATTTATGAACCCTGTCCACTATCTCCAGTAAGCTGTATATATTCATGTCTATTAATTCTCCTCATTATTATAACTTCCACCAGTCTGCCTCAGCAGGAAGTCAAATTTACCATTCTCTGGTTTCCTGGCTCCCCTCCGGAGATTATTTTAAAAATTGAGGCCACATTTGCCACCTTCCATTACTCTGGAACCTGGGCCAATGTAAGCTATAGGTTACACACTACCATGAAAAGTTCAGCAATTTTATATTTGAATTCCCTTAGATCCCTCGAGTGATTGTTACCTGTTCCTGGCAATGTGTTGCTACTCACTTTATTGATTTGCTCTAAAACCTCTCTACTGACAGTTCAATGTGACATAACCCCTCAGCCTCAACCCTGTAAATAAAGACTTGTTGTGCAAATTTCCTTAAGCCTCTCTGTGCTGAATTCTGACACAAAGAATCCTTTTCGCTCTTTTTTCTTTTTCTTTTTCTTTTTCTTTTTCTTTTTCTTTTTCTTTTTCTTTTTCTTTTTCTTTTTCTTTTTCTTTTTCTTTTTCTTTTTCTTTTTCTCTTTTTCTTTTTCTTTTTTCTTCTTATTTTTCTTTTTCTTTTTCTCTTTTTCTTTTTCTTTTTTCTTCTTATTTTTCTTTTTCTTTTTCTTTTTCTCTTTTTCTTTTTCTTTTTCTTTTTTCTTCTTATTTTTCTTTTTCTTTTTCTCTTTTTCTTTTTCTTTTTCTTTTTTCTTCTTATTTTTCTTTTTCTTTTTCTTTTTCTTTTTCTTTTTCTTTTTCTTTTTCTTTTTCTTTTTCTTTTTCTTTTTCTTTTTCTTATTTTTCTTCTTTCTTCTTCTTCCTTCTTCTTTTTCTTCTTCTTAATCAGCTTCTCGGATTTTGTTAACTACCCTTCCTAAAGTGCTGTGATAGTGTAATTGACATTTAAACACTTTTTTCCTTTTAGAGCATTAAACTTTGATAGTTTAGATACTACAGAGTATCTTTTCTATGATGCTATCTTGAACTGTATCTGGTACAATGGTTTTCCCCCTATATATATATACATAGGATTCATCTAGACCAGTTTGGGAACTTTTTGTTTTCACTTTTCTTGAGGAAACAGTCATTTATGATGCCTTCAACTTCTGTCTCTGTGGGGTGCCCATCATGACATTTCCCCATTGTCAGAGGGATAAGTAATGACTGAAATTTTCCATTACTGTTCTGTTTCTGATCCTAGAGGCCACTGTGCTCCACTGATGTTGCCCCAGTATTAACCTATAACCTACAATTTCAATCCAGAGTGATACCCTAGGACTTGTTGATGTGGATGACTTAATCATATTATTTGACTGCCAAGGATTTCTTCAACAGAGATACAGTTTCTCCACCAACAGACAGCTATGCTTTCTGTTATGATTTTTACCTTCGTGCTACACTAATTTTCTTTCCTTTCTCCTAGTTCACATTACAATATCCTGTAACAATATCTTCATTTAGACTTAAGTATTTCTGTTCATCTGACTGTTTTTTGACCATTACCTTTTGCCTACAGGCATTGCACATTTTTTATTTTATTCTCATTGTATGTTCCATTTGATTGCATCTTTATTTATTTTTCAATATTGCTCAATGGTTTTGCAGACTTCTTCTGTGTATTCTTTTTCCGGAAAAGAGAGATTTTATCTCTTCCTCTATAGAAGATGAATCATCCCAGATTGGGTGTGATTGTTGATTTTTCATCTTTCTTTCACTTTTACACATGTATAGCCTTTTAAAGTGAAGCTAATGGAACTTCTTTTCACTTGCAAAACAAAGTAAGAATTACCTTTGTCTGATACTAAGGACATTTTCTTAATAAACTGGTCTCTTTAACTGAAGGTAGAAATAGTCCTTTGTGATGAAGCATATTTGTTCTTTTCTGATTTATTTGATTGCTGACAGTTATCTAGTAAAAATTCAAATGTTCTCCATGACCACTGTATGACCTTATCTAATAAAATCTGAACTGCATATATAAGGCAACCCAATCAACAGCAATAGCAGATCTAAACAACATTAGAAATTAGAAAACACCTTATAGAAATTCTAGGAAAAAACAGTGGAAGTGGTGACATCACAGGCAGTGGCCCAAGCTAATGTAAATTATACCTGATACTGCTTTCATTTGGACACCACAGTCCCCTTCCTATCTTTTTTGCATCCCAGAGAAGCACGCTACCTAGTGGAACTTCTCTTTTGAAAGATTGCCTTGAGAGCTTCATTGACTTCACCAGAGCAGTTTTTTCTTCTGGTCTTGATCCTGTGAACTGACCTGATTCAGAGTAGGCAGAATCTGCACCAGCATGGAGTCCTACTTAGCCCTGGGGTCCTGGGAGAAGGTGGGCTCCATGCTGGAGCTGTGGTCATGGAGGAATGCCAGTAAGAGCTCATCCCAGTGCTGTTACTTTTCCCAATGGGAAAAAAATGCCACGTTCTTATCACAATTTCTCAGTTCAGAAACAGAAAAATTTCACTGTTTCACTGTTTACTTTCAATTGCAAAGTATTTTTAATGACAAACAATATTTAAGATATCTGTGTGTACATACATTCATATACCCACACACATGCATTTATGGATGTAAAGCATACAGGAACACACATGTAATACATGTGCTGGCCCTCACACACAGAAAACCACTAATTATACCTTTGAGAAGGAGAACAGAAAAAGAAATAACTTTTTTCCAGGTGCCCCATACTAAATCTGAAGAAAAGTCTCCAGATGTGGATTTTCTTATAGCAATTTACTTAATTTGTTCCTGGATTTACCTTGGTTTTGGCTAATCTTGCTCAAATTTTGTTTGTCTATATGTTCTGTTTGTTCTATATGTATTTTTGATAAATATCTAACTAGATGTATGCTCATTTATCCATGTGTCTTTAGACTCCACACTTTCCACAGGTAATATGCCTTTATAATGCAAAGGCAAATCAAAACTTGCATATATTTAGGGAGCTGAAAGATTGTTGTTTTCTTTTAAAGACAAAAGGTGTTTTTCAGGGCAATACCTAACACTCAAGTGTTGAAGCTTGTGGAGTGTGAGACTAATTGTTGCATATGTAAGGAAGGAAAAAAATGATCCAAAATTCTCTATTGAAGAAGATTGAGCATGATAGGGAGGGGAAAAAAACAGTAAAAAAACCCAACCAAACAAAAAAACCAGCATAAAACTGAAAAGGAGAATTATAACTCCCTGAATCTGTGAAATTAAACTCTTAGGTGCTTTGAAGGCAAAGAGATTCCTGTCTTGCTAAACTTACATTTGTTTAGTTGTCCTTACATGATCCAAGTGCCGAAGTGTCACAACAACATTGTGACAAGGCTGAGTAGTTTGCATAGGATCATTGTCAGCAACAGATAGGCAAAAATCTTCTCATGATCTAAGGGTCTTTGAATATAACAACAGATAATTAGCTAAAAAAATTCTAAATTTAAAAAAAAGTTGTTATTTTCCTTATTAAAATAATTTTCATGCATTTAAACAATCATCATGGCCTGTGACAACCCCTGATATTACACTATTAAAAAACTTTACGTCATACAAAGAACAGTAATTACTCATGAAATTACTATCTGAACTCTGGAAATGGAATTTGCTAAAGCATGAAATTTCTTTTTGGCCATCTGTTGTCTCTTCTGCTGGAAGGATATTTTCTTCCTATCAGATGTGTTCAATCCAATAGCTACTTCAATAATGTAATAAAACTTGAGAAACCGGTTGAGATTTGAAAAAAGCCAAGTTTCCTCTTCCAATTTATAAAAATGATGTGTGAGAGGGTGACATCTATTATTTCTACAATGCTGAAAAACATACTGAACAGAAACCATTAGTCTGATTAAATGTCTATGAATAATGCTTTTTTGTCTAAGGTATCATTTGTTATAAATGTGTAGCCTGTTCCAATTAAAACTTTTCTCGTTCATTCAGCACAAGAATTGCATTTTAATGCTATGTATCTAGTGTGTATATAGTATATCATCTTGGCTACCGAAAAGGAAATACCAGTTATAGTCATGGGCTACTTTTAGTAACAAACCAACATACTTTAATAGCTACCGACCAGTGAGAATCAGTCTATGTGTAGGAAAATAAATCTAAGATCCAAATATGAGTAGAAAGTCAAAATCAAAGGGGAGTATTTTATTTATGGCTAAAACTAAGTTATTTCAAATCATCTTGTGTTATCCTGGCACAAGAGGTCTCTTGTCATCCAAGAAGTCACCCCCAGGTCAGGTTCAGAGAGAAACTGGTGCACCCTATAATGGGCTGAAGACCAGACAGGCTGCCTAGGAGTGGGGTTTCCCTGCTTGACACGGTGGCCAGCAAAGCTTATGACTTTTTCTGTGTAACATCTGCTGGTCCTGAAATAACTGGAAGACACACAGTCAAGCCAAGAACTGAGTTAAAGATTCTGTAGCCTTCAAAGACCATTAGGTATTAGAAAAGTTGTTTTGGGACTTAATTTTAGTATAAATACAAAGAAAGAAATTATAATTTATGGGATTATTGGATGATGTATTGATTCAAAAAAGCGAGTTGGTGAGTTTTATTATCCACAGCTAGCATGCTAGGATCACAGAGAGACTTGAAAGCAGTTGCCTAACTTTGTCCTCTAGTCCATCTGAAACCCTTTCATTCTGGTCTGCCTATCATTTTTTGGGAGTTTCTTCAGTTAGCCCTTGATTAAAACATGCCTTCTGCAAAGCTTTTCACTTCTGATATGAAGACATCAAGAAATGAGAACTTCACCATGCCTGTGGTCCGCTGTTAAACAACCTCATTGATCAAAATCTAAACTTTATATCTCATATGAGTTTGTATGGTTTTGGCTTCCAGCCACTGAATTAGTGCCATTTCCCAGTTGAGCATAGAGCAATTTTGTATTTCCATCTAGAATTTCCATCTCCTGAAAGCATTTATATGCTACAATAAATTATTTACACATGTTTTCCTGCCTAATTGTTTCTTGATAACATGACCTCTGTTACAGCAGTCAGGACAGACACCAGTATGTTCTTAACTTGGACGGCAATGCAAACCCTATGCTCACATACATAGATGAGATGCCAGATTGTTGTTCTTGATAAAAGAACAAGTCTTCAGTGTATTAAAGAGCACAGCTTTTTATTGTTACTTTCTGCACTCAGATGCAAGTATAAATCAATGAGAGAAGCTCAGGCACTGCCAAGGAAGGTACAGCTCTCTGGATATGTGTTGCTATTGCCTCAGCCCCAGACTTGCTGCTTTCCCTCTCTTTTCTAAAATCATAGATAAGAAACTTGTTCAAAGTGGATTGCCAGAGTTTATTTATTGTACTTAACTTCCCCCTTTTAAGGTCTTTAAACAAAGAGGCACTTCATAGCAAACCTCTGCTGGTTTGTCACTCAAAGACTGTGACCTTTAGCAGCTCTGCTGTGATTGAAGGGTATTTTTTGAACTCAAAAGTCTCCTATGGGATCTCAGTAATTGCCCTGCATATCACAGGGAATAATCCCAGTCTGAATGCTGGTTTAGTTTGGGGTGTTTTTGTTGCTCTGTTCCCCAGAGTAGAAATTTCTCAACAAAGCCACCCGAATTAACTCCTTGAGATGTAGCTTTAGTATGAGATGAGTATAGGCCAGCAGTTAATGTAAAACCTTCACACCCAGGGCTTGGATAGCTGCACTCCTTGTTGGATTAAAAACTGGTTGGCTGACCTGACCCAGACAGCGGCAGTGAATGGAGCTACATCCAGTTGGTGGCTGGTCACCAGTGGTGTTCCCCAGGGCTTAGTACTGGGCTCAGCAATGTTTAAGGTCTTTATCCATGATTTGGATGAGGGGATCGAGTGCACCTGCCTGTCAGTTTGCAAATGACACCAAGTTGGGCAGGGGTGTTGATCTGCTGGAGGGCAGGAAGGCTCTGCAAAGGGATTTGGACAGGCTGGATCCATGGGCCAAGGCTCAACAAAGCCAAGGGCCAGGTCCTACACTTGGGTCACAGCAACCCCTGCAGTGCTACAGGCTGGGGACAGAGTTGCTAGAAAGGTTCTCCGAAGAAAAGGCCTTGGAGGTGCTGGTCAACAACAGCTGAACAGCTGAGCCAGCGTGTGCCCAGATGGCCAAGGAGGCAAAGGGCACCCAAGCCTGGATCAGCAATAGTGTGGGCAGCAGGACTTGGGAAAGGATCAGCCCTGTGTACTCAGCAATGGTTCGGCCACACTTCAAGTGCTGTGTCCAGTTCTGGGCTCCTCACTGCAAGAAAGACTCTGAGATGCTGGGCATGTCCAGAGAAGGGCAGTGGATCTGGGGAAGGGTCTGGAGCATAAGACTGATGAGGAACAGATGAAAGATCTGGGATTGTTTAGTCTGGAGAAAAGGAGGCTTAGGGGTGACCTCATCAATCTCTACAGTGACCTGACAGTTTTCTAGGGCTCCCAGTAAATGAGACCTCAGCCTGTTGCACACCATTCTACTCCGTTATGCTTCTTTTATTACAGCCCCATTACATGGAAATTGAGCGTTAAACTAGCACAAAACCGCTGGAGTGGAGTGAGGAATTGGGATCCTCCCATTTTTACGCATATAGTTATGCCACAAGCCAAACTGTGGGTTTCACATTCTGAAGATCTTGGCCTTAGGCTTTATGTATGAGTTGCTGCAACACAGATGTAGGTTTGATGCTGTTCTACTAGGTGGTATACTGGCAAAACACAGCAAAATAATTTGATTCTGGGAAGAGACTATGGGATAAGTAGACAAAAAGAAAAAAAAAAAACAACCAAGCAGTGTTCCTGACAGCTCCTCTTGCTGCTGAAGGGGCTCCCATCTTGTCTCACAGATAGCTGCCACCCCCTGTCCAAAGTAAGGGAAAGAGAGGAGAAAAAGAAAATACGAAAGCAAGGATGAGTGCAACAGTCCCAGGTATGACCACAGCATTAGTACTTGGCATTGCACAGCCAGTCCCTGGGAGGATCAGGGATGTGGGTGATGAGGCCATTCCCATGGGAGAGGACTGACATTGCCTCCTGCTTTCTCAGATCCTCCTGGAGCCCAAGCACGGGGAGCTTCTGCTCCCTTCACATACTGAGATCGATTGCTCCTCCCTGAGCAGAGGCAATTTGCAATTATGCAACATGAGAAAGGCAGATGATGGCATGGGCGGTGGTGCAGGAATGCGCCCCTGAGGTGGCCTTGCAGCAATGAAGAGGGTGGTGGGAAGGGCCAGGCCAAGGGAAGATGCTTGTTCTGCTGGTGCCCAAGGCCAGCCCTTGATGCACAGACACCAAAGCAAGCCTCATGGACGAGCACTGGCAGAAACATTTGGTGGTTTTATTTCCTGAGGCAAGGAATGTCTTTTTCAGGATGTTCTTCCAGCTTCCAAGAATGGTCTTGCATGTCACCATTATTGCTCTGGGACAGAAGAATATTGTGCTCTAGGTTAATTATAATTGACATTTGGGTTACAAAATCCTCCATTCATCACCCCACGGATCCCTTTGCTATTTGATTCCAGTGTGCACATCTAAAACGAGGCTTTTGAAAGTACTTCATGGCAGGGGTTATAAATGGTATATTTTCATAAGTTTGCTGCTCTTGAGGCTTATGTTTTGCCATCTTATGACTTGGCTAATGGCCAGAAATGCATCTGCGTAAATTTGGGACTCAAAGGCTTGGTAATATGCTGTGACCTCAGTAAAAAAAAAAAAAAGACAGAAAAAATTCCACTAAAGTGTATCAAGCTCACTTAAACAAAAAGCATTGTTATTTAGCCCTTACATTTGTACTAGTTAGAACATGGGAAATACATGCACAGCAGTCAATAATAGACGAGGTTTTCAGCATGGCATTATCCCCTCCTGAGGTTTCCTTGAAACATCTATGTGGACATTTTCACACAGGCACATAATCTCAGTTCAGCACTGCACAGATGTGGTGGGGCCTGCTGCCACTGTGTGCACTGGGCAGGAGGGAAATTGCCTTCTCCTTAACTGCTAACAGCCCAAGCACCCCACTTTGACAGCTTCTTCAGAACACTGCAGCTCTTATTTTTATACATTTTAAAATGATCATCTATTACATTACAATAAAAAATAAGTCACCAAATGATCTGAACAAATAAGACAAGTTTTATGTAGGCAAAGGTTTGGCTTGGGATCACATTTCAGTGGGGCTTTCCCTAAAGAGTATCTCAAAATAAAACTAAGCTATTAAAAGAAACATTGCTCTATTTTTGTAAAGAGTTTCTCATTTTAGTCCCCACTGCGGGCCCCAGTATTCATCTAAGTTTTGAACCAGAGATGTGCTGATAAATAGGGGTAGAAATTCCCCATTCAATCTGCTTCCTCCGATGCAGAGCTTGTTTACTGGAAGAAGGGAGCAATGTGCATACTGTGGGTGAATGCAAAGGGCAGCTCCCAGCCCTTTGGCATTCATCGTGTGTGTGTCTGTAACACATTCCATTGTGCAGTTTGTGTTGATATCTCTGGTAGCAGATTGCCACAAACTGTGAAAAAGAACTTGCAGCGAGGAATAAAGGTGAGGTACACTTGCTCTTGTTTTCTCACTCCCTCACATTCCTGCCTGTGCTCCATCCCGATTTTCTTCCAACGTTAGGGTAATCCTGCATTTGTTTAATCCCTCTGGTGCATGGCGTGCAACAATGTCCTCTGTGATGCTACATCAGCCATCTCCCAGCCTGCCTTTTTAGGGCTTCACTCTGCTCCCTGCATTTTAGCAGCCCTTTACTGTGGCACCATTCTCGTCATTCCTTCTGATATTTTTGTCTTTGAGTTTCTCCACATCCTGTCATTAAGTGATTTCTTGAAGCCACACTACTCACCCCTGTTATTTTCTTTCCTTCTGAGTGCTTGTCTTTGTCCACCATCTCAGCTAAGATAACCAGGATAACGATTTGGTGTTTACAATTGCTTTAAAACGTGAAAACCATAGAGTATTTAGGCATACCAGTGTTGTGATTTCACTACCAAATCATTGATGGAAGCAGCATGGGCCAAAGGACAAGGGCTGGACAGAAGGGCAGGACATTTACCCTCCAGTTCTGGTGAGACCCAGAGCAGTCGCTTAACTTGCTCTCCTTTGGTTTCCCCAGCTGTCACATGAAGCTGATGGGGTGCTGCTAGGCTGTGCAGGAAAGAGGCACTATAAGTGGCAGATAATTATTAGAATTGCTTGCTTGATTTCAGGCCATGACATTTTGTCTCTCTGGAGACAGAGGTCAGGGAGGGGGTTCATAAGAAGGAAATTCCTCATTGCTTGAAAGCATAGATGGCATTTCCATTACTGATGGAGAAGTGTGTAAAATAAATAAATCACACATGAATGGTATTATATATAATAATTTTCTTGCTTTCTATCCCACTGGTTTGAATTGTTCTCATGTGTTTACTTTGTTAGGTAGAAATCCCCTCAGGTTTGTAAACACAGCTTTTGGTTGTGAATAACTTGTATTGCCCTACTTCAAAGGAAGGCTGAGCTTTTGGCTCTATCTCTTCACTAGCTTTAGCCCTGCTGATATCCTTCCTACAGCTTTGGAAGACATCAGCAGACCAGACGGGCTCTGTGCATGTCCTGGGGTCTGGAGGAGACCTTATGTCCCCCTAGGCACCCCAGCTCTGGGGTCTTACCATGCCTCTTGGTCTGACAAGGGTGAGCTTTCCCTGCTTTTGGGCTCTCCAGGTTTGCACTGTGGAGATTCCAGGTCCCTGCTCCCCTGAGGGTGCCAACATTTTCCTGTCTGTCCCACCTGCTGCACCAACCCTCCATATCTCCACACACTTGTAGGCAGACAAATTCACACATATGGAAAACCTCACTCCAGTGCTTCTGGCATGAAGACAAGATCATAAAAAAGCACTAAAAAGGCTCCAAAAAGAGGGGGCCTGCTGTGATAGGGAAATCAGGGATCCTTTTAGCTGTCAGAATGCTGGCGTTCATAAGTGCTGTTGTTGTCTTCTCATCACCATGAGCATGTCACAGCTTGTGGACTGGTCCATCATGGTCCTGCTGCAGCACACCTTGTGCATTCCTGCCCCAACATCTCTGAGCTGACCCTGTCTGGGCTGACAGCAAGATGCCCATAAACAGCTCTCCCCTCTCCCTGCAGAGGGTCTCATTTCTGCAGCACTGAGTGGCCACAGTCCCTCTTCTAGCCCATGGTCCACTGGTCAGATTGATCTGGGCCAAGTTTACCATCTACAGTGCTTGTGGTGCTGGGGACCACAAGGCTTCTCCACACTTCATGTTGAGGGATAGAAAAGGCTTTGGGTTTTTTTTCTGCCTTTCTTGGATACATCCAGCTTACTATACATGCATGGCATGATGTTTCTGCACTGACTGAGCTGCTTTATATTGGGCCAGATTTACCTTTTCCCATCTGGACAAGATTTTCATGCAGAAGAGAAGGATGTTTCTTAGAATCTCTTGATACAAAGTCAGTATGGGCTGAGGGAATGGGTCATGTGCCTCATGGGCCTCTGAGAAAAGTGACAGAAGGTGAATGGATAAAAACCATTGGTGAGGGTGAGCAGGAAAAGAGTAAAAGAGACTTTGCAGAAACCTTGCAGAGCCAAGATTTGGAAACACTGGATTTAGAAAGGAGAGATAGAAGCTTTGACAACTGTGGAGGACGCATCATTTCAGAAGTCCTATGTAAGGGTCCTCCTTGTCCTGGCTTCTGCAGGTTAAGACTCAGAGCATTTCTCTGGGACTGGGGAAGATGACTTCCCTTCAGAAAAGTGTCATTTCCTGGCTAGCTCTCATCCGGGCATCTGCATGGAGAGGAACAGGAGATCAGTCATTGCTGGAGACACTCTGCTGCAGGATACAGATGTTTCTGCCTGCCAACCTGATGCATCCTTGTATCTGAGACCTTGCAGAGATGACCAAGGGTTGTCTGGCATTAGAGTGTCACCTTAGCTGCACTTCCACACCAGCACAAATGTTACTGACAGGGACTTTAAATGTATCTGGAGAGATTACATGGATTTTGGGGTGCTGGCTAAGGGCATGCAGGCCCAGGTTGTGTCTCCTCAGTCTGGCTAGTGAAGAGAACTGCACCACTATTGAGTAACTGGGACTTGTTGGGATAACTTACACAACTGGAGTGCTGTCAGTGGATACCATGTCTTCAGCGAAGACAGGCAATGACACAAAGGGGTGTGGATATGTGACAGAGCAGCTCTGATGTAAGGAGTTCTTCGATGGGCCAGACAGCAGGCCAGGGGAGAACGTGTGGTTTGGGACAAGTCATCAGTATTTGCTTCAGTCTGGTGGGAGTTTGTTAATGGCCACTTAACTGGCTTAAGGAAAAAGGCAAAGCCTTCCTTGAAGAACTTGAAGATATTTCTGGATCACATGCTCTGCTTCTTTTGGGAGATTTTAACTTCCCTGATGCATGCTGGAAGAGAACTAGAGAGGGATACAGGCAAACCAGGAGGTTTCCAGAAGATGTCAGTGCCAACTGCTTCACACAGGTACTAGATAAACCAACCTGGGATCGTGCATACCCTAGACCTGTGTTAGGAAAGCATTCACACTGGCTGGGGGAATGATAATATCAGGTTTGGTCATGGAGACACTGAAACAGTGGACCTAAAGATACTGAAGGAAATGAAGAAGACAAGTAGCAGACTAAAGACCATGGACTTCAGGAGAGCACAGACTTCAGTTTCTTCAAATCACTGAAATCTGTATCATGTAGAAACCAGCTCTGAAGACAACAAAAGCTTAGACAGTCTGGCAGGTCTTTACTGACAGACTCTTCTAAGCACAAAATAGTCCCTAGCATGTGGAAAAACAAACAAGTATAACAGGAAACTGATTCGACTTGTTAGAAAACTCATGACAGAGTTACAGTGCAAAGACGGGATGTAGGAAGAAATTTCTTCATCAAGACAGTCAAGAAGTGGATGCCCAGAGAGGCTGTGCAGTCTCCGTCCATGAAAATTTAAAGGTCCCAAGTGGCTGAATTTCTGAGCAAGCTCATTCAGTCTTAGACCAAACCCTGCTTTGAACAGAGGGTTAGACTGGAGGCCTTCTGAGGTCCTTTGCAGCCTGCATGGTTCTGTCCTTATGTGAAAGAGTTAACTTGGTAAGACTGTCTGGTTCTTTATCATCTAAGTCATTATGATCAGTGAAGCCAAG
Organism: Cinclus cinclus; assembly: GCF_963662255.1. Classification (NCBI taxonomy): domain Eukaryota; kingdom Metazoa; phylum Chordata; class Aves; order Passeriformes; family Cinclidae; genus Cinclus; species Cinclus cinclus. Next base: position 64,011,637 of record NC_085049.1, read on the forward strand.
TGAATTTTCATAATAACATGCTGAGTAAGTGTGAGTCTTAAGGCTCTCTTTTTAGCCTTTTTATATGCACATGCAGGAAGGCAGCAGCTATGGAAAGTCTGGATGTTGCAGATACAAATAACACTGCCAAAGAATTCTGGAGCAATGTACAAAAGCCAATATATGTCTAATTCTCTGTCTTTGTACAGAAGTAGTTATAAGACCTACCAATAGGTTAAAGTGATATTTTGGTTTAAAAATATAGAATCATGGCATCACTGATGTTACAAAGAGAAATGAAAGGTTTCTATTACTGCCTTCAGATTCTGTATCAAAAATCAGGTCTTATTTTTCCAAGAACAGCCCTTCATGGAGTGGTGAGTACTGTTGGTTTTTCAAGGATTATGGAGTAAAGCTTCATATCAGTCCAATCTCTTTAATATTTGGAGATCAGCTTATCTTACTGGGAAGGTTGCCATAAATGATTACAACTGCAGAAATTCTACATTTGAACAAAGATTTTATCAAATCACTCACATATGGAAAAAAGCCAAGAAAAACAGTGACTGGAGAGAATGGAAATCATGCCTCAGAAATGGGACAAGAAGATATGGAATTATCCAAAAGCTATATGACTTCATGTGTACATCTGCCAGGTGACCAAAATTACCATCTGAATAAGGCATAATCCCCAGTGAGACCAGGTTTAGCTAAATAAACCATTCCACTAGGCATAATTTGACATTTTCCATCCTTATAGCTTTTCTATCAGGTGTGGATATCCCAAGAGCACTGTAAATTCATACCCTAACTTAATGCACACTAGCCTCTCCTTTGCAGACAAGCCCTTAGAAGCAGAGGTACCTCCTCTGGTATTAATGCAGAACTGCTTATTTAAATGCTGCAAGATCAGGAAGCAATTCCTGGTCACTGCAAACAAAAGGGGGTAAGTGCACCACTGTGTATTAGAGTAGATTACTTAATTTAGTAATTAAGGCATCTATTACATTTGGATTGTTTGGCCAAAAAACGCAGAAATAAATCCATAGGCATCCACTTCATGTACCAGTGTGTGCTCTCCACAGCCTGTGAGAGCACTGTGTGCAGAAGTACTTTCTCAAGCACTACTGAAGGCTCTTTTTCCACTAATGTGAGAAAAAGTGGTAAAGGACGCAAGACATTTTGTATCCCAGTTGTGCTCCACAAAGCAGCTGTGCCCAGTCATAAGCATCAGGCCTGCAGAACACCTGGGGCATTATTGCCAGCTGGTCAGGGTGGAGAGGTGTGCCAGCACCAGTGGCAGCAGGACCAGCTCCGAGCACAGCACCAGGGGAGTGCTCTCTGAGGATGGCGTGAGACCACTGCTCCAGCCTGCTTTTTGCTAATACTCCAACAGGAAGTCTGCACCAGCCAGAAGTTCCCTGAGGATTCAGGGGCAGCAAGGGCTGTAAAAAAACACGCTACTTGGTTTCAGGCCATGGTCTGCATCTGCACAGCAAGCTGCTGTTTGCACATGGATAAATTCAGGATCTGTATTCCCTTTGCTCATTTCAATACAGTCTGTGAGTTCACAGAGTGAACATTAAATTCAGATGTAGCTGGAAAAGATTGCCTTTTGAACTAAAACTGTTCTTTTGTTGATTCCTTCCAGAGTGTATTGTCTGGAGTAAAGCATTTACAAGGGTGAGCTTTTCAATGAATTTCACTTACATCACAATTTATGAATTAGAGATGGCACGTGGAGCCAGGTCATCTATTTTATCTGCCAGTATACCACTCCAGAAAGAGAGGATATAGGCTGCTTATCATTTGCTTGCCCAATTAGAAGGGAGTATTGTTTATATGCTAAAAAATCATGTGACATTTTTGTGCTATTTGAGTTCCTGTAGATCGTAATAGGTATACAAAATGGGACTGTGCACACACATTTGTGTGCATCAGGAGTAACAACCAACAGGAGGGAGAGAACCAGAATTGAGTGCTTTACATGCATAATACATGTCTACACAGATCAGAGCAGACAGATGTGGGCTCCTCTGCAGGGCGTGTTAGCTTGGGCACAGGGATGCAGGGAAGTGGCTCGATGACTTCCAGATCAGAACCAGCTCCCATTTGATCAACAGATCATGGCAGATGTGTGTACTTGTCTGGGCTTATCCATGTAGGCATGCCCAAACTCACCTCCAGACTTTCAAAATATCCCTGGAATGGAAAGGAACTTTTCCAGTTAGGACCTAAAATAAATATTTGCTGGGCTAACAAGCATACTTGATAAAGTGTTTGAAGTGGAGAGAGACAAAAAGGACAGTAGAACCCAAAATTAGATGATGATGAAACAGGTTGTTTAAACAGGACTCACTTATCAGGAAACCATGGAAGGTCTCCAGCCCAGGGTCAGATATTTGTTTCCAAAAATGAAGAGGAACATGAAATTTAAAGAGTAAAAATTGGCAGAGTTCAAGGAAGAAGAGTGCAGAAGGAAGAGAAAAACCAAAAACTAATTTCCTTTATGGGGCTTACAGACTGAGCTATGCTTTCGGTACCTTGGATGCCATTAGCAGTGTTTGTCTCCTTTTCTGCTGTCTGAATTCTTGGGAAAAGAAAGTGTAGAGTGATCATGGACATTAGCATGATCATTGATCAAATTTACCTAAAGCCACATAATGCACACAGAACGACTGTCTGAAGCCAGTGAAGAAGGCAAGTCACCCCCAGAAGCTGCATTTAGGGTGGTGAGAAAGGAAATTTAGCATAAGTGACATGAATTACACCCTATGGTTGCTGTCTCTTTCCTTCTTTTGATCTAAATCACATGAAGTCAGAGGAGATAAATCTCATCTTAAAGGGAGTAACAGAAAGAAGATCAGTAAACAGTTCACAGAGGATTCTGCACATACCAGATCCATCTTCACCTCTGGTGTAAGCCTAGGAGTAACTCAGTCATCAGTGAAGGTCAAATTCTGTAGATAATGAAAGGCCTCACATGAAAGTCCTCAATTAAAGAATTCAGAGGTAGCACTGCAGAAGAGGCAGACTCACTTTTGACCATCTCCCCATTCTTCAGACTACACTCCTTGTCTAAATAACTATCTCAGTCTATTGAGATACTACAAAGTCACCACTTCTTTTTATCGTGGTGCTGCAACTCTGAGGTTTAATAAAAAGTCACAACTTGTATCATGTGTTTCCTCTGCATATACAGATATTGCCAGATCAAATTACTAAAAAAGAAACCCACTTCATTTGCTCCATTTAAGAGCTTTAATTTAGGCTTTTTCCACTATCCATTTTAGTAATGGTTAATGGTCAGATTCACCTCCAGGCTTCCTTTAACAAACACAATCTGTCTGTGATGTAATCAGAGACACACTGGTGTATGCAGTACTGCATATTTAAAAATTTCATGGTAAAAAAAGCTAATGCTTGCTGGTTCTCTGTTTCTCACCACTTATCTAACCAAATCTGCCTGAAAGAGTGGCAGATGTAGCAGCATCCTTGACCATCCCTACGCAGGCTATGAGCGAGGGTTGGACCCAAGTGTCTGAACACCTACAACACAGGAAGATCAAGGCACACTACAGGTCTGTTTGCCTCCCTTCTGCTCTTGCTGCTCTGACAAATGAACTCCGTATGTTAGAGAAAATGAACAGTAATAAGTGTGCTTAAAACAAAGGTTTTAATTATGTGGTGGAGGGGCCATATTTTCCCCTTCACCCCACAGCTGAGATTAAAAATTGTCAGTGCTGTAATGCTCTTTCAGATAAGAAAAAGCCAGTGAGGCTGCCTTGGTAAACCAACCAGCCTGGAAAAGAAGGAAATTTGCTGTGTACCATAAAGATGGAAAGTATTCAAATTCCTGGCTGAAAATGCCAATAAAGCACAGCAAACACAAGAAAGAGTAATCACATGTGCAGCAGCAGCAGCAGCAGCTAATTAAAGCTGTTTGGCTGTAAAGACCTGAAGGCATCATGGTGCTGTGGGATTGAGCAGCCCAGGCCTGTGTTATGGCTCATTGTATGTGTGGTTGGTAAAGACTGGCCATGGCTAATCCAGTCCTTATCCCCTGCTCTAACTGAGGTCACTCATGGCGCTCCTTGGGAATGAAGTAAACATTCAACAGTGAAACACCTCTTCACAGTGGCTCTCCACCCTTCTTCCTAGAGCAATCTCTGTGAAAAGTCACAGAAAGTTTAACATTGTGGCATCAGGAGTATTTTAAACTGGGACATATGATTAGGAGATGGCGGTCATCTGAAAATCTGTGATTATTGGAATAACTAATATTAATGTGTTCCACTTGGACTAGACCAGCCATGTCAGAGATTATTGCAGTTAAAAAAAACAAAACCAGAAAAACATAAAACAAAAAAATCTCAGGCAGTTGTATTTCTCCAGGAATTTTATTTTTTAAATGAGTCTTTCATTTATAAAGTCCAGATTTCAGTATCCTGCACAGCCACAAGATGACTAGGCCTACCTCAAACTGATCAAAATGGAATTTTTCCATTTGGTTCAGCTGACTATCCAAACATCTGTTTTGTGGTTCGTTCAACCTTATACGTCAATATGATGTTAATCTCCTTTATACAGAAAAGCTGAAGCAGAGCCAATGATTCAACTTCCTAGGAAGATGGAAGATCCTTTCTCAAGCTGTAAATCTTTCTGGCCTATGCCCAAAGTGAAAAACGTAAATCATCAGAGTGGAAACATGGCAAATATAATTTTCTGTCTAAACAAGGGAGGTCTTAAGTTTGGAAATTAATCAGGCTCTTTATTAAAAACACCTTCAATGACGATAAAGACAAATCTCCCAGAAAATTACTTTGGAAATTAATCAGTGTCTTTTTAACATATTTTTTCCAGTAGTTTTCTGGGAGATTTGTCTTCATTGCCATTATAGGTGTTTCTAGGCCATACAAAATTATCTTCTTCATTAACAGAGCCAGCAAAAGCAATTTTAATGCATTGTAAGCTTTCTTGCTCTATGGTATTTTCTAAATAATCCCATTCCTTCCTTTCCCTGAAACCAAATTTTTACTCTTTGCAGAGGTGGACCTAGTGAGGGGGTAGGAGCAAGGAGCTTTATAGGCACCATCCCTGCCCCCATGGCCATCATTGTCCCACTTAGGAAGAAACCACTTGCATTTAGGTACAGTCCTACAGATATGAGTCATCATAGCAAAATTCCCAATAAATTATCAAATTTAACTCTCCATCTCTGTAGCTTCTTCATTCCCTTCTGTTTTGTCCAATGAACAATCCAGGAAAATACCAGCTTCATTTGACAGGTACTTTTTTACCTCTTGAAATCTGAGGACTGTCATGAGCAAGTTTTGTCATTGATGATATAGTGCAATGCCAAAGCAGAGTTGGACAGTTTGGGAGTACATACTGAGGGATATGGGACTGAGGCAAAGGAAAATCTAGAGGGACTCTGAAAATGCAGCAGGACTTTCACAGAGTTTTGGCAGAGATTATGGAGTACCGGAAGAAAACAGAAATTAAGAAAGCATGGCAGCATCTGCAGGGCGGAGGCGCAGGAGAGAAAAGATAAAAGGAGCAGATGAAGAGCTATGGAGAAGGAGGGACAGGAGTGGCAGGGTGAGGTAGAAGTGCAGGGAAGATGTGGATGTGGAGGAAGGGAATGTGGAGAGCACATGATGCCATAAAACAGCAGTTTCAGCAGAAAGGCTCTTAAATCCGGAAGGGAAAACAAAAGTAGATGCGTGACATGGGAAGTGGGATTGTAAGTAAAAAGGTTTGGAAACTGCTGCCAAAACATTATTGAAGTTTAGGAGCAGGAGAGCAGCTCCTGCTCTGTTTCAGTCTGAAAGTTTTGTCATGCCCTCCATAAATTCTGGCAGCAAATGCTTCAGGGGAAGGCGTAAGAGCTGTAAATGGCTGCAGTGGCAAATGCAGCTGTGCTCAGGTTGGGAGGAACAGCCCATTGCATAGCCCCACACGTGGCTGAGTTGATTTAGGGAGCTCAGAAAGGTTCCTTAGCTCCAGCATAAGAAATTTCTCACCTTGGGAGGGTAAGCCACTTCAGCACTACATGAGACACCCTGGTACTGTGTTCTTAGACACTGACAGGAGTTTTGGAGAATAAGATATAGCTGCTCAATTCAATGCTGTTTTCAGTACACCTACTCTCTGGAAATGTACTCTATTCACATCCATGCCCCATGTGGCTGTTTGAATCTTATATCTCAGCTAAAAAGAGTTCCCATGGCAATGAATGGTCTAATAATAAGTCCATGGAAGAAAAGGTTTCCTTTTATTCATCTCAGATTTCTTGCTTTTTATGAATCAGTGACCTATTATTAGAAGGGAGAAAGAACTACTCACGTCTTCTACGCAATGTAAATAATCCAGATCTCAGTTGTACTTTCACAGACATCAAGTTGCAGAGTAAATAGAAAAGAGGAAGATTTACAGAGGCATGAGCACAGCAGGATTTTGCAATAGCAGGAAGATCAGATGAATGCAACTTCTTCTTAGCAGCTAACAGAACCACCCAAAACACAAAAAGTGGTACTAAAGAGATTAACTCCTACACAGAAATTTGCTAGAAGAGACAAATAGCAGGATAGAGCCCCAGATTTTGGGCTGTTCCATGAATAGCATTGCATTGTTAATGCAGAGAATGGAGATAGCAACTAGAAGAAAGGATCTTCATTTGCTTATGCATAAACATGGAAGATGACCTGTACAAGTGTGACCATGATATGACATATCCTATAACTCTCAGAAAAAACAGAATGAGAAAAAAACAAAATAAGGAGAATGGGTTTAAGAAAGCAGTCTTCAAATTACTCATAGATCTAGCAGGCAAGATCAACACAGAAAACAAATCTAAGAGAGGAAGGATTGAGGGAATGTGGAGAGTCCCTGAGCGTTACAGTAAAATTCTGATCTGTCCTAGTGAGGGGGACGCCTAGAATTTAGTGTCAGAGGAAAATGTGGATAAATCACAAGGCTAAAAAAAGGTCAGCATATTTCCCATCATTATAAGGGAACAGGGGAATTACAAGGCAATTAACTTTTCTTCAGTTCATAGAAAAATGCTGGAACAAGAAATCAAAGAATTTGGGGCACCTGGAAGACAAAAAAAACAGATGAAAAACACCTAACAAGGATCTGTCATGTGAAACTAATATAATTTAACTTCTGTGTCAGGGCAACAGGTCTTGTGACTTAGAAGGAGGAAGTTAATGGCACATACCTTTATTTTATTAAGGTTTTCAACACGCCTTGCATGACATTCCCACAAACAAGCCCAGAAAAAAAAGGAGTAGATAAATGTTAGGAAGAACCATTACTGGTTAAAACCATGTAATCAGAGATTAGTCTCCAGCACTTCATTCTCAAATTCACAAAAAGTGTCTGCTGAGGTTCAGCAATGTCTGTACTGTATCCAGCACTATTCCAGATTTTCAACACTTCCATGGAGAGCAGGCATATGCTTTTTTAATTATATGAATGACTAAATTGGGAGAAGCTGCAGTGATGACAGAAGACAAGATGGGAAGGTAGAATGATCTTGACAAATTGAAGAAATTATTTGGAATAAATAGGGTGTAACTGGAAAAGGCTAAATTAAAGATTTTAATAATTAAATAGTTACAGCAAACTCCAGAAACATAGGAAGAGAATGCCCAACTAATGCACGGTAATGCAGCTTGGGGGTATAACAGTCTGAAAATTCACTACTAGTGAAGAATTCAGACACAAAATAAGCAACAGCTGTGTTATGATGGATACAAACGACCAGTCCATGAAATATGATGTAATTATTTTGCTATATGTGGTGTTGGTTAGGTTGTGTTCTACTTAGGTCACAGTGATTCAAGAAGGATTTTTCCTCCAGGGGCTGGTAGGGAGAAGGGTTGGAGGAATTTGGGATAGTTTGGAGGAAACTCCTGTGAAAGATGACAAGTCCTTAAATACCTCAAAATTACACGCTCAAGTTGCTAAACATAAAAATAATTATTTAAATATACAAAAACACTAAGTTGCAGGAAAGGAATAAACTTCTCCATGTCTACAAAGAGATGGATGAAAAGCAGTGTCAGACATCACAGCAAGGAAAAGAGGTTACTGCTCACCAGGAAAATTTCTGCAAAGCCAGGACTGTGCAGCACTGAAGCAGACTGGAAAAGGGGAACAGTGAAATCTCCACTATCAGGGCTTTTAAAAATGGATCAGGTAAGCAATTGCCAAGAATCTACTGTATTTAACTAATCTCTGTCTACTTCCTTCTTTGAATCACCCATAATTTTGCTGTCTTACAACTCACGCTGATTCCTAAATTATTCATAAACATTATGAGTAATACAGGCACCAGTTCAGGCTCTTCTGTGTTTCACCATTTATTTGTAATGAAAATAAGGCTGTAGTCCTACCCACTGCTTTCTGTCTCCTGCAAAATATCTGGCTCATGATAGTACTCTGACTCTTACTTTCTCACTGTTTATCTGCAGGGGTGATACCTGACTAGATCTGTGTAGAAATTCAAACAACAAACTTTGCCTTCAGATGTTACATTGGTCTAGTTTCAATGATAATTTCAACCAGTTCTGAGACATGAATGCAAGCAGTTACTGATCATTGCATATCTTAACCTGTATGTGTGTAAATACAGGATAAGCTTTCCATTTGAAGTCCTCAAGCACACAGTAAGTTTACTTTCTTTCAGCCCATCAGCCTGCTTAAGGAGTGGAGCACCTTCCCACTTGGATAGACTATCTCAAAGTAGCAACTCTCACCTTTTTAAGATTGCTCCAATACCTCAGTTGTGAAATTTCCCCAAGAGCTTCGTCTCGTCTTCAGGAACAGGTCCAAAATTAACACAGGTGAAGACTTACACTGACATATAACCTGCTTTGTGCTCCTTCAGTTGCTTCCTTTGGACCCTGGTGCACCCACAGTCCTGTGGATTCTTTCCTACAATGATCCCATTTGACAGACTTAAGAAAACTTCTTTTTATCTGTAGCGAAGTTTTTCTTAGTTATATCCCTTTGAAGCTTTTGTTGATCCTTTTGATTTCCTGGTAATTTATCACCTACCATAATTTATAATCCTGTTTATTGCCCTCAGTAGGGTCAGATTTCTAAATGCTGAAGGACTGGCTCAAATTACCTCTTAAATCTTGGGACTTGGCATTCCTGTGCTGTGCCTGGTTCCCTCCTACTCAATCCCATGCATATCTTCTGACTGTTTTAAGTAGTATAACTGTTTTGAGTAGGTGCCTTTTTAGGGATTTTATTTTAATTTTAAAGCCTTTTAAACTAAACTGTTCATCATATGTTTTAATGTTTACCAGAACACTGTCATTTTCTGGTGTTTTTTGTGAGTCCAATTGTATGGTTGTCCAGGATTGTTTAATACTCAGCTACAGCCATTTTCTTTGAATTAACTGCTGTGTGTTAATTAAGACTGAATGGAGATTAGGTTTCCTTCTGATGTGCAAATTCTTGGCCTAGTTACTCTGAGATTGCATCCAAGAAACTGTCTCTGGGGCTGGTGTAAGCTGTCCATCCTGTGGGTAGGCTGCTGAACTCCCCTGACACTGCCTCCCTCCTGCTGCTGGGCTCTTTTCTCTCTGTACTCGCTTTCCTTCCTACTCATCTGCAGATGTGTATTTTTGGCTGTGAGCTTGCCATCAATCTGGCAGTGTCACTTTCCTTGGCATTCATAAGTGTTCTCTTTCTCTCCAAAGGCTGTGCATATCTGGGTTTTACTCAGGTTGGCACTTGGTCAGCAACAGCATTGAGTTGTGCCCACATCACCCACAATCACTAATTCCCCTCCTAGCTGAGGGGGCCCATAAACCTTGTGCAGCAAGGGCACTCTGGCCATGGTATGCTGCTGGGCAGTATGAAACCCCTGCTTCCCCTACAAGCTCTGGAAAATCTTTCACCTCCCACCTCAGCCTTGCAGAGATGAGGAGACCCTGCGCTCCAGGAGGACCTTTATGGCAGTGTCCTGCTCTGGCACAGGAGTGAGGAAGGACAACAGCTCAAGTACAGTGTTTAACTTGGAAAACAAGGAGTTCTTCAGAGAAACAGTTCACTGTGTTAGTGGTGCTGAAGCTGGCAGGGCTGGTATGCCTCTATTTCCATCCCAAGCAGATGATGTGTCTCCTTAAGAGGAGAATGCAGGCAATTGTTAATACATCTCTTTTGAAGAGTTCTCATTTGGAGAGTTAATCTCATTAAACCCATCTGCAGCAGCCTGGGCAGTCACAAATGCCTGCTCAAGAGGCTGCCATAATGAGGCAAAGCCTTCTCCCTGCTCAGCTTCCCCCGGCGTGGCTGCACCATCGTGCACTGTCCATCATGCGCTGCCAGGGACGCGCGTCCGTCTGTCTTTGGCAGGAGCGCGTCGCACAGCGCTCAGCACTAATCAGGAGGATGTGCTGGGGGCATGGACACATAAACCTCCTGTGTCAGGTTATGGGTAACACAGCTGTTTGAATTGTTGGGAGGCTTTCCCTCGGTGGTTCTTTTCTATGGTTTATATGGTGTGAAGAGTGCATTACTCTTGAATGGACTTATAGACCTTGGCCCGATGGGTCTGAGGTCTTTAAAGATCCCTCAACGCTTCTGGAAAGAGCTGGAGAATTAATCTCTTTGTGCTGCTTAAATTTCAACAGAGAGAATTATGTTTTGCTTTTCTATCCTTTCTCTTTCTGTGTTCTGCTTTGTAGATTCAGGCATTATTAATATCTTTTATAGTATTTTAAACATGCACTGTGTGTGGCAATGTGAATGGAAATCTGAGGGGTTAAAGTCAAAGGAAAATCTGATTGTGAACAGTTTTGTGCTGGGTGAAGATTGAGAAAACAGGCAAGACGCAGTGCTAGCAGATAATATATGGGCATTGTGAATATTGAATAAAGAAGTCAAAGTGCTATTAAGTACATAAAATATATTTTTAAATTCTGATATGATTGTCAACATATTTTTTAATTGGAAAAAAATGATATTTTCTTCAAGACCATATTTATTTGACATTATGATGGAGTTCAGAGGATAACAGACCTCACATCTGATGAAAATACAGAATGCCATGACTACATGCCATAAACCAACTTGATTTATGTCAGTGTAAATGAAAGCAGAATCTGTCCTGCAGCAGCACCCACATGACAGAGCGTGGTAGCTGGACTGCTGCATCACGCTTGGGTTCTCTCTCAAAATAAGAAACAATCCAATGCCAAATTTGCGGAAATCATCTGGCTTTGTGCAACAGGTACATAATATCCATTAAGGAAGAGGTGATGAAATGAGAGGAAATTAAATGGAAAGACTGTTTCAGAAACAGAGGAAGGAAAATGGGCAATGAGAAAGAAATAACTTCAAAGACAAGATTTTAAAGCCCTCAATTAATTTCTAAAAGCAGTCATAGGACATGCCTGAAGGTTTTCTACAATAATTAACAACTGTAATTAAGTTACAGAGAAAAGAAAGTACCTCAACACGACAGGTGGTATATCCCCCTAAAATGGGCTTTCTACCAGAAGTGGTGGTGCCTTCCAGACCACACTGTATTTGCTGTCCAGGCCAGTCCAAACAGTTACATTGTGCCCCAAACATCACATCCCAAAGGATGTTCTTTTGCAGGGAAGCCAGCCGGTGAGCCACCAGCTGCCCACCACCCACCTCTCCTGTCCCCAGCGCAGGCTGCCCCCCTGTCCAGACTCTGCTCAGCCCCGTGGGCCCTCCCCACTGCCTCCTGCATGGCTGAGTTTGGGGACCATTGTGTAGCACCTCCCTTTGCTACAGCAGACAGGAGCATTGGAGCCTGCATTTAAGCAGAAGACTCTTTGCCAAGCCACGGTGTGTGGGGAGCCAACTGCACCGAGCATGGCCACCAGCATGAAGTGGGCTTCTAAAAACACCAGCAAACACCCTTAAACTTAAGTGGCATGTTCCCCTTTCTTCAGGAGAAAATGTAGTGGAAGCAGGGAGGTGGAATGCCAAAAATATTATTGCTTTATGTCTAATAAGCAATAAATGAATTTTATTATTTCTGTTAAGTCATAACCCCTCTGCGAGGTTTCAGAGCTGCTGCAACCTGAGATAGCTAGTATATTAGATAATACTGTGTCAAGGGGAAATATATGGCTTCCTGAGGTTCTCACTGCCAAATCACACCCCATCAGTATTGTTCAAAAATTGCCTGAGCGTTAGAACTGTAACAGATGACACTGGGAAGTTATGTTAAAGCACTGTGGTCAAATATCATCAAGTAATCACACAGTGAGACCAACTGATTTAACAGAAGCTGGAATTAAGTTTGGAGTTACGTATCCTGTTTTCTCTTTGATTTTACACAGGCCATGACATATGACAATTGTTTCTTCTCTTCCAGGCTGCATGGAGGAAGTCTTCAATCTAAGTGGGTTAAAAATCGAATGTGAAGCCATTACAAGGAAACCAGAAGCTTTTCAGGGAAGAAAAGCTTCTTCACTTACACTTGGGCATGGGTTTGAGACAAAAAGGATGCTATTTATTAATAATTTAAACACACAAGACAAATAATTATTCAAATTATTGAAATACTTGTCCAACACATCAGGGATAACACACACATGGTTTGCTCAGGCTGACATGGGTCCAGGGAAGGGAGCTGTGCATGCAGCTTCAAGACCATATTTTCCTTCAGGAGCCAGGCAGAATCTAGAGCAACCAATACAGATACACTTGTTGTCAACTTTTGCAACTGGAAAGCTCCAGTTTCCTGATGTGCATGTCTAACATGCAACGAGAGGTACACAATTGCTGGCATCTAATGGAGGGGAAGAGGGCTTGTAGCAGTCTTATTCATCTAATAGATGGCATTTCCACTCAGAGGAAAAGAGAGAAAATACCAGTTACAAGTGATTCAAAAAGAAATAAAGGATTATTTCAGTGTTTAGGAAATTTCCTTGGTTCACTGGAAAGATTTCACAGCTATTAGCCTGACACTTCTTTGCATCTATCAAAGCACATAAGCTTTTCCTCTGGATACATGGGAATAAACCCACCTTGCCAGGGCAAGCAGGCTGCTCTGGCACCCCTGCCAGCAGCCCCAGAGCCTGTGAGGGTGCTAATCATCAAAGCATGCTAAAATTTAATGTTCCAGTACCAATGGACAGGCTCTGTGACAGTGGCCCTGTAAGAGTGTCTGGGCTAAAATCAATACTGAAATTTCCTGTGAGACATGCTATTCACTCCCTTCTCCCCAAATGGGAAAATTTACAGACATCAGATTGTTTCCTTTTGCAGGGACCCCCCTGCTACACGGCTTGGGCTGCTGCCTCCTCTCCAGCCCATAAGAAAAGGGTGACTTTTTGGAAATTGTGTTAATAGCAGCTCCTGTACTTCTCCAAAGAGATCCTGTGCAGGCAACACACTGCACTTCAGAGAATACTGCTCCTTGTTGCTCTTCCTCACATAGCAACCCAAATTTAAGGCTGCAGCTGGACTGGAAAGTAGTTAAACATTTCTTACCATATTGTGCAAGATGGGGATAGACTGTAAAGATCACCCACACATGGCTCTGAATGATTGCACATGACATGATGTTTATAGCATCAAACCCATCTTAGAGCTGCTGGCGTGCAGACCTGCTGAGGAGGGTAGTGAGAGCTGCTCACTTGAAACCACACATGCAATCATGAGAAGTGCACAGCTTCACGGACAAATGGGCAGAGATTATAATTCATTATATTTTTGGTACTGGAAGGAGCTTTAGCTACTGAGAAATGGGTGCTGGATGCCTAAGCATCCCTGTGGATTCTGAGAGGTTTGGAACTGTTGGAGCCCTGAGACAGGATGGGAATCAGGCTTCATGGAAGGGATGGGGATGCTCCTGCTGCCCACCACAGCCAGCTGCCTGGCTGGGGACTGTGCAGGACAAAGGCAGGTTGACACTGAAGGTTTGCAAAAAGGCTCATGTCACACCTTGTCTTTAATGGGAAAGAGGCAGCAAGACTGCTCTGGGGCCAGGGACAGACTGCTACTTGATGCTGCTGCCTGCTTTGCCTCACTAGCACTAGCTTTAAATAGGGGAGCTTGTCTGATAATAGCATCTGTTATAAAAGACTTACTAAATGAAAAAAAATGTTTATTGCGATTTTGCATAACTGATGGTGTTATCTGAGAAGATAACTGTTGGGTGTGAATGCAAACATTCCTGTTCTCTGCACCACCAGCAAGTTTTGGGAATGAATAGGGAATTCTTGTTTGAGCAGTTATCCCTGATGGGTTCCAGCTTCTCCCTTGAGACAGGACTCACTGCACCATCTTGGGACTCCTGTATCTGTCACATGCAGCCCATGTTTCAAGACTTTCAAAAAGGTTAAGAAGCCCACAATGTAGCGGTTGTGATCCTCACTCTTGTGGTTTTTATTTAACGAATATGGATTATTTAATTAGTTGTATTGAGGACCACTGTATAGAAAATCTGGAGACCCCACTGGGTGTGAGGTATGAGACAGTCAACATGGGCTTTTTTCCAAACGCTCAGTGGCCCTTTGAGCCCCCTCTCAACCCTTGCTACCTCCATAGACACAACCAAGGAGTGGCACTTTGGGCACCATGGGCACCATGCCCGTTCCAAAACCAGCCCTGCCTGGGTGAAAGCCATGTCAGGACAGAAGGGAAATAAAAGGCAGTGATTGAACAAGAGAACAGGCCTGTACTCTAGCACTCCCAATTAGGTTCCATACCTCCTTCAGATCAGATCTATCAGATAAGCAGGAGACTCCCACTCCACTGCCAGTGTGCCATGGGTATGAGACAGCTGTGTAAGCCCTGCTCTGACCACAACATATTAAGCTAGTGGGAGCACAGTGACAGACCATTATAGCAGTGGTAGACTGGGCTTGGGACTGAAGAATATGGTATATGGTCTATGTTGGTATGGACTATGGGACAAGGACTCTCTTGCATGTTTGTTCCTGACAAGCTTGTGAAGGCATGCTTGGTGGAGGCAGGGATGCACTCTGTGGGGTGAACTTTGCTTTTCTAAGGATTTATTTTCTCTTGTCATTATGTCCCGGTGGTTTTCACAGAATCACTGCAGATTTCTCTTTGTTTCCTGCCACTTGGGCAAGTGCAGCCAGGTTGCCAGACTGGCTCACCTAATTGCTACTTTTTCCACAAGCTACCTTTCTTCCTTGTATCTTGTAAAAGCTGAACAGGAGTGTGAACCTTCTGCTTCTTGTTTGATAAAGCTATCAAAACTGCCATGTCCCCTTCCTGGTGAAAAAGAGCATAAGACTCCTTGCGTAGTGCACGGGGGAAAAAGCAATGTGTGCTAGGCAAAGCCTTTCTGCATGGCAGCTTCACATCTTCACCAGCATGTATAAATGCTGTTCTCAATGTTCATCTCCACCAGTGCCTGCAAAGGTGATGCAGGACCCTTGGAATTGTAAAGACGTCTGGACAAGTGCTTTGACTCTGTGCAGTTGCTGCAGCATTCAGGTTACCCGGGTAAGCACCAGGAGTCCAGTGTGATCCCCCGCGTACCTGTGTGGTTCTGCAGGGTCCATCCATATGTAGGGCTGCAGGGAAAGAAGGTGCACCCCATGCTTGACAGAAGGAAAGGCTATGAGCAAGTGAGACACAAAGACACATCTGAGAGAATTTGTGAAAACTTCCCACATTCTCTGAGGGTTATATTTGCTAAGGGAGTAATTATTGCCTTGTCTTTATGTGTTGTCTCTGTGAATCTTGTTTTAATTTCTCTTTATCTGTAACATAGCAAAGAAAGACTTCATTGTGTAATAAACACAGTTTTAGGTACCTGCTTCAGTGAGCAAAGGCATAGATGTTGTAATTGTAGGATAAGTAAGCAGCTACTCAATCAGTGTGGGCAGTGGAAGAGAGAGACACAAGAAACCTGTTGGTGGGGACTTGGGTTTAAGAGAAGGGTAGGAACAGGTGTTGTGACTCTCAGTAGCTTGAAATGGGAAGATGCCATCTTCTTTGGGCCACAAAACACGAAAATTGCAAGGAATGGGAAACTCAAAAAACCCCATGTATTTTTCAGATAAGATGTCTGTAATTTTCTGTGGCCATTTATGGTAATGTGTGTGCATATGCACACCACCCTCAATAATAAAACTTCACAAGAAAACTGCTCTGGTAATGTGTTTTTCCAAAACTAGACAGCAAGATCTTCAGAAGGCTCAGGACTGCCTCCAGCAGCTATTTCAGCACAGCATCTTCTGCATCAAGCAGGAGATGACAGAGGCAGGCAGAAGTGCTCGAACCCCAGCAATGAGCCTGGATGAGCTCCAGGCAGGATGTGCTTCCCATGCCACACACCTCCAGCCCTTGTGCAAAGGGTGAGTGGGTGGCCAGGGTGTGACATCACAACACAGCATCTGCTCATGTCCTTATGCTGCTCCAAAACACCATGGGCTACAAAGTGCATAGAAAACTTGAAACCATCTCCCGGGCTTTATCCCTAAAGCCTCCTGGGAAATCAAGCTTTCATTCCAGACTCAGACCTAGTCACATGTGAGATGACAAACATCAAAATGAGTCTCAGATCTGAAGCGCATCTTTTTCTTGTTGACAGCATTCAAATCTCTCTGGTTTTATGCCAAGCTTTTATAATTGTTTTCTTGTGGGGCTTTTAAAATCCTTTTTGTTATAAATACATCTCTGCAATTCTTTTCGAGAGATTTCAAACAGAAATTTCTTGTGTGAGTGTGGCAGAAGACAACTAATTTTCAAAATTACCCTTCAAGCCAACCACAGAAAAGAAGCAGAAAGACAAGCAAAAATTAGTCTTTTTCACATAAACAGACATGAAACTGCCATTTATGCTGCAGTTCATGGTTTTTACATGAGCCCAGTAAGTTCCATCAGCACTGTAGATCCAAGAGTTATTTGATTAGGAAGCCTGAATTAAGTGGCTACTCCTTAAAATGTAATCTATCAGACTAAACTAAGGGATCTTAATTAAGGCTCTTCCTTATGAGGAACAGTAAAGGGCAGTGGGAAAATGAGGTATTTAGTGGATTATCTCCTAAGAGGAGCCAAATCTCTGAAGTATTGTCTCCTGGAAGGCAGGACAGTTTTGGAGAAGGAGTCCTGGCCATATATGCTGCTGTTCTTGCTGTCTCACTTGCAGCACCAAGCAAGTCTGGTCCTGTGAGAAGCCCTGCAGCAGCTTGCACCATCGATGCAGACATAATCATGATGGCCCAGAAAGAAGAAGCAGTGCAGAGAGAGGAGTTCTCTTTAACAGGAGGAACGACAACTGCTGGCATGCACAAACAGGGCCTCTTTCAGGCACGTGGACTTAATGAATGTCACAGTCTGCAAGAGAAGGGTAAAAATATTATGTCTGTGGTCTACAGAACAGTGTACAGGTGATTTGTTGTCAATGGTAGCTAGGCAGGGGTGTCTGGAAAATAACAAACTGTGCTAACAGGAGATGAACAGATAATCCTCTGAGTCATCATCAGGGCCTATGGGCAGTAGCTTCTTGGTGGGGAGAAGATGAGGAGTGAAAGATTAGTGTCAAGGGTGTTAAAGGTATGTGTTGTTCCAGGTGCAGCAAAATGGAGGACATACCACTTCCTTGGGGATTTACATTTTCTGTCTCTTCTTTCCTCCATCTTTGTTTCCTTTCATCACAACAAATCCAGCACCCATCTTCAAGTACCAGTGACTACACAAAGTCTTTCAATTCTACACGATAAGACTTTCAATTCCTCCAACAGCTCCTAGATATCTCGTTCCTTTCACACCCTTATCCTCTCCTGTCCTGTACCTACTGCTTTCAGTGTCCCTCCCCTGTGACCTGGACAGAAGGCAGAAGATGTTGTTTAGAGCTATTTAAAATAATCTGAATAAAATTATGGCTCCGCTGGGACAATAGAAGCTTTCCTCTCAAAAAGGCAACTAATTTGTGCCTTCTTTCTCTACCACAGCTGCCTGTTAACCAAAGACTTGTAGAATCTTTGAGATTTCTACCTCTCTGTCAAATTTGGTGGAATTCAATCAACCTGAACAAATGTATGAAGGAGGGAACACACACATAGGGATTCCGCAGTTCCATAAATGGAATTACCCTACAAAATCCATCTATAAAAGAGCTTACTGCTAGTCATAAAATTAAGAAACTGGTTTCATTTGCAAAGGATTTTCAACCTGGCTGTTGTGGTTTTCTGCAGGGGAGACTGATAAAGGTCTAAATTCCAAGAAGGGGTGTAGGCAGAATAAAAGAATTAGTCTCCTCCTTTAAATGATGGGAAACATCAAACTGATTAGCCCAGCAGACTTGTACAAGGAAGAACTTTTATATCTGTACCCAAATAACAATTATACAGCCCATTCTTATAGTATGCATCAGCTGAGGATCTCAAAGTACCTTGGAGCTTGTTGAGCACTCCTACCTCTGCTTAAAATGCACCATCTTTGGAGAGATACGCAACAGCTGCTTTGCACAAGAGCTGTCAGGAAATGTGGAAGACATCCATATTACCTCTTTCCTAAATGGGGATTGATCAGTATGCCAAAGGTGAAGTCAAGAGAAAGGCTTGGGACATGGGTGTTACCCTTTCTGGGTTACCTCTCTTGACCTAGCTAGATACGCCTACACGTCATTTAGATTGTGTACAGAGCAATCCCGTTGTGCCCATGAGGATTTGGCAATGTCATGTCACCAGATGGCAGAATTGAGGACTGAAAGCAAGCATTTGTTGGTGGTGACCAAAAGTTTGCCTCCCAGGATGGCTGTTTCATTACCCATGGGACACAAGTTGCTGATGTCAGTGCACTTCTCACAGAATAAGGGGTCAAATTACCAACACTGCCACCAAGGTCAGTACAATTAGCTTTCTTGCTGGTTGCTTCAGAAATTAGCCCAAGGGTTGTGTTGAGCCTTTTCCCACTTAAAATCTCACGGTTTAAAAGTAAGCCAGATGAAAACTTGGAAAGTCATGGAGGGTGTTGTTCCTGTACCCTTAAGAAATGGCTGCTGAAAGAATTTGGAAGTGCAACGACAGGCAGCCACCTATGCTGATTTTCAACATCCAACCTCAGCCTTGCTCCAGCCATACCTGAGCAGTCACATCTCGTGGTCTCTGCATGTGACACCCATAGATACCTTCTGCCTCATGCTGGCCCACTTTGAGGTCCTTTGTACCTGTCTAGTGCAGGGCTGCTGTTCTGCCTGGCTGGGGCCCGTGCTGGGGTCAGGCATGACCTCCTCTGTCACACCTGCCCTGCAGAACTGCAGGCAGACATGGAGCAGGGCTGCTCCAAGGCAAGGCTCACGCTCCAGAATTATCCCTACCCCTTTAGCTACCAGCACTCCAGTCCTACATGACCCCGTACCCCACATGCACCAAACAGCTACTTCCAGTGGCAGTGAAAGGGGTTGTGGGCAGCTGGAAACAGCATGGTCTTCCCAAAAATAAGCAAGGACAGGGCTCTTTCTATACTTACAGGTTAAGCCACTGATCTAACTTTGTTCATGCTTTTGCAAAAGGATATTTCTGTTACTGCCCAGGAAAGCATTCTATCAGCCTAATTTCATACTCCTGACCATGGCACACGAATTGCAGCCTCCACAACAGGCCACTATAACTTTGCAACCCTGCTTTTGTCCATCAAAGGACTTTTTTCCTTCGTCACTAGATGCGGATGATTGTCTAAATAGAGCTCAGATCTATCTATACACCTTACAGAATTCATGCTTTAATAGGTACTTGGGTTCCAGTTACTTCCTCTGGTTTCCAAAATCCTAAGCTTCTGGGTACACTTTTCCAAAATTAATTCCAACTGACAGTGCCATACATAAGCCTCTGTATTACCCAAATAACATATGTGGTTGCTACACCAATGGCTCCTCAAGCACACAGTGCTTGAAGTGTTTTCACTCAGTGCTTGAAGTGTTTGCAAGTGATCTTATTGATTCTGAGTCCAGTTTAAACTGCTTGCACATAGCAACTAAGAATCTCCTACTGTCTCTGTCTGGGAAAGCTGGCCTTCAAAACCACAGTTCTGTGCTGCCAGGCTGATCATTAACACCTTTGCATTGTTAATGCACTGAGAATGGAGCCCTATGGGAAACAAGTGGTCTCAAAATCTCCCTGTATTCAGAAGAGGGTCCCCATGGCTCAAATCCTGCTCCTCCATCACAGTTCAGCTCTCTAATTCTCACTTGCAGGTGCTAAAGGTCAAGGCTGGGTCCAGAATGGATAGTCAGCAACCACAGAATGCAGGAAAGAGGTCAGGGCAAGCCTTGGCGAATACTCAGATACAATGGTGCAAACTGATACCCAAAATGACACCTCCATATCAGGAATATTGAAGAACAAGGGATAAATGCAGCCTTCACTGGCAGACATCATGGTAAGTGACTGTCACCCAGAAGGACATTGGCAAGTCAACCAACAGATGCCCAGGGTCCTGTTCATACATTTCATAAACAAAAGACCTCAGCTCCTTTTTTAAAGGAGCAATACATTTGATAATGATATTTTTTCAAAAATGAGATTTGGAGTGGCACAGCTAGTGATGCAATGAAGGGAAAACCATCAGCTGTGACAAATTACTCTGCTGCAAACAGCCCATTGATGAACAACAGCTCTCCTTGTAGATAAATTCCTTTTATGGACCCCTGACACTCATGTAGATGTTTCCCCCCTCCCCTTCCCATTTTATACATGTTTCCATAGCATTTTTCTTGTCCCTCCCAGTGCCCTCTGTCTTGAGTTGAAAACATCTACATGTAAAGTGGACTGATCATCAAGCTCTGGAGTTCTCTGGAGTCACTACAACAAATTACAAATGATGTGAACTGATGGTATGAAATAAATAATCTCTGCAAACGGCATGATGTACTAGCCTGTTTGCTGCATTAGTCAGACACTTTGCTCCAGTTCAGCAAAGTGCTGCCAAAAATTCCAACCCCACCCAGAAAGAAACATGAAAATATTCCTCCCAGGAAAACAGAAAGCTTACTTTAGTTAATTTTTGAAATGACATGGTAGCCAGTTAACTGGATTTGACACAGAAAGAGAAAAAGAAACCAGTGTAGCCTTCCTTCCTCAGAAAGAAATTATAAATAATTCAAAGAGTTTTTTAAATTATTGAGCTATTACAAAAATGCAGACAAATTCTGGATGTGTGCAAGATATACAATTCCATGAGCGAATTTAGGGGTAAAAGTGTGAATAGATTCTAGACAAACATATTGCATATCATTAATGTCCCCTTTGAAGGTTTCAGAGTATCAGAAGGTGAAAAAAAAAGGGAAAGAATCTCTCTTGCATCAAATGCAGGCCTGGCAGAGACTTGGGCAGCCCTGTGTCCTGACTCAGAGAGTCACCCAACAGATGCTTTGCAAAAAATATAAGGAAAGGAAGCAAATGCAGAGCAATCCTACACTTCCATGGCCAAGCAGGCACTGTGGGGATGTAGCTGGAGGCTACATCTGGAGCCTGATTTTTAATAGCACAGAGATGCTTACTGCTCAGGTGGTCTTTCTCTGCATGCTGGGGAGGTTCATCTTGTAAATGGAACAGAGGAACAGCCCCAGGGACTGCTCTGGGCTGATGCAGAAACAGCTACCACCTGTCCCTGCTCCTCCAGGGAGCCCCAACTTTGGGGCATAATCAGTCCTGGGTTCTTTTGCTGAGAAAGCCAACAAAAGTTATTATCATTAATATAAATTGTGGTGATGGACTCCCTAATTCTGTTCAAAGAGGTTATTATACAGCTATTACACTGCAACAAAATGTGACCACTACTGATCTGGGCTGGTTTGAATTAATGATCCAGAAATGAAAGGTTCTATATCCTATTAACAGTCTGCCAAGCAATGCCAAAGCCCATTACTTTGGTTTATTTGTAACCCGTCAGGAAGGAGCTAATGCAAATCCAGATCTGGAGTCAATCCAGAGAAACTTGAAAAGGCATTCCTACAGTCTCTCTCACAGGGCAAAGCAGCGACTGCAGTGGGGAAGCACTCATTTCCATGGTGTCACGTTCACCCAGATGCATGTTGGATGGTGATGTGGAAAGTGACGGAGGAGACATGAAGAGGGACTTGGACCCCACTTTGCAAAAGCCATCTGCTGCACCAGGGCTGCAAGGCGTAAATGCAAGACAATTACCTTCAACTTCAGCTCTGGTCAGTGCACAAACTTGCCTTGTATTTTGCTGTTTGCAGCTGGAAAAAGAGGAGTGGGTTTGGCAGTGGCAGGTGTGCAGCCCCAGGTGTGCACTGTGGAGACAGGTCCAAGCAGGTACACCCCATTGGCCTGCGATGTGCAACTCCTCTCCGTGCTGGTCGATTTGAACCAGCAGAACCCTTCAGCTGGCACAGGGCCATCACAACAGGACTGTCCCATGGCATGTTTCAACCCAGCTCCCCACTCTACTACCCACACAATTGTTGGTACAGGGAGTGAAACTTTGGTACCACAGTAATAACTCTATGTCCTTGTGTTAATTCAAGCAATAAAGTGATAAGGGAATACCAAGAATACTGTGCTGGGAGTGAGTTATGATTGTAGGGCCATGTGCTGGTCTTGGCAGCTTGATGCTAGTGATTGTCTATGAAATAGCCCAGGTAGGTTTTATGCTGGGCTAGCAGCCCAGTCACGTGCAGCACTGCAGATTTTCCTACCTGCTTACTGCTGGAGACTGCAAGTAAGAATAAGCATACAAGTGAGCTGAGGCAACTGCAAAAAAAGAAATCACAGCTTCCCTCCCCATCATTACCATCTGATGTGAAAGGACGTGGAGAAGGGGGAGAAAAGACAGCCTTTCCTCCAGGCCTCCTGCATCCCCTGCTCCTGATTGAGCTGATGCAACAGCATCACCACCTCAGCAACTGACTGCAGCCTTGATCCAGTCCAGACTTTCTGCAGATCCCTACTGGAAGGAAGCCATTTTTCTTAAGTGTATTTCCAAGAAACAGTTGACAGGCTTGGCACAGCTATTCCTGGAAATGTTCAATAGGTCATCTTCTGGAAGAGAGTGCTGACTGATGGAATTGAACAGATCTTGTTCTGCGTGCCGTGCACTGCTCGCTCCCTCTCTCGTGATATCTTGGCATTTGCCTTTGCTCTGAGCCCAGGTCCCCCCCACTGCCTTGGCCTGCCCACCCACTGCTTTCAGCGGCACACCAGCCTGTGTCCAGCCTGCTCTGAACTAAAGTGGCCACAGGATTCAGTGTGCTGGGAACTGTATTTCCCTCCTGGCAGCACTGTCATGGTTGTCTTGTGCTGCCAGAACAATTGCTGCATGAAGGAAAACGTCCCCAGACTGTAAATTACAGAGCTGCCCCCTTTGCACACAAGCACCAGTGCCATGGAAATCTTGTGCGGACACAGGGACAGGCATGTGCATGGCAGTCGGGAGCATGGGGACATGGGCTGTCCCACTGGGCTGTCCCTGCTTGTCCGTGACACAAGCATGTTCTAGAGATGAGCTTTTAGCTTTTGCGTCATGTTGTTGTTTGCCAGCAGTGAGGAAGCTCAGGGTGAAGTCATACTAGGAGAAAGTTGCTTAAGGTGAGGCATGCTGGTGAGGGAAAATCCCAAGATCCATGTGGGGTGATTTCTTCTGAGCTTCTCCTGTGTTCTGGTGGTAATTGCCAAGGAAGATCTATTCCCTTCACTGCTTTTGGGGCGGATCCTGGCATCTGTTGCTAACTGAGGAAAAGGTCTTGGACAATGATCACGGCCCAACCTGAGCCAGGGCAGGTCAGGATGCCTTGCTGGCACTCCCACCCAGGGTGAATAAGTGCTGCCATGTGCCAGGACACTCCTGACTGCAACAATGGGGAGGGTCTGGGAGCAGGGACAGTCATTCAACTTCCCTATCTTCTGTTTACCAGTTTTGGCATGTAGAGACTGCCAAGGATTGTGCCCTCAGGGCACCAATCAGGGAGAAAAGTTGCTTCATTTTAGAAAAGCACTTAAGTTTGCTTCATGCAGAGTGCCATAGCCTGGCTCTGCAATGTCCCAACCAGCCTGGCTACAGATGAGGGAGAGCTCAGGCCCCCACTGCATCTGAGCTTCAGGATCAGGCTTGCCCTTCTGCCCACAACAGGTATTTTATATCAATGTTCAGAGAGATTTAGCATGGCTGGATGCTTTTAATTCTGGCCTAGATATAGTTCCTTGTCTTGTTGAAGGATCTTTGCTTCTGTAACAGCACAACCCAGAATGTATGTGCTGTTACCACTAACAGCAGCCATGTAACGCTCCGTGCCCCTGTCCAATGAGAGGAGCAAGAGCAGTGCTTGTGTTCATGTCCATCCTCAATACTTGGAGATGGATAACACCCTGGAAGTACAGCCTAGGTGTTTAACTAGGATGTGACACAAAGAGCTGCCCTTGCCTCTGCGTTTGGGCTGTGGTGATTCTGCAGGTTAAATATTATTTTTCTTTTTCTTCTGCAGTCTGTGAATGCAACTGTTCACTAAAATTATTTTTAAACAATGCTTTGCAGGTTGCGTGTTGTCCCACTTAATGTTATCCACAAAAAATGTACTTGCACTCTGACAGGAGTTCAATTTCATCTATATCTGTAAAAATATCAAGTCCCTGTTTACAGGTGAGGGGTGCAAGGGGGGTGACCCTGAGCTCACTGTGGGGTGCACCTGCTTTGCCACATTGGCAAAGCTGTGTTTTTCCAAATCTATGCCTTCCAGTGCTTTTTTAGAGGCATTAATAAACATTTCAAATCATCATTTGTTACTGACTTAATGACTGGTTGTCACCACTCAGCAAGTATTTCAAACAGCTGACAGTGAGGAACACCCTGCCATGAGCAATATGCAAGAGGAACTCTTGAAAAAAGAAAAAGATCTCTAAAATAAAGGAGGAGTCATCAAAGCAACACCTTTTGGGGTCCTTGCCTCCTGGGGGTAGGACATACAGAAAAATGTGCAAAACCAAATCTTTTCTCAAGCATTCATTCATTCATTCATGCATTCTTAAAACACTTCTCTAAGACTGTGCAATTTTCAGGAGCTCATGGATGCCAGTGGGACCAGCTGCCATGCCTTCCTTGGGGTCTGGAGTACCTGCCCTGGCAGTGGAGGCTCCAATTCCATGGTCCTCCATTCTAGTGCAGTGTTGAGCAGTGGGAGAGCCTCCAAGAAGAGAAGGTTTTGCAGAGCTGTGTCCAGCTGAAGAACACACCTTTCATCTGATCCTCTAGGGACCACTTTTCTTTATGCAAGACTTGCTGAGTCAGCAGGAAAAGCCATTTATGGGTAAATGCAAGTGGATCAGGGTAAGAGTGGGGAAGGGGTATAGCAGAAGGGGACAAGTTGTGGGGTTTTGAGTAACTGCAGGAGAACTGATTGTCCTCTAGCTGAAAAAGAAACCCTAGCCTACAGTCTGGGACAGGATTCACGTGGAAAATGTGTATTTTAAACCATAATAAACAGTGTTTATTAATAGAATATCCTTTTCTAAACCTAGATTCCTAGATAGCTTGGTGTCTGCTGATGGGCAGCTAACATTCAGTGTTGCTTTGTCATTTTGTTCAGAGCTGTGGGTTTTTAGAAGCTATTTAGAAACATATCTTCCCTTTTACTTGCCTTGGCATCTCCTCAGTATCTGGCCAGCTTGCTGCTGATAGTTTTCAGTGACTCACAGATAAAACCTACTTTAAAAAAACCCTGAGCAGTGACGCACCAGATGTGCAGTGAAATTTTAAAAACATGCTATGACTTTTTAGGAATACATGCAATTAATATTAAACAGATGCCTGAAGTTTCCTGCACAGCTGTTTCTCTGTTATGTGTCATGACTTTTAATGGCACTGAGGTGAGACATACAGACATGAGGAAAAGCAAGCCTTTTCTAAATTCAAGCTTCTAAAATTCTAGCAACAAAAGGTATAGGGGGTGGCAGGGGTGGTGGGGTGAATCCAAGCCACTGAACCTCTCACAAGGCACAAAAGAGAACATAATTTCTCAGGAGTGCTGCAAAGCAGATAGTCAGGTATCGTGGTCAAGGTAACATATACAATCTACTGCTGGGTATTTTATCACCTCTGTTGGGCACCCTCGTCTTTGCTGGTTTCCTCCAAACAATCTATTTTTGTAGCCGGGATCCACTCTGTGTTTTTACACAGCTGGGACTAGAACTCGATTACAAAGCTGCATTTTGTTCCAGAATCCCTCTTGCTGTGCATGAACTGTTTTGACAAACAGTAGGTATTTCTTCAAGGAAGTTTGTCTACCAAGTTTCAATTTCCTTTTATTGGGTACATGAACCCTTCATTACCCCCAGAAAGGCCTCCCTGAGATTCACCTTGTGAGGATGTCCACAGCTGGTGAGATGGCAGAATTACTGCATCAGAAGTAGCTGAAACTAGCTGAAAATCAGGAGCTGAAAATGCCTTGTCTCAAAAATAGATACTTTGGCCAGGGACGGGGAGCCAAAGCGGGGAAAGCCTGATTTAATTTGACACAAGGGATGTGATCTCAATTAATGTACACACCTATGGCTGATCTGGGCATCAATTATAGTCAGTGGGGTGTGAATTCTTCTCATCCTAGAAAAAAAGCATAAGAAAAAGTAGATGAATTGTACCCAAAAGGCACTGCCTTCTCTCCCTTGACTGTAAAAGGATGTGACAGGGATCCATTTTGATGCAGGTGTCACTATGGGAGATGTCTAAAGTTAGATGAATCCTTTGGCTTTCTAATACTAAATGTTTGGCTAAAGCTAGTCATCTATAGTCCTTCAACAGTCGGTGGAAAAGAGATCCTTCTAGAAGATGTCACACACTTCTACCTGTCAGGTGGGCTGAACTGCCTGCCAATCGGGCCCATCTTTATTCTGCTGTCCATGGGAGGAGTGTAGGAGACATGCCTGATCATTAGCTGGTGAAAGTCAGTGAAGCTGGTGGAGGGATGATATCAGGTCTCCATCTTGTGGGGTTTCTTTTCTTCTGGCTCACATCCTCCTCATTCACGACCTCAGTAAGGCCACAGCTCATCTTTTGGCTGGCACCGTGAAAATGTGTCGCTACCTCATTCCCTGTGTCATTTTGGAAGCTTGTTATAGTTCTGATATTTGCTTTCTCACTATTCATCATGCCGTCTGCAGAGAGTCACAGCCAGTTTATCAGTTACCAGGAGCATGCTTTCTGGGCTGAAAAGCAATTTCCTTTTCTCCTCTTATTGCAGGAGCCTAAAGAGAGTTTGATTTATACCATCAGTTTTAGATTTAAAAATCTTCAGCTTCACCTAGGTACATTTCCTGGAGATCAGCAATGCTTAGTATAGTAAGCATTTAGTAATGCTTAACAGATGAGCAATTCTGTTATGCCATATAATCATCTCTTATACATTAGGTCTGAATTTTTCCTACCATGTTAGTTATAGCCACTGTCAAAAGGTGTCACTCTTCTTTTTCTCTTACTCCTACCAAGCTTGTGATCCTAGGAGAGGTCACAGTAGTGAATGTGGCAACCCAACATTTGCCTCTTCTGATCAGCTGCACTTCTGGCTTGTTATTGTGCAGCACTCCTACTTTGTTGCTGCAATAGCCCTTAAAAACATAAGTGTTCACCAACATGCTCGTGTAGGAGAACACAATGGCTTTATCTGAGAAATGTATGCTGGGAAAGTGGCATTCACCACTGCATGGATGGCTTAAACTCGACTGTTGTTGGATTTCTGCAGGGCATACTCAGAAGTATGAGCCACTGTGGCTCACCCTAAGGGTCTACACAAACCCACACTGTCCATGGTGGGAGAGGCACAGTGGTGCTAGCCATGCATCAGGCCTAGCTTGGGCATCCAGCAAAGAGGTGCCATGAGGAATGAGCAGGAACACAGGCCTCTGTACTGGGCCTTGCACTCACTCCTTCCTCTCTTCCAGGTTTGGAACAGGTTGCCCAGGAAGGTGGTAGATGTCCCAATTCATTCAAGGCCAGGTTGGACAGGTCTCTGAGCAAGCTGCTCTGGTTGTTTCCCATCTGATTGCAATAGGCTGGACTAGATGGCCTTTAAATGTCTCTTCCAACCTAAATTATTCCATGACTCTGTGATTTTATAAAACTTTAGAGAACGATGTGCATTTCTAAGATGGAACAGTTGAGAGAGATTTTGAAGCAGCTGATACTTCTGTTGAGTTAATTTGGTTCCCAAGAAACCAGCTATTTTGGTTGGCAGTGTCTTGAAACAAGGCTGTTCTTTGACTCACAGGCCCATACCAGAGCTGGGCAAACCCCTCACAGCCTCAGACCAAGCAGATTTCTTCAGCCAATAGAGCCTGACCTTCCTATGACACCCTCCAGCTCCACCAGAACTGCACCCAATAGCTTGGGCATTTAGATGCGTCCTCAGCCCGAGCCCTGAAAACCACCAGGAGGACTTGGATGGAATGGCCAAGCCTCATCATCCAGCCCTGCATGATGCATGCCCTGATACTGGCAGTGCACTCCTGTCTCCTGTGTGGTAGGACAGTGGTGGCTCTGCACCCCTCGGCCACCGCTGGGTGAGTGGCAGCCGTGGTCAGAAGAGTTTGCTGTTGTTGGCTGTACTTGGTCAAGTGCCTTACGGTGCTTCTGTCAGGGGACAGCTTTGCTTCAGCCACTCACGGCTTGTCACCTTGCCAGGATGCACGTCTTGTGGGATTAGCTTTTGGATATTGCAGCTGGGTTTCCTGTGAGCAATGTCCTTTCTAGGACAGCATGTTAAACCTGGAGCCATCCTGTCAGCTGAATTTCAGAATTAAATCTGATGTATTGGTAGTGTCTGCCTTGGAAGAGAAAAAAAGAGAAATAAAAATCCTACTTTCTGTGACATGTTCTGGCATCTAAGGACAGGGGACCAGCAGGCAGGGTCCTGGGGCAGCACTGGGAGAGAGCTCTCTGGGAGCTCTGAAGCATATTCCCTGCTCTCTTGACTCCCTTTATTCCTGTCCTCTACATGCTTATGCACACACACGATTCTGACCTGCTTGCTATTCCCTGACTTTACCAGATGCACAACAGATGACTCACCAGAGGCCCAAGCTGACATGGAAGCAGGGAAACCAACAACCCGTCAAAGGGAGCCCTGACTGCAGCTGAAACAGAGAAATCACTGACCACAAACTCACAGCCAACTGGTCAGCCAGACTCAGGACTTCATTTCCACTGTGATTTTCTCCAGATCTTTTTTATTACTCTTGCCTGCTGATATTATGTGGCTCTTGCTTTAGACAACTAGTTTCAGGCATTTAGTGTATTTCCTTTTTTCAGAGTTCTGCGAGATCCACATATTCAGTTGCAGGTGAGAAAACCTAAGTGTATCACAAGGACGTAAACCTCTGGTTGCCTCAAGGCCCGTGTTGACATGCTTTGTACCATGACTGAGAAGCACACCCATGCTCCTCAGAGCTGTCTCTGCTCTGCAGAGGTTTTTGGGCCACCCCCTGCTAGCTGTGCAATGGCTGCTTGCTTTGACAGCAACCCTGACTGTACACAATCTCAGGCTCCCTATGCCTTCAGCGAACTTTGCTCACTGAAAGTCTGAATCACTCTGCAAGTTGCAGTCTGAAGTGGTTTCTTAAACATTGCAAAGTCAGGATCAGAAATGGAGAGCAAGAATATGCAGTTATTGAGGCTCATTTCACATACAGACATCAGACCCAGTGCCACAGAGAGCCCAGTGAGAGGCAAATAAAATTCCTTCAGAAGGTTTGGTTTCCCAGGTCTCTTTGTGGCTTGTTTATTAATCCTGAGATTTTTCTCAGAAGTCTTTATTATCCAGAACAGGGGTGTGTGCTGTTCGCATGCTGCTTCTTGGAAATTACTGGGAGGCAACTTACTGGGAGGTAATTCTAGATGGGAATCTGAACAAAAGGTGTTGCTTAAGCATTTCGAAGAATAATTGAGCACTTGCTATGCAGTTTGTTTAATAACCTGAAAGATGGATCCTTATCAGAAGTCTCCACATGTTCTAGTTACTCAATTGCTTTCTTATTTAAATAAAGCCTATCAAATATGTCTATAAAAATAAAAGTGCCCCATAAAAAGCCGTTTCTCGGAGGTGTGCTTGCTCTAGATAATTAAATTAAATGCTATATTTTCCTGCTAGTATGTCTTTATATCCTTCTTTTTACAGGAGTGCTGTGAGCCTGTTGTGCTTTCAAGGGCAATGACTGCCATGAGTCCCCAGCACTACTCCTCTTAAGGTGCCATGGTGGCAGATATGGGGTCATCTTTTCACTGCCACAAGTACTACTTTGCACTATTCACTTCAAAGTAAGTGCCACGAAAAAGGAAAAAAAAAAAAATACAAAAAAAACCCAGAAAAGCAGAGCCATTCAGCAAAGGATATTGGTAAGCCTCCAAAACCAAGATAATTTTGAGTTTGGGAACGAGAATAATCCCATAAAACATGGGATTCGATGGCTCAGGAGATCATTATTACATTAATGGAGTCTTCCACCTTGAGATCAAGGTTGCAAAGACACTGTTGACCCAAAGAACCACAATGTAATATAAATCTGTAGGTTTTCTTTCTTCTTTTTTTACAGCTTTCACATCTGACCCACACAGAACCAGCCCTTGCTATCAGACTTGGGAAATGCTTACTGGATACACAAAACTCCCTTTCCTATTTGATTGCTTCAAATCCAAAAAAGATTGCTTTTTCAAAAGGAGATAGCAAAAGTACCATGCTTCAGCAGGTTCCTATTAAAGAAGGCCTAATCCAAAGCTCACTGAAGTTAATAAGAAACTTTTTGTCTCTTTGCTATTGGGGCTTGGACCAGATATTGGCTACAGAAATGGTACCTGTATCACATACAGATGTTTTAATGCAGTCTCTTCCTGCAGAACAGAAAGGAATCTTCCCATGCCATCATCAGATCTGCCCACCAGTTTCAAAGGGAAATTGCAATTAATCTTTTTTCACAACTAAAATGCTAGGTTCAGAAGTGAATTCTGCTAAAATACATACTAATTTTTTATTCTGATTATTTTTTGTTTCTGGCAAGTGCTCGTTTTTCTCAGGTCATCAGTTAGAAAAAGCCACTGCATTCAGGGAGGAAAAAAGCCAAATCACTTTTAGATCTTTAGCTCTTAGGTGACAGTAAGACACCTTGAAAATTAAAATTATTTTCATTTAGTGAAATTTGGACAAAGATTTTTGAATAATCACTGTAAACAGACAAAGGTTTTATCAACTGTCCTTTTAGCTCTACTTCTACTATGTCTTGACATTGGTCTAAGTCTATGGAGAATACTGAAG
Source organism: Cinclus cinclus (assembly GCF_963662255.1). NCBI lineage: Eukaryota > Metazoa > Chordata > Aves > Passeriformes > Cinclidae > Cinclus > Cinclus cinclus. The sequence continues at coordinate 64,042,856 of NC_085049.1, forward strand.
CTTATAAACAGATTAGCTCTCAGAGACTGTTTTAATTTCCAATAAGAAACAAAACTGGTGGCATGACCACATTTAGAATGAGAGGAGCATGCCTTTTATTTTCTTTGAATATAATATGACATTGTTTATTTTTCCAGACTTTTGGAAAATGTTTTATTCCATAGATCAATGATTGTCATAAAATATGATTCCAGATGTAATTTTCCCCACTATTATCTGGGAGAAGTGGCTCACAGAGACTGCATTTTCAGTTTACACTCCAGCTGCTCTTAAATGCTGGCAGTCTGACATGTTTTTACCCTGAGAAGATGCTTCCTTTTTGATCATTCATATGCAGGTGGGGATTAGCGCTCTTAGGTCTTGCCTATTACCATGCTAAGAGTCCACCTGTAATTGCAGAGTACACAACAGTTTTATAGATCTTATTTGCCACTTAGAAGAGTTAAATGGGATGTCAGAGTCTCCTCTGGAGAACAAGAAAATCAGTGATTACTTCTTCCAAGGACTGGAAGTTATGCCATCTGTTTCAATGGAATCTCCAGCAGTGGCCACATTTATGCTTTCCAGTCTTGGAACTCCTAAACTCTGTCACAAATAAGTAGATCTCAATAATACCAGTTTCATTAGTGAGGACTTTTCTACATTGGTTAAGAAACCTAAACACATCAGAGAGTTTTGGCCGGCTCACCTTTACCAAACTCACACTCCACCCCAAAGCCCAAAGTGGCTGCACACCTCACCACAAGCAGTGGAACTGGGGTTCCTCTGGAACTCAGCCTGCCCCCTGCACCAGTCCTGGAAGCACAGTGGGCAGGGAAGATGGGAGCCCCCGTGCAAGTCTCCTGTCATCACCCAAACTGCACAAGGGAGTTTGAGGCAAAGGCAGAGATGGGGAAACTCACTGAGTTGCCTCAGTCCTGAACATCACTCAAGTCACAGGCTTGTCCATGAGATTTAAATAAATAACATTTGGTCTTAAATTAGCAGAAAATAATAAACATTTTAAGATCTTATGAGTGTTCTATGAGAGAATAAGAGGCCTTACTTATACATCTGAAGAATTAAATTGTCTTAATTGCATCCTTGTGCAAAATAAAGCATTACATACAGAAGAAAAATATTTTTAAATGGATGGAAAAATCCACTGGGTTAAAGGAATACTGCTGTCAGTTAAATGTATCCCTGCATTTGTGTAGTGCAAAAACAAGCTTTAATAAAAATGAAGAGTCTTACAGGAACATTTCCATGAATTTTAAAATAACAGCAACGGAAACAAATCTCATAAAAGCAAGTAAACCTCTCCCTTCAATATTTGCAACTCAAGTATTAGAGCATTCATTTAGACCCTGGGAATGTGAAATCATTGAATATAAATTATTAATTGCATGCTTTGCTCTACAATATGAGAGGCACCGTTTTACAATCTTTGTCTACCTGTGGCTCCTGTAATTGTAGTACCAGGTGCAAGGGTTGCACCATTTAGCCCACCTAAAGAAGTTGGATAAATTACCTGATATGATACTCACCCATCAAGTTTCCAGAGGATCATAGCTGATACTCAGATATCTGGCTTGAAAGGAAGCCTTATTTGCCATGAAATTTCATATCTGCTGAAGGTTGTTTTCTTAATCATTAAAAAGTATAAGTATATTAGTTATGGATAACCTGACATTGGCCAACCATATCCTGGGCTGCATCAGAAGCATGGCCAGCAGGTTAATAAAGGATGTGATTCTCTACCTCTTCTCAACTCTCCTAAGATCCCACCTTAGAGTGGGAGTGCTGCTAACAGCTTAGAGTGCTTAGAGTGCTTAGAGTGCTGCTAACAGCTCTGGGTCCACACATAGGAAGGACATAGAAGTGCTGGAGTGAGTCCAGAGAAGTGTCATCAAGAGGACCAGAGGGCTGGAGCACCTCTCCAGTGAGGAAAGGCTGTGATAGCTGGGACTGCTCAGCCTGGAGAAGGCTATGAGGAGACTTTATAGTACTGTCCAGTACCTAAAAAGGGCCTACAAGAAAGCTGGAGAGGGACTTTTTACAAGGACATGTAGTAATAGGACAAGGAGGAGTGGCTTCAAACTGGAAGGGGGTAGTTTTAGAATAAATATTAGGGAGAAATTCTTAACTGTGAGGGTGATGAGGCACTGGAACAGATTGCCCAGAGATGTTTGGATGCCTCATTCCTGAAAGTGTTCAAAGCCAGGTTGGATAAAGCTTTGACCAAACTGGTGTACTGAAAGGTGCTCATGGCAGATGTACTGGAGTTTGATGATCTTGGAAGCCCTTTTAAACTCAAACCATCCTACGATTTCACAAAATGAAGAACATGAAATGCAAAGTTCCCCCAGAGAAGAAGGTACCAGGGTCCTGTGAGTGTGCCCATCACATTGCTTTACTGCCCAGACTGGTTGTGACTGTGGAGCACTGTGCTCATTCTGGGTTAACTGGAGATGAACTGCCTTGGAGACAAGTCCGTGTTCAGACTTGGTCCATGTTGGTTCAGAACAAGATAAGGTACGTACATCTATGACACTGGGACTCAACTTCTTCCTCTAAGTCACATTTTCAGTAGTTTCTCCTGTCAATCACCTGTAGCGTTTTCTCCTCCAAGCTGCTGCCAGGAAGACTGCTTTGCCTCTCTTCCCTAATATGCAAACCATGCTCCTGTCAACCTCACTGTCAGAATTGCATCAAAGTCCTCGTCCCACTCCCTGTGCTGAGCTGTGCTCATATTAATTTGCCAAATGTCTGTACACCTGCTCTGGGATGGTTTTCCACCTGAAAAAGAACATGTTGGCATTAAAGCATCATGAAACAGAAAAAATAAATAAATCCCAAACTCTAAACTGATTTACTTTGTTGTCTGGAATTTATTGATATAGTTAATCTCTGGAAGTAGGACATGAATAGTTGTGATCTGAAGACGATTAGTTAAGATCTGAATGAGATATAACGGTATCACAATTTGCTGAAGGTCAGAACTGTATACAGAAGATTATAACCAAAATATTACCAGATTGCTTCTGAACTTTCAGGAGCCATATCCTGCCAGGATATATTTTCTGTTTCCATGCTTTTAAAAACCAAGGCATATAGGATTTCTTTGGGTATAAAAATAACAAATTAAAAAAAAAAAGTTAAGTTCATTCTTGCCCCAATAAAGACTTCAGACAAGGCTGTTAAGCTGTGAAATTAGAGCAAATTTTGCAGGACGGGAAGTTCTGTGGCAATGACTCTGTAAATGAAACAGTCCAAAGTAACTTGTTCAAAAATAGACCTAGAAACTCAGCATCAAAATTCTGTTCTTTATTTACTGTACAGCAAATGGCTCACAGGTAATTAAAATGCATTCCACCTCTTTATCATTAGGCCTCAGAGAGCAGCTGGTCAGTCCCATTGCATTTGGGTATCCTGCAGAGTGATCCCCATTTGCCTGGTCAGCAAAAATCTCAGTACTTTTTTTCCAGCAGGAATAAAATCTCCATGACAGAAGGGAAGGAGGAGAAGAGCACAAGCTTTACTGTTTCTCTGCATAAAATCTTATCTTCATTGGATTGCACTGGCAAAGAACCGAGGACAGCAGTGTACAAAGCTGGCCTCACTAGGTACAGAAAAGCTGGTAGAAAGCAAATGAGCCTGGTGGATACCTGGAGGGATACTGGCGGGAGAAGAGTGGGAAGTTCATCTTGACCAGAAAGGACCTGCAAAATTCACTACCCTGTTGGCTGTGCAGTAGTCAGAGCACTGTGCCTATGGATGCTTGACCATGAAACAAGATTGTCTGGATACAGAGCAGAGTTCAAAGACTCAGCAGGCACCAGACAGTCTCCCTATTGATTAGAAGAAACAAACATGGGCAAGTTAGAAGTTGTCTCCTTTTTCAGGCTGCTTCTTGCTCAGTTTACCTGGTTCTTGCCTACTTCTGGTCATTTTCTACTGTGTGTCTTCCCTGAGAACTCCCCACCTGTGACATGGCATATGCACATAGAGCCTGCCAGCAGAAACCTACACCCATTAAATAATAACAGCAGAAACCCTTACAGTCACACTACATTCCTGCTACTTCCACTTAGGGCCTTTTTCAAAGGCAGTCCGAGGTGGTAGCCATCTATCCTAGCAAGAAACTGCATGTGCTGAAACTTTTATAAATGTCAAATTAACCACCTGAAATAACTGTTGTAAAACTGTTAAATTAGTAATGGTGATTAGTCTCATTTTTTTGCTGTAATATCAGGGAACTAGCATGAAACAGCAGTAAAAAGGCTCCTACATAGTCCAGAAAATAAGTTAAACCAAGTCTTGCTCCCTTGGTGAAATCGAAAACCTTGCTGAACTCACTGCAGGCCCACCTGCTTTCAAGAAATTTGTCACCCTACATCCCCACTGAAATAGCACAAAAGGGAATGGGAAAGAATGATCCGCTTTTTAATACCTGCTAAAAATTAATCTGGCATGAAAAGAATTACAAGTCACAAGATGCCACAGAAAACTGGAATGTTTAAGCTTAATAAAATCACAGTTCCCAACCCCACTTTTTTTTACAGTTTGAGGCATCCGATCTTCAACATACATTTCCATCCTCTTTACTTGATTTAATGAAATACGTGGAAGCTCTGAATAAATAGCATGGTTTCATTCAAGCATATACTGTATCACCGAAGGATCCACTTCCTCTGCCTTCAGACTGGCATGAAGACTTTGGATTGTTGCTTTTTTCCCCAAACGCTGTTTCCACAGGACAAATGCAGCTACGATCTGTGACTGCAGGTTGTGAGGGTGATTGACTTTACATCGATAGATGTCAGTATGGGACAAACCCAAGCACAGAACTACATGCTCCCATTCAGGTCCCAGTTTCCTCGCCAGCTTGTTCAACTGCTGATCTGTTGGTGACATCTTCAAAATGCATGGTGCAACTTCAGTTAAGTCTGTAAAAGAGGAAAAAAAAAAGAGATAAAGAAAAAAACGTCTGTCACTAGGCAATGTTGCAAGAGCTAATGGGAAACCTTGACAAAGGAGGGAATAAGCATGAGCAAAGATGAGGTGAAAGACTTAACTAATTAAAGAAACAGAATACATATTTATCTAAAAAAAATTAATTATGTAATCAACCAGAAGATTAATCAGAGGAAAACTAATGCTCAGTGGACCATAGTAGGGAACCTTGTGGTTTTGGATGTCAGTAATCCAGACATCAGAACAGTAAACCAAAGCAAAGACTTCCAAAAGTAGGTATAGATTTCAGGATAGCGAACAAGAAGGATTTTCAGGGAACCTGTTTCCAGCAGCCATCATCCTCAAGGTGCTTGCACCAGTATGATATAGTGACAAGTGACAAACATGGGACCAATAATACCTTAATACTCCTATTCTGCAACTCCATTTACACACTTCAGAAATAACTTTGATTCCTTAGTTAATAGGTATTATTCTATTTTTTTTTTCCTGAGAGTTGTTCACAGGAAATTCTGTCCTAAGATGCTACTTACCCTTTGTGCCCTGTCATAAATGGCAAACTCACCTTGAGGAGAACAGCCTTGAGTGCTTTTCCTCTATTTGAGTGAATCCATAAGCATGGTTCAAGCAAATCCAAATGAATAAGGCATCAACACTGTTCACAAATACAAATTATGCTTCCTTATCCCTCAGCCCAGTTCTTGTAACACTCCTGAAAGCAGGCATGTATGAGCCACAGCTCCATTCATCTGAGCTCCTTGAAGATGTCTTCAGGAAAATGCAAGGAGGTCCCATTTTTTTCTCAGAAATTTTTGCCTGATGTTCACATAGCCAAGAGAATGCACTCTTCATCCAAAAAAAAAAATCTTACATCGAACTGGTACCTGAGGAGGACAGGATCAATGCAACTACCAAAATGGCTTTCATAGCAAGCACTAAGATAGCTGTAATTATCATCAGTAATAATCTCATAGCAAGCTTGCTTGAACCAAGCATTTCTTACATACACAACTGATCTCTTTATGCGTTGCCCAGGATAATATGATAATTAAAATAAAACCCCAAAAGTATTCACACAGTGTTAGAAGCCAAGTGAAAACACAGTGCTACTCAGAAACATGCTGTATGGGATCCAGCTCACCTAACCGCAGATAACACATCCTGAACTAAATATGATAGGATTAATTATTGTTGAGAAGAGAAATAGACTCTTCTAAAATACAAACCCTCTCACTGGAAAGAAGATGTCTAAAATAATCATATTAATGAAATAAACTCCTTTAAATGGTCACATTTTTCTCCACTGATTGTAAAAGGAACACTGGGTATAAGCTCAAATGTTGATGTTGATGCTGTAAACAGCCAGTGTCAGTGAAATGATTCTCTGCCAGTAAATTCAAACCACTTGCCAGCCTTTAAGAGGGTGCATTTAGAAAAGCAGCATCAAATACCTACCAAGCATATTTGTTCTTCGATAGCCTTTGTGATCAAAAGCTGAAATGAACAGTCTGCAATTGCTGTTCCACTTCTCTTGCTGAAGATGCTGTGACAAAACACAGGCATCCCTTTGAAAAATGCTGGTTATACCCTGTTGGTCTGAAGCAGCAGACTCCCTACAGAAACGCTGCTTTGCAAAATCTAATTTATAGCTCCAATATCACGCTCAGAGCCTCCACTACATCAGAACACCACCAGAAAGCACCATTCCTTCATTTCATCAAAAGTAATTGTTTTTGCATAGAACACCCAGAGCCTGCAAATGTTTGTACAATTTCAGTCAAATAATACACAAGAACTATACAAAGCTGCTTTGAATAAAGAGAAAATTGCTTTCTGAAGACTATTTAGGTTTCTTTGATCTTTCTGTCTCCAGACTGCCAAAGGAATCTGGGGCAAGTGCTGGTTTGTGGATTGGGCAGAGGATGCACCACTTCTAAAGAAGGCTGGGCAATACCAGTAGGGCTGCCCTGTGTTGTCACATCACATGTGATACCAGTTTCACAGGTGAGTCAGGACAAGGCAGTCTTCCAGGAATGCAAACACTTGAGAATAAAATAATTGTGCTGTCACCAAAAATACCTTGGTGGTGTTGTATACAATAAACCCTTTCCTTGGTTTATGGTCAGCTACTAAGTGTGTATCCACAGCAGTAACACCTGCCAGCCTGGGTTTTTTGCTCTTACACTGAAGTTTTGTATGTCACTTCCACTAGAAGAATGATTTTACAGTACTGAAATGTGATCAAGCAGAAAAGCCTAACAATAATATATGTCAGTTTGTCCATCCAGCCTTTGATATTAGGCAGGCATTTTAACTACAACAAGAATCTTGCCTTCAGTCTGTTATCAGCCCTTTAATAAGGATCAAAATAAAACCCATCCAGGAGATCTTTTCATCTTACGCTACCATCTGATTCTAATATGGATGTGGAAATTTCTGGGACAGAAGCCAAACGTTAAATTTAATACAAAGGACTGGTATTTCGGTCCCAATTTTATTCTCCATGATAGCTCACTTTTAGCTCTGATACAAAAACACTGAGGAAAATCGGAGATAAATATTACATGACAGGCATTTATTTAGAGGTATAGAGAAATATTTAGCGAGCTCTTTCAGTTATGATAAATACAAAAATCACAAAAAGATCTGGCTATGTTCTAGGATTAATGCCACTTCTAATTTATTAAACATAATGGCATTTGAGGTGAAATAGAATGAGTTCTCTGTGCTCATGCCCAAACTGCTTTGAATATATTGCAAAAATTCTAAAGACACTTTTTATTAGCTATGTTTACTACAAACTCTCATTTATAATCTCCACTTGTCAGGAACTGCCTGAGGGAGGTAATGAGATTAGACAAAAAGTTCCAATTATGCAGATCCTGCAGTTGCATTTGAAAGGTGCTATCAGGAAACTGAGACCTCATTTTTGAAAAAAGAAAAAAAAAAAGGTCAAGTTTTTCTTGCTCTAGGTGGGTCCGATGAGTAGGCGTACATGCTTCTGTCAGGCATGCGCTCCTGCTTAGCAAAACGAGGACTGCACTGTTAAAAATACAAAGAAATGGAAGAAGTGGGGCTTGGGGCACCACCAGAGAATGTTGAGGGTTTCTCTGGAAAAGACCATTTGTGCTGCTGTCACCTCTAGGGAGAGCACCAAGGGAAACACTGCGTCTAGCTGTGGGCATGGTGTAGGCTGCAAGGTGCCAGGGCCACACGCTGCAGAGATTTAGAGGCTGAAGCCTCACTGCTCATGCTGGAGCCACTAAGGTCCTGAGGAATGAGGAGCCAACAGCTCTGTGCTGGGGAGAGAGCCAGCCTGGTGCAGAGCTTCTCTGCTGGCACCACCAGCCAGATGACTGGCATGGTTCTTGGGAATATGAAAATCCCCTTCCATAGGGCTGGAGATGGGAAGGACACTCGCCACTCTGGTTATGAAGCTGACACTGATCCACAGAAAGACCTGTGGCTCCTTCTATTCAAAGCTGTAGCACGAGGGAATGTGCTTCTCCCCATCACTGGTGAAGGAAGCTCATCCACACTAAGTTTTATCCTAGTTGTTCCAGTTAAAAAACAGGAGATGTTGACAACTTCTGGCCTGTGTGTACATCTGTACTTCCAGACCACTGCACAAAACAAGAGTTACAATGGTGCTGGTGATTGTGGACAGGAAACAGAGCTGGATATAAATAGTATCACAGATACAGACCAGACAAAACAGAATCACCCAGATAACAAAGATACAAAAGGCAGACCACTTTTGTATTTCTTTTTCTTCGGAACCTCTGTAGCTTTAAGCAGAAGACTCCAAGAAGATACTGGAAAAAATATGGGGGATGGAAAACAAACTCACCTCAGCTGCATCCCACTTGGCACAAATGGGAGGATATATGATAAAGTCCACACAGGAGACAGTAGAAAAAATGGCTGAGGCATTTCTGGGTGACCTGCAAAGTACCCAGTGACTCCTCAGAACTGCTGGGGCCCAAAGTGCCTTATGGTTTCATCTTCTTGTACATGTGACTTCTTTGTGCATGACCAAAAGCATTTGTTGAAGTCTCAGAGAGACTTCTGCCCTGTGAAGTCAATACATTTTACCACAAACCAAACTTTTTTGCTTTTGCTTCCTGCTGTGTAAAAGGGACTTGGATGGAAATTGCACCTGTATCCAAAGTGCTGAAAAAGTCCCAATCAGTTGCTGTCTAATCCTACAAGAACAATGCCACAGGCGGTTCAGAAGACAGCCGAAGAGTCAGGGATATATTATGGCCCATCTTTTACCTATTAACTAATAAATCTGTCTGTTGGGAAAGGTGTTTCTGCAGACTGGTCTCTGCTTCCAGCACTGCCTCTGTATTTTATCTGCTTAAAGGACCATGTTCATACTTGTTGAATAAGACAGAAGGAGCCCTGGAAGAGGAAATGAAAATCCAGCTATCTCTGAGATCCACATTCTAATTCTGAGGTGCACAGACGTACTCCATTTCTCCTGGTAAATCATTACAGAAAAAATATAAAGATTTCCCTGGGAAGGGCCAAGAATACTTCCTAGCTTCCAGAACAGCACCTGCTTGAGAGAAAACTTTCCTGGGAATCAAGCAGTATGTTGAAATCAAGCATGCAAGAGCCCTTGGCAGGAGCAATGCTAGGAAAATGCTCTAATTTTTATATAATCACATCAGAAACACATTGGTGAGTCTGGTTTTCAGACCCTGCATAATTGGAATGGGACTGTAAAGACGAGTAACTGCCTGGGCATGCATCTGGCCTCAGCATCTCCTCCTGCTAGGTGTATGGAGTCGTTCAGTGATCTGGGCTCAAGACACCAACTGTTGTTCACTTAACCTTCTTATCAGATCCTAGTCATCATTTCTGAAGAGTTCAAAGCAAACATTTCAGAGTCCTCTTTAATCTTCTTTTCTGGCATCTGGAGAACAGTTCTTCCCTGAGAAGAGGTAAAGTTAGATTAAGAGGTTCTACAAGCAGCAAACCAAAGAAACTTCCCTTCCCCCCCAAGGATGTGAATCCTATAGCTGACTTCAGGTCTCTTCCAGCTGCTTACCTGTCCTAAAGACACTCATGAAACTGCTCCTTTTCTCAACAGCAAATAGGCTTCTTGATGTTGGACAAGAGGTTCAGAAGCTACTAGGGCTGCATGCATACGCACAACACCCCATAGCAGAGGAGTGCATGGCCCTGGTTATGAGAGGAAATTAAGCTAAAAGGGACTCTGAAGCTCCTCAGAACCATCATGGCTAACATGCCATCAGTGGCATGTGGGGCACTTCAGCTAAAGGAAAACATACATAATAATGAATCTAGTGTGATATTCTGCTTCCCTCCAACCCACTCATTCAACTAGCCTCAGCCATGGACCCAGCACTGGGTACAGAATGGGCATGGTTGCCAAGGCCATGTGCTGTGTGTTTTGGCAGCTGTGCTATATTACAGAAATCATTTACTGATTGATTGTCACGACACTGACAATTTGCACATAAATAGGTGTATTTGCTTTAGAGTAAAATCCCCTTGGCGTGAGCACAATAGTGAGAGTGTGTCATGAAGAAGGACAACACCTGGCAGATCAGGTTAGGACAGGCTTTCATGAGCAGAGAGGTGGGGTTGCAGAACCTGAACTGAAGGACACCATCTAATGCTTCCACTAATGGAGAGACTGGAGATTTCTAGGAGCTGCAAACCCCCTGAGCTGCCAGAGATGCTGGATGAAAGGGATGGCAGAGAAGAAGCATTTTGAGGGATCCCAGTAAGTGTTACAGATCATTGAAGTAAACCACAAGATTAAGGTGGAGATCTTGGTGAGAAGGATGGAATAAAGAGAAGTTGTTGGATAACTGCATGGGATGGCTTGGCTTGATTTGTTAGAAAAGAAGATGGGAGATTATAGTAAGTCTCCATTTGTACAGCTCTTCTGCTGCTTATATAGGGCTCTCTCCCAACACTATATAAACAGGTGAAACTGCAGGCAAATGTCTGTCCTCTTCCTACATCACATTCAAATTTATAAGTCAACCTGCAACCATGAATGTCTGGAGTGCCAGACAGGAAATTATCACACTGGATATACAATACTCGACAGGTCTTCATGGAGGGCCCAGCACTTAATCCCTCCTGTGCAAGTCAAAAATTATCATGAAGCATTATAAGTTATTTCATTTCAGTGACCTTTAGGATACAATTTGGGATCTGCTTAAACACAAGAAAAACATTCAAATTGCTAATTAGTGAAAAAGAGTAAACCAGACTCTCCAGAAACCAGCCCCTGCTACATAATTTGGGTTTTATTTTGTCATCTTGTTGTCATTATTGCTAATTGAGCATAAGAGTGATTCAAAGGCCAAGAAGGGAACGTTAGCATTTTGCAACAGCTCCAAATAATCATGCCCCAGACAACACGGAAAAAAATATTTCTCTTCTAGGTATCAACATATTAGTATCTTCTATGCATCTGAAAACAGCATGGATCACTCAGTCCATCCAAAGTCTACTCAAACCCACAAGGTCTGCCTCCTGGTTTCAGTGGGTTTTAGAGTGTTTTACCAAGGAGTGAGAAAAATTGAACTGTACTATTTGCAGACAGGTACTGTCCCCCATTAGAGATATCTTTCCATATATAAAGTCAATACATTCAGCTTGAATTCACTTACAGAAGAAGAGTAAAATAACTTGGAGAACTTGTATAGCCTTCTCCTGCTTTTAGCACATGCATAACTGTTTCTATCTCTCCTACCAAACGTGAGCTGTGAGTTATGTGGGTAGCTGCAAGGTGGAAGGCTATGATAGCTGTTCCCCTTGTTTGTGCTGGTTGCCCCCTCTGAGGGTGCCTGCTGACTACCAAAGAAATGCCAACCTCCTTCATCCCACTTCAGGCTACAGGACAACACCTTCTGATGATGACTATCAAGCAAGAGCTGATCTCTGTTCTCTGCTTGGGAAATCCAGATCCTTCCTTCCTTCCAGAGTTGACTGAGCAAGGGGAAATCCTGGTGATGGAAAACCTGCACCTTTGTAGAAACAATAGGTCCAATATCTTCTTAAGAATATATACCATCTTCCCTAATGCAATCCGTTCAAATCTTGGGCAGGTAAATACCCAGAGTAACCTACAGAATGGAATCTGTACAGTAAACACATTGAAAGAAAAATACCCAAGATAAAGCTTTAGAAAGCAGTGTATTTTTTTTCAGCTGACCATGTTACAGTAAAGCAAATCTAAAGGAGAATTTTATGTTTGTTTGAGTCATCATGCTTCGCAGTTTCTGTAACTTGGTAACTTCTGATCTGATGAATGCAAAAATTAATTTGCATGAATAAAACCAACTTCTGTCAATTAGTGATCATAAAACAGTTACTCGTGTGCATACTTCTGTCCTGGTAATTTACATTTCCAAGTATCTTAATTAAATTATGAAAGGCACTAATCAAAATGAAAGTAAATATTAAATACATTTTTAAGACTGGCTGCATTCTTCCTCGTGCTTGTTTTCATGACTTGCATTAAAAGATACTAAGATCGCTGTCTTATTTCTAACAATTGGAATCTACCATACCTATGACAGTCAATATGCAGAATAAATTGTGACCATGATCCTTTGGTACTCAAATCTATGGCACTTCCCTGAAGTGAAGTACAATCCACCCGAGTAACCAAATTCAGCTCCTTCCTGCTGAAAGCTTGCTGGGACTCTGCATTAATGGTGTAATTAAAAAGTACATATATCTTCATTTGTTGGCAGCTCTTCTCCTCTATGAGCTCTAAAACATCACATTTTGTGACAATAAGTACATTTTGGGTATTAGGATAAGAAAAACACCGTAAAATTTTGTGAATCTACAGGTAATTCAAGAACACAAATGTTTCTATTTTGGCTCAATACCAGCAGCTAATTCATATCTTCTTTATAACTTGCTAAGGACTGCCTAGAAGCTGCAGATGTGGAAGCAGACTGCTAAAAACTGAAACATAAACATTCAGATTTCGTGACAAAACTTTTCAGTTGTATTCCCACTACTCAGCTTCAGTAGCTATGCAGTTTTCTTGAACATTTTTCCACCTCTCCTACAGGTTTTGTATCTCTACAGATCTCTGCTATTCTGATAGTCTTCAGTACTAATCTTAAACAGATTGTCAGAGAAGTCTGTAAATTAATTAATTCTCTCTTCAATTTCCATCCTTTTCAAGCCATAGGGAGCAATCCCTGTGTTGAAGGAACTGAAAGAGATTGAGTTTTCACATCTTTGTTCACATTTTACTGGAAAGAGCAGGGAGGAAGTTTCAGCAGTTAATAGCATGGATGCTATTTTGTCTCCCATGCAAAAAAAAAAATTCATTACAATCCCACACAGTGTTTCTCTGTTGCTTCATACCATGAGATCAAATAATTAATTTCATAAATAAATGGCAGCTGCAGATGCATGCAAGGAAAAGAGCACCTATGCAAAGTAAACAGAAACACAACATACTCTAATGTCTACTCTCTTTTCAGGCAGAATGACCCTACATTACAGGCAGGATTTGATTTAGTCATACTAAGGCTTTATACCTTGCATTTTATGTTGCTCTAGACACTGAAGTAGAAGCAAAATTTGCTTGATATTTCCTATTCATTTCAATATTATTATACATATGCAAGCAATATGCATGAGCACTGAAACCACAGCTAATGATGGCATTTTTGCAGTGTACCTTTGATATAAATGCATGAACAGGTTCAGCATGCAGCAATAATCTAAGGAAAAAAAGAAATATCTACTCAATTGTTAGGTTCTGTGGAACATTCAAGCTTTCAGGAACTACTAGACAGCACAAAGTCTAGTCTGAAAGAGTGGAGAGTTTTTGTTTCACAGGACAGCAGCCACACCAACAGTCAACCCTACAAATAATGCTGAAAAAATCAGATTATTAAGTATGACACTGCATTTCTATATATTTTTCAATGCTCTGCAATTCCTAGTGAATTGAATGGTGTTTGATAACACAGAACTTTCAACCATTTATTACAGATCTGAAGCCCACAGAGCCATAATTTCTCTTAGTCAGGTTTCTTCTCCATGCCATCACAAATAATAATAAATGATCAGCAGGTGATTGTATGAAGTTTTGGTGATCATTCATATTTTTTGTAGACTTCTCATGGTATCATAGGAGGCAAATGTTTACCCATGTGGGTTGGGCAGCTCTGACAGATTTATTCACCCACTCTAAGTGAAAAACAAAGCTAACTGGAGCAATTAATGATTGTTTTGTCAGCAAGGTGACAAAATCATGCAGCTTTTGTCAGGGGATTGGAAGCTAACTTCTTTTGACAGACATTACTTGAATGTTTATTTCAAAAAGCCTGAACTGTCTTTCAAAGAGCTGAGGCAAGTGTTAATCCTGCTGCTCCTTTGCATGCAAAAATCAAAGACTCCTGCTTTTCATCTGCTGAGTACAAAAAATGAGTAAACTTTTTTTACTAGCAACTTTCCTATCAAGAAATATTTCTGAAGTTTACAGCATTCAGCAATAAAATCATGTGCTTGAACTTTAGCTATCAATATTCCTTTCATGCAACAACAACGACACTGCCAACATGGACTTATTTCTTCTGAAACAAAACTAATCACACGTTTCCCTTGCAGGACTTAAACCAAATGTGACAATAAGCCACTTCATTTATCCTTGATAGAACTATTCATTCCTTCTCGAGATTTTTTTTACTTCAAGCTGGCTCTTCTTTTCGCTTTGGCTCGAGTCATTAGAAATATCAGAATCAAGATCTGCACAACAGATGGAGCTTCGTTGTGAAGAATGCCTTTGGCTGGTGAGGATCTTTGCCTGGCAGGTGTCAAACCAAAATTAATACTGCACATATTATAGTGAAGTGAGACTGCGTTCCCTCCTGACCACAAACATATATTAATAGAACAAGCCACGCAGAGCAAGCTAAAACACTACTATCACTCTGCTGAATCTTCCACTGCTTGGCATTCTATTTCATCATTTACATCGATGCAAAACAAGTAAACAAAGTGCAACAGGTTAGTTTAGAGTCACCTTAAAAATATTTTGCATAGGTGTAAAAGACTTCACAAAATGCTATATGCAACATGGACGTAGACCCCTCCTGGTTTCTTTTTTCTTCCACTTTTTGTATCAGTGCTCTAAATGCTTACGAACTTTAGTAGACTTTTTGACATTTCAAAATCCACAGGGGAAAAAAAGGTAGTGGTACTAAAATACACTGCTCAGCTACCATCAGTTGCTATGCCTGGCTTGCCAAATGCAATTCAACAGTCTGAGTCAGAAGACAGAGCTTTTCATAGGTGTCAGAAAGGAGGGCTTCAGGTGGCATCACCTGCTTCTCTCCATTTTCAGATGAATGGGAGGCTTGGCATCACAGCCAGCCCTCTCAAGTGCCAAGTCAGTCGAAGATACGCAAGAAACCAACTTGGAATCTCATGGCTGGTTTCACAGATCCATACTGTCCAATAGCAATTTTAGCTATCCAATAGGGTCGTAATTTTAGAAGGTCACAGCTGCAAGACTTAATTATCTGTAAAGCAAATGTGAGAATGTATTTGTACACACACACACACACAGAGACACACATATGTATGTATGTATGTATGTATGTATGTATGTATGTATACACAAACCCCCCTAATTTTTCAAAATCTTAATTAAAATTTATGAAAGTTTTAGATATATGCAAGTCAAATTCATTCCCTTTTTAGAATTTCATTTCCACAAATTCAGGTTATGGATCTGTCACCTGACCCTGGTAGGAAAAGGGTGAAAATGGGCGAGTGAGTGAAGTCGTTTTTGAAACTGAGGTCCTAACTCAGAGAGCACTTTACACCAGCAGGGATTGGATGAGCACTTCTTTCCCCACCTTGAGTCAGCACTGACATAACACCCTGCACCATGTGCTCAGCAGCAGGGCTCGTGGCTGCCCTGTGACATGGCTGGTGCCGGGTGACACAACACGCTGGTCCTCTGCCGTCATTAGAGATCAGACAGCACGGAAAGTAAGGAGATGACTCACAGCTGCAACCACGCACTCAAGGGCTGAGGACCCAATTACTCTTCTACTCACTCAGGAATAGCATTTTGCCAAAGGAACTGAATTAAGTTCAAAATTAAACAAGGTATTAGCAAACATTTGCATTACTTAGACTATTTGTAGAGGATTTATGCTAGTATTAGTGGGATGATTCATATGCAAAACCTAAACATCTGAAAAAATATTTTGCTTAAACAATTAATTTTCATGTCTCATGCAGAGAGAACACTTTCCCTCATAGTTTTGTAGTCTATTAGCTGCTGGATTTTGACCCAGAATTGAAATTTCAATTATTTTGGCTTTTGTACCTGACAAATCAGAAATAAAAATGTTTTAACACCAGAATGAAAAGGCTGGAAGATCAACAGACCATAAAAGACTTATTTTACTTGGTTTGGGATTTTTGCACAGCTATGTCTAATCTAACTACAACTGAAACAAAACCAAAAGGCAAAACTAAAAACTAAAAACTAAAACTGTCCCCATGAAGGGACAGCAGGAGGCAGCTGAAGCAATCTGCAGCACAGCACTAGTGCTCATCAGTCTCTGACCCTGAGAAAAAAGATAATTACTGCATGAATGTGCACATTAGACCAAATCTGAAAGCCCAGGAAAATATATATCTCTGCTAGAAGAAGAAGGTGAGAACTCCTCAGGTTTTACACAGTGGTCTATATCTCTCTATGTCCCAATCCAATATACTTCCTTCAACTGACAACACAGCTGTGGCTTCACTTTTGAAGTCCACGTTTTTCTGTGGGAGTCATTAAATACACTATCTTTGTCCTGTTGAACAGAAAAACAAATCCATATCTATTTTTTTATTCATCTGCAGCCTTAATTTAGTTGTGCAACGTTTGTGTTAGAAACAGCTTTGAGGATGTTTTGGATATGGTCTCATATACCATCCCAGGCTTTCCAGGAACTCTGAACCATCAGCCTCCTGGCCTTTCTCATATCTGAACTACTGTATTTTATGGCTCCCACACTATACAGTGTGGACACTTCCTGTGTGACTGGGAGAGGAGATGTTCTGCTAAATACAAACACTTAAGGAGGGGAGTTTGCAGTCTCAGGTGTGGGTTGTGAAAAAGGCTTTGTATGTATTAGGTTATATACCCAGAGTTTGCCATGATTATGCTCAAATAACTCCAAAGAGCTGGGCCTACACAGCTGAAAAAGGAAGAGCACCAGAGGAGCCAACAACCCAGCAGCTCATCTATCCTGGATTTCCTACTCATGACCACAGCTTTGAAAAGTGCCCATCTTCAGATGCTGATGGAGCCCTGCTTTGCCTCTACAGTTTTAATCAAATAAGCTAATTGACCAGGTCCCAGAAAAAATAAATAATAGATTGTCCCAAATAATCTTGAGTAAGGAACTGAGCATCTGAAATACGGAAATCCATTAAGGTACTGATAACAAAAGAGAGCAGAAAACCAAAGGGGTCAATTGCTGTTTGAGCTAGAAGGGCTGAAATGTTATGGAAACAAATAGGTACATATCTTCACCTCACCTCTACTCTGCCAGATGCTTCACATGGAATTTTAAGGCATTGGGTTTAATATGGAAAAACATTACCCCAATCCAAATTCTGATGTCTGCATTTACACAAAGTGATAGTTTTTCCAGGACAGTTCACAATGTAGATTCCTTTTGGTCTCTTACTCTTAGCACCACCTTAGTCTATTCCCACCTTCTGCCACCTTCTCAATCCCTCTTCTCTCCCCTGCCTCATGTTGCAATTGCTGGAGGATTCTGGAGTGGGGACAATGTGCTAGTACCATGTCCACCCAGCACAGAAAGGCACCTGGTCTTTCACCCAACCCAGCCCTCCTGCTGGATAGGTGGACTTGTCTGTCAAAGGTATGTTACAAGTTTTTCCGTGAAAAAAATCCCCTCCTACTTTAAAAAAAAAAAAAAAACATGTTCTTTTTTTTCTTTTTCTCTTCCTTCTCCAACTTTTTCTTTCCTTCCCCCACTTTTTGAGCAGGAAGGAGAGTGACAGGAAGAATAATGATTTCCTCAGCTTCTGTTGGAAAAAAAACACAAAAATGTTCCACCAAGAGTGAATTTTTTTCTGGTTTGTTTTTTTTGGTGTTTTTTTTGTTTAGGTTTGGTTATTTTTTTTTCCCCAGTGAGGTTCAGAAGCCATATTTTAAATTTAAAATTTCCTAAATAAGGATCCATTTAATAATGTTATTTTGTGTGAAAAGTAGCAGAGACCTGGTACCTCTGTTTCTCTTAGCACAGATTCCAGCTGTAATTGTGGCAAGAGGTCAGCTTGAATTTTTCTCTTGAGCTGTATCTTTTCAAACCTCTTTTCAGGGTTTCAGTTGTATAAATCAAACCCCATATCCCAGTGTGGATGCACAGCTTGTCAGGCTTTCCTTCTGCCAGTTGGCTCTGCACTTCCCAGTGTTAATTCCCACTGCCTCCACATGTTTGAGAAGGAGGGAGGAAAGCACTGGTGAGCAAGGAGAGGAACAGAGCAGCCAAAAGCTGCAGTTGTGTTCCTATGCATGGAGAGAGCATCACAGATAGGTGCAGTTGGCAAAGGAGAAGAAAAAGGTGCTGGGGCCACTTATTTTTCCAATGGCATTGATGGGCAGGTCTCTTGAGCAGGTTTGGGACCCTTCAGTCACTGACAAGAACAGAGTGTGTGCATGTACTGCACACTGTCTTAGTGTTAACTCAGGACTCAACCTTGTTTCACGTGTGCTTTGTCTGAGCAGATGGCAAAGCCTCATGGCTGCTGGGTTAATATTTTGCTGCCAAACCAGCCCCGAGCTGTTTTCAGACTGCTGCTCTCTTTACCAATGCAAAAATAGCCATCTCCCTAATTCCCTCCTTCAAAGGATTATTTTTGGTATTACATGAGTATATACCTAGCCAGACTATATAATTAACGTTACACAATTTTTAATTATCTACCTACAACCATCTTCTTGCTCTAACTGGTGGTGGTGATCTTGAAGGGTTGTTTTGGTGGGGCTTTTTTGAGACTACCATGAAACTTTGAATTTCCAGGTAGAAACTCAGTACAGAGCCTGCACTACCAGGTGTAGAAGGTGACCCATCACTCTAGCTGCACCACATGTCCCATGAAATAAAGCTTTTGACACAAACTCAAACCTCATTTGCAATAGCAAGTACATAAGACAGGACTGTTCCAGAAAACACAGTGACAGAAACACATACTTAGTTTGTTTATTCCTTTGTCAGCTGGGGTTTCTTCATTTATTTTTTGCAGGAATGTCCTATAAGGATAGATTGTTAACTGACTGGGACACTTCGAGCAGAGTCTCCAAGTTTGTGCTGAGACCCCCGAGCAGCACAGCTTCCTTAGGGTATCCCTCCTTCTGACAGTGCAGCAGGGCTCACTAGCACAGCAAGATGTAACTCCATGCCACCCTGACCTAGCAGCAGGGTTTTGGCCTCCTAAAACTCAACAGCTATCTACAAAACATGAAACAAGTCAAAATCCAACCTGGTGACCTTGTTGGCACAAGTAAGTTCCAGACAAACCAGCACAAATACAGCTCTTGGAAACATGATGAATTCTGGGGATAAATAACTATCATCCTCTTTCCTTCATACCTATGAGTTTGCTTGCTCCTGGAAATAGCAAAAGGAACACCCCAACTGCGTGTACTTCTCAGCAGACCAACATCAAATGTTGATCCAGCAACTGTAGCTGGAACACAGCAACCCTACACCAGCAATAAAGCACCACTGGGTCAGATGTTATGGTGTCAGCCCAAATTAAGCATCATGAAGCATGCATCAGCCAAGCCAGCAGTCCTCCTTAGCTTCAGTGAACCTTGAGCTATGCTATGTGGAACTGCTGCTTTCCATATGGAATATCTCATTCAAAGTAGGGGCTGTCACAGCAACTGTAATAGCACCACTGATTTTTGGTGTGATAAGCTGTATTTAGAGCAGGAAGATATTGCTCTGTGAGTTGAAAAGCAAACCAAACAATGAGTGATAAAGTCATGAGCTTCAGGTTTTAATATCTCATGTCAGTCTCATTTCCCAAAGCAAAGGGTAGTTTATGTACACTGTAGACATTTTCTGTCTGAAGCAATAGTAACACATAATCTCTTTATTTATACAGCACATGAAGTGTCCTGCACCCCCACCCACACAATGGTCTGATTCTAGATCCACCCTACTGTTGTTCATGGGAAGAAATCTAGGTGTATTGCAGAAGCAATGGGTCCTGATATTCTGCAACATCTGACAACGTGATTCCTTCCTCACAAGGCACCAAGGTCCTCTTAGACCAGCAGTTTTTAAAAGGGAGAGGGCAAGGAGAGGAGGGAATGGTAGACAGATCTGGGGTGGAACTAAAATCTCAGGATTTCTGGAGTCTTTGTCATATGCTGTAATTGCACAATTATGCTTCCTGTTTTCCACATAAACAGCAAACCTTTTTTCTCAGGGTACAAGTTGATTAGGAAATTCCCTAAGCTCACCTTACTTTGGTTTCTTCCCTCACTTGGAACTGTGATTTCAAAAAAAAAAAGCTCAGGCCATTAAATGTAGTCTAGACTATTGTTTCCAACTACTTCTTTCAGCATAGAAAGGACCAACCATGGAATAACCAAACAAGTCACCCTATTATGCAAGAGGCAAGAAAACTACTTGTGCTGCTACACTATGTTTTTAATTCCTCTGAAGGCTGCTTTCCCTCAGGGAATTCCAGTACTCTGACTGACTGAAGTCTGTTTTGACAAGTTATAACAGTCCAGAAAACCCACCTACGAAATTACGTCCTGGTAGCATCTTCCAAAGTAAACTGAAATCTTGGTATCACAGCTCTTTTTGGAAAGTACTGTGCCATAGCTTTCATTTGTTATGAGAACATAGCTTGAGTATTAGGTGTAGATAACAGGTGGTGTTACACTTATTGATGTACAGCAAGACATAATCTTCCCCTGTACCAGGTTTTTGTACCAGCAGGGACCCCACAGATTATCTCCTGAAACCAGAATAAAACCATACAGTCTTAATATATTCTTCTTTCATCTACTTTCTTTCACTTTAGGTGAACACACTGCAAAATCATCAGCTCACCCTGAGGTTGTTTGTCCATCCTCAACAAAGTAAATCAGAACAAGCTGCCAGCATAGATGTCAGCCTGTTGGAAAGACAGGAATACTATCAGAGTCTAAGGACCAAGCAATGTCATGCTGAGAAAGTCTTTTTACTACTCCCACCAGCAGTGCCTGCAGGCCCCAGTCCTGTGCCACATGCCAGGCACAGCACATGGCTCCCATCACGAAGGCTTTCTCTGGTTACACCACTTCTCTACAAGCCTACCAGTCTCATACTGTCTTTTGCTTGCCACTGCCATGGAGGGAAAATAGTTGACTGGGTATGAAGCTGTTATATATAAAGAATTTAGGATTCAGAGGGCAGAAGTTTTAAAATGCTAGAAGTGAGCCCGTCTCTGGGCTCACATTCAGCCCGGATGAGTTAGAACATCCTGGAGATATCTACTAGGAAGAGAAATGGAGACAGAGGCACTAAGAAGCTAGGAAGTCCCAGACCAACATATTTCATTTTTCCATATTTTTCTTCCTGAATATCCCAAAACAGAAAGCAGACAGACTTTTTGCAGAAGTTACTAGGATTTATTAAAGACAGGATATTGATATGAAACATTCATGACCTTCAACTTAGCAGTATTTCTCTTGGATGGGGTAACGAAGTAAATTTATTACACATCAGTGCCAAGAAGCTCATAATAAAAATACAGATTATAGTTCTCAGATTCATCAACTCAAACCAGATACTGTTGAAAAAACAGTCCAGCAGGAAGAATGTCTCATAAGATTCTTGCACTACCAAAGCAACATATGAAATACATATTTTATCCAACAATAGAATACAAAGCAAACTATTTGATTTAAAGACCCTGACACAAAGGCAGCCTGTGAAGACATGAGAAGGAGGCCCCTTGTCATGTTATCTCAGGTGTGGAGTGTGTACAGGAAGATGATAGACACATTAGACATGAGCAAAGCAAGCAGAGATTTTATAGCATCCCGAGTTGATGATTTTACAAGACATGAAATAAATTAACAAAACATGGATAAAGCAAGATAGAGAAATACTGCAACTTCTTGGGAAGCCAGGCTTCAGCAAAGGTTCAGGCAGATCACAGCCACAGCAAATCTTCACATCAATTCTACCCATATCATTTAGTCCCCTCTCCTCTTCCATTCCTGACCTTCATTGCTTTCTTCACTGGAATGTATCTAGTGAAGAATCAGTAACTGAGGACTAATTTATTAAATTCCTGATAGTGAGATCGAAATATTTCATTCTGCTTCTGCTGCACTCCCTACAAAAGTAAAGATACCTTTTGAAAATGGTCCCAGAGCTTGCCTGTGTAGAATCTGCATGGTCTGCATGGCTTCAGGAACACCTAACACATCAGCCTGCTGTGAAAGGAGGAACTCACATGTCCTTAGGTACGATTGAAGACACTGTCACTGCTGAAAGTTTCCATAAATTACAGTATAACAGACCAACCCTTTAACAACTCGTCTCTTCTCGTTTCCAGACATACTACCAAGGGGAAAAATTTACTCTGCCAAGGATTTCCAGTGTTTCCAATTTCTCACTTCTTCCATCTCATCCTCAGGAAAAACAAAGCAAAGCCAAAAAAATGCAACCCTCCCCCAAATTCCCAAAACAAAGAAAAATTAAACAAACAAAACAAGTAAGCACCACAGTGTTTCTAACTGCCTTCCAAAATACAACATAATAACATTTAAAATTGCTTTAGTTTGGGAAAGTTACTAACCATGAGATCTCTAGTGTGTGTCTGTGTTTAATAGAGAATGTAATGGAAAAAAAAATAGAACTTTAGTGACCATCCAAGAAAGATTTCATGAAAAACAGGGTGGAAAGGAGTTTGTTTGGATTTAATGTTTCCCCAGAAGCATCTCTAGTCCAAACATTACACCACAGGTCAAATGGAGGGGAGCCAGAAAGTGAAACACTTTAAAAATAACCCCTAAAAAGGAAAGTGAAAGTGGTCAGTCTACTATAAATGCTATATATATGCATATGTGTGTGTGTATGTGTATATATATATATATATATATATATATAACATGTATATATGTGTGTGTCTGTGTACATATATATAAATATATGTATGTTAGAATCATGGACTGGTTTGGGTTGGAAGGGACCTTAAAGACTATATAGTTCCAACCCCCCTGCCATGGACAAGAACACCTTTCAGTACATCAGGTTGCTCAAAGTCCCATCCAATTTGGCCTTGAACACTTTCAGGAACGATGAATCCACAACACCTCTGGGCAACTTGTTCCATTGCCTCATCACTCACACTAAGAATTTCTCCCTACTACTTAATCTAAACCTACCCTCTTTCAGTTTTAAACCACTCCTCCTTGCTCACAAGGAGGAGCATGTCACAACATGTCCTTGTAAAAGGTCTCCCTCCAACTCCTACCATTTGTGACCACGAAATGCAAATTCTGTGATAACAAACAAATTTGGGCTCCAGTACCATCACTGAACATCAGTAAATACTAAAAACCTACATATGGGAAGTCCAAGAGGAAAATATAGGTTCAGCTTTTAAAATTCTTCCTGACTGGTACTGCTGCTTTTAAGTAAGCTTACATTAAAATACTTCAGTTTGGAACTGACAGTTTAAAATACTACAAACTGTCCTCAACCCTTCATTGTAGCCCTTTCAAGATGCCTCCTCATGGACAGGGAAGCACAACAAAGCTCTCACACAAGACCACCTGCCAGCATCATCAGAAAAACTGTATGGGGCAGGTGCCTTGGTAATATTTTATAGCAATAAAGTTCATCTTGCTGGTCTGTTTCACTCATATTAATACTCACTTAACTTAAGATGTTCCTTCCAAAGGAAAGTAACCTGTTCAATGTCTGAGAATGCTCAGGCACTGCATTGTGATGTTCATGTAAGTTCATTTCTCCTTTATAGCATTTCCCTGGATCTCAAGGCTGAAGATGCTGAGGGAAGAGAGAAGGATGGTGTTGAGCACTATAGCAATGGAAAGCAGTCAATGCTGTCCAAGAAGTTTCTCACAGGCAACCCTTGCAATTCCCTTGATGCCTGTCAAATTGTCAAGATTACAATAGGCCTGTAAGGAAATTTTTCTCTTCTCTCCAGCTGCTCTTTGAAACAGAGATGTGTGCCTATTGAAGAGGAACCAGAAGATTAAGCATTAAATTGCCTGACAGAGCACTTGAGGCTCATGCAAGTTAAATATTTTAATCAAAGAGAAGACAATTCCAAACTTCTTGTCAAGCATGTCTGAGAAAGAAATGATCTTACTAGAGGAAGAATTGACCAGCAGCTTGAAGCACTAAAGCAAGAAATACAAGCTGTAAAGGAAAATTCTGACACAGCCTCAGAGGATGATGAGAAGAGCTTTGAAAAGCTAATTTCTCCTGAGGCTCAGGAAACTCAAGGGAAACCCCCTGAGAAGTCAGGGGAGCTGTCACCTATCTACTCTGATGTGTCATCTTGTAGGAAATGCTGTAGCCTGACAAGGAAGAAAAAGAAAAAGAAAAAGAAAAAGAAAAAAAAAAGAAAAAGAAAAAGAAAAAGAAAAAGAAAAAGAAAAAGAAAAAGAAAAAGAAAAAGAAAAAGAAAAAGAAAAAGAAAAAGAAAAAGAAAAAGAAAAAGAAAAAGACTAGTTCTGTGTCTTGGAATCGACCCAGAGCAGGAGACTTGGTCCAATACCACAAGCTGAGCACTTCAGGCTTCAGAAGTCAGCAAGCCCTGGAGAGAAACAGGCAAATGCAAACAACACTCCAGGGAAAAAAATACTGATGAAAGGTATTGTGCTGCATGCTAAAAAGAGGAAAAAGGAAGAGTGCTTCAAACAGCCAAAGGTTCCATAGAGGTCTGAACAAATGAAAAGTGGCAAGTACAACATAGGAGACTTCAAAGATTGAATTTCATGGGATCTTCAGATGCTTTCCTGAAGGCTGAAGCTCCCTCTTTGCTGTACAAAGGGTGAATGAGACTTCTGAGAGCACAGTCCACAGCAGCTGGCAGACTGAGCAAGAAACAAAGCAATGAGAAATGCTGAGCCCCTCAGTAATAGGAAAGCCTAACATAGGGCCACAAGGAGATATGTCTCCACTCATGGTTTGCAGCCTAGAATTCTCTTCCAGAGCTGGATAAATACTTCATTTCAAAAGCAAGCAATGTCATAGCCCTTGCAATGAGATATGAGAACTTGTGCTGCCACTGACACCCTTCACACAATATTCCTACACTGACAATTCATTTACAAGGAGGTTTGAAACCACAGCCCCCAGTTCCCAGAAGACTGCACTCATCTCTCCGTCCCACTGAGTGAAGTAGTTCCTCTGGCTGCTCTCAGACGCCAAAGGCATGTAGAGCTTTCTAGCCTCCTGCCTCTGTTCACAACCAGTGGTTGATCAAGGGTCAGCAAATGACTAGTGAAACTCCCAATGTGAGCTGCTAAAGGAGATGAGTTTTGAGCAGGCTGTAGAAGAACTTTTTGTCCCAGTGGGATCAGTGGAAGCAAGGGAGGAAATGGGAAAATTGAGTAAATTGAGGAAACTGTCCTGGCCAGGAATGTCTTTGGTTTCTTAACTGCCCAATTTAAAAAGAAAAAGAAAACAAACAAACAAACAAACAAACAAACAAAAAGAAGATGAAAAAAAAGGAAAAAAAAATAGGCTGTGGTAGAAAGGGCACAGCCAATCAATTAGTGAGTCAATTGCAGTTCAAGTATTTCCATATTTTGGCAGTGTTTTCTATGTAAGGGATGTCTACTGCTGGTAAAAGATTTCTTAGATGTCAGAGAATTCCCCTCAATGACAAACTCTCCTCAGACAAGCTCCAGTCTGAGCAATTTCCCTTTGGAAGCTTTCACAAATTGTTCGTTCAAGCAGTCTGAGTCTTCTTAAAAGAAAAGCCAATTGGCTATCAGTTGCATTTCCAAACCTGACTCACTGAAAGTGGCAGTGCTGAAGTGTAGGAAAATTCCTAAAGTTAAAACACCAGGAGCATACTACATACTTGACCTGAATACGTTACCTTTACAGAAAACATTTACGTAAGTCCTTGGCGTGTCTCAAAAGGGTGTACTCACAAACTGTGTTTAAGAACGGTTTTATCTGTTACTAAAAGTAATTCTAATCTGGATTATAATTTGGCAACTGAAAACTGGCAATTCTTACACAGGAAAGTGTATAGGTGGTAAGTAAAGAGAAATACTGCAATCTTATATGTTCTGATAACCTGAACTCCCCCTGAAGTTCCAAAATCTAAATAATTTTATATTGTCCATTGCTTTGAATTTAGACATCTTTTCTTACAGAAAATATTGTGTCAGCCCCAGGAGCTGAAGGGGCTGAAGTTTAGCCCTACTAAGCTTCCCAATCTTTAAGTAGAAATTTACAGGATAGGGAATTCATGACCTGGCTCTGCAAGCAAGCAACAGATTATTCCACTTCTTTAAACCACCAAAACATATATGAACATCACTGCAGCTCTGCCCTCTTCTGCTCTGCTTTTGAATGGTTATGTCCTTGAGATTACCTTCTGTAGTTTGCACGTTAACCAAATCAGCCTTGAAGGTTTGTTGGAAATCTAGAAGGCTTTGCCAAGAAGCTAGAAGCTGTTCTCTCCAGTTCACATCTCCCCTCTAAGATAGTTGCCTTACAAGTCAAGCAATGCACATATGAACACAACACACCTTAGTCCAAAGTAAAGACCAGGATACAGCCAAATGCTAATTATTAATCCAAGAGCAGAGCATACTCCCACAAAGGGACGTAACAGGCCAGCCAGCACAATAGTAGGATTGTGAACAGTAATGACAAAAAGGAAAGTGTTAATTATGGTACGTCTCTCCATTATGAAAAAAAGTCTAAAAATATCTACTCATTTATTCCCAAGCTTCAGAAAGCAGTTACTATGCCAGTAATATAGGATTTTCAATCACAGCATTTGGTGGCTTTGTCCTATTTTTCTTTGTTGCTTATGCCGGCAAATCACATACAAGGACAGCTAATAAATATTCCTCATACTGGAGAATGCTCTAATGCTTTCTGAAAAAAAAAAAAAAAATCTAAATGATGCAGTTTCTCTTTCTTTGTGTGTGTGTGTTGAGGGTTTTTTAGCTTTGAAATGGGAAGTGAAGTGCTCATCAGCTGCAAAGTGTTCCTTTAATATCAGCTATGCAACAATTACCTCTTCAATAACCATCATTATATTAAATTACATGCTACCCTTCCTCAGCTCAGTGTGAAGAATAGCTGTAGAATAAAACAAGGAAAAAAAACCAACCCACTGAAAGGCCATTGTAGAGTACTGTGCCCACACCACTAAGGTAAGTATACTTCCTGCAGGAAAACTAAATATCAGTTAAGAACTGCCTGTCTTTGTTGGAAGTCTTAAGTGAAACCTAAGTGAAGGCCTCTCACCTGTTTCAATATCATTTCACTGTAATGATGCCATGCTATTGCTGAAAATGCACACATATTGCTGTGTAATTCAAGAGTACACAGTTACGAGGAGTCAAACAGTGAAGACAAATTTGCTTTCAGCATTTTCTTAATTTTTAATAATTTTCTTAGCAACCCAAACTTTTTCATGAGGTCTCCTTCAGTACAGAGAAAGGATTTATATATTCTGCTACGTTCTCTGAATAACCAAAAATAGTTTGTTTTTTCCTAGTTAAAGATATATTTGTACTTGCTGCCTTTTAACAAACATGTACCATTCTGAGGCTTTAAACTGAAATTTGTTTTGAAAAGTGGTTTATTGAAACTGCATTCAAATTTTGCATTTTTTATGTCTTAGTGACTTCCAGATAGAGTTAGTTCTATTTACAAGGTACAGGATTGGGGATTTTTTTTTTTTTTTTTTTTTGATGGTGTCTTTTCTTAACTTGGCTTGATTGTCTGCCCAGGAGCTGAAAACTCAGCTGCAGTCTGACTCAGTTATTAACACTGGTAGTTACAACTACGCAGGACAAGACACGCATTCAAAGATAAAAGGGCAGTGTAAGTGAAGTCAGGCTCAGTGTAGGTTACAACTCAGCAAAGAGTGACACTGAAGAGAAAACAGTTCACAGATATGCATGCATTTCAGCATTCTGAAAAAAACCCAAACAAATAAAAAAAAAAAAACAAAACCAAAAAAACAGAAACAAACTCTGAAGAGTTTCAAGATTTTGTGGGCAAGGCATGTTCCTTGCTGATGCCTAACTGTAGCAAGGCCATGAGCAATCACGGCATCATGAGCACAGGTAGAGAGAGGCTGTGCAATGGAGGTGGGCACCAATGGAAAAGAAGAGAAAGATGAAGAATCCTGCTCCAGGATCTGCAGTCCCAGATCACAGCTTGAATAGCAAACGACAAATCTCCTCCATGTCCTCTGAAAGAGAAGGTTGGATGGAGGGCAGATACCTCCCTGTCCATAGCAGCATTCTGTCCAACACTGGGCTATGTGTTGCTGGAACATTGGGATCATCCATTTGGTTATAACTTTGTGCAGTTCTGGCTAAGCTGGACCAGGAATAATGATCATGTGGATAACCAATGTTTCCTGTAAAAAGATATGGAACTACTTTTTCTGGTTGACATATAATTAGGCTGTGAAGCAAACACCAGAGCTGCTGAAGTTTCAATGCATAGAGGATATTGCCAACTCTGTCACAGCCAATTTGCATCTCTGAAAGCAGCCATGACTTTCTCTTCAGCTTTAAGAAATCTTGTTGGAGACTGGGGGAACTGGTTGAGAAAAGAGAGGACCACAAGCAACAAGACAATTATGAATGTCCCTGAACTCATTCTCCTGGAATTAAAATGCTGCTTTTGTTGGCACCTTTGGCAGCAATGGGATGCATCACAGGGAAACCCACTGATGTTTATCATTCCTCCATCAGTTTCTCATGTATTTCCCTTCTACTCTGCAAGGTTACAAGTTTTTTAATTTCTGAGAATGAAGAGCTAACAGACATAGTCCATACTGAGAGCATAAATTTGGGGGTTTTGGTGGTTTTTCTTTCATTTCCAGAGAAACAACAAATAGGCATCTACTTGACTGTCATGTCAAGTATGACAGAAATAATGTCCATCAAGGTCTCTACTGTGCATTTTTTATAAAAGTAAGAATACAGTACCATGTTTATGGTTCAGAGTTCCAAAGTATTCATATGATGTGATATTTTCAAAATGCCATGTCAGAAACTACATGCTCTACTAAGTTTCCCAAATTATTCTGGAAACATTAATGATCAAATCCTTGACTGAGGAGCCAGTGAATTAAGAAGGAAAACTTTCTGTGGGAGTTTAACTCATCTGTCAACTGAGAGAACATGAACCAACATGAACCCTTTTCTGTAAATCTGCTTATAAAATAAGGAGCAGGTGCACTGAAGTCAGAGCTCTAAGGAACAAAGATAATATCTAGCAAACAGCAGCACATTCATGAATATCAAGGTATCTTACAGCACATCAAAGCACATTTTAAGATAATCCTTAACTGGATTTTATTTTAGGCCATGCAGCACAAACGATCCCTAACAAAAGCACTTTTTAATCATCATGTTTATCACAGCTCCTGGACAATTTGTCATCATTGATTGCATCAGAGATGATATTACCACATCTTTTTAGGACCGAGCACAAACCCTAAGAAGACAACATATTCTAGGCTATTTCCAGTTTCTTTTCTTTCTCTTGGGCAGAACTTCCAACTCCTACACTACAAGATAATAGGAATTTAATCGTATTACATTTCAAACCATGTGGAGGAATCATACACAAATTATGATTAGTAGTAGAAGTTGATTAGTACTTTCATTTATTTATTTTGCAACATCCAAAAAATGAGATGAAAGACAAAAAGAAGATAGTCTTTATTCACAAACAAATCTAGAAAGGACAAATTTGAAGTCTAATAAAAATAAATGGTTGGATACATAATTCAGTTCATCTCACTATCACAGAAAGAAAAGGGGAGTTGTAATAGGACCACATTTACTTTATTCTTTCATATCCTCATTGGAAGGACTCACAGGAAGCAGATACACAGAACAGGAATGACATGGACGAACAATACCATTAAACAAATTTTTTTCAGGTTGATGCACACCTACTGCAGGATGGAACAGCAACACATAAGTAAAGGAAAAACAATCTGGCTTCGGCCTTCCAAAGGAGAACACACAATGAACTGAACCTGCCCATAGTACACATCAAGCTTGCAATTGCCTGGCACATACAAATGCACCCTGAGTGAAATCTAGGCATAACTGAAGGATCCTATGATCTCGGAATAATTTAGGCTAGAAGGGACTTCAGAAAATCTGCAGTCCAACCTGCGGCTCACAGTAGAATTGCTGTCAGGTCAGATCAGGTGAATCTTGGAAACCTCCCAGAACAAAGTCTACATTGCCTCTCTGGGCAACCACCACTTAACCATCTTGGTGGAGAAAACATTTCTCCTGAAGTCCCCATTTCAACATAGGTCTGTTAACTCTTACCCTACAACTCTGCATCACTGTGAACAGCCTGGTTCCATCTCCTCAATGACTCTGACATAAGCAGTGAGGAGCAGATGTCAGGTCCCTCCAAAGTGATCTTTTCTGAGATGAGCCAGGCCTGGTCCCTCAGCCTCTCTTCATGGCAGGTGTACCATCATGATAGTTCTTTGCTGAACCCAATCGAGTTTATTGTCTTTCCTGTGCTCAAGAGACAAAAACAGGTCACAGTATCTAAACGTGCCCTCAGGAGTGTTGAGGGAGATAATCCCTTCCCTTGATTTACTAACTCCACTCATCTTAAAAGAGCCCAGGGTGCTCTGATGGTGTCAGCCATCTTTGCTGCCAGAACACTGTTGGCTCGTATTTGCCTGCTATTTATAACATATTCACATTCCCTTTCGACATAGTTTCTCCCTACAGTCAGTCATCTGTTTTGCTTCTTTTCCAGGTGCAGGACTTCACCTTTGGTCCTGTCCTAGTTTCAGTTAGAACAGAATTAATTTTTTTACAGTAACCAGAAAGGGCATGTGGCCAGACCCTATTGTTACTCAATACCATCTCAAGTCATTTGCAATGGGCAGGACTAAGGGACTCTTTCTCATTTCAGGACAGGGAAAACTGTGGTGTGGAGGAACAAGTTGGAATTTTGTCATGGTTTTGCCCTGTAAATAGTTTCTTTGTCTTATACTTCTTAATATTGTTGCTGCTACCATTCATTATCTTATCTCATTGCTGTTACCAGTAAATTTTTCTTATCTCAACCTGTAATTTTCACCTTTTTGTGCCTCTATTTCACAACTCTGTCCTGGCATCAGGAAGGGAGAAGGGAAGTGGGAGGTGGGGGAGAGAGCAAGCAGCATCTGGTGTGGGAGAGTCTTGGTTGGCCAGGGGCACTGAATTGGAAATGCCATTCCTGAACCACAAGAGGCCCTAATGGTGTTCCTGTTGGCTCACCCTACCCAGGTCTCTCCAAATGGATACCTTGTGCATCAGCTTACTGACTGGTTCCCTCAGCTTGATGCCATCTGTAAACCAGATGAATGTGCACCTGGTCTCCTCGCCCAGGTCTCTGATGTTAAACAGGGCATGTCTCAACATAGACCCTGTGCTTGTCACAGGCCTCCAGGCTGAACATGACCCATTAACCACTAAAACTGTCCAATCCAACTTCACAGCACCATGGAACAGGATATTGCATTGCTTATACTAAAGCAAGTGTGTTTACAACAGCAATATCTCAAACTGCTTTGTGGGCTACAGTAAGTTTCCAAAGGTCACTAAAAAAGGTATGTTCTTACCTTATTTGAAACTGAGTCTGTGAACATTAAGAGCCACCATCTGTGCAGATAATATACAATCTTCTTTAAATTATTACTTGTCCTCATACTTCCCTCTAGGTAATATTTTCTTTTTTTTTTATATTTAGGACATATCACCATGTCAGTAACACTCACTACAAAGGAACAGAAAATCAGGTGCAAACCACCCTTGAGCACAGATGCTTGCCATACAAACCTTAACAGGCTGCTTATAAAGAAAACACAGTAAAGAAAACAATTAGTTTTTTTCCTCATTCTACCAATTGCCAAACTCACAGGCACAGAAAATTCTAGAGGTTAAGTGAAACTGGGTTCAAAGCAGATTAGATATATTCACAGGATAAACAGTCTCTAGTGACTACAAAACAGTCATCCAAATGCAGCCTTTGGACATACATATGTCTCCATCAGTACCTCTTACCAGCCTTTTTTAGAGAAGCAACACTGCACTAGGGTCTTTTTCTAAGGCACTTCCACAAGTCTCTCTAACAAAGAGGAAATGTTTAAAATAGGGCCTCCCATTAAAAACTGCCAAAAACAAACAAAACTTCCCATCAACTGCCTCATAGCCTGATCTTAAGCTCTCACCAGAAGATCTTTTTGCCTCAGCTCCCACAGTGCTCCAGGCTCATGCTAAATACCCCTGCCAGCCTATGTTGCGATATTATGCACTGTGACATAAGAAACAAATCAATTCAGAGATCCAAGTCTGGATCTGAATATTTGGACTAACTAAAATAATGTTTGTACTTCTAGAATCTCTATTAATAGGCTAAGTCAGCATCTTCTATGAATTAGTATCCATTTCTCAAGGAGCTGGCTAACCTGGAGAAAAAAATCTGTTATTTGATTCAGATAATAATTTTCCAACTCTTTCTACAAAATTCTCCTTTGCTATGCAGCCTACAAAACTTCAGCAATATTCAGAGGACAGAGGTGCTAATTATGATCAAGCAGACATATGCCACTTATAATGCACTGTGGAGCAAGGTGGTTGGTTTGTTAGTTTGCTAAATAATTGCAGTGGAGTAAATAAGGGTGGGGATTCCTGAGAGGCACAGCAGATTTTCTGTTAGATAGATGGCCTAAAAGAGAAATATTTTAATTTTTTCATAACTTAGGAAACATAATTGTTTTCTGCTAATTAGGTATGAGACAATGAAATGTTAGATATGCAGCTTTAAATGTAATGAGAAGGAGGGGAAGGTGATGTTATATAGGATGATGAAAACTTTTGGATATGATATTATAAGATAAAACATTTGGGTAAGATACTTGTAGGGTTATTGTTACACTAATGATAGATAAAATCCAAGAGCAGGGTACATGTAATAAAAGCAGGGTTCATATCATAAAAATCAAACCCAGTAGTTTGATTTGCATGGCTTATAGAAGCTCATATATGTGGACCTTCCTCCAAAATAGCGACTGACTCTATCTTTTTATCTCAAGAGAACAAGATGACAAAAAAAAAAGTAAGTATAAAAAGGATCTCCAAACACTGGTGGAGTTATGCGTTTAAAGAATCTCCTCTTTGATTTCAGTAACAAAGGAACTTTCTGCTTCCACATGAACGAATAACTTGCTTTTAGGTTAATCAAATTATTTCTTCTTTGATATGACAGTTTATGTCAAGTGTGACCTGGAAGAGGAATCATCTTCAAAATTAAAATGGGGCTTTGCATTTGCATATTGATCCCTGGTTAATCCCTGAGCCCATAATAAAATGCATATAATAAAAATAACAACAAAATCATACAACTTACAGCTGTCACAGTCAAAAACAATCTCACAACAAATATCATTTTCCCATCAATGTATTAGTTCCTATCATCTTCCCAGCTCTATGCAGAAAAATCAGAGCTGTTCCTATGCCCTGAACAAATGTTTCTAGGAATTATAATTGACTGATTTCTGCAATGTATTATTAATGCCATTTTTATTTTTATGACAGATATCTGAATAAACAACTTCTCTCATAGTTGGAGTTTCTGTAGGTGGGTTACAGCAGGTTATCTGCCTGAAATTTCCAGAGAAGACTACTGTTCTTCAGTGGGAGCTGAATCCTGATGCACAGACATGCTTTATGAAGCCTCTGACTTGGTTCACAAGTCTGTTATTTCTGATTCATGGGACTTATGGACACATTTCAGTATGATGTCAAACACTGCCACTGCTCCAGTAATTTCAGTGGGAGGATCATAAGCAGTGACAGAACTATGACCTGGCTATAGGACCCTAAACGAATTTTCTGCTGTCATGAGAAGATAGCTTCACTAAATTATATGGGTTTCTTAATTGCTCCACACATTTTTATTTCACAGCTGACTCACCTTCAAACTTCACCCACACCCAGAATCACAAGAAATAAACAATATGTCATTGTTGTGCCTTCTATTTGGGGATCAGAGAGTAGCATATCTACACTGCCATGCCTTTACTAATTAGCCAAATGTTTTTTACATTTTACAAATTGACACGTAGAGCTACAGTACTTTTGTTCCTTGCTCATACTTTTCTTCCATCTGTTTTCCCAGAAAAGTATGAGTAAGTTTAACAGAAGTGATGAGTAATTCACAGAAGAATTACTGTGCAGAATACAGAACCATAATGTGGGAGGACAGGTTAAACAGTACCTTTGAACTCTCTATTTCTTCAGTCAACTCCAGTCTTAAAATTGCATCGATGAAATGCTTAACTTCTACATTTTCTGCCTCAGTCTTATCACTGGGGCACTTTCTGTCTCTTAAGGGTAAGTATGGGGTTCCTCAGCTCCATTCCTGTAAGGCTACACTATGCCATTGACAGCAATTTTGCTAGGGCAGTTGCTATGAGTTTCTTCCCAGATTTTCTAGTCTTCAGATTTTCTCTGTGGGTAGATACCTTTGTCTTTCTAAACCACTGTACGCAGGTCTGCCCTATTTAACATTTTCTCATATCAAATCCCAGACTACGAACAGACAAGTGTGACACTAGTTGAACTTCAAGCACCCAGTGTTGGCATGTTTTAGCTGTGGCACAGCTGGGCTTCCACATACTCTCCACTGTCCTCAGACAGAGGGACCTGGGGACAGGTTACCAGCACCAAGGGATCTCTCTGGCCAAACATCACGAGCAGATATAAAGTGTTCTACAGACAACTGTTTCTCATCTGAAGTATCAGCCCCAGTCTGCCCAGAGTCATGCTGCTTTTCACCCCAACTCACAATGGATGAGTGCTACAGCAACAGAGGGTGGCAGGTTGGATAAGGTGCCACATGTGATCTAGAGTTAGTAACCTCTCTTATTAAAAACATGAAGCCTACATCTAATTTGAAATTTTATGCCTTCTGTTCCTGTAAAAGCGACCTTTTGGTAGCCCCTTATTTTAGCATCATGTATTTTCTCCCCATGAAAGCACTTAAATGTTACAAATGACCAACACTCCAGTTTCATCTTAAGAAGAGAACTCAAATGTTAAGTTTAGCAATCTTAAGTAATTAGAGGTCATGTAAAAAATATCTCATTGTCCCTCATTTCTACATTCTCTTAATTAGAGCCAAATGTTAGAAATATCCTCAGGAAGACAGAAATAGGCAAGACATCCCTGCTTGGCCTGGTTACACAGCATGACTCAACAGCGGCCACAGATTTGCAGCACATTTAAACTTTTATAAAAAGGCGGAAAAAGAGCACTACTTATGCAGGCAGTGTGACAAAGTTATTCCCTGTAAATCTAGCATAGCATTGAACATTTTACAAATTATTAACTATGATGGAAGTTAAAGAATTTAATTGTAACAAAAGGAAACAAAAAACTATACAAAATAATAAACTACAGATTTTACTCTGATTTAACTTATGGTATGAAAAAAATTTAATCACATTTGAAGAGCTATAATATTCCAAAGTTACCTGGAAGGAAGGCCTTCTTCCCTTTAATGCCTAAAAATTTCATAAGTTATTATTGCTAACCTGCTTCATTCAGAGTTCCAGAATAATTTTTGCACTGATTTCATATACCATTTTTTTTTGGAAGCAGAACTTTAAAAAAAACCAGCTTGAGAATTTTTACTTATTATTCATTAAATTAACTTAAAATACAATTTTTCATCTTGAAAGTAGCCAGACTTTTGCAACTGAGCAATTTCACAGCTTTCAGAGATTTGGGCAGCTAGTTAGCAAATTCACTGTCTGACACAGTAATGCAACAGTGCAATTCCCCAACAGTGCAATTCCCCAACAATTCCTCAGCAATTCCCCAACAACCCAGTAACTCAACCTGACAGCCTTCTCAAATGAGATGACTTCTGGGTGGCGAGGGGAGAGCAGTGGGTGTTGTTTATCTCAGCTTCAGTAATGCCTTTGACACTGTCTCTCACAATAACCTAGCAGAGGAGCGATGTGGTTTGCTCCAGGTAAGTGGACATGGAGTTAAACCGACTACAAAACAACCTGTTGAGCTTTAAGGGTTGTGGTTAGCAGCACCAAGTCTGCCAAAACCCAGCTGGAGTACCCCAGCATAAGATCCCAGGGCCAAGACAATTTAGCTTCTCCATCAATGATGTGGATGCTGGGACAGTGGGTACCCTCAGCAAGCCCACAGATGATACAAAACTGACAGCAGTGTCTGATGCATTAGAGCACTTTGCTGCCATCCAGAAGGACCTGGACAGGCTGAAGAAATTGGCCAACAGAAACCTTGTGCAGCTCAGCAAAATTAAATGCCACATCCTGGGCAGGAATAATTTCAAACACCATTGGCTGGGAAACAGCTCCCTAAAGAAGGACCTGAGCATCCTGATGAACAAGCTGTGAGCCAACGATGCACCCCTGGAGCAAAGCAGGCCAACAGTGTCCAGCATTGCACGAAGCAGAGCATCACTAGGAGGTCAAGGGAGGTGATCCCTCCCCTCTCCTCAGTCCTGGGGAGACACAGCTGGAAGGCTGGGTCCAGTGCTGAGGTCCCCAAAAATGAGAGACATAGGCATGGTAGAAGACATAGGCATGGCAGACTGAGTCAGCCAAAGGACCAGGAAGATTGAAAGGGCTTGGAGCATTTGACAAATGAAGAGAGGCTAAGAGAGCTGGCAGTGTTCAGCCTGGAGAAGCTCAAGGGCATCCTATTCATCCTACCCATTCCTGATGGGGGGAAACAAAAGAGATGGAGCCAGGCTCTTTTCAGCGGTGTCCAGTGACAGGATGACAAGCAACGGGCAGAAATTCAAATACAGGAAACTCAATTTAAACACAAGAAAACTTCCCACTGAGAGAGTGATTGAACAGCAGACCAGACCGCTCAGAGAGGTTGTGGAGTCTTCACCCTTGGAGATGCTCAGAATCTGATGGTTTACAGTACTCAGCAACATGTTCTGTCTGACTGTGATCTCAGCAGTAGGCACTGGATTAGATTATATCCAAGGGTCATTGCCGCCCTCAACCATTCTGTGGTTGAGGGTGGCACTATGTTTGTGAAAATAGATATTCCTTTCATTAGAGATGTAGTTTTGCCACTCTGAGCAATCACTTGCCTCTCACTGCGAACTGGTTTTTGAAACTTTCATGATCTGTAGAATTGTTCTCTTGGCCATTTTGGTAAACATTTCTTTTTCCATAACTCATCCACTCTGTTAAGAGGAATTAAATCCTTCCAGTCTGAAAGAGCATAATTTGTTTTCAGGGTGAAAAAGCAGGAAGAGGAGAATAATACAGGATGAACTTTATTATGCTGGGAGAAAATACAACTAGCTATATTTAGAAAAGACAACAGATGGACTTTTGGAAATTACTTTGTCAACACCTGTGATAAATGGAGCTGTGCATATGCTTGAAGTTAGGCTTGTGATTAAGAACATTGAACAAGGGTCAGGTACCATACAAGGAAGCCCCTTGAATCCTGTTCAGCAGATGGACAACGTTTAGAGCAACAAAATCAGCCAAACAAGCCAGACTAACATAAATGCAGCCATATCCCTGGCTGCTTTTTCACTGGTCATCCCTACTAATAAAGATATACCCACTAGCCCTTAAAGTTGAACCTTATTTGCTTACTAGGTTTCTATGCCACAGATACCAATTCACAATCAGTTTGGTACTACACTCATAAAGCTCTTAGGAAAGTATTTTCATTTCAAACTCCTAAACATGGACATTAGAAAAGGACACTAAGGTTTCCAGATAGACATGCCAGATACAGTCCAAAAGTTCTGCTACCAGGAAACCAGAGGTCACTCTCAAACACACCTTTATGTGCTTTACAATGCACATCATCCTGAGATATCCACTGATGTGCACCACAACACACCATAATGGAAGTACAAGTTGTTTTCTTCATTACAGGAACATCTTAGCAGAAACAGGGCACTAGGGTACCACAAACGTAAGATACTCTAACCGCCATTGTGCTTTAAGGTCAAGTGGACTGCAGGAAGAAGGACAGGCTGGTTTCACTGCTGCTCACTAATAAATTAGCTTGGCAACTTGTCCTCGTTTTAATTTAGATATTTTGGAGGGAAAATAAAATCATAATTTGGGGATAGAAAATTTTAGAAGAAGTAGTGTTGCAAGGGATTCCCACTCTGGGTGCAGTGTGGTTTAAAGAGTTGGATGTTTTAGGTTTTTCTGGGTTGTTTTGGGTGTGCAAGTTGCTTTTCTCATAACTCTTGAGAGAAGTACCTGAGAGCTGTGTTTTTTTATGTTGCTCAGAAAAATATCACTTCCTACAAGGCTGGTGAACAAATAACTTAATGACACTCAGAGTTATTTTTATTATTATCTTGAACACTTGGAGAACTCTATTATTATACTGAATAAAAGAAATATGGGAGGAAACAGTTCCTCCCTTGCTTGTTTTCTCTCCTTCATGCACACAAAAAATAAGGCAGCCCCAAGATTATTTTAATGTTGAACACAAAAATTAAAAAATGCAGCTCAGTTTCCTTATCAAATACCAGCAGACTTTCTAAAGAAAGGACTGATCAACCTTCTTCATCTTCCATAGACAACAAAGGGCCCCAAGCGGCCTCCAGTTCCCCTTATGTTTTCGTAACAACAAACTGCAGTTCAGATAAAAAGAGAGATTCCATATTTTGGCCTTGATAAACAGATTCTATAGAAATGAGTAAATGAATCTCAGCAATGAGAATGTTCTGAACATCTAAGCTGCTTGCTGTAATGTCTCAAACCTCATAAACTGCACCTAAGTTTCAAGGACTTTTTTTCTAATACTGGATTTAGGAAGCTCTAATCCACTACAGAAAAAAAAACATACTTCAAGCCACTTTAAAATACTAACATGTATAATAAAAATAAAAAAGCAAAGCAGCAAATACAGCTGACAGTGCTTGGTTTCTGTGAGCTCCTCTGCTATTTGTATCAGTCCACCATGCAGAGCTCACTCCAAATGGATGTTCTGGCAGAGGTCCCAGACACACATGCCACCAAGTCACAAGCAGCTCACCGACACACCACTCTCAATAATGAGAGCTACAGCAGCAGTTCTTCAACATCTTTTCCTCTATGCAATCCTGGGATACATTCCTTATGTCCTCTATTGCCTTCTCCTGCCAGATGGAGAACTGCTGACTCCAAGAGAAACAAGGAAGGGAGGGATGGGGAACTGCAGGCTCTCCCATGAGGAAGAGGTTGCTCTTGCAAGGAAAACCATGGGTAAGGCAGCTAGCAGGGACTGGGCAGGGGTAGCAGGAGTAGGCACCCAGATCTGACCACAGCTAGAGGAGGGTAGGCTGGCAGCCCGCACAGCTGAAGACTGGTACTGACAGGCCACTATTCCCACAATGCTCCTTGATGTGTTTGCCTTCCTCCTTCATCTTCCCCAAACAGCTGAGGACTCCCCAGCTCCCCCAGCTCTGCCCTAGCCACCTCTTCCCAAGTGCTCCCTTTACTCTTCTCTCTGAAGCACACAAGGAGCAACCTTCCTCATCCTTATCCCAGTACATTCCACATTCCCCACCAGACAGAGGTGTGTCCTGGCTTGGCAAGCCACTGAACTGCATCACTGGGAAAGGAGAACAGCAAAACATTATATGGTGTGAACAGTTGCTTGGATGAGAGGGCAGGCAGCTGGTATGTGAGAGGAGAAAGATGCAGAGGGAAAAACTGCAAAGCAAGTTGAGTCCAGGTGACACACTGAGTGGCAGGCACAGCAACAGCAGGAGAGAGAAAAAAGTAGACAAACATCTTCCTTCAAAAGAGCTGGAAAGGATTATGTAGGATTGTGACCACATTTTTCCTCAACCATCCAGGCCTGGCTTCCAGCTAAGCAAAAAATAGGAAAGTTCATTTTTTTTATTGCGCACAAGAAAGCTCTGGGAAGCTTCTTTTGAAAAGAGTGGCTATTCCTCATTCAGCGGACAAGAAACAGAATTTTCTTTTGCACATTGCTTCAAGCACTGAGATAATCCAGGTGCTAGTTTCCTCCTGAAGCCTGGGAACAGCCCTAAGCATATACAAAATACTGATGAGAAGAACAGTTAGCTCATTCCAGAAAGCAATAGAATGGAAATGCAAAAAGATTCTCCAGACTGTGACAGCATACAGGTACACTGGAAAGTGAAATGGATGCCTTTGGGAGTGGCCAGAAAGGATGATAGGTGACGACAGGGGCCTTAGCCACACCCAGATCTAATAGAAGGGACTGAGGGTTCGCAAACCAGAGAGTGGAAGCATGAGCAGCTTGAGGTTTTTATAAGGGAAATCACAAAGATTTTGATGACTGGGGGGAAAGGGGGAGAGTTCTCTAAGGAAGGCACTGAGACATATGCATCACTGTCTCACTCTCTAGGCCAACAATGTAACACGTATGTATGTTCTCTATGCTCCACGCTGGGTACCTGGATGGGTTTGGGGTAGTGTTTGATACAGTGTACCTGCATCACCAAGATGGAGGACACCCTGCTGATCAGGATTGAGCACAGGTCTCACCATGCAGTAGAAACCACCACAGTCCTGAAGTCAGATTTACCATTCTGCTAAATCAATGAATTTGGATACTACATAAAAGGCAAAGACTAAGGAGGAGGAAGGCAGTTCTCATTGCTTTTTTTTTTTTTTTTGGATGCAACATGAACTTCATTATACATCTTTAAATCAGCCTCTCACATCCAGGAAAGATGTCCCTCTTCCCTACAGGCTCACTAGCTGAAGTGACTGGCAGATGAACTTGTTGGCACATTCTGGGGTGCTGGTGGCCATTCAGAGGATAGGTAGCATGAAAAATTGCTGGGCATCTCTGGGTTATGAGATTTTAGATGGTTTATCTTACCCACCTCTGTGGTCAGCATAGCTGAATAAGAGAAAAAGCTGTGGTGTGCTCCAAGAAAAAGAAGGCTTCAGGGGCAGAAGAGGATGACAAGCATAAGACAGTCTAGTATGCACCAACAAAAGCAGGGACATCATAAGGGTGGCAATTTGCTGCCTTTTCCTGATGCATGTGTGAGTCCAGCAGGGCTGTGGCAGCCACAGCCAGCACTGAGTCCTGCATGAGGCACTTCTGGAGTGGTACAGCTTCAAGGGTTCAGTATGCGCCTCCTTTCAAGAGAGATGTTGTGCAGATTGCATGACATTTAAAACACATTTCATCATCAGGGCATATACTCTTCTTTCATAATGTCAATTAGCTACCAATAAATCATTCAAATGAAAATCTGCTTTCCAAGATAGCACAGGTATTTACCACACCTGCCCAACTTCAGCAGCACAAGCAGACAGTTTTTCTAGAGGGATCTTGGGTTTTGGTGTGTTTTTTTCTTGCTATTTTTATACATTTCAGCCAGCCAGAGACTTCTGTCCAACAGAATCATGGTATGTGAGAAAACACTTAAGGTTTAAATCATTAATGTCAAATATTAGAAGTTTAGTTCTCAAAGGGAACCTGAAGAGAAAAGCAAAATCACGACTGATATCTCTACTATAAGTAAGCCTGCAGTAAAAGTCTAACTCAGTTGTTCCTCAATAGTGAGAAAATTCCAGGTTTGGAAGAAAAAACGCCTTGCAAATACAGGGCTTCACTCAAGTTACCTGTTACAATGAAGTGACGAAATGGATGTTTCTCCTGTCACCTGTAACTACCACAGGGTGGACCCAAGTCAGTCTCTACACACAACTGTAAGTGCCACCATGACAAGCAAAGGCATGCATATTGTCAGCAATGTAGTTTTCTCAGCATTGAGACTATAATTTCATTTACTGTGGTTGACATGAAGTAAACACCAGCTATTGAAAAGGATATTTTCTGTATCATTAGAATCCACTGAAGAAATACCAGTGGAGAAAAGAAACAGCATCAACCCAGGAAAATCCAAGTGAGGAAACAGAAAAGCAAGACAGTAGAAAGATCAATTTTCTGGCCCATCAGTCTAAAAGAACAAGTATTAAATCTGCAAATGGATTGTAGATCCTGTGTCTGGTTCTGAAGGTATTCTGCAGAAATGCAGGCGGTATGTACTGCTTACTTAAACTTTGTTTGGCTAAAAGCACACAGTTTTTATATCCTGCTTTCCAATTACATACTGTTGGAAAAGACCCTCTTTGCACACATCAGTAATTCTTACTCATAAAATAAACCAGGACTACAATAAATGAAGTACTTGTTGTGCACTGGCTGACTGCTGGGAGTGCACTTGCACTCTTGATTGACCACTCAATTAAGCTGAGCTCAGAGTCTTCCACCAAAGACATTACTGACTTCTCTCAGATGGCAGGAAGTATTATAATCTAAGGAATTATAAGAAGGATTAGCGGAGCTGTATCATTTTACATCATGTGGGAAGCAGACAATTTGCCTTAAACTGCATTTAATTTCCTAAGCTACTTATTTCAGCTTTTCCTAGGAGTTATTATTGTGGTCCTGAAAAGAGAAGGAGAGGTACATTGGGTATTAAGACTCAATAAAACAGGTCTGGCAGCTGAGAGACACATTCTGAGATAACAGAGCAAGTGAAATTCAGTTCCTAAAAACAAGCTTGAATTCTGCTGATGTGATATTTTCTTGTGTTTTGCATTTACTAGTCTAGTGTTTCCTTCCCTCTTCTATTTTTTTTTTCCATTTAAAATAATTTGTAAAATAGCAGGCAATAATAATAAATATCTACTGAGCAGCCTCTGGCGACTGCTCTTCCTCACTAAGAACAAGCAAGTTTAAGTGCAAGCTTAAGGAAAATACTGCCATGGTTTCCTCTGAATACTGAGCACCACTGGATTTAGGCCCTGAGAAAAAAAGAATGAGGGTGAATATGAAAAATGCAGAAAATTACTAAAGATAGATAAAGACTACTTCTAAGGAAACATCTGGGAAAATAAAAGCATGACATGAAAGAAAGATTGGCTTGCTTAATGCAGAAAGTTATTAGGAAAATGATAGGAAAGAACAAACCTCCTACTTTCATAGAAGCCAATGAGAATAAAAAGTCAGTATGTTTAACAGAAGCTTGTTGCAAACGGCAACAAGCTATTCCATAATTTCTGCATCTTTAAAAAATCAATTTTAATTATTTACTTATACCTTCCTCTTGTTTTTGTTTTGTTAATAAAATCACTCTTTCAGAGGGAAGTGTTTGTTTAATGTAGTAAGAACATATCTGCAATTACTGCTTGAGGGGTTTTTGCTCAATGAAGTGCAATTAAACCATATTAAACAGTTTAAAAGATAATACATAGAGTAAAAAAATTTAGAAATCTGTTTCACTGCTTTCCATGCATAAAAACAAACTCAATGAATTGATGGCTTTATGTTTTCAAATTCTAAGTAGAACATTTCTTAGTTCCAGAATTCCTGGAAAACAGTAAGAGTAACTAAGAAAAAAAATAGGAATAGCAAAAGCTCAACAAATAGAAACTGTAACTTAATAAAAATTTAGTTAATTTCATACTCAGCTGCAGGAAACACCTGCAATTGTAACAGAAATTTTGGTCACTTATTCAACTATCAGACTGAAATAGTTTATCAATATTCTATATTTGAATATGTTTTTAATGTGGGTTTTGCTGGGGGGGGGAGGATCATCCACTAATTATTCAAAAGCTTTAAACTTTCCTGTTCTATAGTAAAAAAAATTCCTCAATCTTGAGAAAGAATAAAAATTTAAAGCTCTGACTGTGACTCCTTCAACAAACAGCCTTTAATAATTTCCCACTTACTGTAAAATATTTGCATGAATGTTAAGAAATAATTCTGAACATTTCCTTCACCTTCAGGTCTAATGATAATTTACTGTATTAAATTCAGTCATATTAAAGAAATATGCTGCCCTCATCTATTACTTAGACTTTTTGAAATCTTAAGCCAGTAAAAGCCAATTTACAGAAGTATTTTCATTTTTCAGGAAAATATTCTTAGAAATTGCAGCTTGTTAATACATGCAGTCAAATATTAAAATGCTTTCCTGCAGTGCTGCTATGCTGGGGGTTTCTGGTATGCATTGTAGTCAGACGTTCCCTTAATACAATAGCAAGCAATATTAAATTTATCAACTTTTACTATGCT
The DNA here is from genome assembly GCF_963662255.1 of Cinclus cinclus. Lineage (NCBI taxonomy): Eukaryota > Metazoa > Chordata > Aves > Passeriformes > Cinclidae > Cinclus > Cinclus cinclus. Next base: position 64,087,233 of record NC_085049.1, read on the forward strand.
TTGTGCAACTCCCCAGTGTTAAATCCTTCTATTAAGCAATTCAGCAACTGGCTGGCAGGGAAGAAGACTGGCCTGGCTGAATAGAGTTTTGGCTGGTACTCAGGAAAAAAAAAAGGAGAGTTTATGACCTTTGGAAGAAGGGATAAGCAACTAAGGAGGACTACAAGTTTGCCGTGAGGTTATGCAGGGAGAAAATCAGAAGTGCCACTGCCTACCTAGAACTTAATTTGGACAGTGCATCCTCGGTAAGTTTGCAAACAACACCGAGTTGGACAAGAGTGTTGATCTGCTGGAGGGTAGGAAGGCTCTGCAGAGGGATCTGGACAGGCTGGATCAATAGGCCAAGGCTGCACTTGGGTCACAACCCCATCCAGTGCTACAGACTGGGGGAAGAGCTGCTGGGAAGCTGCTCAGAAGGAAAGAACTGGGGGGTACTGGTCAACAGCAGGTGAACATGAGCCAACATGTGGCCAAGAAAGCCAATGGCAACCTGGCCTGTGTCAGCAATAGTGTGGCCAGCAGGACCAGGGCAGTGATTGTACTTGTGAGGCCACACATCAAATATTGTGTCCAGTGCTGAGCCCCTCACTGTAGGACAGACGTCGAGGTCCTGGAGCATCCAGAGAAGGGCGATGAAGGTGAAAAGTTGCAAGTCTTATGAGGAGCGGCTAAGGGAACTGGGGTTGTTTAGCCCAGAGCAAAAGAGGCTTAGAAGGGAACTTATCACTCTACAACTGCCTGAAAGGAGGTTGTAGACAGGTGTGGGTCAGTCTCTTCTTCCAACAACAAAAAAGAGAGGAAACAGCCTCGTGTTGCACCAGCAGAGGTTTGGATTGGGTATTAGGAAAGATTTCTTCATTGAAAGAGTAGGCAAACATCAGAACAGGCTACCCAGAGAAACAGTGGAATCAGCACCCCAGGAAGTACTCAAAAAACCCGTAGCACATGTGGTGCTTAGGGACATGGTTTTGTGGTGAATAGGATGATACCGGGTTAATGGTTGAACTTGGTGAACTTAAAGGTCTTTTCTAACCAAAATGATTCCATGATTGTACGAAAAATCTCTTAAATAAAGGTGATCATGTAGGCAAAGAATGAGTAGTGGAGGGAAAGGGAATATGAGGAAAATGGTAAAGGGGGAAAAAAAAGACAGCATGAGCAAGCAGGATGCTCCACTGAGAGTAAAAAAAGATGGAAGACAAAGGAGTCGCATTTGTACCTAAGGAAGGAGGTACACATGATGGGAGGCTGTCCTTAAAACCTGAAAACCTGTCATCTAACTGGATCTACAAATAAGAATGGTATATCAAATGGATATGGAATTTGGAGTTAGGTTTTTGAACAATACTGCACTTAGAAGATATGGCAGCGGGCAAAGGAATGACAGCGAGTAAAAAAAAAAAAAGGGAAAGAAAACAGATTCAATACTATAGAGTGAAGTAATTGAGAGGAAACACAGGATTATGCCTAATCCAGTACAGGAAATGGATGTGGTTAGTGAGAAACAAGTGAAATGATTGTGTACTAATACTTCAGTCATAGACCAGAGAAGAAATAAAGGGATTTCAATTGCTGATGCTAAATGTGAAGCAATATACTGCAGGAATAACAGAAAATGAAATCAGGATTGGAGCACAACTATGTTTGGGAAAGGTGAAAAAAGAAGTAAAAATGGTGGACAAGAACTGAACACGAATAATGGCAATGGGATGAGAAGGAATAAAGTGAATAATACAAAATCCTTTCAGGAGAAAGACACTGTACAGTAGATTCTCAGTTAAAGGAGATCTCTTCCTCTTTTCCCCCAAAGAAATTTTTACCTGACACTCAAAAGACACAATTCATAGTAGAAAACAAGATTTTAAATTATGAGCTAGAAATAGCAAAACAAATGGATCTAGTAGCAGCAGGGGCCCAGTTATTTCTGGATGTGAGAGCCAATGTTCTTTACTAAAAACAGTTAAACAAGGAGGATGTTGGGTATTCTCAGGACTGATTTTGGGAGTAGCAAAATTTTCTCAAAAACAATTGGATTAAGAATATAATAAGTTGTGAAAACATTATTTGGTTTTGTTTACGCTAAACAGACAGATAATCAAAATGCTTGTAATAAAAGTTCAGGACTCAAAGAGGCAAGTTTGATAAACTGAAAGAAAATAGTCTATTAAGTATTCACCTGGCCTGTAAAATAGAGGAAGGACTATCTAAGGTCTTCAGGCATTCCTACAGAACTAAACTGAAAAAGCAAGACCAAGAATGGAAGGACTGAAAGCCAAATTTATGCTATAAACTGGGAACTCCTAAGATGGAAATATCAGAGAGAAACTCATAAAATTACACAGATACAATCACACATATTTTATATAACATTATATCACCCTGATATCATTATCAAAGACAAAGACACTGCTGAAGTGTATCAGATGTGCTTCTGCTAGACAAAGGTCACTGCAGTGCTCTTACTGTACAAGTCTAGAGCTCACCTTGAGCACCGAAGCAAGGGTTTTCATTACCCATACTAAAGGAAACTCTCAAACTGGTGCAGAGCAAGTTTACCAGGGTGGTCAAAAGAACAGATAAGCTTTGCCTAGACAAGAAGAGGACTCTTGGTTAACCTTGGAAGAGGTAGACTTCTAAGAGAGCTACAAAGTTTGTTTCTACAAATATTTTGCAGAGGCAGTAAAAGAGCTATTTAAGCAAAATGATAGTGTTAACTTAAGAACAAGTGGATATAAACAGGCCATAATGAAAGCTAGAAGAAAGCTTCTAGCCTGACTGCACAGAGGTTTTGAAACATAATTTTAGTGACAGCAGTGAAGACAAAGAACTTAACGGGATTTTGATCACTTTGCAAATGGCATATCAGGAGGAGGTTGCCTGGAATAGTAAGAGAACAAATGCTAGGATCAGGAAATCTTTTCCATTCCTAATTTAAAGAAAAAAAAAGTCCACTGAAACTTGGCAGAAGCTATTCAATGCTGTGTTTTAATGGCTGTCTTTGTTATTTCATGAAATGTACTTAAAAGGACTGTTAAAAGAAAAACCTTTCTGTTGAAAGACAGCATGGTGTTTTTATGAATACAAACAATAAGTATCCTGGAATCCTAGCCAGCACACTGAAAGCCCATTAAAATAAGTTGCAGCAAATTCATTAGGAACAGTGATAAAAATGAGGCATTATTGCAACAGTCTAAAATTCTTGTATTCTGGAGTTAAGTATTTTGGTAAAATTGATGATAGGAAAAACCATCTGTGGTTGGGACAGTGGACTGGGAATTAACAGTTCAGTTCCTGAACCTGACATAAACTTTAGGGAAGCCATTCATTCTGCTGCTTAATTTGCTAGCTGTAAAATAATCATCTTCTTTTCCCTTGCCTGATATAGATCAAGGTCTCCACACCTGGAGATGGTGACTGTTGAGAACACCAGGGCTGGTTCTCATATTACATTTCTCATGTTACTGCGACCAGAAAAATCAATCATGCAGGATGACTTTGGCTCTGCTGGTTTATTCCCACTGTGCTGGCTTCTAGCAACAGACTGAGCAGTGCTTTTACAAGTAAAATCACACAACAACTTGGAATCCAACCACGACAGAAGTTAAACTTTCTATATCAACCTGAAATACCAAAGCTCTGGCTTGTAAATGAATCATATGTAAATGGAAGACAATGCTACTATAACCACTCCACATGGTCAGTCACAAAACTCTCATATTAACAACTGCCAGTCTTCAAGTTCAAAGGTTCAACTCAGTCACACTCTTAAGATTTCAGTAAAAAAATGTACATTTACTTCAATATCTTTTCATAGAATATACTCTATATTTTAAGACGTCTATTTGAATGCTTGTTTTATACAGCTTCAGTACCTCCCACCAATGCAACAAAGGGAAATGGGATAAGCCCCAAGGATTTCAGTGTAAGCAGACAACCTTGCTGCATGTCTGAATAAGTTTTTGTGAAAAACAAGGGTTCCCACATTTGCATAAAGGTTGACTTGTTTTAGTCCACATTTTGGAATGGAAGGCCTCTCATAATTCTCTTGCTTATTATTATTTTTGCAACCTATAATGCAACATGGAATTCTACCCCTATGAAATGAACACCTACAAACTTTCATCTTCGTTTTAAAACCCCCAGCAGCTATGAATTAATAAAACATACTTAACATTATGCAAGACAGATTGTACCTATCTGGTATGCAGAGAGCAGAGTTTTATCATTTTCCTTTAGCCAAAAAATCCAGTGAAGAGATGAAGCAGCTCTTTCAATAGATCTGGAAGACTGCCCATGTTACGCAACCTTCACATCACCGCACACATTATTTTGGGTTACTGCTGAATGGCTACATGAACAGTGCATATTAATCCCATGCACAAAAGAAACAAACAATGCTTACAGCTGAGCCAGGCAGAAAGTAGTCAGTCACAGTAACACTGCTGGGGATTATTTTATACAAGGGAGATATACAGATAGACATTGCCTTTTTGCATGTGAAGCTGGTTTGTCACACATTGTGCACAGGCCAAAGGAAATGCTCCAGGTCTTTGTGCAAAGCTTTATGTAAGCAACACCAAACTGACACCTTCAAGTAGTCACATGGCATTATATTTTATCAGAAGTATTCCTGGCTTTACAGATCCAATCCTAAAAGCAAAAAAGCTCACTTAGGTCCCCTGAACCTAGAAAGAATCCTGATGAATGAAGAGGCGATGCAAACTAAGGAGAAAGGGTCTCCTTGCATACAGCTCTTTGTTCAACTGGAATTTGCCTTTGAAGGTTCATGTTTCTATTTCATGGCCACCACAGGTCGCACCCTTGGTGAGAGTGTACTGATCTCTCTCCTTTAAGTCAACCATATTTGGGGAACGGAAGCGCATCAAATACAACTCAGTGGGAAAGCAGGTCAAAAGTTAAATCTATCACATCTCCAGGCACCAGATTGCAACAAGCACATTCTCAAATTAAGGGAGATGAAAAATCATGAAAGGCCATACAACACTAAGATACAAACTGCAGCTCATGAAGCTTCCAAGCTCCAGCCTCCAGGAAAAGCATGGCAGATACCTACTGCTATGGTCAGATCTTCTTGCAGCTTTCCCTCATCCACTGGGCTACAATCCTAATTGGAAACAAGTTCCTGAGACAGATGGACCTTGGTCTGCCTTCATATGACTATCCTTAGACCTCCTGGAATGAGTCCAGAGAAGGGCCATGAAGATCATCACAGGGCTGGAATTGTATGAAGGCAGGCTGAGACAGTTGGACTTTTCAGTCTGCAGAAGAGAAGGCTTGCTGGAGACCTTGTAGCACCTTCCAGAACCTAGAGGAGTCTACAAGAGAGCTGGAGACTTTTGACTAGGGCATGTAGTGACAGAAAAAGGGGAAATGGTTTTACACTGAAAGAGGGCAGATTTATATTTAGAAGATGTTTATATATAAACACTCTTCCTAACATTTATTTGTTAGGAAGAAATTCTTTACTCAGAGGGTAGTGAGACACTGTAACCAGTTGCCCAGAGAAGTTGTGGATGCCCCATCCCTGGAAGTGTTCAAGGCCAGATTGCATGGGGCTCTGAACAACTTGGTCTAGTGAAAGGTCTCCCATGGCAGACAGGTTGGAATGAGATGATCTTTAAGGCCCCTTCCAACCCAATGGTTATTCTGTGATTCTATGATTTTTATGTTTATATTTTCTCAAAAGTCTGTTCACACACTAAAAAAAACAAAAATAGACACAAAATATGTTTTTTTCAAAGAGTCAACGTATGGCATAGTAGAAATCAGTGATATTTTGAAAAACACTGCCAACCCTGAGGGGTTTACACAACAAAATTACAAAACAAAATAAAAATCTGGAAATAGCAGAGGCAGAAGAGGAAGTTTATTTTATAAATTTTTGACTAGTTAATTTGTTTTTCAAAGTTTGTTTCCAAAATTGGTAGGGGTGGTATTTTTACATTATCAAGAATTCTTTGCAGGATTCAAGTTCTTTTGCCATACGAAATTTGAAGCTCTAAACCTGCTACAAATTGCATCAGTACAGTATTCAACATGTTTTACCCTCTAAGACTGGAATTTCCTTGGGTTTTTTTTTCTCTTCTGGTGCTCCTCAATATTAGCTCACATAATGAACATTTCAGGTGTAAACTGAATCTGCTGATGAAATGGATACAGAACTCTCCCTCCTATATCAAAACTCAGAAAAGGTTTAGGAAGAAAATCAGGGCAGTGTTTTATCTACCTGCATTATCAGCATTACTGAGACTTCTCTACCTCTGCTTATATGGGAGTAACCTGAAAAAGATTCTCAAAATATTTCCTTGATCTTGGGAAATCTCTGGAGTGCCACAACATCCCATTCTGGTGCTAATCCCATGAGCTACCAGTTAATCTCACAGCCATAAACCTAAACCATGAACATGATATCAGGGAGCTGCACTTGCCCTGGCTTTCAGCAGGATTCTTGATGGCACACCTACAACTGCATGCTAAACTTTCTTTCCTAAGATATATGGCACCAGCAGTGGCACTGGGACCAAGAACCTATGATAAAGGGCAACGTTCTTCCCTTTGGCCAAACGTCCGCTCCCACTATGTGAATCTGAGATCCTTTTGGCCCACCCTGGAGACAGGATACAGCTCAGCCTTGAATATTCTCCCTGCCTTTACATAGTAATGAAAAAATCAATGACCATAGGAAAAGTATTAGTCTATCAGGGTACCACGAGAACAAAATTCCTAAGAATCTCATGCCATGTCAGGCAAACTACAGGCAAAAAGACAGAAGAGCCTGCTAGTTATAAAGCATATATTGTGTCTCTTCATCTTGCAAGCAAAACAGTCCCAACTCTAGGAATTTTACATAATTCACTTTACTGCAAATTAACACAAAATTTTATTTACCGATTCAGATATTGGTCAGGTGTGGGGGGAGGAGAAGATTAATTTCTCCCCCTTCCTAGCCTCAATTTCCCTTGTTTTTCATCACACTCAATCTGCTGGAGGACAGGCAGCACAGGCAGCTGGGGTCAGGCAGCTACTCCTTCCTGCTGTACCTCCCTTTTTCCTTCTCCTCACATCTTGTTCTTCCTGCCTTTCTGAGGACCAGGAATGGTCCCACAGAGGTGTCCCTAGTGATGATCCCTTTCCATATGTCTCCTCCTGCTTGCTCATGGCAGCTGCTCTTCCCCAAGCACATGTGGACCTGGCAGTAGTGGCTGCTTACCAACACCCTCCATGGGGCACCCCACAGCCTCATTCAAACCCCCTAACTTACAGCCCAAACTCTCACTGACAACAAAACCCCAGAAGCCAGGGCTGTTGTAATTTCAGAAATCACACTGCAAGCCCTTCTTTTGAACCAGCAAAATAAGGAAAAGAAACGGCGAGAGTCCAAAACACGCATTGCCCAGGCATCTCCAAAAGCTGCAGCAGCTGGGCTGCTAACGCACGCGGCTGACATCAGCCAGGCTAGGTTTTTGCAAGCAACTCATTCTGTTTTTTCCAGAAAAAAAACCAGTTTTATCTGCAAAATCCAGTAATCCAGGTGGGTATCTCTGGTTTGGGGATAGAGAGGTGGTGTTTTAAGCATGGGGAAAATGCACTGGCAGGGTGTGGGAAGGGAATGTTGAATCTGCTGGGGTTGCAGCTGGCAGAGTCACACCAGCAGGACTGTGAATTTTGTGCCAGTAAAACTTTCAGGGTAATGCTCCAAAAGTAATAGCTGTAAATATTTATCTTTTATGCTTAAAAAGCCTGACTGCACAGAACTGCTAGATGCTGGTGCATGCACTGGAGGGATAGGAGAAGGGGAAAAATGTCAAGGCCCAGGAAGTTGTCTGCTGAGGTCCTTCTAAGGTAAATTTTCTGTAGCCTGTTAGCAAGAAATCGTCCGTTTTAGAGAGAAGCACGCATTGGAGTGTTTTGTTTTCTCAGAGAAGTGTGGAATTTGAAGCCAGGTCCTTTGGCTTATCTGTTGTAAACCATGACTGTTTCTCAGCACCACACCACTCAGTATTTCCTAGAGAAGGGATTCTGAGAAAAAAGAAAGAGCCCCAGTTCCCTAGAAGCATTAAATTAACACAAGGGATCTGTAAACGAAACAGCAGAGGTTTGAAAGCTTTACCCTTTACTGTTTCCTGCTTTCTTGGAAAAATCTCAGTATTAAAACAGATTGGATTACATTACAGGACTAGTTGCTGCTGAAGAATTTTATTTTGGGTTATAAAACACAATATTTGCTGTTTTTCTAATTCAATTTGCTTTTACCTTCCTTATGTCACACTGTTAGTAAGGCTCCTGTGAGAAAATGCAGGTTGTTATTGCCTGCAAACTACCCCAATGATCATCTGCTCTCACTTTGTAAAGTAATGTGGGTAGAAACTGTGTAGTAAGTATAACGCTGATCTAAAGAAGAATGTTACGATTTTAAATCCATTTACAGCTTTTGCTTTGGGCATATAAAAAAATGACATTAAGAACTTGTTTCTCAAATAAATCCCCAACCTTAAAAGGTTAACACATCTCTAAATTAAAATAAACAGTAATCCTAACACTACCAACCAATTTACATCTCTGAATTATAGAATGTGAACAAGCGATCTTGTAAATTTTTATCTTCAAGGGTTTGTGCCTTTGTAGTGAAGTTTTCAGCTAGAATAACAACATCAGCAACCTCGTGTGGACTCGGAATAATTTTACCAGAAACGGCTGACTATAACTGCAGCCCTGTGCCTGCAGTCCTGACAAGGAAGACTCGCATTTAATACAGTGGGAATTTTTGCCAGGTGATAGCTACAGGATCAGGCATCCTGTTTAGGATAAAAATCTAAAGAGAATTTTTATTTAATGTTTAAAAGTTTTAAGTAGGTGAAGTGAAAATTCTTGGCTCTCCCAAATGACATCAAAGACTGAGGGAGGAAAAAACCAGGAGATTCTTGGTAGCAATATATTTAGCACCTTTCTTGGAATGTAATTGTTACTGGAAACTTTTGGGGGTGTATCCATATGCGTTAACCACTCTTATACAATAAAGTCTGTTTTCTGAACTCATAAAAGTATTACACAATATTCTAACTACCTCAAGAGGCCTGATAATAAAATCATAGCATTTCACAATAATTCTAAAGATAAAGAGAATAATCAATTTAATCTGGAAAAAATATTGTACTGCATACGTTACTGCAATTATAATTTATATGCATAATGCAGTGATGCTTCTCGCATGGCAAATATGATCAGAGTTAAAAATATAAAAGTGGCAGGCCTAGACAAGTAATTGACTCTGCCAAATTTATATATGCGTATAAAGATTTGATTAAATTAGGGCTTTTTCTAAGTATTCATGGTCTGTGTGAAAAATGGGGGACAAAGGGAAGTTCCAGTGAAAACAAGTGATACAGGTCAGGATCAGATTGTTTTTCCTGTTGTCTCTTAATAATATGCATGTGCTTGGTTTTAACTTCCTGATGCCACCTGTATGCTAAAAGAGTGAACTTTTAATGAAGAACATTAAATGATACCATAATGCCTTTAAACAATAATCATTCTTGAGATGGCACAGGACAGCACAGAACCATCAGATTTGAAAAAGAGGGAGCTGTGTGACTGGAAATCTATAGCCACTGCCCAGTCTGTTCTGGAGTGTTTATAAGCAGTTTTGTTTAAAGGTAAGAGAACAACAGGAGAGTCCACCAAAATCCTATACATTCCTCTTGACAAATATTTTACCACCACCACCTTTTTAAAAAAATACATATATCAATCTAAAATCAAACTGCCAAAACATTTTTAAGCTAGACAGGAAGAAAATATAAATGATATAGACTAACTAATGAAAACGATGCAAGAACTCTACAGATTTTTAAATTATTTATCCTAGTTCTTCTTACATACTAATGTAGTTTCTAATATCATGAACATAAAATATAGACAACCAAACTTACAGTTACTACAATATTAAACACATAATTCAAGTGAAAAAGTTTCTGCATTTCCAACTGAAATACTGAGATATTTTCCAAAAAATTTAATACAAAAATTATGGCTCAGACTTGCCTGCAATTTGCAGGTGACTTAAAATTACCTGAAAAATAAATTAAGATACTATTCACCAAAATGAACTCCTAGTTGAATATTCAGATCAAACAGCAACAAGGACAATAGCTCATGTTATCTTTTGAATGTAATTTTAAAACTCAGGCACCAAATTATAGTAATTTTGAGAGCAGAAGGAATAATTATGGTTCATACAGAAGTCTTCCTGTCTCCCAACTGCAAATGTATGTACTAAGTTATAATAAAGTAACAAAGTACTTGCTGAAAGAGAAAAAAAAATATTTTTTGTTGTTCAATACACAGTATGCCTGTTCAGCTCTTAACACTTTCATACTTATTTTCTTTTACCTCATCTCCTTCAGAATACACTTACCACTGACCATCAGATATTTCTAAGTGCTGCCACTGTCTGCCTTGGGACATGAGGGGTGCTCTTTATTATAACAACTGAGTCCCAGCTGCATTAGAGAAAGCCATTAATGGACTAAAAATATTCCACATTGTCACAACTAATAAATATCCATGTCTGAATGTTTTTAAAGGAATTTAATGTTAAATCTAGGTACTCTATTTGAGTCGCAATTCAAATAGAAAGGAAACTGTCTGAATGCTTCTCTCTCTTCTAGAATGCAATCCCTTTAAACTTCTGGGAACTTTGGATTTCAGGCAAATCAGACCAACATTACACAAGCATATTGAACGTTATGGAAATAAAATATTTTAAACTCTTTGTAAGGTTCTACACACACTTCTTTATATAGATATATATGGGGCTAAGTGTGCATACACATCTATTTTAGACACCTGCATACATCTGACTTCTTAAAAAATCTTAAATATTGATCAGATATTGTGTCATTAACCTAAGTGCCAAGCTGCCCACTGCCAACAACAATAAAACTATTCTCAGAAAGGATTTTTCTTAGGCTTCTGTAATATTTGCAGAAACAGTTCCATAGTTTTAATATTTATAGCTAAAAAACTATTCCACTGACAGATTTATGTACAAATACAGACATACTAAATATTTGGTAAAAGTGTTCAAAATAAACATGATTTAGTGAATATGGTACAGTATCAGCTATTTTATATAAACATTCAAATTTTTAGACCATTATGCTTTTCTTTTTATAAAGAGGCTGTGCTAACAAACAGGCTTTAACAACTTACCAAATATACAAAATATATTTATTTTGAAAATAATATGCTTGGAGGAATATACTCCTGATATAAATGTGGATGATATGACAAAATATTTGCTTTGAGGACAGGGAATGACAGCATTAGAAAAGCAAATTCCTTCTGTCTGAAATATTTAAGCAATTTGGTGGCTTCCTACTCTAAATCTTACTCATGGTATAGAATATGAAAGAAGTCAATAAAGCTTGACAATAAAGCCAGAGATAGTGATAGCCTTGGGTGCAAAGGAATAAATGGCTTAAATGCAGAACATGGACAGATTCTCATTTGATGGCCCACTTGTTTAGCTGCTTTCAGTGGGACTATGACAATTTAAACTAGCTGAAGGCCTGCTGCACCATTTTCTTGTTCAAACAGCTCAACAGGATCCCTGCTTCAGGGAGGAAAGAGGACAAGATTTCTAATAAAAGGAATACCACCACCTGATTTTGTGTTTTCTTTATTTTTAAAATAGGCAGAGCTCTAAAAGTCAATAATAATATCCCATTGTAGATGTGGGACTGAAATCAATAAAATACAGTAAATTCAGTTATGGGAAACAGCTTTGAATGGTTTTAATTATATTTTCCTAGAAAGGCTCATAGAATGTTATTGATATTTGACCTGGAAAGTTCTGTTTTCTATTACAAACTACATAATATCAATACAGCTCCATATATGTCTGCATTCAAAGTCCTTAACCCTTTGCAGGCCCAAAATGAAAGGAGAAGCAGGTGGATTTTCTTTTTTTTTTTTTTTTTTTTTAATCTGAGGAAAACAGATGTCATCAAGCCTGTCACCTGTCATGAAGCATTAATCCTTGGTTGAAGAAGTAACAAGGTTGAAAACACCATCACATTCTAGCATAATGAAGAAAGAAAGAAAGCAGACTATTCATTTTGTCTATGATGGTAGCTGTATATTAACTGCTAAGATGTCTTTTATTTTACAGCTGCCTCATTCTTTCTCTCTCCTAAAGCTGGCTCATCTGCCTGGCACCCCTGGAAGCCTCTGCCTTCTGTCACTTTCCTAAGAGCACATACCAGCTGAGTGAATTCTTTATTAAATTAGATACTGAACTGAAAAAAAAGGGGGGAAAAAAGAAGAAAAAAAAGCCATACAGTATGAGCAAAGGAATCCAGCTTCTCAGAACTATAAATTTCAAATACATCTGGTCTTGGAGGGGGACAATAAAAATACATGGAAAGTGATTAAGAAGTGCTCCACGATACCCACTCTAGCTAGCTACCACAGGTCCTGTGGGTCCATCCACCCTGTGCATTCAGACCACAGCTAAGCAGCTCCAGGAGATGCATAAATGAATATTATTGCCTCCAGTGTATGTAAGAGAAATCAGACCAGCAGTCACTTGCCCAAGGCGATGCTTTAAATCAGCATTAGAACTGGGAATAAAATTCCCAAAACACTCTGCTTTTCTGGTTCAGGCACCATTCTGTGGATTGCAGCACACACACACACACACACAAAAACCAAACAAAAACAAACAAACAAAACAAAACCAAAAAACCACACACAAAAAAAGAAAACCAAACCAAAAAAAAAAAAAAGAAAAACAAACTTAAACAAAACAAAACAAAACAAAAAAAAAAAAAAAAAAAACCCACACAGACAAAATTAACAGTTTGCTGTAAAGGGAAAATTATTTCAAGACAGAAACATTGTGACCAGGCTAGCAACAGCCAAATAAATGCATTCAGGCCCAATCAGAGCACTCACCTAAAATGAGACTGCTGATAATCCCCAAAGAAAAGTGGGTAATTTAAAAGCCCTGGGCATTATGAGCACACCAGTTCAAGAAAAACACAGGCACACCGTGGCCCACAGTAACCACTTCATTACTTACAGTATATATACTCTATATGCGTGTGTTTGTATACACACACATGTACATGTACACACCTCACACAGACACAGAATACAGCTCTCCATGATAATTCAGTAAGGTTAGAAGTGAAAAGGAGCTGCACGGTACTTGAAAGGATGACAGAAATGAATGGAGACAGCAAGGCTCAGATGCATGCCCCAGTCAGACATCGGCAGGATACAGAAAATCAAAGCTATAAATATAGGTTAGAAATACACAGGAGTCATTAGTGCAATAGGTCGAGGGAGTTGTTTCAACACCTTGGCATGCTATGCAGAATGAACTTTAAAATCCATTAAAAAGGGAATATAAAGTGAGAGTGAAAAGGCAGCAAATGTAAATGATTAAAGAAAACAACCTCCCACACAGTTAATGCTCTGCTGGGTTATGTCCTGCACGAACACAGCTTCAAGCTGATACCAAGGGGGCACCAACACACACAGTGATTTTTCTTACTCTATTTTGTTTGAAATACCAAAACAAGGTTTCTTAAGAGCCACAAGTAAAATGCAACTGTTAACCCTAAGAAAGCAGGGAAGGAATTTTTCATTAGGGAAATTTTACTCCTAACTCAATAATCCAGGGATTCTTTCATGTTTCTCAAGAAGCTTTAAACTAACCAGCTCGCTATTTAGATGGATGGCACATCTGGGAGTGGCTTGAAAATGCCATTTACTGAAAATGTAAGCAAAAGGCTCTTAGGGTAGATTTTTTTATGCTTGAGGAAGAAGTCTTTGGAGAGACCATATACAGTTATTATAATGGCAGGGAGTAAATTTATCAGTCTTAAAGGAGAAGGGAGTTTACTGCCCTTAGAATGTGACAGAATCAGTCTTTGGAAGTGTGAGATACATGGCCTTTGGGTAAATGCACTGGGTCAAGCCAAAACATAAACCAAAATGTAGATGAGACCACACAAGGGGTTCAGAGACAACTCAACAACAGCATGTCAGGGGATGGCTTGTGACCTGCGAGACAGGATGTAAAAGGCACAGTTAAGTCTGGGTGAGAGAGACAAGAAGTAGGAATGCACAGAGCTACCAGAGAGTCCTTTAAAGAATACAAATCCTGCTCATTTACCAGAAACAAATGGAGATCTACATGTCAAAGAAGCAATGAATGGAACAAGCCAATTGGGGCAGCAAGACTCCAGTCTGAAGAGGGACATAACAGGCTCCAGAATCTGGATGTCCACATCCCACCCTCACCTTTGCTACTGACCAAGCACCAACAGTTCTTTCTCCACAGGATCAACACTTTTGGTTGTTCTGCCTAAATGCCCAGCTCCTGGCATCATTTTGCCAAACACGCTGCCCTTGGTTTTTATGAAGAAAAAGCCCTACATTCTCCATGAAGAGGAAAGGCAGAGAAGACTTGAAAATGTTAACCCTTAAGAGTTAGAAACTAAAACCATGCATTGCTCCCTGTGCCATACCTCCAGCTGCAGTTGGCATGCTCCAAATACCCCTCCTGGACATGCCAGGCAGAAAGGCAACTGGTCTTATGCATGGCCTGAGGAGAGAGGAGATTTCTGGGATCCTGGTTTGGCACCCAGACAAAATTTAGTCATTGTCCAGATCGAGAGTTCCCCATTTAAATCTCTTTTCTGCAGGCACAACTGTCATGTAAACAATCATTTAAACTCCATTTTCTTTGGTAACATTTTTAGGAGGAGAACAATAAGATGGCATGTGTGACTGCAACCCATCTCAGTCACCCATGGGAACAGAGCAAACAATGAACTTTTTTACATCATTTTTTGGTGTTGACTTAAAGGGGAAATTCCTTTTTCAAACAATTTTTATGGGTAGTCATTGTGTCCTGGACAAAGATTAAGAACCACGTAAACTACAGATTAGTTTGGAAAGTTCAAGTGTTATAAATCAGTTGGATCAGAAATTCTGGAAAAATAGCATAAAGCAGCAATGATGCTGAAACCCTTCAATAAAAGAAACCATTCCTGAAAAGTCAATTATGCACTGTCATTTTTAGTAGCCAATTCAAGACAGAACATGAAAACACACCATATGTTACCAGCTGCAAATCTTATCTCAGTCCCAGAGGAAGGGGGAAAGACAAAAACTTTAGATTATGTGCGATATCATACAGACAAAACAGGCTGAGTAAAGAACCTGTTTATCGCTCTTATGAGATTTAAGCAGCTACTGAAACCATGAGCCCAGCTGAATGACACCCTATGTTACACTAGTTTCCTCTTTTCCAAATGCAATACAAGGTGTTGATCACAATCTTCTGAAAGCTTTAGAAACCTGTGCTGCAGTTAACAAAGCTTCTGTGATAAGTTATGAATACCTGGGTTCACTCCTCTCCAGCAGCAAGAGGTGCTTTGCAAGAAAAATTCAAATCTTTGGAAAGCTCATGCTCTGAAACATCATGCTTCAGGCCCCCTGGGTCCTAAGGATCCTATTATAGCAGTCAGCTGTACTTTCATTTATGAGTTTTAGACACTAACTACTGTAAAAGCTTCAAAGACTAACATTAAAGTGCTTACACAAGATCAAAGCTTTCAAGTTTTTTTATTTATGTACTTGATAAAAAAAATATATCATTGCTAGCCTTTAAGATGCCTGACAGCTATGTTCCTCTTAACAAGAGCTCTTCCTCTAGACCCAGTGCCTGATGGGAATGTGAGATATTTCTACTCTGAGATGTTACCTAACACTAACTGATCTAAAGCTCAGATTTCCCCTACACATTACTTAGGACAGGCCGCAGAGTAGACCTGAAAACTAGCACCTTCATCTTATAATATATAAAATAAAAGCCAGCAGATGCTGCAGTGACTTCTACTCTACAACAATTAAATTATTAGCAAATTGAAAGATTTTTCATTTCACCATCCAAAGGTCCTTCACTATTTTCCTTTACAGATCACAATTTCCCTTTTCCATCACACTAAGAACAAAAGCAGAAAAACATACAGTGTAAAAACAAAGGAGCAACAAAAAGTCAGCCTTGCCTAATTCACAGAAATGTGTTTGTTTACCAAAAATCTTTGATAAAAAGGTATCTTCTACCTGTGGTTCATATTTCTCATGGTCCAAAAGAAAATAAGAACTACTAAGAAACATGATGAAAAAACACAGAATGGACAGGACTTTGTATATCAGGAGCACCTTTTCCTTAATCTTCCTTTGAAATGGTTCATTCGTGCTCAGAAAAAGCCCAACAGTAAAAACAACCCAAAACTTAAATCTTCAGCTTGCAGAAGACTTATGACTGGCTTTATCTTCAAAAAAGAAAGATCCTTTAAAGTTTCGTTTCAAGACTTTGCAGTGAAACTACGCCAATTATTGAGCTTTGAAGATTAATTAAAACTGTACAAAACAGCTGCAGACAACAGGGAAACTTCAGCTTTTCCTCTGGATTTAGTAATGAAGAAAACTACCCTGAAATTAAATTCTTGTGCATTTCACAGTATAAATGTAACAGACACACGCTTTCTGTACCAGGACAAAGCTCCAGCTGCTATGTACTGCTTGTTCAAGTGCAAGACACTTTTCTGAGAAGACTATGCTCACCAAGGTGCTGCCTAAAACAAAACACCCAACTTGTACAGAGGGAAAAAAGTAAGTGATGTAAAACAGTTCTAAAGACAAGCCATTTATCTTTCTTCAGTACTGAATATCATTCACTTAATGCAGATTTTCCCATTAGAAAACACCAGGAAGAGCAACATATTCAGCTGTTCTTCTTCCTATGGTCAAAGGTTCACCAGCCAGCCTCAGTACACCACAAGGTAAGAGGATCATGGTCTGCCAGAAGAATCAATTCTCTTGAACAGCCTAATTTCAGTTACTAAAATATATTCATTTTCCACAGGAAATAAACTACTTAGGTATGTATATACATTCTGAATTCAAGCTACCATGGTAAGGTGACCCACTCAAAGCTGAGAACACCTTTCATCACTTCATCATAATCTGTAGGCAAAAACAAGTGTATAATCAGCTGTAGTTCTGTCAAATTGCTACATGCTCTCTGGAGCTACATTTGTCTGCAGATGCCAATATTTACTTTATAAATCTGAAATGGTTGTGGGAAGCTTTGTAATAGCACATTTCCCATATCTTAATCCTAAATCATACCTTGTTTTGAGTGATTGTCCTCTGCCTCTATATCTGAGGTAATTAATTTTGGTGTTCCAGACATGGCATATGCATTTTCTTCACATATGTGTTGTATTATCACTTTGCATGAAAATAGTTATGACTGTGATGTTAAAAGGCAGAATTTTTATTAGCTACCTCCAGTCAAATGAAAAAATCGACCAGAGTAAAAGGCAGTCACTGAAAACACTGGGATTAAATGCTCTCTCTCAGCTTACTCTTTCCTAGACCACTCTCTTGACAAGATTTCCTACCTGGGACAGACACCAGAGGGTTAGATGTGGGGAAACCAAGAAAATTACTGCATATGACTATTAAGGTAAAAGAGAGGCTTGAGGGTCAAGGTGTTAAAAAAATGTAAGAAAAGAGGGCCAAAGGGGAATTTCAAACAAGGCATCTCCAATGCCATTTTTCTCTGTCTGGAGAGAGGATAGTAGAATGGAGTGGAAAGAGGTCCTGTCTATTAGGATTCCCCCAGTCAATCTTCCTTTTCATGGCACTGTGCACATTCAGCTTGACAGAGCCTGGCAAAGGTTAACAACAAGTTCCTTGGCACCATGGGTGTATTAAGCAAGACAGACCAGCATGGCTGTCCTTCCACTGTCTTCCTCCAAGTGGTTATAGTACAGGCATGCTGAACAAAACCTCAGGCATCTCTCTTTTTACAGCTAAGACAGGTGTAGAAAGTTTTCTGAGCAACTGCAAGTCTGCTATAAGGGAAGTAATATTACAAATAACATAATAGATCCTACAGGTGGGAAAAAAATAATTAAAGCCTTATACATCCCTACAACTCTAAGGTAAGGCAAAAAATACTAGTAAGTTTGTAATGCAGCTTATACAAGGACGGGACAGGACAGGACAGGACAGGACAGGACAGGACAGGACAGGACAGGACAGGATAGGATAGGATAGGATAGGATAGGATAGGATAGGATAGGATAGGATAGGATAGGATAGGATAGGATAGGATAGGATTCCATCTTGAGAAAGCCCTTTCTTTAAAGATGAGGAAATCTATAAAGCACAGTATGAGGAGTAAGCCCATCAGCTGTGGTCAGGAATCAGTGCCTATTGCTATACAGCTGCAATGATGTAAGGAAAAAGCAGTAACTGTAACTGTATAGTTAATAAATATATATACTTAAATAACTGTAACTGTAATTAGAATTTGTATCTGATATATAACATCCTGGAAGAGATAAAAAAATCATCTCAGCAAGCTTGCATGTCACCTCTGCAAAAAAATGATGAACAGTTTTGTAGAAGGCTACTTCAGGGTTATTTTGGTACTGACAATTTTTCACACAAGGAAGAAATTATATCCAAAAACTGAAACACAATATCCCATTTCAATGTCATTTTCTAATAAGCATGCAAATAACTCACAGCAGTACCCCATGGTGAGGCAAAGCAGACAGCTTTTCATACTTTATATATTCTATGTGCCTATGACTTTTTTTTAACCTTGTGATACCATTGGACTCAGAAGGTGGTAAGAAAGCATATGAATAATGTACCCATTCCAAATATCCCTACAAAGGCAGAACGTGCAATCCTAGAGAAAGATCCAGTTAATAACTTTGCTTTTAGATCTTTAAATATTCAATACAATGACACTCATTCACAGAAATTACATTAAACTTTTCTCTGGTACGTATGACCAATGTGCTTTGTATGCCAGAATTAAATGAACTATGTGTTATAATGCTCACTGATATATAAAATGGTTATGAACAGGAAAATAGTAAACTGAGAATGAAAAATCTATCTAGAATGGGAAAAAGGCTCTAAAGTTGTGGCATAGGCATGACTGGAATCAGATAAAGGAGGTTATTTTAAGAATTCATGTAAGGGGTATAGGATTTTATACCCTACTCCTGTATTAGTTTACTCAATGAAGGACAGGACCTAACCTATTCAGAGAGTAGCTTTTCATTTTTAAATGATAATATAAATGCTTTTTTTGATGCACAAGATTAAATTAGGAGTCTGAGTAACTAAATAGTCATAGCTCTGTGGGAAGTAAAAGGGTTGTGGCAACAGCTTGTACAGTCAGCAGGAACTGAGCAATAATAAAAGCAAAAAGCTACACTTACAGCACAGAACAGGAGAAAAGGATTTTGTTTATTGGTGCATATCCGAGAGGTGTACAAATGTTAGCTGGTGCCAAATCAGAAGGGTAATTAATGCCTGGAAGTACAGAATCTCTTATTACCTCTCTCTCCCCAGCAAGAACAGGCATGCTTTGGGACTCTGTGCCCACTTTGATGCACCAGGATTAATTGATTAATTAATTAATTAAACTTATTAGAGCCCCAGTTCCAGAACTTCTGGTGTTTTCCAGCCATGTGTGGAAAGAGTTCATAATTAACCCACAGGCAGTAATGCAAAACAGTGATGAAGTCTGAAGAGCTCTAGGCTTGTCTGGATATGTGTATCCCAGACAATGTTGCTGACATGATAATTGTCCAAGAATGAATCTATGAGTTAAGGACAACACATAAAACATAGTGTTTGTCTGTATGTACATAAATGGGAGGGTTTGCAATTTTAAGTAGACAGTGTATTATTTAGTAGAAGAAGCACTAGGAATTATGATTGTACAAATAATTCATAACCCTACCAGGAGGAATCAGTTGGCATAAAAGCAGTATCAAGATAGAGACATTCTATGTATTTCTTCAACTTAGAGCTAAGAAGCTTTACAGACAAAAGTTACCCAATATCTGATCATATTAAAAGAATGCTGAAGTTGCAAAACCAAGATGTAGTGTACTTTGCCTTGAGGGGCACCGTTTTGGGGGCCAGACACTAACAAATACACACAATCTAAGACCAATGTAAAAGGTTTATATACAAAAGCAAACAGTTCTGTCTTTCCTAACATTTACAGGTAATTTAAACAGAGAAAACTTACAGAGAAAGTCATGGGATTACTGTTGCTATGGTTATCAAGATTATTTTTCTTAGAGTCCTTAAGTAATTTCAGCACTTGTGAAAGAACTTTTGAATTGGGAGAAACAATATATTTGTGCATACAGAACAAGAGAAGGAAACCACAGTGCCTTTCTAATCAGACAACAAAAATACTCTGATACAGGAAGAATTTTACCAAGTGCATGAGCTACTGAGCAGTGAAAGTAAAAGCTGTTAAATCATAAATTCAAGGCAGTAAATTACAGTTCCCTTAATATCTGGCTTTGTGGAAAAAATCCCCCAAAAAACAAAAAACAAACAAAACAAAACAAAAAAAACCCCAGACAAAAACCACAAAAACAAAACCGAACAAATACAAACAAAAATCCCCATAACCCAAACAAACAAACAAACAAACAAACAAACAAAAAATAAAAAAAAAACAAGGCAGAAATTCTTTAAACCAGAGCCTGGTATGCCAATAATTTTGTAAAAGGGTGCACATACCAACAGCAAAATGAACACTGCAGTGGACATTTAATTACACTAGGAATGTCTCTGATCAGCATTAGCCAGGAAAACACCTTGTCATGCAGCAGGCTAGAAAACGACATTCAAGTGAAAAGCAGAGTTTGCACTCCAATTCTTCATGGTATTAGTCTGAATAGAAAGGCACCACACTTTTTCTTTAAATGACTCGATATTTATTATTTACACTACTGTAGGTGGAAAATTGCAAAACAAAAGAAAATTTCTAACAGAACCCAAACAAGACATATACAACCCTATAATATTCCCATGGACTCCCTGTACTTCCTTCAGTGGAAACACAGTTGGTTTCACTCCTACAGACTCTGTTTATATATACATTATAGCCCAATCCTGTGGATAATTAAAGTGAACTTGGAGCAAATAATCTAACTGAGGCCAATGAGCATACTGACAAGCACACAGACACACACACACAAATGTTTGCAGGTTGAGTTTGACAATAAAAATATATTAACTCAGATCTCTTAAATTAGCTATTCCAATTAAATTTTAGCAATGCACATGCTTCCACTAATCGGAATAAGGACAACATGTAAAATGACTATTGTCTTCTGGAGGAGCTCCTTTCAGGTTTTGTCCTGTGCAAGGTATCAGATCAATGTAGTGCCATGCCAGGAGGTAGACAACTTTATCTCATCTCAACAGAAGCATGGTAACAGCCTTTTAATAAACAATAGACATTGGTGCTAAACAGGTATTACTCATTTCTTCTTCTGTATTTCACCCATCTGTTATAGTGGAAGCTGAACAACCCCTAACGTAAGTCACAACTTTAAAGAGACAAGTGAAGTGTGTGCATTTACCCTCTGCATAGGAAAAGGAGTATTGCACTTAGTTGAACAAATTAAAGATCCATTTAACATTGCTATGTATGAGAACTAGGATGAATGAAACATGAACAATGATAAATGCTAGCAAGACTCTCAGCTACAGGGTCTATTCTACTCCATTCAGGTGCAAGGCAGGGACACAGGTTTGTCTTGAATTCCCTTATCCCAGAACAGTTCCAAATTATTCTGCTGAAATCCATGCATGGTATCTGAGGTAACTTAGGGGCATTAAGGAGGGGATTCACAAAGGCCAGCACACCAACTATGAAGTTGCCTCAATTGGCCCAGGTGAAACAAAGAGAGGAACTCAGGTCCTATCTCTTTCTAGGACTTAGAAAAAGTTCTTTCAACTACTGGAAAGGACTTTTTTCTACTCCAACTTCTACTCAAATATATGAGCACTGTCTTGGAGCTATGCCTCCACAAAATATTTACAAACACAGCTGAAGGGCCACTGCTTATATAAACCATAGACGAGTTTATTAGGGAAGTGTCTAAGACATTAAGTCACAAGGAGGTATCCTACCTGTTACATTATGGGGTGATACCAACATTACACTGTTCCATGTGAAGAGCTGCACCTCGCTGCCAGCAGCTGGCAGGGGCACAGCCCTGTCTGACAGGAGCACAGCCCTGTCTGACAGGAGTGTGCTGCAAATACCCACAGGATTCAGTGTTGTGGGTGAAATCGCCGGAGGAAGGCCTGGCGGTGCATCCCAACAGCAGTGATGAGTGAGGTGCTGCACTGCTTGGCATGGCTGACAGGCAGCCTGGCACCTGCCCAGAGCAGCATTTCAAGTGTCCAGGATGCACTGACACCAAGAGCTGCAGTGCCTGGGCACCTGGCTGAAAGCACAACCAGCAGCTCGCTGGGGAACGATTTATGGCTCCCCATTTAGAATCCAGGTGCCAACAAGAGGAATGTCCTGAGAATCCTGAGTTAATTTCTACTGCAAACAGCCGGATAGCATTTCTAGCTATAACCTGAAGTTGCTTCTAAAACAAGCACTTTGCAGACGTACTCATAGGTCCACATGAGTACATGAACCAAAAGGATGGTAAGAGCATTTTGCCACCCTAACTGCAGCAATTGATGGCCAAGAATATGAATATTAAACTAATCTTATGTGGGATGCAGCAGAACTGGATCACAGGGAAATAAATTACTTTTTAATTAAATGGAAGAGGAGTATGAATAAAGAACATGTTACTTTCAAAAGCCAAGCAAACAAAGCCATTGCCTACACTGAATGAAATAATAGTTAAATATTTTCTTCACAAAAATATACTAAAAAGCACTGGCTTTCCTTTTGATTCCAGCTTTTCTTTCTCAGTGGTTACTTTGCTAAGGATTCCTATGCCCCTGCTTAAAGCCAGCACCACCTGCCTGTGGAGGGAGCCTACCTGCCACCAGAGCCAGCCAGAGATCGCTGGGGGTGGCAAGGGGCTTAGTCAGCCCTTTGCCTGTCGAAGTTCTTTTAACCATTCCTAGCACACGTTTTTATTAGAAAAATCAAAAACTGAAACAGGCTGTTTGTTAAAAATGTCAGCATATTGCTAACTACAAATGAAAGCTAAAACTTTTCAAAGCATATGCACAGGACTAAAATTGTCTTCTTTAAATCTAAGCGGAGCTTACCCTTGACCTTGACAAGAGAAGGGTTGAATGAGCTTGTGTTAACAATGAGTACTTTTGAAAATCTCTGGCAAAGTGATGAAACAGTAAGATTAAGAAGGCTGACAGAAGAAGTGGTGCACTAATACTGATTTATTTACCTTGAACCAGTGCATTAATGCTTATTTCCTGCACATGCAAACCCTATAGCATAAATCAAATTGTCTCCTTCTCTAAAAGTAAATTGGAAGGAACACCAAAGCTTCACTTCAGTTTGCAGCAGTGGAGAGCATCAAAACTCATGTACAACTCCTTGCCAATACATCAATATATGAGGTTTTCTCATTTGCAAGAACTAATTACTCAGTTACAAGTTTTCTCAGTTACTCCGGAGTGTGTGTCTGAGGGGCACAAGGGGCATTAATTAGCATCAACAAGTTTATTCACATAAAAAGCAAGGGCAGGAAAAAGATAAAGAAGCTCTGACATTGTACTGGAACAACGGCCTAATGGGAAAAAGAAGCAACAAGACTGGTTTTCTGATTACACAATTTCCAAGTAGATAAAAATTAGCTTTAAAAGTCTTAAAACAATAACTCTTCTAACAAGATAAACTGTATCACTTGGAGGTAGTAAGTGATACTTGGGTGCTCTAGTTCTCCTTGCATAAACAAATATATGACTGTAAACAAATCTGGAATGAAAATTTAGTTGCATATGACAGTGCAGGGAGGGCTTCAAGATACACTAACCATGTGTAATTAACTGTATCCTAGAAGAAACTCCTGACCTTTGACATACAAGTGACATTTCCTGGTCAGAACTAAGTCACACCACTGCTGATATTCTCAGTTGACAGGCAAAAGGGGTGTGGAGCCTAAACTAGTAATAGCTTTCCAGATGTAGAAGTTATTTTTCTTTGAAGGTCAAGTCATGCTGCTGTGGCAGTGCAGGGAAGACAGCATAGCACCCATTCTTTCACCAGAGAGAACATTTTAGTCATTTAGTGGCAAAGCCTTTGTCCTGCTCTGGTCAACAGGAGTCAGGCCTCTGACTTCACCAGAAGCAAAACTTTTACTGAAAGACACTACTTAGCATTTTTACTGACTTTGGGAGGTTATGCAGCCCCCACAGCCCAGATACGTTAAGGTGAATGTGCTGTCTGGTTGGTTGGCTTTTAAATAGCATGCATAGACTTGATTTATAAAAGACAACAGATTTTCCTGTGCAATAAAAATATAAAAATTAAACAAACATTTTCAGATGATACTACAAGGCAATGGTTAAGGTGCTAAAAGAGGAGCTGGTCAGCTCTGAAGGAGAATATTAATGAAGAAAAAAATTCATAAAAATAAGCCTAGACAATCTTAATTAGAAAGTTTTCTCAGTTACTCCAGAACATATATTAGCATGTATCTATGGGCCACAAAAGCCATTAATTAGCATTGACAGAATGCCTATATTGATGACATAATGCAAAAATAACAACTTCATATTATTTTTTTATGCTTACAAGTGGCTTTATCAAGCTGCAGAATCAAGTCCTTACAAGAAAGTTTCCAGTCTGCTCCAGAAAATAATTATCACTGTCTGTACAAAGCTTCTTCAATGGTTGCAAACAAGACCAACTATGGGAACTTGGCAAGAATGAACAAAAGATCTCAAGCATCACAGAGGACTGCATCTATGCATGTTTTGGGAAACATAAAACATCGGCACAATTTTAACATATTGTGATGCAAGTTGAGGAGAAAGACAGCCACAAGAATGCTACAAGACTGTGCTGAAAGCCTTGCCGAAGTCAATTAAATGAAATCTGCTGCTGTCATTGACAGACAGCTGTTTTATTATACAAGGCAAGAATCAAGTTGGTTAAGCTTGATTTACCTGTGGTATACCCAAGGTGGCTGTTCCCTGTTACTTTACTACATTTGGTGCATTTGGCTTATCACAGCCTACCAAACATGACAGAAAACAGCTTCTCAAAGACATAATCTGGCTTCCTCAGCTCTCAGACTCATCCCATCCAGCTCCATGGATTTGTGGAGAACACTGCTTGGACTCAATCCCTTCACATGGGATCACCGAGCCCTGCAGTCATCCTTTATCTGCTGAATTATTATTATCACCATATGAGAGAGTAGCAAAGTCTAATGATTGGCCAGGTCTTGGCAACCTCTGTGATCCAGTCCTTGAGGAAGCAGCAAACTTTGGAAGGCATAAAGTCTGGTCAGCACACAGATGTCTCCACTTCCTACACCAGGAGAGTATTTGATCTAAACATTTCTCTTGCCAGAACTCACTCCTCCTTTCTTGTTTCCAGGTCTATATGTTTCATTAACTCTACAGTATTGTTATTAGCCTCACACATTTGTGTTACTGAGTACAACACCAAGTATAGGTATATCGTTCCATTAACTTAGGTGAAAAAGACTGCTCGAGGCTGGAAACACTACTTCCTAACACTGATGCCTAAGATTCAGGCTTCTGAAAGTGAAAATGTAAGACATAAGCAGCTTAAAGCCAGTGAATTATGAACATGGCAAAAAAAAAAAAAAAAAAAAAAAGAAAGCAGATACTCCTTAAACTGAAAGAAGAAAAAAAATCTATACACATAGTAAGCTAAAAATACATACACAGAATGCTCCACAGTACCAGAGAAGTCAATTACTTGTCCATGTCGTGATGCATACAGTTAATATTGAGTGTGTGCACAAACCTTAAATGCCAGACTTCACAAATCTCACTGCGGTCAGGAACACAGCCAAAGCCATAAATGTAACACCCGATTTTCAGGGGAGATGGGAATGTGGAAAAGAGTTTGGGAAAGTCTCCTATAAGGATGCCTTTGAATTGCTCCAGATAACCAGGGAACATTTCCTGTAGCCTCCAGGCATTAGGATGTAGCACAAGGGCATTTCTTCATCTCCAGGTCAACAAGCGAGGCCAAGGCTGCTAAGCCCATCCCTTTCCTTCAGACATACATGGGAGGAAACTCCTCCTTCTGCAACTGGACTATACAAGAGAGGGGAGGGAAAGAGAAGAGAGAAAAAAACTACCGTCTTCTGTCCACCATTTTAGAGAGAGAAAAGGGATTCCTCAGCTGCTTTTCCTATCTGACACCTAAATGGAAAAGGCAAGGGATCAGGCTGTTTCCTCACTGCATTAGATGGGAGAGGAAGCAGGATAGGAAGAGGGCAGGAAGCAGCCAACAAAAGGTAAGAAGAGATACTAAAATTCCCCATGTATTAATGCTTTTGCATTTGAATCCAAATTCTTAGAAATCTACAACCCAGCTGTGGAAAAAGGACTTTGGGAAAGCTGGGAGGGGATGGAAGGATGTCTGGCTTTCTCAGTATAAGTACATGTTTTGCTTTGTTTTGTATTTGCATGTTTCAGCCAAAGTGTTACACAACATGAAGCTTTATAAAGCTATACGGCAACACACACTCCCCACACATACAGGGAAAAACCTCAACACTAAAATTTGTTCAAATGAACACCCAAGTCTAGCAGGACACTAATGTTGACTAGGTACCACAACAAAAATATGCATTAGAAAATATTCCCTGCCTAGTTCTGAGAGTACAGCTTTCCCATGGCAATTCCAATGTCCTAAATTCACTAACATTTGCCAGATAGCAGCAGCTGCTCCAGGATTCCTTTGGCAAACGCCGTATCTCACTTTTTTGTTCTCAGTATGCTGCAATTTCCTGTGGAATGAAGAAATCTATACTACAAAGAGATGCCGTACTAACACTTTTAGAAGTAAATTATTTTTCGGCACATGTATTACGGAGAGAAATATAATACTTGGGCTGAGAAATTCCCAAGCGGGGAGAGATTAGAAAAACAATCTGATAAACAAACACCATCAAAACCTGTATTTTTTTTATTTAGCGCAAAAAATATCGGGTAACTGTTACTATTTGCTGTTCCTAGAAAGAAGAGAATTCTGTTGCCAACAGCTGTAGTTTTTCATAGGAATTTTAAGACTATATTGAAGATTTATGTTCCTGACAAAGGCATAAAGTTATCCAAACTAGGGCAGAAAAACCAGAACAGTCTTTTCCCAATGAAACAGACAGACATTACTTTTGTTAACTCTTTCTATGGCAGCAGTTTTGATCTTCAAAACCAGAAACTCAAGCTGTGGTTGATGTTTATAATGGTTAAGTCTTGCAATGCCACTTTGCACAGGGTGAACTGGTATCACAGGTTGTTATACAAGCCAGGAAGATACCCCATCACCCTTAAATCAATTAAAGTCATAAACACTTACCTCCAAAAGCGAACTACTTTAAACTTCCTTCTTGATATTTTGGGGCTTTATAACTCTGCTTTCCCTAGCATAGTTGAGAAGGTTTCCTCAAAGCTGTGGCCATCTGACAGATCCATAGGAGAGAGAAGAAAGGGTACCCTAGGCAAAAGGCTGTCCTTGCATAAAGTAAACAAGCAAGGGGAAGAAATCTTGGGTCTCTGTGCTTCAGTTACACAGATGCAAGTGGCCCTACCTGCCTGCACATCACCCCCCTGATTCTCATGGAAAAACTAATCCTCATGCTCTGCAGGATTAAGGTCTTCTGTGTGCAATGGAACTACATCAGAAAACAGTACACAAAACTATTTTTTTAAGTCAACTGACATTCAGCAATAAAACTCAGGATATCAGAGGTTTTAAAGTTCATTTATTTGCAAGCAGCCAAACAGCATAGTCTGGGTTGAATCCTGGGCCACATTACAGTTCCACTCTATGCTGTTCCAGGAACATTACACCGAGTTACACAACTTGGGAACCAATAAATCCATTGCCTTGAAACAGTTTGCTCAAAGACTCACAATGAGTCAGTGGCAGTGTCTTGCCTAGATCTCAGACTTTGGCTTCCATTTTACAGTTGCTTGGTCCACCAGATCATATTTATACAACATCAACCAAAATATTTTTATTTCTGATTTTCTGAAATTGCTGTTTGTTTGATTTGTAGGTTTGAGCTTGTTTTTTACCAGGAAAAGAAAATAAACTAAAAGTTCCTAAATAAAAAATAGAGTTGTGGGGTTTTTTAACCAACTATATTTTTCTCAGAGGAAGAAAGGATAGAAAGCCTGATCTCTTTGAACAAAATGCAAAATAATTCAAAGGCTTACATCAAAAAAATCACTGTGTACATGCCAGTTTTCAGGCTCAGATAGACATAATCTAAGTCTATTTAATTACTGACTTTAAAAATCCTACATGTAATCACTGGGAAAGAAAAGACTAAAATAAAACCTTCCATCCAGGATCAATTTGCTACCACTCCTTAGTCCTGGAAAAGGGTCTGTTAAAACAGAGGGTACTTTCCTTAACATAATTTAATTGAGCATAAGCAAGCAAAAAGACAGTATTCCATTTCCATAGTATTTATGATCCAAAGGAAAAAAAAATTAAAATCTGGGGACATAAAATGGACTTCCATTTTAAAAGCTTTAGGGTCTAAAAGCAGGATAGTGCATATGTGGCAAGCTTTTTTCACCACAAATGGCTTCTTTAAAACAAACTATCATTGACAAATAATCAGCTATAAGAATAGTTTCCAATAAGACAGAAGTTATCTAACATGGCACTAGAGAACACACAATTTTAAATGTGCTTATAGTTTTATTAGAGCCAATGGCTTTTTCCATGCTTAAGGCTAAGCATATGTTCATGTACTCTGCCAAGACAAAAACTTCCAAGTCTGTTGTTAGAATGCAAAGCGAAGCTTTTTATCCCAAACCACATTTTCTTGCATGTAATCAGCACTGATGCTGCCACCATAGTTTCCAATTCATTCCAGGGCGCACTCAGCATTTATGAGGGCACAGATGGTGCTCTCTTTCTTTGGTTTCTAAAGAACATGCCTAAATATTAAAACAAACTTGGCTTTTTGCCTCCTATCCTGTTCTTACTCTCTGTATTGCCACCATAAAAATAACAGTAACCTTTGATCTAACCTGGAAGCCTTTTCTAATTTACACACAAAATCTGGCAATAGGACTGTCGAGTACAGTCAGCCCACTCGAAACCAGAGAACCTGATATGCAGAAATCCATCACACTAGTCACAAGCAATCAAGAGCAGGAACAAGCTATCCACAAAACAATCAAAAGGACAAAAATTGGTAACAATTTTTTCAGTAACAAACTACATGATCCCGACTGTATTTAATGGCTTTGTGTGTCTGTAACTGTAAGCTGTATTCACCAGCTTAAGCAGCAATTATCAAACAAAGAGGCTGATTTGTAAGGCAAATAAAGAGCACAAGCATGACAGTATTTAAGTGAGTAAAGCCTTTTCCAACACACTCAATGCCATGGTTTGCATTATGCTGAGAACTTGTAGGCAGTATAGGACGTTTATTCCCAAACTTCTGAAAATTATTTACTCATTTCCAAGCACGCACACAGCAACGTACACAGAGACCAACAGAAAGAACAGCTGTTACAATATTCCATTAAAAATATCCTAAGGTAAGATAATCTCAGATTTGTCCAGCAGATCTTCACAAAATGTTCTTGAACATGCAGCTAACTGAGACGCAGGTGCACATGATGGTCAGTGGGTCATAGTCACCCTTCTTCACAGGCTTTCAGTCTCACGCAAAGCACACTGACACTGGAAAAATCACACGTCATGTGCATCAAAATATGTAGGACCAAACTCAAATGGGGGTACAGCAGGAGGGAAGGGCTTGGAGAACGATTAATCCGGCTGCTTGGAAAAGATGTTCCCAAATGAGGACTTTTTC
Source organism: Cinclus cinclus (assembly GCF_963662255.1). Lineage (NCBI taxonomy): Eukaryota > Metazoa > Chordata > Aves > Passeriformes > Cinclidae > Cinclus > Cinclus cinclus. Next base: position 64,117,172 of record NC_085049.1, read on the forward strand.
ACTACCTCATTGGTAACATGAGGTTAGCCAGTGCATGCTGCCAGAATCTGGGACAAGAAACATGCATTTAAAGCAGTTGTCTTGACTTCAAAAGAGCTCAGCAATTGCATGCATAGACCAGTAAAGAAATCACATCTGAACAAACATCAAGTCTAGAAAACTAGTTTTAGAGGTACATTTAGATGCCAAAAAGCCAGAGATCATACTCAATATCCAGTTAGCTCCTACATTTGTTTTAAAAATAAGCAACGGCTAGTAATTTTGCAAGTAATGATCCTAGATATTTGCACTCCACTAAATATAATAACCTAAATAAATCTAAATTAGCATATAGTACTAAATCAAAATTACATTAAAATCATAATAAAAGTAAACGAATAAAAACTCTGTAAACATAAATGGTTCAGGAGCAAACCACTGTAAAACATACATTAATTAAGCAGTATTATATATGGATGGTGAAGAAACTGTTCTGCAGCCAGTCGAAACTACTTTTTATAGTCCATTCCCTTGAGGCAATGGATTATGGGGCCTCCTATATCCCAGCCTCTCCCAAGGTAGCCCCTCCTGCTGTCTCCTTGTCTCCTGAAACTCAGCCCTGCTCTTGTCTCAAACTTTGCAATATTTCCTGGTGTTTGAGCGGCTTCCAGGAAATTCAGGCTGTTCCCTTTTCTCGGTATCATGAGTCTGCACAACGCATATTACCAGCACATTGAAATTACCAGCACATTCAATGCTTTTAAAATTATGCCTTGAGAACAAACTTCAAAATAGCAACAACAGCAACCCTGGCCTTACCTGAAGGATCTTGTATTGTCATTTCCTTACGCTTCAGGATCAGCTTGTCCTTAACCCACGGGAATTCCTGTAAGGAGTCCAAGAATGCATCAAAAGCTTTGGGTCCTCTGGTGGGAAGAATATCGAGGAGCATCATGGTTTTCCTCTGACTAGTGGTTTGGGCTTTTATTTCTTGAACATGACTGTCTGTGAGAATCCCTTCTTGGTAGAGATACTGAATAACGAGTCCATCCACCAGCACCTCTGTGCAGAGCTCCAGGCGCAGGGAGCGTAAAAGCTGCTTGTCTCTGGCATCCATCTGGCAACCTAGAGTGTGCAAAAAGGAGTAAGGAAACGTGTAAAACTAAAATACTTCAACCTTTAACATCCAGAAGTGATATCTGAACATCCAAAAGTGATGTCTGACACCTCTCAACCTTTAGAGAAAACTCCAAACTCAGAATCACCAATGGGGCAAAACTACTAATGACCCCCATCATCTTCTTTCCACTCAGATTTCACCATCTCACGAGGTAAAACGATGCAATTTCTGGGAAATACTAGACAGGAATAGAACATTTGGCATTGCAAAGACCAGTCCTTTGCTGGTGTGAAACCCATGCCAAATAATCCTGCTATTAACTGGTCACAGTCCATACTAAAGGCAGCTAAAACACTTTCCACTCCTTAAGAGACACTAGCCACACAAAATTAAAGAGATGTCACACCTGATCACTGATAAAATTACCAAAGCAACAGCAGGACTGGTAGATGCACCTCAGCCAGGTAGAAGCAGCAGCAGCAGGGACAGAATCAGCAGGTAGCTTTGGCCTACACGTCATATTCACCCTTGAATCATCCTGGAAGACTGCTCTGGAACTCAACTGTTCTGATGAGAAGAAACTTTCTCTGAATTTCCATCCCAAATTTATCCCTTTCTATTTATAGGCCAAAACTTCTATTTATTTGTTCTGCCAAAACTGTTCCCTAGCTTAAGTAGCTCTTTTCCCTCTCTTCTAATGTGTTCCCAGGAAGTGATCAGATTCCCTCTGCCAGCTTCCATTTCACTTGACTAACACTCTGACTAGACAAAAGCTGAAAAAGATGCGTTTTATAGCCACTCTACAGAAGAAAAATCAGGGCCCAGCGAGACCAAGCAGCTCATCCAAGATCAAGTCAACAGTCCACGCCAGACTTTCACACTGAATCAAAGTGTCTAGTCTAGTCCTTAATGACAAACATGTCCCTGGGCCCATTAATGGCACTTGAAAAAGAAAATTACTGGACAACACAAGTACTTTCTCATTACTAAATAATGAAGTCAAAAAATGGCAGCAGGTTTTGAGTATGATTACCAAAAGGGTTTCTCATAATTAAACTAGACACTGCTGTTTGAACCGCTAGACCTTGTATAAACTCTACTTCATTCAGCTTGAGGCTACAAGAACAGACTTTTCAAAGCTTTTGCATGAAACCTGATAAAGTCTTTTTACCATCAGAGGTGCCTACTGACTCCCAGGGCCCCATCAAATTGTTTGGTTGGCCTGGTTGTTAAAATCCAGGAGGGTGACCAATGGAACATGTTGACATGTAAATGTCACCTTGGACAGACTGCAAGAGTACAGTGCCATGAGAGAGAGACTGGAAAGCCCTGTCTGCGACATCCTCTGACAAAGCTACTTTCCAAAAATGCTTCCATCAAGTGCCAAAAGCACTGCTGGAAAGCATCTTCCTTGAGGACTCCATCTTTCCTGGGCTACCCAGTGAATTTCTGATCTACTCTAGTGAATTTCAAGACGCTTACCTTCTGGCTAGGGATCATGTGGGAACCAAACACTGCTATGCCAGCCCACGTCCCTGAGAAATGCTAGTTTGCCAAGCAGAGTTCAAACATCAAACTCCATCGTGGACTGAGACAGCAGTGCAAGCAAGGAAAAGAGAAAAAGAGCAGGCAAGAAAGAGAACGGGATTTTCCCGCTTGATGTTAGGATCCTAATTTTGGACAGGTGAAGCTGAAGATTCTGGTTTCCAACACAGTACCTTTGCACTACAGGAAGCAATCTCTGGACTACAGCAAAATTCAGGCAGTAAATCCTACCACTTCTTCCTTCTAGGAGGATACCCCTGAGCTCATGCAGCACTTACAGAGTTCACAAAAGGCATCCAGCAGCACCACTGAGAGAGTCATCTCAACCCAGGCAGAAAACTGTTTAAAAACTTACAAAACTTTTGTTTCACATTCTGAATGGGTCCTGAGAGTCCCCATTCAGGAGCCTCCTCAAGTGCTGGATGAGGACTGTACAGAACTTTACAAGTTCCTCTTCTTCATGACCAAAGTAGCCAACACTTTTCAAAAATAAAGCTCTTAAAAACCAAAGGTTTGTACCTTTGGGCACTAAGAAATGCCTATCAAAGCCAGTAATCTAAAGGGGGAATTTCTGCTAAACAAGACCTTTGCCTTGCTGACTGCAGAGTGCATACAACTGAGGGTTTAAAGCAAACCTGTTAAACCTCCAGGATGGGGCATACTGATTTCTAAGGTCTGTTTAATGATGAAGTATTTCTTTATGTGTGTTTACTTTGAGAAACAAATGTCTGAGTTAGGAACTAAGCAGCTAGACATGGAAATACACCAGGATTTTGATGTGTAACAGTGTTGGGACAGAGTTCAGTACAACACAGAATTAGCAAATTCATTTTAATCACAGTCTGTATCTAGGGATTCAAATAAAGATCTGAATTAAATTTAATCTAATAATTTTACATAAAATTAAAAATATGAGATGTCCATTTACCCAAAAGATTATGTGGTTCAAACATTCCCCAGATATTTCTCAAAATTCATCTTTGACTCATAACCACACCAACACAAACAGGTTTGCATTTTTCTGTTTCTGACATAGCAATTGTCCATGAACGGGGATAAAACTTCTGTTAAGAACCCCTTCTGATGCTTAAAAGGCACGTTCACTTAGGTCTTTTGCTAGGAACATTTCACCATTTTCAGAACACCAACTACACTCACCTGCATAACCCATGAATGAATACCGGCTACTCACAGCAAGCCTAGGGGTTAAAAATCTTAGACTTAGTTACTTACAAACACAAAAAAAACCACACAAAAACACACACACCCTCCAAAAAAAAGCAACTTTTGCTTTTAACGCCTTCCCTGCCGAGGTCGGGCAGCTCTGCTGCTCCCGGAACAGCCAGGAGCCAGCGGCGCGCACCCCGGCCCGACCCCACCCCGCGGGCAGCACCAGCCCCCGCGCTCCCTCCGGGCAGGGCCGCGCCAGCGGAGGCGGCCCCGCCGCCCCGGCCCGGCCCCCCGCGGAAGTCCGGCCCCCGCCCGGCCCCCGCAGTGCCGGGGGTGCCGCCGAACGGCTCCGCTCTGCCGCTTCCCCCTCGCCGGCGCCTGGGGTGGGACGGGACGAGCGGAGCCGTAGGCAGCGGCCGGGCGAGCGAGCGGTGTGAGGGGAGCGCCCGCCGCCCTCCGCCCCGTACTTACACGAGGGGAGCGGGAAGCTACCCAGGGCGCGCCGGCGCCCGCGGAGCTTGCGCGGAGAGCACCATCTTTGTTGAAGGCAAGAGGGCTCCCCCGGAAGCCGCCGCCGCCGCCGCTCTGCTGCGGGCCGGCCGAGGAGGGGCGGCCGCTGCCCGCCCGCCAGCGCAGGAGGGGCCCGTCCGCCATGTCAGCTGAGGGCAGCCGGGCCCCGAGCGGCCGTGCCGGCAGCAGCCGGGCCGTGCCTCGGGAAAGGGGCCCGGCCGGGAAGGGCCGTGCCTCGGGTAAAGGGCCCGGCCGGGAAGGGCCGTGCCTCGGGACGCTGCTGCTGCTGCCGCCGCTGCTCGGTGCCGCAGTCGGGGCGGGGGCGGGAGGTGTCTCCGCCAGGGAGGCGCCTTTCCAGGAGTTCGGAGGACCTGCTGCGCTCTCAGGAGTCAGGGAGGTGGGGGTGGTTAGCGAGAGGAGGGGTTGTATCTAAAATTAAATCAGAAATTACGAAATTGCCGTTTTGGTGACATTAGAAACAGCTGATCTCATAACTCTCTAGGCATACGGGTTCCTATTTGTGAGTATGCGCTAAGCTGAACTTCATCCTGGTGCTGGTATCGTCATATCAAACACAGAGCAGTATTATAGCCAGTAATGTACACGTTTAGCTTCATCGCTTTCATCTGAACAGCCTGAAAATGAAGAAACTGTAATAGATGAAAACCATTTAGTAAAGTAAGAGCTGGTTTGTGCCTACCACAGTGCTCTGCACATTCTTGTTTCATTCCTCGGTTAGTGAATACTGTTTTATTATTATTTATGCGGATATCTGGAACCGAAGTACGGCAGAAAAGGGAAGACTGTGATTCACAGAGCTGTAAAAAGAGGTGGTGTCACTTTCTGTCACACATCATGGAATAACTTTTTTCCATCTTTGCATAGGTGTCAGATGTCACACGGGATTGAGCGGTGTCAGCCCTTTTCCTTTCATGTCGGGACCGCAATAGCGATGAAAGGGTGAAAAAAAAAAAAAGGGTCTTCCAGTGCTGTAAGCTTTGAAGCTGCAGGCGGCCACAGCAATCCGGCTGTGGTCTGCACAGCGTGCTAATACCTACCCTCTGGAAAAGCAGGAAAGGTGGTTGCTGCAGCTGCTGCTAGAAACGTCGTCACCTTGTGAATCCCATTTGTACACTCTGTTTAGACTAATCGTACAGGTTTTAAGGGCATTTGAAATAAATTTAAGGGTATTTGGAAGCTAGTTGTGGAAACCTTTACATGCCTTTCCTACATGTTGTACCCAGGAAATACTTGCCGTAGAAAAATGTAACCAAAAGTATTATTGGTAGAGTTCACATACTGCCTATGCTTAACATGATATTTATCTGCAGGATTTTGCATAAAGATAGGCAGTCACACTCAGGAAACTTAAATCCTTTTCCTTTGATTTTCCTGTGGCTAACAGTTGAGAAGTTATGTGGACACAGAATGTAAATCAGCCTTAGAGGCAAAGTTTGTGTACTGGTTTTAAGAAATGTTTTTTAAAAATAGGTACATTTATCATGTGTATGGCTTCTGCAGAGATGCTACTTGTTTGGCAATTTTAAAAAATGTTTTTGTTTGATGACACAGTGCTTTTATCTATAATCATTTCCAGGTAATAATACAGGGGGTTTAATAATTTGTGGATAATTAGTATGTAATATCTTATTACAATATATCTGATAAATCAAGGTAAATATTTATTTTTTGTCTCAGGCACACATTAGTCTTCTGAGAATGCAGACATAAAAAAAATCTAAATACTCCCCTGTGTTGCTTCAGAGCAATGCATTAACATATTTGACAACACTGGAAGCCACACAAGTAAGTCATCATCTGTAACTCCAAAACAAGAAATATCCTGCTGTTGTAGCCAAAGTACATCTGAGGTGGTTTTCAGTTTTCTTGCCACATTTGTAATATTAGTTGTGAGAAGATGCATTTGTAAACAGCACAGAGCAGCACCAGGGAGCAGAGACACCACAAACTTAACTGTACCATGGTTCCTCAGCACAGCCTTTCACAGCTACTGAAAGTTTCCTTTCTTGACTTCTTGCACTTCTGATTATCAGTGCTGCTTTTTTTCCTCTCTTTTTCCTTTCAGTTGTGATCTAAGGAGCTGTATTATACCTGGAATTGGAGTGACCAAAGTTGGAGACTTCAGAGAATCTCATCATTGCAATCCTGACAGCTGCTTTTAATTGCTGATAATGTGGCTGCATTTAAAATAGAAAATTAGGGCAAAGCAGTTACATCACTTGCATTTAGTATATCTTTTTGCCAGATAAGGCAATTAGGTTTTTTAAATTTTATACTATCCAAGAATGTCTTAGAAGGTTAGCAAAACATATGGATATTCACAGAGCAGCTCCAGATTCCATCCAAGGAAATTATAGCAGTTACACAGTAAGCATTTAGTCATGTATTTGCTTGCAGTCTGAACAGAGATAGAAAGAAGGAAAGCAGTGAAAGTAAACAGATTAGCCTAGGAAGGAGGAAGACAGCACCAGAGGTCCAAATCTCATTAAGGGAAAATCTGGTGTTTCCTTTTCCTTCCACTAGTTAATAACTAGTGCTGCTAATTTATTGAGTGGAAACTGTAAATATGCTACTGGTGTTTTGAGTTCATCTTTAGCAATGCAGCCTTTTGATTATGTAGTACAGATACAGGATAAGGATGCACAGAGTTTATACTTTAAGGAGACATGTCCTTGAATTCTTTCTTTTGGTCCAATTTTGGTTCAGCCCTCACTAAATGTCTTCCAGTTCCCTTCTGGTTCAAATTCAACAAAACGTCAGAGAGATGATTTGGTTCTATTTCAGTTTTAAGGACAAATACATACATATATTTTATATATATTTGAGCCAGTTTGGTGTCAACTCAGTGCCCCACTAACTGCTCAAATCTCAAAGCTAACCATGCAGATTAAAGGAGTATTTCCTAGACTTTGCTGATCAGTGGACCACAGTCAATCCTGCACATCAGTATCCTCAGACTTTTAGTCTTAAAATCTTGTTGTGTCTGGTTCTGCAGATTGAGGGGCCGTAAGTGGTCATCAGGCCACACTTTTAAGTACTGCTGAATTCAGGGTCACGAGTCCAAATCTGTGGGAACCAAGCTAAGCAGTATCTCTTCTGACAATATGGGTTATACCAAGTCATAACCCCAGATTTTTACATTTACTATATACTTCTTAAAAGCTCACTTAAGAGTCACAAACCTTTTTAGAAACTGTATCAGAATAACAAGATTTTTTTAAATAATGCTTTTGAGAGGATCTTTTATGCTAATCAGAGTCAAACTCTATCCAAGCATGTGTGTATTTTGTTTTCTACAGGCTAGTTTGTTTTCTGCTGATAACAAGAGGCCGAATGTGTTCTTAAAACTGGCACAAGCAGTGTGTATTATGTATTGGGATTATACTATTTGAATTATGCTGTTTTCAGTTGTCTGCAGGACACCATTCCTGTTCTAGGGACAAAAGAAAAAAAATTGTTTATTAAAAACACATCTAATTGGTTAAACCTCTCACAAAACCTCAGAAATTAAGAAGGGAAAAGAGAAACATATCTTGTATGCTTGCCTTTCAGTTTTAGCACAGGAGACATTTCTCTAAGTGATGCATCTCAAAAACGGTGTTAAAATATAAGTCAGGGTGAGCCAAACTAGGTGGTCTGAAGGCCAGATGAGGTTCTTGCAAACCTTTGCTGCCCACTGCTGTCCCAGGCAATAACCCCTTCCCTTCCTCCCTCTTCTCTTCCTCCTCGCCCTGGTCCCCACTGCACTCCCCTTTGCAGCTGTGTGCCTCTGTAATGCCAACATCCAAATCTCCTGTGCCAGTCACTGTGAAAACCTGGCTGATGCCAGGGAAGGGAAGGGTTTGGTATAGAAAGTTTGCCTAAACTGTGACCAAAACTTAGGCATGCTGTGCTTGATGCTGGCAGGATTTGAGGGCATTAGGTGGTCAGTTGGGAAGGGGTGTCGCTGTTCAGGTGGTGTTTGCTACTAGAAAAATGATTCCTTATCCTTCATAAAAAGAGATGATGGACAGGACTGAAGCACATCCCTGAATGGAATCAGCTTGTGGGCTTCTGCATAATTGTTCTGGTACTTTGTAACTTCCATTCATTTAAATAATAAAGACTTTAAATTTATTGGAGACCAAAGAGAGGAATTAATATAAAATATAGGTGACGTGTCATAAATTTCCTTAAAAGTAGTATTTTATTAAAAGGCATATCCAGCATGTAGGTAAAATACAGCACAGAAAGTTTTAAAGCATCTTGAAACATGGGATTTAAAGTAACTCTGTAGTGTCTATACATTTACACTTGTTTCCATAATAAAAATAAATGTTTATTAGCAATACTGCAATGAATTCTTTGTGCTGTTTATTATGATACAAATAATCCCTAGCAAAAAGTTGAATGAGAAATAGTTATAAAAAGGAAGCAGGCATCAAATGCAAAAGTTTTATATACATTTAATTTTAAAAATCCAGTGAATAATAAAAAAAGCTGTGTAATTAATACTTGCAAAACATGACTCAGAATTTCTCAGAATTTGTAGTCCTTCAAATACATGAATTATTGTAGTTCTCTATTTTTAAGTTTAAACATTCTTTGAGGAAACACATGAAATACTGCAAGCCTCTTATTATTTCTTATTTATTCCAGATTTACAATTTTTTTTAAATGTAAAGCACCACTGTATTAATGTTAGATCAAAGAAAAATCACTAATTAACCTGAAAATAAAACATTGGCAAATAACTAAAATTAATTAAAGATTGAAGTCTGAAACCGTTTCACAAAACCAACTTATTTTACTTGCAAATTACAGCCATATGAAATGGTTGTCTAATGTTTTAGATAAAAGACTGGAAGGTTGCTTTTATTTAGGGAGAGAATAGCTATTGCTTTTTGTAATCTTCTGTTGCTTTCCCAGGATTTGAACTGGACAAACTCATACACAGTATCTATATTTTGAAAGATTCTTACTTTAAGGTTAGACTTGAGGAGCTAGTAATGATTCAAGGAATGTTTTTACAGTTATCTTACCAAGATATTTGCCACTGCTTATACCTTTCCCGTACGTCCTGTTTAAAAAAAAAAAAAATATCCTTCGATTAAAACTTCAGTCGATCTATTTTGTTCCCTTTAAAAATGAATCCTGCCTGTCTGTAGGCTAGTGAAGCATCCTAAAGCAGGCATTGCATCCTCCCTCTATCAGAGGAGCTAAAAGAAACAGATGAATTTTCCAAAAAGCTTCTCACAAGCAGTTTCCCACACAGAAAACATGTCTGAAGCACTCCAGCTCAGGAAGGAGCTGTGCCACATCCACTGCAATCTAGTTAGACAAGGATCTCACTTTCCTAACTTCCTTCTCTCTTCTTAGCAGTGCAGTCAGTCAAAGGTATTGCCCTCATTGCAGCTGAAGTTCTTGTCAATGTTATTTGAAGTATAAGCTACTTTTCACCCCTTGCTGAGAAATTACAGAATTTTGAGTCCCCCACCCGCTTCGCAGATGGATAAATTGCAGCTTAGTCTTTTAACAGTGCTCTTCCTACAGAAAATGAACCAGTTCAAAATCCCTTGAACAGTAAGAGTTGATCCACAACTTATTCTGCCCTCCAGAGGTGTCAAACAGGGTAAGAAAAAAAAGCAAATGTTTGTAATAAGGTGCCCAGAGCAATCTCTCAAATTTGGAGATTCCCCCTGAGGCGGAGTATGGGTACAGCGACTCAGCCCAACAGATCCTATTTCAGGGCTGCAACCTACAGAGATTCAGTTAAATTGTAACAAAGCATTTTGAAAGGGGATCTTTGCACTTTCAGCTGCCAGGTTTACAAGGATTTTTCATAAAAACCTGTTATCAAGCCTGATCCAAATAACTTCAAAATAAGAATTTGCACCGGGTTTTGCCCCATGTCTAACATACCTCTGCATTCACTATTTGTTCACTAACAGCGTACCAAGTTGCAAACCTCATCTATGAAACTTCAATTATAGAACGTTTGACTAGAATCAAATGGATTTACTAGCATGAACCCTGCCCTCCAGTGAAAGAAAAATCAAGACAGAAGCATTGAATTTGTTTATTTGGGTTTTTTTAGTGTATTTTGTTTTTTGCAGCACTCACCACTGAACTTTTCCTGGATATTATGTGTTTGGAAGCTTTTTCTACTAAATGCCAGTTCATTCCTTATGCTAATATAAATAACTTTTTCTCCAGTGTTATATTCCTCCTTAACACCATAGAAAGGAGTGGTATTATTTTGGTATTTCAGTTCCTGGAAAAGTAATGGCTCCAATTCTGGAAGAAAACAAAATGAAACACAGGTGCAATCCCTTTTAAAAAACAGAATCTAAGTAGAATAAAATACACAATTGATCAGATTAATCAGCATAATTGTGGTGATATATTTTTGTATTTCTATAGACTTTCTCAGAGGCACTGGCTCCTTTAAAGCCCTGGAGATAACCTGATTAATAAACACAGTTAATCCCTCTCCTGCTTGGTATCCCTGGCACCAGGACAGACTGAGTTTCCTATAAGCTAATTTTCTTTTCCCTGGAAATTGAGCCATCTAGCCAGACTTTGTCTATGTGTGGATTCAAACTGTACTGATACTAGTTGTTCCCCTAGACCTTTTATCTCTACTAATACACCTTTCAGCATTGTACTCATCCAGGTGGTTAATTGTTTGATACACCTTGTGAGAAGTGCCACCTCTCACAGGAGCTCCTGGTTTTTCCATGTCCTTTCGCTCTAGTCCCTTTTCAGACATGAAAGCCAGACAAGTAATTCCCTCCTTAGAACGCAGAATATTTTCTCATATTTGTGATACGAGAAGTTGTGTTTCACCTAGCTTGCAGTGTGCTCTCTGTCTAAGACAGGGGATAGGGACCAGTGATGGTCAGCACCTGAACCAGCTCTGCCTCCCGGTTCCTTTGACCGATATTCAGCCTGTTGTGGAGACTACCCAATACTGTGGCATTCTGCCATGTTGTTGTAAAGCAGGCTCAGGCCATGGTGACTGAAGTTACGTGTCAGTGGAATGTTGTTTCCAGGCATTTTCAGTCATGCTAGTAGCTTAATACTGAGACCTGCTGAATCTAATGCTAATAGAGAAGTGGTTTTCAGGAGCTAGGCTGAGATACCAAAGCAGCTTGTCATCCCCACTTCCTTTGTGCATACAGAACTCAGCTCAGACCTTTCAATTAATTTCTACTTATTCTATTTAGAATTTTTTGTGGTTTAGATAGTAGAAGTTCCATTAATTTCTATATTTTTAAAATAAAATTTCTCCTTTTTTATTGTTATTGAGAATTAGCAATACAGGTTTTTAGAATCCTTCAAGCCATTGTTTCCTCTAGCAGTAAATATGATAGTTAGATTTATTTTAATGACTGCGAAGTTGGCATAAATTTTATTTTACTCTATTTTAAATAACTCTTAGACATGATACCCATGTCTAAAGATATTTATTCCCATTTCCATTATGTGTTTTGGCTTAAGGAGAGCAAAGCCCTAATGTCATTTGATTTACTTTCCGCTAAAGTCTAAGATTATAGCCAAAGGAAAAATCAATAGGATTATCAGGAATACAAGAAAAAAATATTGAATAGAGCATGTAAGTAAATACAGTTTTTAAAACAACCTTTAACAAGGTAATTTACCTGCAGGAACATTTTGCTAAAACATGAGACTTTGCTAAAGTATAGAAATTTGCACAACTACAGAATTCTGTCCTCCCTGTCATATGTAGATTCAGTTTTCTCAAGGTGATGAGACTTAGTCTCATTATAGGAGTAAATTCCTCATTGTTGTAATATATAATAAAACCCCTCTGCCCCCCATAGTCTAGCAAACAACTTTTCCTTATTGCTAATAATTTTATATTTTTTATCTAGCATGTGGTTACATAAAATATAATTAGGACAATACTGACCAGATCAGATTAAAATAAAATTACTTCTAATGCACCGGGCACAGCTGCTTGCATTATGCTTACATTCCCACTCTTACCCACTCGTCTTGTACTCAAACCATTTTCCGTCTCCAGTGATAATACTACTAGCCAAAAGATACCCATACAACTAAAATGCTGCCCTAGTTTACACTTCTTCTAGGTTTAGTGCTAAACTAAATATTATCACCAATTCCATTTTCATCATTCACCTTGCGATTATGTTTATTTTGGTTGAGTTTTTTTAAGCATCGCCTTTTAGGATTGTAGGATTCTCAGTTTAAGTAAAGTGAAAAGGTTCTCTAACATTTCAGACATAAACTGGAAAATCTGAAACTCCCAAAACTCAAAAAAGAAAAACCAAATGAACACATGGGTTGAAAAAAAAGGATTAAAGTCCTTATCATGATATTTGGCTGACTCGTGGGCATTAGACTTTTGAAACTGGCTTTGCTGCACACTCTGTACTAGCAATTCAACATGATATGTATCAGTTAGAAGCAATTTTTATAATCAGAAGGGCCCACAGTTTAAAAGCTAGTGCTGCAAACAAGCTACAACATCCATATGGTAAAGAAAAAAAAAAGGCACTGATTTTTTTTTTTAATATTTGAACATGTCTGGAAATTTTCATGTCTAAAAATTCACAAAGGGTACCTGCAAGATCTTTTTACCACTGAAATCTAATAATGTTCTATTATCAGATTTTTTTGTACCAGAAGAAGTCAGTCCTCTGTGCTGCATTAGATAGAAGCCGAGCTTTCTGCAAGCTATGCTGTGGTTTAGTTTTACTAGTGCAATTCATCAACCCTAGGACTGGCATCCTAATGAGGACAAGAACTGCTCTTTCATACAAAGAGGACTAGTTCCCCCTCCAGTCGGTTTAAAATATTGTTCCCAGCTTCGAGCACACTATAGTTACAGAGCCTACTTTTCCTCACAGGAACTAATACAAATGACATGAAGCCTAGGTCAATATGCTCAATGTTTAGTGATTTGATTTCACATCACAGTAACTAATCTTGATTAGTTACAAGTATCACCACCTTTCAGTTTGCCAGCACTCCTTGTCCTCAGCTTGCCCTTGTGCTTTGGAGAACTGTTATTAAAAAAAACAGCAAGCTGCCCTGCGTCTGCCCTTTGTTGTTCCTCAGAGCTTGGCTCTGCTGTGGGGTACACTTGGCCTGTGACTGGTTATATAGTATGCCAGCAGCAAGCCATAAATAATTTCTTATATTTGCAACATAGAAGTCTCATTGCACCCTAGAGCTCTTACCTTCTTAATCTGCTTGCTCCAGCACTGGTATTCGTGTTTTTAAACCCCCAGGGATTTATGTTAAAGGTCTTTAGTACAATGTGTTTTCCACTGAGACCCCAAGCATATCACCCTGGCTGAAAAGGCACAGTAGTAGAATGTTAACACAGCAGCAGATTAGAGTGTTCGTGACTGTGATGGAAGTTATTCCATATAGCATTTCTCTGACCACAGGGTAGAGCTAGACAAGAACTGTAAGAAAAGATTCATCAGAATGAAAAGTGTTCCCAGGAACACAGTTCTTTGACAGGCTCTGCTCACAGGAAAAGCTCCTCAGGCTGAGGGTAGCAGATCTTAGCAAGACTGATGACAAGAACCATGTGATTACCACACATACCTAGAATACAAGAACTCTTTGGGCATGGGAACCAAAGAGTGGTCACCATATAATGTGAAAAACTTCTAAATACATTTTGGCAGGACATGGGGAAAATTTTACATAACAAAATATTTTGGTTTGTTTTTCAGAAGAGAACTCCTCCCATTTCTATACTAAAGCTTGAGTTGAAAATGGGGACAGAAAATTTAAGCCATGGAGGAGGAGAAACCCACCTTTTCCACAGAAAGAACAAGAACATATGAAGTATATTTCATACCAAGGAACCATCCACTATGCCTCAGTGGCTCTGCTACTCATTTCTGTCAGCATGTTACAGGCAAAACTGAGTGTGTAACACTGTGAGTTTAGATGCAACAAATAAGCTGGTTGGTGTCCCAGAGTTTATGAGAAGGAGAAGAAAAGAAAAATAAGATTATTTTATGTTCCTTCTATTTCAGTCTGGGAAAAGCTAGATTACAAGTCTTGACAACCCTCCTTGTTCAAGCACAGGTCTTTGCTTTAATTAACAAATAAGCTAGGGAAAGAATTAAAATTATTAATTTGTTGACTAAGGATGACTCTATGTCCTTGTTTCTCTCTTTACTGCTCTCTTATGTACTGTGTGATTCTTCTATTAAATACTTTACATTTGGGCTGACAAATGGGTACTGAGGGTCTTAGTCCCCTCTTCCTCTTTGTAAGACTACTGTAACAGAAAAAGCAATGTCCTGTGCTAATACCCAACTACAGGAATTCAGCAGGCAGCCTCTAAGCCACTAATCTGAATGTAATCCAGCTATACTTTTGAGCAGCACCACAAAGGCAAAGTAGGGGTATTCATCCTCACTGATACATGTGCATTTATCTGAGTATTAGGTGGGAAATTACATAAGTTCCTATATAAAACCACTCTTTCCTGAATAGTAGCAAATCCATCCATACAAAGATTGGGAGATTGTTGTGCACTTTGATTTACTTTATTAAGTAATCATCTGATAGCTACAATGGTGAATTGGAAGTTTAAAAACAAAATAAAATAAAAAGAAATAAAGAAAATAAAAAAAAAAGAAAAAGGAAAAGCAACCCCCCCCCCCACCTTCCCCCCCCAAAAAAAGTCCACATTGTATCTCCCCATATTTTGGGAAATAGGCTGAAGGAAACATTCTACACTGTAGAAGACACATGTAACTGATGATATCCATGTTTTGACATTGGAACTGCAAGCCTGGAACATATAGTTCTAAAGCCTCAACCAAAAGAAGCTTAATAATAATAGCATGGATACATCACCACTGTGAAGATGTTAACATGTTAAGGATTCTGGGATACCAATCTGGTATAATCAGGAATATACTAGGTTCCTGTGAAAGATGTGGCAATTCTTATTAAGGTCAGCTTTCAGAGAACTTTGATAAACAAAGTTCTAGACTGATTACTTACAGTACTCCTTTGCTTGCAGAAAAGCAGGAGAGTAGTTCAATAAAAACTGATCATTTTTCTGACTGGATTTGATTAGTTGCATAACTTTAGCAAGATTATCACAGTGTGATCTACTAAGATTTTAGGATTATATGAACACCAGCACCAAATTAATCTTGGAATCACACAACTGAGATACTTGTAAACTCTCATATGTCTCTGAGCACTTACGAAGTCTCTCCCGGTCCCACTGCTTCAGTAAGCATTTGATAGTGCAGCATTTTATTGACAAAGCAACACAATCTGGACAGATTCCTGGCTTCTCTCTCCTTGCAATAATAGCATACCACCTTGTCAAACCCCCAAGGATGCAAACTGGGGTTATTTTACATAAAGTCTCCCTTTGTAGCATCTGAAATAAAAACCTTTCCCCCAGAACTGCCACTGTTTTGATAGTGAATTCCATGCTGAGTTGTACAACTGGTTACTCAGTTCTTTGGCTGATTTTAAGAATTGCATTCAAAAGATACTCTGTGTTAGAGGCATTTAGAAAATATATTTATACCTGGTATTGATACTCTTTCAAGTACTCTTTTAGTCTTGTTGGCAATGGCAGCTCCCAGATCTGATTTGTGCTCTTGTTTATAGCTATTCTGCAGCGGTGTTGCAGAGATGGAGCAGACGTATAGAGGGGTTTGTTCAAGTAAAGGTGAACTGTTCCATTTGAAGGTGTTTCAGTTCTATCCTTGCACATAAGAACATAGTACTCGATCAAATGCACAACGCTGTTGAACTGTTTAAGTCTAGATCTGACACAAGTGATAGAGTCCAGTCTAAACTTGCCATCTTGATATTCTATACGTAGATTGGTCGGTCCCGCTGATGTTTTTACCGATATAGTCAGTAGATACTCTGAATGTGAACTATCCCTAACCAGAAAGGTCCCTTCAGGGGCATCCTGTAACCTTTCTTTGGCTTCAGCAACAGTCATGTTGCCCCAGTACCATCCTGTTAAAAGATGAGAGAAAGAAGGGATTTGTTTATTCCCGTTTGTTTTAAAAGCTGCTCTCTGGCTGATACGCTTCTAGTCACCCATTTCTTTTGTTGTTTGAAAGCTAAAGTCATGTAGGCGCAGTAAATTTTTATTTGCTATTTAAATTCATTTGTTTTACAACGCGCCTCGTTTTGACAGAGCCTTCCAGGTCACTTTTTATTTTCATATCTATGCATACACACGCACAAACTTTGGTACAGAGTCCTGCGGGGCCCCTGAAGCGGGCAGGGACGCGTCCCGCGGCTCCCCGCTGCTCTCCCGCCGGGGCCGGCGCCGCGTCCGCCGGCAGCCCGTAGAACGCCCGCTTTGGGTGACTCTGAGCAGGCTGCTGTTGGAATAAGCTTTGTCTAGCGATCGAAAGCAAAGGGATAAGAAAACAACTTCGGCGAGGTAGCTGCGGTCCCGGCGCGGCCGCGATGAAGACAAGAAGCCCTTCCCTTCGCCCGCAACCGAACCCCGCGTCCTGCGGGGCCGGGCGAAGGGAGCGCAGGTACGCGGGGCCGAGGGGATGCGGCGCCGCGGCCGCCCCGGCCGGCGGCAGCGCCCGGCCCTCGATCCCGGGCTGCCGCCGGGGCGCGGCGCCGCCGGCGCTTTCGCTTCGGCCGCCGCAGCCCGCGGAAGGTCGGAGTCGTCGCCGCCCTTCTCCGCCGCGGGAACGGGACCCCGCAGCGCCGGGCGGCGATGGCCAGGCATCGCACGGCCGCCCGGTTCCCCTCTCGGCCCGGTGGGGATCCCCGCCGCGCCGCTCCGCCTTCCCCCGGACAGCGCCGCCGCCCCGGGCGCTTTCCCCTTCCCCGCCGCCCGGGCTTACCTGCCCGCCGCAGCTCCTCCATAGCCGCGGCCAGCTGCTCCGCCTCACGGCACTCCTCGGCAACGGGCGCCGCCGCCCCGGGGTGCCCCCAGCGCCCCCCGGAGCTCCCCGCGCTCTCCAGGGACTCGGCGGAGCGCAGGGTCATGGGCGGCGGCGGCGGGCGCGGCCCCGCTCGCACGCAGGTCGGGGTCTGCCGGCAGGAGAGGGCTCCGCTTCGCCGCCGCGGGGTTCAGCGCCGCTCTGGGCGCATGGTCCCGGCCCCCAGCCCGGCCGCCGCCTGCGAGCGGAGAGCGTGGTTAGGAGGCGAGCCCCGCGAGAGGCGCTCCCGACGCGAAGCGTATTTCTGGCGATCCCGCTTCGGAACTTCCCAGCATCCAGAGGAGGGACCCGAGGCGAGAGATCACCTCCCGGCGGAGCGGGGGAGGGACATCTCCTCCCCTCGGCCGCCCAGCCTGTCCTCGGCTCCCGGCGGCGGCCGGAGAAGGTGGTCTCGCTTTACCGCAAAGGCGAGCCCGCTGATGCCCCGCTCTCTCGGCTGGGGCAGGAGAGCCCGGCCGGCAGCTCTGGGACTTTTGGGGAGGCAGGAGGTCGTGGGGGAGAGCCGAGCACGTAAAGGTACGAGAGAGGAGGGGTAACCAGCAGAGCGGGGCAGGGGCCCCAGCCTGGGCGCTGCCCGGGTTTCCCGCTGCGGTGCACGGACGGTACGCACGGACATCTTCCAGTAAGGTCATCCGCGAAGTCGTACCTCTAGGAACGGGAACCCGACGCGGGCCATGCTCCTGGGGTGGGAGATCTCCTGTCGGGCAGCGCCGTACTCGGGGAGCTGCGGGGCGGGTGAGCCGGGAGCGCCGGCTCCGGGGGCTCTCCGGCCGCTTGGGAACGGAAGGGGCAGCGCGGTGGAGGTCGCTCTATAATTAGCGCGGGGCAGGAAATATGCTTTTCCCGCTCCATTAAATACTGATATTAGGGGAGGAAAAAAAAAAAAATCTTTCCTCTCGGCTGAAGCTAACGGGAGGGACAAAAAAAGCCTCATCTCTCCTGGGTGCACCGCCACATCAGGAGCGACACAAAGCCGGGCAATACGAGCCAGGGGAGCCTAGCCGGCTTGGCCGGAGTGGAGGAACGGGGCTCACGGTGAAAACCGGGAGACGACCGCCGGTGCTTGCGAACCGGGCAGTCTCTGCCTGGGGATGCACAGCAGCCGTCAGGTGAGGGATTATGCTGAGGTGGTTCCTCCCCTAGCAAGTTCCGCGGCGGAGTTCAGAAACTTCTCCAAATTAAACTATAGCGGCAACTGATGGGGTGTTTTGACAGGTTTCTATCCCAACATATGGAGGCACACACGCGGGAACCCCTCGACAAAGCCCATCCCCTCCTTCCCCCGCGCAGAAGCTCCCGCCGCCGGCTCGGTGACCGGGCGCAGGTGCGCCTGTCACCGGAGAGGCTGCGGGCGCGGGGCCGAGGAGCGCAGGTGGGAGCAGCCCTGCCAGCGGTGTCCGGGCGCGACCCCTTGCGAAAGGGAGACTCCGGGAGCGCCTAGCCGCGAAGCGCGGCCGCTACGGGAGTTCGGAGGGGACGGAAGGATTTCGAGGCAGCGGCGGCCGGCTGCAGCCGGGCGTCCCCCGGCCGAGGCGAGGAGCGCTGGAGCAGCCTGCCGCCGGCTGCGGGGCAGCCTCCATCCCGGCGGTCGGCAGCGCCGTACCGGGAGCGGGGCTGCCGGCTCTCGAAGCGCGGCAGGGCATCGGGGCGGGCGGGGGTAGACGGCGACAGGGGGACTCACCCGGGCTCGGTGGGACGGGGCTGGGGCCGCCGCCGCTGCCGCCGCCTGGAGGTGGGGCGGTCAGGTTGTTCTGGCTCCCTGCGGCGTCGGGAGGCCGGGGAGACACAGCACCCGCCGCCGGGGAGAAGCGTCGAGGCTGTGCTGTGGCGGACAGAGGCTGCCGGAGGAAGATGGTGCTCCTGGGGAAACAACACCCTCCGCTCCCCCTCCCCTTCCCCGGCGCGGGCGGTCTGCTCGCCTTTGATTGCGAGGCGAGGGCATCCTGCCCCCGCCGCTCCCCCCTCCCGGGATGGTTACATACAAAGGCTGCTTTCCAGGAACTTTCCAGGAACCGCATCATGTGACAGGACCCGCTCCGGCGCCTCCGCCGCGATCGCGGCCAGCCGGGGCCGACGCACCGAGCCGCCGCCCCTGTCACGCCGGGGCAGCGGTCGCCGAACGCTGCCCCGCGGCCCCCCCGCCTGCTCCTCCTCCTCCTCCTCCTCCTCCTTCTCCTCCTGCGCCCGCGGAGCCGCGGGCGACGCGCAGGTCAGTGCCCGGGGCCGCGGAGAGACCGGCCCTGCGGGGCCGTGCGGGACACGGCGGGACCCCTGCGGGAGCCGGGCGAGCGCGGGAGCGCAGCCGCCGGTCCCGGGGCCGGATGGGCGAGGGGAGCCCGGCCTGCCCGGCGCCGGCAGCCGCGGGCACCTGAGCGCGGCGGCGGGGCCCGCCCGCAGGGCCGGGAGCGCGTCGGGGGCCGGTGCCAGGAGCTCTCTGCCAGGGACTTGCGGCGGCCGAAGCTCCCGGGACACCCCACCCTGGTCTCCACCCCCCTTCACCCTCCGGCGCTGAATACCTCGTTGCTACAAACAGCCATTGCCCGCCGTTGCGCGCGCCGATTTCCTCCCCCTCCCCCCCCCTCCCTTTTAAAAAAAATATTATTTTTTTTTTTTTTCTAATAACCACGAAGCTGTTTTTCAACGTAAAGATTGCGCCGTGGGTGCCGCTCGGTAACCAGCCCCCTTTCGCCGGTGCCCCGGCGGCCCCGAGGCGACTTTAGAAAGACACACACACACACACACACACACCGAGGGGAAAAAAAAAATAAAAAGAAAAAAAAAAGGAAAGAAAAGCGGGGAAACAAAGCAGAAGTAGCCGGAATAGTCTCACCCCAGCCCTTGGCTGCAGGTCAGGGCTCCTTGTAAATTGCACGGGAGTATCACGGAGGGAGAATTGACGGGGAAAGGATTAAGGGGTGTCTTTTTAAAAAAAATCAGGAAAGAACCCCAAACCTATAAAATAATAGAAGATAATATCTTTAAAAATCGGGGCGGGAGAGGGGAGGGAGGCTTTGTTATCAGAGGGGTAAATGAATATGTATGAGGCTGGACTGAGGGAGCAGAGCAGCTCCCCTGCACAGAGAGAACTCCCACCCTGAGACTCTGCCTTGGGTCGCACTCCCCACTAACGTCTGCAATGCAGCGTTTCTTAAAAAAAAATAAAAATAAAAATAAGGACTGAGGAAGGATTACAAATCCTGAAGGATTTTGTAACAATTATTGCTTATAATTCTTAAGCATCAGGCGAGAAGAGAATTAATAGTTATCTTAAAAAATAAGTTCTGTTATTTAGTAATTAGGTAAATTAATCTGAGGAAGAAAAATTTAATCTACTTTGTTAAGTGAAATATTGGTCAGTGTGATTTCATCTGTTTGTAATGCCTGGGTGCTTTTGAATTTAACTTATTCAGTTTATGAAAAAAAGGTGGTTTTAATCACTGGCAGCAGCATAGATTTAAAATGAGGTCTGAGGAACAAACACGGGCTTTCTTAAGCATTCTCAGAAATGGTTTAAAACAATTTAGGTCTTGAAGGTCATTCTTGTTCCTGATTTTGTCTGTGAAGTCCAGATAGCCTCAGATCCAGCCTCCAGTGATGGTTATGGAATCCCCACTGAGTTTTTTTCGTTGGTTCGATGTGAAGAGGGGAGATTATAGGTTTGTGCCCCTTGTAACTTAGTTGACAGTTCAGCTACCTATGACGTGAGAGCTTGCAAAAAATCTCCATTACTTTTTCAGAATGGCACTGACTTCACTGTGTTCAGAACAACAAAACAAAATTTATACAGATATCTTTTTATTTCTAAAATAATTCTGTATATATAGGTACAGAGCTTTTGCTCAAATATATGTTGTTCTGATATCACAGTGTTCAAATTAAGGCTATTTCTTTGAAGTTCACTAATGCATCTTGGAGAAAAGGAATACGTCTTGTCTAGATGCAAAGCTGCTTTTTTACAGCTTTGCTGTAGTTCTCTTTTTCTGTGTTATTTTATTAATGGGATTTTTATGTGGATAGTATCTAAGGACTTCCTTTGCTTCTGCTGTTTATTCATCACTTGAAGTCATAATAATTTGTTTCTGAAACCACAGCTGGTTGCTATAAAGGCAGAGGGAGGAAGACCACGATTTATGTGGTGAATGAGAAACAAGAACAGAAGAATGTAATAAATGTTTGTTACTTAAAACTTCAGATATTGTTATGAAAAAGGTAGCATAAAAATTAAATAGGCAGTATATCAGCAGGATCTTTCCTAAACAGAGTTCTGTTAATTTTTTCTCATGAGAACTTAATGTCTCTTAAAAATAGCAATAAATATCTGATAAACTTACAAGAGTAATGAAATTCAAACTTAAAAACTGCAAATCGATCTTTAAATGACAATACTGACACCTCGTAAGAGTGCTCTGGTTCACAGTTACCTTTATTCTCTGGCTTGAGACATCTGAAAGAGCTATATGCTCACTGGAGTACGTTTGGATTTCACTGTTTCTTTCAACAATGTTACTTGCTCTTTTTCTCCTCTGTCTGCATGAGTCTTTCATACAGTCATAGGAGAGAAAAGAAATAGTTGTAAGGGTAAGAAAAGGTGACTAAATTACATTACTTTTGGGACTATGGGCCGTTTGTAGTGCATTAAACTACTTAAAGCTACTTTTTAGCTTCTTTGGCACTGGGATATTTAAGACAGGTTTGGTCTGCCTGAAGAGTTTTACTTTATAAAAATCAGAATGGAGTTAGAGAAAGATATGAAATGGACAAAGAGAAAAGAAGGAGCAGACTCAGAAAACTTAGCTTTCCATCATGTAAACAAAATTGGGTTTTTTAATCTGCCATGTAACAAACAGTAGTTCTTCTAAACAGTCACTAATATGAAAAGTATATACAAGTGGGGATTTAAAACTTCTATCTACCATTCAAACCAAATGCTTTATTTATTTTTAATCTGTGTGTTTTGGGGTAGCAATTCTAGAACAAATATTGCTGGACATATGCAAATATGAATTCTTCTGAGCCTGTTCTAGAGGCATATCATCCGACTAGAGATGAAAGGCACAAACTTAAGCAATCCCTGTTTTTTTCCCAGATACTTTCTACTATTCGTGAATGTTGGTTCTGACTGTATATCATCCATATGTAGTAGATATTTTTAATCAAGTTTTATATTGGTAGTGAAAATATGAACACTGAGAGTTCTTGACAATCACAAGCAGAATATACTGTTTCTGATGATTTCAAATACATATGGTCAAGACAGGGAAGGGTCAGTAAATTTATTTTTTATTTTTCCTTCAGGCAAAAATCCCTTTCATGACCAAGGAAGGAGGCAGCAACGTTTTTACAGTCCTGCGAAGCGCCTGTTACTAGAAATTATTTTCACTCTGTTCCTGAAAAGTATGCCAAGTTCACTGGTGAGCTAGTATGCTGATTTATTTATATAATATGATGTGAGCAGAGGGAGGGTAATGTGTTTCTGACTCAGCTGATTTTGCTAAATTTGCTCTGATTCACTGCAAAGATTTACTGATTTATTAAGATAGATTTACCTAGCTACCTGGAAGAATACAAGGGGCCTTTCCTTGCTCTCTTCATCCCTAAGTTCCCAAAGATGCAGTACAGAATATCCATTATCCATGACATACCATTTGGGCAGTTAAAATCCCCTTCAGTTAAAAGGGCAGCTATTGCTTATTACATACATCTACTTATTGACTGTGTTTTGACAACTGTTTACCTGAACTAGTCTAAATAACAATGTACAGCTGCCATGGTTTCTCCCTGTCCTGGGATTACAGTCTGGTTTTTGAGCAGAGAAATACAAATACTGAGCCTTCAGCTCCAGCAAATTGGAATGAGTTAATTGTAACTCCACAGCACGAACGAGGTCTGCAATGTGAACTCTTAGAGGATTTCTCACTTAGCAGTTAGGAGAAAGGTTTGCTTATTTCACAAAGAGTTCCAAAAACATAATAAATAAAACATAGAGAAAACAAATAGTTTAATGCATGGGATCACCCTGCCCTTTCCAGCTGCCTGAGGAACAGAATGTTTTGATGAAATAGACTGAGATTTATACCAAATAGTTTTGCTCTTTACCAGCTGCCACCTTATTTCCTGCCATTTTTATCTATTCACATGTGAATGCTTTGCCTTTCTTGATAATATACATTTGGTAAAGGAGAATAACAAAATAATTCAGTGAATAATTTCTATGAATCAGGGGTGCTCTAAAAAGAAACCAGCACTTATAATTTAAAAGCAAACATCAAAAGATGGCAGCAAGAGAGTAATACTTTAAAATAACATTCAGATTATTTTCTTTCAGAGACAGTTGATAAAAAGGATCATTCCCTTTGATTCAGTGGACAAGTAGACAGGTAATAACTGACAAGCACAAAACTGACCATAAAAAGGTGGCATTTAAGTCCATCTCTCATCTCATCCTGTGCTATCTACCATCTGAAAGTAAAGGCCTGAACTGCATTGAGTAAGAGGTTACCTACACAATTGGGATCTTCAGTGAAAATAATTAAAAGTAGTGCTTGCTTAGTTTCTCCAATTTATTATTTACAATTTAAGGTAAAACCAAAATAGCATAAAAATATTTTGGATAGGCATGTAAAGGAAAAGTAGAACATGGTGACACAGGGTACTGAGGAAAAAAAAAAAGATAATTTACACAGCAGTTTTTACTTTATGTTATGTTAGGCTTCTTTATAAACAGCAGAATTCTGGTCTATCACTATGTTATTTTGTGAATTATCGAGTTTCACTCTGACTAAAATATCTAAATATTGCTGAAGGGTACTGGAGAATAAGTGGTAAATATATATGCTTTGATAGCATTTTCTTCCCATTCATGCATTCTTCTCATTAACATGGTAGAAAAAAGGACTGCTGGAAAGGACCATTTTTGATACAGACTTTTCCAACAACTTCTAGGAGGATATTTGATAGGATTTTAATATTCAGATTACAGCATAAAATGCTGTGACTGTAATATTTATTTACCTTGTTTTTTTGGCTGAGAAAGAGCATATAGGTGTATATATGCATTACACCTATACACACACATGTTCAGAACCGTGCTCCCTGAAGTCTTGGATTTTTTGGAGAAACATACACCCTTGGTTTTGTGTTTTTGGTTGTTTTCTTTTTTTTCTTTTTTTTTTTTTTTTTTTGGAAAAATCCTAGAGATAGCATAGCTGAAGTTGCTGTGAAATCTTGCATTCTCGTCCTAGAAGCTGCCAGAAAAAACAAGCCTTTTATGCTTGAGGAGGCTTGAGATGTTTTTCTGCCAGTTGCAAGTCCTACGCCTCAAAGTAAAAGAGAGCAAGTAAGGTCTGTGAAAAAAGTTTTCCTGACAGACAGCATGAAGGCAGCTCTCCTATGCTTTGCCAATCCATAAGTAATAAAGTTCTTTGTTGGCGGAGAGTCAATTTTGAAACTAATAAGGAAAACTAAAGCAGGTGATGCAGTGGCTATCTCTAAAGGGGAGATTTTTGAGTGAAAAGTGAAGTAGAAACTGGGTTATGTGTCTCTGAATAAACGGCCTCCCATCAGAAAAAGATTAATTTTAAATCACTGTTCTAGTTCTTACATTAAGGATAGTTTAATTCACCCAGAGCTATTTGGCCTTGAGGATGAATTCCTACAATTAAGTGTTTATGATTGAAAGTGCTGCCATGGAGAGCAGACAGATGAATATCATTTTAGGAGTACTGTGAATCATTAAATGAGTTGTAGAACCTTTTTCTGGGCATGAGCCACTTCTAAATTTCAGGCTAAGGCTATAATAGACTTCAGCATAAGGCCTGACGTGTTGCTGTACTTAGGAGTTTGGATAACAGGATAATCAGCGTTTACTAATGTATTTATAAAACATTAAACTTCTTACAGTTAATTGAAAATATGTTGCCTTTTGTATGTGAATATGCTGCTGAGCTCAATCAAATACATTTTTCAGATTAGTGCATTGAGCGTTAGTGTCAGGTAATGAGCTTAACCTGCCTCTGACGTGTTGGCTTCTTTTGGCTCAAGATAGGCCTGCTTCAGTACAAAGAGAGGCTGGATGTGGAATGTCATACAAACCTGGACAGACGACAAGAAAACGGTGCTAGCTGCCAGCTACCTTCTCTCTGTTTGTCAGGATTAGTGCTTGCTTTTTGTCAGGGTGGCTCAATGCATCGTCCTGTATCGGACTGGCATTTTGGGAGGACGTAAACTGAAATACTGGCCAGACAGGCTGGCAGGTTTTAGGCTCAGGAGAGGAAACACACGTAGGGCTACTCTTTCTGCTTAAGGAAAGAGCTTTGGTCCACAGTTTGCCTTTTCTTGGCACAGTCTGTCCATTCCCAGAATTGCTTGTTCCTCCTGCAAGCAGTTTTTCCAGGTATGTGGAAATTAAAGCTCAAAACAGTAGTAGATATAATTGGACAGGCTGCTTGAAGCAGTATCTCCCCCTGTACTGTACCCAAAACTGTCCTGTGGCTCTGACAGAGCTCTGCCTGCAGCAGGGAAAATAACCAGTGCATCTCCTCCTTAACAACTTCAGCTTTCAGAAGGGTGTTTTAAAAACAACCCCAGTTTCAGTGTGGCTCAAAACTGCCATCGATGAGGAGCAGCCTCGTGAGCTGTTTGGTCATGAGGTGGCAATTCTGTCCTGGAGGTGGGGTGAACGGCCTGGGGGGAGAGTAATAACTCCTTCAGTCATCTGATTTTAATCCCTTACCATATGTTACTTGAAGTCCTTAGATGCCCTCTACCGCCATATACCAGAATTAACAGATGGCTCTGTGTAACCAAATTCAGATTTGCTTAAGTTTTTTATTATCTCTCTGTCTTTATAAATTAACAGGGGAGGGGAAAATAATACCCTAATTATTACAAAATATGTGAAGTGTTTTATAAAGTGTGAGTTTGGGCTGGACATATTTTCTGACTTTCAGTGCCATTGCCCTACATTTCAAAATTTAACACTAATTTTGGTAGTCTCTTTAGAGCACATTTCTCTGATAAATTATCCCTCTGTGAATACATGTGATCTAGAAAAATGCCTGAGGCACAGCAGAATTTTTCCCCAGCATTTCATGCCACATGATGCTAGACAGAAGGAAGCTGCAAAACCTGCTGCTGTAGATCAGCCTTTGTTCTGGTGAGGAAGGAAAGGATGCACTTAGCCATCGGATGTATCCTTTGTGTCAGACAGAACAGCAGCTAAAAGTGTACCTAAAATGGAACAAGAATTAAATGTCTGTCCTACCTTTGCCTGTGTTATGACAGTTTTTGTGTGCTGGCAGGCACAAAGCAATCCTAAGCCCTAAACAGAACTAATCTTGGAGGAAGTCATTCCCCAAGCTCTTAAGAATCAAGTGGCTCTGTGGTGCTTGAGCTTTAGCTGTATTGGTTATGTCAACTCCTTCCTTTTCCTTCCATAAGGAAAAGCCAGCAAAACCATCCCACCTTTAATTCCCTGTCCCAGAATCCTGATCTGAGTGGGTTTTATTTTGTGTACATTTTTGAACATGCCTTAGCTTTCCTGAGGAGAGTGTTATTTCTTTCTACTCTGGGTGTTTGCTGGTGATGTTACAAATAGAAGCAGGAGGGAGCATGAGCTTTGCAGTGGAGTTTGTGACAGCAGGGACTTGCTCCAGGTAAACAGAGGACATGCAGGAGGGCCTCTGCCAGGCCAGTAAAAAGCTTGAGTTTACAAAGGGTGCAACTTTCACACTGTGCTTTCTTTTCCCTCCAGCACAGTCCTCTACTTTCAGGCACACTAGTCTAGAATATGCTGCTTACGTTTTTCAGGCGTTTTTATAATTTTTCCAGAACATAATCTCAAGCTAACCTAAGACCATAGCAAAATCTTATTGTGAATGGGGGCTTTGTTCTGGGGAACTATTTTTGAAAATGCCAGGTTATCAGTTAGCCATTGCACAAAAGGTTGAAACATGAATTTGTTCACATGCCTTTGTTTCAGCATATCAATTCGACCTCTCCTTCAACCTTCAACCCCTCCCCCAAATTTCTCCAAGAAATACATGGAGTTCTTCAAGTCCTCCTGGCAGGTGGGCTGTATAATGTTATGGTGGTAAACCTAGAAAGCTTTACCAATTTATTCTATGAACCAACAATGTGGTTCATTTCATGTATTTTTATTAGATCCAAATTTTCCCAATTTCTTTAAGGGGATTTCAATCTTTCAGTGGCTTTTTTTCTTCCCCTGTCCATCAGGGAGTGAAATCATGTGTCCACAGAATGTAAATAACAGCTGTTTCAAGTCAATTTGCACTTATATGCTTAGCACTTAAAAACAGCTTATTTCTAGAGGCTTTCACAATCTAGTCAAAATTTCTTCTTAGCGAGAAGGTTAGGGTTAGGTCCCTGTGGTCAGGCTGATCAAAAAGACACAGCAACAACAACTAAATTCTTCAAATGACTGATCAGTTATGCTTCTGAGCTACACTTCAGTCAATTGCTGAAGTGTATCTTTTAATCTCCTTTGGGATTTTAAGATTGGTTCCTTGGGCTGCTCTAACTGTTCTAAGGGGTCAAAATATGCCAGGTAAGGAGACCAATGGTTAAAAAAATCTGTGCTGAACTGGTAGTGTATTTCTAGCAAAATTAATTTATCACACAAGTACAGCTGAACAGGAATAAGAAAAAACAAAAAAAAACCTGGCAAGGTATTTAAAGGGAACAGCTTATTTGCCAGTGCCACAGTGTTGTTTGAATAAACAAACACCTTATACCCTGAGAATTACTGTAAAACAGCTCCTTGGTTTTTATGGTTTTTGGTTTTTACTATTTTCTTTTGTTGACATTTCTGCTATTTTATTTTGTCGACATTTCATGAACCCTAAAGCGGATACACATTTTTATTTATTAATGCCTAAATGAAGATCTTAAAGAATTAGGTCCAATTACTGCGGGGTTTTATCCTCCAGAAAACTTTGGAAGCCTTTCACCTCATTATTTTGCCAAGTGTCTCAACTTGAACCTTTTCTTCGGATTTCTTTGATCCTCTGAGGACTGAAAATTACAGAACAATGACATTTAGTGACCTTTGGTATGGTTCATTAACTCCAGCATTGACTGTGTAAGATGCTTGCTCCTAAATCCAGATTTTGTTTGGTCTTACAGAAATGCACTTTCTTCTCTGCATATTTGTTTATTCAGAAGAAAAATCCTTTTATTTTTACAGGAGTCTCAACTGGGGCATCTCTGAACTGGAGACTCGGGACTGGTGACTGAAATTATTTAGAAAAGACTAATTAGGCGTGTGAGTAATCTGAGGTAATCTGAGATCAGGTAATCTCTAAAAATGCTGTGGGTTCACACTACCTGATTTCAGAGGCCAAGCTTGTATTTCTAAATTTTAAAAAAAGTCTCTTCTGATGTCAAGAAGGACTTACACTGGGAATGTAAAAGGAATATATATGGCTTATATTCCCACTAGCTGGGCTAGTTCTCTCTAGTGCAGACTCCCATATTCATATCCCACAGTCCTACTTGGACCTTTTCAGTGCCCCTCCAGACCCAACATGCAATTCTGATTTTTCTGTGTTATCTTTCAGTTTGAAGTTTGTGAAGTGCTGTGAAACTGTCCTGTGGCCAGTGAGAAGGGTGCTTTCCTAGCATCAGAGCGAGGGTACGTGTTGTACATTGTGGGATGCAGTAGGGACTGAGGGCACAGCCAGCTTGGGTGGTTTGGAAGAGCACATCTGGTGAAGTCAAGCAAGATGTGACCTTGGGAGTGGTGCTTGGTGCTGTTCCTGCAGCAGTGGGAAGCCATTGCTCTCAGGAGGATTTGTGGAACAGGGGGAGGCAATGAGGAGGTGTGGGAGCAGCAGTGGGGACCTGAGCTTGCTCCCAGCCTGCCACGGTAACATCGTGCCTGGAGGGATCCTGAACATCTCCCTGCTGCTGGTGCCACCTCGGGTGTGGTAAAGCCCAGGGTCCTGGTTTCACCTGCCAGAGTTACACAGGTGTTTTCACTGCAGAATAAATGCAGCACTGTTAAAGAAATGCCAGGCTTTTCCTGCGTTATTTCCACAAAGTCATGAGTTAAAATCATGGTCGTATTGAAACTAAAAGCTCGCCCAATTCTGTTAATTCAAGTTTTTGTCCCTGGGCTGGACAAGGCACTGTGAAGGTACTAACCACTGCTGCTCTTCTCACAGGCCACTGTGTCACCTTTCAGCCTTACCAGTGGCCTCTTCTGGGTTCACTTCAAATCTTTCTCCAACAAATACGGCCATATAAAGTCAGTGAATTGTAACCCCATGCAGCCAACACACAGCATGTTTCTTTCGTGAATTTTATTTGCTCTGTGCTTCTACTCTGAATAGCAAATCCTTTTTTCTGAATCTGGTTCTAAATATTGTGGAGTTTGCTGCCACTCTGTCACTCCAGGATTTTAACTGTAGGAAAAACGGCACAGGGGAAAGGGAATTCTGTAAACATCTGTTCTTGGAAAATAACAAATGAACCCATACTAAAACCAGTCAGTATTAAAAATTACAAAATAAATTTTAAAAAGGAGATGCAGCCTTATGTTACTTATACCAGCCAAACAAATGGTAACAAACTAAGGGTAAAGGGAATATTTTTCCTAGCATTTGTTTATTATTCAATAGAAATCATCAGTTTGTCTTAAGTAAAGCAAAGGTGATTCCTGCAGCACAGCTCTGATGCAGTGTAACTCCTACAGACACTGACTTCAGAAAAACAGTACTTAGCGTATTATTTGTTTAAACAAATCAAACCCGTTTGAATGAGAAACTAGCAGTATTTAAGACAAGAAACTTCAGCAGTGTTTAAAAAACTTGGTACTAATGATTAGGAGTGTTTAAAAAGCGCTCATCTTTGCATGAAGCTATTAAGCTCTGTTTTGTTACCATTAATAAGTAGGAAATACATGTTTGCACAGGCGGGTCATGCTTCAATAGTTTAATCTTTTACTTAGGTTAATTTTTATTCAACATGGTAATGACTTAGTGCAGTAACTTTTCACTGTTCATTTAAATTTTCTCCGTAACTTTCATGGTCAACATTTTATTAGTTTTAGTAGAAGAGATGCTAAAAAACAGTTTTTGTAGATTTTTTTAAATCCTCTCACACTTTGCTGGTAGGGAGGTCCTTTTGCTGAGGAATTAAACTTTGGTAGCAGTCAAAACTGGTCTTATTTAAAAAGGTAAACTGCCTCTGACCTGACACTGTTTTTCATCTTGACAAGCAGTAAACCTGAATATAAGCACCATTTTTTCTGTACTTATGTTTCATAAAGACCAGTTGGCAAAGCTTCCTAGTTCTGTTGGCTGTGCCAACATCTTGTGTTGTCTCTACACAATGAAAAACTTTGATTATCACTTCTCACCTATATCATGATGCTTAATAAAGTGACATGCCAGGCCATAAACTTCTTCTCCAGAAGCCATGAGATGCAAAATTGCTGACCAAACATGCTGTTTAGTTCATACAGCTTCCACATACTTCCCACTGTCTCATCTGCAGTGTTCCAACAGCTGTAGTTATACACAGTGGGACAAACATTCTGTAGCAATTGTATTTAAAGTTTCAGATAAATACATGCAAATTGCCCAGTAAACCATAATTAATCATGTTTGTTTTTGTAGAAGTACCTAAAGATAACAGTTGAAATCACAGGCATATTTTATAAGAGGTGCCAGAAAAAAATATAAATCACTCCCTTATTTCTCCAAACAGCTTGTTATTTTCAGCATTAGAGGGTTGATTACAAATTAAATGTGTGTGAATTATTCTGCATAGAAAACCAAGAACTCCTATATACATACAACATGCTATTGCAGGCTAGCAGAAACACCAAAAATGGTTTTATCTTAAAGAGTATTTTGCACAGATGCGCTCCTAAATTTAAAAAAAATTTAAAAATCAGTACAGGTATCTGAATCTCATCTTCACCCTCCCTTCACAGAAAAGGAAAATGCATCTCCAGAGGACAGCTGGCTGACATATTCTAGACACTAAGACGTTAAAATAAGATCAATTGCCTTGTGCATGTACTTTTTCTGTGCTGACCATAAGGGGAGCCTGTGAAGATTAACTCAGATTTAGATGTCTAATTTGGATCTGTCTCAATCTTGGAGATAACCCCAACTTTTATGTATTGTAGGTACACAATTTCTTCCTTTATACCAGTGACTAGTGTGTTTGCTCTGGGTTAATTTTGTTATATTGGAGCATTAAAAGAAAATATGCATCATCTATTACAGATGAGAAATGCAGCCTACATTTATTTGATCTCTCAATTTCATAACTTTGCATTGGCTTCGAGGACAGAACGAGCATGTGAGAAATTACAGCAGAGAAGCTGCTAAAATTCATGAAGACTGGAGTAACTGAGAAATGCAGTGCTAACTTTAACAAGCAGTTGGTACCATGACTTGTAATGACCTACCACAACGATTTATTGTGGTATAGGAGAATTTGGACATGACAGATGAAGTTCAGAGCTATTACAACAGCAGCAAGAGAGAAGTTTCCTATAGAACTTAATAGCTGGAGGGGTGGGGAGGGAGGGAAGGATGGGTGGGCAGATGGGCAAGTGGGTACCTGCTGCCTCCAGTGTAATCATGGGGGAGTGAAACTATGTCATGACACTTGACACTTGGGTCCCATTACTGCCCCACTGTCCACTCATTTTTTTTCCCAGACTGGGGTGGTGGAGCTTTTTTTTAAGTCTCTTGGGACACCCTACAAAAGTTAAAGCAATCAGGTAAAAAAACCTTTGAGCCTTTAAATCCAAGGCCTTTGGGGGGTGCTAGGGAGCTCCTTTTCCCGCAGTACATCCCTGGATGTCACCAGTGGAGCAGCCCAGGGCCGCCTCTCAGGTGAGAGCTGCCCGCAGAGCCCGGCTCCCGGTGCCGGTCCGGCTCTGTGCGGTGCTGCCTCCCGGTGGTGCCACGCACAGCCTGCACAGCAAGGGAAAAACCCGCCTCAAAAGCATCCCTTTTGTTTTAACCTGGGGCTCGTCAGAGGAGGGCAAAGAATTCTTTTCATTAAGGCGCCGAGATTAATTGAGCTGTGATTGAAATGGTCCGAATTCCTGTTGGGGAGCACTGGAACAGGCTGCCCAAGGAGGTTGTGCAGTTTTCTCCTCTGCAGACATTCCAAATGCACCTGGTCACCTGCTGCAGGTGACCCTGCCTTCACAGAAGTGTTGGATAATATGATCTCCAGAAGTCCCTTCCAAACCTAACAATTCTGTGATTCTGGGAATTAAAGGTCAGATTTTTAATACACGATGGAAACAAGAGTTCTCTAATGGCATGCAGGGCAAGCAAGGCTGAGGAGACTGGTAGTGAGACATTTAAAAACCAGAAATCCCTCAGCTAAGATGTGCCCAACTGTCTACTATACACTGCGACCAGCCTAAAACCCTCTGGAACACCCAATAGCTCCTAGATACAAAGCAAATGGCCAAGTGCCCAAACTTGGATACAAAGTGCCAGAACAGACTTAATATTGTGAATTTTATGCAACTTAAGTTTTCAGAAAGAGAACAAGGACAAGAAGCAAAGAACAAGAGCAACAGAAAACAGAAATCCCAAACTAACTTTCAAATCTTTTTTGTTTTGTTGTGTTTTTTTGGGGTTTTTTTTGTTGTTTGCATAGAAGCAGAACAATAATCAAGTGGATGAATTCTGAATTCTAAGTTTTCGAGTGAAGAGAAACAATGACTGTTGTTTGAGACCTAGAAAACCAAGAGAGCTTCAGATTGTGAAAGCACTATTTTAATTGTGTCATACCTCGGGTAACCCAGGAAAAATATTTAGTAAAAGAAAACACAGTAACATTGAAGGCAGCAGCACAGTGCAGGGAAAGATCACTGTTACAAATTAATAACAAAAGGGTACAGGTAGTGAACATGTATTTTAGACAGTTTCCAGCCAATGGGCAGAAGAGGAAGTACTTCAAAGATAGCAGCCAAGCACATAATAGATTTTTAGCTCTCAAAATGCCTGAAAAACATCGAGAAGTGTTTGGGAAACATTATGAAATCCAGTATTTCTACAGTGAATAGTGGATGTTTGATCACAAACAGGGCTTAACAGGCAAGAACAGACAAGTGTCATAAAAGAAGGTTTCTCTGTAAAGCAAAATTTCTTAGCAGCATTAGGCATCAGTAAGCAAAAACATGGGGAAAAGAACAGGGGAAAATAATTGGAAGTTTAAATTAGTCCAAGGATATCTCTTCTTACACTGAAGTCAAATGGTAACAAAGTATGTCCTAACCTTCCAAAAATAAAGGGAACTCAGTTTTATGCATCTGAGCATAACAAAACACTGCACAAGATGTAAGCTCACTTACACACCAGAGTCCTTACCAGGCACCACAAATTGATGAAAATACCAAAATGTGTTGTACTACAAATTACTACAATTTTAATCTGTAGTAATTTCTGCCTGGACTATTTTAAAAGTTATAGTCCAGGCAGAAAAAGCCACAATTATGTTCATGCAATTGAACTTAAGAGAGTTGAGCAGCCATCGTTCCCAGAGACCCCACAGACATTACTTCACAACAGCAGACTTACTATGACACACCATAACAGGGAGCCAAAATCACTTGGCTGATGGTAGCTTGAGCAGATTCTGGTATCTTATAAGCACAATAGAGTGAAGGAGCAGAACGATTTCATGCTCTGCTGTGATAAACCATTATCACCTACCCAGCATTTGGACGGAAATATGCACTGGCACTAGTTTTCTGTAAAAATTTCCACAACTATTTAAAGGCAGTCTTTTTACGCACATTCAATGTTGCTTTTTTCACAAATAAAGGATGTTCAAGGGAAAAAAGGTTATTCAGTAGTATCTTTAGAAACCAGCAGTTTCTCTCAACTTCTCAACTGAGGAGATGAGCGGTGCTCAACTTCTAGCAAAATCTGTAGAAAACGCACACTGGCAAAATGACACTAGACTAACAGAAAAAACAAAGCCCTTCCTAGGTTATCCAAATTGCTTTGGAAGGGAAATGCAATAAAAATATATGATGTATATGAGATCATTATTTTCTGATTATTTAGAAGGATATCCTAAGAAGGCTTTATGAAGTCACTGGGATCTCCGCATTGGCACAATGTTCCAAGCTAGCCATTTCCATCAGAGGGCTGATGCCTAAAACTAGACTGGAACAAAAGTTTTTTTTCCTTTTCCTGAAGAAAAAAAATGCTACATGACATAGACTATTACAAGAGGAAGAACATTTAAGCATTACAAAATGCTAAAGCAATGAAGTTGTTTTAATTCAAAGCAGTTTATGTAATAAAGGGTCAATCCTTCCTCCTTGGTACACTACAAAGAGCAGAGATTACCTTGCTGATGTAAACAACTTCTACTGTGATACAGCTATTCCAGTTTATGTATGAACACAGCATTCTCACTGAGTGGCAGTTGGGGTGGGATTAAACAAACAAACAAAAAAAAACCCATGAACCATGAATGCACACAGTAATTCTCAGATATTTGAGAATGCTGGACGATTT
Organism: Cinclus cinclus; assembly: GCF_963662255.1. Classification (NCBI taxonomy): domain Eukaryota; kingdom Metazoa; phylum Chordata; class Aves; order Passeriformes; family Cinclidae; genus Cinclus; species Cinclus cinclus. Next base: position 64,151,998 of record NC_085049.1, read on the forward strand.
AGAAGGTCAAGTTACTGTGTCTTGGATGCTAAATATTAACCAAGTTGGCCAGTTTTCCATACACAACGATAGGCTTAAATACAATCAATCACTTGGCTGGATGAAGATTTATCCATGGAACCAGGTATCTTCCAAATGTAACAGAAGAAGGTAAGCTATTTAATTGTTTTCACAAATACCTCATATTTTTTTATAAATACTACTGCAGTATTCAAGCTCACTTGCTGTTACTAGATTCCTAAAAGAAAAAACAATACTATCCTACTCAAAACCACCAAACCCTAACACATCCATTTCTAGACTTCCCATTTTGACACAAGACCTGTATGGATTCACTTGACCAATGATGAGTCTCTGACCTCCTGAATTTACTCAGAGCACTCCATCCCTTTTACATCCTGTTCTAAGATTAGTCCATTTGCTGACCAGGAATGCACAACTGATTCACTGACTCCGTTTTGTCAGTGCTGTTTCATTGTTTTTAGTGTAAAATAACAGTCAAATCAAGCTAAGTGTGTTCCATTACAGCCAAACATGTCACTTTCTGTAACTTTTATTTCCAATCAAAATTAACAGCAAAGTCCTGATGAACAAGGTTATCTTCATTATCGGTCTTTAGGAGGATTAGGATTCTTGCGTCTTCTATGATACCTAAAAAAAAAAAAAATAAAAATAATAAAAATAAAATAAGGGTTGCAGTGAGTCCAGCTGTGGACAGGCTTTATTTTCATGGTATTTCTGCCCCCAGTGAGTGAGCTGAGGTTACACAAGGAAGTGAAAAACAAGATACACGAGCACAATCCATCACCACTCATTAGATGTCATCTCTGTTGTTTGTGGAGTTACATAATGCTACTCATTTCTATTGCTACATCTGCTACAAGCATGCAATAATCCAATCAGTTCTACAGCTGAATAGGCACAAAGGCTGCTGTTTATTCTTAATCCTTGGTGTGAAGTTAATTTTATTACATGGTCAGCCTTGCCTTTGGCTAAAACGATTGCTATAGAACAAAGATGTTCAAAGGAGCTAGCTGTGCCAGACTGTATGTTAAATACTGTAATATTTTGCAGAAAAACTGAAAAATTCTTCAGAACAAAAAATTATCCATACTTTCCTCTTAATTATGCATGCTAAACAAGGCAGATCCTGTCTGATCTTCATCAAAGTGACAGCTACCCTTTGGTCATAAAAGTCCTGCTGTTTCATTCCTTCTATCTACTCCCAAAACACATTCATTAAAAAGTTTTCTGTGGACAACCACAACAAAATCTGCCTGTATTATGTCTCCATAGCTATAAAATTAGTAGCTATCAAAAGATGGCATAACATGGAGTAGAAGGGAGTAACACACCAGAATGCTGCTTGTTTACATTAGTATACCTGAATGTCCAGAGTTCCTGTTAAAGCTCAGTCATGTATATGTGCATCTCCTCCTCAACTTCTGAACACAAGGCACACTAGAGAGAACTTTTCACCATTCCAAAAACCTCTACTACTCTTAAGTCTGAGTATCATCCCATTGAGGATGCTAAGGAATAGGCAAATGCATACATATTTCCAAGCTGTATTTGGTTATGTCCATTGAGGGCATTTTATACACTAGATTCTGTTATGGGACTTCAGTAAATGACTCAAAGCAGTAGCTAACTGGATGCATAAGAAATTTCTACACTGTCTCATATTTTACAAAAAAAAGTGGTAAAGTCTATCAAACGAGCAATGCTAAAAAAGCCCCTCATTAAATACAGTCTTCCATCTACCCAACACTGCATTGAAAATTATATGTAGTAGCCAAATACTAGAGGTATCTCATGTGACATGACTCATCCTAGATTGAATCTGGTCATTAAATTATTCCTGTATCTTCCTTTACTTCCAAAAGAAACAAACAAATCAAAAGGCAAATACTTACTGTCCCACAGGATACCAGCGATGTTTTGTTGTGTAAAACATTTTGCTGAGCTCTTCAATTGTAGGACCTCTACTGTTCTTTAGCTCTTTTTCATTCAATCTGGATTTTAAAACTTGATCAAGGTTTTCTTCTTTATTGTTCACTGGATCTGGTCGTGGTATGGGCTAGCAAAACAGTAATGTATATATATGACCCGTTTTTTCCTTGGCTTTTTTTTAACTGACAATTGGCTTGTCAAAAAAGCCAAGCTACATAAGAGTAATCTGTAATGCTATCTTAACAGTTGAAATCAAAAAAACACAGAAAAATACCTGCAATTGCACTGGCTGTTTACTGTCCCCACCTTCCCACCCTGAATGAAACTAGACCACTGTGGAGCACATGTCTAGACACATCTATTTACCCTAGGTGCTACAGCTGATGACCCTACCCCTAAAACCAGCATTCTTGTAGACATTGTTGCAGATCTCAATCTTAAAATTCACTAGCTGAATCATCAGCTTCAGTTGTGTTTTACTAACACAAAAGTATCCACACTATTCCCAGTCAGAATTTTAGTCATAGCAATCATCAACATTGCTAAAAATCTTTCCAAGGACATGTACCTTTGAGAAGAATGTAACTTCCTATTTTTTTATGCAACAGGTAAGACCAAGTTTTTTGTTTTCAAATGGAAATATAACTACTACCACTATTACAAGTATTTTTTTCTTGTTTTAGCCTTTTACACCTGCTTTTCTTGAGGTACGTGCAACTGACAGATTTAAAAATACTGCTAGGTAATTTGCAGGCAAAAAGTGCTAAAATGGTTTAGGTTTCAATGGAGAATTTTCACACTGGCTACTTCAGCAATACAGCTGCCAGCTGCAGTATTTACTAGCACATGAGAACTGGAAATGTAAACAAAAAATGTACACTAGAAAAATTTATCTAGGTGTTAAACCACAACACTAGATTTACTTTCGTCAATGTAAAGAACACACTGAAAGTACTACTGATAGATAAAAATCAATATTTAAAGTTCTTTGTGGCTTTTATGAACTCAGTGCTGAATTGAATTTAAAGTTCAAGTTGAAAATAGTAGCAGCAGTATTTCTTTGTATTCTCTTGCCCAGTAGGACATGTGAGTCATAAACTGCATTCCAATCATCCTCTCTGAGTAGCACCCACATAGACAAGACACTATTTTCTCTGTAGTGCACAAGTGTTTTAGTGCCTCATTTAAGTCTCCTAGAGCTACTGTATGCTGTGATATCTGAGTTTTTCTCACTCTGCAACCTTCCTTCAATTCAACTAAGAGTAAATTCCTCCTTATGGAAGCAGCTATATTCATCAGTCATTTACTTCACAGATGTGCTGATCACATACTAAAAAGTGAAAAGATGCTCTAAAGTGTCCAACCCATGAACAACTAAATGCCTTTACGAGAGTAAGAAATATAAATGTACACACTTGTACATACTTTTGTATGCTCATATGGAATCTCAAGTGAAGGGTGGTAGCAGACAATTGTCTTTGAATCAGATGTCACTGCAAGTTCTACTTTGCTATAAAAAAACAAACAAACAAAAAACCTCGTAACTTTCAGAAGTACTGAACAACTGAGCAGCCAAAGTCCCAGAAAAAAATGGATTTGACCCTGCATTTATGAATTCTTAATAATGCTCTATAAAGTAAGGGTCATACATATTTGATCCAAACCAACAATTTTTTGTTTCCTCAGTCATCTTCCTTTTTCAATGGAGAGGAAAGAAAGGCTAAAATAAATTATTAAAGTAGCTGGAAATATGAGTTGGAAAACAAAATCTTAAATACTTAAATAGTCGCATATAAAACTCTAAACAGATGGGGATAATGATCTCTAAGACAACATGCCTTTATAAGATGCATGGCATCTGTAATGAAATAACAGGAAACAGCAAAGTTTGGGGTTCCAAATTTTCTATTACGTAAAAAATGCTGAACAAGAAGTTGTACTGAGAGTTTCATTGTGAGAATACAACTTTTCTCACCTTCCTTCCCCTTCCCATGACACATTAAGCTTCCTAAAACTGGATGACATGAATTCAGTGTTTCTCACTTTATTTGTATCATTTTTTCCCATTTCTACATAGGTTTCCCATGCAGCAGCATAAAAATACCTGGACTTTGTCTTAACAATCAGCATCAATGGAAATGACTACTCTAAGCTAATTCTGCTCTTCCACAAACAAAACTGCAGGGGTACTGGGGGTCATCAACATGTTTAGAACAAGTCCTGCATTACTTTTCATCACACTGAAATATTTACTTCACAATCATTACTACCAGAGACAGTACTTCAGCTAAAATTATTGCATATATCTAATACTGGCAATAGATGTGTTTGATACTATTATATGATGACTTGACAGCAGAGAGAGAGAGTGGCCCTGGAATAAACATTACATGAAAAGGCTTCACATCAAAGCATGTTTACATACCAATTGTAGTCTTCAGGGAGAACTGAGTATGTAGATTTATGGCAAGCATGATACACACCTCCATCTGCAATAAAAACCCAAGAACTCTGATACAGAAACAAGCAGAGCTGTGCCCAATTAAGAATGTTCACATTTTCAATTTTCATTCTGTTTCAAGTCTTAATCAAGGATTATAATCATATTCAGTTTTAGAAAAACAAAACCTAAATACTGTCTAAATAGAAGTTCATTTTAGTACAGCTTTCTAGCAGTGCAATAAAAAAAACCATAGTATGCAGGCAGCTATGACCTATACGTACCTTCCTAGTTTCATTGTTTTCCTGAGTAAAATCACTATATCAACAAAATACCTATAGAATTCACCATTAGGAAATATCCTTTATATATGTAAAGACCATTACCTTATGACTTAGAGGGAAGATCATAATTTCATTCATAGCAATATTTATTATAAAAAAATCAAAAGGAGGGGCTGACTAGATATGTAGAGAAATGTTTTCCTCATGAGGACAGCCAACCAGGGGGATTGAGACCCAGGCAGGTTTGTGAATTCTCTGTCCTTGGAGATTTCAAAGACACAGCAAGCTCTGAGCAACCTGATGTGACTGCAGAGCTGACCCTGCTTTGAGCAGGAGCTTGGATCACAGATTACTCTAAGTCCCTTCCCCATGGTTTGATTGCCATTTTTTTAATAGAGTCATAGGTTGGAAAAAGACTTTTAAGATCAAAGAGTCCAAACACAAGCCTAATTTAAGGTATTCAACAGCCCCTCACACAGGAATCATCCTGTAGGCATTGCCTTCCACAACGATGCAGGTATGCACACCTAAGGTGGGCCACCATGAACCCCCTTCCTTTATTGCTGGAACCTGACACAAATCTGCATGGAAGTTTCTGTGTCCACTGAAACTTTTTCAACAACTGTGCTTTTAGAACAGAATTATGATCACAAGAAACAAGTCTTCACATGTTCTGAGCTTTCTGTAAAGTCATAAAAATGTTTCAACTTTATCTGACATTATTTTATTTAGACCATCTTTTAATACAAATAGGATTCTTCATGACTTCTCCTAGCAGAGGAAGAGAGCACTCATTGTGTCAAGACTGCAAAAAAACCAAGAAGAAACTTTTGTGTAGCTACTTTCCTCTCAGAAGTACTTTAGATGCAAATTCTTAAATTCAGAATTACTGTTAGCACTTGCACTCTTCAGTTCTTCTAATTAAACTAGTCTTAGTTTAAGACTCAAGAACTTAAGCAGTTGAGTTCTGGTAAACTGCAACTAGTTTGTATTTCTTCCTAAAATTCTTTTCCCTTCCTTCCCACTTACCTCTGAAATGTAACGTGTCCATTCTATTTTCTCCATTACTGTCTTTTCTATCACCTTATCTTCCCTGTATCTTTCTACTGACATCTAAAACATGGACAGAAGTCTAAGAAATAGTACTGCCTCATTCTGCTTGTTCTCTGTTTATGTTAAGTAATGAGATTTTACTGAGGCCTTTTCTCAGCACTTTTCTAAGTCTGAAAAAATAAATTTAAATCTTCAGTGTTAATCAGTGGTAAGAAGGGTAGTATTTACAAGCTAATCAATAAATTTGGGGAGCATCAGATTTGAACCATGAAGGTTTTAAAAGCAGGGAAAAAAAGAAAAAAACAAATAAAGATGCCCTTGAGATTACTATTAGAATAGAGCACAGACTAACAAACTTGATTCTGTTCAAAAACAGAAAAATCACTTCCATGCTTCCATTACTTCAAACAATACAGGAAGGAGGCTCTCAATATAGGACTTAATATAGGACTTCCACAATTTCATCACTACTTACTCTGCAGTGGTAGCTGCTTACAGGCTGCTACTGAACGCATCCAAAAGAGGCTGGACCATGCAGTTCTGAGTGACACTGCCATGCTGACAGCAGAGAGGAAACCAGTCCTGGACAAGATGGAACTCAAAGAACTTTTTCTCTGCAGAACACTCTCTGAAAGAAACCAGTTTTGTAACTATTCAGTATACAAAAGACTAACAAATTTATTGACTGTCTTAAGGAAAAATAAAATTTGTGCAACATAATTCTTCACTTGTTAATTCTTCATAATTGTCAACTGTTTAGATGTCCTTATCACTTAAGACAATGGTACCTGTCTCCCTAACAGTTAAAAGTAGCACAAGACCTTATTTATCAAGAGGGAGTCTTTGAAGCTTTTAAAAAAAGCTTCCAGGCCTGTGCCTTCTCACAGGCTTTTCTACCGGCACTCACCCACCTACAATTTGCACCCTTCCTTCTGCACATTCCATAAAATTACTCGTGAAATATGCTTTTCTTGTTCACGATGTAAATACCATCATCCCGCACAAAAATAGAAGTACTTATAAACTACACTTGCTGTAGATAAACTCTCTAAATACAGTTAATTTGTTTCATCCATCTCAAAAGCTATACATCTAAAAACTCAGAAACACCATTTAAAATACATTAAACGTTACCCAAAATTTCACAGAAGCAGAAAAACATCTTACATTTTCATTGTCTACTGAAAAAAAACAACTGCTTTAAATAGAGACTTACAACGAAACCCAGAAAAACGTAACTGGAAACAGTTTAAGGACATACACATTTTTTAAAAAAACAACAACAAACAAACAAAAAAAACCCCAAACCAAAACAAAAAAAAACCAAACAAACAACCCACAAAAAAAAAAAAAAAAACAAAAAAAAAACCCAAAAAAACCCCAACAAGAACCCTTTAAAAGTACTTCATATTTCGTGCTTCAGAACATCACCAGAAATGTGCACTTTCCAATTTCGACATATTCGGCACTCTGAATCTGTGCCAATGCTGCTGAAGTTAGGGGCACCCCAACACCTACAGAGCTGCTCATAACTTGCCCTCAGAAGCTCATTAACGAAACAGGGTGCGAGGAACGCGGCGGATCTCGGTCCAAGGGCAGGGGTCAGGCACCAGCGCGTTCCCGGCCTCACTGCGGGGCCCACTCCAGTTTGAATGGGAACAGTTCTATCTATCCCTGAGCTGCGCACAGAAAACTCCAACGCGCGCGAACACAAAACCTGGGGCTCAGAATTAAACGAGATGTTTAGCATTAAAACCAGGTCGCTAATGCGTCAAGGTAAGCAAAAGAGTACCCGTTACAAAGTCCCGAGCGTGCCGCACAGGGTACAGTCCCTCCGAAAGCACGCAGAGCCTCTCCCCGGCCTTGCCCCGCGCTCCCCCGCGGGCACCGCACGGGCCCCGCCGGCGGAAGGGACGCCCCGCGCCCGTTCCTGTTCCGGCTCCGGCTCCGGCTCGGCCCGCGGCACGCCGGGACTCGTAGTGCGGGCGGCCCGGGGGCCACCGCCACCGCCTCCCCTCCCGCCCTCGGCGCTGCTCCGGCACCGGCCGCGAGCCCTGAGCCGCCTCTGAGAAACATGGTGGCAGGAAAGGCCGGGCCGGGGGAGCGAGGGGACACGCAGACACAGATTCACCGGGTCAATTAGGTTGGGAAAGACCTCTGAGATCTTTGACTCATCTACCCCATGACACCTAGGCCGTGGCAGTAAGAGCCACGTCTGGTCATTTCTTGAACGCCTCCAGTGATGGTCACTCCACCAGCTCCCTGGGAAGCCTGTTCCAATGTTTAATAGTCGTTTCTGTAAAGGAATTCCTCATGATGTCCAACCTGAACCTCCCCTGGCCTGAGGCCACCACTTCTTCAGCTGTTGTACGCAAAACCCCAGATTCATTACCTGATGTGCAACAAGCCAGTAAATAGTCACTGTGGACAATGCTGCCAAAACTTGTCCAACCCCAACCTCTTTTCAGGCAGCTGTAGAGAATGATGAGGTCCCCCATGAGCCTCCTCCAGGATAAACACCCAGCTCCCTCAGCCGCTCCTTGTGGGACCCTTGGTCAAACACTGCTTGCTCTGGTGGTCCACACGCTGGGAGGGTTTTTGGAGCTCAAACCCACAGTGGAGGCACTGAGATAACCTGGGCATTGGCAGCAGCTGTTAAGCTGAAGGAGAGGGAACAATGCCCTAGCAACAGGCAGCAGTGCACCTGCCGGTCCTGGGAACATGCCATCATGCCATAGTCTTATTATTAGCTGCAAAATAACCCCCTCTAATCCCATAATTCTAAGGGATATCTATGACATTATTAGTTATTTCACAAGCTTGCAAGCATGCCTGCTTTCCAGGTTAAATTACACAGTGGCTGCAGCAGCTTCCTCTGTTCAGCCAGCCAGATCTTCACAGTACCTGTAATACTCTTCCACAGGAAAGGCCTGTAGATTTTATGTAGATAAAATTGCATGTTTCCAATATTCAAGGCATACAGAAAGCTCACCTGAATGTCCCAGGCACACAGCTTGCTGTACTTCTTTCATAGACTGAGTTACAAAGAGTTTCAAAGACAAGAGTATATTTAGATAACATTGATAAAAGACAAGAAGAAAATATAAAAATCAATTGTCTGACCTGCTGCTCAAGTATCTGAAATGACTCCAGCACTTGAGGCATTTACACATCGATGAAGCCTGTAGACTTCAGCAGACCCTTACCCTTTTGGACACTCTTAGACAGTGTCTCCTGAAGGGCTGCAACCTCTTTCAGATATCTTCCAACGATTGCATCTTTTCTGTCATTGATGGTGGTACTGCAATTTCATGCTGTCATGAGTGAAAGCTTCACAATTTCAGCGATGTTTAACTTTGGTCTGCAGTTGCAGAGATGTAGTTACACTGATAACTTCCAGCAGTATAGCAGAAGTATGTCCAGAAATCAATCTAAGTCAAGAGCTGATCACTTCCAGTAGTGCTGACAAAGGTTTCTTCTTGAGTATTTTTCTACACAGAGGAAGATGGAAGACATCCATTTTGGGGCTCCCTGCAATATTAGATTCCCTGCACCACAGAAAAAGGGGACAGAGATGGGCCAAAATATTTTACATACTACTTAGAGAGATGCAACCAAGGTGAGAAATCACAGCTCTACTAAAAAGCTCTTCCAGATTTGTGGAGATAACTCACTTTGTCATTCCAGCAAGTTTCTGTGTCCAGATACAGAGGCATCTGATCTGGGCTTATGCACCAAACAGAAGCAACACAGTTCTGTGTATTTTCTGCTGTGTACGAGCTTATGATTCCCACAAGGAAATCCTTGTACTAGGATAAGGGCAGCATCCTATACAATCAAGCAATCATCCAATACAAGCAAAACAGTCATTCTACTGATGGACAAATAAAACACTGAGGATTTTAAACTCAAGGACAGTGCTGAAAAATAAAATGGTAATAAACTGTCTGAAACAAGTGCACTCTGGAAATTAAAATAAAGGAATGAATCTTCATTTAAAGAGTGAGCTTCAGGAATATCTTGTCCATAGGCATAGTGGGGGTAAACAGAGTTATTTCAAAGTCAGTGTTGCCAGGAGCAGTTTGTGACAATGTGGGAACTGCTCAGGATTCTTGACTTTCTCGTTGTACGCCACAATGTGACAGACCTGTATGCAACTGCAATGTGTGCTACTTATATGTGTTTGTGTGTGAACCTCTGACAATCACACTAGGCCTTGATTTCCTTCCCAGGAAATACTAAGTAAAATTAAGGCTTCTCTGACTTTTTTGGAAGATGCTTATGAATTAACTGTCATAGCTTCTTTAAAAGATTGCCTAAACTAAGGGATGATGATGACTGTGGTTGACAACTCTGATTCTTAGCTGCTTTCTCAAAAGAGTATTGTTCACCCATGCAAGAGACAAAAATTCTTTGCTATGCAGTGGAAAACTTGAAGTTAACTTCCTTCACAGCCGAAGACCACTGTAAATTTCACCAGTTTGTTTCTCTAGTGGAAGGCACCTTTTTTCACTCTTCTCTGTAAGGAGTGGCAACTCTTAAAAAAAAATAAAAAACCTCCCTAGCCTCTTAGAAATTGTCTTCCAACAAAAAATATTAAAACTTTATATGCTTGTGTATATTAGTCATGTTTACAATATAAGACTTCTGTGGTGCTCCAAGATTACTGTTTCCTACATCAGTTTATTTGCTTTAGTAAGGACAATTTTTTTAATTTTCAGTGCTGTATGTACTTCCTGAGGACTGCAGACACACTTGCAGATATGTGTGCTCTCCTCAGACACAAGTTTGAAAAAGTAGAGTTTCCGATGTTCCTGATGAATGTGACCAGCAAGTCTCCTAATGGTGGGATTTTATAGGCTGGTAGCATTGAGTTGCTAATGGCTAAGAAGCTAATTCATTAATGAGATTGTAAAGATCAAGAAAAGCTGTAATTTGAAACTACAGTCTGTACTGCCCGTTTTCAATGATGTATTTTTTTCTGTAAGGATTTTATTCTGGAAATGTGCACTTTTAGAACACCCCCATAATGGCAAATCTTGTAACTTAAATCCTAGTTCTGACAAGTTGCAATTGAAGGTACCACAGAACTTTATTTTTATATTTTAAAAACTGATCCACATACCCTGTTAAGCTTCCAGTCTATTTTTAGGTGGTTTCTATAAAAAGATTTTTAGGAGATAGTAGATGAGGTCTACCCCCTCCCTGACGCATAATGTTCTGCAAGTATATTCTTAGCAGTGTGTTCTGACAGATTACAGCTTTCTAAAGGGAGACAGGAATTGCTCAAGGACAGCTCAGGAGCGTGACTACACACTTCTCCAGCATGTCTGGAGATGGGCTTATTAATAACTGCCAAGGCCCTTGCTTGCCTCAGCACCTTGTAGACAGTGAAGGGGAGAGTCACTCAGTCTATACTGGCTGAACAGGAAGGCTGTTCTCACCATTACCTGTGGAGATACTATGGAGGCACTAATGATGAGTTCCAGACCTCTGGGACTTCTTGTCTCTGGAAACCTGAAAGTTTTGTTTCTAGGTTGCTCCCTAACTGAAGATAAACCATCAACCTGCTCCTGCTCCAACAGTCAATTACAAACTTTTCCAGGAAATGCTCTAACTGATCAGACTGTTGAGCTATAGCTAGGCTGCAGACTCTATGAAGTGATGATGGCAGGACTATGTCGGTTGGCTGTGCTTTAGAAGAACAAATTTAAAAATCAGAGGTATCATCTGCACTGGCGTGGGTTTTGTGTGAGCAGTTGCATACACACTCACAGCCCTTCTGAGAAATGGAAAATTGAGACCTGGCTGTTCTAGCTGTTTTGCTGCAGTGGTATATTTAGGAAATTGTTACTTAGGAAAATCATTCAAGCTAGATCACTGGCAAAGTGAATATAATATATATTTATTTTTTTTCATGGAAACCAATGTTTCAAAATATTCCTAGGAATAAGCAGTTGGTTTCCTTTATTTTCTTTTAAAATGGGAAGGTACTACATAATCATACCTAGAAGTGGAGCTGAATTTGTGAATGGAAGGATGTGTTTCATTGTAAAGGGTGTGTCTTAATGGGGATGAATAGGCCTCCGCTCTTGAAATGCTGTATCTTAATTTCTATGAGGTTATCCTATAAATGTAGAAATCAAATTTCTAATGAGACACTGTAGTTCACTTATGGTCTTAATTCTCAAGTTTTCTCAAGTTATGTTGTAGACAGACAGATTTCTATGTTTTAAGTCAATCTGTAAACACCCAGAGTAAACACCAAAGCTTATGTCAGTAGGCCCTCTTCATTCTTTAGCATATCTCACACCATTTCATCACTGGTCCATCCTGTTACTGGTAAGAAGGAAGCTGCAACTGTAAATAACAGATAACAAAACTAAAGTGCCTTAGCAGTCATATGCAGCCTAAATAATTTATGTTCCTGTTGATTAGCACAGTTCAAGGAAACAATATTATGTCTCTATTCAAGCAGCACTTAATGAAAAAAAAAACAACAAAAACAATCAAAATCATAGCAACTCTTGTGAAAATACTCTGGGATTTACTGAACATTTTTAATGTAAAATTTGGAGTATTCATTCTGTATGTGTACTGACATACATCTGGTTTTTGCTGCAGAACAGATTTTCTACAATACTTGGCAAAAGTACAGAAATGCTATTATACAAAAATTAAAAATCTGGGGTTTGAAAAAGAGTTGTAATAACAGTGGAACTTCTATAAGATTGCAAAGAGGGAGAGGAGGAGGAAATAAGATTAGTCAGCCATAGGCTCAGCAGGCCTGGATGCATCCACTCTGTGAGTAATTTGATGACAGCAGAAGGTGTAATAGGAAGATGGTCAGCAGCTGTATTGAATTGTTCTGGGTATGTTAATTGCCTAATTGCAATGACTTCTTTACCCTTCCTGCCTATAGTAGCATTATAGAACACTTTGTTGGTGAATAATGTGGCTGCCTAACTTTGTTCTTGGAACCACTGTAATCCCAGCAATGAAGTGATAATCACAGATTTGTGGGAGGAGGATTGTGCTCTCCATCCTGGCTTTTGTTGTGGTGCAGTGGGACAAGATCAGCTCAGCCAACAGAACAGGTCACTGCTGCAGGAGAGGGTAGTCCTACATCTGCACCATCTCACTGTTTCCTGCTGCTTCTCGTGTGCCAGCTCTGATGCTTCAGGGAGCTGGTCAGAAGGGTAACTTAGCCAAACCCCCTCTCAACAACAATCCCCTATACCTCAGTAGATACACACCAATGGCAAGAGTGCATCAGGAATATAGGGCAGAAAGGGAGCAGGACCTCACTGCCCCTGCAGCTTCTCCAAAAGGCTAACGGGCATCCAGTGCTGAATTACTCATGGATACTACACGGCACAATTTCAGTCCCACTTCTATTACCTTTTGTTGTTTGGGACTTGCCAGACCCCACTGCAGGACAAACCAATTCACCAATCCAGCAGAAGATCAGACTGAATGGCTGTTTTTCTGGCAAGTTAGTGTATTGCATCAGCTCAGCAGAATGAACAGTGGCAAAAATGCCGTATGCAAGGAAGGAAGGTAGAAGGAATGAGATGAGAAAGGGAAGAAAGAAACCCTCTTTTTAACAGATTGACTCAGCTGTTTGGTCTAACTTAACCTCAAGTATGTGGTTTCACACTATCCCTAACACAGGGAACTACAGACACGCACTCCCTCAGGCATGGGTTCCTGTCCCCTTGTTTATGCCTCACCTGTACAGCTGTGTGGCTGCCTGTGGGTCACAGCAGCTCACTGCTCACTCAGGAACCATTTGTGCTTTTGATCAGTTTATCTTAGGGGTGATCATGGTGTGAGCTGAGGGAACAGCAGTGTGTAGCAGAGGAGGAAGGCAGCATCTCTCTTTAGCAGCAAGGCAAATAAAAAGTGGTGTGCCCTCGACATGAAACTACACACTCAATAACTACTGTGGAAGCAGGCCTTGGTGGAGTTGGGCTGTAGGAATGAATGCCCATTGGAATGGGGACTACAGGTGACATTCTACAGTTGCTATTCTGGTGTAGCCAGTTTGGATAGCTTTTCCAGCCCAATATGGATACTCAGGGGTCTCTGCAGCAGTCCTTCTAGGAGCTAACATGGCTTAAGGGAACAGTCTAATCTCTGTAGATATGACAACAGAAATGAAAGATTTTGTTCACTGCCATCTTCCAATCAAGTGGACTTCAAAAGGCTTTTCATAAAAGCAGCCAGGAGGGGTATAACAAGAACTCCCAGGATGTGACAGACCACTTGCTGTGCAACAAAAGCTGTCAAAATGTAATAAGCCAGACTGACTTGCTGCAACTTCTGACTGAAGCAAGATTTCTGGTCTATGACAATTGAAAGGGGTCACTGAATGCAACACTGATGAGCATTTATTTGAGCCAACTGTGCTTCACTCTGTTTTGCATCTCACAGACTTTCAAGAAACTGAGTGGCATCTTATTCCCATTGAGCCTACACCCATCTTTTGGCCCATGTTTTCTCCATGTATGCCAGTCCTTTAATGGACAGTATTCTGGGAGAAATGTAAAAAAGAGGAAAAATAAAAAAGGGTGAAGGCAGAAACAAAGAAAGAGAAGTAATTCAGCGTGCACTGTAACAAAATACATCATTTTCCAATTACTTTTGTCTTGAGGGTCTGGCCCAGTGAAGATGCTTTGATATCTAAGTAAGTGTTGAGTAATGAGGTCTTTCTTTGTTTTAAATTAGAAGAAAACACTGAACAGGGAATCACATGTACACAGGGTTCTATTCCTGGCTGTGCTGTTGGTCTGCTGAGTAACCTATGGGAAATTAGTTCATTTTTCTGTGCTTTTATTTCCCATAAGCAATGGTGTGCATTCTTAGATGTTACTATTACGATGCAGCTGTAGTAATGTCCTAGTATGCTTGTGCAGTAATTATACTCCGATGTTTACAATATTCCTCTTTCTGCTGAGAAAGAAGGAGATCTGCTAGCCAGTTGTTATCAAGACAAAGATCACAGAATTGTTAGGGCTGTAAGATCCTATTTCCAACATCCCTGCCAAGGCAGGGTCACTAGGAGCAGGTGACACAGGAACATGTCCAGGTGGCTTTGGAATGTCTCCAGAGAAGGAGACTCCACAACCTCCCTGGGCAGCGTGTTCCAATGCTCTGCTACCTTCAACATCAAGTTCTTCCTCATGTTGAGGTGGAACTTCTTGCATTTTAGTTTATGGCTATTGCTCTCGGTCCTGTTGCTGAGCACCATTGAAGAGGGTCTGGCACTATTCTCTTGACACCCACCTTTGGAATGTTTTTATGTATTGATGAGATCCCTTCTCAGTCGTTTCTTCTCTACACTAAACAGGCCCAGCTCCCTCGGTCTCCCCTCGTTGCAGAGTTGTGCCAGAGCCTTTGTGGCCCTTTGCTAGACTCTGTCAGTAGCTCCTTATCTTTCGTGTACTGGTGTTCTAAGATATCTTTGAAACAGGTTTAAGGACACTCACGGAAGCTAAAAGTCAGGGACGGGCCGACGCTTCGCGCTGACAGCTTCACCCGCCCCATTCCGGGAGCCGATCCCTTTATCCTACATTTCCCGGCGTCACGCGCGCAGGGCGGCGCCACAGGAAGCGCGGCGCGGGTCTTTCCGGCCGTGCGCGCGCCCCGAGCGGAGGCGCGCCCCGAGCCTGTACCGACGAGACAAGATGGCCGGGCTGCCCCGCAGGATCATCAAGGTACGGCCGCGCGCCCCGCCCGCCGCGCGCCGCTCCGCCGTGCCCCGCCGGGGGCGCCGGGCCGGGGTCCCGCGCCGAGGGCAGCGCCGCTCCGGGCGCCGCTTCCGGTGCCCGGGAGCAGGGGCCGCGCTACGGCAGGGCCGCTTCCCCGGCCTCCTCCCGCCGCTCCTGGGCGAGGGGCGCCTCGCTGCCGCCCCGCCCGCGCCCCCGCCGCTTCCCGCCGCCGCCGGGGGGGCCCCCGCGCGCTGCGTGGGCGCGCGCGGGCGGCGGGAGCGGCCGGGCCCTTCTGGCGGGCGCGGGCCCGCGCCCATTGCGGGGATTGCCCGGGCGGCGGCGGCGGCGCCCCACGGCCCCCGGTGCGGCCGAGCGTTGGTATCTGCGCGCCCTTCGGGGTCCGAACCTCGAAAGGCGCCGGGCACAACCCACCTCTGTCTTCTGCCGGCCGCGCGGCTCCTCACCGGGGGCTTCCGCCAGGCCTCGGCTTCCCGGCACGGCTCTCGGCGTGCTTGGGCCGGGGGAGGGCGGCGGTGGCGCCGTGCGCGGCTTCCTCCTGTGCGGGGAGAGGGGCAAGGCGCAGCGAGCAGTTAAAGCCGGCCCTCGGCTGTGCGCGTCGGGACGATGGCACCGCTGGTACAGCCTGGGGGCTGCTGCGTTTGCCTGGCGATACCGGCTCTTGCCCTGTTAACGTGTCCTGCTGGCGGTTCGGTGTCATGTTTCGGCTTTGATTTGCCAAGCTTTGCAAGGGCTCTTAACTTTGGGGTACTTTCAGCAGATCCTCCGAATTCCGTTCTAGTTTAAGACTTGAATCGAAGTCTCTCTATGCAGGTAGCTGTACTGCAAGCTATTGAAACACAGTTCAGTCCTGTAGCTCACATGGTTGTTCCTGCTGCGCTGGTGTCTCCTACTTGATTTTTAATGGCGAAAATTGAAGCCCTCCAATGAGTGATCATTCCATTAAAAAATTATTATATGACTCCAGTAAGGTTTGTTAGCCCTCTAGGAAATGACAGCATCCCCGTAGCTTGTTACAGTGAATAGATGTTCATTTGTAACACTGTGAAGCTCTCTCTGTTGGTGACCATTGTAAATAAATGAATTTAGAAAGCATTAAATAGTGGATGAAAAATTGCAACTGTCTTGTTTGAGAAGTCATGTTATCAAGTGATGAGGTAAAATAAGGCAGGGGTAGTGTTTATCTTCTGGGAAACAGAACCAAACTATGATTGGTGCTAGAATTGTAAGCAGTAAAAATAAAGAAGACAAATCTTAAAGATTTTGACACCTATCTAGCTGCCTGAGCACACAGCATGCTAATCTGAATGTATTTCAGGTATGATAGGGAACAGTGATTCATAATACGGTGGAACTGGTATTTATCACAGAGTTGCAGTAAGAGCTCTATCATGAGGCTGGTGGCTGCGTTAAATTTTCATTGCTCTTTATAGTTCCCCAGAATACGGCTGTGAAGTGCACCCACTTATTTATTATGCTGGTGCATAAATTTTGTTCTTGGTGCTTTTGTTTTCTTTGTGCTTTTCTAGAAAAAAACCTGCTGGCACAATTTACACAACTCACTTCAAAGAGGTGTGGTGATGTAGGGTTCTTTTCCTCCTGGAGAAGAAAGGTGGTGGGCAAAAGAGAGTCCTAGAAACTCCAGATTTTCTATGAAGGATCCCCCTTAGACATGGGGTGGGTTGGGTATTTCTGTGCGTGTGTTGTAAGTTGTCTGCAGCCAGTCTGGAGCTTTTAAATCTTGGCTTGGTTGTGTTAGATTACCGGCTCTTCAGCTCCTGGGCTGTGCGTGCCTTAGGTTGCCACATGTGTGTATGATGTAGGACTTGACTACAGGACTTAGTTACTGCAGCCTCAAAAATGTGCAGAGTCATATTTTGAAATATCACAGCCACAGAGGTGTGGACCCAGAAATATGCCTGCTAAAGTCTTCGGGAGTCTTGAGTGAGAATTGTTTTGATCTTTCCTATCAAGCCAGTTTTGATTTTAGTGTTAAATTTCTTATTTTGGGTGGTTTAGAGGGAGGGGATGGGAGGGAGTGACCTCAGTTGCAAGTGAGAATTTGAAAGATCGGGAAAGGAGAAGAGAGAGGTAGGAAAGAGCTGAGTAACAGTAAAATAACTCCAGTAAAGAAGATTAAATCCTTATGTTATGCACAGTAATAAATTTTATGATAAATAAATGGCTTAGGTTACTTTTAGGAAAAGACCTCCCTTTTTGCTGCATGTACCCTTTGTGCTGTCATCCAGGAGAGACTTTTGGTGGCTACTTGGGGCTAGGAGGGTGTATTTGGACTGTCCTGAGCCTGGCTGGCTGCTCCAAGTGCAGTTGGCATTCCCTGTCTTGAGCGACTGCTGGCAGATGGCCGGGCTCTCAGGTTGACTTGCAGCCCTGTACTCCTCAGCCTGCATCTTTGCTATGTGCAGGCTGTCTTCTGGCCCAGGAGGAGAGCAGGAGCTTTCCTTGTCACTGCAAGAGCTCTGTTTATGTTTCCAATATTTTCTTCAAATTCAGTGAAAGGGACGACATGGGTGTTGAAAAGCAGTTGTTGCAGAAGATACAGAATTATTCCCAATTTGCTGCCCTCATATTACTTAGAAGCAGACTTTTAATGAAAGTGTGCGTGGAAATGGTCTGTAAGTTCAAAAGATTGCTTCTTTAGAATTATGACTGTTAGCCCATCATGAATGGTGAGTAGAAGGCATTGATGTAGTTTTGAATCTTTAAAGACATAATCAGAATTGGAAAACCATGTATCTTGTGAATAGAGAAGAGGTATTTTTGTTTTCTTCAGTAGTTCAATACCAGGGGTCCTATGAGAATCATCTTGACAAAAAGATCTGTTGATGTAAGATAAAATTAAAATGTGTTATTGGTACATTTACATAAATGTGTGGTTTTGATGGTATACTTTTTTCCAAAATGTGACTATTTCGAGTATTAAAAGGTGAGTCTTTGCAAGAGACAGTAAATAAGCCCAGTGACTTTTGCTTTTAAGCACTCATTACATCAATTCTTTCCTGTGTTGCAAAGTCACGTACCTCCAGTCGAGTAAGGAATTGAATTACATCTGAATTTTTTTCTTGGCTGACATTCAATCCACCTCATTACTGTGTCAAGTGCAGTCAGAGTATGTGAATGGGATGTGCAATATTGCCCATATCATCTTTTAAAATGCTTTTTTTTTCCCTGCTGTTTTCATTGCTGCAGTGATCTCATCATTCATGATTTGATGCACAGGTCTCTAAGTTGACTGTAGTCAGTTGTTATTAGCGCTTCTGTTACAATCACTGCAGCTGCTCTTATCATGAAGTAACCATCTGAAGCAGTAGCTGAGACTCCTTCAGATTTTTTTTTATGATGAATTTATCAGTGCTAAGTTATAGAGGCTTTGATTTCCTCCCCTGCATGATACTGTGGTGTTGTCTGAGGTCCGCATTCCTTGCTATTTACTGTGTGAAGCTGTTTCCATTATCTGCAGTGAACTCCTGCTTGCTGTATTTTTTGAGACTCTGGGAACACTTGGACTGCTAGCTGCAAAATGCTGCTTCAAAATGTAAAATTTCTGGGAGGTTTTATGGAGATTCTCTTGGTGTGTGTGACGCTAGGCACTTAATAACATCCTATAGTAGAGGTCAGTATAATCAGCCTTGTATGTTGGTTTGGTTTTTTTTAATATAAATCAGGTGTTTAGCCTGCATCTGGAACTTTCTAGAACTTCTTTAAGGGTATTACTGGCAGCCAGCTGGAAGTTTCTTACTTTTTCTTGAAAGCTATGTTTTTTTTTGAAGCATGACTTCTATCTCCACATTAAAATTTAAGTCACTGCTCCTTTTTGATTTCTGACTTTTCTGACCACTTTTTAAATTTCCTGAGTAAAAAAAAAATTACGTAAAAGGGACTTGAGGTAAACCTAGTACCTTTTTGTGGTGCTTTGTATTTCTTTGGATAGTGGTTAGGCACAGAAAACATTATTTCTTAAGAGTGCCTCTCCTTGACATTTGTCAGAGAATGTAATGTCATTTTGCAACTTGTATATGATTTGAATCGTGTGCATAACTTTGCATTTGGTAGAAGGGTGAAAGTGTAGAAAGGTGGAAAGACAACACATGTGCTGTTTTGCAACACTCATTGAGTCTTCTTGCCAGGTCACCAATATGTAGCCTGGGCTGGCTGGGATAGTGGGAAGGGTATACAGGCAGGTATTGGAAGCCTGAAGCTTGGCAGGACAGATGCTTTGTGCAGGTAGGGGAGGGAAGCTGAGAAGAAGGCTGAGGCCTAGAGAATAAGAGAACTTTCCAGTTAGGTCTAGTCAGGTTAATTTTTAAAAAAATGTGGAGTCTTAAAAACAGATCTTCCAGAGGACACTGGTATCTTTTCACAACCTTTTCCTTAAAGAAGCTTTCAGTAGACCCTGTAGAATAAAAACTGAGGAAAACCCAAGCACATAACCCAGATAGAGGCAATAATCCTGTTTGGACCATCTTGTATAATACTTGAGCAACTTTGATGAGGCACAAACCTCAATGGATTTTTATTGCTTTGCATGCAGTTGTTTTATACTGTACGTATCTGTTATGTTTAGATAGCATTCAGAGTACTATCAGAATTTGTTCTGTGTAATAGGACAAGACAAAATCACATTTTTGTAGTTACTTGTGAGTGGTGGATTAATACTGAGAAGGAAGTTGCAAATTTTGCCGTAGATGATGTGGTGGGTTGACTTTGGCTGGATGCTGTTCTATCCTTCCTCTCCTCAGCTGAGCAGGGGAGAGAAAATACTGGCCCAAAGGCTCCTGGGTCAAGAGAATCACAGGGAAGAATCACATGCCCATTACAGTCATGGGCAGAACAGATTTGACTCAGGGAAATGAATGTCATTTATTATTTCTCAAATCCTAGTAGGTTAATGAGAAATTAAACCTAAAATCTTAAAATACCTCCCCCCCCCCCCCATGTCACCCTTCTTCCTGGGCTCCACTTCATTCCTAATTTTCCTCTGTCTCCTACCCCTCAGCAGTGCAAGGGAATGGGAAGTGAGGGTTGTGTTCAGTTTTCAATGTTGCCCCTTCCTCCTTAAGGGCAGGACTCTCTATACTCTTCCCCTGCTCCAGCATGGGGTCCCTCCATGAACTTTTCCAGCCTGAGTCCTTCCCACAGGCTACGGTCTTCACGAACTCCTCCACTGTGGGTCCTTTCCTTCTCATGGTGTCACAGTCTCCTATGGGCACATCCACATGGGATCATCCATGGGCTGCAGGGGACAGCCTGTGTCACTGGGCTGCAGGGGAATCTCTGCCCCCACACCTGGAGCACCTCCTCCCTCTACTTCTGCACTGACCTTGGTGTCTGCAGAGTTGTTCTGACATAATCTCATACCTTTTGCTGCTGCTGCCTGGTTTTTTTTTTTGTTTTTTTTTTTTTTTCCCTTTCTTAACGGAGGTGCTACCACCATTGCTGATGGGCTCAGCCTCGGCCGGGGGCAGGTCTGTCTTGGATCTGGCTACCATGGGCTCTACTGCACATGAGGGAAACTTCTGGCAGCTTCTCACAGAAGCACCCTCAGCGGGCCTCCCCCCACTACCAGAACCTTGCCATGCAAATCCAGCATAGATGGTGTTTGGGCAGAAGCTCAGTATGAATTACTGTTTGTATTAACCACGCTTTGATAGTTGACTCTGCACCTTGTATTAATGCTGGCCTCTAGCGCAAATGAGCTCCATCAGTATAATTGCAGGAATGCTTTACACTCTTAGCTTAGTGAATTTAGTATGCCTTACTTTACAATAGCTGGAGATGCACTATGAAAAGCACTATCTGTGCTATCATGTGGATAATCCTTTAGGAATTTGCATAGGATCTCAGATTCACAGTTCCGAAATCCTGTAATCTGCTGTGGAAAATTTGAGAATGAGGTCATTCTTGGGGGAAGAGCGCTGCTGACCTTAAAATGCCCCTCTTCATGTTACTGCTTGGCTACAAGGTCTTCTTTCAAGAGTGGGTAGATTATGATTTTTTTTGTGTGGTTTTTTTTTTCGTTTTAATTTTTTCTTCTGGGAAGAAACAGTTACTTGGAATATATTTGTCTTCCATCTCATTGCAAGTGGTTTTGCAGTGGTTAAAACTGTGTGGTGATGGGATTTGGAGACCCAGAAGTATGTGAGAGGATTGTGAGCAATCCAGAGTTCATTCACAGTGCTTGCTTAGCAGAGTTGTAGTATCGATTATGGACAGCTTTCTGTGTATTGAGTACTAGTTAATGTTTTCTAAAACTGCTGTACCACTGTTTTATTCTTTCTTTTTTTTTGCAGCTGATGCCTTTGACACTTTGAACATTTTTTCTTGCCTTTTATTTGGGAGGCAGTGTTAGATTCAGTTAGGGCTGGTGATTGGGTCTGGGAACCTGCAGGATGGTAGAAGCATTAGTGTACGAGAGACACTAGCCCAGTAATGAGTCTGGGAAGCAGGGACATGTGGAATGCTGACACTTGGGGGTTGTATGGCGAGGAGGAGAATACATGTGGAGACTGCTTTTTGTGAATCAAAGTGTAGCCTCCTATTTATGGTGTTTGACCCTTGCTTTGCAGTTTAATGGGCTTTGCTGCTAATTTTTTTTATATACTTGTCCTAAAAGAAGATTTTCAGAAGATTTTCTTCAATGAAGTTCTTTTACAGTGATATAATTTTAATGCAAACATTCTGAAATATCTCTGCTTAGGTAACGAATTTATTTTCAGTAATGCTGGTGACAGCTGGTTCTTTACATAGTTGTAGCTAATGAATTGATAGACCCTGGAAGAATTAGTGCCAAAAAGTGATGTAATGATACACTAAGTTTTGAATTAAGTCTTTGTAGTTTTCTGCAGCAGCTTTACCCCATATGTAGAAGACAGTTTTGACGGATAAGTTTCACTTTTTCCTACTGCCTCCCCCTCAAAAATCAAAGTATAAATGTGCATGCTTTGTTACCTTCTTGTGTGCAATTTAGCAGTCCTCAGCGAAGGAGATCAGTGTGATCTTCCCCCTTATCACTGTCAGACAGGAAAGAATGGTCATTTGGCAAGTAATTATAACTTGTCACTGTGCCAGTATATTGGTTTAATTAAAGCCTTAGGTTTCTGTTTCATACGGCAGAATTAATCTGGTCTATTGGGTGTAGTTGGAAGGTAAAGACACTGGTAACTGGCGAGAGTTACCTGTGGTGAGCATGAAAGTGAAATTATTCTCTGTGAAGTCAGTTGAAATGCTGAAGTTGGGTATTGTACTTCTGCTTTTTGCAGAGAGCTGCACCTGGTGAAGAAGTTACCTTCTAATAAAGTTAGCTTAACCAGAAGGTTGTGAAGTGATCAATCTGGCTCATTCTTGTAGCAGCCTCCCAGTACCTAAAGTAGACCTACAAAAGAGCTGGGGAAGGACTTTTTACAAGGACATATAGGGATAGGACAAGGGGTGTGGATTCAAACTGAAAGAGGGCAGGTTTAGATTAGATGTAAGGAAGAAATTCGTTACTATGGGGGTGATGTGGCACTGGGACAGGTTGCCCAGTGAAGCAGTGGATGCCCATTGCTGGAAGTGTTTAAGGCCAGATTGGATGGGGCTCTGAGCAGCCTGGCCTAGTGGGAGGTGTCCCTGCCCATGGAAGGGGAGTTGGACTAGGTGCTCTTTAAGGTCCTTTTCAACCCAGGCTGTTCTATGGTTCTGATTCATGTTGAACAGCCTCACTGTATGAGCAGATTCAGCTGGGACCCTGCTAGCACAAAAATGTTTGCACCGCTGAGATGAACTTAGACTGAGGAACTGATTGGGCTCAGAACTCTGCAGTAAAGGTTATTTATTTAGCCAAATAAGTTCTGTGATCTCATCTGTTGACTTTGCAAACACTTGGGCTGATGAGGGAGGTACCTGGTAGGATGACTGTTCAAATCAGCACTGCTGCTGGGAAGTTACAGCTTCCCATTCAGGCACACTTGCCTTTTGTGAGGAAAGGAAATGGTGGAGGTCGTTAGGTGAGTGAAGTTAGTCAAGAAGGACTGAGAACCATTCTGAAATGGTGGGTAGAAAGGCAGTTTGACTTAACTGTAGACTCAACAGCCAATGAAGAATGAAACAAAGGACTTCCACTCTCAATGACTAAACATTAGCGGAACTTAGGTGTCATTTAAAAAAGAAAAATCTTTGATTTGTTGCTACTTGTACTGTCTTTTCATCTGTTTTAGAAATCTTCCTGGAGAATTTGGCAGCAAATATCTGATCTCCCTTAGGAAGCAAATTCTGAAATGACTGATGAGCAATCAGTTAAACTGAAAGATCTCTTTTTCCTCTCTTCACATAAATTGTTATGTGTGGCACTCTGCAAGTGATAAGTGTTATCATTTCAGCTGTAGCAGGAAATGGAGCTAGTGGTTTTTAATTTTAAGTCTGTCATCTCTTTCTCAAAAATTCTTAATTTTCAGTATCATCTGTGGAGTCTGAAACTGTCTACTGCATTCTCTCTAAAAGTGGTTCTGGATGTAACAGCTCAAATTAAAAAGGACTCTGTGATTTATGATTAGGTGGGCTGACCTTGGCCAGATACTCACCCAGCCACACTCTCCCCACCTCAGCCAGGCAGTGGGAAAAAATAAGAAGGAAAGGCTCATGGGTCAAGGCAGATATAATTTACTGATAATAATCATGGCAAAACGGGTTCAGTTTGGGGCACATGAATTAATTTGCTTCCAGGTAAGATGGAATTGGATAGTGAGAAACAGAGACAAAATTAAAACAGCGTCTTTGCCACCCTTTTCCAATATTGAACTAAAGTCCTTCACTCCTTATTCCCTAACTCCCCTGTCCCTGGTGGATGCAAGGAAATGGGGACTACCCATAAACCCCAATTCCCCAACAACCATCACTGCTCTTCCTTCCTCCTCACACTTTTCCTGTGCTCTAGAGTGGTATGCTCCATGGGCTGCAGTGGGGGTACATGTTCCACTGTGGTCCTTCATAGGCTACAGAGAATCTTTGCACCAGTGCCTGGAACTCATCCTTACTGTTTTACTCTGACCTTGATGTTCACACTAGTTTTGCTTACAAACTTTTATTTTTGTTTCTTTACCCCTTACTGTTCTCTCTGTGTGCTGTGTTGTTTTCTGTCCTTTCTTAAATACATTTTCCCAGGTGTGCCACTAGCTTGGCTGATGGGTTCACCCATGACCTGTGGCATGACTTTGGAGCTGACTGTGTCTGGTGAGGTACAGCTGCTGGCCTCTCCTCACAGAGGTCACCCCTGGAGCCCCTCTGCTGCCAGCAAATTGACATATGCATCCTGTACATGTGCTCAGTCGCTAATGCAGTTAAATTAGATTGTACCAAATAAAAAAAGAAAAAGGAAAGAAAAAGGAGGGGGGGCAATTGATGTGCATTTCTTTTTTATTTTACAAGTAATGCTTCTTTTTAACCATTTTGGAACTATTCCTGAAGTATTGCATTGCATCCTATTGTTCCTTTTATAAATGGCCAGGGTTACCAAAAAAGTTTGTTTTTTAGCTGGCTGTTTGGAGACCTTTGCTTGTAGCACCTGTGGAAGAAACTTGTCAAGGGATGTGCAGAGTTTCTTCATTTGTACTGATGGAAGATGCTTTTATCCACAGCTGGTGCCAGCTGTTCCATGGTTTCTATTGGAAGTTACTGTCCTGTGCGGGATGGCAGCAGAGTTATTATGTTGTCAGTCATTATTTTTCAGGTTAAAGTTATAGTTAAGAAGACCTAGCTCATTTTCCTGAGTTGCATTGGGAATGCTGACAGGGTGTGCTTTCTCAGTAAATTTGCAGAATGACGATTTGTTGTAAGATGGTAGCAATATACTCATACTTGAGCTGCAATTCCTGTTGTAGATTAAGTGCACATCCATCATCTGTCTTCCCTGATCTGTTCAGAATAAAGCTAGGGTTATTTGAACCTACAAGTAAGGGTAGATACTGCCTACACTTTCTCACTGTCTGATACAGAGTAGAGAGGACTTGTACCTTGCCTTGGCCTGACAAAGTAGTAGGAGTGTAACCTCCATCTTAGTAGGTGATGCTGAAGGAAAATTGCTTGACTACTGCTTAGTGAATTGAGCTAGTAAATGTGCTACTGAAAATATGAGGAAAGAATCATTCCCATGAGACTTTGTATAAAGATGTGGTGGTGTGCCATTTAAAATATTTACAGCTTTAAGACCTGCAGGGTTTTATCTTTATGTAAGAGGCCATTATTTGTGTTTTGTGTTTTGAAGTTTCAGAATAATTTTATCACAGATATGTCAGTCTCTGAATGACATTATCTCTTTCAAGGTAGTAGCATAAAGTTGCTAGCTATAAGGATGCTTTTCTGTGATCCTGGTGCTATAAAAGGTTCTTAGATAACTGTTTATAACAGTAAGATATGCCGAGTCTTTGGCATTTAAGACTTTTACAGATGGATGAAAACTTTTAATTTAATAGTTTACTGTCTGTTACTGAAATTAGCCCAGTTGGTAGTTAAGCTTCTTCCTTTGGAATGAGGAGGAAGGCCCTGCATTTCCTTTTTAGGTTGGTTACAGAACAGTAATCAGTTGCGCTGGTATCCTGTTGTGAGTAACACTGCAGTCCCAACACTTTAAACCAGCCCTTTCACCAAAAGGAATCTTCTCCCATCCTTCTGAGAGTATGTGTTTGCCCCCTGCTTTTTGTTGGCACAGCTGTTTGCGTGGAACATCTGGTGCACTGAATCAGGGACTCTTCTGTCTGGCATGGCCCCCCTCTCCCCCCCTCTCCCCCCCTCTCCCCCCCTCTCCCCCCCTCTCCCCCCCTCTCCCCCCCTCTCCCCCCCTCTCCCCCCCTCTCCCCCCCTCTCCCCCCCTCTCCCCCCCTCTCCCCCCCTCTCCCCCCCTCTCCCCCCCTCTCCCCCCCTCTCCCCCCCTCTCCCCCCCTCTCCCCCCCTCTCCCCCCCTCTCCCCATTCTTTTCTTTTCTTCCAGATTGGCTGCTTGCTATAGGGACAGCTATACAGGCAAAAGTGAAAGTGCATAATAGGCTGAACTGGAAAGGCAGCACAAACTTGTTTTTTTCCTTTCTGCAGTGGCTGATCATTTATCACCTTACAATATTCAGACCCTGTAAGGTGGTGTGATTTCTGTAAGGTACCTTTTTTCTAATGGATTTTACAATGTTCACTAGGTTTCACAGCTGGTATTAAAGGACAGTGTGGACCAGAAGACCATTCCTTAATGTAGCATGTTCCTTCAATTGTATCACTCACTGAGACCACAGTATTTAATTAGTGGATTAATAAGCAGCATGTTTTATTTATTAAAGTGATCTGCATAGCAGTAATATTGAATGTGAAATAAGAAAGCTGGGGTGTCAGGAAAATGTAATGCAGGTAACTGAATTACTAAGCCAAGCACATTTGTCTAGAGATATAAAGCTTGGATTTCTTTGAGCTATTTTGTGCCGACTTCACAAGCAAGTTTCTCTTTTAATTCTAGTGGCCTTCACACAGTACCTTTAAAGTTCACATGTTTTATAGGTGCTCAATATTGATTTGTTCCAAACTGTTTTAGCCAGGTCGCTTGGCAGGCAGTGTGAAATTTGAGGTGGTTAACTATGGCCATAGCACAGGGAATGGAATTGCACTATTTTCCAAGCAAAGAATAATTCTCCTTTCTATAAAGCAATGAGGAAGCTTTTTAAATTGTCTAATTCCATGCCAAAATTTCTTCCTTCAGTACTGCAGTGGTCTTTGTCAGGCAGAGAAGCTTTATAGCTTAGCTGCAGTGGCTCTGCTAGGTAAGAAGTAGCATTTGGGGTTTTTTTGCAAGTACTTCCGTAGGTGAGTCTTCTGATTGTGGTATTTGTCACTTTTGTATTTTGGCACTATCTGTTTGTAGTTCATTCTTTGGTCCTGACTTAGTCTGTTGATAGCCAGCAAGACTTCTGAAGTAGCTTTTTGGTTTTCAAAAGAGTAACACACAGAAATATTTTTTTAGTTGTTTTGACTGAGGTCATGGCAGCTTGAGGCTTTTGTAAACACTTCTGCAACACTGAAAGTGATTGAAATAGTATATTTCTAATGGATTCCTCCTGTGTGTGCTTGCTCATACCTCCATGTTCGTTAGCAGTTGATTTTCCTGTTTATATGTATGGAAGCATCTTCTAGGCTGTTCAGTTTACTTCCTTAAAGAAGTGCTCTGTCTTATTATGTGTGTATGAACAAGGAGAATCCTGGTGGTTATGTCTGCTTTTCAGTAACTTTTTTCCCCTTTGACTGAAAGCAGAAAAAACAAACAAAAGCTCAAAGAATGAATGAAACATACTCTCCTGCAGATCCATCTCTCCTCATTGTGTAGCTTCTCTTAGTCTTGGCAGCCTCAAAAACCCTCATCCCGGCCTCCAAAAGATCACAATGCTCTCTCTTCCTGAGGCTTCTTATCCTCACATGTTACTGTAAAAACAGGTTGAGGGTTTCTTCCCCCCTCAGGTACAATTAGTTTTCAATTTGATGTCTTCATAGCAAAATAGCTATGCAGAATGTTAGCTGCACCATCTGTCCCATCAGTATCATCTGTCACTCTGCTTCAGGCCACCTGTGTTAATAAGGAGAGCTTTGCTTTTGCTTGTCAAAACACCTTCAACACTTCTGTGTTTTCTAACCATTTAATTAAAAATAAAAAAGGAGAAGCATAAAAAGGGAGGAGTTGTGATTTTTCAAGTATGGACTGGCATGTATCTTCCTTTTGGGTTTACTAACTTTTGGGTTTACTAATTTATTTTAGTCAATGGAAATTGTTGCATTACTTGAATTTGGAAAAAGTGGAGTAAATGCAGGAGTGAGAAGAAATCTCTATCTAAAAACATTGCAGAGTATGACAAATAGAAATAATTGCTTCTGGCAGCATGGGAAACTTCCTTGAAAGCTGTAGAGCTTTCAAAATATGTGCTGAAATATCTTCTGTGAAACTTAAGTATGCTAGAGGAGAGCTAATAAAAACCACTGCATAGTAATGTTCTGGAACACTTACTTGATGGGAATTTGCATTCTTGTTGAAGACGAAATTAACTGTTCTATTGTAAAAACACTGCGAGCAGCAGAACTGCAAAACCCAGTTTTCTCTGAATTTATTCGTCTTCCTTTTTAGCATGTTTATAAATGTGGGTGTTCCAGCTCTTTTTATCTTTATTCTCAGGGATTTTTGCTGTGCAAGGATGGTATATACTTGGTTCCAACCCATAAACTGGCCAAACAGCAGTAGTAGTGTTGGAGCTGTTCATTTCTTCCTCTCCAGTAGCACTGAGCTTGGTCAGCTTTACAAAACATACAGAACAGCTCAAATGGGACAAAAGGTTTAAAGGCAGTTTGGGGGGGAAAGGGGGAAGTAAGAGTGCATGAAACTCACTTCCTCAGTTAAACAAGTGTAAGAAAGAGTGCCTGAAAAGATGTGGAAGGTCAAGTATGCGTTCAGTAGTCCTGATTAGTTAAAAAAGGTGGTAAGTTAAAAGTTTAATTAAAAGAAATTAAACATTTATTTATTTATTTAAATATGTTTGAGAGACTTATTTTCATTGGGTAGCCATCCTTTGGAAATTAGAGAATAAGATCAATGTGTAGTTCAACGTTTCTATGTTTCGTCCACATCTCATCCTTCTCCTGTGGGTGATGTATATGGCGATAGGTGTTTATTTTTTGCAGGTGTTCTTTTTTGTGTCTGTTTTTTGTTTGTTTGTTGCTTTGTTTGTTTTTTTTTTTTTAATTGGTAATGTACACTTAGAAGGATTAAAATCTATAAAACAGGTCAGCTTCCTGACCAGGTGCATTGCATTGCCTATCTAGTCACAACTTTTTCTCTCAAATATTACTTATTTTTTCAAGTTTCATGGCAAATCAAATTTATTTTAGTATCAGCATGTCTCCAACTGTCCATCTCTATCCTAAAACGTGGAAAACAATTGTAATCTCTTGAGAATTGGGCCTAGTTATATGTTTAAGCATTTTATATGCTTAGTTTGATATTACAATGTAACTTTTTGATTAATTTCTCCCTTTCTGTTCATTTTCCATGCTGCTCCTCCAAATATATTTAAGATATTATTGTTAGTTAACATCTTCATAATTGCAGGACAAAGCCCTTATTTACTGTCAGAATTTAGGAGGTGTTGATGTATTTAAATACAAACGTTGTGCATTCTCTCAATAAATGGCATCTTTGCTGTGTTACTCGCAGTCTAACAAGCTTGTCTGTGTTACACAGTTCTAAAAAGATGCGTTTTCTGAAGCTTTTGCACAAAGGCAAAGATGTGAGTTCACGGCATCGTGGCCTTCCATTTTGGGTATATTGGACAGGTTTAGCCTGGTGCTTGCTCTCTGCTCCACCAGAGCCTGGCAGGTGTGGAAGGTGAGTGTCAGCCAGTTCCCTCACAGGTGCTCATCCTCGTTTCTGTTTGGAAACAGCTTCAGTTACACCGACAGCCATGGAGCTCTGTGCACGGCGCAGGAAGCAAGGTGTGCTGCTCAGAGGAATTTCCATCTAATATTAATGTTCCCCAAGGGGCCCATTCGGGCTCAGAGTAGGCTCAGTACCTGTAGGCAGCATAAACACTTTTCTTTGCACTCCTTTCTGGGGTGTTTTATAGCAGCAGGATGACCACACCTGTGGAATGTGGAGGCGTGAAGGGCTTTCTGAACGGGCTGGCGTGCTTATGGTGGTACAGCCCCATAGGTATTATGGGGTGCCTGCATTGAAAGAATCGTTCTTCTCATATATGGGCTCTCCCATTGTTTACTGACAAATGTTTTTTAGGGGTAGAACGTGTGGCTTGCAGCCAGGCACTGCACCCCTCAGATATGTTGGCAGGTAGAAGTGCTGATGCTGCTGCCAGAGAACTGCTGATTCTGGGTTATTTTAAGCTAGGATTGGCTGCCCAGTATAGTTACAGTCAGCATACTGGCATAACTAGGGAGGCTGTCTGGGGACTGGGGTGACTGAGGGGGGAACTGGGGACTGCTGAGATCAGCCCAGTGATTAAAATGTATTATCCTTAATAATAAAAAAAAAGTCTTCAAGCATGCCTATCAGAACCAAAGCCACAATTTGCTTCCAGGCACATCTCTGACAAAGTGAAGCTGTGAAGAGGTTTAAAAATTGTTCTTTTCCATAAATTGCTTATTTTTAAGTTTTCAGTTGGCTCACATTAGTCTATATTTAGCATAAGACACTTCCCTCTGCCAGAACTGTCAAACAGTATATGGTCCTTCACAGGCAGAAGCTCTAATTTGTCCCATCTACCTGGAGCAGCACTCATACTGGCAGCTTGCTGAAAGAAACTGAGAATGGTTTATGCACTTACAGGGATAATCTGTAGTTTCTTACTGACTTTGCACACCGCTGAATGTAAACTATCAGAATTTGTTACAACTGCTTTTCTACACAATTGGTGTACAAGTAAATAGCCAGCAGAATACAAATGAGTAAATGATAAAATTATGTGTATAATTTAAAATATACTCACAGATGTAAATATAGGCAACTCTAAGAAGCTTAGGTGGCCTTCCAGTGAGGGGTGCAAGTGGCATCTAATGTCTGTGCAGATAAGTAGACAATATGTAGTTGCAGCAAGGAAGCACACCAGGTTTACGTTTGGGGTTTGCATATGTACCTAGTAATAAATTCTGTATTGTGATTTGTAGAACCTTGACAATTCAGAGATGAGTAATTGGATTTTGGAATTAATTACTGCAACTTCACTTCTTTATGTGTTGTTTAGTTTTTGTAAAATGAGGTGTTATTTAATTGCATCAAGACAGACATATCCCTTAAATGCTGTGTACGCTTATTTCTGCAAGAGTAACATAGTGTGGTTATGTTGGAAGAATTTAGTTAGCCATGTAGGGGTAGTCTGTCTGTTTTGTGCTTGTATTAAAGAGAGACTTACTGTATTGGAGAGAGGCTGATTACAAGGGTGTGTACTGACAGGACAAGGAGAAATGGCTCCAAACTGAGAGTGGGTCCAGATACGATGTTAGGAAGAAATTTTTTACTGTGGGGGTGGTGAGGCAGTGGAACAGGCTGTGCAGAGAAATTGTGGACGCCCCATCCCTGGAAGTGCTATTGAAGATATATGGAATAAATACACTGTGAAACTGAAATAATGTTACACCTACAAGTTGACATCTTCTGTCAGTAGAAAAAAGATAATTTTTCTTCGTGAAAACCAACACAGAAAGGTGGTGAAAAGATTAACTGTACGCAGCAAAAGCAAGGTTAGAAGGAAGGAGGAAATGGGACTTAAATTGCATGGGGAAATTAAGCTTTAGCAGGATTTTTCGCCCCTGCCTGGTTCCTTTTGCCCATTTTGGCCTTGGGATCTTTTTTTATAAGAACCAGAATGGTGCCCATAGACTTGTGAAGACAGGCAGCAGGGGAAAAGCAAGATGTACAGGAACTGGTCTGTCTTCTCAGTGCATTAGCAGGATGGGCAGCTCTTAGCTATGGTCACAGCTTGGTGCCTGAAGTAGGACTGGCAGAAGAATGGAGCAACAAAGAAACCAGGTCACTGTAGGAGGCTGGCTTTCTCTAATTTTGCTGCTTACAGAACATCTTGACTGTCTCCTACTGTCTGTTAGGGTGACTTTAAACATAGTTATATGTAGGCCAAAAGTGCTCACACCAAAGCTATTTATGCATATGTATGTCTAAATATATAAAATACCCTTAAATACACCTTTAGTGTTGCAGCGGAGTAGCACTTTAAATTCTTCGAAGTTGAATCTGATTTCAGTATAAATATTCATCTTAATAAACCAGTCTGCTCTTGTTAAGAGTAAACCTTGAACACTTTCTGCGGGTGATTAATCCCTTTGGCTTTTCACTTATGGGAGTTTCTATTTAAGGTAGAATGGGAAATGCTTTTGTTGTTTTCATTGTGGTATTCTCTAAAGTGCTTTTAAGTATATTGAGAAAAACACAACAGCTTGGCAGTAGTTCAATCAAAAGTTAAGAAAATTGAGGACAGCTGAGTTATCTATTACTGTGTGTTACAGAAGCACACAGCAGGTGATGATCTGAGAGGAGATGGGTACCAGTTTACCACAGCCTCATCTTCTTTCAGCAGATGTTCTTTGACTTTAAGGTACTTAACGTAGTTTCTGTGAGTATAGGCTAAATGAATGCTTGTTGCTTTTAAAATGGTTTGTGCGGGTCATGTTTATTTTAAATGGGTTTTGTTTGTTTCATTGCCTCCTTTTCTTCTAGGAAACCCAGCGCTTGCTGGCGGAGCCAGTCCCTGGGATAAAAGCAGAGCCAGATGAAAGCAACGCACGCTATTTTCATGTGGTCATTGCAGGTCCACAGGATTCCCCCTTTGAGGGTGGGACATTTAAACTTGAACTATTCCTTCCAGAAGAATATCCAATGGCAGCTCCTAAAGTACGTTTCATGACCAAAATTTACCATCCTAATGTAGACAAGCTGGGAAGAATATGTTTAGATATTTTGAAAGGTAAGTGTTACTGTGTTTTCTTTCTTCTTATTGTATTAAGTACAGATATTTGCAAGTTGACCCTAAAGAGAGTTTTCATGTGTTTAAAGAATATCCTGCTTCTTCTTTAATCTGGAAGAACTTGCTGTTTCTGTAGACTGTGGTGAATATGGTGTTTCATAGTGCTATAAATGTTTCTTCAGATAAATGGTCCCCAGCTTTGCAGATCCGTACAGTTCTGCTATCAATCCAGGCTTTGTTAAGTGCTCCCAATCCAGATGATCCACTAGCAAATGATGTAGCTGAGCAATGGAAGACCAATGAAGCCCAAGCCATAGAAACAGGTGATG
Organism: Cinclus cinclus; assembly: GCF_963662255.1. Lineage (NCBI taxonomy): Eukaryota > Metazoa > Chordata > Aves > Passeriformes > Cinclidae > Cinclus > Cinclus cinclus. The sequence goes on from NC_085049.1 coordinate 64,185,285, forward strand.
TATCTTCTAACTTTTTTTTTCTAGTTTTAGGAATAGCTTATTACTCACTAGCTGGGGGATGCAAATCCTGACCTCTAGTTTTACGTCTGCAACTTGGAGAAGCAAAAAAAAGTTGCATGCAGTCATAGTCCAAGAGCCCTGACTGTGCCTCCAGTGGTCTATTTTCAAGTCTGCAAAGCTTGATAAAAGAAGCTCTCTTGATCTGTTTTATGTTGAATTTTGATGGTTCTAATTTGCTAGTCCGTCTAATTTGGGGTTCTGGTAAAATGGAGGAGCATTCTAGTGCTTGTCCTCTACAGCTTAAGGAACAGATTAACAGGTTGCAGAAAGTACATCTCTTTGATACTGCATCTGTTGCAGGCTATAGTGGAATGGAAGAGTTACTATGTTATGCCTTTTCACTTTTGGATCCTCTGCTGTCAGCCTGTTTCTGTAATACACAAAAGTTGACAGCTGCTGGAATTCAAAATTGCTCTTAAAAATCTCAGAACTGATACATTTTGTGTGCTTGCAGCAGTGATATAAGAGAGATCTTTAAGAATATGAATTTAAAGTTACTTTAATCAAGCCTGAAAAAGACATCTTTTCTTAAATGTGTTTCTTTTTCTTTACAGCCAGAGCATGGACTAGGCTATATGCCATGAATAATATTTAAATGCGCTTTGAACATCAAGTGTGCATCACTTCTCCTGTTCTGCCAAGACCTCTTCCTTTTTTTGTTTGCATTTAATGGACACAGTCTTAGAAACATTACAGAATAAAAGCCCAGACATCTTCAGTCCTTTGGTGATTAAATGCACATTAGCAAATCTGTGTCTTGTCCTAATTCACTATTGTACCGCATGAGCAGAGGCTAGAAGTATCATCTGGATTGTTGTGAAATTGTTTGAAAGCAGCAGCACATCTCTGCTTTTAATCATTTTTCCTGTCATGGTTTAAGTATAAGCACTGTGAATGAAGGTAGGCAGGGTTAGCTGCGGGGCTTTTTGTTTTAATTTTGTGGGCTCCTCCTCCCTTTTTATGGTGATGCTAATTGCATTGGTAAAAGCAGCTAACCAGTTATACTTTAGAATATACCCTCTAGCCCAGTCTAACTTAGACGCTGTAGATGGACAAGCTTCATTGTTTGAACAAAAAATGGGAACATTAAACATCCATCACCTTCACTAATACTATAGTGATTCTGCTGTCAAGTGTAGAAAAATCCCTCCAAGAAAAACCTTGTGACCATTTTGTATGGCTTGTCTGGAAAATCTCCTGTAAATCTTATGTTTTAGTAAAATATTTTTTGTTATTCTACTTTGCCTTTGTATAGTTTATTTTGCTGTGTTTTCATTTCTCTGTGACAATCATAATTTTAAAAAATGAGTCCAGAACTGACAGTTTTTCTTCACCAGTCTGACATATTTAACAGTAAAGAGAGTAAAGAGGGGGAATTCACAAGTTCTTTTATTTTTTTTTTCGGTTTTGCTTTGTTTTTCTTCTTCTCTTTCCTGTATTTTGTGTTATACGGGTGACCATTCCTGGCCAATTTAATATGAAACTGCATTTTGAGTGACTTTTAGAAAAAGTCTCTGATGGAACAATTGTAACCTTAATTTTAGTAATGCGTCGATGTGTGTTTTGATGGAAATAACCAGAATGAAGTAGGAGGTTGAGAGCAAACTACAGCACTAATTATGAGTATCTGCATAGCAGCACGGTTTTCTAACTTCTTTAATTCCTGCCCCCTATTAACTTCAAATTCCAGTGTGCAAAACCACTGTTAGAGCCTGCTTGTGTATTGATTGGTGTCTGCTTAGCTACTTACAGCTAGGAACTCATACCCCTGGTTTACTCTACAAGCCTTATTGAGCTACTTGCTTGAGCAACTGCTCAGCTTAAATAGCAACAAAGCTTCTTTATTGGAGGGAAGGAGCGTGATGAAAAAATTCCTTCTCATCCTTGTTTTTTGTGTATGCATCCTGTCTCGGAGTCCAGTATCCTTTCTGGGAACCCATTTGATTGGGTTACCTTCATTTCTTATATCTCTATTCTCTTCCTTTCCCCAAGCCCTCTCCCTCACAAAACCAACCAACCAAACAAAAAGCTTAAAAGCTTTTGGCAAGGCCAACCTGAAATGTGTAAATGACAGCTTGTAGTGGTTGCAGTAGGGAGTGTTTTGTCATGCAATTCAGGGGTATGGTTATGTAGTCTATTGATATTCTCCCTCTTTCACCTCTTTTTCCTCTAGTGTCATCTGAAATTTCTATAGAATGTGGTGTATTTATTGTGCTCTTATGTAAGATGAAGAATATCTATTAAAACTATGTTTTCCAACAGACAGTGCTTTCAGTGGTTAGTAACTGGTGTTGTCCCTCGAAGTTCTCTGCAACGTGGTTGAAGAATGGTTCAAAATTCAACTTTTTCTCCAAACTGAGTCATAAGAAAGCTGTTTTAAAAGTAGTTTCTGTCTTGAATGTAAGCCAGAGTTGGGCCCAGGGCTTGTGACGTGTTCTTCAGAGTGGGTAAGCACCATTAACCTCTTCCTACAAATGTCTCTTTGGGGTTGCTGGCCTGTATCCTGGATCTGCTACTAGCATAGATAACTTGTGTAGCAGGCAGCTGAGCATAAGCAAGCTGTGCTGTAGGCTCTGGATTCACTTCACCTACCTTTTAATGCTTTATCTTACACTACATATACAGCTTTCCTCAGCTCTGTCTCTAGGCCAAGGGCTGGTGGCACTCCCAGAGGACAGTCAGACCCATCTAAGCATCCTGTTTGAGAGTGGCTTTCCCTCCCTTCAGTAGAGAAACAAGACCTGAGCAGGCACTTAAAACACTTTTAACTTCATAGGTGGGATGAATCCAGACCCAGATAATGTGTATTCAATAAGACTTATTTTATTTTTAAACATGATTTAAGAGCCCTGTATAAAGTCAAGCTGGGAATTTCATTCCAGCTTGTGCCAAGGAATGTGTGACAAGCTAAATTCTTTGAAGCCAGTAAGATACAACCTTTTCCCCAGTTAAGCAGGTGTATATTCCCAGTTGTTATGTGAAACTCAGTTATTTCTCTTACACCTACCATTGCAGCTGATTAGCAAATGCAGCTGTCTTTTAGGGAGTGTTAGTTTTGTCTCCATTTTTAGTACGTGTCTATTGGATCAATTTACAGTAACTGAAATAACTGGGTTTCCTCTACCATTACTGGTGCTATGTGTCAAAGGTCCTAAAATCCTGAGCAAGAGTGATGACATTGCATTTTCTGTGTCAGTGTTTGGGTAGTAACTGTGTACCTGTTGAGCCTGGGTTATCACATGGGCTCTGTAACCACACATGCAAAATACTTTTGCAGTAGTTTCCTGTAGATCAAGAGGAAGGCTTTTGGTTTTGCATAAATATTTGGTGGTGGTCTCTTCACATGTAGCCATGTTCTGTCATGGGTATGAAGTGTATGATTATTGGGAACTGATGGAACAAATTTTTTGATCTTAGCTGACTTTAGTCTAAACCAAGTGTGAAACATTGCTTCGATAGCTTTCAAGTAATTGTATTTCTTAACACATTGAGACTATTGTGGAACATCTTAATGGACTAGTGACATCAAAAATTGTGACATCTCTATTTATATACATTTCCTTCTTGGATTTTTTTTTCTGTTTTGCTTTTTTTTGTTTGTTTGTTTGTTTTTTTTGAGGGTTAAAGTAAAATGTCTGGTAGGTTTTGTCAATAACATGTCTTGACTGTAATGTAATATGACACTGAAATAAAAGGAAGAGTGATCATTCATTACTTAGGCACTGAGCTTTATTTAACTGCAGTGGGCTGCCATCAGTGTGCAAGTTTCCTAACAGTTCTTAACATCTGGTAAAATAAGAAAGATAACCTTTAACTTCTCTCATAACTTTTCAATTGCTTGTGGCTTCCCCCCACATTGTGTGGAGAGAGAAGAGCGGCACCTCTGTCCTAGAAGTCCTCAGAGGAGACTGCTCTGGTATGCAGCTCAGAGGATGTGTTGAGTCCCTCTCCTGCTTCACTCCCTCTTTTGTTTGTTTGGTTTTGTTTGTTGGTGTGGGGTCTTTTTTTTTTTTTTTTTCTTTTTGTCTGCTAGTTCAAATCTGTCTGGTTTAGTACAAGGCTTTCCTTACTTACATGCACAGTTTGGATAGTTTCTAATGCAATGAAATTGATACATATATTGAGCTTTGCTAAACTGTTGTTACATTATGATCATGGCACAAGGATAATAATCACATGCCTGCTGGGGTGGAGTTTGTACAGTTAATTGTGGCCTTTACTGTGGAAGTGTACAGGATGATTTTAAAGCAAATATTTAATTGTTATGTTGCACTGAAGTGCATTAGGAAAGAGGCATCAAGCAGCATGAGTGCCTTATCTGTGGCGTTTGCTTTCATGAACTCCCCTCAATATTTAGATAAGGGGTTTGGTGTGAGTATCTGGTAAAGACTGCTCCAGTGGAAGTGCTCAGGGGAGCGCTACCCCACCTGGGTTAGGAAAGGGAATTGTACCCTGGAAGGACCATCTGGGCAACTCAGTTGCTACAGGGCTGTCACTGGTGGTCAGCCCATCACTGAGAGACCAAGTGCTCTCCCTGAAGGAGAATTCTTGATCGCTGGAAGGTAGAAACCACAGGTACTTATCACACTGCATGAGCCTTCCCACATAAAGAGATGGATGCAAGTGTGGCCTGTAACAGAAACGTTTTTATTAGCTAATGTTTTTAGGAAGATAAATACAAATTATTTCACATAAAATCGTCTCTGACTTGGAGTACTTGTGCAAGGTTATTCCAGATACTCATATAAGCTGGATTCTTGTCTTCAGAGCTGCAGTGAAGGAGTATTTTTGGTTCAGGCCTAATCTGCACCTTCCTACCTCAGTTGCGTACTAAGGCTTGTGAGGTCATTTATAAATCTGAAAGATCATGTGTGGTGTTCAGCTGTTGCTTGCTGTAGGAGGTGTGCTTGTCTCAGCCTGAATACTTGCTGTGCCTTCAGAAGAACTGCTGTCATTTTCCCATCAGCTACCAATGAGTAATACAGTGTTCTTCCAGGTAACACTTGAAGGCTTAGGCTGGGTCCTGGTAAATTTATGGAAGAATGTCTGTAGTCCCATGCTCAATTACCAAGGGCAGACTAATCTCACAAGACACAGTAAGGTGATTCTAATGGTGTTTTTTCTTCCCTCAGTTGCTGTGGGTGTTCATCTACATTTATTCAAAGACAGGTTCCATTAGTGTCATAGCCAGAAAGCAGGAAAGAAAGAAATATTTAGGGGGGTGAGGCAGTTGAATGACAGCAAAAAGGCCCTTAGGACAAGAGCCTTGTTACAGAATCTGGATACAATGGGCACTAGGCCACAGGTGAGCCAACAACAGGGTAAGTGCACAAGCTGATGGTCTTTGGCCAGCATTCATGCTTCTTCATACTGCCCATCCATCAGAACTGGTGGTAACAAATGAGGGATAGCTGTTGGGAACCAGTGCTGCCGCTGAGCTACCAAAAGCAGTGTGGGCCATGAGGCAAGCAGCAGCTGATCACACAGCAGACATACTGAGTGGCCCTGTGTCTTGCTAAAATGGCACCTTGAACAGTATTTCATGCTTATTTAAGGGAAGAAAATTGTCTGAGAGCATTGTTTGGGGTGGTGGTACATAGCCCATAGCAGTCAGATTGTCACAAGGAGGAATATGCCCATGACTGCTGAGTCTGCAGGTTAAGAGGTGACACCACTCCATACGTAGAGCATTGTCCTAATGTGAATGTGGTGCTGTTTCCATCACTTGAGCCAAGGAGGCAGCGCCTTGCTTAATGCCATGGCAGCACTGAGATCCCTAAGAGTACTGAAAGAGGGTGAGTTTAAAAAAAACTAAACACTTTCAGTTCAAGCTTGAAGATTCTTATAATCTCTCCAAGTCTTGGGAAAGTCAGTCATTCTGCCTTTCCTGCCATTTGTTGTGCTTTGTCACACTTCTGCCTCGACTTGAGTCTCATACTTGATGCCTTGGAGATCCGGTGATAGCAGCCTGACAGGACTATGGTAAAACTCCCCTTAAGCTGAAGTGAGGGAGGGGTGGTAACTGTGTGAAGTCATACTGAGAAGGGGAACCAGGAGCTGCTTACCATCCAAACTGTGGAAGCATGCAGGTTCAAAAAACATAGTAAGGGGAGATAGGGCTGCAGCACCAAGCTGAGCACTGGCACCAGTTTTAAAGTTTGGACAGGAATTGGACATGCGTGCTAAGGGGGGAGAGTGTCATGTAAAGTTAAGGAAAAGAAATTATTCTTTGGAACAATAAGCTTGGTAAAGCTTGAGTACAAGGACAAGGCAAGTAGTAGGAAACATTAGATGAAACTTAAATGTAGTTTAGATGGGGTTGAAGCCTTTCACACAATCCCTCCTAGGGTAGTATTTATAAGGAATGACTACATCATCCACAGGACTAATTTAGATTTTATTCTGGTATTTCTCAAATATAAAAAGTCAAAATTCTTACATCAATCTTTAAAGAAAATCCATGCAAGCAGGTCAAAATGTTTACAACTTCATTCCCTTCCCCCCCTCCCCCCCTCCTTTCAGTTTTCACTTCACAAACCATGCTGGTAAGTAAACCAAACTGTCTACCCCTCATGTTTCTTTTCACAGCACATTGTTAACAGAACAATGCTAGGCTAAATCAGGGTGCAATAAGCACCAAAATAAGATTTTTCACTTGAACAGCCTCTCTGCAATACCTCAGGATTTCTTGTGTTTAAAAGCACATCCATTTTGCTTAATTCTGGCTCCATGAGATTTTAAACTTTAAGGCTCATTTTCTTTGATACCACCATAATGTAACTCATGAGCATCTGAAAACCTCTCAGCCAGGAAAAGCAGCAGTACAAACTAGACTCTGACAATTGCAGATGACAACCTCTCTCTCCTCTTTTTCCTCTGGAGAACCAAATTGGATACATTGTACAGAATTTTTGGCATAAGAAAATTCCCAATTTGCTTTGTTTGAAATAGGTTTGGCCCATCCAACTAGAGATTCATGTAAAAACAAAACGCTTCTAACATTTAAATTGATAGGTAGTAGAAAAAATTGTAGCCTTCCTATTCCTATTTTTACAATTCTTTTCTGCTAGAATTTCGTGTCAGATTTCATTAGTACTGAAGCCACACTGCCATCCCTTTACTGCAGTTGTTCCCTGTAGCAAAACTGAAGTGTCTTCAGTTTACATTTGCAATTCACAAAACACTTCTCTTTGAAAGGGAGTAGAAGTCAAAGCACTAGAGCTTCATTCTGAAGGTTGCATAGAGACCGAAGAGGTTTATACAACAAATGCTGTTTAAAAAAAAACAAAAACCTGTCTGACACTACGGAACAGCTCAAATGTGTGTGACCAAAAATATTTATAGGCAATCAACTCTGAGTTTGTTAGCAACAGCAATACTGTACATTTTACATTTATTATCAAAGACATAATTCAAGAGTTACAAAATAAGATCATGCATTACCACGAACTCTCATACAAGCTTGGATTAATTTCATTCCAAGAATCTGAAATGGAGACAGCATTTTTTTTAAACAAATAAAACCTCAACTCTGGCTTCTGTTTTAGCTTTCATGAATTTGATATAATCTTGTTACAAGAAAACCTATACAAGTTTGCTCAATTTAAAGTGTTAAAATAACTACTGAACAAAAAAAGTGAGCATTAAAGTCATCAGAAAAGGGAGTTAAATGATTCATTCTTTTAAAGGTAGCTTTGGAGCCAGAGGTACCCTTCCATACTATGAGCATGATTTTAACAATTAGACAGTCATTGTGCTCACTCCCACCTTCTCCTGTTTCACCTGGCAAAACAGTTTAAAGCAGTGAGCTGAGCAAATGGTGTCCCAGTCTGGAAGAGGTTCAGTGTAAAATAGGTGTACCCACACGTGCACTACTGAAATAGCAATGCTCCTTTCCTGGCCTCCCACCTCATGGCTGAAAGGATGGATAAGTTGTTGGCAAATACTTCCACCTTTAGGTACACCTGAACACCTGTGTGTTCTTACCAGTTCTGGAAGTGACCTGGACTAGGAGCTAAGAGGGATGGAAAGCTGTGTCCTACCCACTCTTTCAGAAGTCTTTAGCTTTGTGGCTCATGCCTCTTGTCAGTAGTATTTATGCCTCTTCAAAGAGAGCAGCATTAAGAGATCAGATCATCTGTCTCCCTTGTTTCACTGCATTTATATATGGCACAAGATTGTTTTTCTAGGACTAACTTGTGGCAACAACATTTTTTTCCCTAAAAAAGTGTAACAGCACAAAAAAATTCATAGCAGCATTTTACACAATTTGTGTTAAAAAAGTAGAAGTTAACCATTTGTGTATTGAGTAACAAAAGGTTTAAATTACATTTATTTTCCATTTTACACTCACTATTTACGAGTTGGACTATTTACAAAGGTTCAAATGTTGTATAAGAGAATGAGCTTTACCCAGAATAAACTTCACATGTGAGGTAGTGGTCTACCTCGACCTGTTTTGGCTGGATATAAAGGAGGTACAGTTGGGTTTAGATCCTAGAAAAAATTCAGAAGTAGGAGGTTCATGTGAATTAGACTGTGTTCTTATAGAGGAAAACATGCACACACACCTACAGAGAGAATAATCCTATGGTAAAAACATTAAGACCAACAGTGGATTTAGCTTTAATTTTCTTGGGTGAAAAACAGGAGAAATAATTAGAACAGGGAGGCTGTCAGCTGTACCTCGTTTATTCCAACTCTATGAAGAGGCCAGCTTTTATTTGAAGAGGCTAAAGTAATTGACATTAAAACACTAGAACTGAAGGATTTTAGAATTAATTTAAAACTGGGGGTTTCAGCACTCCTTCTAATAAGACAAAAGAGTATTATTTCTCTACTGGTGTCGTAGGTATCAATACTCTTGTCCCCAGCACTACTGGCTCCTGCAGGGAAAAGCACCTCAACACATGCTTGCTACCAGACACCTCTGCAACCTCAGTGTGCCCCCTGGTTAAGTCTTACTTTCCTCCAAACATTTTTAAATTGCAGCAGACTGCAGGAACAGTACGTAAGATGTTTCTCATTGAAGACAGAAGTTTTTGGAACCTGCAGTGTAATCACATCATGAACAAAACATGTATCAAGGTTAAAAGGGGGAAAAAAAAAGGGGGAAGGAAGATCTACAATGGTTTTCACACATATCTTCTGACAGTTCACCTGCTGACCAAGTGATGAAACAAAAGTCTAGTGGATAGTTTTGGTAGCTGCAAGACAAAGTTATTGTTCTTGCCCTAGTTCTATGTTCCATGAAGACTGCATAGGACAAGGCAACCTTTGGGTAACTGAGGCAAGCAGTGCTTAGTGTTGGTATCCTTTACTCTTGACAGGCTGAATGTGGTTTAGTGCTTTATTGTAGCCACCCTTGTGCATCTCTGCCTTCAACACATCCATTTACCCAAATACTGCCAGCTTCAGGTCTTAGCACTTTCTGTGGATACCAAGTAAGAGTTCAGTATAAGACTATTTGCTCAAGCTTTAACTACTGACTAAAACTCACAAGTTTTATGTAAGCTGAACACCACTGAGATGCATATTTTATTTTAGCAGATATGGAAATTCATAAATTTATATAGTCAAGTTTCTTTTTTAATGGCCTCTTAAGGCATCTTAAAAAAATCCCTATATGGCTTTGGTTTGCTGAAATACTACTTTACATTGTTAAAAGAAAAACATGTTCAAATAAATTCAACATTATGACACATTCACATATTTCACTTAGAACTGACAGTTATACAGATGCCTACATGTGATCACAGGTGTCTCCTGTTGTGATGACATGAATAAAAAGGTAATCCAAATGTTTATCTCACAGTAGAGGGCAACCCAGAAGTCTGTGCAGAAGTGACATACAAGGAGTTATTATCTGGAAGAGGGGGAACCACAGAGTTTCCATTAGTGGGTGAACAGCTCAGTTTCAGTTTTTCCAAGTATTCTGCATGAACAGGCTTGTGACACTGAAGGACCTTGATTGCATCTTCTACTTTAAACCATTCTCTTTTCCTTCCTGAATGAGTACAATCCACAAGAAAGAACAGTGTTATAAAACTTTAACAGCACTATTGGTTGTTATCTAGTTACTCACTCCTCCTCAGTTTTTTGGAAGTTGAAGTTGTCAGGCAAGAGAGTAAATGAAAAGACCTTGAAAGAACTGATCAACACAAGACATGCACTGAAGCTTACTGAAATGCAGTTAATAATAAAGCCTTTCAGATAACCCTCTTGAAGCAGGTATTGGACAGAAACTCTTAGGACTCCATATGCTCCAAAAGGCACATCTGGTCCTTAGAGGAAAGGGTGATGTTATTTAAATTGACTTGATACTGCCTTCCTGCATTGTCATGCCTATCAGAAAACCAGTCTTTAGACTGAACATGCACGTATGGAGAATGGCTTGGTCTGATTTCAAAAGCCATGTTCCATACTCAGCATCTCCATAGGCATCCATACATGGAGTTACTTGGGTTAGGGTAAGTTTTAAAAATTATATACCTTGTATCAGACATGTTTAAGTTTCAAGACTTTACTAAGATCAGCTTAAGACCATCTTACTTTTACAAGTTGATCCTTTAAAATTTAAAGTCTCTGAAAACACATATAGACAAGGTCAATGATCGTATTGTTAAACATTAAATTAATTCTGTTTTTCATTTGCTTTTACAGCATTACAAGTACTGTGCTTGAACATATATAAACCACTTGTTTAAGATCAAGGACACTTTCATAAACACCCTAGAGTATCATACAGTAAAACATTATTTTTATAGAAAAACAATGCGGCAGTACAGTATTTAAAATATATGTAAAAAATTACAAAGTTTTTTCTGTTATCTAAGAATAAGAGTAACTGTGTCAGAAGCAATCTAGTTATGTGTGCATTAAAGCGTGCAAGAACAGTATCCCTTGACTTTTTCTAGAACAGAATTAGTGTTCCCCCTGAATGACACAAATTGCTTAAAACATTTTTAAGCATGGCACGTAAGGACAGAGAATTAATTTACCTATATTAACTGAATCCTCCCAGTCTTCCAGTATTTCCGTCACAGTAAGAACATAAACGTACGTCCTATGCTTCCGATCCTGGTTCTGCTTGAATATTAGAAGTACAAGTTTAAATTCTCATCTAAGTAACTTACAGACTTACCACAACTACAAGATCAGAAATTACTTACCTATAAAGGATAGTTGCCAGCAAACCTGGCTTTTATTTTCATTAAACAAACATCTACACTGGTGAGATCCAAAATGATGGGAAAACAAAAGTTCTATCTGAAACAGCTATTCTCTTTTACTAGACTAAAACAAAACAAAACACAGACAATACAAACAATTTTGAAGATCCTGAAGTTCTGACCAAAGTTTGTTCTTGGTCATCCAGCTAAATATTAGCAGTTGTCCACTAGTACTGCCCTAGGTAAGTACTAGTACTTATATTTTACATGTTGTTAATGACCACAGTACACCATGTTTGCTGAAACTGTTTCCACAATACATTTCTTGGATGAAATGTTGTTTAAAAAAAACCCAAAAGCTTTTTGCAAGATGGAAGTGGTGCATCATGTGGCCATGTCACCTACACAATGCTGGCTATAAAATTTCACTCTGTGAGTGAGGCAAATTAAATAGTCTATACTTGCGATGATGACAAATGCAAAAATCATTGCCATCTGCTCATTCAGCAGGTTTGCCACGATGGCAGCACTCGCCACCTGTTTAGAAGGCATTTGTTTTGCACAAGGCAGGTTAAATAGAGAGTCTGACAGAGGTATTTACTCAGGGCAAGGCCAGTCCATGCAAGGCTGGCATAGACATTACTCCCTGCTACTCCAAAGCAGGCTAGTGGCAGTGTTTGAGGTGCTACCCAACCATCCTTCCCCTTGGAGAAGAACTGAGCTCCTAATGAAACCAGGACCATCTACAATTACAACTATATTAAGAACCAAGAGATGTTATGGCCTAGCTCCCCTAACAGATGGCTGTATCCTTGTGCCAATAACCTTTCCTACTTAACTTTGTTTCACTACAAGCTTAATATAGCTTTGAACTGTTGTGCTTTACTAGGTAATAAAAAGTCTCCAGGAGCTGTTTGTTCATATCATCATTAAATAGGATATATATATTTGTAACACATATCCTCTGGCTGTAGTTCTAGAATAAGAGGACTCGGCAGCAGCATTATTTCAATCTTATCTTAGTTCCATCCCCAGGTCACAAGGTGTGGCCCCCTCAATGGTTCTAACAACAGTTTGTTGGGGGCCTGTTGAGAAATTAAAGTAGGGCTTTGATTTAAGTTAGAAGTAACCTAGAAAAGTGACACAACAACAATTTTTCTCTCTTCTGCTCTAGCTTGTGTAAATGGCTTCAGAAGAACGTGTACCCAAACTACCAGTGAATCATGATGCTTTGCAGCCCCTGTCTTAAGCCAACAACATAACAGATATCCTGGATTTTTTGGTCTGAGCTGAGAAATGGAGAATACTTTTGTAGACTGACCAGCAGAGTTAAAACACAGCCAAGTTTTTAATGTGTAGTTCAACTCAAACCCAAAACATATCAGAAAAATGTGAGTAGTACTAACCACAAAGCTTCAGGAGCTACTGGAGCTTCTCTAATTGTGTCATGGCTTCCGTATGTCACACAATGGGACACACGACTAATATTTCACAAAGGAAATCCCTGTCAGGCATACACTGCCTATAAAAGCTGGGTGAAGATTTGTACCTAACTTAGAATAAGGGACTTCCACTTAATATACAACACAACATAGTAACACTGGATGTATTAGGAGCTGGAGACTACTAAAACTACAGTCTGCTCCTGTCTAGAAGCTGAGAAGTGGGCAACACCAACACTAAAATAGAGTTCTAACTAGCGTTTTTGCACTGTTAGTAGTTCAGAGTCTGATGTTTACACTATCACGTAGATGTCTTGAACTACATAGTTTGCTAAAGATTGGATTTATCTGTTATCCAAAGTCTTGGCCTTTTTTTAGTGAATCACAACCATAAAGAGAACTCACATGTGTGAAAGTTGACAGATTACTTCAGCAAAATCTAACCAGGGAGGAAGAATCAAAAGAATGCCACAAAAAAAAGGCTGGTGTAATGTTTCAGAAAGACTAACTCTAGAATGGTTTGGTTTATTTATTTATTTTTACATCTAGATATTGTCCAAGCACTAATTTAATCTTTCCAGCAAAGGTCCAAAATGACCTGAGATTAGTTTAGCTGGTGAGAGCCTGGTGCTGGATAACACCATGGTGATGGGTTTGATCCCTGCAAAGATACTTGTTTAGAAGTTGGACTTGATGATCTTTGTGGGTCCCTTCCAACTGAGAATATTCTGTGGTACTGTGAAATTGAATAGGTACTTTGAACTCTTCCTATTCAAATATTCACACATCATGTGTGGACACCTAAAGTCCTGTCTAATTTAGCAGATCCAGCAACACTGCAAAATTATAGGTAGGTAATGTTGCAGCTCATCAGTTCTCACAAGCAAAATATTGCTTTTAGAACTTAAAGGAAGCAGCTCACCTCAAATATCCCAAGTAGTCTGCCCAGCTTTCCCTTTACTCCAGCCTACAAAACAAACAGGAAAAAGAATTAGCATTTGGTATTAATTTAAAAAAAATATAAAGCATCTGTACCATCATCCTACATAAATAACCCTAATAAGGAGGAATATGTTAAGTAAGAATTTTAAGTTTTAATTAGATAGTGCTTCACTAATTTTGGAGATTCTGGTTTTACACTCTTTATGAGTATTAGAGTACAAAAGCTTATCCTAATGAGTGGATCAAAGACTCCATAAATCTTTCAAGGTTTCCATCCGGACCAAAATACTTTATTACTTAGCACATTTTTAGTGTACTGTATTTTATTAAATAGATAAATCACACCCAATACTGAAATAATCCAGAAAAGTAGAAAGGAGGAGAAGAGAATTTTAGGTAGCAGCATTAGAATTAATCTCAAGAAGCAATCATTGAAACTTCAGTGCTATTTTAGATAGAAATTTAAGTACGAATCTTCAAAACACAGTAATGAATTAAACTGTAGGTTATTGCACAGATCTTGCAGCATAATGGCTTCATGTGTGCTGGTTTTCTTATTAAAGAAGGTTCTGGCATGCAATATAAACCCCAAATTTATATCCCAAATTCTCTGCAGTTTTTGAACTCTTTCTAGCTAGTATGATTAAAAAAGGATTTCAGTTTAGAGTTTTACTCCAATATTTTAAAATAATCCCTGTATCAGCCCGTGGTTTGTGATTTTTATCAGTTCAGATACAATGGTCATTACTTTCTCCTATGACACTAAGGATTGCTTTTCAAACAGTAATACATAAATGTCTCTTCCAAGGGACATCACTTACAATCATCCCTTAATTCTAAACAAAACTCAGTCCATATGACTGACACAAAGGCATATGTTGCCTACTGGCAGACAAAACCATATTTAGATTGTTTTTGTCTTGTTGTATAACCAATATTTAAAATAGGACTTCTTAGTGATGACATTTTCTAATTTTCAGTCTTTGCTTCCAGCCTTAGCAAAAAACAGATACTGATATCTTACATCTTTATATAAAGGACTATATGGATCTTCATTACATTTTAATGAGTAACTGACCAATAACTGGGCAGGCTTTAGCAATAAGACTAATCAAAGTCTTACTGTGACTGTCTTTTTAAAGAAAGCAGATGTCTGGTGTTATTTATTAAGCCACTTTGATGAAGGAAGCCCAATCACAGCCCAAGCAAAATCATCAAGGCATTTTGCTTAGTAAGAGCTACAGCAAAAGTTAATGCAAAACTACATACAATATTCTGTTTGTCTGCTGTGATGGCTGAGATACCTGTTGGAGCTCATAAAACCAAAATACTCAGCTGGACCTGACAGATAAGTGCTTAAGCAGCACATTAATTAGGAAAGTGACAGACCCTTATTTTTGGGCTGAATAAGTAACCTGTGCCACAACAGGCACTAAAGATTGCTTGTGCTTTATACTGGGTAATGAAAAAGCACTTATTCATGGAAAGCAGCATGCTGAAGAAATGTTTAAATTTTACTGATTAGTCCTAATTTCCTCAGCATTACAGTATCACTTCAAGTGGGAGTCTGACAACTAATATTTAGCACGTGGCAAAACCTTCAGGACCAGCTAGGTTTAACTGATACTGAATAGCATTCATAGAGTAGTTTTGTCAATTTATTGGTATCCCATAGTTATAGTGTGAATTCATCAGTGTTACTCTAAGTGGAATTTACTTAACAGTTTCTCTTTTCTCCCTGCAAGCAAATCAGTGGTTTAAACAAATACACTTTGCTGAGTAATTCTGAATGAAACTGTTAGAAGCTCTCCATTACCTCAAGTGCAAAAACTCCCCAGAGCTTGAAGTGAAGCTTTGGTGCAACCAGATGTTGCTACATAAATGTGATTACTGTAACTGATGTCCAATTACTCCCTACTCAAATATACATGTTTCCAAAACATAGCATCACGCCTGCAGACAGCAGTGTTATTTTGAAAACCTCTACACTCAAAAATATAAAAAGGTAGTAACTCTTAAGTCTGGTGATTTTCTTCCCCTGAAAATAATATTCGACTGAATAATCTTCATAGTTGAAAAAGTACCATGAATTTGACAGTGATTTTTAAGTACTTTTACTAACAAGAACATTTTCAAGTTCTTTTTGTAATGTATTTCAAAATGTGCCAAATTTAAGTGCTAGAGGACCAGGAAATACTTCAGCTTTATCCCCAGAAGAGTATCAAAAGCAGTTCCCACTTTTCCAATGGTATGCTTCTAATCCAACACACTGGTTAAATGCTAGACTTTAAACCACTTTGCCTCTCATAAAAACACACTTCTTCCTTTGGCTTTTATGTACCCATGGCTGTTAAAATATGGTTCTTCAAGTAAACAGAATCCTATAGGCTTCTATAAGTGTGTAAGGCCATCTAAACTTTGGGAGAAAAGCCTGAAAAAGCCTGGCTTTCTTCTGGCAGACAAGCTGTTGAATTAAGTGCTGTACTTCCCCAGAACAATTCTCTAAGGAAGTCCGAGTGCTGTGCAAATAGGACCTCGGATCTGAATCTTATCCGTATATTTTAGCATTATTCTAAACCCAGCCACAGGAGAGAGAACTATCCACTTTACCCACCCCATAGTCGGTCTGGCCTGGAGGTGATGCCTGTACCCAGCTGTAGAGGTACTGCAGTCTCAGGTACCTCTGTGTCAGACTCGCCTGTTTCCTGTAGATGGAGCAAGAGTCATACTGCACTTCAATTTCTACCCTAACAGTCCACCAGGGCAGAAAGTTGCTTAAGATCTGAAAGATTTGAGTTATTTTTAACTCTGGCATCTGCAGGATAGTGTTGTAGCCATTTTAATGGCCACACTGCTGAAGGGATGGTGTCAAGACTATTTCTGCCCCATTTTTGCATACTTCTGTAAAACAAAATGTTTGACTACGTGCGCCTTAACCTTTCAGCTGACAGTGTGTTTTATTAATTTATTTTTGCAGTGTCTAACTAGTTCTAGTTTGTAGCACTCAGTCATTTTTCAAATATTAGGTGCTCACTGGAGGCAATTCCTCTGTTTCCTATGAGAAGTCTTAGGCGATATTACTGCCACTTTCACAGTTGCAGCAAATTAATCTTCAGGATCACCATCTTCTTCTCAGAAACTATATCCATACAGGGCTGGGGGAAATAGCATATTTTCTCATAGCCCTTTCAATACACTACTAAGACAAAGCAAGAGTTTTTTTGTGAGATGGAGCAAGAAAAGGGATCAGTTCACAGAATATCTCCATTTACAAGGCTGGGCATCATTGGCTTGCCATTCATTTGTGTAATTTTTCTTTGAACAGTACATGTGCAGACAACTTACTTTCATCTTTCGTGTTACGCAATAAAAGACAAAGTTCCAAATTCATTAATGGAGTAGCTCCTCATTTAGATGAGGTTCAATACCTTTCTGGGATTGCTTTATACTGTAACTTCATTTTGGTATTCTACTTTCAGGTCTGTAAAAGAGTATTGTATCTAAATAATTAAGGTAACTGTCAATTTCCTGTGAAATGTCAGACAACCTTAAAAGAACCACTAAATGTTCAGTAGAGGAAAAAATATCATTAACATCAACAGAATTGAAGAATTAAGAAACCCCTGGAGTCATGTACATAGGCAGCCTATGAAACAACTGCCATGCAGGTGCATTTGATTACACAGATCTTTCAGTTGTAAAACAAAGATTCTAAATACACTACTGTTGGTGTCCAAGTGAGCATATTTAAAACCAGTAGGCAATCAACACTTCTACCCATTAAGGAATGCCATTATAATTCCCACTATGAATTTATCCATTTTAATAAATTAATAGAAACCAGTGCTTAGTTTGTGCATGACCCAATACTGAATAAACACATTTCAAACCAGCTCTACTGTGCTGTCTTTGAAGTTTATTCATTCACAAAACTCTGTACAGTTCACTGTACTGTGACCAGCTTGCCAGGTGACATTGACCTTAGTATAAAAAAATATAAAGGACATCCACCTTTAGAAAGGTCAGTATGAATTTCCATGGCTCAAACCCCTAAATTCCACTCCATTTTCTTTAAAAATGGCATTTGGCAATCTCATGGAAGCATATAAGACTCAGCTGGGAGCTGAAGAATATTTTACTTTAAGACATGAGCTAAATCTGATCAGCTGTACAAGCTATCATACACCAGAAATTTTGAGGGAGTAGAACAACTGTAACCAAATTATTTCTGCTTATTAAAGCCCTATGTCTGTGAAAACTCCTCATGCATTTGCAAGCACAGCTCAAAGCTGAACATGGCCAGAACTTTATATTGTACTCCAAAGTATCATAAAGAGCATAGTCCCTTCAAGATCATCCATTTTTCACCACCAAAGGAAAAATAAAACTCCTAAACATATGACTACAGTTTAGTCAGCTCTAATTTAACATGGAAAGGAGTCAATACTATCCCCCATCTTGGACTACACCTGACGTCAGATCAGCAATGAAAATTACCAGTGTTTCTAAGAACACTGAGCAGAGGACTGTGCTTTTTAATCCTACCCATGGATATGTGACAGTAGGAAGATAAGACTTTCCCTGGAGGCGTTACTACTTCTTGGAAGCCTAAATCTTTGCTGACTCATTGCTAAAATCCAAACTCTTTGCTCGTTTCTAATGGACTGTACCCTGTGGCTGAGTATGTCTTGTGTAGGTCAAAATGGGCTCCTCCAACAAAACTGAACACAGTCTGGAACACCTTTGATTCAGCAAGGCTTATTCATGCTTGAACCTTGCTGCAGGAAGGCTGCTGAGAGCAGCAAACAGTGAACTAGTCTGTTCCCCAAGTAAAATGGGAGAAGGGTCACTGAATCACAGTTCACAAAAGATCTCGCTTTGACACTGAATAGCATGGTGCAAGTCACATCTACATCAAGTTCCTAAGTCTCAACACTACAAAAGAACCAGTCTTAAAGGTCATCAAGACAAATCACCAAATAGCATAGCTAATAGAAAAAAAATCCTTACACACACTAATCAGTAACAATATTAGTGTATTTTGTGAATAGCAAAGTGGGGTGATAAAACTGTTTAAGTCTAGTAGAAATCTTGTAGTTCACTCACTTACAAGAATGCATCCAATTTATTAAAAAAAAAAAATCTTATACCTTCTATTTAAAAGTATGGTATTTTCATTTTTTCTTGCAGTTTTATTTGGTTTAGACATGGCTGTTAGATATTAAAGAAACCAGTTAGTATTTTTGACAATTTTCCTAGGAAAAATAAATAGCAAATGAAACCCCAAAATTGTGAATTTGAAAGTTAAGCATTGTAGTATAGGGAAACTGCATTAATTCATCACGATTTAAAGCTCTGTTTTGCCTAGTCATAGGGGCAGAGACAGAAAGGCAGACTATATCCATAGTGATTTCTTTATAGATAAGCAGCCTTAAATGTATGAATTCTGAACTGCTCAGATACATCAGTTTCTAATCTGTTTAGTTTGGAATGTCCTCAGAGGTCTGTTATTTCCTGTTCTTATACAGCTATATGTTAATGCTTAGTTTACTTCCACTCTGTTCTAGAAGAGCTGCAAGTCAAACATTTTCTTCACAGAAATGTTACACTACTATAATGTCATCTGGCATAAAATCACAGTTCTACTTCCAGTACTTGTTTATAAAGGCAGACAGAAATTCAGCTATGAAATGAAAGAGTGCTGTGAAGAAGCTAAGTTAATTAGTTCACCTCACCACACTATATCCCAATTCTAACACAGAGAACTGAAGTCCTTTGATTTTCATAAACCACAAGGGTCTCAGCCAAATACTAGATAAAGAAGGCAGTTCCCTCTTCCTTCTTGGTTCCCATCTGAAGACAACAGCAGCAAAGATCAGCTGGATTTTTTGCTTTGTTTTGTTTCTGTTACCTCTTCATACACCTCTCTCACAGCTGCTCCCCCTGGTTCTTCTTCTGGTTCCATTCCTCCACCTGGTACAATCCACTGATCTGGATACCGGCTACTGCTTACCAACAGCACCTGTAAGGAATTGCAAGTGACTGTTAAATACAGCTCACAAGTCAGGAATCTCACTCCTAGCTGCTTCTTCAGCAATGCACTTTCTCACCTAGCCAGTTAGATTACACACTTTAGAAACAAAACATAACAGGCAAGCAGGAGTTGAAAAAAGAGGAAAACAGTTAACATCCAATTTGTTTTATAAAAATAACTCACGGAGTCATTGCAATCTCTTTGTACAAATGCCTTCATTGGATGCTTAGAAACAATGTGGAAAATACAGAGTAATGTTCACAAGAGTGAAGGCATACAACAAAAATCTAATAATAATATTTTCCAGAACTAAGTCTTCAAATTATATTGATGACAAAGTGCAAGACTTAAGACATTTTCATCACAAAGAAGTTAAAACTAATTCTTCTGGAATGGCATCTTCTGGCTAAAAATGGACTTCTGAAAATATTTCTTATTTTTAGTCAGAAACTAGCTTCTTTTTAGTTGCTGAAGTGTTATGTTAGCATGACATGCTTACACTATTGCATAACTAAAATACAGGGAGAGTACTTCATTGGCCCTTGTCCAATTGGGTTTCTTTTAAACATTTACATAAGTGGAAAAACCACAACACATTGAATTTGATTTCTAAATTTAACATTTTTTTTTCCCAAGACACTTTAATTTCACTTAATTTGACTCTAACCTGGTTCTGTCATTGATATACACCAATTTAAAACCCCCTATCTATAGGGCCTGTCCTTCATAATAGAGCAGAGAAGATGTAAGCTACCTGTCCAACAAACTATGATACCTTGTATATGGAGTAATTTTGCAGTAGAAGTTTATGAAAACAAGACCTTGATTCACGACCTCTGGGAAAGAAGCAGTTTAACTTTTATTTGAGACACATCCCAGTTACTAAGACATTCTCCCTCATCTGTGTAGTAAAAGGCTTCCTGTTCTAGGCATTACTTACATATAAACCCTACCCTGAAGTCAAAGGACAACTGTGGGGAGTAAAAGGGCAGGGTCACTGCTCAAATCTGGAAAAGCAATTAAAAGACTAGAACAAGAACCTCAAGTCTAAAGGTTATAGTTTTAACTGGTGACAGACAACTGAAGTGACAGTCTCAGACCTCACCTTTAAGAACTTCAAACTTACCCCCGTTGTGTTAAACAGGAAAATGACTCTCTGATGACAGCAACAGGGAAATAATTACCATTTATACTATGTCCCTTTGGTACTCATGGAAATAGGTTGTAGG
This sequence comes from Cinclus cinclus, assembly GCF_963662255.1. Taxonomy (NCBI): domain Eukaryota; kingdom Metazoa; phylum Chordata; class Aves; order Passeriformes; family Cinclidae; genus Cinclus; species Cinclus cinclus. The sequence continues at coordinate 64,206,163 of NC_085049.1, forward strand.
TTCACCTACAGAAACTGGGAGTGCAGTTCAGATGACTGCATATTTTGTGAATGCAACGATAGATGTGCAGACTGAGGTGCACCTGGAAGAGCCTTATCTGACAGATCTTGTCTTGCAATGTTTATCTCATGTGCAGTCAAGATTAGTACAGTGGAGAATCCTTCAGAGTAGGACTAATTTCCCCAAAGCTTTTTCCTATGCTAAGTAAGGAATACAGCAGACATCACTTAGTACAAAAGCATTCTTAGCATCTAATCTAAATGCTCATGTTTTCAGTCAACTCAAGCATTTTACTCAGCTATATAAAAAACAAAAATTACTCAGCAAAAGCAATAAGGCTAGAGACAAATGTATCTCAAACTTGATCTTTACAGCCAAAGGTTTCGGTTTCCCTAGGATTCTTTGACATTAACAAAGGATTCACACAGTGCACACAGCTCTACTAAAAGTAATCCAAAGAATACTTTTCAACACTTAGGTGGAGCACCTGCATCACTATGAAGAACCACTTTGAGCAGTGCTTAAAGATCAGTTGTAAAAAGCAAGTTATGAATTCACTTCCGAGTTCCAGATACAAGAATGAAACATCATTTTCTGCTGATGAAACGAGTGCTCAATCCAGTCATGTGAAAGCTAGCAACAATAATGAACAAAAGGATGATTAGCATTAAATCGCTCCCAGTTTGGTAGAATAATTTTAAATCAGAATTCATTGCTTAGTTAAGGCTAAACATAAAACTCTTAAATTACTACTGTGTGATAAATCAGGATGCTCATTCTAGCAGTGCAGTGTAGAGGCAGGATTTTTTTATGCCTTTATATATAGAAGTTGACTACAGCTAATCTGATCAATAGACTATTAAAGCTGGGCTTGTACATATATTAGCTTTAAATTACCCTTTTAAAAAGCAGAAACAAATACATCTAGCAAGTAATCAACATTAAAATAAATCAACTCTTCTAGACAGGCTTTACAGCTATATATACAATAAACTCCCAAGCATTACAGCCTGGGAATTCATTTTAGTAACTATCCAAACCTCCACTAACCCCGGAACGGAAGCATCTTCTCAAACATCTTTCCCTCTATGCTTTATTCTCCTGTGATCCCACTGCTTTTACAGTCTGAATCCAAGGGATCACACTAAGATATATCCCTGAGATCATCAGATGCACAATTATTTTACCCATTAATGCATTAAGCCACTAAGGCATGAAGCATCCATCCTGGAATAATGCTATCAAAAACTTACTTGGTGTTAATCAGACTCAACAAACAACAAGACCTGATAGCTAGCAGTTGCAGGATTGTGTGGTAAGGTTGAAAAGCATTCCACAGATTTTTTCAGTCATAGCATCAAGTAGTCTTCCATGTTTTTGTTTTGTTTTTTGTACACTGTTTTTCATTCCGTATAGTTTTGAGGTGTTTCCATCTGTAAGTGACCAGGAGATACATCCTCCAGTACCTAAATTAGGAGGCTGTAAATATAAATGTGATTTAACTATGAAGACACCAAAAGGCTGTGCTGGTTGACACTGCACTCACATGCCAAGCGAGGTGCAAAAATCAGCAGCAGAAATGCAGCAATTCACCCTCCCTTAACAGAAGATAATCAAACTAGGAAAAATGTGATCTAGGTTGCCTGGACATCCAGCCTTTTCTGAGAAGGCTCATGGTCAAGCAGATTACAATAGTCTACTGGAAAAGACAGCAGAATCTCACACACCGGTATTTTCTGTGTTATGCACACCAAATTTTACATCACAATCCCATTAGGCTCAAAAGAAAAAAAGAAAAAGTACTTCCTATGCAAATAATTATGTGTCCTGTATCCCCAGATGCAGGAAAAGGACTAAGATTTGAATTGTATTACTTGCTAGTGATCACTGCCTTTGCCATGTCTTTGACTAAGACTTACTGTTGATAACTTGTTCAAAAAAGGTAGAGTACTGCAGTGAAGTCTGCTTGTCTAGTTATACAGCTAAGTTTATCTTACTCCAAAGACTAAGGTGAAGATACCATAATGCTGCCAAGTGAAGAAGAAAAGCTGCAAAGAGGAAACAAAAGAAAAATTCTTCTATTAAGCGTTACCAGACAAGTTTCACCTCACTTCCAAGTCCAGGAATAGCAATGACCTTTAAGTGTAGTGGGGAAGAGAAACTGCTAGACAGCCTGCTTCTAATAAGCACCTATCAATACATGTAACCATCATATGGTCAACCAAAAAGGTTATTACAGGGCAGGTGGCATCATAGGACTTGGTCACTATAAACGCAAAGCTTGCAGACAAACAATTGAAAATTTCTAAAGATGCTGAAGCTGTGGCCTCTTTAGTGTTCTCAAGTCAAAACCAATCATGAAACAGTTAGTAGCCATGCATTCCAGAAGACCAAAATGACAACAGCTCAGAGTAATACAAATTATAACCACAAGCTATTTATCTCAATTTTTTTTCATATTAAGCATAAGATAGGTAGAAAATCATTTAAGTTTATATAAAATATCATTGTTTTCTTTCTTAACTGAAGAACATTGTACTTTAGCAAAATAATTCTATTAAAATCAATTTACATAAAATAGCAAGGACAGAATTTAAATTAGCCAGAGCAAATCCCTCAGCTGGATTCTTTAGATTTCAAAACAAAGTCATCCCCAGCTTGGAGGAAAAACTTGCATTTGAAAATATACCATTTCAATTTCACAATAATTATTTGTCATCAGAAGTCTTTAAATTCTCTATTCCCAGCCTAATCCCATCTAGTCATGTCTTCCCCACTGCACACCTCATTTTCTCTCCTCTCATTCCTCCCACCATTCTGGTATCTATGTCCAACTTGATGCTTGAAGTACCTGATGGAGATAGCCAAGCCTGCCCCTCTTTATAGCAAAGCTGGCAGTTAAATGGAGCAATGTCCAAGAGAAAAACAACCAACCCTTCACTCCCAAAAGACCGCTGAGCATGTGTGACTCAGCTGCAAAGAGCACCACATTGCTCAGGTGTACTGCTCAGAAGACAGGTGTGTGGAAGACAAAGGATTCAGCTCCCAAACTCAAACGTAAGTAAGTACACACAGATAATTTCAGAAGATTTAAACTGGTCAGAGTATAGAAAAGATCATTAAGGCATTAAAAGGTATCTTTTATGTGCAAAACCATGTTAAATGTTGTTAGATGTACTGCGTATTTTCATAAGCATCAGAAGCATTAAGAGGATAAAACATCCAAGCCTACTTTGAGAAAAAAGACAGGACCCACTCTGGTGGAGGTTGATATAATATAAATTAACACACTCAGTATGGAAACTCAGCCTACACGGTTGGTTGGTCTGCTAAAGTTACAAACACCTGAAAGAGCCAGAAAGATGGTTTAATCCTGAACAGCCAAAAGGGTCAGTCAAGCTCTTTGATTTGTTTAAAAACAGCCACAAACAGGTGCTCAGGGAAGAATACAAACACTTAGTGTTTTATTTTCACTTTTTCATTTTTCAAGTATTGTTTATTTCCAATTGTTTTCAGCTCAGGAGCTTCCTTAAAAGCACTAGGGGACAACTTTGAATGCTGCAACACAGGAACACTATTGAGAAGCAAGGAAAAGCATCTCTTTCAAACTCTGGAGCATATTTGCATAATTAACTGTATAAATTTTTTAGGCAAAAATACACATCTCAGAGAGCGTATGTCAGCCTGCTACTGTAGTTAAGATATTTCCTTTAGCTAACACTTCTTTTTTTTTCTTTCTATTTTAAGAATCACTGCCTCATTTCAGCAGTTCTGAAACAGTTCTCAGTTCCCCTATAGGTTAATGTGGTATCCTTGTCCTAGAATGCCATTGCCTTTTTTTTGACTGCAGAAGGTTGGAAAATGCAGTTTTAAAGCTTGCCATAGCAATGCTACACAGGCAGCATTTAGTAAGGAACACGTGCCTTCCTGAAAAGATTGTCAGTAGTGACTGCTTATAGTCCTCATTTGTTACTGCAATAATTGTTAAAATTACTTGAGTTTTTAAACACTGAGAAATAAAATGCAAAAAGTTATTGTAAAGTAGTAACAAAACTTTAGTATCAGACTTGACAGCATTTTAAGAGCTAATTAAAGTCAAAACTGCAACTTTACTTTTCCCCTAACACTAGGATAATGAGTTCAGGAAGCTGATCTGGATGAAAAGTAGATTCCCCTTGAAAGCTTAGTGTCCAGCCTGCACACACAACACCCATCAGGACACAGCCATTCAAGGGGCAGTGCTGCACAAACTGGGGCAGAAAGGCACCACGGCAACCTCCCAATTTCAGATCAGCTTATACCAATTCAAGAGCCTCTAGCAAAGTACTTTAAAGACAATAGATTGGAAAGCAGTCCCCAGCTATGACAGAGGTTAAAAAGATGATTTAGCCTCACTGAACAGGAGCCAGCACAACAGCAGAGGAATGGCTAATAAGCAGTACGTTAATCCAAATGCTCATTAATTTGAGCATGAATCTTGAATGCATCTCAGAAAACTGGGTTCTGTCTACACAATATAGTAAAGTCTGAAATATCCTCCCAACATTACTTTAAGATCACTTTTCAAAGCAGCAACACAGCACTTGAATATCAGTCAGTGCTACTTCACCCCCATTCTGAAGATGAAGGGTAAGAAATACAGATATAATTTTATAATACTTCAGAATTAGATCTGGAAGCTATTTTTCCTTTGGGACCTTCTGACTTTAAGGCCACATGGCAATAAGGAGAGACACATCAGCCTTTTTCATATGTTTTGCTTTCAACTTGCAATTACTGACCTGCAACATTTGGCCAACATGCTATAGTGAAACAGAATTTGAGTGCCTTCCTCTGGCTATTTAACATACTTCATTTTATTCTTAGGCTAAAGCGTTCCTCTCAGGAATACAACAGCACTGTACTACTATGGCATGACAATCAGAACATATTTCCTCACATAAGGTGACTCAAGTCACCTGCAGCATTCCATCTCCCCCTAAGCTTCAGCATACTTTGGAGAAACAGATGTATCAGGTCTCACAGTGTGATGAAGGGTACAGATCTTGCACCCAGACATGACAAAAGAAGATTCCCATCTGAAAAAATAAAAAAATAAAAAAAACAAGCCTGCAAACAAATAAGAAACTTCCCACAAGTGCCTATAAAAGAAGTTTTACTTGTCACGCTGGGCCACTTCCCCAATCCACTACACATAACCTTCTTCCCTCATGCTTGCTAATGCAGACCAAGGGAGAAACCACAATTTCAGGTGGCAGGGGAAGAGCTAAATTAATATTGCTGCCCATTTCTTTTTAACTTGAAACCACGGCCTAATCTTGAGCAGAACTGGGCTTTACTGGTTACCCAGCAACATAATCTGTTTGACTAAGGGATCAGCTTCCAAGCACTTGTCAGAAACAAGAGCTCCAAGTCTTTGAGAGGCAGTCAGCTGCAGGTAAAGATTTGACAAGGTTATTTCTTGACAAGTACCAGTTACCTTTTAGAGTTTTCTATCTTTGAGATACGTCTTGGAAGACAAAAATTTGTTTTAAAGTATTTACATTTGCAGCACTGGTTTCACCAAAGTGCTTAAGCACTAAGTCAAAAAGCCACTGAATTAAAGTAAGCTTTTCAAGAATTCTACAAACAAAACTGGGAAAAAAATACACATCAAGCTATGGTCTGTGAACTCACATATCTACAAAAGATACTTTAAAAAAAACATGTCTAGCTAGAGATAAGAATGCATATGTGTGTGTATATAGGCATATATAAATAGCTATGATATTAACATATTTCTGAAGAAGTCTGCCAGTATGCTATTTCACAGCAACTTGAGCACCAATGAGTTAACTGGAGCAATTCAAACAGAAACTCTGCCATCAGTTTAAATCCTAAGTAAACTTAGGATGGTGCAAGTAAGCTAAAAGGATATTTTTTCAAGTATATTAACTGAAATATAACTAGTTCAAAAAAAGACAGCATCTTCTAAACAGGGCATAAAGTGCTTTGTTATAGTGCTTTTTAAAAAAAATCTTAGCCTGATGTTACAAAAATACAACCATATTTCCTCCTTCCCTCAGTCTAGCCCACTTTGAGCATCCACCAACCACATTAAACATATCTATATGGCATATACAAGTAATACCATAGGCATGGGTTGTGGTTTCAAAGTAAAAAAAAACACCTCATGGTTGACTGATGTCAGTGTCTGAAGACTCACAGATGAAGACCAAAGATTTCTGCCAAGGTGGACAGCTGAATTCCCACAGCCTCACTAAACCTGCAGGCTTCCACTGCTGGCAAGTAGTTGGAATTTGTCAAAAAATATTCCAGCATGAAAACAAGGTGTATATAGCATGCCTGCAGGAAGCTGCCTTTCTGTGGACATAGTAAACACCAGTGTCTTGTATCCAGAGTTGGTTACATGACAGAAATCCTACCACAGCAACCTAACGATCAATTTTTCTTAACATTAACACAAGCTTTAACCCCATATGGGCCTACAGGGATAAACTATAAGCAAACACTGCTTCTGTAGACACATCATAAAGAGCCATTTTGGAAGATGTTTTTAGGTTTTGATTTTTCAAGTTATACCCTTTTCTACAGCATGCAGATCATAGATTCATAGAATGATATGGGGTAGAAGTGACCTTTGAAGATCATCTGGTAGTCCTAGCCCCCCTGACACAGGCAGGAAAACCTACCACTAAACCAGACTGCTCATCCAACATTACCCAACCAATTGGATAATGTCCAAATGTCAAGAAAATGCTGTAAAAAAGCTAAGGCAGCAATTACCCTACGTTAGTTACTCTTCCTGTCCATTAGCAGGCCAGGGACATGAAGCAGAAAAAAATAAAAGCAGCAGTGTGCTTGAAGTCCATAAAGAAATGTGTATTCTCTGGCATTTAAAATATGCCTATATTCTATGAGGCCATCATAATGCAAGCTAGGTAACCCATACCACTACGGAGACCATGCCAGCCTTAAATAAGGTGCCATGGTCATACCCCAAATTATCTGAAAGCACACATTATTTGTGTGTTTACACCTGAGAGCTCTACAGTGAAAGAATAAAGAAACCGAACTAAAAATTCTATGTCACGTATGGAGCATCTTTCACGACTGTGCAAGCTTATTAACAATAATTCCTGGAGCACCCCATTTTGCCAGGGTAGACAAATGATACTTCTGGGCCCTAGTGTTATGGATCAGGCTGTGTAATAAAAGGTGTTTCTGGCTTTCAGACCATTTACATCAATGCACATACAAATAACATTTTACTTTTTGCTTTAATAATGCCATAGCTAATATGAAACAACAACTGTACAAAACAGAGGAACACTATTTTTAAAAATAATTAAACTGTGACTACCATAACAAGACATAAGATACCCACGCTTAATCTATCTTGACATTCTACAAGCACATAAAAGTTATTAAATCAGATAAGAAAGAAGCTATAACATTAGGAGCTGATAATTTTTAACTCAAGAATAAGATAAATAGTTGACATGCAAGTGCATGCCCTACTACAGAGGGGGAAAAAAAATTCTACATTTCCTGTAGGTGTGTAACAATGCATTTTTCCTCACTGCTGTCTCAATATTAAAAAAACCCAAACCCTTCCCATCTGTTTTCATTTCATGTACAAGGCTGAACAACAAAGGCAAAATTAAAAATTGAAAAGCTTGAAGACTTTCTTGGCATATGAAACTATTTTAGGTCTGCCACTAGCAACTGCTGGCTGAACACTAAAGTAGGGCTTTCAGTACCATATTTGATTACATAAAGCACTGTTACAGATGCCAAAGTAATTAGAATGCGCTCAAAGTTTATATTCAAGATACTTAAAAATAACTGCTCATTTATTTGTATAAGATGCAGTTGGTGGAAAAAAATTATATTTTAAAAATATTTTAGTTAATCAAATTGCTACAAAAATACGTTTATTACTATTTGCTCTCACTGCTTTAAAGGCGTGCCTTGTTCTCTGCATTGAAAAGTAAGAATTTCCTTGCCTACCCTCTGCCCAGACCCTAAGACAGGAGGATTTTTATGTAAAACTATTATTTGCAGAATACTGAATGCATAAACAATTCCCACCTGTGGAAGCAGCCGGTCCTTGTACCAAGAGGGCTCTCCTGCAGGCTTATTCTAAAGCTGTCATCCTCTCCTAGTTGCTCAAGAGAAGCTTGCATTTCCTCATAGACAAATCCGTCAGCCCATCCCTGCCTGCTGAATACCATCAGCTTTTTGCACACACCTACCAGCTTCTTGTTTGTTCAAAGCAAAAAAGGCTGCACCCACCCCCCACGTGCTGCATGCCCACATAGCCTTGTTTCATTTTTTAATGGGATTTCTCCTGCTTCCTTTCCAGGATGCTTTTTTTCTTTCAGAGGGCAGATCCTGCAAGTACTGGTTTATCTTCCTAAAGGACAAAAGGAACCAGCACTTAAGCTCATATCCAGGCATCTTGCTCTCTCTCTTCAGCCCAAATAACAGCACTGAGACCAAAACAGGCAACACTTTAATGACAGTAGTCTAAGAGACTGCCTCCTTTAACACTTGAAAAACCCCAAAGCTACTGGATATGTTACTTGGCTATTTGGGCTTCTTCCTTTTCAAAGGATTTTTCTTTTTGAATCATACACTATGACAGCATGAAGAAAACAAAATCTAAACCAAAATGGACTATACAGCACTAAACTGTTTTGTGTGAAGGCACTTGAAGAAACAGATTTTCACAGTGGTGTAGCTGAACAACCATCAGTCATCTTGGGTACATGTTTTCAGCTGCAATATCAGCTCTCAAAGCAGAAGCTTTTGACAGGTTGCAGGACTGCAGGGAAGCTCAGTTTGCAGACTGTAACACTCAAGAGAACTGACTCAACAATTTTAAGCCTGGCACCAAGGACTGACAAATGCAGCTGTAAGTCTACTTGGACAGGGCACTGTAGCTGGGAAGTAGGAGTTTGGTGTCTGTATTTCAAACTGCACGCAGGAACCACCAGGCTGAATTTTGCCTCAGCAGTATTCTACAGCATGCCTATGTTTCAAATTGAGAAATAAAGAAGTAAACTGAAACCCAATGCAAATAGTTGTGTAATAATAAAATAAATAGATGTATAATGAAATGTAAGGGATGGGTTTGGCCAATCTTTTTTCCATTGACATGTTACTTCACTGTGCATAAAACTCAGCTGTAACATCAACATCAAAGAGGCTACAAAGGTAGCATAAGAAGTGCAGTATGGTTAAGAAACTGACCAGGAGGCCATACCAAGAAGATTTTGCTAGGTGAACAACAGATATTAAATGTTTCTGTGACTTGCCCAATTTCTGTCAATGGGCACAAAAAGCTGCTACTGAAAATGCCTAAGTCTTTAGTGGAGAAGCAGCATCCAGAAGTCACGATATCAACAGGGGACATCACACGAAGTTGCAGAAGTTCTTCTTCACCATCAGGTAGGAACACTGCTGTGGATTTCTGGTACAAGTTGAGAGTTCATGAGGTGGCAACAAGTTAGAGCTTAAATATCACCAGTAAACACAAGAGGACTACACAATAGCTTTACAAATCATGCTAGAGATGGGTCCTATTACAACATTTCTCCTGGTACAGCTAGACAAGTGTTAGTAACCTTTTACACAGCACAGCATGATCCCATCTAAAACAACTACAAGTGTCACCCACATTAAAAAATACATTTGCCAAATGGAGCAAGATGTGAGAGCTACCATGATGACCAAAAGATAAAACTGTTTTTAAGAGAAGATGATTTAAGACTTGAAGTTCATAAAAAATGCTAAGAAAGGAATGACTGCTGTCAACAGAAAAGTCAGACAGCTACGTACAAGGAAGGAGAGAAAAAAAAGATTAAGCTCAGCCATAACTGGCTAGGGACTAGCCTTCTGGACAGTCAGAATGGAAGTAGAAAGAAAGGTTAATGCTAAGATTTGTATCACAAGATTGCTATAGATACTTATTCCTCCAGATATAACCTAATCAGATGAAAGGTAGAACAAATTCAGTATTGCACATAGTATCTCCAGAAAAAAAAAAAAAAGTTGATATTTTGATTTCTTGCTTTTAGGACTCCTAAAAAGAAATGCATTGCTAAAAATTGTTTCAGTTGTTGGTTCTGTCTTCTTGACTCCAATGTCAAGCAACTCTTTGCTTATCCTGTAAGTCAAAATAACTTTGAAAACTATTCTACCTTGTAGTTTCCCTCGACCTCCCAATAACTTCTACAGGAGTTTCCTGTTCTCTTCTTCTCCAGTCATCCAGGTACCACCCTTGCACTCCTTCCCTACAGAAGTTACCCTACACTTAAACACCCTGGAGATGTAGCTTGGCTGAAAATTGATGGTACAATCTCTAGAGACTTAGAAAAGAAACTTAAGACATTTACATGGAGTAGAAGAACACAGAAACTACCTGGACAACAGTGTTCAAGAAGACAGAAGCAAGCTTCAAACAGCCAGTTTGGGGAACATGGCTGGTGACTGAAGTTAATCACAAACAGCAGTCAGGCACAAACTTCTAAGGAATAGATTCTGTACTGATACAGAGGAAGCCAGCACTTGGGAAACAGCTCCTAAGCAAGTTCAAACTGCTGGCACTGCCTTCCTGGAAATAAGTTGTCAGAAAGCAAATTTAACTGTTTCCAAACACATAATCTAGGTCCTAAATCTGATCTGATGTCCTCCAATTCCCTTCATCCTCAAGTATGTCTACCTGCATGATGCCAAGTCCCAGCCTCATGGCAGCAATACAGGTACTCCATCCAGAATACCACAAAGCATTGCAATGCAATAATGGTCAGTACCAACTCTTCTTATACAGCCCAGAGAAGCTGCTATTATCATCCTTAGACTCAAAGGATGTTATTACACACAAACAATATTCTGAAGCAGCCAGTATCTCACTGGATGCAAGACTGAAAGAGAATGACAAGAAGTTGTATCAGGAAATGAATGAATGGAAATCACTGACAAAGGTGACCCTAACAATAAATTTCCAACTACAACTGATGCAAAAAGCTGCAACGGTGGCTCAGGTGTTCAAACTCCAAAGAAGTCTGAGCTGGAGTAGCATCCAAAAATAAGTGTTAAAGTCACATAAATGTTTAAGTATGTTGGAGTGTCAGAGACCAAAGAAAAGCTATAACCCATAACAAGACCTTTCAAGATTCCTGCTCGGTGCCTTTCTCCCTTATACTAGGAAAACCCCATCAGCATGGTCCCAAAGCTGTATTTATACCACATAGAAAATATTTTTTTTATTTAAAGTGCCTGTATTTTGAGAACAGGCCTCTTCTCACTTCATTGTGTTTACTTAGTAGGTGTTTAAGGAAGACCCTCGCTCTACTGACAGCGTGGGAAGGGCACCAGCATCTTCTAGTGTACAGATAAAGGCAGGAAATAAAACCCAGACCCCAACCTTTATAGTTATTTCATGGCTACGAAATAAGAAAATGAAAACAGAAATCGCAAAAGGGTATGCTTCCAGGCCGAGACCATCTATAAACGTATTGTGCAATAAAACCATCAGCCGAGCTCCCAGATAACGGGCAGCGGCATTGACCTTGGCTCGGAGCACGGGACAACTTTGTTGCCACCTCCCGACTCTGCTGCAACATAAAATTCCGGGTGAGCGCAAACCTCTACAACCAAAGCCGCAGCAACGACACTCCCGAGCTCGTTCACAAAACGTTTCTAAGCCCCATTTTACTCTCCCGTGGGAAAGCCAGGTGTTCCAAGCACAGGTTTGTTGTTTTTTTTTTTTTTTATCGCACCCAAGCGGGGCAGGAGGCTCGCCTTCAGGATGACACACCGGCCCAGCCCTGCACGCGCCATTATACATTAACCGGTTTTCCGCGTGTTACGGACACGCAGAAGATAACCCCGGAGTTCCAGTCGGTGTCCCGGCCCATCCCACCCCGCCCTGAGAGCCGAGTCTCCCGCTCCCTCCTCTCCCCCTCCCCGCCGAGGGGCGCCGGGGCCGCGCACAAAGGCGGCGCCGCACACGTGGGCGCGCACCCCGCCGCCCCAAGATGGTGGGCGAGAGGCGAGCCCGCCCCGCCCCCGGCACCGCTCCGACCGGCACGGCCCGGGGGCCGCCCGCCACCGGCTCCGACCGCCCGGAACCCGCGCGGCCCCGCCGAGCCGCCCCTGCCCGCTCTCGGGGTGGCGGGAGCCCCGGCACGACCGTGCGCCCTGCGGGTGCCCCCCGGGAGGCGCCCGCGGCCAGACAAAGGGATGCGGCGGCGGCGGGGCCGGCGGAACGGGAACCTCGGCCGGGCCGGGCGCGGCGCCCCCCCGCCCCACGTGCGCGGCGGCTCGGCGCGCTCACCTCGTCCTCCCGCTCGCTGCGGAAGCAGAGGCACGCCGCCCGCTTCTTGTAGCCCTCCCGGTCGTACGTCCGCGTCTGGTTCGGCTTGAATTTCATCATAGAGGCGGTGACACGCCGGCTGCCCCCGGCCGCCGCTGCCGCCGCCACGGCTCCTCTCTGTGAGCGCCGCCGCCGCGCCCCTGGGACACCGGCGCGGGGCCCCCGCTCGGGAGCGGGGCTGGAGGAAGGCCAGTCCCCGCCGCTGTCACGACAGCGCCGCGCCGCCTCTGCCGCTGGTGCCGCCGCCCCGGGAGTCGCGCCGCGCCATGGAGCTCTGCCGGCGCCCCGAGCCGCCGCCGCCCGCCCGCCCGCGGCGGCCGCCCCTGCGCCCTCACTATTTAACCGTAACGCGCATTCCGGCGCCCGCCGCGCCGCTCCGCGCAGGCGCCGGGCGGGGCGGGGCGGGGCCGCGGGGGGAAGCGGCGGTCACGGCGGGCGCGAGCGCCGCGGGGTGCGCGCTGTGCGGGCCCGGGGTCAGCGGGAGCGGGCGGGAGCGGCGGGGCCGGAGCCGGAGCCGGAGCCGGGCCCGGGGTCAGCGGGAGCGGGCGGGAGCGGTGGGGCCGGAGCCGGGGCAGGTTCAGTGGGAGCGAGCGGCGGGGCCGGCACAGGCACCGTTCCAAGGCTGCCGGGCCCGGGCCCGGGCCCGGTGCTGCTGTGGGAGTGCTGCGGTCTGTGCCGGCAGCCGCCGTGGCACCGGGCCCGACGTAGGTGTGCGGGGCGGGGCGGCTTTCCCTGCGCGGTACGTGGGGTGGTATGCACATGGCTCGAGTGCTGCAATACGAGCGTAGCTTTGGCCGTCTAAGTTAACCCCTTTTTAAAACACCTTGCTTTTGGAAGACGTGCTCCGTGCAGGGTGGGATGCGGGCAGTTCAGACTGGTTTTGTTTCGTTTGGATTATATTATTTGCGAGCTAAGGATGGACAAAAGGCCTCCCCGATGGTGCCAGCAGGCTAGGATGAAGTCTATTAGCTCTATGCTTTTATTATCATGTGACAGTTGTCATAAAAACCCCAAACAACTCGCAAAAGCAAAACAAGAAAACTCTACTCCTTTCAATGCCCCCGGATTGCTGTCAATTGCAAGCAGTCATCAGTGCATTCAGTGCTCCTGCATGAAAGATTACTCAGCTGTGCTGGCAGACAGAAGACAGTGTGTCCTTACTGTAGTGGTGTGGTTGTAAAAACTTCTCAACTGTTCCATAGACGTTTTCCTTCATCTGAATGTTTTTGCTGTTCGGCCGGCTACTTGTGCTTCTAGGGTGGACCAATGTGCTTTAAACGAATATTCTACTTGTTCCTTGCTGTTCCAGAACACGTATTTTTTTCATCCTGAGATTATTTTTTAAACTTTTTTGTTGATCTGTAATCAGTCAGACTTTTTATATGCTGTTTATGGCATGCATTGGAGATGGGTTTGTCATCACTGTTTGCTCTGGTTCTTAGTGAAATTTGGACCTTCTGCTCTTCAGAATATGAGCGAGGTGCTATGAATCAGAAGCATGAAAGCTGAAGGAAGGAAAACACCGTTGTAGTGAGTTATATTATTTTGCCCAAGATGTAAAGTCAAACACCCAGAGATCAAGAAACTCCATATTTAATTTGATTTTCCACATTAGATACTTGTATAAACATATCTTTTTAAGAAGGCCTCTGCCAATTTGCCACTTTTACTGCTTAACAAATAGACTGGCAGATAAGGTTTCTTCCTTTTCTCCTCATTCAGTACAGATTTAGGTCTCATTCATTGCAACTTGTCATCAGTCAGGTCTCGGGCTGCATATGATTTTAGCAATTTAATGGATCTGCAGTTAGGATAAACTCTTAGAAGTTTTTTCTTTTTTTTTTTTTTTAACGTGTGGGAAGGACCAATACCTAATTAGTGTCTGAAATTTTTAGTTCAAAGCTTACCAAGTTAATATCTGAAGGCTTTGAGAATGCTGAGGAATGGTTTTGATGCTTGTATTCGTAATTTTAGCCATGATATAGAGCAACGAGTTTGGTATAGTCTGCTGGATTCTCTTGTAGTTTAAAAGACACATGTCTCTATAGACTGAGTAGATGTCATTCATCAAATGCATAAAGCAAAAAAATTCTTGTAGTTCCTCTGCTTTTTAAAGCAGACCAGGATAGAACTCAATTTGGTTTGGGTGGTTCCTTGAACTACTGTTTCAGGGTTTACCTTTCAAGACAAACCCATTTAAAGTCTTCTGCATGGATCTATTTGAATTAACTTTTTCTTGGTGGTTATTTTTTTTTGTTGTTGTTGTTTGTTTGTTTGTTTTGTTTTTATTTTTTGTTTGGGAGGCTTCACCTCCCATGGAATTGGAGGATGTTCAAAAATAGGATTTAGACTTGATGAGAGCACTGTCCAAAGATCAGATGACCTTAGGCCAGGTTTTCCACTTCTGTACATTCCATTTCTGTACACCTCAGCCCTCCCACCCCCCCAAAACAAACAAAACATTTGACTGCCAAATCAGAGCACAACACAGAAATCTATCTGTTGTGAAACTCATGGTTTCCTTGTCACGTATGGCAGAGGTAAGGGCTGGAAGACAGAGCTCTGTGAGACGGGCCGGTCAGTGGCTGGCTGTAGTTACAGCTCCTCATCTTTTTGTTAGTTTTGAGAGAGAGAAGCTGGGATTCCTTGTGCTGTGAAATGACCTTAAGTGCCTGATTTTTTGTTTTGTTTTGTTTTGTTTTCTTTGGAAATGTGATCCTTTAACAATCCTTGCTTTTTACAGTCATCAGGAGGCTTGACTCTTCAAAGTTTTTTGTATTTTTTCACTTGTTTCTGTTTTCTTGTAAATCTAAGTAACGTGGTCTGTGTATACGCTGGAATCAGAATCAACTGTGTGAAAAAGTAATATAATCAGTGAATAATTGATATTTACACTGCTATCAGATACTTACGTTCATAATAGTTTTGTGACGATGCATTACTTTGTACTTTCTTAATGCAGTGTATGAATAGTGTGTATCAAATGGGATATATTGCTGAAAGGAACTACTGCAGTGTGGTACCAAAAATCTATTTTATTCAGTGATAGAGATTTTTTTTGTCTGCTTTTTTTTCTGATGAGTGTCTCTGCATTTTGTGTTTTAGCTCTAGTAATTGTGAAGTAAGTGGTGGTACCTTGAGTACAAGTGTGAACCAGAGCTGAGTGTACAACCCAGAGTGCAAAGAAGGAGATTCAAAAACCTCTACATTCAGTCAAAAATAATTTCTCACCTAGCTGTAATTACAGTTTGAATTGAAGTCTGCTTAAATGCAAAGGAACAGTTTTCTTTTCCTTGAGAAGAAAGAAACAGGTTTAAAAATTTACAGAGTAATTAGATTTTCCAGTTCCCTTGACCTACATTTATTGCTGAGATTAGAAACTGCAGTGTTCAATAACTATGTTCTGGCAAGTTTTATGTGACTTTCTTTGCCACTCTTAGTTTATTATGGTTAATAAAAAAAGAAATATTTGCTTTGGAGGTACTTTTAGTTCTCTACTTAATATTTGCTCTGGAGAGGAATGGATACCCAAGATTTTTTTCTCACCTCTTCAAATAGCACATCCAATTAATTACTTTGTATTAGGGAAACCAGTGTCTTTAGTTATTATTCTAGGTGATCATTTGCTCTGTCACATTTATAACATTTCTTTGTCATTCAACAGCCAAATCAGCACAAAAATCCCTCCGTTCAGGAGCAAACTGTGTCTTAAGAATGCATCCCTCTAGTGTTGCATAGCATGGGCTTTTGGAATGGTAGGTGCTCATTCAGCTGCACTGTGGCCAGGTGAAAGGCTGCCTGTAGCTGCAGCCCAGTCATCATTTCAGCAGAAGCTGCAGTAATTGCAGTGCTGAGGTTGGAAAGATTAGCCTGACAACCAGATTGGTTAGCAGCTTTCCCAAACTTAGAAAAAAAAAAAACCTTGAACAGATTTGAATATAAGAACATCTAGTTTATGTAAAATGTAAGGATTCATTGGGTTAGTTCTTATTTAAGTTGATTTACTCCATCAAGATACAATGGGAAGGAGTAATGATTCTTCTGAGTTTTTATATATTTGGCAGGAAAAAGATTATTTTAGGTAAGCAAGTGAGAACAATGCCAAGCTAGCTTCCCTGCAGACTTAAAGTATTATCTTTCTAATGATTTAGCAGTTGTGAAAATGCCAGTATTAGTCTTAAAATACTTTTAAGTGCCAAAAAATATGCAAAAGTCTTGCCAATTTATGTATGCACTCTCTTCTGGTAAACAATGAACAGGAAGAACTTTGAAAAATGGAACACTTGCATATTTCTAAATCATGCTGCTACATAAAGAAGCTATTATGGAGTAAGTCCTGCATTATCTTTTCCCTTAGAGCCAGATTGTCGCCTGACTGTTGTAAGCTGCACTTTGAAGAGAATGCACATAAATGCTCACTGTAATAGGAGTTGCATTCACCATCCACAGGGCTCTCTAATTTTCAGGTGAATCTAGACCACTGGTACAGCTGCCAACATTTTTTTTTTTCCTTTGGTTTATTGCTGAACAACATGTATGAGCTGTATGCAATTACACAATTACTGTCTGCCAGTCCAGGTTTACAATCTTGACTTTTATCAAAAAGCATAGTTAGCACTGCTTTGATGTCTGGTAAAAGTGACCCTGCCAGTAAAGATAAGGGTTAGTATCAAATGCTTATGAATGGGGATGAGTAACAGTCACTATTTAATTGAAAGGGGGAATCAATTAAATGTAGACATCTGAGCATGTTTGTTTTTTATATATTTAGAAAATTGCCTGGGTTTTTTTGCTTTTTTTGTGTGTGTTCAGTGAATTGTGATTGGTTTGGTTTTGCTTAAAATTAAACTTTTAGCAAAATAGAAGTACTATTTTACATAATTGTTTGGCATATATTATTAGGCCTCTGTGATAAAGTTATATTGACCATACTCAACTTTGTTCAAACTACCTGAAGAAGATTTTTTTAAACTAATACAATTTTTTTTTATGTTTATCTTAGAGACAGTCTAAAATCTGAAGGATTTGCCCAAATTCCATTAAATAAGTAAGTAGAAACTAAGATCATTGTTAGTATTTCAGATTTTCTGTGAGATTATGTAATTTTAAATTTGGGGTTAAGGTCCTAAGGCCATAAAGCTTTGTTAGTTGTATCTCCTGTTGTTTAGTTTTATAGTCATAAATATTCCTCCCATGAAAGGTGCATTTCACAGTTGGGCCTTAGTATTTTTTCCTCCTCAGTTATGAATTCATTGCCATAACACATTTTCAGTTCAAGTTTTGATTTAATTCTGGTAGTAGACTACTTTTAGTGCAAGTGGATGTAGTTTGGAGAGACTATATTAATTACTAGGCTTGTTCAGTGATAAAGTTATGCCTTCCAGTGATTGCAATGAAATCCTGATTTATGTGCAAAGAAAATTAGAAGTCTGACTCCATGAAGATAGCAATAGTATGGGGTTCTTTGTTGATGCTTATTCAGTTTCCTGAATAAAAAAAGAGTAAAATATGTCTAGGTTTTGAGGAGTTTGGCTTCTTGAAAAGATAGGACTTCACTTACTCAAAGCTGTGAAAGTGTCCAAATAGTTTTGGAGGTTTACCTGTGGTTAAGATGTTATCACTTCCAGAGCAGCAGCAAGCCTGTAATAAATAGCAGCTGCTCCAGTGTCCTAGTTTAATGTACAGAGGAAATTAGACCATGAACTGAGTTGCCAAGAGATGTACACATGTTCTGTTTGGCTAAATCTGTGCATTATGTTTTCCAGCAATGGGCTGGGGAAAAGAGTTTATAGTGGTCTTACATCAAAAGCATGCAGCTCATTCTGGCAGAGCCTACTTATTAGAAGCCCAGTTGATAATAAAAGGGTAGCTGTATTATTATCAGGTGCATCAGGAATGGAAGAATAGAATGTAATTTACGCAATCTTCTAATCTAACAAAAGTCTTTTTGGGTAGACTTGGCACTCGAGCCTCATAGAACAGGTTATTTATTTATTTATTTATTTATTATGTTTGTTTTGTTAATGCTTGTGTAGCCAGGTTGCTATTTGACCCTGTCTATTTCTGATATGATGTTATATAAATCTGACAGAAGAGTTTTTGTGAGAATGCACATCTTTTTTGACTGTAGAAAAACATACTAATTTGTGGTAGAAACACTGGGAACTTGACCAAACTATGTTTTTTGAGGAAGTGTGCTAAATAGCAGAGGAACCTATTTTGTGTACCTGTGAGTTGAAGAAATACTTAAGATAATTGCTAAAGGTAATGAGCAATAAACACTTAACTAAATGTTGCTCTTATGTCTGGTTGAATTTCAAAGGTAAATGGAAAAAGTGATTACTGCAAAGGTGTGGTGGCAGAGAAGGCAATAAAAAAACCTCAGTTCCTCTCCACTGTTTTTATCTGAAGACTTAATTCCAAAATGCTAGTTCTTGGCCCTTATACATTTAATCAGGCTTAACATTTCTTGTTGGAAGCTACCTTTAAAAAACAGTAGATGATAAAAGTCATAGAATCATTTCGGTTGAGAAATAACTCCAAAATACTGATAGATCTGTACAGTGTATGGGTGGAGTAGATTAATAATAGGTAGCCCACGAATTTTTAATCATAGTTAGTCATTATCATCTTTATGAGCCATTACAGAACTCTTAAGATCGATTATGAACTACTTGAAACCATGCAGACATGCAAGCTGATCATTGCTCTGTCTGTACGGGAATATTTGATGACTGAATGCGTTACTGGCTTTGAAGCCAAATTGCAGTGGGGCCTGGTATTATCACTTTTATTTCAGTACTTTTGTTTCAGACTGTGGTTCAGCCACTGTTACTAAATATATGCAGCAGAGCTGTTTGCAATTTAGGAGTTGAACCTTCTGGTGTTAAGAGGCCAGCAGAAGGTAGCATTTAAGCTGTGCCCGAGGCCTCTGCTGAGGTCAGAGGCACAGATGAGTGCCTGGCTTGTTTTTGCACATAGAAAATCCTGCAAGGACAGTCTGTGGGCACATGGAAGATTTGCATATAAATGTACACGTTGGTAGCAGTAGGAAATCACTATGGAATCTCTGGATTTTAGCCTAGTGATTTCCATATGCTTTGGGTTCTGTTGCTCAACTTCTGAGCAGGTGAAATGTGTTTTCTGTGTATGGCCCCATTAAAATGGTATTGGTATGGGGGATGGATTCAGACATGCATACATTATTAGAGCTAGCTAGCTTCAAGTTATCTTCTCCCTTAAAATTAAGTTTTACTGAAGAATTGTATTTGTATTGACAGATTGTATCCAGAAAGCTTTCCAAGACCTGTGAGATAGAATCTGTACTTGAGAAAGATCATCAGGATGGTCGACGGTTGGAGCATTGAGACCCAGTAAACTCTAAATTAGGAAAAGCCAAGTAGGGAATTTGTAGGTGTTTCTCTGACAAGTGCTCTGAGTGCTTTCCTTTATTGCACAGTCCACATGAATTATTTAAATATTTGCATTTATTTAAAGTTAAATTATTTAAATAAAATATTTTTATAAGTATCTGTTAAAACTTGTTCCTTTTTGTAAATATTTGGGGTTTTTTCCTCTCATACAGCTAGTATGAGAGTGGTCCAATATTTGTGTGTAGGTAATATTGACAAGCAGTGATATAGTTTTTCTTAATAGTAATTTCAATTTCCCTAAGTTTAGGAAGATAGAAGAAAAATAAAAGCACTTTTACAAAAAATACAGTTACACAGAATAAAATCAAGTTTTCCTCCTGGAGTTTCCCCAAAGTTAATGTATCAGGCTTTAGTTACTACTTTATAATAGCTATTGTTTGTTTCCTGTAGAAGCTGAGTAAATGGTTACTGAACTTTGTCCTGAGAAACAATAAATGTGGGCAATTTCAAATCAAAGACTAGGGGTGTGTGATTCTATAATTCAGCTTGTCATGTGTGTTAACAGCTTCACATCCTTCAGTGTAATGAGGCTCAGATTTTACTATTGTCAGGTAACAACTGTTAAAATATTGATGGCAGTGGTATTTACTGTAAGTATGCTGTAAATTTATACTTTTTCTATTGCTACTGCTTGTAAAGCTGAACCACAGTAAGAGTTGGTCTGTCCCTTGTTTTATTAAAGTTCCCTATTTCTTGGGTTTGGGACGAAATCCAGCTGTTTTGGATTCTTCCATAGAATAAAAATCTTTTCTGTTTTGGTAATTATGTGTTTCTCAGGGAGAAGAGGAAAGTTTTGTTATCATTTTAGGGTTTATCTGGTCTGCATGTTGGTAGTATTGATAGACAATGCCTGTTCAGGTTATAGCCTTGTCTGAAGTCTGCTTTTAAAAAAGTATTCTACCTTTGCTGTATTACATCATGTGTTGTCCTAATAAATTAAATAACTAACGCAACAAATTCCATTCTTCCACCATGCTTGTGTAAGCTTTGTAAGTTTACTTCACTGACTATATTACGTAGAACTGTTTCTGCAATCTTAGTTGACTTACATTAGGACATTGTAGCTCTATCATAAGATTTCCTAAAATATTGTTTTCAGCTTTATCTAAAGGCTTCCTTACTTATGTGATGGTGCATGTACGTTTTCAGGAATGCTGCTGAGTTGATCTCATTCTCAGGAGGTTCAGTGGAGTGTAGAGGGCTTATAACATATTAGCAGTGCTATGCATATTTAGAATTAAAATTTGATTTTAAAAAGCTTAATTGTCCATTTAACATAAATTTTAATATTGCTCTTTTTTGGATAAAGTAATAATAAATCAGTTAAATTTCTGATTAAATTAAAAATTATCCTTCTGAATGAGTGCTTGATATTTTCACTGCAGACAAAGGGTAGGTAAAAAAAAATGTAAAATTTTGTAGAAGACGTAACTTATCTCCATAAGTTGCATGTATATATAAATTTTATACTAAATTAAAACTCTGGGATAAGGATTTAAGGTACACCTTAATTCTAGGTTTAGGAGCCAGTTTTAACATTTCTCAGGGGATGGAAAAGGGTGAACTTTTTTATGATTTTTGTATTATTTCCTGAACCTTACTGTTACTATTTTTAAGAGTTTAGATAAGGAATCTTTATATAGGAAAGAAAATTCTGGCAATAGCAATGCATTACTGGAAGCATAAAAGATATCACAACCAACCTTTTCTGTTTTTTCCTAATGATAATTATAGACCTGATTTCTCTGGTTCAGTGTTTGTTACTCTTTCCTTCTGCCTGAATAATGAACATTAATCCTAGGGAAAGGCTAAAGATCCCATGGATTAAACATATCCCATGGATTGCTAGTATTAGCAGGAAGCTTGTAAGAATGATCCACCAAGGACAGTGCTTTACTACAGATCTTGTCAATTTGAGTTTTAAAGGAAATGAAGATATTGTGGTTTAAATTAAGTTTGAAATAGGATTTAGAATTTGACTGAGGACAAATCTAGTTTAGATTGGTTAGAAGTCATGGGCTTCACAAGTCATATCCTGGTTATAGAAATGCTAAAAGATCAGTTGTTTTTGCAGCCACAAATTTGTTGCCATTCAAAGTGGTGACATGTCTTTTGAAATCATCTATTAGACTCAAGATACTTGCCTTGAAATGTGGCTGAAACCAGACTTTGCAATTGAATACTTGGACTTTTTTGCAAATGGGTACTGTTTTTCCCCTGATAGTAGGACCAAAAGTGCAGATAATTTCTAGAGATGCATTGTAAGTGGCACCAAACAAAGTCCAGTAAAAGAAATAAAAACTGAACACATTAATTAGAATTCAGTAATATAAATTGTGAGCATGTGTTTTTTAGCTCTTACCTCTCTCGCCTTTTCTGATTTCCTCTGATTACCTCAGAAATGTTTCTTTTCATCTTTTCTTTTTTATCCCTTGGGAAGTGTTATCCTCTTTGTTTCAGTTTTATGTAGTACTTATATCTAGACAGCTGCTGGATGGACTTTGTCAAAGATCTGTAAAGTCTTTTGGGCCCTTCATGTATGTGAAGGGGACCTGAATAGATCCAGTTGTGGAATTGGTATTATGTTGGGTGAGAGTGTTGTGAGTTTGATGTGTAGTGTTGCCCCAGTATTAGAGATCATAAAACCATTTCATTCTAGACCTCTGAAAATTACTAATAATTGCATATGAATTGTATCGTGTTGACTCCAGTGGCATGCTTTCCTCATTCAATAACACTGGAACAGTCCCTTTTAACTATGAAGTAATGTCTGCCACTCAGTTTGTCCCCAGTTGAACTCAGTGTGCAGGCCTCTTATGTAATAAAGTCTAAATTACAAAGAATGAACATGTAGTACAAGTACTTTACTACACAAATTTAATATGTATCCTTTTATCCTGACACTACCCATTCTCAGCAGTTTTTAAATACTGTGTGCATGCATTATACAGAAGT
Source organism: Cinclus cinclus (assembly GCF_963662255.1). Classification (NCBI taxonomy): domain Eukaryota; kingdom Metazoa; phylum Chordata; class Aves; order Passeriformes; family Cinclidae; genus Cinclus; species Cinclus cinclus. Next base: position 64,228,936 of record NC_085049.1, read on the forward strand.
GGTAGTTTATTTTAAGATGATTGGTTCTTTTAATGACTTTCTTGTTATAATAATTTTGGTTCATTCAGAGAAACTGCTTCAGTAGATTAATTTCTAAAGGTACTGTAAAATTCATGCTTATGTTAAGGACTGCAAAATTCTACAGCTGCAACCATAACTTCTGTTTTGGCAGATATTTGAAGACATCTTTCATGTCTATAGCTATCAAGTATTTGCCACATTATGAGGTTCAACTTAATGATGTGTACCTCATTGCCTTTCTTAGTGAATAGACTTCAAAGACTAAACCAAATTTTAAATGTAAAATGGTATAAAGAAACTATATTTTCATATATTTTCTTTTTGAGTAATGCTTTATGAATCCAGCTACTTAAATAATGTTATTTCATCATAGGAACACTGGAGCACCAGTTCAATGTGAGCATAATATATACTCAAACAGGATGTTCTTTCCTGTTTGGCTTTTCATGTGAACCATTGGATGGCTCTGCTTCATTGGCTGCTAACTAATGCATACTCCACATTTTCTTTCTTCAGGCACAAGAGAATGATGCTGACCTTCATCATTCTTACTTGGTAACATCCACATCTAACCTAACTTGAAAGTTCAGCTTTGTAAGTCGTCTGTTTGTGCTGTTGATGAGTACTAGAGGAAGAAGAGGGTATGATTGAATGAGTGTGGGGAAAAGAATGTGCTCAGAAACAGCTCATGTAGGGCAATGTGAGGAGCCAACCTGAATGTAGGTATAGAGGGTTGTGCCAGGGAATGGGTGAGTCTTCCTGGGCATGCTGAAAGGGCAATAAATTTTTATTAAGGGCAGAGAGAGACACAGCTGAATGCTTGTACTTAAATATGTAAAATACAGTACTTAAATAGGTAAAAAAATTGGTGTTGGGAGAAAACATACCGAATATATACTGAGTTACCTTGCTTTTAAAAAAGTCTGTGATTTCCAGTTTCTTTTCTGCTTTTCTTTTCTTCCCTTTATGTCTGCCTGTTTCTACAATGATTATGTTATCCTGGTAGTAAGGAAGGTGTGTGAGCCATAACCATTGCTATTAGAAAGACAGTTATGACTGTTCTGCTGTGTGGAAAAGCTGTTCTGCTCAAAGATTGCTTCAGCTTTTATTGTAATTGATTGTAATCCAACAGACAACTGTAACAACAACAAAACCACAAGAAAACCCAACCCTAACCAAAATCCAGGAAGCTGCTAATTATTTTATATTTCTAGTGTTTCATTTGCATTTTGTTTACATTTCACTTATTTTAATGCTTACATTTCTCTTCAGTTTCAAATAGCTTCACTGATTAGCCTGAATGAGCTTGTGTAAGATGTATGAGTTTTTCTCCTTCACACAGGTTCTAAGTCTTCAGACATATTATTTACTCTCTTGAAATATAGTATTATGTCTCAGTTATTCCACTATAGAAAAACACAGAGGATGGGTCATCTGTGAAAATGCCTTTCCTGGGATGGATGATCAAAGTTAGTGGTCTCCATTGCCCTTTAGGAGGTCTTCCAAGACATTTAGTGGATGCTGTAAAGATGTTGCAGGGCATGGGAGGTTGATTCTGGACAGAAAAATTTAGAAGTGATCAGGTTATTTTCTTTCTCCTGTACCTCATTTTGGCCAGCTGTATACTCTAGTATAAGTCTGTTGTGTTAATTCTTTCCACTAAGAATTTTAGCCAGTTATTGATTTTGTGTGCAGTCCAGAGATGGGGAGTAGGATCTGCTCTCTGCCTTTATTTCCTATTGCATGTCTTGGTGACTTTTTTTTGTAATGTGGTGACAATTCTGTACTTACTCTTTATTAGTGTTGGATAAAATATTTATTTGATAGTATGTGCTAATTATATTCATGCTATTATGTGGAGTATTATTTTCAGTATGCATTTTTAAGAAGACTCCTAAGTACAAGATTAAATGGATGTAGGTATAAATACTGTGAGTTTTGTGTCTTGTCACACATAAAAGACTTCAATACTTGGTAATGCTTTTCCCCTTCTCACCTCCTACTAAAAAAGAAATCGGTTCTGTATTTTTTTCCTGTATTTTTTTCCTGTATTTTTTTCCTGTATTTTTTTCCTGTATTTTTTCTTTGTCATAGTTGAAAACCTGCAAGATTAGGCCCATGGTGATTTTCCCACATTTTGCACTGTTTTATACTACCCAAATTATTACTTTATCTGTATTTCTGAAAAATTTTTACTTGGCAAGATACATGGGGATGTCTTACAAAAGTTCAAGTAAAATTAAACTTTACATTCTCAACATTCTCACATCTGTCTCTGATAATATGTTTTGCTATATGGATGTAGAAGTAGAAACTTGGAACAACAGAAATAAAGTCTGAGCATTTAATTTAAAAATATTGAATTCCCTGTAATTAAAAGAAAATTCCCTCATGGGCAGACAGTTCTAGAACTTGTCACATCGGGGCTTCTTATAACATCCTTTGAAGGATTTTTCTTTTTTACAAGTGCTTCTGGAAACTACAGGATCACTGGCTTATCTAGTAGCATTATTTCTATGACCTCAATGGTAATCTTGGTAATGGTGATTGTGCAGAAATGAGCATCAAAATGACTTAAGTAGATAATTGGTCACTGAAATGACGCATCAAGAGTCACTTAAGTAGACCCACATTAGCTGTGATGCTGATTTTGTGAACAAAGAATATTTTCAAACAGTAATCCAGGCCAGACTGGTCTCTGGTAAATCCTAGAGAATTATTTTGAAAGGGTAAAGTAGAGCTAGTAATCCTTACTTTGTTTTGAAATAGTGCACAAAAATTTTAAACTTTCTTTTAAAAAGTCTCCATCTTTCAGCAGTGTAAACATCTCAAATTGCCCACTTTGTGAAACTGAAATAGTTGCAGATTAGCTTGTGGGGTTTTGTTTTGTTTATTTTGGTTTTTTTTTTTGCTTTTGCTCCTGAGCTTTTTTCAAGAAAAAAATGGTTGTTGTTTGAGAACATGTAAGCAGTGAGTTCTGGACTGATCTGAATGTAAGGTGAAGTGGAACAATAGAAAGAATTTCTGAAAACTAAAACAACAAGAATGAGCATCAAGAAAAAGAATGGAACTGAAAGGGAAGGACAGGTATGAAAAAAGGGAAAGACAGATATGAATGGCAAAAATTAAAAAAGATAACAAATAGGATTTTATGGTGCATCCTAGCTGAAATTAATAAAAATGGTATTTAATTTGCCCATATAGATTAAGATTTTTGTTTTTGCATCAGTGAAAGCACTTTGCTACTGCTACCAGCTACCATTTTGGGAACCTCGTTGCATATGGTATTTCTGATATTTCCTCTTTAACCAAGAGCCAACATTTTGTTCCCAAAATATGATGAATAAACAGTAGAACAACTCTGAAAATGTTTTAATTTTTTTTTACAGTCTGAGGCTTTTGTTATGTAGAAGTAATTGGTAAGATTGCAGTTAGGAAATAGAAATATCTCTGGAAGGGAAACAAGTTTATTCAAGGCATCTTACATACACAGGCTTGAAATCACATTGTCTTCAGGTGGAACACAAAACATTCAGTTACTTAGATGACTCTTGTTTCACCTGATAGGTTAAATAACATTAATTCTTACTCTCATTAGTGAGAAAGGAATGCTTGCTCACCTGCAAGCTGGACATATCAGTTTAAATGTCTAATGACATCAGTACATTGGTACAAAATTTCTAATAGATGAAGAAAATAAATCTGGTATTTCTCTGTATTGTTTTTTCAGACAATTGTTGGTTCCTGTTCTGATGTGCTAATAGTGTACCAAATCATTGTAAACCAATGACAAGGATTACCCACCTAGGCATTTCTGTGTTCAGGCTTTTTCAAACTTAAAGCATCCCTTCCAGTGCACAACACTCAGCTTACAACAGCCTGCCAAAGATGAGAACATGTAATTCAAGTGCAACTCCTAGAGTATGTCTTCATATTTTTTCCCATAATTAATTTGTAGAAGCCTCTTCTGGGGTGGGGGAGGTTTGATTTCACTTGTATCTTCTAGTAATCAGATACAGGCTATTCTAGATGGAGTCAAAAAAATGTCAGAATACCATTTAAACCCTAACAGTCTTGTTTGGACTAGAGTAGAGCAGTGGACCAGATGACATTTTAAGTCCTACTTTTTCAAGTCTTTGTTAAAGAAAGAAACAGTTTTTTTCCTGATGTTTTTTCCCTTGGGAGCAGGATAATCTCACCAGTAGCAATATCTCACTTTTGCAAAAGGAGATAAACTGTCAGTCAGCTGTCACTGCTGACAGTCTGTGATGACACTGGGGTATGCAAAAATAAGTGATGTCTGTGATGGTATGTCCATGAACCATTTAAGACTTTAAGCATTATAAGTAATATAAATAATGGCTATCATTTTGTGCATTTATCTCTTTTTCCATAGCAAGAAGAATTTCTATCTCTGAACAGGGTTACTTGGGATAAAACCTGTTTTTGGAATGTCTGTCTGTTAATATGCTGGAGAACAAGACTCAGCATGTGCTAGCGTTCTCAATTTTCTTTGACATTCTTGATTTCCAGCACAGCTGTTTTTTTTTTTTTTTTAAATGAATGTCAGATCTTTGTAATGCCAACAACAATGTCCCATTGCCAGAAAAAAAAAATAAAACCCAGGAGACAATAATTGGAATAGGTTTTTTAAAAGCTCTTTTTACTTTTAAAGTAACTGAGGAGCATGCAGGTTTTCAGAGCAAGATGTGTTTACTTTGGCAATACCTGCCATATGCTATTTTTCTTTTTTTTTTTTCAATAATCTCTCATAAGGGAGAGTAGAACACTAACAGAACATAATGAAAGAAAGTCACCCCTTAAATACACATTTAATTGTGGTATTATAAACTGGTGTAATGAAACTGCTTGACAGTGAGGATAACTATGCCCAAATACATTTTACATGTAAAATAGCTGTTATATATTATAACACAATTGCACACTCTTAAATCTAATTTTCAAAGATGTGTGAAAGTAAGAAGTGATTAGGAATATTTGACTATGCTGTCAGAGTTTCTGAAAGTTATAATTTGGTGGTAGCCAGCCACTGCTGTCACTTACTGTTAAAAGGCATACATAATTATATGCTTCCTGATTTATCTTTTTGTGCTGGGCTATGTGGTTATCTCCTTGCAAAATGGATATGAGTCATGCCTAAGACATGGCATGTATTTTTCCTCCTTTCTGCTGGAAAGGTATTGAAGCAGCAACAGGGTAATACAGAAGCTTCTCACTGCTGTTGGAGGGCAAGACCAGTAAAGCTAAGACTGACAAAGGCGTTTAGGAGCCTGATTCCCATTGAAATCAATAGGAACTGAGTGATTAAAGGCGCTTGCATATGTGGATATGGCTTCTGGCTAGGCTGCAGAACAATGTTACTGGGAGGAACCACGGATGGGATGGGATCAAACAGCACGTTTTGGGTTCCACTTCCTTTCTCATGTTGGTCCCACCCATTGTTTGACCAGTGCTAGTCAGCCCTCTGGCCATGAGCTGTGATGAGTTTGCTGACAGCTTCTTCTTTGTGACCGTCAAGTTGAGCTTTCCATTGACAGTAACCCACAGCAAAGACTTCTTAGTTTCTGTTGTCATTTTTTTTTTTTCAAATTCTGTATCAGCCACAAATGTGTCAGTGCACAATGCATTTTGTTTCTCACTTTTTAACTTAAAAAGGGAGTTCTTTCTGCAACCAGCAGCATGCATTTTGCAATTGTATTTTAGATAGCTGCTTGTTTCTTGGTTTATTTAATGTCTGTGTGCAATTAAATTGAAATACCCCCCCCTCTACTCTATTTAAAAAAAGGTTTTTTTAATCCTGAATTTGTGTGGTGGCATGTTTAATTGCTACCACTGTTGTAAAGGTGAGGCAACAGCAATGACTCTGGATTTTCCTCGCTGAAATTTCTATCCTATCTTGTGGATGCCTATAGTTCATATGCTCTGAAAGGGATGTAAAACGTGCTCAATGTTTATATCTACTGTCATTACATTATACAAACACAGCCATCAATGTCTTCTGAGCTGCAGTCTGCCTTGAAGAGTTTCATGTGGAGCTGCCCACACAAGAGGTTCTGCAGATGGGAGTTGCAGCAGAAGCTCCCAGCCTTCAGTCCTGAACTGGAAACTGAAGACAGAATTTACCTACTGGAAGACAAAAACCAAAGCACTCAAGAAGAATCTGAATATATTTAAAACAAATTTGTTTTATATCAAATGTGAAAATGTGAAAGGTGATATGGAGGCAGTAACATTTCCAGTGGTGGTCAAGGTTAATTGATAGGTAGGTGGCTGTGCTATTTTGTAGCTTCATCCTTCTCTATCTGCAGCATAGCCTCTTGATTATTGCTTATAAAAACATTAGATCTGAAACTGAGTAGAGGATTAAAATCCCAGAAATTCTGAGGCATTTTGTTAGTTTTGATTCTTTCCTGGATGCTTGAATCACCAGAGTATTTTTTTCAAAACAGTTTCTTAGTGGGACTGCAAGCCTATGAAATATAATTGACCTTTCATATATATCTATACTGCAAAGTAGAGTTTCATGTTGCTATACTGTACTATATTGCTTTTGAAAAAAATATAAAGGGAAAATTATTAATCTTGGCAGACTAATAGGAGTTTCTCATAACTTAATTTCTTCCCCTTAAATTTTAGTATAATCTGAGTTCATAAGAACATTAAGTTAGGCAATCAAAATGTGGTATAGTGAATGTCCAGCTTCATTATGAAATAGCAGACTACAGGATGTTTTGGAAGTTTGGCACAGTTTGCACTGAGGTAAATGTAATTGCTGGGATGCTTCTCAGCTTTCTCATGGCACCTTACTGCTTTGCAATGTCCTTCGAGTTGTGATCCATAGTTTCTAAAAAAACCTGGCCTACTCAGAAAAAATGGAGTGTCTCAAACAGTTCTGAAGTCCAATTCCCAGTTTTGTTGTCTATATGAGTTCAGAGCTCTAATGATAACTCCCTGTATCTACATTGCAGTTACAGGGATAGCAGTGCTCACATATTGATCTAACTAACCTGGACAACGGCACTGAAAATATCAAAGTGTTGGATTTGGCTTCAGCTGTACGAATCTAGGCAGTATCCTGGTACTGTGTGGTAGCTGAAGCCTTTGTAGTGCTACTCTGGTTATAGTTGCTGAGTTTTGGTGTAAGTCAGCTTCAGTTCTACCTTTGACTGCAATTTAGCAGCAGCCTGAAACTCATTCTGAAGAGAGAGGAGATTCTAATAGCAATGAAAAACTTTAATCTGAAGAAACAGCAAAAGTGAAAGAGGTGATGCTACATATTATGACTGCTTGTTGGAACTTACAGCTACCTTCTTGACAGGGAAGCACTAATGTTGCAGCAGTAGCAGCCAGACCGCCATATCTGTCTGGCTTTTGGGCCCAGCTTGACTCAGAAACTGTGTTTATGTGCACTTCATATAGACCATCCAGCTACTTTGCCTTTTTCTACTCCAGACTGAATCAGTTTCAGCATGCTTTGTCACGTCATATTATTGTCATTATGGAACTTATTACTGTCATTTTTGCCATATCTATGAATCCAGGAACTCACGTGATCCAGAAAAAAAGTTCATGTGCACGTGACTTTTGTTTGCTTCCCAAAGGTTTTGACTCACTGGAGGTTCACGTTTTTAAACTTTTCTTTAGAAGCATGAGCTACATTCTAAATCCCTTTTAAAAAGGCCGATGCGCTCATGTTTCCAAGAGCAATGCGAGAATGTGGCTGAGCGGTCGCTCGCTTCCTCCCTCCGTGTGCCTGAGACGGGCCCTGGAAAGGCTCAGCTCAGCTAAACCCAGCTCTCTGCAGGCAGTGAGGTAGAACGTCTGGCACGTGGCTGACATCACTGGTGGGAGCTAGAGCATCAATGGCTTTCGGTGCCAGAGCTTTGACGGCAGATTTGTATTTCTAAATGCAAGTGTTGCTCGGAGCAGAGGCAGTCGGTGTGAGCTAACACGTTCTGTGCCTCAGTAGGCCTCTCTGCTCTCTCCTCTCAGTCTGGGGCAGGCAAAGGAATGCCAGTGAGCGTGTTCCCCAGTGAAGGAAACTGAGCTGCTGCAAGTTGCATTACATTTTTTTGTCGACTTACGCAACCAATTACTCTAGGTCAGTTGAGGTATGATACTTGATTGGCTTCCAGCAGTTCATTTGAACCTTTAATCCTTTAGACACCTAAAAATCTCTGTGGATGTGGCCCTAATGATGTAGAAGCAAGTTATCTGAAAGTGCTTTTATCTAGCAGTTGACCAGGGAAGACTCTTAAGCCTGCATTGGAATGAGAGGGGAGCAGCTGGCAGGGCATTTTTCCACACTGCTTTGGAACTTGCACTTTCCCCAATACCAAAATAGTTCTGGGACATGCTGCAGTGGCCCACTTGTTTTTCTTAGCAGTAAGGCATTGGGAGGATTCTGGGGGAAGATTGTAAATATATCTTTTCAGCTGTTGGGCTATGTTTATTATCCAGTAAAAGGGAGCTACAGCTTTAGTATATCTTTATAACTGACACTCTAAAAATATAAGCTCAACCAAAGGGTAAGCATCTCTTTCTTTAGAGTAACTGTATTCAGATGGAGTACAATCATAGAATCATAATGAGAAAGGAGGCAAATCCATTTTGCTGAGAATTAGAACATGTAGCAGTGTATATATCTCAAGATACTGAAGATAACATTTGCTAATGAATTGAGGGTGAGTTCTCAGTGAACTGATATTTGCTCTTATTTTAGCTACAATAAGTTTACCTAATATTGGATTACAATTTTCTTCCTTTCCGTGAAGATACACAATTACTCTAAGTAGAAGGTAGGATTGTGGTTACAAAAGACAGAAAATAGGAATTATTTTTTCAGCCTATTTTAGTTCTGTAGGCCTTATTACATTCGAAGAAAGAATATCATCTTCCACCACTCTCACATCATATATTTGCTCCAAGAAATGGAAGATAGAAGGAAGGATAGTTGAAATGGAATTTGAAGAAAAGCTTTCATATATTAATGATTGTAGTGACATGATAAATGTCAGGACAGAAGCAAAATCTTATTGAAAACAATAGAATTGCAAAGAGGATTAAAGAGCAAAAGACTGCCAGCAGATTGCTCAGTGTAAAAGAGTAATTTCTCACACTTTTTGTTATAACTCTCTGACCTCACTTTCCTTCAAAATTTTAGGGAGCGTGGGCAGAATAACATAGTATTACAATGCTGTCCTAGCTCTATATAGAAGATTAGGAGCTTGTATCTCATGAATAAATATAACCCAAGCTTTGAGATGCCATGGGATCATTTTTCATTTACATCATAAGTTATAAGTGGTCTCTACATTAGATTTTCCTCTCTTTCCATCACCTTCTACCTTCCAAAGTCCTTCTAAATAGATTACATCTCTTTGGAGTTATATTTGCTTTGCTAATGGCTATTTTTGGGCTATCGAATGGCCAGCTCTACTGCTAAAGCTCTGCTCCAGTGTCTTCTCTTATTTAGAAACTTACTTGAATGTAAATTTCAAAGCCCTGAAGTCCCATTTTCAGAAGTGTCTGATGAGCCTGTAGTTCTGCTACTCTTGAAAAATTTAACCCTTTTTTTTTTTTTTTGAGAGGGAGAAAATAAACTAGTTTAAAACACTTTTTTCTTAGGCATGATTTAGAATGCAGGTATCCTTTTTGTTTAAATGAGGCCAAACTTACCTACTCTCTGGTAGTTTGGTATGTGCTGGCCTAACTTGAATTAGATCCTCTCAGGGCTGAGGTAATTTTACTTCTCAGGTCACCCTACAGGGACTGCTGAAGATTTCCTGAGAAAAGCAGTCTGCTGCCTCAGACAATGTGCGTGGGTGGAAATACAACTGTAACAAACAGACTTAAATTTATTAATGCCTGGAAGGAAGATCTTATTGAAATGGCTGCAGTGAGCATGACCTAGTCTTATGATTGTGATAAGGATACAGAAAGGGGCCTCCCATCTGTTAGTCCCACTATAATGGACTGTTAGCACAGTGCAAGTAAGCACCTGAGTCTTATATTAATTTCTCCTATTTAGTTTGGAGAGATTAATAAAGGATCAGTTATGTGCAGTTATGCACAAAGAATAATTTTTGAAGAATAATGTGTACTGTTCTACTGTTCTGTGTTCATAAAGGATGAATTAACACTGGAGCATGTGCAGGGAAAGGCTCTGAGGTTGATCACAGGAATGGACAGCATCTTATAAGTGTCCATAAAAGCTAAATAAGCCTGCATCTCTATAAACCTATGGGAGGAGAAAATATAGTTAGACTGAAAAACAATCTGGGGATAAGAACATGTGAGTGTGAACTAGGCTAAAATAATTTGCAGTAAGGTTTTTATAGTCATCCAACCTTCAATTATGGGGTGTGAGAGTGGAAGTCTTCCCTTGGGACTGGTGAGTTTAAGAAAACAATATTTTGACATAGAGATGATGACAACCTGGAGATTGAATTGATTCTTTTCAGTCCTGTTTCTATGTGGCTTTTACAAGAAAACATAGAAGCAAAAATGTTAGCAATATCTCTGTTTTAGAATTCACAGAATAGTGGAGGTTGGAAGGAACCCTCTGGGGATCATCTAGTTCAATCCCTGCTCAAGCAGGGTCAGCTAGGGCAGGTTGCTTAGGGTTGCATCCAGCTGGTTTTGAATATGTCAAAGGATTCAGTCTTCAGACCATCTCTTGGCAAACCATGGTTTGATCAATCACACTTAAAAAGAAATGGGTTTGTGTGCACATGGAATTTTATGTGTTTTAATGTGTGGCCATTGCCTCTTACCCTGCAACTGGGCACTACCAGAGTCTGGTTCCCTCTTCTTAGTTTACTTCTATTCAGTATTTATACACTTGGACAGGATCCACCTGAGCCTCTTCTTTTCTGGCTGAACACCTAAGGTCCTCCTCTGCAGAGCTGCTTTCCAGTCATTCAGCCCCTAGGCTGTACTGGAGACTGGGATTATTAAAGTCCAGGTGCAGGATTTTGCACTTCCCTTTGTTGAACCTCGTGAGTTTTTTCTCATTTATCCTTCCAGTTAAGGTTTCTCTGGGAAGCAGTGTGCCCATGTGATGTACGAGCCACTCTATCCAGTTTTGTGTTATTTGTGAATTTGCTGAGGATGCACTCTTGTCCCTTCACAGAAGTCATTAATGAAAGTATTAGAAAGTACTGGCACCAGTACTGATCCCTGGGTTACACTACCAGTGTCTTGCCATCCTCTCATTCTTGTTTTCAATCCTCCTCACTGCCCACTGACTATCAGCTTGTCTGTGAGGATATTAAACAGAGTCAGTGTCAAGGGCCTTTAAAGTTAAAATTGCAAGAAGTTTCAAGAAGTTGTCAGAAAATGGCTGTTAATAGCTCCGAGACAACATAGAGTAACATATGGAAATCATTGAGAATAGGAGAGATGTGGCAAAGAGAATAAAACTCTGTTAAGGATGAAAGTAAAGAAGCTTATGTTTTTCAGAGCAAGAACTGATTCTACAAATTATCTAGCATATTTTGTACAACAGCTAGTATACCAACAGCTGTCGCTTTTTAAGTTGTTGATATAAAAGGGTACAGAATAGAATTAATGAATACAATTGTTTTATAGTTACAAGAAATTACTTTTAGTGCACACCACTGTTGCTGGTTGGTATTAAGTTGTTTCCAACAGTTGAGTGTAGTGAAAAATAAAAAAATCAGTGCCCTTTTCCCAGATATTTTTTGTATGCTGTCAATGCTGCCACCACAAAATAATGCTCTGTGTGCCAGTGGATAAAGCTGACTTTTGGAAACAGGATTCCTGGATATTTAAGTTACAGGAAGAGGAACCACATGATAAGAGGGAATGATCATAGTGAGATCAGAGGAACTGGACTGATAATACAGAGTTATGTTTGATTCTGCAGACAGTTCCAAAAGTGCCTTAGGTTCTTAGTGTCCTATCCTCCTGTACATTAACTGTGATCTACCAATGACAGTAAAATCAGATTTCCAATTTTAAGTGTTTAAGCATATATTTATGCCTGTATGAAAAAACAGTAGCGATGCTAATCTAAGACAACACCAAGTAAAGCCACACCTTAATTAAAGACAATGTAATTATACTACAATAGGAATATTTCATTCTTCACTGTGAGAATTTATGTGGATCACAGTTAGTAGATGATCCAAACTTAAGTTTTACCAGTTTTTCATTCAAAAAGCAAAATAGACCTTGGCTTTTCAAAGAGCTCAGTGCTGCCAGATTCAAATGCCATGCTACCAGGTATGAACAGGTGTTAACAACACTGTTCATCTCTCCATAGCAAAACTGAAGAAACACAGCTGTATTCAGAATGTAATTTTAAAAAGGCTTCCTGTATTATTTGAAAAATATTTCAAGCTTACTTACATTTTGAGAAGATCAGCTTCTCAAATGTCTTTATAGTTTTTTTATTTAACATATGCAATTTCAGTGAGCTTTACATAGATACTCTTTTTAACACTAGAAAAAATTATAGTAGTTCTCAGACGTACAAATAATGCTTCAGTAAAAACAGGTCCTTCTAGCTGAAATGCTTCATGCTGGAGGAAAAGGAGGTCTCAGACACTCCTTCTAAGAAGGAAAAAAATCTCACAAATCCGGTTCAGGCTGTTCAGATGCTCAAATTAGGTCATCCTGAGTTTGATATTTTGAGGCCTAAACAGGCCTTTAATTGACAGCAGTTCAGATACGTGTTATCACATTCTGTTCCCTGAAAAACTTAAAATAAGGGGGTAAGTCTGTGGAGACTAAGCAAGCTTGAAGTCTACACTCATAGAATATCTCACAAAACATTAATTAAGCCAGCGTTAGCCCTTAGCCTGGCTCAGCCACCAGAGGCATAAGTGAGAAGTGCTAGCACACCAATGATATCCCATAAATGTCTCTAATTAGGAAGAAAAACATTAAAAGAGGTAATTACCCAAAAGATAAGCTTAGTTGTGCTTATTCAAGTTCATAGAACAAGAGCTATCTACTCAAGACAATGCTCATGGGACTTAAAGATTCTGAATGTACTATTCAACAAGGAAACATCCACCAAGATTTTCCCAAGCCATGACAATGTTCTCACCCTCAGGCCAGAAAATGTGGTGAAAGAATATTACATTAGTTGCTGAAGGAATACTGTTTAATCTCATTTTAACCTTCACCTACTTGTTTTGGGCTCTAGTATTTTGCAGGAAATGGAGCTTTAAAGTAACATTAAGCCCAAGAATTCTCCAAAATATGCCTCTCCCATCCAGTCTATATTTCCTATTTGGACTTTATTAAGGCCATAATGGGAAAACTGCTTCCTGTAGCCAAAATAAAAATTATAGGTTACTATACCACTCATTTTAAAGCAATAAGCTTGATAAACAAAAGTAAGTACTATAAATAAAAATAGCTGAATTTGTAGCTGAATTCATGTGCTACCCAGCTAGCCTCTAGCTAGACCTGGCTGATGCATGATTTTTGCATTTATCCTAAAATCTGGCATCTGTCCTAGAAATAGTGGCTAGAGTGGTGATTTTCATAACTTACCTGTTGGTGGGGGCATAGGTAAAACTATAAACAGCAGGTATTACAAAATGATCTGTCTATAACAGTTATCTGAACATGTCTTTCAGAGTACTGGGATTTAAGAAGACTGTAGACCAGATTCTTTCTAGCATAGGCGGATGTCAAAAATACTTCCTCAAACAGTGTTGAAGTGGGAAGAATAAGTAGGTGGGATGAATATCCATCTCTATTGACCTAAACAACACAGAAATTGAATAGTGACATTTTTTCAACCAGAACTACACCAAAGTTCAAAGATTTGAAGAGTCAGAGGTGGTCTACATTGTAATTACTTTGGTAATATTTTTATCTGCTTCACATGACTATGTGGTAACTTCTTTTTAAAGGAAAATTATTTCAGTGAAGATGCAAATGTTACTGTGTGTGCTTCTCTAACAGATCCTTAATAGATGGATGCCTCAGCTTATGTCAGGATGGGCCAATCCTATAACTATGAAAGTCAAAAACAAAATTCTCTCTGACTTATAAAATGAGGTGGTTAAATAGGGCTTCTTAAAGGCTTTAGATAATAAGCATGATTCAATTTACATTTTAAGTATAATATTTGCATAAACATATTTACTAATTGCTTTTGACCATTGCAAGAGTTTGCTTGATAGTCTGTACAAACAGATATTGAATCATAGGTATATAAAACTTACTTCAAAATCCTAGTTTGTTGCATCTTGAATCTTGGGAGAGAAACTAAAAGTCTCTTTTCTTCTGCTGAATCCTTTCGAAGAGCTAAGACCTGCAGAAGGCAATTGGTATTTGATACAGTTCCTTATGAGGTTTGAATTATCCCTTTGAAATAGAGATTGTATAGGAGTTATGACTACAGAGGGTATATTTTTACCTTCAGAAATTTAATGTGTGTAAATGGTCTCTCTGGGCAGTTTGGTGATGGGTGCCTCATGTTTCCTCACCAAACACTGAATGTCTTGAAAGCAATCAGGAGGTTCAGCCTAGTTTGTGACAAGCTTTCTGCCCTAAGAAATACATCTAATTTTTAGCCTCAGACTATGCCTCATGGAAATGTCTTCTGCTGTATTTTCTCCTAAAATGAGTAGAATTTCTTTTGCTACATTATGAATATGGATTCCTGAGACATCTTGCTGCCTTAGAGGTGTCAGACTGTAGTTTTTCTAAGTCAGCAGTTGTTTTCACATATCATTTTTTCCCCTTAGTGGTCTTGATCAGCTTGATTTAGTTACGCTTGGGATCTAAATTAGAGCAAATTTGGGAAGGTGAGAGCCTTCTTGCATTTAGAATCCTGGCCAGAGAAGTTTTAGTAAAGTTAAAGTAGTGGGAGCCATTAACTGTAACTTATTTGGACAGAATCATTTTTCTATTGAATATGTCTCCCTAGTATCAATTTTATAGGATACCAGTAGTTCTTATTAATCTGTATTAGTGCTAACTGTGAATGCTGTATAGCGTTCATGACAGAGACCATCTGATTAATTTTACTCATGGGATTTGCAAGGTCAGCTTTTCTATGACGTTGTTACAATATCTCTGGTGGCTATAACAGAATTTTTTTATGTTTTTGCTTGCATTCCATTATAGGCATAAGAAATGGGATCTGTAATTTTGTAGCTTCTTTTTTTTTCCCCTGTGTACAAATTCCATTGCAGCCTTAGGCATTGGCAATTGTGTTATTTCAGCAGATCCCATATTTTGATCTAGATATACCATGACAGTATTTGAGTGTTGTTATTGAGGGTTTTGGGTAATCTGTTTACTCATCAGTCCTTCATTAATACTGGATCTCTCTCAAGCTCTGCCAAGGGAGTGGAGATGATCTGTTAGAGCGTTACCTTTGACTGAAAGTTTGCTTTGTTAGTTTGTTTTTCAGTAGATGTCTCCCTACAAAAATGTTAAAAAAGATGTGGCCAATATTATTACGTGTTGTTTTTCAGTGTACTGTAATTTCTGTGGGAAGCATTCCAAGAATAACTGAAGCTTCCTTTTACTAACTTGTTGGTTTGACAGCATTTATGTCTGCTCTCCCAGACCTACTCATTAATGAAGTCAGTCTTAATCAACTAAAAAATTTAAAGTACTTTCAATTGTTTATCTTTTTTCTTGAAGATAAAAGAAGCTCAGGATATTTTTGGTAGGTTAAATGTTGAATATTAAATGTTTTGGGAAAATGGCAAATCAGATGCCTTGTCTGAATCTTTTTTTATGGTTCATCACCAGATTATGCTTAGATTATTCTTTTTCTTTGGACAGACTTTCAAACTCACTTAAGAAGTTTAATCAGGTTGAGTATGTTCCCACAAAGTTCCTTATTCATTGGATTAGTAAATAGGAATAAAAAAATGTTTTTCAGACAACTTTCAAATACCCTGCATCATCACCTTGTTTTCTGGCAAGGTAGTTTTATTGTTGGGACTGCAAAAGTCAAATCCTAATGTGAACCATAAACAATGACTTACTATTTTTGTTAGTACGAAACATCTGCCCTTTTGATTTGTACTAGTGCACAGCATGCAAAAGTATTTCAGGATCTCGTCTGCTGTGTCTGGGTGTACAAGGTGAAGTAGTAAGCCTGTACTATATGCAGTAGCATATGAAACTTCACAGAGTTCTTAAGTGTTTCCACTTAATATATATAAATATATATGGTGTATCTACTTAGGCAGGTCTAGATATTTACAGCCTTGTATTTGCAAGGTTCAGTACGGAGGATGGTGTAAATTGACATGTTGACTAGTGTTGACTAGTGTTTACTAGTGACAAAAATCAGTTATGAAGATAACCAGTGTCATATTGTTGGTTGCAATATTTTAATCCATCCATTTAATACTGGAATCTGACAGAGAGTCTGAAAGACAGTGGCAATCCATGGGCTTTTCTGCATGAGGAGATCTAGCTGGCAAACTGTCTGTTGGCATAGTGCAGCTAGCAAGTTCTTTTGGCAGAATGCATTTACATTTGGTTGCTTCTGTTGGCAATGTATTTCTTCATGGCTTCAGATTGTATTGGCAAAATATACTCTCTGTGTAAGGGGAGCTTGGTAACTGTGTCTGTAATGCTTTGTAGTATTTATCTTGAAGCCAATTGTGTTAACTATTCATTCTGCACTCGTTAGGGTGTTGTTATTCCTGAATCTGGGGGCACGTGAAAACAGCTGATTCTCTTGCAGGAAAAACATTGGTTAGTGCTGAAATTTTAAAGGTCATTCAATAACAGCCTCGCTGCTTTGTGGGTAGGCTGTGTGCCTGGCTAATTCAGTTGTCTGTGCAGGTAAATTGGTCCTTGTCCTTAGGACAACTGTGTTGTTGCTTGCTGTGAAGGGGATGAGGTTTGTGGGCAGTCTGAGTGTCTGTGTGTAGACCCAACTATATTAACGTGTCATTATTTGGCAGGCACACAGGTTGAAAGTGCTTCTAAGTATTGAATACTGACTGAGAACCCTTCAAGAAGTGATGGAAGTGTGCATTAAAACCATAGAAACTGCTTCCTCAAGGCTGTATTTGGTCTTCTCCCCACTTTCCCATTAGTTTCATAGAATCATGTAATTATGTAGGTTGGAAAGAACCTCTGAAAGGTCACCTAGTGCAACTGCTTGCACAGGACAGGTTCAAAAGGATTAGGTTGCTCAGGTCCCTACCCAATTAGGTCTTCTCTAATTCCTCTCTTATAAAGACTGGACAAACACAATTCTAACATCTATGTACATCATGTGCATCATCTCCCAGTCAGCTTGGTAGCCTTCCCCTGAATTCACTCCGCACATCAATGTCTTTCTTGTGATGAGGAGCTGCAAAGTGAGCTTGGTACTCAAAAACCTTCTATAAAATAGTGAAGCTGCACTGATAATTGCAATCATTTTGTCTTTTGTGGGGTGGACAAGACTTTGTTCTGTAACAAAGTCTAATAAGAGGTCTGGTTTTCTACAGGTGAAATGGTTCTCATGGTGAATGACACTTGTATACTACATAATTTCTGCAACTATTATGTCCTTTGTGGACCTATTCAGGAGGATAAATAAGGTGTTTGTAGTAATTGTTGGAGTCAGAGGTATGCCAGTTCCATCTGCTCTGGGTACCAGTTGTTTGAGGAAGCCTTATAAAAGAGCATTGTGATGGCATGCCTTACCCAGACAGTGACTTTGTTGATCGCATGTGCAGATTTTTAAAAATCATTTTGGGGAATTTTCATCAAATAAAAAATAAAGCTGGATTTTCAGATATTAGACTGTTATCAAGCTTAGCTTCCAATATGTACAATGCTCACCTTGGCATCTATGGCTGCTTCTGAGGAGGAGGATTAATAGCAAATCTTCTCCTTCTATCTTCTCCTGTTACTGTTCAATATTGCTATAGAGTGAGGAAGATGATGTAGATCTTCAACTAAAAATTATTTTTCATGCTGTGTTGTAGATTCTGGGTTGCTAGTATTATGATTTTCTGATGAAGAATGCAGCTTAATAATTTTTTGAAATTTTTAAGAATATCTTCTTGCTGTTTTCAGTCTTTCAGGTTTTGTCCTAAGTCTCTGCAATGGGAGGGAGTTTATGTTCCCAATGTAGAGAAAAATAGTTTCTCTGATCTATTTCTTTCCTGTTTATCATGTAGAGTATTTACATGGTAAGGTGTACCCCTCAGATCTATACACAGTCCATACAGTAGGATCTGATGGCTTAGAAATCCTGCAAGAGCTTTGAATATCTGTGATTCCATGGCATGTCTAGAGATCATCATGAAGGCACCGTTGTTGCCTGATAGTCTGAAAATGATGGAAACTGTTAACAGCTACAGCAAACAGCATCTGGGAGGAGTTTCTGTATGCCACAGGCTTGCTGGGTGGGATTCATTTTTCAAAACACAGACAATTCCTTGTCTGGACTTCATTTATTGTGTGTAGAGGGAAATAGGCATTTATAGGGCTTGTTGTTTTCATTTTGCAGCACAATTTTTCTCATACCAATGCCACTGCCTAAAATAAAACAGATAAATGCCTTGTTATACCTGTTTTCTTCATTGATTTTAAAGGGAGCCCGAGATAACTCTTCCAGCTCTAAAAATCTGTGCCATAGCTGACTAAAGTTGGTTGTAATAGGTTTGCTTTTATTGTAATCAGGCCAAAAGAGAACTTAAGTTGCTTGAGGGAGCAGTTTTAACTTCCCCAGTTTTTTCCCCTGTTCTCAGGGGAATTGGAAGCAGGGCAGGAATGCACACTGACTTCTGCTGGCTGTTATTTTTTCTGGTTAAGAGTTCTTTGTTGTCTAATGATTGTTCCAGAATAAAGTGTCAAACTCATCCATGCCGAAAGTTTTCAGTGTTTCAACCTGTCTTCCTGCATTAAGTTTTTTGAGCTTATTTGGAAAGTAGTCTTCACATTGTTAGATACACAGTGGATATTTTTGGAGAAGATGCAGCTGGCTGATCATCCATGTTTCCAGGATTTGAACAGACACACACTGCCCTGGTTAGTTTTTGAAGCGTTGAATTTCACTTCTTGAAAACATCTTTTATGTTTTTTTTCTATTTCCTTTCAGTGGTCTCATTCAAAAAGTTGTGGTCAACTGCTCAGTGTCCAAGTCGAGAGCAGTGATGTTCCTCAGGGATCATTACTGGAACGGGTGCTGTTTAACATTTTTCTCAGAGACATGGACAGTGGGATCAAGTGCACCTTCAGCAAGCTTGCTGGTGACACTGAGCTTTGTGGTGCAGCCAAAATACTTGAGGGAAGGGATGCCATCCAGAGGGATGGGCAAGCCTGAGAAGTGTGTCCATGTGAATCTCATAGAGTTCAGCAAGGGCAAGGTGCTACACCTGGGTCATGATAATCTTAAGCACAATTATAGGCTGGATGGAGCATAGATTGAAAGCAGTTTTGGGGGTAAATGAATTGTTTTGGAATGTTATTCCTAGAGTACCATTACCCTCTGTCCTGCTTCTATTCCTTTCTACTACCAATGAGGTCTTCAAATGATAAAATAACTTAAAATTACCATATATTTATTTTGAAATTATGTGACTTGGTCATCTGGTGTTTGATAACTTCAGCAATTCAGAGAGGGAATTAAACACATCTACTTAATTTGTGACTGAGCCTTATTGCAGATGATTTTTAGGGTCTTTCAATCCAATTCCAAGGAAAGATCAGTGGGATTTAGGGCTGTGGCAGTAGGAGCAAGTTTGAAAACTTAATGGTCAAATAGGATGGTTTCTTCCTTGACTCCTTACTGAGTTACTGTGGCAGTACAGAGGAGTCTACAGCAGATTGCATAACAGACCATGAAGAACTTTGCTGTGTGTACCTGAGTATGAGCTCCTAGATTTGAGTTCCCTTGTGTGCAAAGTTAGCATCTAGTTTCTAGACTTAAACATTAGAACTGTACATTTCTATATTAATTACCATATTTTCATTACATAGGACTTGTCCAAGAGTTTGTCCTACCTATGAGAACCAAATAACCAGCACAAGTAGCGAACCTGATGTTAAATCAGAACATTGAATTACATGATTTTCTGATATTTTTCTGATACTTTTTAAATTGATTGTGTGTTTGCAATTTTGTCATCTTTCTTTTCTTTTTCAGTTCCCAGCCTGAGCTAAAAATCAGACCACTGTATACTGATTTTAAATGTATCAGAAGCTTGTTTGGAAACAAGAAATTCAGAGGACTTTAGACCAACATTAGTGTAACAGACCTCCTGTGTATATTTGAACCTATTGGTCATTGGCTGCTTAATGCCATCACTTCCTGATGCTGAAGGCCTGATGTCATGTTCCTGTCATGTTATACAGTCAGCAGTGTAGGTATGTTAGGAGAGCTGTAATTGGCAGTAGGCAGAAAATATTAATAAGTCAATCTTTTAGAGAAATAACTCTTCTATGTAGCTTTCATAGCCCTTAAAGTGAGTTGAAAAGACAATAAACATAATAAATATCCATCATTAGTATTATTGCCACCCTTGCTTTTGCTAACTTTTGAGTTGCTGTTATTTTTGTTTTTCAGATGAGGAAATGGGAGGGTGAATTTGGGAAGTGAAGTTGACAGGAAGCTGACACTGTGCTGATAAAGGAAAGTCAGGTATGTTGGGCTGTCTTAAACCACAGATGTTTCTTCTGAAATATGTAGGGACTAAATTTGGAAATTATCTGTTTCCGTAGCCATTCACTGTAGTTTATGCCAGGTGGTTTGTATCCGTAGATGGATACTGTTTTCAGCAGGAAATTAAGGAAGCCACCTGTCTTCCCTGTTTTCTCATGACATTACCTTTCTTTAATTCTGGCAACCACAAGAAAGTACCATGTCTTACTACAGAGATATTTATATAGCAATCACATTATGACTCCATCTTACATAAAAGTACTTAAATTAGCTTTAAATTAATTAACATCAGTCAAATATCCTTATCAGTATAGATTCAGCAGCAAAGAATTCAGCACAGATTAACTTTCTGAATTTGCTTTTCAGGCAGGCTTTGCAGTCTGTGCCAAGTTCTTCACTGCTGAACTGCCTGCAGGCCACCTATGTAAGTACACCATGATACAATATGGTCATGCCTTGCTGGAAATATAAGCATGCCCTGTTAGTCTGGATAGTACCAGGCAGAATGGGCTTCTCTTGTGGTCACAGTCTTTTACTATAACCTTGAGATACCTAATATAGCTGGCATATTTTGTGATTTTTTTGTCTCCAGAATTTTATGGAGGGATGTCCAAGTTCCAATGGCATGAAACTAGATGGCGATTGAAATAAGTTTCAAATGTATCAACAAAGTCATATCACTGACATTAGTGATTAGAAACAACCTGTTGGAAAAAGAAAAAAGTTAGTGATTAGAAACAACAGGTTGGAATGAAGTTTTGAGGTTATGTGTGTGGAACCGGTGGCTGCTGCAAAATAAGTAAGCTATTAACTCTAAGTCTGTGGCACTCACTGAATTTCTTGCCATTAGCAATATACTTTCTAAAGAGATGTGGATGCCTTGGAATAGTAAAAATACTTGTGTTCATGAAGGAAGCACTAAATGGACAGTATTGAAAATCTAACAACTGAAGGTTTAATAGCTTCAGAAGGCACATGACTAATAATCTAACTAGCTGGCTAGGAAGACCTTATGAATTTGGAAAGTCTCTTGATGACTTCTGTACTTTACCCTGTTTTCTGAACTGAGTGCTGTGAGATAACTGAATATTTTTTAGAATACCCCCAAGTGCTTTTGAGGCTTTCATGCTGAACACATAGATACAATAAACTAGAAATATCCAGGTGTCATGGTAAAGCATAAGATGCAAAAGCTGTTATGAATTTTTGAGCTGAAACCCTTTTAAGTTTCTGTTGCAAAGGAAAGTAGTTGCAGCTTAATAATTTTAGAACCTTTTTTTAAGATATGGTAATAATGCACTCATTTTCATGGTCTTATTTGGATCCATGAATTACTTGTCTCCAAGAGTTAATGAGATTAATCACAGCAACATTTTTTTTAAAAAGATTTTTAAAAGAAAGGCTGGATTGCCCTCAAGAGATCTCATTCCTTTTAGCAGTGTATTTTATGATAGGAGGAATCACCTCATTTAAATCACAGAACTTCTTCCCCTATTACTGAGTGCCTATGCAGCTGGTGAGAATGGACATCCAGCTTCCACCTGGTTAGACAGATTCATAAGGACGGAGGGATCCTACCCTTGATAGTTAAAGTTGTACATTTTTAAAGTAATAAATTCTAAGTAGTAGCCATTACTACTGAATAGTAGCCTGTCTGCATTTCAGTATCCTCTTGAAAAAAGAGAGAGACCTTATTTCGTAGGGCAAGATTTTACAATACATTCTAATATAGGATTATATCCCCAGGAAATAAATAGTGGGATATATAAATCTTTACAGTAGGCATAATGTGGGAAGTACAGATGGGGAGGGGTCCAGTTTTCCATTCTTTCTGAGTTTCATCCAATTTAAAATCTGCTCTGTATTCTGTCAGTTAAAACATTTCCTGAGGGAGCTTTCAAAATGAATGGGCCAGATTATTGGAAAAATTTGTACTTTGATTTCTACCTGCTTCTGGTCCCAATCTCATGGTATATTCCCATACATCCCCTCCACTGATGGGCTTCCATATGAATGGGAGAAACAACCACCACTGTATCTTCTATTTGTTTCACTGAGTATCACAACAGCAAGCATATGAAATTAAATTTTGGTCTCTGAATTCATAGCAAAACTACCATAGATTTTAGTACTATTAAGATTTTACCATTGGTATGTTTATTGTCCCCTCTGAATTTTCCTTTCTCTGAACTTCTGCCCTGCTGTGCTGTCAGGTTTTTTTGAGAACAAGAGGAAGTGATTACTCTTTTTTTTAAGCCAATAAATCTGAATAGGGTTTTGTTGACACTAGAGTTGAAGCACTGCTTGAGGTTGCTGCTGTTATATTTATTAAAACAGGCTAAGAAAGTACCAGTCTGCGGTTATTTACTGTACCATGTTTTATACATATAACAGGAGCCTAGAGGCTACAGACAGTTGTTCTGACAGGTGATTTGACAACAAAACATTAAAGCTGTCAGTCTGGCCTTACCAGACCATAGGACTAATGGACCAGAAACTGCTTGCTTTGCCATGAATTCACTAAAACTGTCAACACTTTTGGAAACTCTGCTGATATTTGTGGAACTATTGCCAACTTCAGTCATACTTCTGTCAGAGTATATTATTTGCCACAGTAACTGACTGGTGGTGTCTTTGCTGGAGGAGTTAAAAGAGCTGTAAATCGTACTGCCCTTCCCTGCCATTAGTAAGCAGCACTCAGTGTGGAGTGCACTCCTCATTGCATGGTGGGACCCTATCATGTGGCTGTATGAAGCATACCAATACATGAAGCACAAGTTTTCAGTGCTGGTTATGATTCTAATCTAACATGACTCATTGAGACTATGGAGTTGGAGTGTGTGGGCAAAGGTGAGGGGAAAAAAGGAAAATAAACCCAAGTTGTTAAGTTGTTTAGGCTTTTCATAATGTTTCCATTATGAGCAGGAAAAGGTAAAGAATAAATTACACCAAAATGAAGCCAAACATTTGGAAGCTGTGCTCTGCAGGCAGAGTTCTGTTGACTTTATCAGATTAAATTCCTGCAGAAAGCCTTCTCCTTTGCCAGTGAAGTAAGTCTAATAGCCTTTCAGGCTAAAACAAACTTTTAAGGATTTGTAGCAACAATGCTATGGTTCTACAGAGACAACAACATGTCCATAAATTGAAACTAGTCATCTGACAGTCTCCATTTGTCTGACCTACTTTCTACTTGCACTGTAAACAGCCACAAGAAGAAAATTTGGGGATGACAGAAGGGGCAGTTAGAGGGGTAGACAAGAGAGGCAGAATGTTATGTAGCTTACACATGTTTTGTGCCTCATAATTTATAACCAGAAGAAAATGAGCCAAGGGGAATGATCAAAGAATACTAGTGTCTGATGAAACATAAGCCCAAAAGAGTGGTTCCTTCCTCTTGGCTATCACCAGTGACTGATGTGGGGGTGGCTATCTCAAGAGTCACCATAAGGATCTCACTTCTTTTTATCTTCCTAAAATGGATGGAAAAAATAGTCCATGTTCTGAGAAAAATTTCTTCCTCAGGTGTTCATGTCCCCCTTTCCAAATGTTGCTAATCCCCCAAACCAGGATTGCAGAATGTGTGTCAGCATGTCAGTCATCCCAGTTGACAGTCTGGTTCAAGGCTGATTTTGTTTATGATGGTGAGGTGGAGCTCTGTGCACCTAAACATTGCCTTTTTGGCCTCATTGATTATGTAGCTGAATCTAGAACCTATGTAGTGTGAACTTCTCAGTCACATTCTAAAAATATTTTTTAAAAAATCTTACTAGGTGTTGGTTTGGAATATTTGGGATACAAAATGTGCTGTTCAGTAGGTTCTGGAAACTGCTGTTCTTTCTGACAAAGGCAGGGTAACTCTTTTACTCAGAAGCATAGAGCTAAAAGAAAGGACTGGAGTCTTTCTATTGCATTGAAAACTCAAGCTACTGTTTTCTTAATAATTGCACCTTTTTTCCTGTACTTTGTATTACTTATGGCAAATATCCATGGCTAGTTGTTAACCTGCTGCAAAACCTATCAGAAGCCTTACCGAGGCTAGGAAATTTACTGTTAATACTAAAACGGCCCAGTTTGCAGCACTGCCAACACAATGCACATCCTGAGCTGCCCTGGTTTTTGACATTCAGGGAAATGATTAACTTGTAAACTTGTATGGTTTTCCTCATGAATGAATTCTGCAAGAGATACATGTGTAAGTACAGCTTCAGTACTTAGACAAGGCAAATACGCAATAGTTCAAAAGCACCATTATGTTCTTCAAAATACTGACAGGTCAAGTAAATAAAGTTATGAAAAACATTGATTCCATCAGACCTATGCGTAAAGGGAGCCCTAGAAGTCAGTGAGAGTGGTGTGCTTGGAGCTGGTGCAGTACTTAGCACTCAGTTATGAAATAACTGGGCAATAAGATAGAGTGACCACGTGAACACAGTAATTATAACACTTGGCAGTGCTTATGTGATGACTGACCTCTTGCCAGTGCAAAACACTGGAGCTGTGCCATTCAGCTAAGGAGCAGAAGTTCTAGAGCAAGAAGTAGCTCATGTTCTCTCTGGATTTCCAGAGGAGAAAGGGTGTTTGCACACAGTGAGGACTAGAGTGCCATTCAGCTTCCCTATCTTCCAAAGGGCTGCTCTGTGCTGCCCTTTCTCCACCATCCTTTCCTCTTCCTTCCTCACCCACCCAATGGACATGTAACTTTGCTGGTGAACATGGAGGGACTCCAGTTCTCAGCAGTTCTTTCTATAATAATATAAAGCCTGTCTTACTGTAAGCCAAATTTTAATGGACAATATTTTTCTTTAAAACATTCTCTTGCTTTGCTATTTGCACTGATATTGCATCTTGACTATGTGAGGAGTGATAATCACAGCTTTGCTGGCTTTTGCAGCTTTGCCAGGGAAGTAGGTGATAATATGGCAGCTTTCACAAGTAACTTGCATGAAATCTTTAAAAATATGAACTTGAGTCTAGGCTTTAGAAAGCCTAAAGAGTGAAAAAAGGGTGGAGATGAAGACTTCCACCTTCTAGAAGATGTAAAAGCTGAGATAATCTGAGACCATTAGCATATAACATTTTCATAGGGCTTTTCTATAATTAGTTATTGCTTTTATTCTAGCCTCCAGCTGACATTGTAACCAGGATTGATGGGGTAATTACCAGTGTCAAAGAGACCAAGTACTCAGAGTTTGTCAGAAACAGCCTGAAAAAAACAGGTGGAAAAAAGGAAGTCCCCTTTTATGCTAAAAGCATTAAGTCAGTCACAGATAACTTGCAGTGGTAATAGAAAGGTTTAATAAGCAGGAGTGGAAGTAGTGGAAGCCAGGTTATGAAATTTCAGGCACTGATCTTTCCATTTGCTGTTTATATGGGAGAAATACCTGGTAAAATCCCAACAGGACAGCTTATAGCCTCTTTTCACTTACCCTTTTCCTCCTTTCTTAGGTAGGATTGAATAAAGATGATCTGGTCTCTGATTCTACCCTGCTTTTCTCTTGGTGAGAGGAAAGTAGTCAAGACTGTCTAACTAAAGGAACAGTATTTTGTTATCTGTTTTAATCTGGGCTTGTGGGTTACTCAACTCAAGCCACAAAAGAGAACAAAGATATAGCGCCTGATATATAATGACCAACAGTGACTCCAATACATACAATACCTATGTGATTATTTCTCTTGTGTTTGCTGATTGCATGCTTCTCTACAGCACAGAGATTTCATACAGTACCCCAGCTGTGTTAGCCAAGTTTGCATTAGTTTGCCAGCTAAACCTACTGAATTCTCGTGGTAATAAATAGGGTTTGGCTACTAACATGTTTGCACTGTTCCTTAGCAAAGGTACTGAAGATCATAATTTTGTGCAAACCTTAGTGTTGTCAGACAGTCAAAATAATACTAAGAGCTGCTTTGGCAATTTTAATTTTGGCTTCAAGAAATACTTTTTTATAATGTCCATCTAATGTGCATGGGCTCTATGTCAGGATAAGCATTTTGATAGGGTATTAAAGAAACCTGTCTTCTTTTTTCTAAAATGTATCTTTGGGTTCACAGGAACCCAGGTGTTGATACTGGTATCCAGAAACTGCTGCCAAGGTTTTGTTTGTCTAATCTAGGAAAAAAGGAGCATTAGGTCAAACACTTGTGTTACAGTGCTGTAGAAAAATATTTCTGAAGGCTTTATGAAAGAAGTTTAATCCACAGTGTATTTTTAAAAAAAATTAAATGGAAGATAGTTCAAAACTTTTCTATAAACATTGTAAGAAAACATTATAAACATATAGTAACATATTTTAAAGAATAAATGACTTATTTCTCTCTGTTATCCTATGTCCTACAGTGGTAAGTTAATATCTAGGCACGTGGTTTAACTTCAGAATCTTGTACTTTATGACGATCTTGATTCAGAAACTGTTTTTCAGCATAGGAAACACTTGCTGACTGTGGTACAATCTATTGACAGACTTTCTTTTCAAATTTGACCTCTGTATCAGCAGATGCAGTCTTGTGCATCTGGATAGTGAGTGAGTGTCTGAATCTGCATAATTTGAAATTATTTGCTGTATAAATTCTTTTATACTTAAGCATTCTTTCACCATATAAACTCTATATTGGCTTTTATGTCAGTAGAGTTAGCCATGCAATGATTTAGCCACGTGCCCTGTTAGTAGATTCTAAAGCAGGCTTAGAGCACAGATATTTCAGCAATTCCAACCTGCAGTGTGTTGTGATTAAACTGCCTGCAATGTTGGTGACTGGGGAAGAAGCAACAAAGGAAGCCTGTCAGTAAACAAACTTTATTGCAGAAATCTTATTACAGATATCAACATATAAAAGAAAACATAACAAAAACACGTGTGTTAATTCACAGCTCCCAGTGACACTCATGGAAGTTCCACATGTGCAGGAGAAAAACAGACTGGTTGAGCAGAGGACAAATGTGATATCTAACAGACTTGCTGCAGTTTTCCTTCTTTGATTCTGAGTTGGTCATTTAGGCACTGAACCTTCACTGACTGCTGTCAGTATGAATTATGCCACCGACTGACACAGAGTGGGAAGTGTTCCATGTCTGTGCCTATGCTGTGCCCGAGTGAGCTGGACTACTGATTGATCACTCACCCATTTCTATGAAGCCATGTTCTTACCTTTTGATAAGTGTGTGTGGGTCTCCTAGCCTGTCTAATACTCCTATCATTGCTTTTGCATTGTATGTCTTAAGTCTATTAATAAGTGCTTAGCAGGTCTTGCAAGAAGAGCAGATGGGATAAATTTTGATGTCCAGCTTTGTGCAGCATGTCCACCCTGTCTATATGATCTGCACATGTGTACACTTTGACCCGTGTTAAGGGAAAGGTAGCTCTGAGTCTCCTCAGTCTTCCCTATATGTATATGACTGAATTTGAAAGTTAAACCAAAGCACAATTTTGAGGTCAATATATTGTCTGTACTTCATTTCCCTGTCTCCAAAACTGGGTGAAATAGAACATTGCTGCTATTTCACTCCTAATAATGGTGTCACTGCAAATTACAATGAAAGGCAGAAGTGCTTGAGTACTACTGTGACTGGGATCATGAAAGCATCATACATGATTGCACTGTAGGTTTGCTTCTTGTTCCTATAGCAACATCCAGGCAAGGATCTCAAGGCTCTTTACAAGTATTTGGGAATTAAGCCTGTGAGGTCAGGGGTGGTGATTATTCTTGTTTACAAATAAGGAAATGCAGAGGTTAAACTGCTTTATCAAGGTCACACAACAAATCTGTATCCAAGCCAAGAATAAAAGCTGACTCTGGTCTGTGCTTCAGACACCAGCTGATATTCTCTGTTTGAAGGGCAGTGCAGGGAAAGCCTTGTACAAAGTCTACAGATTTGTTCATTCAAAATTTACATTCCAGCTCAGATTGCCTCACTTAAGTGACCTTATATTTTTATCTTTTTGTCTATCTGAACTTTGCCCTTGTGAAAACATCATTGTATCTAGTCAAAGCAGGAGTAACGTGATATTGAGAAGAGTTTTGCAAATCTCTGACAAAGCAAAACTGAAGCCTTTGCTAAAAAATTTTAACAATCTCTCAATGTGTGATTGCTAATTCTTCAGTGGCAATTAGGTGAAAAGGTCCAGAACATACCTGGTTAACTTCAGTGACTGACTACATAGACAAAAAGACCCCAAACGTATTTTTACCAAGAACAACTGTGAATTTTCTCTGGAGGTACCACAGAGATATTGTACTATATAATGAAAAAACAGAGTTTGTTGAGAGGCAACAACAAATAAAAGTGCACTTTCCTGCATTTCTTTTTAAATCACAGGAATGGAAAGACTGTAAACTCTAAAAGCGTTTTTTGGTATCCAGCCTCTGCTCCTCCTGCACATAGTGCTTGCCACTGCCAGAATATTGTGAACTGAGGTACTAGAGTAGAACAACAGCCACACTTTTTTAACTCCGTCGTCCCACTGGATGCTGTTCGTAGGATCAAAGAGTGGAAAATAGCAAGTGTACTCTTAGGAATGCCCTTTTCTAGTCTGGACTAAATAGTGTAAAATGTTGAGCCATCTAGATACCATTCCTTACAGTTATTAGGTGGATGTTGGACTGCTTGTTAGATATATCCTTGTGGTTGTGCTCTTTTTTTTTTTGTTTGGGGGTCTGTGACTGAGAATTTTATACTGCTTAGTGGAATGGTGTGTTACTGTTTTCTCAGGATCATTGGCTACTATGGCTGTGTTAGAATTCTGCTGAAGAACAAGTCATCTGGGTGAATGTCAGTAATTTAGTGAGGAAAAGTCTTGTGAGAGTCGAGGATCATGTTTAGCAACATTTGCACATCTAACTAAAATGTTCACAGAAGCACTAAGCAGAAAGGAGCTTATTGGACTGGCTTTATTGCTTAAAAGGAGCTAAAGCAGGGGTGGGTTAAGGACAGAAAAGGGTGGATCAGCACTTCCCCCTGAAACATAAAGCAGACCTGGAAGCAAAATAGCCAAATCAATATCTATATTTGAATCTATAAATAAATATATCTGGATATATGTATATAGATATACATATATATATATATATATATATATATATATAGCCATAGATCTCCCAGTTGAAATGAATATCTGATAATATTCTCAGCTTTTCAGAAATCTCGCATACATGAGCATTAAAACGCGTGAAACCCTGAAAGGGTTAAGTGTAAATGTCCCATAGGGTCTGCTACCAATCTGGATTTTGATCACTTTGTTGAATGACAGCTGCACCTCAGCTGTTGCTGTGCCCTCTGAGCTGGGCAGTCAGAGATTGGGATAACTCAGTCTCACTGTAAGGCGCTGCTACTTTTTTTATTTTTTCCAGTTTACTTTTCAAATGTTTCATTAAGCTTTTTCTGAAATTTTTGCAGCCATCAGACTTCCTTGAGAATTTGTGTGTTACCAAATGACCCAATATTACCAGTTCCTAACTTGCTTTAGAAAGGATCACTGTGTGACCAGTTTTGGGGTATTCAGCCTGACTTTTCAGGTAATTTTGACTGACTGAAGATCCAGGTATGCTTATGTTTTGTACGTCAGAGAAAGTGAAATGGGAAAAATGTAGCAATAGAACTTAGCTTAAAATGTGACTCTCTGTTTGACAATTTCAGGCACAGGCCATTAGTTCTTCCTTTCAAGGCATCCACATTAATCTCACAGAGACCTTTACACTTGTGGCAATAAATGTTTAAGTGGGAATACTTTAAAGAAATGAAATTACAGGCTTTGCATTAAGAAAATCTACTGATCTTTTAGTCCATTGAGGTTTTTGAGAGAAGATGGCTTTTTCTGTATATTTATAGTTTTGCTCTGCTTTCACAGGTTGGAGATGAAGCAAACCACTGTATTTTTTTCTGTAGGGAAGTCTGCCTTTTATTTAATTTTCTTGCTTTCCTGCTGCTTTTGAAAGAAGGAAATTTTACTTGCCACTGTCAGAATGTTGCAGCTTGACAGGAGATGGGCGGTTTAGAAGTGCTGGGTAGAGATTTGATTCTGCTGAATAGACTGGGTCCATGATCCACGGTCCAGGATTTCACCTCCTGGGAATGCAAATACCTGGTGCTCTCCAGACTAACCTGAAATATCTCCCAACATTGAGCAAAGTGCATCAGTGAGGTAAAAGGCACAAAAGAAACCCTTTGCTGCATTTGGAAACAGATTAACAAATGTCACAGGCAGCACTCTAATAGTTAATAGTTAATTATGTCAGTGTGAAGTTATGAACCTCTTTCTCTAGCCATCACACAAAGCTGATAAATCTAACGGAGAGAAAGGTTTTCTATAGTGTACAACTGGGGTCCTGATGGCTTTGAGGCATTTTCCTAAATGTCAGTTCAGCTGACACCCAAACTCAGCTGCTCTTTGTCTGAAGCATCCTCTTCTGAGCTCTTGTAGTCACAGAAGATCCTAGTAAGGTGAATGTACCCCTGTTATTCTGCAGCTTTGATGATCAACCAAAGTACAGTATCAAACTTAACTTGCTACTATGAAATGCAGCCTATCAATATGTATAATTTTCTTATAACTGGAAGTGCTTTCTGAAATGCATTCCTGGAATTAAGGAGCTTTTAAACAAGTATAGGAACCAGTTTATTGGTAATTTATCTCTTGCTGATCGGATTTACCTTATTCTGAAAAGATTAATGAAATGAACTCTGAATTTTCTTAGCAGATTCAGTGCAAATCCTTTATATCTGTAGTAAGTAGTTATGCAACTTTATTAGGGATAATGAGGGGCTTGGATACAGAAGCTTATCTCTAGTTTCTGTGGAGTCTAACCCTCATAAGTAAGAAGATGAACATGAGAACAAAGGTGTTTGTAGAATATACCACAGCTACCCACCATACATGATATTATTTGTCCTGTTGTGGTAGAGCAAAGTGGACTAGAAGAACCTTTTTAAAAGCTGAATGCACCAGGTTCTCATCTTCCATGTCTGGTAACACCTCCACGCATGATTTGATTTAAACAAACCTAATAAACATGTCTGAAGCAAAATACTGCTCTGACATCATGTGGCCTTTAGAGAGAAACTGATGGAAGAAATTCTACACTGGGTCTGTCACTCAGTTGTTGACACAACTGTTTGGGGGATTGTGAACTGGATCAGGCAACCAGATACAGTTAAAAATAATGCAAACGAAAAGGATCAGGGGAAGGTACCAGCTTACTTCTGTGGAAGGGGAAAGGTTTTGGACTTCTTCCCTGAGCTGGGCTGTGCTTTGCACTGGTTCTCTCCCCCTCCTGGACAGCAGTTTCAAATTTATCAAACCCTTCCTGAGTAGATGTAGCTCACTAGGTAAAGCAGTAGAAAACTATCCAACCTTGTTTTTTACTCTGCCATTTTTGCACACTGAATTATCTCTTAAGGAGGGTCTCATGAGTATCAGAGCTAGTAGGAGATGACCAGCAGAAGCATGACCTCCTGCTCATAGTTTCAGTGTCCTATTAGTTTAGCTCAGTGTACCTCTGGAAACCCTATGCAAATAATTATGTGATTGTGTGTGGGGTAAGAAAAAGCACCAGTGCTAAACAAAACATATGACTGACAGAGAGGGCAGAGAAGCACTACACAGCCAAAATCCCCTGATTCATGCAACAGAGATGTCAGCATGAGACAGAAGGACTGCCCTTGTCTTTCTGTATCAGCATGTAAAAATCAGGAGCTTCAGAGGTTTGGAGAAGTCTTTTTACTGAGAATCTGAAGTGCTGTGTTTATAACTAGCTGTAGGACTTTGAAAGAAATGTAGAGTTGAGTGTGAAATAACAAATGGAGACTGTTAAATAAATGGAGGATTTTCTCCTTTGAAAACAAAGATAATTAGTGGAAAGATTAAATTTAGATTTGCTTATAGAATGATTCTCTATCTTATCATTGCCTAGAAAATAATTAATTTCTTATTTCTATTCCAAAGTCCAGTTAATAACACAGACTGGTGGACAGAGAGCCCTTGATGGATTTCCACTATACACATTCTGCATGTTGATCTTGTCCTTCTAGCTTTGTTGATCTCTCTTTGCCCCCTAGGGACCATCAGCAATGGACTTGTTGTACTAAATTAATAGTACTTCAACAAACTTAATTTCTTTCCCATTACAAGGAAACTAACCATGGTACACTGAACTGAATTAGGAGTGTGTGGATGTAACTAGGATTTTTTTCACTCCTGGAGACTCAGCCAATTGTCGTTAAAATGAAAGCATTAAACTAGGTAACTAACTAACTTAACTGAGGTTAACTAACACCAGTCTAAATTAATAACTAAAATGCAGTGCCCAGCCTTTGTCTGTTCAATGTGAGCATGTAGCTTTATACTGGTTCTTAAGTACAGTGGCTAAATAAGCTCACTAATACTTGTGGCATTACCACAGCCCATTTATGAATAGTATTTGTAATGGTAATTTCACAAGGGAAATAAAGACTGGACATGTCTACAGGACATTAAACATTAAACTTGTTCTGTGAGTAGAAGATGTCATTCCTCAGCTAGCTGTTTTTACCATTATGTTGATTCCAATTTATTTGCAATGCACATTTAAGACAAATGGTGAAATGTCACCTTTGCATGAAAGTCCACTGATGCACAGAAATGAGGGTATGATTTGATGAGACAGGGATGTTGATGGAAACACAACTTTATGGGAGTGCTCTGCTTTCCTGGTGGTGCTAAAAGCCCTGTCAGAGCAGATTACTGCTACTCCTGTGCTAGCCCTGATGTGCTGCTCCTGATACAGATCAGCTCTTTGATCTGCTGCTCAGCGTAACCCCACAAATTCTTTCATTGGCATGACAGAAAGATGGGTAGAGGGAAAGAACTTAGTTGTTTCATTGAAGGTCTCTTGTTACTAGCCTACAGTCAGAGCACTGGAAACATCTTTATCTATCTTCAGCTCTCACCTAAATGGTGAACCAATTATTCCTGTACTTTTGCTGCTGTTCACTCTTCTTTCAGCTGTACTGTGGTAATCCATGTGAGGCTGACCATAAACTGACCAGTGAAATTATTCAGGTTGAAAACCCATTCCCATTCCGTATTTGAAGTTCTGACTGTTCAGTTGATACGGTATTAAACAGCAGTGGTAAACAGGTAGTTGTACAGCACAAATAAGACAAAGAAATAGTTGGCCAAGGATAAGGACTTTGGAAAACTTTACTATTTGTTTGCTTGTGGGTAAAAATGTGAACAGAACTACCCTTTAAGTGTAA
Organism: Cinclus cinclus; assembly: GCF_963662255.1. Taxonomy (NCBI): domain Eukaryota; kingdom Metazoa; phylum Chordata; class Aves; order Passeriformes; family Cinclidae; genus Cinclus; species Cinclus cinclus. The sequence continues at coordinate 64,262,826 of NC_085049.1, forward strand.
GGTGCAGTTTAAAATTAACTTAGTTTATTTAAAGAGTATGGTTTTAGAGTAAGGGTAATCTTGCATTTTGTATCTTTGTTTGTGAGGCAGGTTTCAATTGTTCACTTATATTCATGGAGAGGTTTGTACCAGTCTGCCTACATGGGTTTGAAAATGGTGCTCTAATCATACAGATTGTTCAAATTCTTTTCTCCTTGCTTAGTTAAAAACATTGATAATTTTTCTCCTAATTGCCCTTTTATAACACTGAAAAAATTCAGCTTTATGATTATCCTGTTGATCAAGTTCTCTTTTATTTTGAATTGATAGGGCTCTGATGGGGTGCACAGTGTTCATTAACATGATACAGGAATAAGCAGCTGTGGTGGTGTGATTTAAATAGTTACCTAACATCTACATCCGAGGCAAACTCAGGGTGACACATCCTTGGATAGGTTCCTACTGAAAACTGTCCTGGAGAGAGCATATCCAGCAAACAAAATTACCCAGGGCAAGGTTTGTCAGTTACTGCAATCTGAGAAGAGGCATCTTGGAAAAACAAACTGGACATTGCTGTAGGAAGGAAATCATGCCAGTGCATTCTGTGAGAGTGGGCACATGATGAAGGTGAGGACATCCTCAGAGATGTCCTCCTCAGTGGTACTTGGATGGGTCACTGAGGTCAGAAGTATTAAAATAGTCATGGTTATACTCAGTGAGTATGACAAGTCTTGCAGCAATAGAACATTCTAATCTTTTGCAGTGCTCTCATTTTAAAAATCATGTCCCTTCAATCATTAACATTGGGTAGATCACGGAATCCATATCTTCTTGCAATTTCAAGGTATCTTTTTATGTCAGTTTTATTTTCCTATCTAGTCTAATTTTAAAACTTCTAGTTAACATGATAGCTGGTACCAACAACATGCCAATTACTGGACTTCCAGTGGCGTGAGAGGAACAAAGCACATTTTTTAAGAGGATTTAAAACCTCCATGTGGTAAGTACAGATGGGTGTTGCCCCCTATTTTCTCTTTAATAATTACTCCAATCTTGTACTTTTATATAATGATATAAATACAAATCTGTAGTACAGCTGAAGATGTAGTCTAGATGAACACTTTCTCACAGAGGAGGTAAAAGTTCCTTCTCAAATTGAAAACTATGGTATTTGTTTAAAACTCACCCTTCTTTATTAGGTGCTGAAGAGGCTTTTCTCCTAAATGGTAATATATTGGGTTAACTTTAGCAAGGAACAAGAGCAAGTAATACTGACACAACTTTCCCATAGCTTGAGAGAAAACAAAAAAAAACAAAAACAAAAACAAAAACCTAAGCTGGAGGATATTCCTGTAAACTTCTTTCTCACAAAGAACAAAAATAATTTCAGGTTTGTGGGTTCTCTTACACTATCCCTTGCTATAATTTAATTGATTGATTTGCTTGTTCTATTTTTTTATTTTAGTAAAGCTATGTAAATCCTGATTAGTAAAATTTTCACTGCACAATCTCTTAACTCATTATCAGTTTTTAATAAAAGCATAACGCATAACATTTCCTAATAGTATATTAATTCCTTACAAGGCCTTCTTTTGGGATAGATGTGAAGAAATAATACAAACATGCTATTTTAAAAACATTATAGTATATTTTAAAAATATTATATTTATATTTTACATTATATTATTAATATTATATTTTTATATTATTATGTCAGATATTATTATATCTGATTTAAAGGTTTTGTGACTGTTCTCTTATTTCTGGGTGCTAAAGTAGACTGTGGCAATCCTGTGTATGGGATGTTAACTTATAGTCTGTGGTCATTTTTGTGAATAGCAAAACTTCCCAAAAATGCAGTTTTGGGATGCATGAAGGTAATAATTGTTAGGCCCTATGCTTAAAGATTTTCCCATTTAAAAAGGAAAATAATGGAAATTTAGCATATTTAATTTGGTAATTTAAAAAGTTTAAAAATTGGGTTCTGAAAACGTATTGTAATTTGGAAATATTCCTCTTTTTATGACTTTAACAGAAAGCGTATTATTCTAGACATGAAACAAAATTCCATTTTTTAGCATAAGTAAAATGTTCTGGGTGGAATAAACTAAAAAGGAATATCCACGTGTTGGCCAATTCTGTTAACACAAAGTATACAAATATGAAGCTGCTCATGGGTGCCTGAAATTTTAAATTAATTTTAATGTGATACTGTGTACTGAGTTTTTCTAGGCCTTTAAACAGGTTATATATATATACATACATACACACACATATACATATATAAAATATACATAAAATATACACCTAGCCATATATTGCACTCACAGCCATTTTGAGAAGCAAAATAGTCGCAGAAGCAGCCAGAAATTTGTTTTCTTTTGTTTGAACAGGAATTGAAAAATTGACTTCTGATCTAAACAATGTATTTCTTGTGGTAGAAGTACATGTATTCTTCATGTTCCTTAGACTAGAACTTTGGGGAATTTACATCCTGTAGGACTTTTTGAACAGGACAGTGACAAAACTGAGGGTGGTTATTAATTGATGCAAGCAGTGTCAGTTATTCTGGTATATCTATTGAATTTCTTTGATATTCCCCTAGTTTTACCTCTATGGCTCCCATTTAAGATGAGTAACTGGTTTGACCTTTCTGGTTGCATTGCCTTCATCCCCTTCACGGGACTGTGTTTTTTTTTAATGATATGAACATCAGTTCATGCTGAAGCAGTACCTTTTCTTATTGAATTCACAAAAATTTTGTCTATTTGAGATTAATCATTTTGATAGGGGTTTTCTGTGCAATCAATATGGACAAGAATGAAAGGGACTCCCTGGAGATTATTATTATTATTATTATTATTATACTCCTCGTGCCACTGAGAGAATTGAAACCTAGGCAGATTTTTACTTTCTTGAAGTCACCCAGAACGAAACCTTCTTTCCACTAGTATTTGCTACACATTTGCACCAAGAAGAGTCAGAAAAGCTTTTGATGGCACAAGAATCAGCCATAGAAATGTGTTTATATGGAACAGAATGAGCTCTGAAGAAAAGTGGAAACATGTTTTTGCTTGTAGCATTTAAAACTCTGGTTTATAAACATTTGTATTTGATTAACTTCCCCCTTAATAAGAGCTCTGACTAAGCTTGAAATCCATAATTTTGAGAAAACTAAGAACTAAAAAATACAGAATGTCAGAGTTGGCATTCTGGAAATGTGTAAAGGAAAGGATAAACAAATAAAACCAGCCCCCATGTTTTGTGAAGGAATGTTCTGTGCATTATGCTACAGTCACGGGACTCACTTGAAATGGTAAGGAAGTGTAAGCAGTATGAATGTTGTATTACTGAATGTTGTATTATCTTTGTGCATGGATAAAATAATGAAGACGATGTTTCTTGGCAGAAAATCAAATGTCACGTTAGGAGGAAAAAGTTAATACAGATCATCAGTCAAACATTAGTATGTGATACAATCTAATCCAATCTGAGGACTGCTAGAGCTCTGTGAACTCGAATGTAGTCTCTCAAGGCTCACTGCATGCAAGTTATTCCACAAACATTATCTTCTTCCAAAATGTGATTAAATATGGCTAACTTAAGGAACTGCTGTAAGTTGCTCCCAGAGGAGTTCTTATTTATCAGCCAGATATCTGGATATTACTGCCAGGTAGTATGAAGAATGTCTACATCTCTGCTTTCACCTTTATAAAAAAGGAATTATACTTCTGGTGAAACTTTTGGAGACCTAAGAACACACTGCTGAATGACATTTAGGTGTTGCTATTGTTGTTATTAAAATTGCCTATATGCCAGGTTAGCTATAGATGGTGTTATTAGTCTATGTTAGACTGCAATAAAAAAAAAAAAAACAAAAAAGCAAAAATAGATTAATTCTCAAAAAGATTTAGAAGAAGTTTTAAACTTAAATCCTAGTTCCAAAACTGAGTTGAAAGTGAGATTTATCTCATCAAATGTTGCTTGGTATCTAGAAACAAGCTACCTCTGAATTCAGGGAAGTGAAGTGGTAACATTTTAGAGTACGCGCAATGAACTGGATGTGCATTTCATCCTGAAGATGACATCAAAACCAGGTCAATAGTGTCTTTGCTGACCAGCTCAGGACTTTTCTTCACACATCTAATCCAGGATGATGAATTCTACACATGGCCATCTAGGGATTTATTTAGGAAATTCTACCTACAGCTGCCAATCACTTATTTCTTTTGGCACCTCCCAAGGCCTAGATTTGTTCAGAAGGAATTTTATGCAAAGACATTAGGGAATGTATAATTAATTTGGCCTGTAGCCTAAAGTCCAAGTTTTCTTAAAAGTCCAAAAGGGGAGGGTTCTAAGTCAGTCTGGCATTTTCAGTAGGTTTATTTTCAGTACTTTTGGAAAAGACACTGCTTTACATAACAGAACAGTAATTCAGTTTTGTGAAATACAAGTCATCACATTCACAGTACCCATTGCTAAGCTTTTGTCACAGGATTCTGCACCATCTTTTCACATCGGCTGATGAACCTTTAGGAAAAAAATTCACAGTAGAAAAGACAATTAAATTCCATCTGCAGGATTCACATCCTAAAAAAAAACATCAGATGGGAAAGGTCAGTGAACTAAAAGTCTTTTTTTGGCAGTGGAGGTAGGAGGTCCAGAAGAGTTTCTGCAAATAGAAAACGTAAAGCAAATCCTAAACGTAAATCCAAAGAACATCGTGTTCCTGTTTATCTTGCAGACGAAACTAGAAATTCACCAGCATTTATGCACAATTGAAAGGGGATTTAAGATAACCTGTTTTCTGCCTACGATCTGAACAGCTGTTTGTGAGAGAATTTTCCACGTAAGTCACTGAAGAAAAAGAGTAAGGTGTTGACAGCCTGACTGATGAGTTTGTCTGGCATGGGGCCCATCCAGTTGTACAACAAACACTTTCATGTACAGTAAGTGTCACACATGTTCGGATTGCCTCTAATGGAGTGGCATTTCTTCTAAAGTTATTCATGGAACCCAGAAGATCTTTTGATTTCCTAAAGAGCAAGTCGCTCATCTTCTAAATGCTCTATCATTAAAAAGAGTTGTGAAAGTTCAAATTGAACTTTGGAAATGCTCTTTATGTGAAAGGTTGCACCTGTTAATATGTGGAAAGGATAATACTGCTGTGCACATGGAGCTAAAAGATAAGCAAAGGTCCCATTGTGATATAGAATTGCACCCTCTTTTCTAGTACACATTTTTCAATTACTTTGTATTGAGTGGGATCTAAAATCCCAGGAGTTTCATCCATTTGGTTTGTGTATGGAACTTAGTGTGACTGCAGTGCAAGTAAAAAAATCTTCAAGCCACAGCTTATATGAAGGAAAATAAAGACATTTATTATTTTTTACTTGCCAAAGGACAAGTACTTGACTGTTTCTGCTAAACTTTTCCCTAACATTTCTGTCAAGAGAAAAGAGAAAAGAGAAGCAGACTCCAACATGGTAGACACTTTGTCTGTTGGCCAGTCCCTGGTAGGATACGGAATTGCAAATAGGTCCTTTTTTTAAGTCCTGCTACTAGGTATATATAATGGCTATATACAAGTCATCTAACTTTCACAAACTTATATGCATGCTTATGCATACCATGGCAAAAACCTGCAGCTGGCTGGTTTAGCCTTAGGCTGGAAGTAAATTTGAGGAAACTTTGTTTTGTGCTTGTTTGCCAGTGACTTAGAGAAAAAAAAAAAGGAATTGAGTGCCTTAACGACTCCATTCCTGTCTTGCTGTATTTGTAAAGTTGCTGTTATATTTAGCATTTACGTGCTTTTGTAAACTCTTGTGAGGCATCTGCAAGGTGAATCTGCTTCTATACAGAGTGCTCTTTTGCTTTGAGCTGAACAGCTATAACATGACTGTCATCACTGGCCTGACAAATAGAAAAGAAACGCAAGATTTTTTTTTCCTCTCCTGTTTCTTGACTGCATAGGACAGGAGTTTTCTTTATCCTAATATTTTTTAAATAATGTATTTTTCACATACATATATATATATATGTATATATGCTTAATCTATATCAAGCAAACCTTTGAGATCTCTCTGGCATGGGTTATTAATGTTATAGAAGGAAAATGAGTTTTACCCCTACCATTTATTGTAGGGGTAGGACAGCACATGACATTTAGATTAACTCCAGAGTGGAGGCACCCGAGAGAATATGTAATTACCTTCCTTCCCTTGCTGAGGAAGCCTCCAGTGATAAATGCAGGATGAAAGGTTTTTGTAGATGCTCCACCTTGTTTTGCCCCAGGCCATTCTAGGAGTTTTTCTACCCCCAGGAAAAGAGCCTGTTTGCTGTGTTACACAGATGGAACATGAAGTACTCTGATATCTGCTTAATATCTGTAGCCATGTAAAGCAAAGAAGACTGAGATCTGTCTTCATTTTACAGATGTGAAAATGGACAAGGATTTGGAAAAGGCCTCGAGGTGTATCTGTGCTGGATACAGAACTGAGTTACTTCTGTCTGTTGTATTCTCCTGGGTATATATTTGCAGCACTCCTGTCTGACAGCACACACAAAAAGGTAAAATTTCTTTTAACATCAATATTTCTAGTAAGAAGTTGACAGGAATGATCCTCACCATGTTGGAAGAGGCGCTGTATTTTAACTATGTGGCTCTGGCAAACGTCATGGGTTCTTTTGCTTCTTAGATAACTTTTTACCTCGAGTTTTTCCAGGGAATTTCTAATGCTTGCTCTGAAGAGAGATTAATATTTTTCTACTTCTTTTGGCTACTAGAAACTCCATATTGTGCTGCAATCTCATAGACAGCCAGAACGTTGGCTACTATGCTGGATAGTTAATCAGGATATTGTGGCAGGGGTTCAGGAGGGAGCATGTATTTCTGTAGAGGCATTTCTAACCTATGGGTACAGTCACTAACTGCTTAATCTTAGTCCCAACTGCAGGGAAATGAGTTACAAGATCTGTTAACATTTAGCATTGTCACAATGCCTTATTTCACTGCCCAACTAATAAATAGCCAAAATTTTAAAATTTAGCAGAAACCCATCTTTCCTGCAGACACAAATGGAAAACACTGACAGTACAGACTGCAAAAATGATGGCATTAGAAAATGTGTCATGAAACTGGAGAAGAACCCCCCAAACACTGATTTGTAATTACAAATGCTTTCTTCTGCAATATGCCCGTATGTCACTGCCTCAGAACTGAAGCCCTGGGCTTTGCAAAGATTGTGCTGATTGAAATCTAGAGTGATTCAAATGCAAAGAAGTCATTCTTGAGTCATCCTGGTCCTCCAGATCTTTTACTGGCTTGACAAACTATTCCAATTAAATTGATACTGTGCTCTGTGTACAGACAAAACTGGAGGTTTCAGTCAAGGTTTCCAAGTCTCACATACAGTGAGCTGAAACAAAATGTAAACTCTGAGTCAACAAAAATCATTATGGGTTTTGAGCAAAGGAGGCATGTTGCCACAATTGCCTTGTTATTGTGTGTTACAAAACTTCACCAGTGCCTATGAAAGTTGCTCAAGCATGAATTAAAAGTGGTTCAGCAGGGCAGACTGTGCTTTCACTGTCATTTGGGCATAAGTGTGCACAGGCTCCTCATCTGCTTGATACAGCCGTGCACAGCTTTTATGCCCTGTGGCACAGTTTTAAATTGTTTACAGTGTTAATCTTCCTTGGTGACTCTGCAGAAAGTGGGATTGATCTACATGGTTGGACTGAATAATCACATCAGCAAGGTGCTGGGCAGAGTCACTCACTGGTGGATGTTTCTGCAGAGGGCAGAGTCCTCAGCTGTGCAAGTAAAGCTAAGTAGGCTCACAGACAGCAGCCTTGGTCACAAAGCAGGTATAAAGAACTAAAATGCAGTGAATACTCTACCAATTCTTTTTTATCAATCTTCCTTTTGTCACAGGAAGCAAAAGCTGCTATAATGAAAAGAGTGCTAATCTTAACTACATATGTATGCGTAAGATATATAAGACATTCAGAAAAGAGGAAACAGCTTAGGGCCTACTGTCTGCCAAAGGTCTGCAATAATTTTGTAAAGTAATTTATTTTGTTTTTATGGATTACTTTGTAAATGAAACAAGCGCAATGAATGTTTTGGTGTGTAATACAAATAGGACTATGGTATGAACTTGATATAGGACTGAAGAAGTAAGCTATGGATCATAAATACAATATGTCCTGTAGTAGAGGTCACTAATTTTATGTATACTGAATAATACTAATCAGTCCTAAAACATGAGGAAACATCCAATTCAAATGATTTACCCCATTAGGTGTTGTCATTTGTTAGGTCAGATCCTTTTGATAATGTTACAAGAACAAATCTATTTTTACCCAGCTCTGTTCAAATATCATTCACTAGCTCTGCAAGTGCTTTGGTCCAAAGCCTGAATGAACAGGTGTAAGAACATAATCTGACCAAATCTGAACTCATGTATTTTATATATTGTACGTGCTCACACTTTTATTTATAAAATGCGTTCACTGTCCCAGGCATTTTAGTTGCACTGTTTCTGTCTTGTCTGTGGAAATCTGAAATGAAAGAAAGCAGCACCAGTAACTTCTAAGCTTTTATGAAGACAAGCAAGTACAAACTAAGTGAGAGATGAGAGGTTTTTTTCCTCTTAGCTGATGTAGTGAGCTAAACACAAAATTTATTTTAGTCTTTCAGTCTTCAGGAGTAAACTAAACCAGTCACATCTGTTTGGTTTTGTCTGTGTTGCTTTTATTTTTAATTTAAAGTTTTTGCCTACCAAAACTACTGAGAAATTTGTATATTATATGTTTTTTTCAAGAAAGAACATATAATGCAAGCAGAATGTTCATGTTTCTAAGGACACTGTATGGGGGTGTAGGTGTCATTTTAGCTTTCAGGGCAGATTTTGGAAGGAAGTACTTAAAATATTATCATTATGCTTTCTATAGAGATCTTTGTACTTCATGTATGGACTTTGTTTTATGAAAGCCTGGGAATTTCATGTCTGTAGACAAACCTTTCTTTTCATGCATAGCTCAGGGTGCCTAAAGCTACAAGCAATTATTCTAAGGTATGATAAAAAGAAATTACATCTAGACAAAGTGCAAACCTAAGACACCTTTTGGAAATGCCAGATCACGTAACTTTTAGACATGCTAGAGTCAAATGAATAAATGTGTACTTGTTAACAAGGATAGCAGAGCAGCAGTATGACATTGGCAAACAAGCTCTGTTCCTTGTTTGGAGGTGGCTCATAGCTACCATGTGGCTAAAAGTGGAATTTTTAGCAAGCATTTTTAGCAAAGTCTGTTGAAGTTGGAGCTGACCACCCTTCCTACTTGACCAGGATCAGTATCTTTTACTGGAGCAAAGTTAAAGCTAATGGTGCTAATGTATTCAAGCCAATAACCTAAATGAAAGCACTAAACCTGTATATAAGTACTATTCCAGGAGAGGCAGATAACACTGTGTGTTGTTAATTCTCCACAGCATGTCCTAGTATGGCTTTGTGTATCAGTTGCTCATAATTTTGAGAAGCTTTAACAGTGTTGGCTGCACTTTTCAATTGCTGATGGAAAACTTGAGGTGGAAAACTTTGATGAATAGCAGCCAAGTGTTTGAGTAATTTCTGAAAGGAAAGCAAAGGTAAGAATATGTTGCTTTATTCCTTAAAAAATGTTATTGAAAGTTGTCTCTGTTATGTTGTGGTGTGGTCTAGAAACTGGGGAAAATGAGAGAAGAAATGGGAAGCAGCTCAATGGCAGAGAGGAGGGATTCATGAAGATGTTGCAAGAACAGGGAGAGAATAAAGAGTGAAGCTGAGTCTGGAGAGAAAAAATTGCTGAGATGATTATAAGCTGGGACTTCAGTAGGCAAAAGAAGGACAGGTGGCCATTGGGATGTAGGAGAGAGCTGAAAAAGCAGGAAGGAAGTAATTTGCACATATATATAAGAGCAGGAAACTGGGAGGATATTCCACCCGGGAGTTGTTGGGACAGCAGTGATGTTGGAGGGAAGGCAAAGGAAGAGAGCTGAGTGTGGCTTAGCAAGGACAGTGGGACTCATCTAAGAGGGCTGCTGGAGAAAGAGGGGCTGCTATTACAGAAAACCTTATGCATGCATAGGACAGATAGGAAGTGCTGGGCATTGTCAACAAAATCTAGAAAGAGTGGGTGGGAATTCTACCTGTCAGAACACATTCTTCTTTCTGCTATCCCTGAATTACCTTTTCCATCAGCCACTAATGGTAGTAAATGTCACTGGAAAAAGCAAATGTCTTGCAAACTCTTCTGCTGGTTTACTGGCAGGAAGGCAGTTTATCTGGCTCAGGGGCCTGTGCTTTGGGTCCAGGAGCCTTGGCTCATGGATGGTGGTAGATACTTGTGACAGGCACGCAGGAGTTGTAGTGATTTAGTTCTGTTCTGTTCTGTTCTCTTCAGGCTTTGATTTGAGAAGAGTCTAGGAAATTATACACGAAGACTGTAAAATAAATGCCTTAAAGTTACATAGACAAGTCTGCTATGAAATCAGAGAGAATGATTTCCTAATGAACTTTCTTTTCTTGTGCCTCCATACTGAATTTATTCCTGAATACTCCCATGACATGATGGGGTTTTTGTATCTTTGTTATCTGCAGTAATTTATGACTGATGTGCCCAGGAGCTGATATTTTAGAGTACTCAGTGTTGAATATTGCTGATACTCTAAGTAAAGCATCCACATAAATCAGCTTCAAGCTGACTCTTTAGCTCTGCTTCAAATTACAGCCCACAATCTCGAGCTCTATATGGGAAGATGAGGAATATGCATTTGCTAAAAAATAGCAAAAAGTGTAATGTAAATGGCCTGGCTGGCACTGCAGAAGAACTCCATGGCAAAAAGGCATGTTCATTTACTTTCATGATGACACCTTCTGTTTTCTTTAAGTCTGCCTTTTATCACTTGCCAATTTTTGCAAAAAACTATACAGGGGGGGGGGAAATGAGTGTCCAGAAAGCATAACCTTCATCACTACATTGTCTGGATTTTGTCCCAGAGGAAAGTCATGTAGTAAACTGAGTAAGGCAAGGGCCCCAAAAAACTGTTACATAATAATGTATTTTAAGAACTTAACTCAGTGTACAGATAATCCTAAACTCAACATCATGTCATAAACTCAGGTGCTTTTTGGCAGATACTTAGAAAAACAGGCTTAAAGTTTTGGCTTCAGAGCTTTTTGAACACCAGGCCATGCCCTATAACGTGTCCTTTGCTGCTACTGCTACAGGAGGATTGGAATAAAACATAATTACATGGGTCTCTGCTTTTATTTTGCAAGTGGATTTTAAATGTAAATATACTCAGAGAAATGTCTTTACCTGAGACAAGAGTTTTCTGTATTTCTCACTATTATTCCCCTGTTAAATGTGTTCAATGTACCTAGCCTAGTGACTACTGCCTCTGCTCCCTATCCAGTAAATTCAACCTGCACCATATAAAATTAAACAATAATATTATAGGACTATTCCAAGCTGGGTTTTAAAAGAGTAGACAAGTGCTGGTACAGCAGGCATGTTTATGTATTTGCTCCCACATTCCTCTGGGAATCTGGATTGTCCACATGCTGTTGTTATCTGTGACTCTTTCAACCTGATGTGGCCCATGTGGCTGGGTTGGTGCATAAATAAGGATGGCAGTTCTGCTCAGCACCTGAAGAAAGCCTGCTTTCCCTTAGCACATTTCCAGGTCTCACTCAGTGGGCAGCATACACCTGCCTGTGGCAAGATAGCTGTTGTTGGCTTTGTAACTTGATGCACTGGGAGGATTTGTCATCTCTCCTAGCCTGATCTTGTGGAGGTTGGGTACAGCCTGGCTGGAACTGTGAGTCCTGTGGTCAGAGTTGTGGCAGTTGGCCTGTTAGTGTAGACAGAAGACTAGAAATAAATTTTCTCCCCTCCAGCTGATTCAGTTCTGCCATTCCACTGAATGCTAGATTTTATGAATGTCAGTAAAGCTGTGAAATAATCCCTGAACACCCTGGAAGCAGACAAGTAGAGTAATCATGCCTGGTAGGTATGCATGCCTGAGTCACTGCATGCATAGAATCACTTCAGTACCTATAACTGTACTTTAGGAGGGGAACACCTGAGGGAAAGTCATTAAAAACTTACAGATGAATGTCAGGTTTGTTTTTAAATGCGCAGCACATTCAAAGCAAAGAGGTGCTGAATTGTTATATTAGATAACACTGTCTGCTCAGGGTAGGAGGGTACAGAATTTTTTTCAGTAGTTAATTGGTAAATGTCTTGTATTTTTAAAGAAGGGAGGAGGGATTCAAATATAAAAGGGAATTATTTTAAAGAGGCAGATCAGAAATGGGGAAGTGAACCACAGGACCAAGAGGTCCCAGGAGAGTAGTAAGTGTATGAGTGTGGAGTATAGAAACCTCAGGGAGAACAAGAGGAGAATGGATTGATGGACACTGCTTTTTTCCTGAGTGGTTTTTCTTGTTAGTGTTTCTGGGCTACCTTACTCAGACTCTCCAGCAATGGTAGATAAACCTCTTGGCACCTGTAAACCTCATGCTGAAAATTACTGGTTTGCATCAAGAGGATAAGTGTTTAATGATAACAGCAGTACATTGCATTTGTGTGGAGAAACCTAATCCAGGTATCAAAACAACATTTGGTCCTAAAGGAAAGACACTGGCCTTCACTTTTACCTCACCTGCTTGCAGGTACTGCATTTTGGATCAGCGTTTTGATACAGCATGCATGAAGCATATAGATTAAAGTATTTTCCCACGGCATAGTTTTTCATCATAGCAATGTGAAAACTTATAGCCGTAAGTGCTTCAATAAAGCACTACCAAATGTAGAATTATCTCAGTTGTCTTCTTGTGAAGTCTCTGCACTGGGAGAAATTTGATCTTTTGCCAAGAAGGTACTTTGTAATTGTTTCCTAATCATTGAACTCTTGGGTGGGAATTCACCCTGTTGATGTATTTTTATGCCAGATGTGACTTTACATTTGTAAAACACAAGCACCTATATCCCTAACAAGTCTGGCTGCTGCTTCATTGCTCCTCCTGCCACTGCTGTGATCCCTTCTGTTTCTGTGTCTTTCCATGGTTTAAGAGTGACCTTTTCCTTAAGAAAGACCATGAACAATGATTGCACTTCAGAAAAGCAGGTAAGCAAATAAACAACTACTCACTGCAGGACAATGATACTTACTTCTTTAGCTATTATTTTAGTATTTTCTTCTTCACTGGTGTTTTTATTCTATTGTAATTTTATCAATAACTTTTGGGAATGAACAGAAACTTAAGATGTCCCATGAGCATTCTGCCAGTGTGAAGAATGTACACTATCAGTCAAATGGTTGAAAATAAAAGGAAACCCTGTACTGATCCTCATTCATATGTGATAAGATGGACTGCCTTATTATCTTGGAGTTACAGACCACCCCTCCCCCCCCCCCCATAATAGGCAATATCTTCAAAGAAGAGAAAGAAAAAATGATGTGTTTGTAGGAGCAGCAGTGTATTTGCCATAGCCAGAATTGCTCTGGCAGCTGTGCCTGTGCTTTCAGCCTGAGGAGTCACATGGCTTCTGATAACTGTATGATAAAGAAAGGTGTGCCCCTTCCCCTGTTGGAAAGTGGCCACGTATTTATGTCACATTCTCAAAATCTACCTGCCCTGTCACCGAGCTGCCACATGTGCAGGTACATGTGAAATGAGTCCTGGCTGAAATACTTGTGTGTCCCGCAGGTTTGCTTTGTCCTGTGACCACTGCACAGCATGTCTGCTGTCTTGGAGGATGTGCCTCCACAGTCCCACTGTGCACTTTTCTTGTGGTGTGGTTCTTCTGTAGGCAACAGATGAAGTGAAGGCACACAGTGGAAAGACTGTGACACCTTTAGAAGAAATGGTTTGTTCAGGCTGCCCAAGTGATCACCTGACTTGTGGCTTGCAGCCTCTCTGCACTTCAGGGACACTGTGTGAGATGGTGTTAAGACTGAGCTGTGGCCTGGATGAGCTGCTTGGCACACTGTATTCAGCTCATGAGCTCACCACCCCTGCACTAAAAACACTCTGACTCACTAGCTAGAATTTCATCCATTAGTGTAATTAAAAAGTGAAAAGAAATAAAGCAAGGTAAAGAGACTTCTTTAATAATCTCTGTGGATATCTCTAAACCAGAAATAGAGAAATAATTTCATTTTAGAATAAGTGGACTTTATTTAATTGAAGTTTCAAAAGTGACTATGTTTTGAAAACTTAACAAACTGGGTTTAACCGAACTCCAAATTCCAAATCAAAGGTCATGACTTGTTATCAAACACATAGTCTCAATATTTTTTCTGGTGTTAGGAGTGGAAACAGATGTTTTGAAGGAGCAACATATTCAGTATGTTTTGTAAACAATAAACTGGAAAGCAAATGCCTGTATGTTTTTGCCTTGTGTCTTCTGAGGAAGGAAGGCAGGCCAGCAAAGGGATATCTTTAGATTTTCCTAAAAGGTGGACTAACCATGATCAGGAAAACCAAACTATATCTATTACTTCCCTAGTCCTCTTGCCTTGTTCTTTTACCCTTGATTCTGCTTGGATGCATAAGAAGCCTGCTTTTTACTGATCTAAATCCCAAATGTCACTTTGTTCTTATGTAAAAAGGCTAAAAGTGTATCGGAACCTGAAAAGCATACAGAGTTCATGCTGATATGTAGGTGCTGGACTCTCCTTAATTGATTTGAATCATGTTGGAAAATAATGTATCAGAAACTGGGAAAGTCATACTTATATAATACACTTCAGCATGAAACCCTATCAGCAGACAGATTCACCTGGGAAGGTGAGTAACACCCAGAGTCAGGCATTGGCTGGGAACTAGCACAGTGCCTGATTGATTGGGTGTTCTGGCCAAGCTTCTGGCTGGTATTCCTTCCCCCAAACTGTGGGTCCATTCAGAGGCTGAGGATGGCTGAGCCCTGGGACTCTGTCTATTCTAACAGGAACTATAATAAGGATAAAGTGCTTGAAATCATGGAACTGCCTGCTTAAATGTGATTAGCCCGAGGAATGATTGGTTGGATTTACATGAAATAAAAATATCAATAAATTTTGTATACAAAGTTCCCTTTTTTATTTTATTGCAAAGCATACCTCTCTGGACTTCAAATTCTGCTTGGGTGGAAAGGCTTTAAACGGCCAAGTGTTTTCTTAGGCTGTCCATTATTAGTAATTGGAATGGAAAGCCTTGGGTAGGGCTCTGCTGGCATGCTGATTTTTAGTCAGTCTCCTGCTCCTGGCTGCATGACTCTGCTTCTTCCCTTATGTGACTTTGCTGCCTGTATGCTGATTCAGCTCACTGAAGCAGCAGAGAAAAATCTTCTTTTCTATTATATTCTTTAGATTAGTTTTCTGCCTCTTCAGTAAGACAAATTAGTTCATTGAAAAGCAAAACAAGGCAAGAAAAAGGAACAGATGACTGAAAATGGGATGAGGCAGTTTGGATGCCACCCCTCTTGTTGCTGTAAGACATTGGATATACTCAGCTTGCCTTGTCTTGGGAATTGCCCTGAAAGTATGAGCTATATGTTGATGTGGAGAAGGTGTTTTTAATTGATTCTTCTGAAAAGAGCCACATGCCTAACTTTTGCACTAACACTGCACATGTGACTTATCCTTCAGATCTCTCTTTCTGTGAGGACTGTCCAGGTTAGCACAAATCATGTATGGATACAAAAGGGGATATGAGTTCAACAGGATTATTTTGACAAATGTGAACACAAAGCACATACATCTAAGCAGGCAGGCAGGAATGGGATCCTCAGATGGGAAATAGAGAGTTGAGGGCAGGAACCTTTTAACAGGAGCATTAACTTTGTTCAGAGCCCAAACTGTTGTAGACAGACAAAGGTGATGTAATATTCCCAGGAGCTGAAAATTACTTCACCTTAAACATTCCTTTGAGTTTAACTCAAAGAGAAAATGGCTTCAGGTGAAATACATTTTAAAAACATTAGTGGGAGGATTTTGATTTTTATAAGGACTTTTATTTAAAAGCCATAAATATAAAGCCTATTTCTGGCACTCCAAAAAATCAGTTGGATTCCATAATATCACAGAATTGATGTAGAATATTGCTACTGGATATCTGTTCAGTGGAAGAACTAGCATTGAAGATTAAAAGTCGTGTTCTTCTTTGCTAAAAGTTCAATTTAAAGGGCCTGATAGGTATTGGTATATGATGGCTTCAGGAAACTGCCTTTGTAAAAGGCAAGGAATCCTTGTATCAGCTGAATCTGGGGATGGTGGGCTGACCCTAGAGAGCAGGTGCTGAATGCTGTCCCTTGCTGAGAAACAAGTACAAGAAGTGCTGTAGAAGCAGAGCAGTCTGTTGTAGGCAGCTGTGTCTTGTTAGGATGCTTCTCCCTAACTCTACGCCAGGATGGCTATCAGTGGTAACACTGACATTAAGTGTCAGAAAAACCTGATATTTTGTCAGAACTTTCACAGAAGATGAGATAATAAGTGATTTATTTGTATTTCTGCTAATTTAAAGTAGTGTGCAAGTAAGGCAAAGGGCTAGCAAGTTGAACTTTATCAATAATAACCTCTCCTCTAGCACAGATTGTTCAGCTTTTTCTGTAGAGGTGGGCTATCCTACAGCCAATGAGTACAGTGAGAGCTGAGGTGACAGCACTGAGCTGTGGAGTCATTTAGGGGAAAGCAGTGAAACTGGCTGTATCACTGACAAATTAATTTCCACCCTCCGGAAAATATCACTGACATCCCCTCTGTGTCTTTGGGCCAGAAAGAAATACCCAGAACAATGAGATTAGAAACAGATGGATCTACTGTTATGTCAGAAGTTGGAAATCCTTCATTTTTTCAGCATTTTAAGAAGAGGAATCAAAACATTTTTCAAGTTCTTTGCATGTTCAGTGTTGCACTGCTATGTACAGTTGATGCACATAAGCCTTTCCCAAATACTGTAGACATTAACAGCATCTCTCCAGTAACTGAAAGAGGATACAACTGTATCAAGAATGTCAAGCATTTGTAGAAGCAGATAGTTTGAAAACACACCAGGCAGGTGGCTAAGTTTGCTTGATTGTGTTGACAGGAGAGTAAAGCAACACGTTGTGCTGTGTAATTTTTTCCAGTTACCAGATGGGACTGGTTGGTACTGGCTGAGCAGACTAGACTGTTCCTGCACCTTTCCTCTCACTGGCTTTTACCTTCATTCATCCTATCTTCCCTTCTTTACAAATAGTAAAAAATGCCTCCCTTATACACTCCTTTCCACCTCTAACTCTGCTTCAAAATACTATGATCTTGCAATGACTAGAAAGCATTGTTGCTCAAGCATTACTGTCCATCAATAAACTCAGAAAAGTGGAGAAGCAGGAGCATAACAGCAGGAAGAGACGTGCAGATGAGTCTTAGAAAAGCTGTCCCCCAGGAAGTGGAACAAGAGCTGTAACTCTCAGAGCTCAAAGGGAAAGAGTAGCACAGCAATCTGACATAGGAGGCACTGCTAATCGCAATGGAATTGCTGACAGTGGAAACAGCCTCTATGCTTAGCTAGTGTCAGGGACAAAAAGATGTCAGGGTACAGGTAAACAGACAAGGAAGATGCGCCCGCTTTCCTGTCTGCACCTCACCTCTTTTGGCATGTTATGTATAAAGAAGTCTGCACGACTTCCTTTATTGGAGTTGTCCAGGAGAGCAGTGGAGGGGCGTTATCCACAGTGCCCCAAGTCATGTTCAGAATAGGCAGTTCAGTTGCTTTTGGGGGGCCAAAACCTTTTTGCCATTCTGTATAACAACTGGGCTCTTGTGCATCCTCTGTCTTTGCATAATTCTTGTATGCACATAACAGTGTAGGACACTGCTGCTGAGGCTGTGGGCTCAGGGAGAGGTTAAGGGGGGAGATGAACTGAAATAGCAGTGGCTGCCACATCAGAATAATCTCAAGAATGGAGAAGCAAGTGTCAGTTAAGCTGATGGTGGAAGGATCCACCACCATGAAGGAGAAAGAGATGAAGAACAGAAAAATGGTGAGAGCTCATGCAAAATGACTGTCAAAATGAGTCCTATATACAAATCTTTTTCTGGGCCATTGTTGTCCTAGCTGACTGTCAGCGGAGAATGGAGTATTAATATTGTGATTTCTTTTCAACTTCTGGTAATCTCATATCTTCTCTATATTAATAGGGTTTGTGTGTATGATGTAGAAGAGTGCTTAACAGCCAAGATCTTCCTTCATCTGCACTAGATTTTTACTGATGAAAGGTGACATCTTTTTATGATGTGTCAGTCTTCCTCAGCATATTGCTCACTGATGCTACCGAACTGGGTCTTCTGCAGTAATTATTGGATTTGGCTTTATTCCTATTTCTAGCCTTTTAAAAAAATTATTATTTAATTAGTTTTCAAAACAGTTTCAGAAAGTTCCTGCAGGTTTGTCCTTGCACTGTCTGGTCACTCTGAATACAGTGAGCTAAGGCTCACTGATAGTGGTGAGAATCAAACCCATTTATTTCTCTTGGGAGGAAGACAAAGCCAAGTAATATATGTGTGAGGGGAGAGTGATAATGAGAGGGAAGGACAACAGTTTAGGTGGTGTGTGCTGACTTTGAATTGTAGGAAACATTTTGCTTGGGTGGCATATGCATTTGATGAAATCTGTGTTTCCAAATGCTGTAACTACTTATGCGTATCAACCTGGTGTAATCTTTTGTGGGGTTAATAGCAGTAAATGTTCAACTTAGATTTTGCTGATTGTCTGGAGGTTTAATTCTTTAAATCCCTTTGGGTAAAGGTGAAGCAAGTGCATAGATTGGGCTGTGTGCTGTGACCTGGAACAGGATCTTGCTGGAGTACACTAGCATGGGTGGCCTTCAGGAAGGAAGGCAGAGGTTTATTGATATGAGGGGAGTGCAAGGGGGAATAGAGGTTTAAAAATTAACAGAAAACCCCTCAGTTTTATCACTTCAAATAAGACCTTTCAGCTGTGACTATCAGTAAGAAAATCAAGAGCAGACCTTCTGCAAAGCATGTCAAAAACATACAAAGAGTGGTGATACTGGAGCATCCTAAAGTCTGAGCAAAACAAGTTTGCGTGCCCAAAACTGCAGTACACTTGTACCACTAAAATGCATAAGGTGAATGTAGTGCAGCAGTTGTGCAGTGTGCCAGCAACAGTGGGTGTTTGGAGACACCTCTCAGGTGGGCATGCAGCTGCCCCTGCCAGCACTGTGTCCCTGGCAGTGAGGTGCCAGTTGGATACAGACCATCAGATCTTTTTTATTATATGCTGGCAGAAGCTGAAGGGGTGGAGAAGGAGGCTGATGAGGGCAAATCAGCACTAGGGAAGTTTTGCTAAATGGAGAGTATCTTTAATATGTAAGAAATCAGAATACAGGACCTGGGCAAGCTGGGAAGGACAGGACAGGCTGAATAGAGCCCAACAAGCTCACTTGCTTACAGGGACTCCCTCAGAACCCTCCTTCCTCACACCCCTTTGCTGTTGCATCTGGTATCTCCATTTAACCCAGCACTGCCAGGTTTTTCCTGCTGCACGACTCAGTGCAGGTTGCCAATTGGAGCATTATCCATTTGTGGGCTGTGTTTGCTATGTTGGAGTTGCAGGGGGAAAAGTCCATGGATATGTATCTCCAAATCAGGGCTTCTGTGTGTTTCTTATTTTCCATGCACCCTGTCCCATTTGCCAGTCTTTCGAAGTGACACAGGCTACCTTTCCCCCCCTCACTGCTGCCAATGTCCTGCATTCTCTCTCCTACAGCCAGTGGCTCTGGGAGCTCCTCCAGCCCCTTTGGGTTCCAGCAGTGATGCTGTGTGTCGGAAGAAACACGGGAGATGAGCATTCTTCTGTTATGCTCTCCACAGCTGTGTCTCTCTTCCACTGTCACCTCCCTAAGAATTCTTTCTTTTCTCCCACAGTGTAAGTTGTCTCTTCAAGGATGAGCAAGACTTGCAAAGCTGAGATAACCAGACAGGGCGAGAGGGGTAGGGGATATTAATGACTTCCTTGAAGAACCCTAGGAGTTCATGGTAACATGGAAGGGGTTGAAAAAAACAAACTTAGGTCAGTGGATGTAGCCTCTGTTTTCTTGTTTCCTTTTCAAGTTTTCAGCTGCTAAGGATGAAATCTTCCTCTAAAATCTGAGGATGTATCAGAAGTGATGTTGCAGCTTCGCATTCAGACAGGAAGACAATTCTGTTGAGCTGAGTACTAGGTCATGCTTTCCTTGCCTAAGATGTTTTGAATTTTTTTAATGTAGCTGACAGATGCTCTTTACTTGCACTCAGCTCTTAAAACTGGCTACTTTCCATTTCACACAGAGCTATTATTAGCAGAAACTTGGGAGCAGATCAAATTTGATACACCATGAAAAATTGTGCAAATCCTTGTTTTTCTGTGTAGGAAAGCTGAGGCACAGAGAGGCTCAGTGCTAAAGGTTAAGCAGTGGATTGTGTACCAGAACTAAAATTAAACATGAATTTCTCATTTTGGGTTTTCTGTTTGCCTTTTAGCTCGTACAGCTGTTTTCCAGTGCTGGTAACCCCAGTGGAGTTGTTTTGGCTGTTTAAATCTAAGGTGTATGTGTTTTCTGTCATTGCCTCAACCTGTCATACTTACCAAAACTGAGTTACTTGGACTACTCACGTAGCCTTTAAAGGTTGATCTTAGATTGTCAAAATCTTATAGGAATTATGTCCTTGTGCACAGGATTTTACAGGATGCTTTTTAGTTGTTTGCAGCTACAGCTTTTTTTTTTTTTCTAATATATGGTAAGCCTTTTGCATATAAAGGTTTTCTGCAGCTGTTTTACAAGGAATCCATGCTCTTACAGACAAGAGAGACTACTCAAAACAATTATATTGAAAGCTAGGAGAAATAAGACTTAGAGAATAATATTTAAAATAAATACTGGAAATGCATGTACAGGCTGTATCCCTAGATAGAAAATGTATTTCAGTCAGCTGAAAAGTTGACAAATATAATCATTGTGATGAAGTTACCTGTGCACTATTTGTACTTAATTTCAAATGGTTTAATCCAGATTTTTATTTCTGGAATGGAACTTTCATATAGTGTTTGTTTGCAATCAATTCCTGCAATTGTAAAGTCACTCTTGGTAATATCTATCAATCTCAGATTACATTATCTGGGAGTTAGTAAATCTGTATGTAAGTGTCCTGTACTTGATTTTGCAGAAACTTCAGTGTTTAGGCACTGTTTAAACACTCTAAAATACTGGTTAGACATCACAGTCAATATAGTTTTATACGCAGTTTTTTGGAATGTATGTTGGTTTCCTTATGAGGCATTTTGTTCTATGCATACCCCTGTTTGTCTAGTAAGAGACAGAATCTAAGAAAAGCTTCCTTAATGCAATGAGAATATTATTTGGTAGATATTAAAGAAGCTCTCTTCTAGTTCACAGAAATTAGATAATTAGATGTAAGAAGTAAGAGTTAGTTATTTCTCACAAAAGAGGTTTTTGCAACAAAATTTTCTAGTATGTTAGGACAGAATTCAAGTGGTTGGTAATGCAATGTATTTAGCAAAAGCTTCTTGTGGATTAATTTCTTCTGAAAATTCACCGTTTTCTCATTATTATAACTACATAATTCCCATGTACAGTTCTCAGTGCTGTCTCATGAACATTTAATGAGTTTTCAGTTCTCCAGGTATACAGAGGTACTGTGATGTCTGATCTGTGAGAACACCATAGTGTCCTTCAGAAAGTCAGCTTGGGTGCCAAGCTGTAATTTAGTTTCTACTAAAGAATGATTTTACAGAATGGAAAATTCCAACGTTGAGATCTCATTGGCTTTCAGAAAAAAAAGTTGTGAACATAACTTCCCTTTGTGCTTTTTTACAAACCTGGGTGTGGAGTTCATGTACTCTTGCTTTCTTTCCCCCTTGCTCAAATGATTTCTTTCTGGTGTTAATCAGAGAAATTGTTCTCACATGGGCTGGTCCTGAAGGCTGGTGAGTTGTTAATGGAATGGTGCATGTCATCTGCTCTCAACCATAGCATAGTATTCTGGGGTAACTGGGGATAAGTCCTCTGAAGTTTCTTTCCTGTTATCCTCTCTGTTTTATTAAATGGGCAGCCTGTCCAAATAAACAGAATTGAAAAGGAAAAATACATGTTTTGATGTCTGGGTGTTGGAGATGTATGTACTAGTGCTTGTTTTTCTTTCCCTGGGCATGATGAAATGGTACATTGTAGTGGCCTTATTTTTCTTGGCTCTGCTCCTTAGTTTCTCTTATGTGGATGCAAAATAATAAAAAGGAACTTGAACCACATCATATCTGGGAACTTATAGTTTAAAACATGTCCCAGTGCACAGATTGCACCACACAGTTGAAAAAGGAGAATTGCAACTAGTTTAGTTGTTTTGATGTAAGGTTTATAGGAATCAGTCTTACACTGAGTTTTCCTTGAGGTCTTGCATACCTTTTGTCCTCTTTAGGGTTTTCACTGCAGTGCTTTTGTTGAAACCATACTCAGTTCTACATAGAAAGGACTTGATCAGCACACTTGATGAACAGGCAAACAGCTGCTGAAGGAACAGGACTTCCTGGGTCAGCTTCAGTGTTGAATCTGAGATGTTGTCTGACTGGGATTAGTGTTGGAGTACCTGTACTTGTGTGGTTATGTCAGGCTTTCTTATCCTTGTGATATTTTAAGTGTCATTCTATGTATTTCTTACGTGTCTCCGGCAACTTAATCCAGTGCTCCTGGCTTCCCATTCATATCCCTTCAGGGCTTCTTCCATTTTGCTGTCAGATCTGTTTGGGCACTAGCACACTTATCAAGACTCAGAATGGATCCACCTGAAAAGAACCATTTATTTTGCTGGGTTGCTTTACAGAGATATCAGCTCTCTGATCGAGTTCATTGCTTGGTTGCTCAAACATCCTAGCTGGCAGAACAGTAGAGGGATCTAAGATGAAGAAGTTGTTCACACTATGTGAAACAGTGCTGCTGCCAGACAGGAAACCCATGTCACTGCACTGCCCTGAACTGCTTGTTCTATATGCTCTGCATCTGAGGGACCAAAGACCTATCTTGCTGTCCTTTACCCAGAGCATTCAGTCTTGCTCCATGTTGACTAAAGAGGAAAGAACACAGGTTTATGCTTTTAAGAATTATGTTTCACTTGCTCCTGTGAAGAACCTTGGGGACCTTTTTAAAGTCCCATTAAATGAAAGATGAAGTGACGTTCAAGAAATTCAAGCTTCCTGCATTTGCCTTTAGCAGGGGAATCCAGCTCCAGGTGATGAAGCAGGAGAGGAGCTGTAGGATAATACTGATGAATCTTCTTGGATTCAGTTTCTGAATTTTGTGGCAAGTGACATCATGCTAAATGGATCTATTCTCCATTATTCCTTGGTTTCTCTTGTTCTGCTTTTTTTTTTTTTTAACATTATACAGAACTGAAGGCATAATAGCCTTTTTACACTTAAGGACATTTAAAGCTGTAGGCTTGCTTTCTCTCTGTTCCACAATCATAATTGCAAATGAAGAAGGGGGTAGATAAAGGGAATCGTCCAACATCAGAACTACATTTAATCATTCTGGTCTGTGGATAAGAGTTTAAAGATGTGATTAGAGTTTGAAATTACAAAAAAAGAAAATAATAGAAGATGCACTGTAGTTGCTTACAATAAATGGAATAAGAAGATGGAAGAGTGTCTTAAATTTGATTCCATTCATTTCTCATCAGATAAGGTAGGAGTAGTTGAGTATTTAAATAACATTTCATTTTTTTAAGTGAACATTTCTGAAGCTAATATATCCAACTGCACAAGTTTTATGTGCAAATTTATTTTCCCATGTCAGCCTGATCTCTGTGGAAAATGTAGACTTAAGATATGACAAGTAAAACTATCATCCTTGAAGTATAGTTTCTTCCAGGCTTAAGATATGAGTAATGGTTGGACTCAGTAAACTCAGATGTCTTTTTCAACCTTAATGATTATATGGTATCAGAGGAGCATTATTTTTCATATATTGTACTTGACATACAAAGCCTCCTGGATTTATTTAACTTGAACATTTTTAGACACCTGTCTAACTCACCTGTGTTTGACTGACTAAGAAAAAATATCTTTGCAGGTAACCCGGCTGTATGCCTATTTGTAGTCCATTAAATGAGGCATTCATATGTAATTTTTAAACAGCTGATCTTTAGTGACTTCACAAGGACATGTACTTAACACTAGATACCTTTGCAGTTGCATCCACTACATCTGTTCATACTCACAAATGTGTGTCTCATATTCTTGGAGGGTTTGGCATTTGCACTGTGAGGATCCCATGCTCTGAATTTCTCAATATAATGCACTGGCTTCTCAGGCAAACTGAAAGGGGAGAAAAGTGTTTAATGCACAAGCTGGCAGGTGGAATTTTTCTTGTATTAGCCCTGAAATGACACCATATGTTTGTGATTTCTTTTTTTTTAAGGAGTAAGTGGATTTCAGGTTTTTGTTCCCTTTTAAATTACCAGAACTACTATGGGTCCACCTAGAAGCTTGAGTAAACATGCAGTTGTAAGAAAAATAGTGGCTGCCTAAGATTATCCACACTATTGAGAATGAATTTGAAGCTGTTCTGGCTTTCTTTATACATGGCAATGGATTACCTCGTGTTCAATTTCTGGTTTCCCATACTCCCAGATTTTGTTTTTCAGAATTTTTGCCCACTATGTCTTTGTACAATTAGTTCTCCCTCAGTGTAGTAGTTTGACCTTACCATTTCTGAATTGCATCTCGTGTTTTCTCAAGGCCATTTTGAAGTCTGTTTATTCCCACTGTGGTGCTTGCAACACTGCTCAGCTTGTTTTCATTTGAAAGGTGTCTTTGGTACTCTAGCAGACAAGACAGTAATGGAAACAGAATAAGAGTCATGCACCTGTCTAACAGGAACTCTCTGTAAGTACTCCCAGTGTATGAAATTACTTAGAGGAACCTAGTGAAAATTACTCTTTGAATAGTTTTCCAGCTAGTTTTGTTGTCAGCATACAATCTCTGTTCCTTTACAATAGTCACATGTTTGATTATGAACATTTTGTGTGAGATAGTATCAAAAAGCCTTATTAAAGCAAAAACCGTGTCATCCTCCAAGGTATTGCCTACAGCCACAGGCAATTTTACCTTCTAACCATCTAAAGAAAAAAATATTTCTTACATGCTTGTTTTTCAGTTCAGCAGGCTGTCTATTGAAAATAGAAGCGTTGACAAAAGGAGGTTTTGCTAGAATGAAGAAAATATAGGGATTTCTTCAAAGAAAGACATTTTTGTTTTAAGAAAAAAATTAGGAACCAGTCAAATAACTGGGTAAATAAAATTCTTCTGCACAACCTAGCCTGCCTTCGAGACTGGTGATCCTTTAAAATCCAAATCTCTCCTGCAGTTAGATACTTTGAACTTCAAGGTTTCTAAGAAGAGAATACTGGTTGTCTCCTAAGAAATGGAGAGGAAGTTAGAGCTTTAACGAGTGTGTCTGGATTACAGGATGTAGCAAGAAACGACTAAGTAACCATAAATTCCCTGCTTCAGAGGCATCTTGGAAGATCTTTGAATAATGATGTAGTTTATAAAAGCTTCCAGAATTTTATTTTTCCTGCTTTGTGGCTGTTTTTTTTGTTTGGTTGTTTGTGGGTTTTTTTTGTTTTGTTTTTTTTTGTTGTTGTTTTTGTTTTTTTAAATTTCACTTTGCAGAAGTAGTAGATAGTCAGTATGTCTGATGTCAGGTAGCTATGTGAGGAATAACTAACTTCAATGCGAAACCTGTTAATTGAACTCAAAATAACCTGCAATACAGATTAAGCCATGAAATGCCATTGTCGACACATTTTCCTCAGTAATAGGAGATGTATATACTATTTCTCTCCTTGAGTGAGTATGTTGATTTCTCTTTTAGCTTAGTGGCAGCACTAAATGTCATTGTGAAAATCTGCCCGTTGTAAACAAAGTCTCTTCATGATATCAAGCTGTTTTAGTTCCTACCTCAGCACAAATACTCTGCCTCCTTATTTCCTTTTATTTATTTTCTTTTTAAGCATGACTATCATGCTGATAGATTCACAGTTAACTCTTTGTGACTTTACTTTTCATGAGTTAAAAGACATTTTGAACTTTTTCATTTGCTGTACATTTAAAACATTAGATCCTTGTGTCTCTTTCTCTTCTACTAAAAGTCCTTTGCCAGAAGACCTTGATTTGATACTATAGCAGTGCAGGATCATAGGGTTGCTCTTACAAAACCCAGCAAGATCTGTTTCACAGAATAGTTCTGATTTCTGCAAAGCTTGTTTGACAGTGAAATTAGAGGTTGCTTAAGGCTGCTGCTATATTAGTTCAGCACAGTGATAGATCAGTTGCAGCATTTCCTTACTCCTTGGAGTAAGACTAATTTCTAGAACTACAGTTGGCTTGAATACAGTAAGAACCATCAAAAGTCTTAAAAGCAGAATCTGTGATGAAAGATGATGAGAGAAAGCTTATTTAGCTTGGAGAAGAAAAGACCGAGGGGAAATGTGACAGTCTGACACAGTTTGAACACAGTCTAGCTAGGTTACCCTAGATTGATGTTATTTCTAGTGGTGCTATGAAGTTATTTGTAGTGAGTTGGTCTCTGAGCTAGTGGAACAATTGGAGGGTGGGTTGATGTAGGAAAGTACTGCAGCTGTACCCATAAGGTGTATGCTCAGGTGCAGGTTCTCAGCTTGTCCAGCTTGTTCTAGAACTCATTTGATGGCTTGCTGTTAGATTGCAAAACTGCTGAAGTTTTGCACAGCTGATCAGTAATAATCTTCTTTATTCCCAAAATAAAGAATGAGTCAGCAGAGGGGAACTGATAACCCTTGCCAAGAGCAGGGTGAGGAAAATCTTCCTGTTGGGAGCTACCCTCTGATACTTTCCTTTCCTTGGGCTCCAGGAGGTAGAGGCATATATCTCTACTTAGCCTAATGGCCCTCATTCAGTGATCTAGCAGTTTTTATTCTGATTAAAAGTTCTGACACAGTAGGTAAATTAGAGAACCCTGTAGCACTTACACCCTGGCTCTTTTTTTACTGCTATTTCTCCTTATGAACCCTGAGGGGTCCCATAGTTGGCAGCCAAATAGTATGTTCAAAGTTAGCAGGGTTGGGAATTTTTGTTTGGTTTTTGGCATTTTTGTTGTTGGATTTGGGTTTTTAAATGTTTGTTTGTGTTTTTTATTGTTGTTGTTTTGGGTTTTTTTTAATCACATGTTTTTAAAAGGATATTCTGAATGTTCTGAGAGATCTTGAGCAATTTTTGCTTTTCAACCCAGCATCCATTTCCAAAGTATCTGCACTCTGAAATCTGCAATCACCATCACGTTACCCATGTATTTAACCCAGTAAGGCTTCTGAATGATTAGTCATTTGGTAGATGTCCAGCATTATGCCAGAGTTTCAGATCTACAGGATTTAGGACTGGGGAAGCCTTCCCTGATTAGATATATTTACAGAATAAAGCAGTCAGCCTTTCTTAAGATCCCAAATAATTTCCATTCAGTGGAAAAGTTGCAGTTCTATTGATGAGTTTTCATGTGGGTCATCCCATTGTTCTGAATTAGCCCCTTGCTGGAGGAGTGCTAGGGTTGTCAAGAAGGCAGGAGTAGGCATGGAGAGAGGAGCTGATGCCACCTTTGGAGGACACAGTGCACAGCTTGTCACAGTGACTGAGTGTGAGACTTCAGGTTCAGGACCAGACTTAGGTCAGATAGCAGAATCTTTGCCAGTACTACATGTTTTGACCAGTTTCTGCCTTGCTCTGGCTGTGCTGTTTGTCCTATTTACCCAACACATTGTGAATTGTTTCTTTCATAAGATCATGGGAACTTGTCTGCCTCATATATTTCAAATTCCCATTACCTAGGCTAGATGAGTGAATGCCTTTACTGTCTTTCTTCTCTTTGCTTTTGGATTGACTTCTCTGTCAGCCTTGAAGAATTATGTTGTTTTCCAGCAATACATTCTCTTTGCCCTTTCTAATTCTCATGTGCTGTGATATGCTATGTTGATTGAATAGGTCTCAAATTGTCTTCTCTATTAGAAGACAATTCCTCAGTCCTGCTTATTGCAAAGCTGAAAAAAAGTGTGTGTCTGCCAAAAGGAAATGGAGACATGGGATGGAAGAGAGAGTGGACCCATGAGATGAGGGACTACCTCTCTGAGGCAGAGCCAGCTGATCCTAAAACAAGCATTTGTCGAATGATGAATTAAGGTAAGTGATGGCAAATCTGTTTAAAATGTCCTAAGCAACCACTGGACACCAGCCCCATCTTTCAGGCTAGTTATTTTAATTCCTAAATCTTTCAGCTTCTGCTTGTGCAGTGGTGAACTGACTTAGCTGAAAATAACAGGGTTTAGATGGGAACTGGGGATTCAGTCAGTTTGCCCTGGGAGCTCCTAAATGTCTGCCCTCATAAGGAAGGGAACAGGACCAGACTGGTGATGGTGGGAAGAAGGTGGGAGTTGTTTAGGCTCACATTGGCACTAGAAAAAGGGATCAACAAACTGAAGGAAACATGTAGTTGTTCATATGAGAAGGGGAGTTATTGTTATAAACACTCTTTTTTGTTGTTGTTGTTGTTGTTTTTTAACAAATGGCTTAAAATTCTGTCCCTTGAAATGAAAAGATTTCTTTTTTTTCCAGTGTAAAAGCCAAGCATTCATTCATATGCTCTGAGTCTGTTTCATAACTCACATTTTCAGTCACTGGGTATGTCTTCACTATTTTTAATTTTCTTCTATAGCTGCTGTGTTTCTCTTGACTCTCTCTACTTAGTCATATATGAGTCTATTTTTATTATTTATTCTTTTTTCCTGCTTTGTTTCATTCACTGGAGAATATGATCTGTTCTGTTTCATCCTTGCACTAGAATGATGGGATTCTCTTAGAGGGTGAAAAAAAAAAACAGAAAAAGAAAACAGAAAAAGCAATGATTTGGAAAGTGAGGTTTATGCTATAATATTTGGCTCTTTATGTGTGTGAAATTCTCATTGCTAGTAATGGACATACTGTTACATAATGGAAGAAACAGATTGGAATAAAGATCAGATAAAAGGATAGTGCCCCAATTATGGTTCTCAGTAAGTGCTTCTCTATAGCAGATAATGCTATATGTTTGGGTTTTTTTTCCAAGAGGATGAACCACCTCTGCTTTCAATGAGCCATGGTGGTATTGATGTTGGCAGTATAATGACTTGCCATATGACCATTTGCCTTGCAGCAGTAGAAGAGGAATTAGGGCTCAGACTTCTGGGTCCCCAGACCTTGATTTAAACTTCTCCATCTTCAAGCACATCTCTAGTCTCTGTCTTGGAGTTATCTATTGAGGAATCTGGTTAAAATGACAGAATGTGAATGCTGGGAGTAATGGGGAATGTTTACTGTCCCATGGGATACAAGCTAGTGCTCTTATCAATGTATTTACACTAGTTAATCAGAAAGTGCTTTTTCTTTGAATGTCCTCTGTGGAGGATTGGTTTTCACATACTTCATAATTCTAGTCAGCTGAGCAATTTCCTGTAACAGTGAAGAAGCCAAAATCAGCTTCCATTCCACCGACACCATTCAATGTGGATCCATCACGTAACACACTCTTGCCTGTCATGAGACCTATCCATGCAAAATAGATGTCTTCTGTAACCATATACTGCTCTGAGCTGCACAGAGTTGGTGTCACACTGTGAAGTCATCATTATTTTCAGAAAGCTTTACTTGTTCCATCTGCCTAACCTCTCAAAAACTGGCTTGTATTAATAACCTATAGTAGGCATTTTATGTTGAAGTAAATTCCTACTATATTGGCATTTTTGTCCACCATGATGAGCAATAGAACATAGTGTACACTAAATTGAGAGAATAGATTCTTAGTTTTAAATTATTCACCAAAATCTTCTTTGTCAGTATCAGTCTTTAAGTAGTAAATGAATGCTGAGTAGATCTAAAGAAAAGCCTGCCAAGCGATCAGTAATTGAATTAAAAATCTTCATCAACAATACGATTCCAGCAAGAATGAAGGAAGTCTTTCTTTATTTATCAGTCTTTATAATTGAGACTGAAGCAGAGTTATAAATTAGGTTTTCCTCTGGTGGGAGCTGTTCATGGGGAGTGTTTGTGATGGTGTGGCATTATCCCTGCTATTGAAGTTTTTTTCATGCTCAATTACTCAGACTTCCTGTGCTGCTGATTTTAATTCCACAAGGAGGTACAATGGCATAAGAAGTTGTCTGTGCTGGCACAATGAGAAATGTCTTATGAATGGATTATGACAAAGATGCACTTTTATAGCAACTAGAGAGGCTAGGAAATTAACAACTGACCACCTCACTTTTCAATTAGTCTGCACTGTGACAGGATTATTATTGCTTGGCTTTAGCTGATGAGGGAAGACTCAGCTACTGGGAGAGATTCCACCATCAGGTCCTGTCTTCATTACCTGCTAATTCTGTATTTAACCTGGGTTTTCCACTTCCATATGGGATGTAGTGTTGAATCTAAAGCAGCTGTCGGAGCCACACATAAAAGCACTGTTATGAGCTGCCTTGGTGTCTTTTTGTCAGCTGTTAGTGCCAGGTGTCATCACTGAAGGAAGTACTCACCCAAAGCAGTAATGAGTCTTTTAACACCTGCCCACGGCCTCTGGGCACTCATTCCTATACACTACTTACCTGTGCCGGCTCATTCTTTGCATCATTGGCCTGAACAGGAAGACATAAAGCCTTGGTGCCTAGTGTCCCAACCTGCCTACAGTCTCCTAATTTTAATTCATCTCTACATTTTAAGTAGCAGAGCAGTGGGCCCTCAGAACTCCAAAAATCTTCATACAAATTGCTTAACTGCAGGAGCACATCAGATGCCTGGTGTCAGTCTGAACAGAAGAGAACAAAACCTGCTCTTTAGTAATGAAGGAGGAACTCTGAATATCAAGCTGCTGCTGTTTGACCACAGGACTAGTGATTCTGAAGATCTGTGTAGAAGAGAGATAAAGATGCTGAGCAGGTACTGGCTGGAAATACAATGGTAAAAAATCCAGTGATGGAATTCTCTGGTCTTGCCTGGGTGCATGGGGCAAAGGTAAAAGTATCCATGTTGAGCATGACATCTTCAAAGACCAGTCCACTCAGGCAGCCAGCAAAAGAACACAGAGAAAGACAGTGGAAGGTAGGTGGCCTTCCCCTGCCTTGGAAAAAACTCAGCTTTGATATACAAGATATATATCACACGAAGACTATGAGCAGCACAGATTAGGACTTGATCTCTCAGGGCAAAAAGATAGAGGCAGTTGTGTTTATTCTTGTTTCAAAGGACAGATAGAAACATAAGGTGTTTGCCAGATTCTGCACCTGGGATAGGGCATCCCTGGAGGTATGGACAGACAGAGGAATGAGAGGCTGGAGAGCAGAGCTGTGGAAAGGGACCTGGGTTCTTGGTCGATGGCAAGTTGAACATGAGCCAGCAGTGCCCTGGCAGTCAGGAGGGCCAACCTGGGGTGTCCTGGGGGCATCAGGCACAGCATGGCCAGCCAGGCAAGGGAGGGGATTGTCCTGCTCTGCTCTGCACCGGGGCAGCTTCACCTTGAATGGTGGGGGGTAGTTTTGGGTGCCACAATATAAAACAGACACTAAACTATTGGAGAGGGTTCAAAGGAGAGCTATAAAGATGGTGTGATGTACAAAGATGTACAAAGCCATGTGAGGAGCAGCTGAGGTCACTTGGTCTGTTCAGCCTGGAGGAGACTGAGGGGAGACCTCACTGCAGTCTGCAGCTTCCTCACAAGGGGAGGTGGAGGGACAGACACTGGTCTCTTCACTCTCATGACCAGTGAGAGGACTTGAGGAAACGGCATAAAGCTGAGTCAGGGGAGGTTTAGTTTGGATATTAGAAAAACGTTCTTCACCCAGAGGGTGGATGGACTGGACCCTGGAAAAGGTTCCCCAGGGAAGTGGTAACAGCACCAACCTGAGTTCACAAAGTGTTTGGACAACACTCTCAGGTGCCTGGTGTGATTCTTGGGGATATCCTGTGCAGGGCCAGGATTTGGACTTCAGTGATCCTTGTACGTCCCTTCCAGCTCAGAATATTTTATGACTGTATGATCTTGAAAGTTCGGTTTCAGTGTTCTATTTAGAAACTGCACTATTGCTCGTTTGCCAGTGGTTCTTCCATTTTCTTCTTCCTTCATCCTGATCACATTGCTTAGACTGTTTGGTTCATTTATAAGGTGGCAGAGAAGGGAAGTCGAATTTTATTGCTGAGTAGATTTTCCCAGTGACCACAGTTACAGCTCTCAGTTGGTAGAGTGGCTCTGCTGGGATTGGATATGCTCCTTTTCTCAACTAATTTCTGTGGTCCTTATTTGCTTAATGCACTTTAAAATAGCTTGCAAATGGAAAAAAAAAAAAATCATGAAATCTAGCACTCCACATCAGGTGAATTAGTTGGCCTTTTCAAAATAGGAAGCATTTATATACAGACTTAAAACACTGTGTCCACCTCTTGATCAAATCCAAGTATCCAGGCGCCTGCATGTTTCCCTACCTGTTTAAATCACTTGCCTATTTGCACAGCCTGTAGGTCATCACATATCAGGCTATTGCCTAGCTGACTTAATTTCTTTCTGGAGAGGAGCAAGACAGAATTTTTCACTTGCTTTGGCATCTAGACAGTGATTCTGCTGTAAGAAGAGCATCTGTTGTGTCCCTCTGTAGTTTGTGGTCTCTGTCCTGTCATTTAACTCCTCCAGTTCAAGGTAGAGAAAGATTTCACTGGTACAAATGGAACCTCACACATTTTAAATTGCTTTTTTTCTTTTCTTTGATTTTAGTATGTAAAGGTCAGATATCATAGTACAGTACAGTAGATCTAAAGGTCACCATGGCATGTAAAGGCCAGTTTATTTAATTTCTCCCTCTCTTCCCCTCTTCCTACTCTTCCTCCTGTCATCAGCTGCACAATTCTCCCCTTTTCTTTCTTGGCAGTCCTCTTGCCCTTGGTAGGCCAGTTCATCTCACTGAATACACAAACTCCCTCATTCAACACAAGCAACTAAATATTCTTCTGAGGATTTAGTGAGCCAGAGCAGCTCAAGCTGCCAAGCCACTCAAAGAGATGAAACAGGAGTGTATAGAAAGGAATGGTGGAGGAGGCAGCCCACTCCTTGTAGCAGCAAGATCTGGCCAGCTGCAAAGTGAAACCTTACCTGAATGGAAGCTTGCAAAGGTCTGAGAAAGGCACAGCATAGCCACTGCTGCTATGTCTTCTACTAGTTGACTTCCCTACCTCCTTTACTCCAACAACTTTTTTGAATAATCAGAAGTTAATTTTAACTCTGAATTGCTTCCCTGAGGATAAGTCCCTCTAAGAATAATTCTCAGCAGACAGAAGATTAATGGCAGAACGAGTAAACCACAGGAGCCAGTGGACCTCAAAAAGAGCAAAGGTGGGACTAATGTGTCTTCTAATCCCTAGGAGTGGGCCCTTCTCTCTATTATATTTGCACATACTTTGAACAAGTTAGGCAACTACTTTTTTAACCTCATGGGTTTTCAGTGCACAGGGGGAAAAAAGGAGACTATTTATTTTTGTACCATGCATATAAGTATTGTAACTATATACAGAGCAGCAAATCCAGTGTCCCATGCCACAGCCCAAGCATATGAGTTTGTCCTACTTTCCTGCCACTCTGAGTGTATTGAAAAAAAAGTATTCCTTACCATCTTTGCTCTGGCAGCTGTATGGCTTGCTGGAGCTATGTACAGCATGGGCAGGTGTGAAGCATGACAAACGTGTCAACATTAGAGAGTGTGACCATACTGTGGAAGGGTTGGCTACCATGTGTGCACTCTGATTAACTACCTCTGGCACTGGAAAAAAGCTAAGAAGAGGGCTTTTGCTTTGTGCCTCATGCACTGCACAGCACACTACATGTGTGCTGTCCTGGTACATTATTTCACTGCCTGACAATTGGTGCTGGGAGAATAAATCTTTTGTGTAGCTGCTATACTGTAAACTTACTGACTATTCATGGTGAGCTACCAAAGGGATGAGTAAAGGCAAACAACCTTCCATACAGAGGTATCTCCTCCAACCTGGAAGTAGGGGAAGAAGTGCATTATTTGGAGGTGTTTGTACTGTAATGTGTCCCTGCCAAGGACTGCTGATGTCCTTGGTGTTTCTGTGAGCAGACAGGCTTCAACACATTCACGTATCAAAGTAAAAAGCGCTCATTTAAGTTAAAATCAGCTGCATTTTATGATCTTGTGTAGCACTACTCTGCTCGCAGCCCAGTGCCCTTAGAGGATATTGCTGTAGGCATATTTTAACTGCAGGCATCTCTCCTCCTCTAGATTCTTAGTAGACAGGGATTAGGATGCAGTACTTGGCTGAAGTTGTCCTGCTGACAGATCACAATGACCTTGCTGTGACTTCTGCTCTGATCTCACTGGCACTGCTGGAATTTGACACACTAGAACATGAGATACTGGCTCCATTATGCCACTAATTGGTATCCAGAGCATTGTGTTCCTGCCTCCTTCACCATCTGATGTAGGTGGCAGATAGTTCTAATTTATCTTTGCCATGTGATTTAGAAGGCTTAAGTCTCTATCATCAGCTAGTTGATGCCATTATCCTTTCATGTGGCTATCTT
The DNA here is from genome assembly GCF_963662255.1 of Cinclus cinclus. Classification (NCBI taxonomy): domain Eukaryota; kingdom Metazoa; phylum Chordata; class Aves; order Passeriformes; family Cinclidae; genus Cinclus; species Cinclus cinclus. The sequence goes on from NC_085049.1 coordinate 64,297,539, forward strand.
TATCATATACAGGTGTAGAGCTTGAGACAGGCTTATATTTTAATCGTGCTTGGTCTCCTTATTGCTGGGTTTTCTGGAATCAAAGGAAATTTTTTTGCTATTTGAGCTTTGATAGAACACAATAAATATTTTTCTCATGCATATCTAGAGTTATATGTTAAAATATTTTCTCTATTTTTCAGATGTACAACAACATAATAGTTTATTTTTGCAAGATTATTTATTTTTGAACTGCATAGCTTGATTTTATTTTTATCTAGCAGCGTTATGGAAGGTAAGCCACAGGAAAAAATTCATATTCTTAACCGTAATAATTCAGAGTTTGCTTTGAATGACAGTTTTTTGTCTTTATAATTATTTATTTTGTCCAAAAATAACAATGCTGAATAAAAATATCAACAAACTGAAACAGAAAGCAGCTGCACATGGCATGATGTCTATAGCACCTTTTTCTCTCATGGACAAAAAAGAAGACAGTAGTTTTCCAAAGTCCAGTTTTGTCAGTCCTACAAGTTGGAATTTCATGCCGTTAACTTAATCATTAAGGTGGTTTATGGCCGTGAAGAATATGACTTGCAAATGTGTTGGTATCAAGGGGGCACAAGTGACAAATCTGGCCCAGAGGGAGCACAGGGAGTAGTTGTTAGCAAAAAACTACCTGATGCAATTAACAGAAAAATAAGTTGTGGGTTTAATTACTGCAGCTCTGCCAGAAGAAAGTAAAAGTTATTACTTTCTGTCCCTGGTAAGGTACCAATGGTTAAATCTGCCAGGAGCTTGAGCATTGTCAAAGTGGCTTTTACCTTGCAGGAACCTGGCTCACCAGGTGGAATCTGCTGCTAGACCCTGTAGCTCCATGGCAACCCATGGGAAAGCAGGTGTCTCAGCAAGATAAAAACCAGTCTGCAGCTACCTAAAATATTGTACATGGAATACCTAATTACACTGCATGTCTGAACCCCACTTCTTTTTCTTGGTTTATCCTGGGCTGTGGGAGTATGCCTAGGCTAAATGAGAATCTATCCTCTGTTAAGGTGCTTAAGTGTGCCCTTTAGTAATGGGGTAGATGGCCAGTGTTGACTGGGGACAACTCCCTGCTGGGGAAGCTCTACCTCACTCTCAATTCAAGGACTGTTCATACCTTTTACACTAGGCTGCCCTCATGACACTGTCCTCCATCTGAAGGGTCTGAACACTTGTGTGGACACAAGAATTTACAAATCTCAGAAGCAGGGTAAAGGACAAGTGATAGGAGAGCTTGCAGGACAGCAGAGCAATGTCAGCATAGGTATGAATTCAACTCACATCCCTGAACTGGTTTATTATAACTGTGCCAGGTTTGTCCTTTGAACAGGTAAGTAGGTGGCAAAGCATAGAAGAGAAGTTCTAACAATATTGACAAGGTGAATTAAAGTCTCGTAAACTATACTAATGAGGCTACTTCAGGATGGAGGTCAAGAAGGAATGTTCAAAGATTTTAATGCACAGGACATGTAAAAGGCCAAGCTCTCTCTTTTACACTTTCATCTCACTGATTATTTTTAAATGGCCTACAAAAGCAGATCTGAACAAGCAGGTAGCTTTTATTGGAAAACACTGAAGATTGATTTCCTGAAATTTATTGGCTCCCTTTTTGAGTACAGATGTATAAAACTGAAGTTTGATTTATTTCTTCAATAAAGATGTGCTAGAGATCTGCTGAGAATAAAAATCTTCTTTTCTTGACCTTAGTAACATGACTGACAATGGGTTAGAAAATCCCACATCAGAGGTTGAGTACATCTGCTAAGTACAGCAGTTACAGTTCACAGTGCTTTTTTATAGTGGTCATACAGCTGAATTGAAAGCTTTAGACAACTACACTGAATGATGATGAAATACTACTGCCCAGTAATTTGGTGACTTAAAGGAAGAGTTATACATGCATTTTACCTATTTGTTTTTCTTAGATTTAGATGATGGAAGAATTTCCTAGATGAGGCTGAAGAGCATGTCAATCACTTTGCTGGTTTCCTAAAGCAACTAGTTGCTTTATGAGTTTTTTTTATTGTTGCTTCTTGAAACAAACTTACTTAGGGATTTTTATGGCCCACTTTTCCCTTGTGCCCAGACTCCTCTGAAGTATCTGTTAATTTCTCATCGAATTTTCTGTGGCACTTCCCATGCCACTGTAAGTATTTGTAACATAGAAGAGAGAGAGGTTTTGGTTTTTTCTTTGTTTTACAAAGGAAGTCAGTCAAAGTTTAGTCAAAAGACAGTTGCCAAAATCATTATAAATGGAAGGATTCTTTACCAGTCATACGCAGCAGTGTGCAGTGGTATATCAGGGTGCCACATTCAAACCTGTCAGCACAAGATGGCCTGATTTATTTTCTTAGATGTTGGTTAGACTTCTTTTCAAGTGGTTAGACTTCCTAGAGACTGGGACCTTAGGGTGTGGTTCCACAGTATGAGGCATTTTGTGGCAGTGACAGATAGCAGCGTTTCTGCTTCCTTCTCCTTGCCTCCATGTACTCTCTCCTTCTCCTGCACTGCAAGGAGCTAGCTCCTCAGTCAGCCAGTGACTGAGCCGGATCAAGGAACTAATCCATTGTGAAAATTAACCTTTGCTTTAACTCCAGCTGACTCTTGTGAAGTTCACAGTGGTGTTTCAGGAGTCGTGGTGCAGGTGTGGTGTTTCACAATGAGGTTGTGAAGGACCTGCTTGGCCTTCAATGGGAGATGAAGATGGAACTCTATGATGGGATGTTTTTGCTGAAAATTGGTTACTGTGAAACTATGGTCTCAATTTTCCCATCATCCCTAGCAAGAACAGAGCCCTCTTCTTGTTTCCTTGCTTCCTCCTTGGGCTTACATAAAAGACACCCTGCACAATTACTCTTGAACCATCTTTTTTCAATAAGGCTACTGTGAGAACATTCGAGGTTCACACTGTGAGCAGGTTAAAGTTTTTTATTCCACTATTGATCACTAAGATATTGAAAGCACACTGGTTATTCCCTACTTCCTATCTTCAGGTGTTGCTGAAACAGTCATTTTTATTGAATTGCTTAAGCATAACATGGCCAAAGTTTGGGAGGGTTGTAAAACCACAGGTGGCTAAAAATTCTCCAACATAAAGACATGTTAGAGGAGTCATAAACTTATTATCAATAGCTTTGCAAATGGAATGACAGACTCTGTTAATAATTGTAAATATTTTGCTTTGAAGAGTTCAGACACTGTCACCCCACCTCTCATTAGGATGAGGAAACTGCTACTTCAGAGGACTGGTGCCAAACTGTCAAGGTAGAACCCGTTAGCCTGCATTGCTGGGGTGTGTGTCCTTTCCTGCACCCTTATGAGGAGAGCAAACCAAAGGTGATTCTGGTTTAAACAGGAGTTTCCACAGACCCAGGCATAATTCCACAGTCCTGTGGAGAATCTTTCACTTCTGTATGGATTGTGAATTTCCCCCAGCCTTGGTACCATGACTATTCCTGCCCAACATATCCCTTCCTGAATCACATGGAGGTAACAGACCTGAGCCAGATGATGTGTGGGCACATGATTCCATTTCTGTTGAATGCATTCTGGTGTGGATATTGGCTTTGTGTGTTTAGTTACGCTTTAGAGGGGCTGTGCAACAATGAGCAGTACCTGATCTGGCATAAAATCTGCCTGGTCAAAATTAATCTAAAGAAGTTGCCTTATTGCATTTGAACCATCAGAGTGAATTTATACTGGATGAGTGCCTAATGTCCATGGCACTTCTGGGTCTATTTCCTGTTGCCTTAGAGGAGAGTTTACCATATTGTTGAAAGTTTGTAGACCAGAAAAAGTGGGACTGGGTGCATGTAGGGCAAGGAATACTCAGGATATTTCTCTGATAGGTGGAGAGAATCTGGTTTTGGAGTTGGTAATCAGGGAGCTTCGTGAAAACTATGCTGTCAGAAAAGATCTGGAGCGAGGAATGTCTGGATTCAAAAAGGCAGCCCTCTTATTAATGAATGAAAGCAGAATGTGGGTCTGTCTCATATTACAGACATGTCCCAGAGTAACTCCTCTAAGGGATATAAAGAATAGTGCTTTAAATGCCCTACTTCATTGCTTTATCAGGTCAGGGGTGATGTAGCCAGTGACTGTTACTTGAGTAAAGAGGTGTGTACATACGCAGGCAAGACCATGTCATTGTCTGAGACACTTAAATTATCTGTGTCTAGATGGACGTGATCTATACTTTGAAAGTTCAAAATGGAAACACTACTGACAAATACAGTTTAATTACTATCCTTGGAGCCTGGTGCTCACTCAGCACTGCCTGGTATCAACAGCTATCTACTGCCTACCATTCCCTGATCTCTAAAAATAGAGATAGAGGCAACATAAACTGAAACCATAAAAAGACAGGATCGATTTTTTTTTTTCTGTCCAGGGGAAAAAGAAGGTGGCATAGCTTAAAAGGCAGATATAGGCATGGAGAGTTTGGCTTGTTACCGTTAGAGAACAGCAATATCAAACATTTACTCAGGGCCTAGGGATTCCTGGATATGTTTATCGAGGAAGGAAGATAAATTTAAAAAATAAAGGCAGGAATACCTGTTTTAAGTAGGCTAGGTATATCTCAAAATGACTCAACTTTCCTGAAAAGTGTTGCAACCTCCAGGCTGTCCTACCCCTCCTTCCTGGCAGGTGAATGCTCTCGGGAGCAAGGATTTGAGAAGCTCCTTTGCTGGATAAGCAAGGAGCAGCTTGGCTGAGAAAATATTATTTCTAATGCTATATTTGTAACCTTGGTAAGATCGCCACAGCAACAGAAGTTGCTGAATAGAGTTGGTCATGACATTTTGACAGAAGAGTTCCACTAGAAAATGCTATTTTAATACAAAAGTGCTGGGGAGAAGGATTTGATTTTGACCATTTTTTGGTCTGAAAAAATGGGAAACTGAAAAATGTCATGGAAGGAAGAGACTTTTCTCTTTTTTTTCAGTCTGGTGTCTTTCCTCCTGGGACCTTTCATGTCAGGAAACAAGACTAACATCTTTTCCTTTTCTATTTTGGGATTGGTGGTTGAAATCCCAGTTTGTCTTCTCTTTTCTACTCTTTATTTTAATGCTATTATTAAAAGGTCTAATCAAAACAGGAGATAAGAAAGGCTGCAAGCCTTCAGATATCCAAAGTATCTACTTTAGGCAAGAGAAATTTTGAGATAAAGCAAAATAATACTCTGGAAGAGTGTACTATAATTACTTGCCCATTTTGTTTTTAATAGTTAATTTTATACTACATAGCCTAAAATCTCAGATTAGAACTGTTTTCTTTACTTATCTTCATCCCTTCTCTGTACTCTGAACTTCTGATGTAATGATGGCTGGAGACCTGTCACTGTGTATCATATCCTCTCACTAACATTATTAGTTTCACAGAGGAAAGGCCTTGGGACCTGCAAGTGCCAGCCTAGTAATTTGTCTGTTTTCCCAGTGATGGCTCCTCATGAAACCAGTGCAGAAAATGGTATGGGTAATAAATGTGTCTTCAGAGGCAGTTTTCAGTTGTTCTGCTTCATGACTCCTTATTTGCTCATTCAGTATTAGGAATACGCATAAAATGAAACGTTCTTTGCAGTCAGAAGAGACGTAGAAATAGGTACCATCTTCAGTAAGAATGGTATTTCTAAGAGCTTCCCATGGGATTTTTGGAAATGTATTCGGCAATCAAGACGATTAGTCAAATGTGTAGATTAGTTCTGTCACTTGACTGCCTGCTGTCCCTAGCAGCCATTTCAGTACCACCTCTCCTCACACTGCTTTATTGCCGAGGATACTGGAGGCTACCTTTGGGCCCTCCCCTGCTCCCCCCACACTTGCTGCATCTCCCTGAGAATTGTCTTTTTCAGGGTTTCACAGCTGAACATGGGACATTATCCATGTGCTGAGAATGGTAATAGGATTGGTAAAATAGGGTATCTGGGGAAAGCATTAACTTTCCAACTGAAATAGCTGGGGTGATCAAAAGGACAGAGGTAAGCAGAGAGAGAAATAGCTCAAGGTCATACAGCATGTTAGTAGCAGAGCTAGGGTGAGCATCCTGCATCCTAATTATCAGGCCTTTTTCCTATCACCAGTCCAGTTGTAGATTCATGCTTTAGGTTCAGCAGGCTTTCATCTGCTTGGGATACATTTTTCCAGGAAAATATTGTCTCTACTTACTTCAAACTACATCACAGTGTTTGCACTCATTGTGGCCACTCAGCATCTTGACTCTGGTGTTAAAACTGGCAGAGAGGCAGATGAAATTCTATTTGTCAAAGCTGACGGGTGGAAAAAGGTGGAAAGCCAACATTGAATGCCAACTCTGATAGGAGGCTGACGCAAAAGAGGCTGAGGAATCATATAAGATTTCTGCCCTGGTTGTGTCATGGGGAATATTTTTTGTAGGTGCTCAAAGTGACGTACATTGTGTTTTGGCATGTGTTTGTCAGTGCCCTTATTTTATAGCCTTGCTGAAGGCTCTTTGACAGATGGCACTCAAGAGAGTGTTTTTTATAGGCGTCACTGTCCAATTCAGATATAGTTTCTGAAAGGAAAAGGTGCTTGGGGTTGGAGGGATTTGATGCGCTGCAAAAGCATTTTGTAAACGGTGCTTTAATGATACTTTTTACTCTTCAAAAAGGAGAGGTATGTGGGAGATGAATGAGGAACATTAGGTCTCATAGATTTAGAGTCAGCAGTGACCCTTGTAAGTGAACAGTAGTTATAAAATGGAAGAACAACAAAACAGGAATTTAATTGGGCATATACACTGTGTCCAGGAGAGGCAGGACTTGAGAAGTGCTGGTCTAACCCAGTGTTCTCGACAATGATTTCTTGTCACAGCTTGACCAATTTCTTAGCTGGAGACTGTGTGTGTCATAGATGAACCCAAGTGTAGGCTGTCTATTCCTCCTTAGCAGCATTCTCCTTTGAGGGACAGAGACCTCAGGGCTGACAGTCACCCCAGTTCAGGCTGTGCCCTAACCAATGGGGTGCTTTCCAGTGAGACCCAGATATGATGGGCATGGCAAGGTACCGGTAACAGGCTCTGTCAACAGCTCCAGACGGGAGGAGTGATGACCCAGATCCAGGATTCACCCAAGGTATCTGTCTGGGAACAAAAGGAGGTGAGGCCAGAGACAGGGCTGGAGGCAAGACTGCAGTGTAGATGTGAAGTGCGGGCAAGGGGCAGGGCTAGAGGCTGGCACTCCTGTGGCATCTCTAGGTCAGGGACTGATGACTCTGGACTAAGTTGGAGTGCTACACCCTGGGCAGGGTGGTGGGAGAGGCCCCGTGTGAGTTTCATCAACACCAGTAAGGAATCCTGGTGCACCTAGGACCCTGACAAAGGCAGAAAAAGTGTGGTTTAGCTACAGGATGCCTCACATGCAGTGGCTGTCCAGGTTTACCAGAAGGAGCAAATAAGAGTGGTTTCAGCTGCAGGAATTTCAAGGAGTACTTTGTCTCAACTTAAAATTTTGCAGTTAGGTATATAAAAGTGAATAATGCATTCCTTATTCTGTCATCTTTAAATACTTTCTTCAGAAGTATCTGGATCTCAGCGTGGCTGCTCTTTCTAGCTGTGGGGCTGAAGGATTTGCAGACTCTGACTCCTTCCCACATTTTTGGCAGTCAAGACATGTCAGTTCAGCCATCTCCAGTTCTGAGTCTTCTGGCCAGCCTGTGTTCTGAGTAGCAGAGATTCAGGTTTCCAGTTGAGGTGTTTGGGGACAAGACAGCAGACAGGCTGAAAAACAAGCATAGTCGAGGGATTTATTAAGCACAGGCACTTCACTCTTCACATGTGCTAAGGAGCTGTACATACCTCTGAAAGAACACAGGTCCACGAAGTACCTTTTGCGGAAGTCTGTGGCAGAGACAAATATAGAATCCATTTATTCTTGGAAGTGTTCAGCTGTGGAATGATCCTTTCTGTTCTGAAAGATAGAAATCTACTTTAGCACACACTTTACAACTTCAGAAAAAGAAGCAAGCCTAAAGAGCCAATAGTGCTCTCTGGAAGGCATCTCTAATTAAGATCTGGTGTGCATCGAATGAGATGCAGGGTCTTTGCAAACCAATGGTATTTATTCCTATGTATTCCTGCAGTATACATACTGAAAGTTCCTGAAAAACGACAGTGTAAAGCAAATATATTATATTGCAGGGGAAATGAAGATAGGGTGATGCAAACAACTGCATGATTTCCTTGTTCTTTTCTGCAGTCTCAGATTTTTTTTCTGTGACAGGTTTGTTGTGTGCCACTTCACAAGGCTTAAAAGAGGAATAGAAAGTGTTTCACAGTACAAGGCCTAATTTTTAAATTTTTTAAACACTAAGAAGCATATGCAGCAAGATGGCAATTTAATGGATACCCTGTGTGAGCCATCTTGAAGCCTTTAGGTTAAGTGAACATGGACCTACCCTTCCTGTGAGCCCTCCCCAGGGTGTAGGGAGTTTGCCTGTGTCATGTTTGCTACAGCAGAATTGTGAGATGCCTCCTCTGAAGAGGACCACATCTTAGAGGGCTTCAATCTCTGTGCCTTGTGTATACAGCTTTTTCCTCTTCACTCTGACCTTTTTTACTCCTCCAAAACTCAATCCTTAAGATTCCTGTCCCAGGCTACCCTCCTACATGTCTCCTCTCCTCCCATGTATGTGAGAAAAAGTTTTCTTACACCAGGCTACTCCCTGCTAAGCTTTAAAGTTCTGTCTCCAAATATGGGGATATAAAAGCTCCCGAAGAAAAAGTTTACCTTCGTTCTTTAACATGAACAAAATGTAGGCAAAGCAGACTTTTATTTGGATTCATTTTTACACATTGTTGTTCAATTATGACTGATACTGCCTCAAAGCAGATGTCCAGATGGAAAATTTAAGCTACAGAGATGGAGATCTGGTGAAGTATTCAGACCTAAAAAAACACCATTGAATGAGAATTGTCAGACAATGCTAATTGTAGGTGTGGCAAGCAGCTGTAAAAACCAACATGGCAATTTCTGCTGTTTCTCTCTGTTTTGCAATTTAATACCCTTACACTCTGTTGCCTATTTTAGAGAAAATGCACACTAGCAATTCATGACCGGGTAATGCTTGTAAAATCTGGAACAGAGATTATCCTAAAATGGGAAGTAGAGGAAGCACTATTCCATGTGGCTGGGATGCTTTCTGTTGCTGACCTCTCTAATGTGTGGAATTTAGGGAGGGCAATCATTGGAGGGAAAAGAGGAAGGAAGCTCAGGGGAGCAGGTGGAGCAGGACATAGTGCCAAAGTGTCAGAGCCAGCAGAGTCAGTAAGTGCACAGAAAAAAGTAGGACCAAAGATTTACAGTAAGCAAGAAGCAGAGTCAGCGTGCAAATGAAAATTAGTGTTAGGATAAGTAATAACTATGATTTGAGATTAATATAAAACCCACCAATAAACATGCTTGGTGGTTCTGTCTTGTTCCGAGCATCTTTGAGTTCTGAAGCCTCTTCTCATCAAAAAACCTGTAGAACATTCTCGTGGATTTCATGCGCAGAAAGTAGAGGCAGGTAAGATGAGCTGAGTAAATGTACTCAGCAGGATTCATGAACTTATAGATTCAAAGATAGAGAAATGTAAATTAGTTTAATGTCAGAGTAAGAATTACACCACAACCAGCAAAAGCCTCTTGTAACACTGCAGCCAAGTCATAAAGATCTCCACCGTTCAAAACCTTTTCAGATTTGCAAAGTCATTCCTGTTTGACATACTTCAAAAACAATGATATAAAATGCATAGGTCTGCTCATAAACCTTAATTATGCAACTTTTAGGATGTGGCAACAGATAGTAACTTAGTATAAATTCACTGGTATTAGTATAGTCCTGTAATCTGAGCAGTATTATCAGACTGACCAGCATGAACAATGAAGATAGACATAGTTTTGTGTCAATTGTCATTAACAGTTCATTCACTTTAATGTCACAGAATATTCTGAGTTGGAAAGGATGCACAGGGATCCTCAAGTCCTACTCTTAAGTGAACCCACACCCATGGCATTATTAGCACTATGCTCTAACCAACTGTCCTAATCTCAACCCACTTCCAGACTTAAAAAAAGATTGCGTTGCATCTGGATGGAGTAGATAGCATGAGAAAAAATTGTGTGGATGAGCTGTGTTACAGTCACTCTTAAAAGAGTTTCACAGTTCATCGCAGTAGTTTCTTAAAGCAACAGTGTGCTTAGGAGTGGTTTGGGGAGAGGAGAGCAGAGGAGAGGAAAAGGAAAGGGAGGGGAAGGGAAAAGGGAAACAGTGATATCTTGTAATGACAGTTACATTCCTTTCAGAAGCTACACTGAAATTTGTGGTTAATGTTTTTCATGGCAGAAAAGCACCAAATTTCTCTTGAATACAAACCCTGTAAAAGTTTTTTTTAAATGTTTGTATTCAGAGCAGAACAAGAAGTTAGGGAGGACTATGTGGGAAGGGAATCCACCCAGGTTAAGGAGCATTGGTGGCCTTTGGGAGTCTTTAGCTGCCTCAAAAATCATGGAGTTATCCTTATAACTAGGAAAACCACACAATTTAGAGAAACAGTTTCTCTCTCTCTCCCTTTCTCTTCATTAAAAAAGGATAAATTTAATCATAGTGCAGACCTATGCATTTTATATCGTTGTTTTTGAAGTATGTCAAACAGGAATGACTTTGCAAATCTGAAAAGGTTTTGAACGGTGGAGATCTTTATGACTTGGCTGCAGTGTTACAAGAGGCTTTTGCTGGTTGTGGTGTAATTCTTACTCTGACACTAAACCATGTTTAATACCCTGCTAGCACATAACATTGATTTTTCAGTTCCAGGAAAATAATTTAAATCAACTTCTGTGATTCTGAAAAAAAAAAAAGAAGATTCTGATATTTAGATTGGCTGAGCAAATGGAGATATTTTTAAAATGGCTTCAGTAACTTCTGTAAGATAACAGTTGGCTTTCAACTGATAAAGTCATAACTGAAATCAGAACTATAGAGCTGAAAACTGTTGTTTAATTAACATTTTTCCACATCTGGAACTTTCATAAAACAGTAAATAGTTCTGATTCTTCCTGAAAAAAATAATGGCTCAGTAACTGTAAAACCCATTATGTTATAATAAAAGTGCTGTTAGCATTACATTAGCAATTTTGAGGAGCTGGCTTTGCCAGCCGTTTTTGGATTTTCTTGGGAACTTTTCATCTCAGGCATCTCAGGCATCTCAAACTGTAAACGTTTTGTATGCTTTTCCTCCCACAGTAAGTTGTAGTGGCTTCACTGAAAGAAATGAAGTGCAATTTTGAAGCAAAGGGCCTTCTATTCCTAAAATACTTGATTTTTGTAGAGCTTTGTTGGACAGATTATCTAGTATATTTAGGGAGTTCTGATGTTTTTTCCTACTTCAGACATATATAAGGAGCTTACATTTCTTTCTTTACAGCTTAAGATGCATCAAGACATTTCTCTGAAAATGAAGCATGCACACTCCTTTTCTGTGGAGTGTGCTCCTGATTTGAGAAAGAACAAATGTGCTGATGACACACTTACCAATTCATCTTGCATATATTGAAATAAGGATAGTATCTTTGGTTGTGATTAAACCAATTTTAAGAATTAGCTAGAATCTAATTTCCTAAACACTTATGAAAACTTCATTTGTGATCATGTAGCTCCGAATAATACTTTGCTGTGATAAGTCTTGGTGATTTCCAAAATCAATGTGTCTGTGTTCCTCATGATTCCTCTTGGTGCAGTCTTGCTGCTGCTCCAGACACTAAAGCTGTTGTCTCACAGCCACCATCATGCCACTGTTTCTGATAGTTGCTCAGCCTGATGTTGCAGGTGTAGAAGGTGTGATTTCTGTTATCTCATTTCAGGTAACTGGAATTGTGAGGCTCCTTTGATTTTTTAATTTTTTAAAATAATTTTGCAACATAGGAATTATGTAATTGCTAGTAAAGATGTCAAAATCATAGAATACTTTGTGTTGGATGGGACAGATCATCGAGTTCCAACCCTACTATTGTGGGCAGGGATACCTTCCATTAGGCTGGGTTGCTCAGGGCCCCATCCAACCTGTCCTAGAACACTTCCAGGGGTGAGCATCCACAACTTCTCCGTGCAACCTGTTCCACTGCCTCACCACCCTCACAGTAAAGAATTTCTTCTTACTGTTCAGTCTAAACATACCCCTTTTCAGTTTAAAGCCATTCCCCCTTGTCCTATTACTGTGTGCACTCATAAAAAGGTCATGTGGGCAGAAATTTAGTCATGTTTTTGCCTGTTACTTTTTAGAGTGATTACTCCTTTAAAGATGTGCAAAATCATGGATAAGCACCGCTATTAAGGATTAACTTTATTATTTACTTCCTTGTACAGTTTCTTACAAGGTCTAAATGGGAGTCTAAACTAGACCACATTGCGATTCCCTCCCACTCTGCCTGCCTACATTCTCCCTTATAGCAGGATGAAAAATGTAGAGAAAGCAATCCATACACTTTTAAGATGGATGCCAGCAAGTGGCCCTCGGTCTTGATACACCCCAGGTCAAGACCAGAAATGCCAGATATGCCTACACCTGAGATTTACAAAACACTGCTGATTCCCACAGTGTAGACACAGCTTCAAAGAATTCTTTGAGCAGATTGCTGTGGTAGCAAAAGGGCCTGAAGAAGCATAGGTATCTGGATTGAATAGGAGCAATCAAAGGCTGGGAAAATAAAATTTATTTATATTGAGTCTATTGTAATATAAGGAACTCTTTCAGTTCCTTCCTTTAATCTGTTTGGATCAAGGTGTCTGGAACAATTTCATGCCTTTTGTTTTCCACATGAGGAAAAATATGAAAAGAAGAATGCTCCGCTCAACTCTTTATCAAGGGCTTATGTTAAAGTCACTAAGATCTGATTCAGAACTCTGTAAGAAGTATACTGACTATTAAATACAATGGAAGCAATATTTCTAAATGCTCAGCAAAATCTGGGTTTATTTATGTCTTTTTCTGAGGTGTTGTGCAACTATACAAGTTTGCTGACAAATGTCATGGTTAGGTTTTACTTAATTCTTACTTACCAAGAACAAAAATACTTACACAAGCTTACAGATGAGGCTGCTGGTGATCCTCACTTTCCTTTTTGTAATGTTTAACATGCAGTTTCAATGTTTTGAATTTTTGTTTAGCAGGATTAAGAGCTGTACCGTAACTCTTTTAAAAATAGTCTTCATAGCTGAAATGTTAATTAATGTTTCTGTTTGGGAGGGTGAGATTTAAACGCTTCCGAAATAGCTTTACATGGAGCAAAGTAAGAATTAAGACAATTTGAAATATGTCCCCGTGTTGCACCAAAATCAAAATATGGAGTGCTACCAAGCCTAGACTTGTGTGGTGTGTGTTGTGTAGTATTCACAGAGTAAGATTGTTTCCTTGCGAGGCAGGAGACAATTGAATAAAACCCACTTTTAACCCTATTAACTATTCCTATTAGGAAACATTGGATATTACTTTTCATAGCTCCACTTTATGAAGTGCATGCTATGATAATTGCCAAGTGCTGTGATACTTCTTCTTATTTGGTAAATCTTGTACATGTGGATGAGATATTATTTTTCCATGGATATGTTTATATGAATTCCAGCCAGTGCCTCTACCAGAAAACTATGTCAATGTAATGCAATGTTATGTAAGTTTTGTTTTGGTTCTTATATGCTGCACATCAAAGGGTTGAATGTCTTCCAGAAGTGCATTTATTGGTGGAATTATCATCTGATAGATATGGTTTTCTCTCTCCCATTCATTCTAAAGAAGACTTCTGTGCTCTCTTTATTTTTGGCCTCTTTTAAAATAGTTTTTATATTACCTATATGTGGTTATTTCTGTATGTATGTGACTCACATTCAGAGTAGAAGATAGTGAGCTTTGTGCTGGGGATAATTCCAGTGGAAACTCACCCAGAAATCTGAAACTGGTCTGAGAAAGTCCTGTTTTCTGCAGAGCTTTTTTTTGGAGATGGATAATCATGCTGCACCTGCACAATGAAACTACTGTCTGTTCTTCCTCATCCTGTTTCTCTTTGCAAGCAGCCTTTCAAATAAGTGTCTGGGGTGCCAAACTTCTGACTCCCTTAGGAGCACGGGTGCACTGGAAGTAACCCTGCAGATTGAAAACAGGTCTTAGACCTGCACCCATCCAGGAATGGTTCTCACAGCAGCTGAATGTTGCCCTTGCACACTTGCACTGCTGACTCTCTGCAATATATGGTGGTGAGAGGGATAGCAGGACCCAGGTTAGAGTGGTTCCAGGAGGAGCCCCCACTGGAAGCAGTATTTCTATGAGATATCCCTCCTTTCCTTTCTTTCATTCTTTTTCAGGCTGAAGTCTCACACTGGATCTTCAAATTCAGGTGCTAAAGCTGAAGCAGTGGCTGATACATATCAGACAAGTATTAGAGTAGCTCAATCCCGTTTGACCAAGCATTACTGCTGTGTAGTTTTTTGTCTTTGGGATCTTTCCCCATTTGGATATTGCTTTTGAACTGAAATAATCTGTGTTTCTCTTAGGAGCTGAGCTGTCTGGAAAACATGTTGATGAAATTCCAACATAGTTTTTCCAAAAGTGTTTCTTTTGTCTTTTGCTAGCTGCTTCCTGATGCTGTTTATCCAAAACCCCACCTGCTGTCAAGGGCACTGCTGGCCATGAGAAAACATCTTCACAGCCATGAAACAGCTGTACGTATTAGGCTTAATTTCTGCAATGAATTACTAAGTGTATGTAATTTAAACCCCCCTTTTTTTCCTCAGCCTTCCTACCACCACCAGTCATCTCATTTCTTCTGCAAGTGGTGGTGGAATTAGGTTGCCAAGAACTTGTGAGGTTTGCTTTCTCTACACCAAATTTAGCATAATGTATTGTACAAGAAGAAGGCTTGTACAAGAAGGATAGTTTTTCTGTTTATCTGCCATATCATAATCATGGAATTCATCCTCTTCATAGATAGCCACAGTAACTATTAAATTTTGTTTATTGGAGAAGAAGGGGGGAAAAAAAAGGAAATGAAGACTAAGCTTGGGAGGGATGCAATAGGATGATAAAATTCTCTAATAAATATTACAGAATTCCAAGACAGTCTGAACTTGTAACTGATAAGCAAGAAAGCTCACATGATTTACATATGCTTTGGATGTCTAGAAAGCTGTATCAAAGGGAAACTGAGAGTACAGTTTTGCATTATAGTACTTTGTGTTATATTTGCATCAAGCAATGAGAGAAGAAAAGAGAAAGTGAATTGTTTGATAAGTTTGATAATTGTTGACAAGTGGATATCATAATCATTCCTGAAGTAAATTTTTAGTTGTTTTTTCAGGTCTTTTTTTTTTGTTCAGGAGATCCTCAAGTACTGTGGAAAAACAGAAGAGTGTCAATAATGGATTTGAACATAAGCTGCCAGCAAAGCTGAATAATGGTTTGCCTCTCCCATTCACTGAATGTCCTGAAGTATCCCTAACAAAGTTTTAATTTTATGCTAGCACAGACTAATTTTACTTTGATTTTTTTGGACATTAGAAAAATTTTAACCTCTAAACTGTATCCACAACTGGAAGGATCTGTGAGGGACTAATGTAACAACTTGTTCCAAAGAGCCTACGTAGCTCTTTGTTTCTCGTTTAGTCCATTTAAGCTTTTGAAAGCCTTGGAGCAGTCATTGCAGTTGTATTTGACCAATGGATCTCATGGACTGTTCACCATCTGTGATGTGTGTTTAGTACAGGCAGCCCAGTCACTGTAAGGTTTAAGTTTTGGCCCTTCAAAGGATCCTGATACCAGCTTAAAAATCATGATACTGTGAAATTTAGGGGACAGATTTTTAAGCTGCATTTTTAAAGTCAAATTTTTACTCTTTGCTGATCAAATGCATCCATCTTTATCAACACATTTTTCTACTTCTATCCATGTGTCCACATTCCTTTATCTCCTGTCAGTCATGTTTTTGAAACTGCTTTTTGCAGCATTCTGTTAGAACAGGGTGCTGGGACTTGTGACATTTCTGAACAACTCATAACTGAGAAGTTAAGTATTGAATTCAGTGAATCTGTTTCAAGATTTCCATGTTATTTCAACAACTCCAACACTTGTTTACTTGGCTATCCTGCAAAAAACACTTTGATTTTTTTTTCTTCTGAGGTTACCACTAGATATCACATCTGGTGTCAAAGTCTGTGACACTTGCGTAGGTCTGTGAAAATTTCTGAACCTCACTTAAATAACATTTAACAAAAATATACATTGCTTGTATGTACTTGGCACTGGAGAGATGCCACAGTTGGATGACAGAGCCAACCTATGAAAAGGGATTCATGATGCATTCCCAAAGGACACATCTCATTAAAATAAAATACAAGGAAAACAAGAACGTATCAAGAATTGTCTCTGTATTTCAAAGGGAACAAGGCATGCCAAGAAAAACATTATAATCTTGCTTCTGTCTTGAAAGAAAATTTAGAAGCATTTTAAAAGCTTTCTACTTCAGTTTGGTGCCAGTGTGGGTTTTCAGGCTTACAGAGCTTTTTTTGAATCTAGATGCAATACAGAAAATACAGAATTAAGAAAAAGCATTCCTAATTGGAACAGTGTGAAAACAAAAAAAAAAAAAATAGGATGTCTTGGAAGAGAAAGAATGTCCTAGAGAATGGATTAAAACTATGAAACATTTACACTGGGTGCATTTATATGCAAAACCAGACAATTAAACTGGTATTTGTTCAATACTAAAAAAGAAATTAGTGTTCCTTGTAATAATGATGATAAGCTGGTAATGAAAACTCGTTTTAGTTACCTTAGTTCAGGAATTACCTGAATTCAGTCTTAGCTGCAGTTCTGTCTTTAGCTGCTATTCTCTCTTTAACAGAGAATACTACACAACAGCTTCTGCTGGATGCATACTACATGTTCTGGTGAATATTTTTCCTTGGAGAAGTATTAGCAGAATAGGAATGGCACAGAGTTGGAAAAAAATACCAAATAAGAAGAGATTTTTTTTCCAAACCACATTGTTATGAATAATTATTTGTTATTGTTATGAAGCATGTGTGACTGATAAGGAAATTGTCACGAAGAGTAAAAGGGACAGGGATAATGCTGTACAGGTTTAGGTGACATCTAGCAGAAGGTGACATCCAGAAAATATAGCTGCTTTGGGCAGGATTGAACTATAAACGAGCCAAACTCAGTAATGCTCAGAAGGGAATATCAGGGCTTGTGTTTCTGGTCAGCCCTGCGTTACCATCTGTCCTTGCTCTAAAGACCATAGAAACCCTTAACCTTCAAGTTTGCCTGCTTAGGCCATTACCTGAGCATCTGCTTTGTTTTGCTGGATTTTGGTATTCCCACCAATGAGCAGGAAAACTCTAAAGCTCTAGAAAGTGAGTCTGTATTAGTAAAAGAGTAATCTAACCCAGCTGTATAAAGGAGGAGAAGAAGGGACGTTGTGTTGTTACTGCTTCTGTGCAATGTACTGTCCACTCTGGTCCTCTTGACCTGTCCAGTTTCCTTCTCTTTCCCCTTTGGCTGCATTTATTTGGTGGCAGCACACGTTGTTTCTCTAACTGTGTGTATAGTTTAAGCTACAAACCTGGACATTATTCTGTGTATTTTGTTCCATAGATTTCCAAAGATTAGAAGAATGTGTGTTTGGGTTTTAGATAGTGACGTTTGTGATGGTTTGGGAGACATGGGTTAGAGCTGTGTGCTCAGCCCCCAGTGGAGCAGG
This sequence comes from Cinclus cinclus, assembly GCF_963662255.1. Classification (NCBI taxonomy): domain Eukaryota; kingdom Metazoa; phylum Chordata; class Aves; order Passeriformes; family Cinclidae; genus Cinclus; species Cinclus cinclus. The sequence goes on from NC_085049.1 coordinate 64,315,306, forward strand.
CAGCCTAGGACACTGCAGACCAGCCAGCTTCAACACTATAAAGCTACCTTGTCCCATCTCCATCAGGGTTTTTCAATGTGCCAGATAAAAACCAAACCAAACCTTTGTAAGAAGGCAGAATATGGAATTTCAGTAAGAAGAGCTATAACCAAATTAAAAGTTTCTGAAACATAATGAGTTAAACACATCTGGAAATAATATCTAGCTATTAAAAAAGTAAAAATAGACCTCAGATTTCTTCTTCTTTTTTTTCTGGAAAGTGTTTGAAGTTTCTTAAGCTGCCTGATGAGAAGCAGTGACCACCTAGGGTCCTGTAGGCTACTATGTCAGGGGAAAATGTTACTACCTTTTATGTATTTATTTAATTCTGCTTTTCATATTACTAGGCTGGTTTTTGCACTGACTATGTTTAAATTACATTGATCTTCAGAAAACAAACAAACAAACAAAAAAAAGAAACCATCCCAAAACCAACCAAACAGAATTCCAAAACTAAAAATAGAAAACAAACCAAGAAAACCAAACAAAAAAAAACCCAGTAAAACCCAAACAAAACCAACAAAATCAATTTCAAAACCTTTTATTTCAGAAATAATGTATGAGTAAAGACTGTCAGATTAATGCAGTATCAGATGGGGAAGAAAAGACATTTTTTGCCTGCATTAGGTGCTTAGGGCAAGCATTCATGGTGTCTGAGGCAGCCCAGCTGTTGAATCCTGTAGCCTCAGCCACAACATCAGCCAACCAGGCTGCCTAAACTTTCTCTGTAGGTAGCAGAGAGTGACACCCTGGACAAGGCAACCAAAACCACCTGAGTTAAAAGAATCCTGATCAGCCAGTGAAGGAACTTCCTCTCTGCTGGACATGGTGAGAATTGCTTGCTTGTGAAGTGCTTAAAATTGAGTGATGCCAGTTATCCTTTCTGTGTAATTTTTTAAACAACTAATAGATTACCTTTTATCTTCTATGAACTGTCATGAAGACACTTTGTGTTGTTTTAATTTCCCAAGAGTATATTTTTGTTTCTTTCAGTTTCCTAAATTATTCTTACCTAGTTTTTATGTCCCATTCCTTGCACCATGACGTTAAGATAACCAGAACAATACTTCATGATTTGGCTTTATCATAGGTGCATCAAAACTGATGTACAGTGGGAAATATTGCTTGCTAAATTTAAACATCAAGGCGAACAGTTATTTACATGCAAGACAGCTTTATTGTTATGATCATTTATTTATTGCACTTCTAGTGTACTGGGAGCTCTGCAGCACATATTGCTAGGTGTGCTCTCTGCCCTTTGAATGCTGCTATTTTAGAATTAGCCTGAGAATAGAAGGCTGGTTCATCTGCTCTTGAAGCCTGGCAGATGATATTCTTACTTATTTTTTGACAGTGAGAAAACAAAATGTAATCACCATTCTGAGCATCTGGAGAAATGTATATAGCAGGTGTGAGCAATTGCAATTTCCTTTCTCTGTTAATCACACTGTGTAGGAATATATACAGGTTTTATGATCTGATTGCCTTCTTCATGCAGTGTAATTCACCACCACAGGGATAAATACTGCAGAGAAGCTACTGTGAAAGGTAAAGTTCTTCTTCTTCAAGGTGGTGCATTTCCCTGCTTAATAAACCTTGTTCACAGCTTCCAACAGCTATAGCCAGGCATTAATAATGTAATTTGTGTCAGTCCATAGAGGCCTGTCAGCAGAGGAATTACAACATCTGGCCGCAGAGCCAGAGTCATGAGTACAGGCTGTGCTCCAAATGTGTGCTGACAGTGGTTCCCAAGGGATCCTGCTTTAAATGAAGGCTTAGTCATGCAGGCTGGCAAGTGGAAGGTGGCAGGGGTGGTGCCAGCAGCCTCATGCTGGTCCTTGGTGCTTCTGCATGTTTCTGGGCATGCGTTTAACTATATTCCCCCAGGTCTCATCCAGGACTTAGGGGAATGATGGATGTGTTGTAGGTATTTATCACTGACCTCTTACGGATGGACTCAGGACTCAGTGGTAATCAGGAAAATATTCCTGAGTCCCCCAGCCAGGTGCATGGTGTGCTTCAGATTGAGAAAGTCTCTGTGCATCAAAGGGAGACAGCCTTAGCTTTCCCAGAGGTAACACGTAGGTGCTGTTATGCCGCTAACACAGTGGTTATAATTTTCTGGAACATTATTCCAAAACTAATAACAGTTCTTAATGTGGCACTGGATGTTCTGTTGGGCCCCACTGGATGCCAAAGCATCTAGTCAACCAATAATGTCTTTACTAAGTCTTAGTGTGCAGATCCAAAGTTTTCTCTTGCTGAAGATGGCCACTTGGTATACCCTTATTTAAATGCGCAGGCTGTCCTTGAAGCATGTTATGAAAGCAAAATAAATTAGGAAGATGATATTATTTGTAAACAAATTGAATAACAGTATCAAATTTGATGGGGTAGCACTGTGCAGTCAGTTGAAACCAAGACTTAATAACTTCTCTGATAAGGGAAAGAAGATTCTTCTTAGCTGGCAATAAACTTCCTTGCCTATATTTTTGGTCTGCTTTTGTTTCAGTCTTCTTTAAAAGGAATTATGTCAAGCTCCAGCTCTATTATATGTTTGCGAGCTCCTTGTCAATCTCTTGGAGTCCTTTGGAACTCTGGTGCCTGTGCTGGATGAGGCTTTGATCACCACTCCTAGCAAAGAACAGCTGCTCCTTTTCTCTGTACCTGTGCACCTGTGGTGTCCATCAGTCAAGGGCAGTTAGGTGCTACAGCTCCCAGTCTAGTGAATTACTGATGCTAAAGAGGGAAGATCCTGCTGCTCTCCCATCCTCTGTTCCTCCCTCATCAGGCTGCACAGTTCCAGCTGTTCTCTTCACTGTCTCTAGAACTCATCCAACTGTACAATGACCTGATTCAATTTGGCAGCACTAACTCATAAAATAATTCTGAAACAAAAGCAAAGCATAGGGGTTTTTGGGCTTAGTAAGTGGAATTGACTTTATTGTACAGATAGAGCATTGTGAGTTACACAAGAGAGGAGCTGAAGTTGTGTGTTTGCAAAAGGGGAAAAAGACAAGGAAGGGAGAGAAAGAAAGTGGTGGAGCAGGACCACTGCATCTTAAAGCAACCAGTCATCACTTTAAGCAAACAAATCCTCTCTGTAACACATCTGGCTATATTCATATCATCTCAACACCTCTCTGTCTCCAGGCTTCCTTCTGCCCTGCCTGTGAAGTAACGATGTTCTGCTATTGCTGTTTTACAGGAAAAGGCACAATCAATGGCTCTCTTGACATGGCAAGAAACTGAAGTCAGGTGAGTGACTAGAGGTGAGTCTGAATCACTGCCAATTCCTCCTTGCCAAAAGGGGCAACTAATCTTTCATCCTCCCTCTTAATTCCTGCTCTTATATGGTAACTGTTGTTCTGCTTATGAGCACACAAGAGTATTTTTATACTGCACTGCAAAGGCAGAGTTTTGGTATCTTTCTCCTGTCCTTTCATCCATGAGCTATTACAAATAATCTGCTAGCCAGGGGGTGGAATGAAGGTTGCCTTCATTTGTTACTGCCCTGCTGCAATCTCACCAGCTAGCTGCCAGAATTTTCTAATTTCAAAGATAAATATGCTAGCACTTAGATTACAAATTGCAAAACCCTGTTGACCATATTCATAGCCAGGAGTGCTTCTAATTGGAGTTTTTATTACATTTTTCTTTGTATTCAGGACTAGTAATATGAAAAGATATTATGCTGTTTGAAAGCTTCAAGCTAACACACACCAAAGATTAGCTTTCTTCTACACAATAATCATGGGGCACTTAAAAGTCACTGTGCAGACTGTACATGACACTCAGGGACATATTTAAAAGCAGTGTAATCAGCTTTCAGTCTGATCTTTCCCTTTGCATGCATTTAGAGTAGTCAGACAGAAATATTCTACTCACTGCTCTTGCAGAGCTCACTTTAACTACCCCCTTGTAAAATCATTTAGTAGCGTGGTACAAAGGCAGAGAACAGCCAGTATAACACCTTTAAAATGAAGTAACACACTGGAGTGGAATGCTTCTGAATGATGATATATTAACTGCATTTCAGATTAGTCCCAAATAATTTTTCATTATTTACATTTTGGTGAGTAACCTCTTCCACTTGTGGAGTTCATGCAAGCAGACTGCACTTTCCTTGTTCATATTCTGGGAGTATTTTTGTGGTATGGAATACTTGGTATCCACAATACAAGCTGTACTATTTAGCTGTGATTAGTTACTTAAGTCATTTGTTATTATTTCCATTACCTAATTGGAGAAGAATAATTTATAATTAGCAGGGTGAGTTTGGCTTTCTGAATAAGGCAGTAATTTGTGGGATGGGATTTAGCAGGAAGTGGAATTAGGACATCCCTTTCCTTGATTATGTAAGTCTTGTCCTTAGATTCAATCCTGGAAAGCTAAGTTATTCTTAACACTTTAGAAAGGGAATCTATTGATTGTAAATACTGTACTCTATTTAAAAAGGAATTCAGCTCTGCACTTGATATTAATTGTGAGAAGTATTGTCAGTACAGTCTGGTTTATATCAGGGTATATACAACATGTGCATTGTGTCTGTTCCGTACTTGGATATCTTTGATCTGTGGGCTGTGGCTCTTTAAGTCACCCATCAGTTTGAACCTGTAATCAGTGATAGAACTGTAGACAGAGGCTGAAGGTTTGGTACAGGGTTCTAGTTAAAGCCACACCTTGCTCTTAAGGTGGCTTTTAGGTACTTTCTTTTCTGTGGTACGTGTGGGGAAATGAGTTAGGATTTTTGACAGTTAGGAGCCAGGAGCTTATTGTTACTTCCATTTTTGGCAGGACTTTTAAGTGTTTATTAAGGATACATTTAATGTTAAAGTCAGGGTAATGATGAGAGTCAGAACTAATTGTAGAATTCAGCTTCTGCTGAATCTGTATAGGAATACTATAGTCTGGGTAGGAGTATTATCTTTAACTCTGGACAAATCAATGCCATGATGTTGTTTAAAATATTATTTCAAGCTTCAGTTTTGGATTGATTTGGGTAAGTTATTCTTCAACGTCTGAAGTTTTAGTTCAATCTGTATTTGGCTTTCAAATTGCATTTTGAACTCTGCCCATTAGAAATGAGAGACTGAGGCTGAAGTAAAAAGTGACAGGACAGTGCATCAAGCCTCTCACTGGTCGGTCATGAGCCTGAGTGTTTGAGCTCTGCTTGGAGAGCAGTTTTGACTTCCGATGAGCTTGTACAGAAATTGTAAGTTAAATGTTGCAGTGAATTTAGTATGGTCAACAGAGTAGAAGCCATATCACATCCACAAAATTTTATTTATTAAGAAGAACACTATTGGAACTTTTATTTATTCTTTTCTGCCTTATCATAAGTAAGAATTGCAAACACAACACTATATAGGCTGTTGTATTTCGATTTGTTACGATTTGTTAATTGTAAATGTTGTGAAAGCTGGAAGGGTGATGTCTAGGTACAAACAGCAGGTACTGTACTTGCACCACTGTCAAATTTTCTGTGATACTCATGCCTGTTCTTACATAGCCAGTGACAAAGCAGGCAGTGCTTCTGTGGTATGGGACTATCCTTGAAAGCTCTGGTCTCATCTCTCAGGATCAGGACCTCAGTAAGGTGGTAGCAGGCTGTATAGTGATGTTGAACATATACCTGTTTCCTTCTTCCTTGCCGTGAAGCTGTTGCTGAGAGCCCTTTTCCTGTCCAGGTGCCGGGCCTTGTGCACCATGCAGAGGGAGCAAAAGGCAGCCCCACTTTAGCTGCATTAATGAAGATATCAAAAAAAGGGCTGAAGTCCGTGGTTCCCATCCATCTGGCATGTCCCCCCGATATTCCACATCTATCAGCCCCTACTATTTTCCAATGAGATAATATTGCAAAAGACCACAACGTACTGCACAAGGAGATCCAAGGCCAAAAAAGGAGCACTTTGTCCAGGGCTCAAAGCAATGTACTGTGCTTTTTCAGCAGCCTGCATAATATCAATTTAAAAAAACCATTAAATTCTTTTTAGTATGCGTAAAAGTAACAACAAGACACCTAATGCTAAGGTGTAAATATAATGTGTTCTGTATTATTTTGCTGTGTGGTTTGCTGCCTCATGTGGCTCAGCTGCCAAATGTCCATGGTGGGAGAAAATCATATATACTCACCAGTCCCTGTCTCCTCTGAGTGGGGTGAGCCAGGCTGTAGTCACAGCACCTCCACTTATCAGTGATGTCAGTGGTGAGACAAAGCAATCCTGAAGGAGAACTTGCTCTTTTAAGGGAAGGCAGGGAGCCATTGCCCTTTACATGTTGGCATGATATATACTGGTTATTTGAACTAGAGAGGGCAAAATACCTTAGGCCTGTTGCTCAGGCTTTATGAGTTTATTTGTGTATGGCTGACAGCTTGCTGTCCCCAGCTCTGTGCCTCACCCAGGATGTGCAAGGTGCCTCTGAGTCAGCTGCTACATCACCTCGATTTACATCATGGCTGTGGCCTGGAGTATAATAGGGTTGATTCATGTTGATTCGTCGGCAGCTCAAATGTCTATACAGTCCATGCTAGACAGAAACCTACAACATTATTGTTCTTCTTTCATCCTGTCTAAGGTATTCCTACTCTTCACCACTCTTTACCCTTAGCCAAGCTTGTCTGTGGGGAGATTCAGTATTTTACAGTGAATTGCTAGAAGTTCTTCCTTCTCCTGCCCCCACCCCTCCTCCCCCTCATTTCAAGAGGATTTCTTCAAGGGGATTTCTTCAGTTGCAGAAGCACAGTGTCCGATGGGTTCTTGCTGCACTGCCAACCTGTGCGTGTCTGCAGGGGGATGCCCCTTGAGTTCTTGATGGCCCATTGAGGCAAAAATTTGGCAATTTTCATTCCTTTGGCTTTCTTTTCCCCTCTCTCAACTGGGTCCTAATCTGTTCAAGTGGATCCTAATCTGTTCTTGTCCCTTTTAGCTTCATGCAGAACGGAAGAATATTATGACACAACAACATTAAAAGTATTGCAAAATGCTCCTCTATTTTCTGTACAGCAGCTGTGGACAAAGCTCATAAAATACTCTTATTATGAGCTGCCGGGAAAAATAATGCCTATTGTACACAGCCTTCTTCTTTGATACTGTGAATGCTCCTTTCCAACTCCCTGGTGTTATCTACAGTGCAGAGCCACCCTAAGCATTTCTCTACCTCACCTCACTGCTTTCCTCCTTCACCCTATACTCAGTCTTTCATTCCCATCCCTGCTTCGTCCTGCTGGCTTTGTCCCTGCAACTGTGGGCCAGGAAGCAGGTTGAACCCTATTGCTGAAATGATCAAAACTGAAGGGAACTCCATTTCTGAGGGTTATTTATACTCCTGATAGCTGCAGCAGTGTAGAAGGCAGCACAGCACCATCATCCAGCTATCAGGCAGTGCCTGGCATACCAAGTGGCTCTGGCTGGATAGGAACCTCTCTGGTGACTTTGCTTTGCAGAAGACTAAGTTTGTGGAGCTGCTCCTGCCTGACAGGGGCCTGTCAAAGCAGCTTGTGTGTGTAATAAGAGTGGGGGATCCCTAGGATTGGCTCAATGAGGCCTTGAAGAGGTGGTGGGGCAGGGTGAGAAGAATGGGAAGATAGGTGGAAATGAGGGTATGAAAACTCAGTGCATCCAGACAAGGCTGGGGATGCTGTCATAATGAAGATAGGATTAAAGGAGGTTTTACTGGGAAGGGAGAAAGCTGACCATCAGATCAAGTAAAGGGGTGTTGAAGGGAAGAGTCATCTTTTACTAGACAGATATAGCTAGAAAAAGCTCTGACACACTGCCAAGCACACTGACTTTCAGTGACATGGAGATGAATTTATGTGCCTGAAAATCTATCTGGTTCCTGTCCCTTTAATTTAATAAAAATAACACCTGCCCTTACAAATATTGCCTTGGTCGTGTTCTCAGGACATCACAGCTCCAAAAGCCATGTGAATACAACCAGAAGTAGAGACAGAATGATGTGTAGGGAACTGGCAGCTGCTGGAAAAACTCAAAGAAAATTCTTGCCAGCTTTCCCAAGGATGTGTTAAAATCAGGCCTCTAACTTCCCTAAGCAGTCTTTGCCCAGCAGTAGATCTAACATTCTCTGGGCTCCCTAGAGTTCAAACACCTTTAAAGTCCAAAAGTGCTCACCTCTCAGTTCTATAGCTGACTCCCCCTTGCTTTCATCAAAATTAGCAGAGCTACCCAGGTAGTAGATATGATGAAGATTTTCTGTATCTTTCTGCACATTTTCCCCTGATCTTTTCTGCCTCATGCTAAATATGTCCACCATTTGTGTCAGAGCTCTGTCCCTAGGCTTGCCATGGCACAGACACGGCGTGGAGGAAGTCCCCTAGCCTATGGTAACACACAGCCCTCATGTTTTGGCTTAGTGAAGGGTAAGCAGTGGTATACAATTTCAGGGAAGATCACTGGTTTGCAATCTCCCCAGGAAATTGTAATCTTCACTTAGACACTATACTTAGTCTGAATATGTTATGCCCACTGGTGAAAAGATAGCCACAATTTAAGTTAATTGTACAGTTACTGGAAACAATAAGAGTTATCTTTGTAGTCAGTCCTCCCACACATGGCATCAGCTAGTTTTGTATCCCTGCTACCTCACACCACAAACCAGTGGAGAGGAGAAAACAGTAATTCTTGACTATTTTTTTTTATATAGTGGAGGAGGCAACAATTTTGCATTCTGTGCAGCTTTATTCACCAGCAAGCTTCCCATTTAATTGCAATTTTCAGGTGTCTCACAAAAGATTGTCACATGGGTCCTGAAAAATATCAGCAGTGTCACTGTCACTTTATTGTGAAGAAAGAAAACAAGACAAAAAAGAAGGGAAACTGAGGAAATTGTTGTCAGGAGTCCTGTCTCTAGTTCTAGGCCTGGTTTGTAAAAAGCTGTTAAATGGGGAGGTGAGCTGCTTTCAAAAGGCTTTTTGATAAAATGCAATCCAATGGTAATTCTTCCATACTTTTCCACAGGGCTGTGGAATAGGTAATGAGGCAGCGTTCAGTCTCACCAGTCCTTAAACCCAGAGAAAGAGAGAGAAATAGGCTGCTTGCCTGTGAACTGCTAACAGTTGACTACAAAGGATCCTTGAGCTCCTCATTGATAGGAAAATGCTTTTCTTCAAGTGTAAGGACACTGTTTTGGACTTTATGGACTTTTGCTCCAATGCTAGCAAGAGTTAGATATTGCTGTGTGAAAAACTTTTCCCTGGCCATTCAGAAGGAATTTTCAATAGCTCTGCATGTTTGCTCCTCAAAGCAGAAATTTCTATGTGCTTTCCGTGGACAAATGCTAGTGAAAGCAAATGCCAAACCAAGGCACCACATTAAGGCTAGAAAAACTGCTTAAGAAACCAGATTGTTCCTCTTCCCTTTTCTCTCTCAGTCATCCCCATTCTTAAGGAAACCTTCTTACATCTGCAGCATAAGCATTTGTATGATTTTGTGGGGAACTATATTGCAAAAATTGCGTATTTTTTCCCAGGGGCTGTTTTTCATCTGGATGAGTTCCTTGATCTGGTTAACCATGCAGCCACACAAATATTTATGATGGCACAGTACAACAGATGATCTGAGAGAAATTGTGGGAGTGGGAGAAAGTGGGGTCTGCTTTTTTGGTGATCATTTTCACTTGAAAGAATACCAAACTGTAGGTTAAAGAAGAAAGGAATAGCAGTGGGATGACACATCTGAGAAGGGAGTTGAGGCATGTGCATTATTCTCCAGAAAGGAAAACACAGCTTCAAATATCAAATGGTACTGTTCCAGGGGGTATCAGCTGACACAGCTGATTTCCAAATGTTGCAATCTGCAGGCAGGGAGACTTTTCAGTATTTCAGTCTGTCTGAAACTTCACTTTGAGGGAGCTGGGAAGCAGAAGATGCGGATGGTAAATCCAAACAGCTGCAAAAGCAGTGATCTGCATGTAGATGACCCTGTGCCTCCATGTGATCCACAAGATCTGAAGTGAGATGCTGTGTGAGATTGTTTTGGATAGATACGCTGGTGTCGCTGGGTGTTTGTGTGTGGGCACAGATGGGTTCTTGCATGGTGTTCTTCTCCCAGAGGTGCCTGTTGTGGGTTTCTTTTGAACTGGTTTGTCACCAGATGGAGAGCATTGCACACAGATTTATTTACTGCTATTTTCTTAAGAAGCTGTGCTACTTGCAGTACTCTTCTGGGCCCTGCATGCTGCAGTGGCACAATAGCCTGTCCGAGTCCTCACAGAAAGATGATGTGGCTCCTTGTTCCATGTTGCTGGTGTTCATCCTGACTTCTGTCACTTGGCACTTGGGCCTGTGTGGCTTTGGCAAAGAGCTCTCTATACCTGCCCATAACCACCAAAACTGACTTTGCTGAGCCTTTGTTGGCCTCTGACATTTGCTTAAATATGTCTGAGTTTTGTGCCAAAACATCCTAGTTCCAGTGCATTCAGGTTGAGAGGAGAGAAGTTGAATAAATGTTTTTTCCTGCTTCCTGAGGCTCTGCTGCATTTTATAAAAGCCTTCAGAGACAATTTCCAATCCAGAAGGGAGCTCACAACATGCTTCACCATTATTAAGCCAAAGCAGTTGCCAAGTCTATTCAGAGCCTTACAGCTACATGTGTGCTGAAATGCCTTTCTGGACAGAGGTCCAAAATGCTGGGCTATGTCAGTGCTGCAGTTTCAATTCCCAGTTTCTATCTGTTTTTTCTCTACAGGACCCAAGGTATAATTTGGACACAAAGCTAATTTTGAGCATGTTAACTCAGTTGCTTACAGCAGTTTAGTTAAGGGAGCAAGGAGTTAATAAAAAAATGTCCTGTCAAAAAATCAAGGTAGATTAGGCAGCAATGAGATCCATGGTGCTGCAGGTTTATGACTGTCTCTGATCCAAAAGACAAAAGTTTGGTTCTTTTCACACGGTGCAGTATTTTGGGGGCCGTCATACCTTTACATTGTGAGGGACTATGCTTCTTGAATAGTGCTGAGATCATTATTCCCTGTTTACATCTGCGTTTTACGAGATTCTCTAGCCCACTACTGCATGTGGTCTCTTACACAAGGTAAGAGAAGGGTTTTCTGCTCTGCAGTCGGTGTTGTGGGAGGATGGACTATGTTCAAATACTTTGATTCCAGACTAAATGCCGAGACTGATTTAGCCTGGCGTGTCTTGTGTTAGTGTTTCCAGGGACACATGAACCAGTTCCTTCCAGAAATGTTTTTTAATGAATGACGTTCTGGATATCCAAGTGACACTTCATTATTCACTGATACTTTGTTTCAGTTGATGTTGTTTCAGTCAGTATCTCCCTAACTCTTAAGTGAATAATGTCATTATACCTTCAGTTCTTCAGAGGCTCTCAGGATCAAAGATGTCAACTACACTGTGATCTTCATTAAAAGGGAAAGACAACGGGGAGAGGGCTGGCTCATGCGGTGAAAAGATCTTTTAAAACTCTTTGTCTCTTCAGACCATAATAATGGAACGATGACTCTCACTAGGTAATGGATGCAGGGTAAGAAGCAGAACAGTGCTGAATTCAGACGATTTGGTAGTTTTCTTCTTTTGTGCATAGGGAAGGTGCTTTCCTGATCATTACAAATGCTTTGTTGCCCCCACATTTAACTACATTGTCGGAAACCTGATGGGAACAATGACCTTGGGAATGGGTTTACAGTTGCAGCTACTGGAAATTTAAGGGCAGGATTGTTGGCTTATAAAGCTATGAGTGAAAAAGAAGCAAAAATTAATCAATTGCAGGACCAGAAATATGGACAACTTTTTTAGTACTAATGTTGCATCCCTGCATAACTGTATCAGTACCCTGAGGGCACCCCTGTTTCTGACTGCCCTTGCCCAGCCCTCTGGAGCTCCCCCAGCACTGCCTACATTCCAGGTTCCCAGGTTCTGTTGGTCCCTGCCCCAGTGATGCTTCAGCTGAGCCATTCTCCAGCTGCCCACAGCCCTGCTCACCTGTGAGCGCCCCAGGCTGGGACCACCACAGGTCTGTGTCCCCATCCCCACTGAGTTACCCAGTGCTTGAGGCTGGGACTCTCCTGGGTTTTCTGGTGCATCCCCAGCAGCTCTGTTCTGCCATCTTTTATGGGAAGACCCCAGCCCTTGCAGGGCACTGACAGTCAGGTTGCTTTTGCTGGAATTCAGCCAGCACCCTTGTGAGGGCTTTTTTCATGGTGCTTTCTCAGATACATGAATACATCTGAGCTGACTAAAAATATTCTTATCTATTATTCAAGAATCTCTTCATCTTTCACCTTGCTGCTGGGTTGCTTTGTAAAACTTTAACAATAAGCTCATTTGATTGAAGTGGAGATAAGAAGTCAGCTCATAAGTGCAGATTTTTGCTGGGGAATGATTTGTGAAACCCACGTGTATTTGGCCTGTCTGCTTGTTTCAAGACTTACAGATACTACCACAGGTAGTAGTACCATAGGGTAGTGCCCTAAGAAGGTGGTGCTTGTTTATTTCCACAGATATTTCAAGTATGTAACATAAGACATACATGTTCTTTAACCTATATTTAAAAATATCTATTACAAAAGCACTGAGCTCAACCATAATATCCAGGAATAGCAAATGAGTTATTCACCAATATGAAGCAATGCTCTAAACAGAGTATTTTCATCACCATATTTTTTTTTTTTTATTTAAACAAACCTTTTTCTTCAGAATATTTGGTGAATGTATTTGACAGTGTTGCCTTAAAGAGTTTATGATGGCTACATGCTTGAAGCTGGAAAAGGGGGAAGAAGGGTGGATTTACCAGCCTGCCCAACATGTGCATGCACTATGCACAGGTGATGTGAGAATGTCTGTTTCATGAAGACTTGTTCAGGAGTGATAAGGCAAGCCTACCACTAACTCAGGCCATGGTAGTGTGTGTGCTCTGAAACATTTGTCCTACCAACCCCAGAAAACTTCACTCCAAGGTATCCAAGGGGTTGCCCCAGTACAGATTGGAGGATATCTGTCACCTTCTGCTGCTTTTGCCACCAGTGTGATAGGTGTGATAGCAGTGGCTTTTCTGTGCTTGCTGAAGAATCTCTCTCTTTTTGAGATATCCCTCCAGGATTCCTGTGTAAGCAATACTGAAAAATAAACTATGTCTTTTCTCAGGACTTCCTGGAATCATGATCCCAAGGGGAGGGAGGGTGAAAAGTAATTTTTAAAAAAGACTTTTTAATTAAAAATGAATTTAAAATATCTTATTTAACCTGTTTGGCCTTAACTATACTGAGAAAATATACTGATCTAACACATAACTTGCATAAACCACAGTTGGGTGTGATAGTGTCAGAGCATGTCACAAATTTCTGTCCTTGCTCGTTCCAAGAACAAAATTATGTTTAACATCAGGATAGTTAGAAAACAATTTTACCTCATATATTTTAACACTGCATTTTCCCTGTACAGTATTGAGCTTCTAATTTTTTATTATTTTTTTATTTATTTTTATTATTTATTTATTGTTTATTTATTTTAAAATTATTTATTTTTATTTATTATTTAATTTTTATTCTAATTTTGTCTTCAGTAATATGTTTCTAATTTTATTGTTGTGGCTGTTCTTCCCTAAGGGTATTTGGAAATGAGATTCGTCATTTTAAAAAGTGCTTAGATGTAACAGACATCTAATAATCAATGAAATCAATGAAAAGAGTATTTATAGCTATAAATCCTGAATACTTTATCATTAGTACATGAAAAGTTACTACTGTTTGTTGGGTACTGAGTTTTCCATTCCTGGTGCATGTAACCACTTATTTCTCCTGGGCATATTCTGTGCACATCTGGAAATCTCCATTCAGAAGAGCCAGTTGAAATGTTTTCCATCAAAGTGTATGTCAGATGCACTAGAATCCACAGGAAACCTTTTATAACGAGGTGGTTGTGTGGCCAGTGCAGTGTTATGGCATTATGATCAATAAGTTGATTTAATTTGGAAACAGCAGCAATAATTTCCTTTGAGATAGAAATAAGTGCAATATTTCCTTCACTTATCTGGAAAAGTTGGCTTACTCCAGATCTGGAAGGAGGCATGTATGTCTAGGCAGGACTCAGGAACTTTTTGACAGTGGCTCTTCTTCACCTGTGTGCAAAGGTGATCCATATCTTGCTATATGTGCCTTCTCAGGAGATGGATTTTTCTTCTGAGGGAGGTTTTCTCCATGCTTCCTTGTTGACAGTAGCCTGTCTGCTCTACCTATCTCTCCCCAGCATTTTTGTCTGAACCACTGAGATCATCTGGAGGTAAAAGCAAAATCCCAGACCAAGAACTTTGGAATGGCCAGTGCTGGTCTTCCCTAATGGCCATAGCATCAGCAAAGAAGAATCAGCAAAGGTGTTAGTGGGGCCTACACTTGCAGATTTCTTGATTTAAATACCTGTAGAGTGCTCAAATAGGATAATGTATTTTAAAAAAGGGTTATCTTGCTGGGTCTTGTTTTACAAATATAAGCCCAGAACAAGTTCTTACGGCTGATACACAATGGCCTGATAGAAATATTTATGGTAGAAATTCTGCCAGCTCTTTAATGCCAGCAACACCCTGGCCATTTAGTCCCTAGAGGACTTTGTTGTCAAAATGACTCTTTCTTTTGCAAATTACCATATATTTGGGGAATATTGCTTGGTGCTTCTAAGAGTAGAGGCTCTGTGCTGGTTGGTGATTAGCCAAGCCCATGGGTCCTGTGTGCCAATGTCCCCTTGCAGCTCTGCCAGGAATAATAAGGGTGGGTGCTCATGCAGCACTTTTTGTCCTCAGATGGGTTCAGAGAGGGTGTGGGACCCACTCCTCAGCAGCTGCACTGGCTGCTGCAGAGCTCGGCTGTGGAACTCCAGCGGCAGCTCTTCTGTGGCTCGAGGCAGGAATGATCATGGTGGTACGTGGGACGCATGCTGCCTGTCACTCCACTTGTTGCTTGGAGAAAAAGCAGCATATGCCTTAAGCCAAGACATGCAGCACACCCCAGCTCAGGCACTCGCTGCTTGTCATGGCTGGCAAACACATCATGCCTGGCTGGAGACAGGACTTCTCTATCAGACTAAGTAGACAACAATGTCTTTATTAAGATATTTTTAATGGGAACGCTCCTATGAAGCATAAGGCTTCCTAAGTTCTTTTGACTATTCTGTGTGTGACTGTGGGGGATTTTCTACCTCCTTTTGATCCTGATTTAATTTCCCAGACTCGGAGGACTCCTGGTAAAGAATACCAAATATGTAAAATTATATCGTGTGTCTGAGTAGCATTCAGTGTCCTCATGGAAAGAATGTTGACATGGCAAGCTTATGACAGGGCACTCTACCTTTGTGGAACTGCTGGACAACATTTCTGTGGACATGCCCTTGGAAGATACTCAGAAACAATGGTCTCACATGCTGGTATGGACAGAAGCTACCTCAAATTTGGATAAAAAGGGCAAATGTATTTGCCGAGTCATTCTTGGTAACACAACAGCTTGTACAGTAATATATATCTGTTATCATTGGGCTGATTTAGCAGCAGGTTATGTTAAGCACATAATGTATAAAAACCCATGCAAAATAATATCATGATCTAAGACCACTGAGCTTTAGCTAACGGTGCATTGCCTGCTTTCAGTTAGGCTTAATTCAATGAAAATTAGTGCCAGTTGTGTTTCATTAGTGCACCAAAAAGAGAGCTGTGTTTTTTGTTTTCCAGAAAGTTGCTGAATCACATCACTGAGCAGTGTGTATTCCTCAAACAGCCTTTCTCTAATGATGGAAAAAAAAGAAAAGCAAAAAAGAAAGCAGCAAACCTGGTATTAAAAGTCAAACAATGAACCATATTATAAGGAAACATAATAGTATCCTTTCATTTTTAAAAAATTATATTTCTCATGCTGCATTGCCTTGGAATTGAAGGGCACAGAGTATTCCTTTTCTCTTTTACTGCTGCATGGCTTGTGCATAACTATTTATGTTGCAGTGCTAAGGCCTGCTCTTGCTCCCCAGGAGAAACACACTAAAGTATTATTAGACCTAAGTGCATGGGAGAGAAAGCTCTTAGTATAATTTTTTACGTATAAATATTGCATACTTTATACCCATCCTTAGACTTTTACCAAAATAGAAGTTATCTAATGCACACTCGGGTGGCCAGTCTTCCTACAAGAAGAACTCACAGGTGCAACATGGTAAATAATGCATGTGTATTTGCCATGTACTGTGCTATTTTTTTTTTTTAATTTCTGATTGTTATTTTTAATTTAAGAATACATATACTGCTCGGTCAAGCCCCGAACAGGTGTTTTTTTAGCTGCTAGTACTTTGGTCTCTGAAACTGGGTTGGTTTAATAACACAGAGTTTCTGTTAAACTTTCGTTTTGGTCACAGATCCTTATCTGTGAAAAAGAAAAAAAGAATCTTATCCTCTGTTTTATTGGACAATAATAAACACGGTAAGACAGAGGCTTTTGGTACGGATTTGTGTCATGCTCAGCAAACACAAATCTGTCTAGAATGGGCCTTCTGGGCTTTACAGCCATACAAATACCAGCTTTCTGGAACTTCAATGCAAGCATACATGGCTTAAAGGCTTAACAATTTTTGTGTATGCACATGTGAATTCAAATACACGTAATGTTTAGTTCAGTCCAGTCACATAGCCTCTACTGACTATGACATTTCTGTACATTCTGTCTTCTCAATTGGCTTTGCCTAATACTGCTTCTTTTATGTTGTTTGTGACATGGTTAGCCTTTTTTTAGTTTTTCTTTTTGTTCAACAGGAAATGTCAGGCTGTTCTGATTGCATCTTTCCTTTTCTTCTAGGCACTGCACTATTACTTTGGCTGTAGGTGTTGTTAGATGATGAAATTCCATTCAACTTCCATGCAAGCAAATCGCCATCCTGCAGTGTGCAGAGAAGCTGCTGAAATGCTGGGGCAGAGAGACTGGGGGAAACACTAAGAAATTCCTGCCTCCCTGTAGTGCACAAAGTACGAACACGAAGAAGAGGGAGGGGGAAGGATGGTAGGTGTGAACCTGAAGGTCTCTTGCCCATGCCCTGAGAGGCAGGTCTGGTGCTGCTCCCCCTGTTTGCAGGGCAACTGCTCTGGCCTTTGCTTAGGGCTCTGCTCCCTAAGCCATTTTCCTCCTCTACCTTTCCTTCCACTCAGGGTCATCACTTCAAGTTGTAAACTCCTCTTGCTAAGGAAAAGAAGGCAGCCTGCTCCCTCTATAGGCTTTCCTGGTTGTTGCTTTCACGAAGCAGCCATCCAGGGAATCAGAGCTGCATGCTTTTGAAGACCGTCAAAAATGCAGAAGTGAAACGTATTTTGCACTTATTTTAAATTCAGAGATTATTTGTGCATGTGTACATGTGTGTGAATATGCATTTGTGTGTGTATGCATGTGCACGTGTGTGTATAAATGCCCCCACACATTCTCTAACACCTATGTATATAACTACTTTTTCTGCAAAAGTGATGTATGGAGCTGTTTTACTGTTTAATTTTAGCCTATTTTTTAGAACAAGTGCATGATCCTTTTGTGTGAACCTGCTGTTTATTAATGGTTTATGACAACATGAACCATGCATCCTGACTGCCCCCTGACTGACCTGCATCCTACCCTCATTAATGGAAGAGACACCATCTGAGCCAGCAGTTCCATGAACTCACACTTCCTCCAAGTGTCCTCTATCCCAGCTGCTTTTTTCTCCTCTCTGTCCCAGGACTCTGCCTCATCATCTGCACCAGCACTGCAATTTCTGGCATCGTTCTGGTAAGAAAAGCAACCTGTATTAAGAACAACTCTGTAAATAAAAAGCCTATTTCTAATTTGGATCAGCTCAGTGACCTGATTTACAGCACAAACCCAAAAACAGTTGCAGAGAAGCATGAGTGTGAAGAAGCAGCTGGAGGCAAGGCAGGGATGGGAGACAGACATTCCCAAGCTGTCCTTGCAGCTGAAGTCCACCTTTTGTACAACTATAGCTGCCAGTGTACCTTTGTTCTGGCACAGATATCAAAGGGAATTCCCCTGCACTGCCTGAAGTAACACTTGAGGGAAAAACTGACACATTGGTGAGTTATATATTAACCATTACAGAGAGTGGCAGCCTGACAAAGCAGTGAGTTACTGATTAAAAAAAAAAATAGCAACCTTTCCATTATGCAGAGCATGGATAATAGCTCCTAGGAAAAAATGGCCCAGCTCTTTCCATTAAATTATATTGTATTCAATTCTTCCATACTTTCTGGAATGCGAATATATTGTTCAGACGTTTTCAGTGCTAAATAAATGCCTCTGGCTGTTTCTTGTGGGTAGCTGAGGGGAGAAGGCAGGAAATGTTTTAGCTAAAATGATGCAGCTATTTCCAATGAAGTGTCAGAAGAGCAGTGTGCAAGATTTCAGGAGTTACAGAAAAAGATAATCATAGTCATTCAGCACTGTGCTCAGTTTTCCTTCCCAATAGCTGACCTTGCTCTATGTTCAGCATTATTAGAGATATGCTTCAATGAAGTTTAGGTTTTTATCTCTTAGGACACAAATTAATTGCTTTAACTTAAGTTTAAAAGCAGAACCTTGCCAGAGGTGACAAATGGGAGTATTATATGTCACTGGTTAAATGAGTAATATTTTATTTGTCTTTGAAGTTTCTGGTGAAAGCTGAAGCATAATGGTGAAAAAAAAAAAAAGTTACACAATACCTCACATATGGAATTGATTATGCTCTGGTTTTTTTTTTATATGGAATACATTGCTCTTCAGTGGTTTTATATATATATATATATATATATATATATATATAATTAAGATGATTCAATTTGGTATCCAATATGTGCTGTGCGTTTATACAGGAGATTTAAACTTTTTGACTGAATATGAATTTTTTTTAATAGAAGATCCTTCTTTTGGTCAATGTATTCCACTACTTAATGAAAATAACCCTGTCCATATTTCCCGTCAACTGTTTGGTTTTCAAGAGACATTTTTGACCTTCAAAACCACAAAAATGATCCTTGCCTTAGACCAAAATACTGTCTTTATGAATTGAAAAAAAAAAAAAACCCAAACCAGACCCCTTTTTTTCCCCCAATGCACTACGTATTTCAGTAGTAATATATTTCCTTAAAGTTGTATGTTTGGAATTGAATTGCATGGCATTTATGTAGCCAAGGCTTTAAGCACTCTTACATATTGAATAATATGACCAAAATCCCTGAGGTCTTTTTATCAGGAACTCAGCTAGACAGGCACTTAGAGATGCCCTTTTTCTACTCCTAATACTCTGGGAAGTATACTTTGCACTTGACAAGGTGAAATAAAAAGGCTGGTAATAAATACTAATACATACAGGAGAGTTGAGGGTAGGCCAGGTTCAGGGCAGGATATTGCTCAGCTGTGTTTGGGAAGGGAAGTACTGACAGGGAATTCCTCTCCACCCCTTAGATCTGCTGACCTCTTCATGTGGGTCAGGGCTGCCCCTGGTATGTGGACGCTGCACCTTCTTCCATCCCACCCTGACCTCTTGAAGAAAACAGAGGCATGAGTAAGGGAGATGAATGATTCTGCTTAAATTGCTGGTGCTGGCTGCCAAGGAGGCAACCTGTGACAGAGGAGAAGAGCAGTGAAAGGCAAAAAGAGGTAGCCAGGATTAGGTCAAAAGAAAGGCTAAGCAAAACCAGAGAGAGAAACATTAAGGCAAAGACTTAGCCCAGGGATGAGTGAAGCAGAGTTTCAATGGAATTGATAAAATCCAGGATACAACTGTACTTAGGAATAGTGTGATTGTTGTTTGGATGCAAGGGCACTGTATGTATACTAGCATTGTAGATACTGATCATCTTTAAGCTGATGCCAGAGGTCTGTCACACACACCAATTTGGAATCACTGCCAGTTTTCTGAGTACAGTGTGTCCAGATGATTATTGCAAGTCTGCAGTAAGAAGTACGCAGGTTATGCTTGTATCTGATATTTAGAGTCCAAGAAAAGGGCAAAGAAACATAGGTCTTTTTTGTGACAATTTTGATCAGTCTGATCAGGAAAAAAATAGAAACAAACAAAAAAAAAAGCCACCAAAACTTCCTATGTACCCACAAATTAAACACCTGTTATGATTAAAATACAACAACATCAATTTCTGCTTGTTGGAAATGTTTTGCATATAGTCTTTGGCAACATCATTTCTTCTCACAGGAAGAAGACCATAAGACAACCCAGCATTACCTTTCAGATTGTTATGCCATCACACTACTGTATTGCACCACCAGGGTGTTGCAAAGAAGGCCTTACATGTGGAGCTACCCAAACCTAACATGGCTTGGGAGTGACGTATTTAATACTGTATGCATGACCTCATCTTCAAAGGAAGATTAGCGTTAGCAAACTTAAGATGATGGAAAGGGAGGAGTTGGTTTATAATTAATTTCAGCACAATAGAGTTAAATTCTAAAAAAATTCCTTTATTGCCATCATCCTCTTTGCCAGTTCTACATGTAGAGTCAATTGCCACAAAAATTAGGACGAAAAAATTTCTCATGTATGTGCTAAAGCAATGTCAGAAAGTGGTGTTCAGAGCAGTTGGTATGGTTGTTTGGGCTGATCAGTGGGGCCATGAAGATCATGCTTTGGGCTGGGGGCAAGCACCTGTGACTGCACAGCAGAGGAGGGAGCTACCAGGAGCTGCCAGCAGCTCTGGTGTCAGACTTATGCAAAGCATGACTAAAACAATGCCACTTCTGAATACAAAATTCCCCTATTTCTTTCTTGCTTTAGTGAGGAGAGCTCTGCAGATGTGGAGACAGGGACAAAAGCAGCCAGTATTTCCTCTTTTTCTACATGCTAGTCAGTCCTGTTCATGGGGCACTGGCTCATCCTTCTGGCTTCTGAACTGAGAAAAGAAGATGCTCCTCTTCCAAGTAACTAATGAATCATCCCTTTTAGTACATAGCATGCATGACTGCATTGTTAAAAGCAGTCTTAATCACTCACTGAGAAAAATGTTATTGATCATTTCTCCCTTTTAGTTGTTAAGTGGAAGCTTGGGAGTTGTGACTCACAGCCTTTGTGCTGTGGCAAGCCCAGAAAGACTTTAGTAGATTTTTAGGTAATTGTAGGAGCCCTCTGCATCTTATTTGTCACATCTTCCTAGTATAGCTATAGTTTGGGAAAATGGTAGATTTCTAAGTTTTATATTATTTGAGAAATCACTGTTTTGCAGATGGATTTGGCCTGAACTTTACACCAAAATTCAGTGAAGAGAAGGATTTGTGGTAGGCAACTGTCCTGTAGCAGTGGATAGGGCAAAACAGCTTCTGGGCTGGACAAAGCCCACCCCCTACTTTGCCTTTAGTTCTGTAGTGGTGTTGGACATGCTATGCATACAGCAGTTCACCCTTGTTTATAAACATAGGACTATGTCAACAGAACAGTAAAATAAGGAAAAAATAAGTAGTAAAATTAAATTTTAAAGCTCTTGACGGCTTCCTGGAAAGAGAATGAATGGGTCTGAGGTAAGAAGTTAATTCTCTTGTTTACCTGGAATTTCCAAAGGCAGAGAAAAGTTAATAGGTACAACGTTTTATATGTGACATGGTAAAAAAAGTATCTGTAGCTATTTCAAATGTAGACAGATATACTGATTGACATACTTGTGTATTAACTGCATAAAAATACTAGGTGAAAGATTATTATTAATACCAAATTGTAAAGTTTTCAACTGGTGCAGCGTTCCATAGTTAAGACAGTCTGTACCCTCTTGAATCAGTCTTTCTACATTTGTATGTCTATTATATGAGTATAATATGGCTGTATTCTATTATTACATCCAACTTATTTAATTGAATCAGTCACTTGTTCATTCCTTCACAAAAGCAAAAGAAGCTACAGGGTCTCCATGGAGGATGAGGAGGAATAAGACGTGTAGGGACAGTTCTGGTAGTGAGTGATTGAAGCATGTTTGTTGTTACCAATTTTTTAAAATTATTTCCCCTAAATAATGTTTCTCATTCATTCTGAACAGAGGGCTTTCCCAAGTGCCCCTCCATGACACTACATCGAATATTGCTGGTCAGCAGGTCCTCTGCTCTCCCACCACAGCCTTCCTTAGCTTCTGGAAAATGGAACCAGACTCTGCTGTGAGCAGACACTTAGGAGGTGGGGTAAGAGGGGAAAAAGGCACCCAGCTAGTGATTGATTGTGTAATGATACTAAAACCACTTGCATTACAAGACTTCATCGTGTTTGACTGTAGTTGGGAGCAAAGGTGATGTAAAATAATGTATGATAATAGTTTTCTTTGAGCATCTTTGCCTAGCACCAGGTAAGTAGTTTTTTCTTTCTTGGGCTGTCATTGTTGGGAAAAGTATTGCCACCAGCTATAGGTCTTAAAAATATCCTTTGATATATGGAAAGGAAATGGAATTTATTTTGAGAAAGAATCTTGCCCCCCTGGTGCATTGCTTGATGAATGTGGTCACTTGATGGAAGTATGCTGCCATGGGGCAACAGCCCTTGAGATTTGTCCTAGTGTCAGCTCAGCTCTTAGAGAATGACAGAAACTGTTGTGGAGGAAGATGTTCCCAGTGGTATCACAAGGAAAGAACAGACAAGAAGACATTTGAGAAGAAGGGCATGCTAAAGGCCCTAGCAAAACTGCATTTGGTGTCTTCAAGGGAAGACTCAGTGAGGGCAGAGATTTAGAGTGAGCTTTCCAGGGGGATAGCTCCAGAGACTTCCCCAGTCATCACAGGCTGTGGGTGGGGGTTCACTTGTTGTGTGATGACCCTACAGATGTGGAGGAGTGTAACTTGTAGAGCTCAAATCCCAGACATCCTCTGGGTGGGTCTAAAGGGTCCTAAAAAATCTTTGAGAAGCAAATAGTAACTGTACAAAAGTCTAAAATTCTAGCCTTAACATAGTTTTGTCTTAGTAGGAAATAGCCTGGGCCTTGACAGCTGAAAGGGGACAGACCTGCTTTAATCATTTGTAACAATTTTTGCAATGCAGAGATATAGTAGCCAGCACTTGTTCTTTGTGAGTAGCAGGCATCCGGAAAACAACATCTTTAATAAGAAACAGCAGTTTGAACTTCTGAATGCTACTTCAGTGTGAACTCTCTATAATACTCTTAAAATATATTCCAGTTTAATAACCTCATTCTGCATCAATTTTTGCTTGGATCTGAGAGCACCTTTTATTATCTGCTGTTTCTTACATTTATAAAAATAGTACTTAACATCAAAGGAACCTTTAAAAGAATAAGCTTCTTGGATCACTTCAGTAAATAGCTTATTGCTACTAATTGCCCACCGCTTCATAAAACCCCTTTCTCTTTAATGGCTCTTCCTTGCAAAGCCTCAGTGAGACTGAGATAACTCCATATCTAGTTTCTCAAGACATAAAGTATAAGATTGTGACCGTCAATTCATATTTTTTCCTTACTTTTCCCATGTATTTCTAAGTCTTGGGTCTCCTTGTGAAAGGAGGATTGCAGAGGCAGGCCATTGCATTGTGCTTCTGGAGGATTTCCACTGGTTCCTGCACTCAGCCATGTCTATGGTAATGGTCTCATATACCTCTCTGACAGGAGTATCCACTTGCTATCCACCTTTCCATGTAAACAGAGCCCCCAGCTGTGCTTCTACCTAACAGGAACACCAGTCCTTAATGAGAATCAAAAGTCAGGATGACCAAAAAAGCCCTGCTCAGTCATGAACCACGTGTAATGGGTTTTCTCTTTCCCTAGTGTAGACTGGAATATAGATTTCAAAACCTCACTGAGGTTAGGTACCACTGTGTGCAAGAGAGCCAAGGGTCCAATGTTCAATATTGGGAGATTACTTTGAATGTCTTGAAACACTGAATACCTCTTCATTTCTTTTTCTGCTTTGGGCCAGGCAACAAAACAGATGTCCTGTACAAATTATTGTGGACATAACATTGATGGGCAGCTGAGAAATGATGTAGCAGTAGATGGCCCTCATCTCCTTCCTAAAGACAAATGACATTTTTACCATTATATTTTGCAACTGTACTGCCAGAATCCAGGAATACATTACACAAGCTTAAAAATTTAAGATTTTCATACAAATCAGTATTGTCCAACTGCTTACCAAAAAAAGGATTCATTATGCCCTGTGGGAAATCTCTATATTTGATCAGAAATGTCTAATATGAATAAAATACCCTAACTTCAAAGAATACACTTGATTTTCCATTTCTTGATTATTCAAATCACCTGGCAAACTCATAAAGAGATTTTGGTGCACTAAACACATATTCTAGCCAGGTAGTTAAACCACCACTGAGACAATTTTTTGGTTGGGTGATTTTATTTGGTTTTGTAATCTTAAATCTTAAAATAATATTTATATGATGCTTTTCTTGCTTCTTTGGTTTTAAAACTTTTTGAGGCAGAGATGGTCCATACTAAAACCTTCTACAATAAATATCCAGTTTTGGGGGAGCCATTTCATTGCCAAGCTGGAAGTAAGGAGTGAATATTTATTTTTGGAGCAGATACATCACTAGGATGGCTCTTATCATTACAGCTAACAATCATTTAAGAAAAGAGAGGCATAGAGGCCAGGCTAGGGTTACATGGCTTGGCAAATCAGGCTTCAGAGTACTTAGCTGTATATCAGAAAAGTTACCAGCACAAATAGCAAAATTCCAGGTGTTGTGCAAATTCGTTCTACCTAACAAAATGTATTAACATTGTTTTAAAGCAGGTACTTTCTTCTGGCCAGTTTTATAATAGATTTGATGTGGAAGATTTTTGCCTGCAATTAACTTGCAGTCAACAGAAAGTATAAAACTGCTTTAACATTATAACCCACGCTCTTCTTAGCTCAGATGATACAGAAATTCAGTGGTGCATGTGTATTTGTTCCAGAATAAATCTGTATTGTTAGCTGACCCAGTAATGCATCTAGCTGGCATTAATGGAAAGGATCCTCAGCTGTTGAAGGGTTGATGCTTGATAACTGTGTAACCACGTGGCATTTCATCATGCCACAGGAAATGCATTTGTTACTTTTTCCTTCACTGATACCCAATGCCTCTTTGCCCTAGGCTTTGGTACATGCATTTTATTTTTCATTAGTAAATTAGATGGTTTGGGGGTCTTTTTACTTCAATATTTTATGAAATTGCAGATTGTACCTGCTCTATACTAGAAGAAGATGAGTAAAAGGTCCTACTCTTTAATTTTTCAGTGAGAACAGTCTAAATCATTACTACAATTACTACATAGACAGGTTCAGCTAGTATTGCAAGAAAATCCAGGGCTGACCAGCCAGCATTTAGTAGTGTGCATTTATCTGTGCATCTTAAAAATAACATTTTGATTCCTAGATGCAGCAGACATTAAAATACAAATCTGGATGACTTTGAGAGGTTAACTTTATAATTACAGATACCATTAAGCATTATGTGATTAGTGTAATGCTGTGGCTCTATTTTTTACTGTTTTAACAAAGCCTGTTAACCTCCATGTATAGTTAACATTCAGCCCCTTTATTTAGCAGCCTATATTCTGGAAATTTAAAAATGTTTGACTGAATTGCTGATGCAACACGTGTAAACAGTGACTCTCAATAAAGCTAACATTTATTGCATTTACTTATATACAAGGCCATGAACAAATACTTCATTAATGTTCAAAGAGGACAGTGCTTGAAGCAGTGCTATGTGGACCTTCCTATTTTTTAAAAAAACCAGCCAACCAAACAAAATAACCCAAGTAAATGCTTGTTATTGCACTTGGTTAGATCTGTGTTTGAAAAAAAAAAAAACCAACCCATGTCAGACCTTCAGTATTTTTTGCAGTTATGCAGAAAGGTGCCCAAAATTATGCCCTTAGCTATTATCATTAAATCTTCAAACATTAAATCTTCATACACTGAACATTCATCTAATGTTTCTGCTGTAACTAAGAAAGTGTTACTAAGGTTCATTTTAATGACCATTAATACTGACATGCAAATGACCACTACTTCCCCTACTTCTTTCATTTGGCATTTAAAGCATTTCACTTAAAAATCTTGGAAATAGTCTCAAGCATGCCTAGACTGATGGAGATGAGTAACTTTGTATCTGAGAGGAGGGAAAGAGAAACTACATATGTATGTTAGCACATGCCAAGGTGAATAGATAAGTAGCCCCAAATAATCTTTTATTCAAAATATTTTAATTTTACTCTGCAGTGAAATTCCACAAAGCCCCTTTCTTGTTCCTTTTGACCTATTTTCTGTGCCATTTACTGGAAAGTACCTAGGTGAATTGCCAACAATTCTTAACGTCTCTGGACTAATGGGATCAGAATGGACATGGTACCACCACAGCTTTTTATAGTGGAATTTTAAAATGTTTCTTTTGTGTCAGGCTTTCAGCTCTATGCAGAATAATTTCTTAGCTGGGGCATTTGGCAAAGAGAGCTCTGCATGACTCAGCAGCAGATCTTCTCCATGTCAGATTTTGGTTAAATTTTATATGAGGTTTATTTTTTACACAAACTTATACATATTTATGACTAAAATTCCATTGCATGCTGCTGGGCTTTCTCTAGTTCCAGTGCCTGTCTGTCTGACTACTCCAGCAAAGCTACATGACATATGCTACACAGGGATTCAGGATTCAAGTGGATGGTATAGGAATCAGTGACTGGAGCAATTTTTTTACTGATAACAGAGATAATTCTGTTATTCTGTCCTTAACTGGGGTTTCTTAGGGAGAGCTGTGCAAATTTTACAACGTTCAAATTCTGTAATATTAGAATGAAGTCATGACTTTGAATTCTTGGATTTGGTATTAATGCTAGCCATGCAACCTTTATTAGTACTCGTACTCATTACTCATGCAAGTAATTGCACTGACTTGCAAGAGGCTCTCTGTAGCACAGGAACCCTCAAGTTGCCAGCTCTTTGTTAGAGCTATCACCACAGAGTCAGCCAGGTTCTAAAGCAGCTGAGCAAACACACTATATTACATGCAGGGAGAGGTACTCTGGCCAACGTCTTCAGTACCGTGAGTGAAGAATTACAGACCTGTTATTTTTCTCTGTAGTGAGAAGGGAATGGATCAGGAGCCATTGGGAATTAGTTCAAGCATAGACTAAAACTACCCTCTGTGCTGGTAATTAGTCCTGCCTTCAGCTGAAAACACAGCTTTGTCCCAGTCTGCACTTCAGAAATCTTTCAAATTTTGTCATACACCTTTCATAGCATCTTTGAGGTTTGTAAAGACCTGCAAGATCATTAAGTCCAACCTTTGACCAAATATCACGATGTAAACTAAACCATATTTTTTAAACAATCTGTGTTCAACTGAGTTTCATAGAGCTTGAAAGGAGAGAGCTTCAGGAAAAGACATGGGTGAATTTGAAAGCTACTTACTGATAGTATATGGAACAACACACAGTGACAGTCAGAAGTGTACAGTTAAAGAGCTAGGAAAAATAAAGCCAACCAGAGGCTGATACCTTTTATAAATAGGATACTTAGAAACAACATCTTGAAAAAATGGGATACTTTCCCAGTGCAGCATATCATGAACCAAGGAGGTTGTGAGCAAGTGATTTTGAGGTCAGGAATTTTACAGGACTGAAAACAGTCATCTGTATAAACACTGAAAACATTAGGACAATAAATAGCCCAGAAACTTGGAGGCCGTTAGTGTAAGCAAGCATATGTACTGTACATACACCACATGTGTTCCTTGCCATTTGCTACCAAACGACAGTGGTTCTATTGTAGCCCTCAGCTGGGGTAGAAGATTGTGTGAACACCAATTCCTGTGAGCCATGGTCCAGACATCATTGCTTTTTAATTGACTATATGCATAGCCATTAAAAATAAATAACTCCCCAAACTCCCAACAAAACCCTGCAGTTATCTATTGGAAGATCTGAGAAGCGCTAGTGCACACTGGGCTGTCCTGAAAACTGCCTGTACAGTGAAAAGACTGATTTCGGTTCTGTGCTGAAATTAAAAAATGCTGGCTTTGACAGAGACTGTGAGAGGTTGTTGTAGTTCAGACTCTTAGGCTTCAACTTTAAGGATAAGGATAAAGGATTAGGTATATTAGGTGTTTAAAGGATAAGGTATCTGTTCCCTGCTGGTTTTGGAAAAATCTTTGCTGCGATTGTGTTCTGAGACTTTCTACCAACAACCGACTCTTCAGAAAAGCCCCTTCTAACCCTTGTGTCGCCAAACCTTTAACAGAATTTATGAGCTTGGATGAAATGAAAGTTTACAGCTCCCATGCCTGAGGACACAGCTTTTTTCCAACAGCTGAAAATTCTATTAAATTTTAGGAGGGCACATGATGTGAATTCACAGACATTACCATGCACACAATGATTAAAACCAAGGACTTCCATTAGAAATGGGACAAATTTATTTTTTCCCCTAGATCTCTGTCCCAAGGGTGAGTTTTGATGTGGATTTTCTGGTATGTAAAAGCAACCACACTGCTATCTTTCCTTACATCCAGGATTTAATAGGGACTCTCCTCTCCCTGGCTACCTATTTAAATTTGTAGGATCTAAGCATCTTTGAGCCTTATCTGTCTCAGTTGTATTTGAAATTGGCCCATAGATGAACAAGGTATTGAGGGAATGATGCTTGGACAGGGACACAGATGCTTGTGCTCTAACATCCACAAGGAAAGGGTCATGTATTTCCTTTCAAGTCTTGCTAAGAAAAGCCTCCTCTGGTATAAGATTTTTAACTAGTGTCCTCAAATCACTATCATCTTCCTCTGAGCACTCAGGAATTGCTAACCTAGGAGAGTAAAATCCATTCTACAAAGATGGGTTGGCCGAGTTGCTTGTGTCTGACAAAGCAACTCCCCTAAGCACTCTGGTAATTTGCTGTAGTGGCTGTCACTCTTGCTGAAATATCTATAAAACTTGCAGTCATTTCTTTTTAGATTCAGAGTAACTATCTATGGTCTGCCTAAATATTTAAAGATCTGTACAGCTGTATGACTGCCAAGTCAGCATGCATCAGCTGAAGCTATTACCGAGTGTGTGTGTGTTCTTAATGTGCCTCAGTTGTGGATCCAATGACATTAACATAGAACACACTGGAACCTGTAGCTGGGGCAAACTGAGTCCAGTCACATAACACTGCCATGCTTCAAACCTCCAGCTGCAGCAGCCAAATTCTTCTGGTCATGTGCTCACAACTCATACAATGTCTGAGGATTTTAGAGTACTTAGAAATGTTGGCTTCTGGGTGGAAAAATGTTTTTGATCTTTACAGTACAACTGGTGCTCTGCTGTGATACTTGTTTTAGTCGACACAATCAGTCATTGATCAAGTTTATTATTTATTCATGACCCTTTGTCTGGCATCCAACATGTGAAAATTGTAGCTTTTGGATAGAATGGGGAGCTGTAACCTGTTGGATTACATCTTCTAGAGGGTACATGTATTCCAGCAACTCTCCTGCCACGTCTGATATGGGGTTTTGCTTAGCACCTAAGGATACCAATTCTTTCTCAGTTAAACTTGTCAGGAAAATTAAGCCAAAACCACCAGAGATTTATGTCCAAAAAGGAGACAGAAGAGTCCTGTAACTTTATTTGAATAAAGGGAGAGGTCATAGGGCATTCCCCACGGGGTCTCTCTAAAGTTTTAGGGGATGCAGCCCCTCCTTTTTATCCTAATTTCCCAGCCACATTTTCCCTCTCTTTCCCCATTGGCTGAGGTACTTGAGAGGTACAGACTCCCCAAAACACCTAAGACCCCCTTCTAATATATACCACCCCCGTTTTTCTTTTTCCTGTATCTCTCTTCTTTTTCTCTAAATCCAGAGATTTAGCACAGTCTTGAGTGAATAACAGTCTGTGTCAGTGTAGTGGAATTCCTATGGATTTTATTATCCCCCCCCACATTGCTTCTTTTACCACTTCGTATCTGGCCTTATCAACCATCAGGTCCACAGTTTGTTTGTAAAGACACCTCCGTCTCATGCCTTTCAAAAAGATGGTTTCTGGGTTGTATTTTTGTTTTTTTTAGGTAGGTATGTGTTTGTATGAGTAAAATGTTCTTTTCTGATATTTAAAAAAATAAAAATAAAAAAACACAACAAAATGGTTCATTCCACAAGGTCGTCTTTTCAGCTGAGGGTTCGAAGCAAGGAGTTGCTTCATCAGAATTTCCGGTTAATCATCCAAACAAGTTCGCCGCAACAATCCTCGATAAACGCGCATTTCTCAGTACTTTCAGTGCCGCACAAGTAACGAAGTAACAAGCGCTGCATTTGCGCTTTGCCCCTTTCCCTGAGCCCTCAGCCGCAAGCTCAAACTGCAGTCCTTCTCCTTCTCTCGGCGGATACCAGATTGATGCCAATAGCAAGGGGCCCGCAGCTGTCAGGCTCCCGAGGGGAGAAGGGCCGAGACACCGCCGCCCTCCGTAGCCAGGACGGCTCACGGGCGGCGCAGACCCCGGGCACAGCGCAGGGACAGACCGAGAGCTGCGGCGCTGGGCCCGGAGCGGCAGGAAGGGGAAAGGGCCGGGGCCCAGCGGAGCGGCCGGGGGGCACACTCCATCCCGTCCCAGGAGCAGCTCCCGGCGCGACCCGCACCTCCACCCCGCGTTACCTCCCCCGCTCCTCGCTGCCGGGCGCCGGCCACAGCCCCTTCCCCGCGGGACCCGCCCCTCCCCGGGGTGGAGCGCGGCGGCTGCCCCGCCTCCCCGGCCGCGGCGGCTGTCACGGGGCGAGCGGGCCTCACCGGGCTTCTGCGGGGCGGGGGCGGCGCTGCGCGGGGCCCCGCGGCTTCCCTTCGGCCTGGCCGCGGCCGCCCGGCGGCATCCGCGCTCTACCACCATGTTCAGGCGGATTCTGCAGCGGGTAAGGCAGCGAGACCCGCCCCAGCGGCGAGGGCGGCGTGCCGCGCCGGTGCCGCTTCCTGGTGCCGGCCGGCCTCGGAGCTGCGCTCCCCGCGGCGGAGCCGGAGCCGCCGGCCCCGTCCGGCCCGTCCTGCAGCGCAGGGTACGGGTTAGGGCCGCCGCGGCCCCCGAGGCCGTGAGTTTGTCCGCCCCCGCCCTCTCGCCGGGGGCCGGCCCGAGCCCGGACGGGACGGGACGGCCCGAGCCCGCCGTCCCGGCTGGGGGCGGTGTGTCGTTCCCGGGCCGGGCGGAGGTGCCGCTGGCAGGCGGTTCCCGCGGCCGGGCCTGCCGGAGGGGCGAGGGGCGGCCCTGGCCGGCGCGGTTCCTTTCCGTAGCGCCGCGGCGTCTCCGCCCGCCGCCTGCGCCCGTCGCCGCGGTGCGGGCGCCCGCACAGAGGGCAGGATGAAGGGAAGCCCGGCCTGGGGAGACCGCCGTCGGGACCTGCGGTGATTTCCTCAGGGGCTGGCAAGCAGCTGGCTCTTAACGCCGAGAGCCAGTCCGGCCGCCTCCCGTGCTTTAGGAACCGGCTTTTCCGGCAGCTCTGCCGGGCTTGCAAAGCCGAGTTGTGACACCCGTTTATGAAACCCTTCTGGCTTGCCCAGATCCCCGCGCCGGTGCAGGTCGCCTTGCAGCTGGCCTGCGGCTCGGGTGGCAGCTGCCAGGAGGCGCTGGCGCGGGGCAGGTCCCGGCTCGGTCCCGGCTCCGTGCGGCCGGCACGGCGGGCGCTCGGCGGGGCGATGCGCTGCAAAGGGTTGAGTCACGCCGGCGGTGGGCAGGCAGCGCTCCAGATCCCGTACCGCAGAGGAGCGGTGTCGGTGTCACGCAGGAGGCGCTCACGGATAGAAAGGAGACCAGCTGCCCTCCCGTTTTATCCGCTGTTGCTTCCTATGTAGCACCTCTGGCAAAGAGCGTTTTATTGGAAACGCTCTTTGCCTGCTCTCCTTATCTGCCATGCAAAGAAGCGTTGCTACAAGAATGCGAGTTAGGGGAAATAAAGTAAGCATACCACCAACTTTTCAGTGTAAAACATACCTCAGATTATTTTTCGGTGAAGAAAGGCAGATGCGTGAAGCAGGTGAAGAATCTTGATCTATTTGGAGCTTCGTGTTTACAAGGAAGAACTTCCTTCCTGAAGCTTAATGGGAAGCCCTGCTAAAAAGCAGGGAAACTTAGTTCGGACCTAATTAAATTTTGGCAGCAGTTAACTGGGTGTTTACTGATTCTATTAAATACTAGGCCATCAAGGAAGGCTTCTGTGAGAGAGGAAAAAGCTTCATACAGTGCCAAAGGATATTTGCCCCAAGTGTGAATTCAGTTAAACGCATCTTATACAAATCTCAAGTCAGTGCAAGTGTTTCTGTGGGAGAAACAGACATTTTTTCCTCAAAGATTGAACAAATACTTGTTCTCCAGTTGCTCCTGAAAATTACAGGATTACAGGAGAGCTTATTGTCAAGAAAGGTGAAACTGACTTCTTCCTGCCTAAAAATTAAATAGAGAAATGCCAAGATTTTTGAAGGTGTTAACCTTTTAATTGCTGAAAATAACTATGCTTTTTAAAATCTACCCCATAGTACAATGGGCTTTAGGCATTTTGTAAACAGTGGTTGGATGCACAACCTTGTACATATGTACCATTTTGACTTGCACTCTGGCAGGTGTGGAAAGTCACTTGGCAAACTGTGAAAAATACTTCTGCTGCACTTTAGTATTAAAAATGAAGGTTAGGTTTATGCCAGGTATTATAATAAAGAACATAGTTATTAATATCTTTCATGTGTCTTGTGCAGTAATTTGAAGGATAAGGAACCTCTTCTTGCCATTTATTGTCCATCATGTGTATAGCTGGCAAAAAAACCCTGCCTTTCTGTTGCTGAAACATAGCTTCTTGCACATCTGTTTTGGTTTTTTTTTTGTATGATTATAGGTGATGACCCCCTTTCTAACCAGAGAGCTAGTCATTAATGGTGATATAACTTGAGTTATAAAAGCATGCTTTTTGAAAAAGGAATTATTTATTGCATTCCTTTTTTTTGTAACTCAGGTGGATGACAAGCTGCAAAAGAGGCAGACAGCAGCTACAAACATATGGTTTATAGTTCCTGATTCCTGAATTTTCAAAACATCAGATGTTTCTTTTTTATATCACTTCTCTACCTTGATCACCTTTTTATTTCTTCCACAGTTGTAATTTCTGTTTTTAAAAGTATCTTCACCGTGGCTTTGAATGACATATTTTCAAAGTAGAAAGAATTATGTACTGAACACTGCTTATTTAGTTTTTTTAGATTAGTATCTCCATGCTGTTTTCAACTGGCTCCTCATTTTACATCCTTTCCCTACAAGCTTCTAAATTGTTTTACAAGTTTCTAAATTTTATGTGTTTTCAACATGACATCTTGGGGATTTACCTGTTTTGTGTGTTTGTGTTGTAAAACCCCCTTTTGTACATTGTTGCCACTTCCTGGTTTCATGCATTGTTCATCATGCTGATCTAGAAAAAGGCAGTTTTTCCCAAAAGACATCTGTGTGGAATGACTGAGACACAACTTTCCTGCTCAAATAGTTTGACTTTTGTCAGTGGATTCTTTGGAGAGCAGTCTTTTCTTTACTGTGTTCAGCTGTGATGCCCTTTGTGGGCATTGTGTCATCTCTCTGTTAATCTTCTAGTGGGACAGTGGCAGGTGCCTCTGGCCTGTGAAAGCAGGGCTTATTTTTTGTATTTGCAAGGAGGAGGCATTTATTTTCAGCTGGTAGAAAACTGATTACTTTGACTTCCTTCTGAGCCATATTCCCATTGCTCATGATTTTTTAGTGGACAACTCATCTATTGGACCAGTGTGATTTACTCTAGTTTTTGTCTCCATTATTTGTCCTTAACTGAATGTCTACAACTGTTGGCTACTGTGCTGTGTTTGGGTGCTCTGTGTGCTCTTGTATTGCTTTCTGTTTCTAACTAATGCTTGAGTTTTTGGTCTTGAGATCTTAGTGTTTGGGGGAGAAGAGGGCTTTGCAGGCATTTCTGTAGCTTGGGTGGCACTGTCACCTTTTCCCTTATTCCAGGCTCAGGCACAGAGATCTTTACTTGTCTGAAATCATTGCATCTTAGGCCTGACTTTTCTTTTCACATTTATAAGTGCAGGGCTTGCTAGACAGCATATTTACTGGGATAGATACTGAACTGCAGCCGTGCCTCTGCCCTCTCCTCAGGAGTCCAAGGGAGCATGTGTGCCACTTCCTGGGCACAGAGTGTGCTTGTGTGAAACTGATGGCGTGATGGGAAAGAAAAGCCCTCTGAAGTCAGGAGTAATTTCATTTTACAGAGTCATACAGTAGCATCACACTGTTTTAGAAGTAAATGGTGTTACTGTTCTGTATGGCAAAATACCCTGTTCCTAGCTCTGAGAGGTCTTTGGCAGCAAGGACTTTGTTCCTCTTACCTTCTCATTTTTGTGTCTTGTTTGTTGCTTCAGGACCTTTTTATGGTTGTTGTAGTACCGGTAGTAGTAGTATTTAAATCTGTGCTGGAAAAACTGCTAAATCTGCTGTATATTTTCACATTTTTTCAAGGCTTAGCATATTTTTTCAGAGGTTTTAATTTACTCTGAATTTAAAGTTGCTGAAAAGAGTATTCTGACTGAATGGGATGTATCTATAGACAGATAAAAGCACTATGCAAAAATGACACACTAGTGGTCCATATTTCTACTACCTCATCTTAAAACATTAACTCAACTCATTCATTATATAATTTTCAATTCCTTTTCAGAAAACAAGCTGCAATCATTGTCATCCTTTTTGTTGTTACTGATGTTTCTTTATATTAGTTTGCCTTTTGAGAAAACATAGAGAATGGCATTATGAAGTTTAGAATGTTACTTCTGCAACTCTAGAGCTAGCAGTAGAAACATAGTCTTCTCTGCAAAGTAAACAAATGTATTGACAACTAGGAGAGAAGTATGCTGGATCAAAGACTAACTTCGCATTATTGGTCTTTCAACTCTTCAGATGTCAAATGTTCATTTTCTAATTGTA
Organism: Cinclus cinclus; assembly: GCF_963662255.1. Lineage (NCBI taxonomy): Eukaryota > Metazoa > Chordata > Aves > Passeriformes > Cinclidae > Cinclus > Cinclus cinclus. The sequence continues at coordinate 64,350,262 of NC_085049.1, forward strand.
CACACACAGAAGCCGGTGTGGAAATTTTTATTTTTCTCTGGGATTACTAAATAATTTATTTGCTCCCCTGTGTGGGCCATCTGAAAACAAAGAACATCATTCTGAATTCTTTTGTAGATCACAAAGTCCAAATTGTTCGATGTGTTGTGATTCATTTTTTTTAGTGGAACGTGATACCACAGTGGTATGTGTGCACAGCATAACTGTGTGTGAACCAATTTGATGATGCAATGATCAATTAAAAAAAGATGTTCCCAATGCCTCATTATTTATTTAGGTGGTGAAAGATATTTGAATTACATTGCAACCTTGAAAGATAAGTTAATTTCATTTTTTTGATCTTGGTTTCCTTAACATTCTTCCAATTTTTTATTGGATTTTTCTTGCTACTCTGTATATTTTGCAAATGGATACAAATATAGACTATAACTTGAAAGTTACTTAATGAGCTCCTTCTTTCCCACTCTTCTTTCCTCGCCCATGGCACTCACCAGAATAGGTCACCATTTGTACTAAGCTTTCTAAAGCTAGCTTGGTATTATGCTTTCTCTTTTCAAGGGCACACATTGATATTTGAAAGGTTGGAAGGATTTTACCAGGTACTATGTAATAATTTCTGTCATACAATGCATGCAATAAGACATTCCATCCAATGCTTATTAGTGTGACTACAGCATGTCTGAAGTGTTTCATAAAGCAAGTACTTTGAGCAAGCATGGGGTAATAACAGTGTACAGTGGAGTAATAACAGAAGAGCTTGAATCCTGGAGGTTGTAATAATCTCAAATTTGTAGTGCTAGAGCTAGCAGAATATGCAAATCTCATTGCAAAATGAGAGTCAACTCTAGGGTGTAATGGGATGGGCTATTAACAATGTACAGTAGTGTCGTATAAGGAAATATGACATGAGGTGAAGAAAATATCATGTTAATTGTTGCAGGAGATTCTTGGGTTTGGGACAAAACGATCAAGTGTGCTGAAAGTGTATGCTCAAATATTGCAAAAGTGGAGGTGGATCCTGTCTGTCTGAAGAAGCTGTTGGACCATCTCTTAGTGCCCCTGAAACATTAGATGCAGTATTTTAACTTACCTGTCTTCCTGGGAAACCTGGCTAAAACGTACAATTTGCTTTAGATATTATTCTTCTGACTGTCATTTGAACACAATCTACATGTTCATTAAGGGAGTTACTTAACTTGTATTTCAAAGCTTTCCTGTGGGATATGTGTTTCTGTGGGCAGCACTTCTTATGCTAACAGAACAACTGGGGCAGGAAGGGAGCTCAGGAGCTCCCTAATCTGAGGAGTGAACACAGTCAACCTGGAGTTCACCAGCAAGTTGCTCAGCCTTATCTCATACTAGAAAAGCTGTTCTTTATATCCAGTAGGAATCTCTCATTTCAGTTTTTGTGTCTGATCTTCCCTCTGTGTGCTGCTTAGACCACTTGGCTTCCTCTGATGGCCTCTCATCAGAGTGGTGGTGTGGCTGCTGTTTGGTGCTCCCAAAGCTGTCTCTACCTCCAGGCTGAGCCAGCCTGTTCCCTCAGCTTCTCGCACAGGTCTGATACTTCATCCCCAGATGTGTCTGTTGCCTTTTGCTAAACTCGCACTGGTTTGTCAGTGTTCTCCCTGGGCTGGGAGAGCAGTATCTTGGTGTGGTCCAATGGGTGCTGGCCAGTGGGGAATGATCGCTTCCCTTCATCAGTTGTCCGGGCTCCTTGTTTACACAATCCAGGCTCGTGGCTGCCATCTCTGCAGACAGGGCACACTGTGGGCTCCTGTTCAGCTTGCTGGCTGACACAAGGCCTTGGTCCTTTTCAGCAGAGACGTCTGTTACTGCCAGGAATTTTCCTTCCCTGGCACAGGACTCTGCATTTGTCCCTTCTGAATTGCATAGGGTTCCCTTTGGCCTGTTTATCCTGGCATTTCTAGGTCCCTCTGAGTGGCAGCCTTGCCTTTATCAGCTGGTCCTCCCAGTTTGATGTCATGTGGAAACCTGAAGAGTGTGCACCTGTGGTCCATGCTGGGATGTACCTTGTTTAGTGTCTGTGTCAGTCCCCCTGGGAAGAAGCACCAATACCTTCACTTTGACATATTTTGCATGTGTATAGTATCTCTGCTTACCCCCTTTTTTGCCCCTCCTCTTATTAACTTGCAGAGCTTGCATTGCCGTGCCTGTTGCTTTTGTATGCTGTACTAGAAGAAAATGGGTTCATATTTTCTTCAGAAATACAGAACAGCTGACATGAAGGAGACATGTAGTAGGAAAACCAGAGTATGTTGATCAGTTAACTGGTGACCTCAGAGAAGGCTGGAGTGAGGAGAGGTGGTTGTCTTCTCTTAAGCCCCCATAGCTTAGTGCTTCACTCCTTCTCATTTCCCTTTGGCCAGTCCTCAGAGCCTTTCCAAAACTGAAATGCATTTCGCTGGGAATTAGGTCTTTTGTCAGTAAACTTGACCTGTTAATGACATATTCTTTAGATTTGATAGATAGTAAAAGGCTGTCATTTTTGTTATCTTTTTTTATCATTATCTTTGCTATCTTTCTTTTTTTATATATGAAAGTTGAAAATAGAACATTCTTTTTAAAACAAAGCAGGAAAATATACTTAATATTCAAAGAATGGGAATCATGTGTACTGCAAATATCTTATAAGAGGTTATATAACTGATTTGTTTTTAATAAAAGGATCTATTTGAGCAAGAAAATTCTTCTCCAAATAAGATTTTGGAGGCACCAAGATCAAAAAACTAAAACTCTGTCCCTTTGTCTGTAGATTTCAGTCTATATATTTAAATTCTTTATCTTTATCCTATTATATTAAATTATAAAATCCTTTAGAGTTGCAAGTATTTCCAGATGGACTAAAATACAGCAGTAGCATTACTTTATCCCATTTGAGATTGTCATACTGGAACTAGATAATGAACTTTTTGTTCTCTATTGAAACTAGGACTGCATATGCATATTGAGATAATTTTTAATGATGTTTGCTTTGAGAATGCTTACTCTTCTGCCATCAATTAAGGAGTGACATTCTGGAGATGAGTAAGAGAAGTTAAATCAAATTTAAATCAAAGTTAGAGATAAATAAGGACTACAAGATACAATCCATCTACCCAGATTTTGAATAATTTAAAGTTTATTTGCTTACTTTATATACGTATGTAGTTTTGAATTAATACTGTTTTTTATTTCCAGCATATTCATAGGAGTGTATCTTTATAGGTTGTCTTACTGATTAGCATGTTTAAACTTTACCAGAGGCTTGATTATTATTTTTATTTTTTTCCAAATCAAGGTAGTGTACTTGCTTGTGTGCTTGTTGAATCAAAAGGATTCTCAAACTTTAGTTTTCCATCTTTCATATATATAAGGGCTTGTCCAGAATGTAGACAAGTTATCAAGAAAGTAGGATGATACTAGTTTACTATTAATGAAACTTTTTAGATTGTAATTTCTACTGTTGTCCTATAGGATATAGTGACCTAATTTAACATCACCAAGAGTGATACAAGGGCAGAGATTAGTTTTTGTTTTGTGGTGAGTATTCATGAGAGGAAGTGGTTTTAAATCCTGACCTTTGCTTCTGGCTTTTTTAGGGATGGAGAGTGTCGGATAGAAGCTTTTGTTGAAGTGTTGTGCTGAAAATTATATAATTGCTTGTCAGTATGTTCACTCCTTGTGGAGGGAAAATACCTCTGTATTCCAACAAGCAGAAGAGAGGTCTTTGAATAGGATATGTACTGTACTTTATTAAATATTTATTAAGTATTAAAATGTAGGCTCTCATTTTTGTCTTCCCCATCTGTTTCAGACTCCAGGTAGAGGTGGCTCTCAGAGTTCAGATTCAGATTCATCTGCCACACCTGGAAATGCTGTGGACGTGAACAACGAAGGCTCCTCAGAGGTACTGTGCACCATACGTGGGACTGGTGTCTTAAATCTTGGATGCTGTTTCTCTGATCCATGGAGCTGTTGAAATACTTTTGATGCCCTTCCTAAATATCAGTTGTATTGCACAAATACTTGCAAATGTCATATTCTAAAAATTGTTTGTTATTTAGATAAAAAAGGAAGACGAAGCCATGTTTATATGTAACTATTAATTAGGCTTATCTATCCAAATGGTCACAAGCAATGCTTCCTGTAGTTCTAGAGATGAATTATTAAAATTAAAAGCAATGAGATGTAAGCTTAAGACTCACTGTTAATAAATCTTTGATGAGAGCTGCAAAAAACAAGGATTGACATTTTATCATGCTTGTACTCCAGTTTCACGTTGCTTCTGCTAAACTAGAGTGTGTACTGGAAACCTCTTCCTTCTTGAGAAATATCAAATATATTGGGTTTTATTTGGTGTTGGAGTATAAATCCTATCAGTGTTTCATGTGCTTTATGCCATACTCAATCAGCAGAATAAGTTGTTATTCTTGCTGCAATCCCATATTGCAATGTCTTTGTATGTACAGTGTCATTTGACATTAACTCTGAAAAAATACAAACTGACTTCACTGGCTGTTGAAGCTCATTTGTGCTGATGCAGCCTGATTACCTATCTTAAGAGTGTTTTGAGCTTAACATACAAATACAATGCAAGGTTAATTACCCCTATTGCAGTACTGAAGGGAGCAAAGTGCCCTTTCTTACACTGAACAAAGTCTGTGATGATTAAAATGTGTGTAATATGATAAAATTAGAGAAACTTCCACTGGGCTGTTTAAAATCCTGTCTGTGCATCTGCTTATTTCTTCTTTCTTGAAGCCTTATTGCGGTCAGTGTAAGCAGACATTCCCAAGTCAAAACTGGATCAGACCAAAGGCTGCCTTGCCACCCTTGATATGCATGTGTTACATTAAAAAAGTATCTTTTAGCTGTCCATAATTCCATCATTTAATGCATTGGGTATTATCCTTAGCATAGAATTTCAAATTCTGTTTGAAACTGAGCTCTGAAGTTGGTGAAGGGTATTTAGATCCACATGTAACGCTACTTGAATCTGTTAGCCTTCTTTTCCCTCACAGCTTGCCTAAGATCTTGTCTCTCCTGGAGCTGTTCTTCAGGAGCACCATAGCTGGTCTCTTGCAGAATGTTTGCTGTTTGTTTTATCATGATATTCCCACCTAGTTCTCCATTATTATGCAGTCAGAAGTCCATTAACTTGTTTCCACTCCAGTTTCTTGACTAGATTTTCTAATTTGTATTGTTGCCAGAGTCAAAGAATAGTTATTAAATCTGTGCAGATTTGTATGTTTCCTTTCTTCTCAAGCCTGGTTGAAATAAATCCTGTTTTTTGAGAGTTGTAGTATGAAACAGGAGTGGGAAAGCCTGAATTCAGACTGCTCAAACTGCTCAAGAAGAGGTGAAAATTTGCTCATGTCCTGTCTGTGACCATGTCGGCACTTCAGGTCACAGGCCATAATGAAATCTTTTATTCACTGTGCAGTCTGCCCAAGGAGGAAACATTTGGGTCTCTCTTACCTTTGCAGCTTAGGTCCCAGTGCAACTCTTTGCAGTACAGGGTTGCTAACTATTCCATGCTTGCAGTGAGTCTGCCAGTGAGATGATGCTCTCCTTAGTGTAGTGTAGCTGCATTAACCAGACAGGTTTGCCTCAGCCTCTCCTGCTGCTGTTGCAAACTTGCTTAGTCATTTATAGAGGCATTTCTGCAATCTCACCACACCACTACGCCCTCTTTCTCTGAAACATCTGAACACCCTTATGGGAAACCTTGTGGTGGATGTGACATAATGCCTTGTAATGCTCCATTCACACTTTGTTATCCAGCTTGTTCCTCTGACACATGAAGGGGGCATCAAGAGCATAAGGAAAACACATAGTAGTATACAGCATAGTCCTAGTTTTTAAGGCATGTTTCAAATTTATTTATTCCATGTCCTTAATAACTCTTCCTTCTTGCCTTCTTTATGGTATTGGTATGGTTTGTGAAAGTTCTATCTCCAAAAGGAAAACAGACTTTACTTTTGGTGATTTTTGTAGAGAGCTTTCAGCTTAGAATTCAGACTTTTGATTCCAGATCTGCCTTTTTTTTTGTCCTTATTAGTTTCTTAAAAAAATATATACATTTCGCAGGGCTTCATCTGTCCATTGTGTATGAAAGTGTGTGTAACTCCCACTGATCTGTCTGAACATTACCAGAGTGAGCACATGGGGACAGAAGGAAGACAGGAGCTTCGCGACCTCGCAGCTATTAGTGTGGGTCTTGTTTATTTTGTTTAAATAGCTCTGGTGATGGGCTGCTTTAAATGAACTACATATTTTCCTGGTGTCAGCCTTTTAAATAGTTTCTTTTGATTCCTTGCTTAAATGCTATTTGATCTCATATGCATGATTCCAAAGTATACATTCAGCCGAAGAATTAATTCATGTCTAATTTTCTGGTTTGCAGTTGTCTGTCACATGAGACATTTGCAGTATTGGAAGACTTGCAGTCACTGATATCAACACTTTTTTTTTTAACAGCTTTTGATTGATTTTTTTATACATGTGGTTGTTTCCTTATTTGATTTTCTTCACGTCAGACTCAGTATCATGGTAAATATGGTGTCGGATCAGGCATATTCTTTGTGAAAAGAAATATTTTGAGTTCTTATTAGCTAACTTTTTTTAAAAGAGGATTTCAAGTACAAGATCATACATTGGGTAAAGACAGCAGAGGGTGTTAATATAAAAAACTCAGAAACTTACATGTTTAAGAGCTTATGTTTTGCAGCAACATTATAAGAATAATTAGAAAAAAACCAATTTTTAGTAGATAATCTGACTGTATTTTTTATGCCTCAAAGAAAATGCAAAAGCTATTTCAGTAAATAGATGTAAATTGTAGTGCATTTCTAATTTCTTCCAGTTCTGCAGTGTAAAACTGCACATTTAAAGCTAAATGCATGGTTTTATGCTCAAGAACTAGAAGAATTTAGATTCTGGAAGTCAACAGCCTCCAGATGCACAAGGCTATCTGATTCTTTTTGCTGCAAACGTTGAGACAGTAGGTTGGACTTCTGGGGGCAGGCAGCTTGCTGTGCACTAAATGGTTTTGTATAGAGGTGAAGTTTTGCATTGCTTCTGCCGATGTTACTTTTGTTGTGATTTGAAATCTAAGTGTTTATTCTATGATGTGTGTGATGTGATTTTATTTGGTTTATTGTTACATTTGCTGAGTAGTGCTTTTTTCTTTATACTTGATGTGCATTTGCACTGTATTATTGAAGGGAAGACTTCAAATTGTTGCATGTTATTCTCAAAAATTATGGGAAAAATCAATACATTGATTATTCTAGAGATAACTTGAGGCATCATTTCTAGTGTGAAGTGTCACCTGCTCAAGTGAGAAGGATCTGTGGTAAGACTCTTGGACTAAGAGTCTTGCTCTCTTGGAGTGGTGTGTGACCTCCTCAGAGCCAGGGCAACTTGAGTATGGCTTTTGATGGACTCCTCACTGCCTTTTGTTGAAGCAGAGGCTGTCAGCAGTGCTGTGTTGTAGTCATGTCGACTTCTTACTTTTGTTATTATCTGGTCACAATGCAAGTGCTGTACTTGAATAAGCTGTGGCATTCCTGATGTGATGGTGTCAGTAGATTGTGGGATGTGAGCCATCACGTCCCAGGTTTGATTACCTGAAGAAGTTACTGTTTTATTTAAGCTGGTTGTGTTTAGCATATTTTATGGAGTTGACTGCAGGGTTCTTGCCCACTTTTTGTTTTTCCACTGACTTTTTGTCAGTTCCTTAGTCAGTACTTTTCACTGGTCAAGAACTGATTACAGCTTTTAACTTGATAAAGCTATGTATTGAGTGTGGCACTTGAAATACAAATTCACTTGTTTCTAGCTGTTGCTGTTTCCTGTTGCTAAAGCTGTGTTTCTTTGTACTGTGGTTCAGTAAATATCTTGAAGAGGTGAGAAACAAAGAAAGCAAATATGTGTGTGTGGGGGGGGTTCAGTTTGATCTTTTATTATGTGAGAATGCCTAGAAGCACTGAAAAAGTGGGGAATTCTGTTAATAACTGTAGTCAGTACTAGTATGAAAAATTTAAAATGTCCAACTACTGAGAAGTCAACAAGCAAGCTGATTGTTTGCTGATGGAAAAGAACAGTTTGCATTTGAAGCAAAAACATTGAAACAGCAACACAGCTAAGCTGTCACACCTCATTCAATCTCTGCCATTTCTGGGATAGTGTTATAACAATGATAAAATATTGTCAATGTCATCTTATGTGAAACATTGCTCAGTTTGCCTTATTTAAACTGTTAATGTTTAGTGGTATTACTTGTGGATAGTACATAGTATTGGGAAGAGTTCAAATACCTTTTGTTGGAATCAGTGCTAAAGAAGCTTGTGAGTTCAGGATTTTTGCTAGTGAATTCTACTTAAACAAGGAGATAGGATGTGTTTCAAAGCCAGTGTTTGGTTACACTTTATGAGACCTGAAAAACTGTTATTTGGTTCACAAAAGCCTTAGTACCTTGCTTTAGATTTTATGTGTAGTTTCTTTGCTGACTCTTCTTCCACTGATATGCCTATCAGCTGATGAAAATTTTAGCAAGGGCCCCTCTGTTCTCCTTGCTCTTCCTTCCTCTCTGTCCTCCATGCAGTGAGAGTTGGTCTTTGTTTTTCAGTCACAGGCATTCACACCTGCAGGATTGTGTGCAGCTTCTGTTGTGGGAAAGGTTTCTTGCCACTCACCTACAGCCTGATTTATGGCCATCTTCTTGAACAGCTCTCTCTGCAGCCTTGTTTTTCAAACTAGGGGTTGAAACATATAGCTGGTGAAAATGTCAGTGTAATACTTCCCCTGTCCCCCAAGCTGTGATGAAGCCTTGCTTTAAAATACCATCATGGCCTATTCAGCTTCAGGAAAAAACGCCAAAATGTTGGCAAATATCTGTCCATGTGTAGCCAACTTAACCAAACAAATGCTATATGAAAGTCACGCGCATCGCCAAGTTCCCAAATACTGTTCTCCAACTTTCATGTATACGGTGGTGTCACTAACGAAAGCTGTGTGGTGGTTTCTGTTTTGTTTTCTTTTTATTGAAAGTAGTAATACATTTCTAAACTGTGTCCTGCATTTCCTGACAGTCTCTGTTGGACATTCAGAACATCTAAACAGTGAGTCAGTACAGAGGCATAGTTTGAGACTTCCTGTCCTGTTTTTATCTAAGGCATCCAAAGCAGCCACTGAATGGTACCCCTGCAGCATTTAGAATGTAGTGGCTGTTAATATCTATTGTCTTATCTACCAACTGGGCTAAATCTAAGACAATTTTCAGACAGTTCTTTTGGGTAGTCTTCATGAATTTCCAGACATTTAGTAAGAGTATGTTTCTTGGCTAATACAAGTAAGATGACCTTGATGTTTTCTGAATAGGCTTTTCATAGCAGAATTGCAGAGAATGTAAATTGGCATAGTAGTTGTACAAAAATGTGTGGTTTTTAAGTCAGTCTTTAAAAAGACCACATTCCTTATGGTTTTTTTCCTACTTGTCTCTTACTGTAGATGCAATTGAGTGAATCTTCTGTTTTTATTCATGCCCTTGGAATACTGCAGACTGTTATTGCACAGAACATCATGTCAATGCTTTAAAACTGATATTTTATTCTCTTTCAGTTGCTTCTCAAATTAGGTTGTGGTGCCTGTTTTCACCTCAACAGTACTTGCCTACTTTGCACATGAACAAAAATTATTGATGGAGTTACATTAGTATATTAACTTCCTTCAACATCTGAACAGTTTTAAGAGAATGAAGAATTAGAGATACTGATTTGATTTGACTTGGCGATGGAATATGACTTTTCTTTAAGAAATAGAGATCCCACCAGATTAGAATTTCTAATTCATGACAAAATTGTGATCTTGTAGGTTGTGACATAATTTTAGTCTTACTCATCAAATAGCAGTAAAAACATAAGAGAACTGAACCAGAAATTATATTGCTTCAATTCTCATGAAGAAGCCAGCTTCTTTTCTAGGAAGAAACACATTCTACATTCTGGTATAAAATACAATATAAGTACAACTTTGTTCTCTTTGTCCAGAAATTTAAATACTTATAAAATTGGAATGGACTGCAGGTCATAATTGTACTCAACATGACCTTTTTACCTACTTTTCTAATGATTAAATAGAGATGTTATCTGAAAGCAACTGTCATCTTACTGTTTATGTAAACACAGAGGAAGGGGCTTTAACTGGTGAAAGACATTAAAAATATCAACTGTATTTTCCTTTTAGCAATATATAAAAGGAGTGACCTAATTTATTTATTCTTTAACTTAAAATGTGTCATGATTTTGAAGTCAACATGTAAGCCTTCTGAAATAAATTATGAAATGTAGTCTTGCCCTTGCTGTCTTGGCAGACTGTTTAATCTGCTTCTGAGAACTTCCTGAGGATTCAGTTAATTGCTTTGATATATGTATTTGGAAAATACAATCTAGAAGCTGCTTGATACATCTTTCAGCTCTGAAATATCACTTATGTTTCTCTCCACTGGCCCTGAATATATACTTTCTGATCTTCCATCATGTAAAATGTTTCAGACTCTAAACCACTGTGTAACTGGAGAATATCTGGGTTTTAGCTTGGACTTGCTATTTGAGTGCTGGTGAAGATGTATATCTTATATTAAGGAAAATTGTGGAGGTTCACCTGCAGTGGAAGAAACATGAATGGTAAGCTTACTTTCAGTTTTCTAAATGTGCTGGACTTTATTCACAGCATACAGCTTATTGTACCAATACAGTTGCATGAGAGTTGCTAATGTAAATCTGGATTCTGAGGGATGGGCATCATGTGGCCATGATGTATGGCCAGAAGGTGTTACAGCCCTGGGCTTCAATCACTGCTGTTGGCTTTTTGTTCATGCAGCTCACTGGAAACAGGCTGTAGTTGGGGGGTGCTGGCCTGGTATTTCTGGAAGGTCACTGGTGAAACTTAGATACTCAAATCTATTTAAACTTAAAGCCTGGTCATGTGAATGCCAAGCATGTTAAAGTGCATCCTGGTTTTTGGTTTGGGCTAAGGTGTCCTATAGCGTGTATATGGTAGAATAGTCATGCATGTTTTCCATATGGTAAAAGTGTCAGTTATCCTGAAATGATTTTGTGGGGTGGAGGTTTTTTAGTGAGGTTGTTTTCAGTTAGATTTTTTTTTTTTGGTTGCCACAGTTCTTAAATATTTTTCAAGAACGGAAAACAGTGAAGCAGTGAAGTTACATGATTCTCTAAGCTTGACTCATGATGTGAGTGCTGGAATAAAAATACAAGATATTGCAGAAGCTTTGTATTAGTAAATGAACTCTGTGCTATATGAAGCTATTTGTGCTATATAGCTCTACCACACACAGCTGTAGATCAGCAGCAATCATAGCACCCTAAATGAAACCACTTATTCAATTCTATGCAGTATTAAAATGGGATTGACTACACTATCATCAGATATTGCTAGAAGGTGCTAAGGAAGCTGAGTTGCTATGGCTGTGACTTTAAAACTTAAATAAGGTGCCTTATTTCTTGGGTTTTGAGGACCTGAGCATATCTGAATTCCATTGTGTAAAAACTGTTTCATCTATGAGACTATCCTTCAAGAGGTGTCATCTGTCTGCCAGATAACTCCAGTTTTAATTTGTGAAAAAGGAACTTTGGGTGAAGTAAGCTGTGCTCTCACTCATTAACTAATTAAGGCAAGATTTCATATTAGCTCTAAAAGACCATTTCATTAAAGCTCAGGGCAAATGGAGAGCAGTTGGTGGAAGAGATATTGAATGCATCTACATGTAGGTGTCTCAGGCTCCACTTACTGATGATGGAGCCCTGGGAGTTGTTATGCTGACCCTACCTAAGGTATACACATTTTTTCAGTCAGATGACTAGTTTCTTGCTCGATTAACTGTGTTAAATAGTTCTGCATTGGTATTGACTGGGGAGTAGAGATCTACATGTAAGTGTTGGGGTATTTTTTAAACCTTAGTTGGGAGCCTTCCGCTGATGAAAAAAGATCATTAAAAGTAAGACAATATTCTGAAAAGGCTGAAATTTTCAAAATACTTCTTTACATAGCCAGCCCCATTATCCCTAGTCCTACAGAGTAATATAAGGAGAAGACAGAAACCCTGACACCATTCAGTCTTGTACATTCATTTTCCTGTTGCAGAAACTATTTCTGCATCCAGTTTAAAATCACGTGAGGATTAGGAGGACTCTGTGGTAGCCTGCAGTTGGTCTGGTTGTGCACTTGTCTGCCTATGGGTCTGTGCCCTGCTTTTGCTGGGCACTGTGTTTCAATGTTGTAGGGCAAAGTTCTTCCAATAGTTAATAGCTCTGTAAATTATTTTAGTACGAACCCTCCCAAACCCCAGACTAGTTTTTGTAGTGAGTTATGTTTGAGTGTTGCTTTTAGTGTCCTGACATACCTCCCAAAGAATGCTGTCTTAATGATTCATACAAATATTAATGTTATCAGAAAGAAATAATTTACCTTGAATGGCTTTAAAGAGATAGAGCACTGAGAAGCTTAACTTTATCAAGCCTGAAAATGAATCTCAATTGTTAGAGAGGAAAAGTATTTTTTTTGGTTTTTGGGCTTATTTGTAAGTCTGTCTTGAGAAAGGTAGGTAAAAAAGCTTCTGGTGCTTTCATGGAGTCTGAGATCTTTGGTGAAATTTGGCATTATAACTCAAGCTGAGGCAAGATGCTTTCCTACAAAACTTTTGTGTAGCAGTTTCTGTTCTGTTGTGAGTGAAACCCTTGTGTTTTGGAGTTTCTGCACTGAGGAAGGCTTGTCCCAAACATCATGCAAACATCATGGTGCTCTGGTAGTGCTTGATGCTTGGCATGGCTCATGGGCCTCCTGAAAGAGGAATATTTCCCTTGGGATCAGAAAATTGGGATTTGAAGTTTAGAGTCTCGCTCATTGTCATCGAAATGCCTGGACTATTGGGTCAGGGGCTATTTTGAGCTTTAAATTGTGTGCTGTCTCCTAATTGGATGTTTGTGCATGTATATTGACGTTTGGTTTGAATGCCTATTTTCCTTTTTTACTGTTCTTTCTGTGTATTTCTTCAGAACCTCTGTGGTGATCTCAAGAACTCTTTCCTAATAAGAATTAGAACATGTAGTTGTTGCAGATTTTTTTTTTGTTTGGTTGGTTTCTGTGAAACTGACAGGTATCTGCAAATATCTTTGAATTCAATGAATTGTCATTTCTTGGTGACAAGGCATAAAAACAAACCCAAGTAATCATTCAACTTCTTTTAGGCTCTTTTGTTCCTATGTAAAGTGAAAGATAAAACCCAACTAGAAGCATCAGCCAGGGAATCATGAGTTACGGTGCAGCACTGAAGGGGCTGTAAGTGATGTCTTCACTTTTATTAAATGAAGAATGTGAAATACCTTTCTCTTCTCCATGGCTGTGCTTTATGCAAAGTAATCCCTAAGTACATGTTAAAAGGAAACCGATCAAAATTCAGGATACTCCCATACTTGCTTCTTCTGTAAAGGAGTCTGTTAGTTAAGGTATCCAGGTGTAGGCTTATGGGGAAGGCTGCCTCAGCTCCTTCCTGAAGCTGTGATGACCAGAATTACATCTCTTGGTTGTAGCTATGCAATCTCCTCTTTGTCCAAGACAGGTGTGGTCCTGATATAGGAATATGTTGGACCTAAAATAAATTCCTGCAAACTGACAGAAGTGTTCACTAAATTTAAGCATCTCAGACCATCAGGTTTCTTCCCCTCTTCTTACATGTTTGTCTTTGGAATAGTAAAACACACTTTTGAACATATTTACAAAGTTCATCTCAAAATGATACTGAGAGATATTTTTTATTTGGCTGTATTTAATTTTAATTTTTTTAAAGAGATAAAATTAGTAATCCACCAACTCAGTTTCCCGAACAAGATTGTCCCCAGGGCTGATAGTAACAGATCCAGGAAACTTAAACACTTTTTCTGGTTACTGCCTGCTGCCAGGGAGATCCTGATGACTCTGATTTTCCTACTGTAAAGAGAACTGAATTAGTGCTTCTGACATCAGAATCAACATTGGGTATTATCGGTCTGTGAGGTGCAGCTGGTTCCTGGGTGTGTGCAGCTTGAGGCTCTGATGTATGAGTTGTAGTTGCCTGCGTCTGTAGGAGCTGGTGTTCCTGTCCACCTTTGCACAGGAAAGATGACATTTCCCATGGCAAAGGCACCTTGTTGCCAAAGGGTGATGGCTCACTCTGTTAGAGCCTGCCTGTCAGACTTCTAGCAAAAACTGCATTAGATTAATGGTGCATGTGAGAGTTGACTCCAACAGTGCCAGGTCCCCCAAAACTGAGGCCAGCCATAATCATGGCAGTGCTGGTGGGGAGCCTGTGGCTGGTGAGTGATGCACTCTTTATCCCTGCTTGTATGAGAGGAAGGCAGTTTCTAACAAGAAGAGGTAGAGGTTTTGTCCATGTTTCTCCCCTCTGCCAATAACAGTGTGTCTCCCTCCCCAGAGCTCCCATCCACCCTGCAGGCTCACAGCTGCAGCACTTTCCCTTTGCTCAGCAGCTCTGCTCTGCCTCTGGCCCCTTGACCTTGTGGACCTTGCCTTCAAATCTGCCTCCCTGCCTGCCTGGGAAATCTTGGCTGGCTTTGCCCAATAATTGAGATGAATGATTGCTGTTCCCCTGGGCTAATTGCACATTTAATTTATTCTTTCTGCTTCTCTAGGGCTCCTATTTGCACAGAACAAAGCCCAAGCACAATAAAACCACAAAAAAAACCCAAACAAAAAAAAACAACCCAAACCCCCCCCAACCAAAAAAAAACCCCAAAACCCCCAAAAAACCAAACTAAAACAACCAAAAATTAAAAACCAAGCAAAGAAACAGATTTTGTTTAAATGAAAAAGAGATAAAGGGCAAAAGGGAAGAGAGGCCAGAGCAATTTTCTACACTCATTCTTTCTAGATGTCCTGGAAAGATTACTGGAACTATGAGGAACATATACTTTTCTCTATGAACAGCAAACCTTCCCATCACTGGGAAACTAGACACATCACTGAGAACTTCTTAGTAGTTTCACCCCAAAAGGATGCTGTTGCACTGTTATTGTATGAAACGGACTGCTTTCTATATAAAGCTTACTAGGAAAAACCCCAGTCCCTTATTTTGTGACCTCCTATGGTTCATTAACATTTGCTGTGTGTCATGCAGCTCCCTCTGGTTCTTGTACTCAGAGTGACTCACATTGGCATCCTATGCTAATTGTATCAGATAAACATTACTGGGAGCCTAGTAGCTGAACAAATTTTCTGTATGTATATTTATATATGGGTGAACTTGGTTTAATTTGGAGTGAAACTGTGCTGATCAACCCTGCAAATCAATAAATTGTTGTTAAGGTTAAATGCCTGTTTATTGCTTAGGAAAGAGTACACTTTTTTTTTTTTTTTAGTCTAGTTGTGACAAAACCAGTTTTCCATGTGATATGTGGTAGACTTGACAAGCGACTGTATTTAGTAATTAATTTCTGAAACACTAAATAAATAATAGAAGTGATGAAGACTCTGTTTAGAGCTTTGGCTACATTTGAGTAGCTGAACATGGTAGTTTTCCTGGGTTAAAACCATATAAATGTTGTTGAATTCTTAGTGACTCATGAAATAAAATGCTATGAATACCAAATTAATAAATGAGTGCTTTTTGTGGTTATCGACATATATATTTAATATGTTCACTTTGTGCTAATATTTAAAGTGTTGTGGTTTATCTGTTAGCATCCAAATGCAAAGTTAAGAGCAGAAAAGTGACAAAACTCTTCACGTGTCCATAAATCATATGTGAGCCTGTGCTAGGGGAAGTGAGATAATTCCATTTAAAGGAGTGCTCTCATCTTGGATACTGGAGAGCCTTGGTTTAATATTGGAGTACACTACAGTTTATAGTGGCATAAGAAACTTAAAGATAACATATAAATGTAAAAATGCATATTTGAAATGAATTAAAGGAACAGGGAGCCTTAAATTAAGGACGGGCGCCATACTTACACAGTATCTTTTGCACTGCTTGGAATTACAGGGAGTCTTTAATGTGAGACAAGGTTTTTACCTCTTAGCCTGGAATGTCTCAGTGTTGCTGTTGTGTTGCATTATAGGCTGAATTGTAGATGGGAGTTGGGCTCAGAGCTGGCATGATAACCACATGAGTGAGGAGCCAGTGTCAAGTCGAGCAGTCAACACCAGATGTAATAAACTGTGAAAAATTAGGTGGATGGTACTTCTGCTAAGTGGCAGCTTGGACACTCCACAAATGTTTAGAGGTACATAAGGAGAAGCATAACCCTTACTGTTTTCATTTGTGGGCTAGGGGGTAGAACAAGGGCATCAATTTGCTAAATTTCTGCTTTGGTAAGCTTGTAGTCCATATGCTGGAAAGGAAATGGATGATTTCTGATTCTCAAGACTGTAGAGATCTGATTTTCTTGATGTGGTATTTATCTGAATGGCATTTACCAATTAATTATATGAAAGGTAAAAAGTGACTCTTAGTTGTCTGGCCCATATTGAAATCAGTAGTTTCAATATGGAGATAATCAGTTTATGAATGACCGATTTACAGTGAGCCTTTTTATCTCTTTTTTAATGGCCAAACTCCAGATGCTACCTTCTATTTGGAATAAGAATGCAATATTATGAAAAGTTTATGGAAAATTGTTTTGAAGGGGGGGGGGGAATTGCAGAACAGTCCTTTTTATTTTGCTAAATAAAATTTTGTTTCTAGTATGTAATGCTGTTGGGGAAAAAAACTCACTGAATAATGGAATATGCCTTTTGCAAGCATTTTCTAATTTTTTAATTGCAAAAACTGTTATTAGAGCATGAAAGAATTAGTATGAATCTTCAAAATTGCATTCACTACTTCTTAAATGTGCAAAAAAAATTTACAGTTCTGTATAAAAATAAGATGGAAAAGAAATGTGTCTCATATTTTTTTGTTTGTTTGTTTTTCCTTTTTGTAATAGGGCTTTATTTGTCCTCTCTGTATGAAGTCTCATGGATCAGCAGAGGAGCTGTTCAAGCACTATGAAGCAGTTCATAATTCTGGCATTGACTCAACTCATGGAGGGGAAGGTCATCTGTCACCAGAAAGGTGAAGCAGTGCTCGTTGGTGCATGTGCTTTTGTGCTGGTTCTAGTTACACTGAAGGTTTTATTAATTTGAACTTATGCAGTCAAGTATTTAAATGTTCATGTCCCATTTCCAACTAGAATTAAAAGGCATCTTGTAGTTTATGTTGTCTGATAATGATGTGACAGTGAGTGAGAACCAGATACCTGTGTTTATGATATTAAACCACTGGTTTCTGATTCAGCAGACAATGCAGCATTACAGAGCAGAATGATTATTAAAAGTGTGATGGAAAAAATACGGGTTTCTCCTAATTTCTGACATAGAGCTGAAAAATCAACATTTGAGAGTGGAGAGGACAACCCTAAAGACAGAGAAGAAACCAAATTTTGTCCCTAGTTAATTGGAGTACTTACTGGGTAATTACAATATCAGTATTTGCCTGAATAGCTTCCCTTATTACCTAGTTATTTGCAAACCTGAGAAGTTTCTGTGTGTGCCAGTAATTCTCCTTCTGTGTTTCAGGAGCTCTGTGCTGATCTTAAGAAACCTTAACTAGTTTATTTAATTTTTTTTTTTTGGTCAAAACTGTATTGTTAAATACATCCCTAGGAAGAATATCAGGTTGTTTTATTTTTGAGAGCAGCGGTATGTAGCAGGAACTGATAATATGAAACTTTCTTTAGAAATGTTTAACTGAATAGTCTGAGTTGCTTTTGGGAAGTTTTGGGGTTTTTTTTGTGGGTAAAATTTACATAGGTTCCCCCTTGCTTCCTGCTAATTCTTATTCTGTTCAGTGCTGGTTTTGTGCTGTTGTAAATAGCAGTCCATGATGCTGTTGTATCACACTCCCCCAGACTCCCCCAGTCTGTACACAGGAGAGTCAAAGTGAGCAGCAGAGAGGTACACAGCACATGACCCTGTGACTTCTGCTGATCCTGGGAAATAAACAGTTCAAACGTTTTGTTACAAGCAAAAATGTGACCCAAAATGACAAATAATTACATTGAAAGAAATACATATATTTATGCAATTAACTCAAGAGAGAGTGGCTTTGGTGAGAAAAGAGTGTGGAAGATAACATGTTAGAGTTGTTACCCAAATGCAGATCTGTATGTTCTCAGTACTGAGCAAAGCTGGCAAGCCAGCAGGAGCCAGAATTAGCAGAGGTCTTGGATGACTCCTTCTGTGTGGATAGTCAGATTCCCTCTCAGATGCTGCGTCAAAGAAATCAAAATTGGGACTTTATACAGGATAAAACGATAGGGTACTAGTGAAGTCATTGGGCTTCTGATGTGCACATTTATCAATAATGAGTATTTCTTTTTTTTATGCTTGATTTAAGTATTTTTGGAGTAATTCAACTTAGACCTGAAGTGATACTTATGAAGGATAATAGCATTCACATGGGGGAATTATTGGTCATAACTATTTTGTTTATATAGTTTATGAAATACTTTTTTTTTATGCCTGCAAATTTCCAAAGTCAACCAGATGTTGGCTGGTGAAATTTAGTTATTTTTTCCCTGGCTCTTGACAGTTTAGGGACAAGTAGTTTTGTTTTTTCTCACATAAATGAAAAAGTGGACAAGGTCAGGCAGTTTTGATGGAATGAAGAGAGCCTGGTGAGAGCCATTGTGTAACACATGAGCTATATTTTCCTGTTGGTGTGGCAGTCTTTAATGCTACTCATTTGCGTGCTTGCTTGAGAAAACTCTCATTCAACATAAATATGTTTTCCCAAGCCTTGGAATTCCTTTGAATATTAAAGAAATATTGCAGACTGCAGCAGGGAGCCACTCCACTTGCTCTCCATGTGTGATGTTTATGTGCAATTCTCAGGACCAAGATTGGGAGGTGAAATTCCATATGTAGCCAATAGGAAAAGTTAAGTACTGGGAATTACATAGTTTCCTCTTCCTCCCACTCCCCAGTAAACTATGATGAATAAGTTCCAAGAGTAAATCATGTAATTCCCCCCCAGTGTGATTCAGCAAGGCCATCAGTACTCAGTACTAGGGTGGAGGTACTGGTGTTACCAGTGGGAAACAGAGTGGACCATCAAGAAAAGGCACTAAGGATTTTCTAGATGGTAGGCTCAGATGTGCTGAGAGAGGAAGGGATTGTCACAGAACTAGCAGAAAAGGAGATTTGGTGAGGGTTTGGATAAAGGGAAGAAAAGCAAGTTACAGTGCCTGTAGTGATCCCTTACACTAATTCCTCCCCATACATTTTCCACTAGTTAGACTAAATTTAGGTTTCATTTTAAAATAGTCAAGCAAAATTTTGTTGGGGATATCAAGGCAATTCCTGTAGAAGGCTCCTTACATTACAAACTCATTCCTTTCTCCTCCCCTCCACCTTCCCCTGTACTACAAACTAGCTTTATGCAACTTGAGCCCTTAAATATATTGTGAAGACCAGAGCATCTTAAAAGCTTTGGTATTGCAGGCCTGTTATGTATTCAGCCTAACTTCAGTACAGTTAACTGTTCCACCTGTTTTTTTATTTATAATCTTAGATCTGAATCTTACTCATTTACTTACTGGTACTGATGAGAAAGTGGCTCCCTCTTCTCCAACTCACAACCAATGTACAGGGTTTGGAATGCAGCTACACTTGCCTCAGTAAAGTTTTATTTACAAGCCTCCAGTAAATGTGTCACATAGGCAGAATAATGTGTACATAACAAAACTTTCCTCTGTGAAAAGCATATCTCCCGATAGCCCATGTTTGTTTTGTCATTAAAAATGGTCCACCTTGGAGTTCTTGCTCCACTGGTTCAATGCATGTTTCACTTGCTACTTGATGACCCTGACCTGATGCTAATATGCTAATGTAGATTGAATCTATTCCTCACCAGTTTAGCTAAGGAATAAGTTGCTTTGGTGGTTTATTTTCTCCAAATTATGAGATAATTTGAAAGAACATCTGTGGAGGAGGAGATAATGCACACCAGTAGCAATAAAATTGTATGGTGTAAAACTGAGAGGATTTGTTGGCACTGGTACCCTCACATATATATTCTGTGTAACTCTTTGTATTGCCACTGTACAAGCAATAAGAAAGAGTAGTTTTGCATTATTTTAATGACCCTTGTTTTCTTGATTTGGAATGGCTCTATCTCAGTAATGCAACATTATCCTTGTGTGTATAGTTGTGCAAGTCTGTAAGGAGACCTGTGATTTTGAAGGGTGCTGTGTGAGTCAGTTACTTACAGTTACAGCCTTGGATCTTGTGTTCTTGTGTGTCTGGAGGCTTGAGCATGAAATTTGAGAATTTGAAATTCTAAAGCTTTAAATATTCAGACCATTAAGTGAATATGTCTTTGGGGCATACCAAATTGCTGTGTGGATGAGCAATTATGTAACTGCATATTTCAGAAGTAGGATAGCATGCTGTCACTTAGCAGTGCTCCTTTACATGATACAGGAAGTGAAGGAGAAGAAACCTGTCTTTTTTGTACAAAGGCATGCAAACCAGTTAAATGTTCCAATGCATAGCTTTGTCATTCTGAACTCATGTGGTTGAGCTGATGCACTGATTTAGATTTACATTCTGTTTTCATGAGATTTTTTTCATATCTATTTCTTTACTTATCCATTTAATATGCTTAGCATTTCTCAAATGGTGTGCAAAGTGATAGTAAACTGGTTTGTTCCAAACCAGATTTTAAAAAAATCTAAAAATAAGTATTTATAATTATGTAAGTTATATTTATGTAGTACATGGCTATCAGTCCAATTACTTAATACATGTTACAACTTGTATGTAATTGACAAAATATAAACACTGTGTATTCATTTTCTCCACTCTGTGGATATATTTATCCAGAGATGAAGTATCACTGCTCCGACAAGAAGTCCAAGACTTGCAAGCTTCGCTGAAGGTTGGAAATGTGTTTTTCTTGCACTTGGTTCTTTGTTTCAAATTGAAGTGTTCCACTGTCTTAAGCAACCAAATTTATGGTCTCTCTCCCCATCTCTTTTTTTTTTTTTTTGGTTATAATTTTCCCCCTCAGGAGGAGAGATGGTATTCAGAAGAGCTGAAGAAAGAACTAGAGAAATTGCAGGGGCAGCGGCAGCAAGTAATTGCTTTAAAATACTTGAAGCAGGTTTATCGTCAGCATTGACATTGAAGATTAAAACCTTTTTTGTAAGGCACGTGGCCTGATTTAGTTAGTTCTGTAATTTAAATATTGACATGTTCTTGAAAACAAAGCTAGTTACCTCTGCACGGTGCAACTAGATATATAAATGTAAAGAACAAAGTCAGAATAGGTAATAATTCTTATGTACCACTCACTGCAAGTTCAGTTCAGACTTTTCCTTCTGTTGAGCTTACTCAGAACTCAGTTTATTAAAGAAAGTAAATTGAATATGGTGTTTCATCTTTTATGAGAAAAGGCTATGGAGTCTTTCTTGTAAGAACTTAAAATAGCAGTAGTATTTCATAGGTATCCAGCTGAGCTCAAAAAATAATGCAAAGCAAATTGTGGTGTGTTGTGCCCTAAAGGAAGCACTTGCTTTTTTTATTACTATGAGCTGCTTAGATGCAGGATAGTTACAAACCTCAGAAATTGCTTTCTGACAAAAGTCCCTCTCGGAATGTACTTCTTGATGTCTGTAACCTTTGTTTTAAGGACAGATTTCTATATCAAGGAGAGGGAGGGGGAGGGGATTCTTACTGGAGCCTTATGAATGGAAACCTTAATAGTGTAGCAATACATGAAATGAAAAGTCATCTTGGCCTTTTCCAGTCTTCCAAATATAATTGTTTGAATTTAGGTATTTTTATACTGCTGTGCAATATTCAAGCATAGAAGTCTTTATTTCCCTGTCTTTTCCAAAAAATGGATGAACTTTGGAAGTAGTAGTTTTTATTCCTACTGTCTAATGGTGCATTTATTTTGTTTTCTTAAGGATTCTAAATCTGATGGATTGACAACAGCTACGTCTACAGGTGGCTAACATTTTATTATATTAATTTATGCACTGCTTTGGAATTTATTTTGGTTTAACTTTTAGGTGAATCAGCACTTTTGGTAAATTAAAGAACTAGAAAACTGGAATGTTATAATTACTGGCAAAAAAGCTTCATTGTAAGACCTATTAAAAGCAATTTATATTAAGCAATAGTCTGTGAAAATGTTGCAGGAACAAAGGGTTTGAAATTTTTTGAAGCAAAACAGGAGCTCTTCTGAATCTGAAAGCAGTTCTCATGAGACATTATGAACACTTAAAATAATTTCATATATTCAAGCAGTCAGATATATACTATAGCATTCTTTACTGATGGTTTTATGTAGTGTTTTTCTGTGCTCATTGCTAGCAAAGAAAACAGTGAATTTTATTTTGTTTTGAAGACCCATAATTTTTGCTCTGGTTTTCTTCATGAGGCACTCATAGAATAAAATTTTCCCTATTTGTACATAACCTATATGACTGATACTGATTAAAGCTTTTAATTACAGTTCAGGGCTTGGAATTCAACATCATGTTGCAGTGATCTGAAGGGCTATTTGTGACCAGTGAAAACCAATATGTATTTAATCCTGCAGAGTACTCAGCTAGTGACAGTGACATCATGCTTGTAGATATTTAACTTCAGTAAGGTTGTTCTCTTTGCTAAGATGATTGGATATTAAGGGATTTTGGATTACATATTCACCTCTCATGGTTAGTTATGGGCGTGAGGAACTGTATTGTCCTAGTTCTTCTAGAAAATAATACTGTTCTTTTTATGGAAATAGAATCATTAGAACGGCAACTAGAAGAGATCCAAGTAGAAAATTTTAACATTAAGCAAATGAAAGACTTATTTGAGCAAAAAGCAGCACAACTGGCTACTGAAATTGTGGGTAAGTGTATTAGCATAAGATCTGATTGTCTTCTATACTTGTGCAGTTTGTGAAGGGGATCATTTATTCCACTTCCTTCTTATTAGATCTTAAATCAAAGTATGATGAAGAAATCAGCCTTCGGGAAGGTGCAGAACAGAAAGTGACAAACTTGAGACAAGAACTGCAGAAAGAGAGAAGTACAGTAGAAGACTTAAAGACAGAGCTGGTATTCACATCACATTAATGTTTTTGTTGTTTTCAGGTGGAGGGAGAGATTTATTTAAAAGCTGGCAAACACAGTTTTAAAGCAATCAAACTCTGCTGAACTTGATGATGTCTGCTTGTGGGCTGAAAAAAATCAGAGTACCATTGTTTTTGATCTGCATTTTCAGTGTTTTTCCAGAGAGAAATTATATGTTGTTTCTGACATATATTAAAATTCACCCTGCCTTATGTTATAGTCTTCTTGTTTGATGCTCTACCCTTCAGCATTTCTGCAGTGTATCACGCATATAGATGTGCTGCACAGACCTGAACTTGGAGCATGCCATTGCTGACTTCCACAGCTATCTTTAGCTCACTCTTTTTCCATGAGGTGTTATGCTCTGATTGTCCTTGGGCAGCTGGATTTTTAAGAAGTGGTCAGAGAGGTGTTTTGTGACGTGGTGGCTGAAAAACTGGCAGCTGTCATCATCATGCCTATGTTAGTCTCGTCCCATTTGCGCTTGGCTGATAATGCTGATGTGTGTGTGTAGCAGGATTCTAGCTCCTAATGACTTTTATACTCAGCCATGGCTCCAGGGAGCAATGCCAGTGACTCAGCAAGCTGGGCCACTTCTAATGCAGTAGTGCAAGGAATTTTCTAGTTTCTCCCACTCAGCTACTGCTTAGACTCTGGAGGAAAGTAGGACTTGTTCATCCCCCTTCTTCCCTGTGCTGACTGCTCTAAAGGGGCCTATTGGCCTTGCCCAGATGCTGGACCCATCTGTTCCTCCCTGTTCAGTTGGTTGTCATTTCCCTTTCCTTATCTTTTTTTTCTGTTCCTTTTCTCTCCTAAGGATGCCAACACACCTTTTGTCTGCTTTCTCTAGTGTTCCTAGTTGCCATCCCTCTCATTTCTCACCGTACTGTTTCATGCTGAGGGATGTTATGGTGCTTGAGATGCAATTACCAACAGATTTTACTTGTGGGTTTGGTATGAGCCATATCTGATAGTATCTTCAGGACACTGCCTTCAGCTGTCCCTTTTGTTTTGTATGTGGTGATTTGCTGTAATAATTCTTGAAGACAGGGGACAGTATCCTGTATCTAGCCATCTACCTGCATAAATATTACAAAAATTAAATCTTTGAGACAATTTTCCGTTTGTCAGATTTGGTTGAAGTCAATCAGTAAGTTCAAAATTTAGCAGACAAAAGCTAAAAACTAGCCCTTAAATCCGGTTTTCTTTGGGAATTACAAGCACTTCTCTGTGGTTTTGGCTTTTTTTGGGGGGGGACGACTTTTTTTTATCTCTCTTTTTTGTTGTTTTTTTTTTAAAGCCTAGCTGTAATGCTGTATATGTCACTTTGTCTATAAATTGAAGATTTGATAGATTTTTAGAAATTACATTGGCACTGGAAGCATGTCAGCCATTGTGATGTTGCTCACTGCTCACAACTTTTCAGCTGCAAAGGCCTGGTGTGGAAGATGTGGCTGTCCTGAAAAAGGAGCTGGTCCAAGTTCAAACACTGATGGATAAAATGACCCTGGAACGTGAAAGAGAATCTGAAAAGCTGAAAGATGAGTGCAAACACTTGCAGGCAAAGCAGGCTAACTCTGAGGTAATAATCATATGTAAAGATGTGTGTTCTAGCTTTTCCATGATTATCACATGAAAATGGAAAATAATAATTAATCATAATGAGGAAACATCTTTCTTAATTGAATCTTCTCACTTCTCCAAATGTTTTGGTTATTCTGCTCTTGTATCAGTTATGACTTCCACTTTCATACAAGCAGAGAAAAAGGGATGCAGCATCTCCGATTTGGATATTTAAGGGAACTTTACTCCTCAAACTGTCTCAAACAGCTCCTGTCTAAAACACAATTTTGCTAAGTGCTACTTATAATAACATAAGAACTGGAAGTTCTTAATTGACACATTGGCTGCAGTGCTTGAGATATATGTTTGGCCATGTTTCATCTCAGCTTTGCTCTTCAAGACCACATCAAGGTCTGAAAGTTTGAAGTGTTTTTTACACCATCCTTGGCTGCTTTTACAGTCTGGCTGAGGGTACATATATTAGTATTGGTTTTCAAAGTGAATATCATTAAAATAAGGAAAATGCTCAGTATGCGTGTAAATAACAAAAATCATATTAGCCCTATATGAGCATCTTCAAATACTGCAGGAGGGGAATGTTCAAAATAATACAGTCTACAAATGTCACCTAAATCTGTTGGGTGTTTATACCTTTTTTTCAAAGCTGTACATGAAACTGGCATCTACGTCTTCCACGTGAATATTCATACTGAGCTGGTCCTTTCATCTTTAGTGTTTCACTATAGTGGCTCCTGCATAAGTAAATATGTTACAAAAACAGCTGCACTGCTTTGGAGCTAAGCATTGCTATGAATCTCTGCTTATTGGGATTTGTTTCAGTAAATTATAAATCTTCATTAAATGCAGCACTTAGGCTTGATTGTTAACTTGAGTGCCCAAAGAAATAAACAAAATTAGTAGCCTAAATTGAGGGTAAATTTAATAAAGCCAAGACTAGTGGTTTTTTATTTGTGGGGTTTTTTTCCCCTCCCACTAAGCAAAGGCATTAGAAACACTGGAATATTTATAAAACAAATTTGAGGATGTGTGCCTACTACAGCTTTTGCGACTGCTTCTTTCCATCTTTCATCCATCCATTTAATTTTTCTGCTTTCTAATAGAAACACTTAAATTTGAGGTAAATTTTTTGGAAAGCATTTAATTTTTATAGCAAATTTCTGTCATATCAAGACAATTTCAAGATGTTATTAAACAGAAGCATTCCTATTTTTAATGGTTCATTATTCATACAGACACATCAACAAGAAAATATCAGGACTGAATATTTACCCAGGATGTATTTCCCTGTTAAGAATGAAGTGCGGGATGGTCTTACTGAAATTGTGAACAAGGAATGGATCTTTATGCATTTAAATTATTACTCTAGTTGGAAAGACTACAGTGGTGTCCTTTGTGAGCTTCTGCACATTTTCTACATTATATTCTCTTAATATGAAATAACCATACTGGTTTCTGATAACATCCTGGAATGTTTGGCCAAAAAAGACTGATCCTAGGATGTGTTTTAACTAACAGCTTGGTTATGGAACAGTGTTGTAAAGCACAGCATTACAGAAAGTCAGTGAACTATATGCAGTCATATACTGTGTTCTTATGCTCTCTTTGCTGTTCCTTTTTCTGTAGGAAGGTTGTAAATTGGGTGGTTATTGTCTATTACTTCTGCTTTAGTTCACTTTTGAATTCAGTATTTATGCATTTATGCTGAAATCTCTGCTTATGAGAACAATAGGAAAGAAAACTTCTTTATAAAGGTCACTACTATACAGTGTGTTTGAAATGAGTGCATTAATACACAACATGTTTCATGGCAGCCATGCCCTAAAGTACTTTCCTTGTTTTCTTTCATTTGTATTCAAATACTGTGTAGTCATTGATAAGTTCTGTTCTGCACTGATCCTGTTTAATGGGGTAGTATTGTTCCTCTGATTATGCTGACCTGCAGGGCTGATGTGTCCAAAAGTCACACACCAAGTTTGCATCAAATGCCAGGCTTGTTTCTAGAGCCTTTTCCAGCACATTTCCCTTCCTAGAGTGGCCAAGATTTTGCAATGACTTGGAAAGGTTTCACCTTTGGCTAGAACTGTGATAATTAATGGATAATCTGCTATGATTTTCATCAGTTTTGGATTCAACCTGGCATTTGCTATTGGACTGGGTCAGATTTTCATTCTTCCAAAATAAGACATAAATTTATCTCAGCTGGGAAATTGCACTCAGTGATACTTCTGATGGTGCTCTGAACTTAGTTTACTGGTGATTTTTTTTTTCCCTTAGGCTTTTTATTTGTATAGAAAATTTATTTTTATTTTGCTACTAGACATCTTGCATTTGTTGGACTATGCATGCAAAGTTTTGTTTTAAATGTGGATTTTTCTGTTTGTCTTTTCAGGCTACCATTAACCAATTAAAAGCTGAACTTGCCAAAGGACCTCAAGAGGTAGCTGTGTATGTTCAGGAGCTGCAAAAACTTCAAAGTTCAGTCAAAGAGCTAGAACAGATGAATCAGGTGAGACTGCTATTATTTCCTGTGCTTGTCAGCTCACATTAAAATGGAAGTACATCACATATTGCCTTTGAAAGCACTGAAGACTAACTTCTTACAGAAGTTGAGAATTCCTTTGCCGTTTTGTTTAAAAATTGGACTATTATAATGTGCAAACAAACACCATATTTTAATTATCCTCATATCCTACAACTGAAATGCTTTAGGTTATTATGACTGCAAATTTTTAATTGCTGCAGTTTATGCTTACCTATCATTAAGCAGAGTTGCCATCTCACACATTAAAAGTAGTATCCCTGGAAATAATACAGTTGCTTAAAAATCATAATTTGAATGATATTCTGAGCTCTCTTTATTGGTTTTCCAGTTTCTTAGCTTTTAGATTGTACTTCTATCATATTTTTCTGGCCATTTACTGGTATCGTGAGTGGTAGAAAATGGAAACTAATTCCAGAAACTTCTCAATTTTTTTTCTTTGAGAGCTGTTATCAGCACTCTTTGAGCTTGCTGTGTTTTGTATTTGTGTTTAAAAGTCATGTATTGTGGGGGTAAAAATGGAAGTAAAGGATGACAGGAAACAAGGACAAAGATGTGTACTGTATTATGTTGCATGTAACACTGTGTATGAACTGGACATTACATACATGCATTTACCGGGAGCTTTGTCAGTTTTGGAAAATAGGAAAGGACAGGGACCAAACAGAGTGTATTTAATGTAAACTAATATGAAAGCATTTGCAAAAAATATAAGAAGGTGAAATTAAAATTTGGTAAATGAAACTACCTTTAGCAGGATGACTCTGTCTCACTAAATCAGGTGTGGAACTGGGAAGGTAAGAATTGTCATGCTGTAATTTTCCACAGACCAGCAACAATGAATCAGGCTTTTGGCAGAAGTGTTGCTATACAGTATAGACCCCTTTCCTGAGTGTGTTGGTATTTCATTACCAATGTGGAATGAAACAGATTGATGCACAAGGAAGTATTTAAGGGAGTCCAAAGCTCAGTTCAAACTTAATTTGGTAACTTTTGTAAAGGATAATAAAAATTGTTTTTACAAAGGTATTAATAGCAAAAGGAAGGGTAAAACCAACCTTTGTTTTCTATTGGATGAGGAAAGGAACTTGGTAAGTGCAGATGAGAAGGCAGAAGTGCTTAATGCCTTCTTTGCCTCTTTAGTGGGAAGATGGAGATGACTTGTCATCCTGGGTTGTTAGATGGGAGCAGAATGGTCCCCCTGTTATCCAG
The DNA here is from genome assembly GCF_963662255.1 of Cinclus cinclus. Classification (NCBI taxonomy): domain Eukaryota; kingdom Metazoa; phylum Chordata; class Aves; order Passeriformes; family Cinclidae; genus Cinclus; species Cinclus cinclus. The sequence continues at coordinate 64,378,792 of NC_085049.1, forward strand.
GAGGAGGCAGTCAGAGAATGGCTGAGATGCTTAGATGTTGATAAATCTATGGGACCAGATGGGATCCATCCCAAGGTGATGAGGGAGCTGGCAGATGAGCTTGCAAAGCTGCTCTCCATCATTTAACAGTTCTGGCTCACTGGTGAGGTTCCAGATGACTGGAAGCTGGCCAATGTCATACCCACTCTCAAAAAGGGTAGGAAGGAGGATCCTGGTAATCATAGACCTCTTAGCCTGACGTCAGTACCTGGCAAGGTAATGGAACAGTTTGCAATGAGTGCCTTTAAGCAGTACTTACAAGATGGCCAGGGTATCAGACCCAGCCAGCATGGGTTTAGGAGGGGTAGGTTGTGTTTAACCAACCTGGTCTCCTTTTACGACCAAGTGACCCACCTGGTGGATGCAGGAAAGGCTGTGGATGTTGTGTACCTGGACTTCAGCAAGGCCTTTGATGCTGTCTCCCACATCACACTCCTGGAAAAGCTGGCAGCCCACAGCTTGGACAGGAGCACTCTTGGCTGGGTTAAGAACTGGCTGGATGGCCAGGCACAGAGAGTGGTGGGGAATGGTGCTGTATGCAGCTGGGGATCAGTCACCAATTGTCCCCCAGGGGTCTGTGTTGGGCCAGTTCTGTTAAATATTTTTATTGATGACATGGATGAGGGCACTGAGTCTTTCATTAGTAAATTTGCAGATGACACTAAGCTGGGAGTGTGTGTCAGTCTGTTGGAGGATAGGAGGGCTCTGCAAGAGAGATTTGGAATGATTGGATGGATGGGCAGAGTCCAGTAAGATGAATTTTAATAAATCCAAGTGCCCGAGTCCTGCATTTTGGCTACAATGACCTCCTGCAATGTTACAGGCTGGGGATGGTGTGGCTGGACAGTGCCCAGGCAGGAAGGGACCTGGGGGGTGCTGGTGCACAGCGACTGAACATGAGCCAGCAGTGTGCCCTGGTGGCCAAGAAGGCCAATGGCATCCTGGCCTGGATCAGGAATGGTGTGGCCAGCAGGAGAAGGGAGGTCATTCTTCCCCTGTACTCAGCACTGGTGAGGGCACACTTTGAGTGCTGTGTCCAGTTCTGGCCCCTCAGTTTGGGAAGGATGTTGAGACCCTTGAGTGCATCCAGAGGAGGCAACAAGGATGGTGAGGGGCTTGGAACACAAACCCTGTGAGGAACGGCTGAGGGAGCTGGGGTTGTTCAGCCTGGAGATGAGGAGACTCAGGGGTGACCTCCTCACTCTCTACAACTCCCTGAAAGGTGGCTGTACTCAGGTGGGGGTTGGTCTCTTGCTCCAGGCACCAACCAACAGAATGGGAGGACAGACTTAAGCTGCACCAAGGGAAATATAGGTTGGACGTTAGAAAAAAGTTTTTTACAGAAAGAGTGATCGAGTACTGGAATTGTTTGCCCAGGGACGTAATGGAGTCACCATCCCTGGATGTGTTTAAAAAAAGGCTGGATGTGGTACTTGGTGCCGTGGTTTAGTTGTGGTGTTAGGGCATGGGTTGGGGTCAGAGGTCTTGAAGGTCTCTTCCAACCTTGTGGTTCTGTGATAAGATAACCACACATTAAGAGAGAGTCCTCTACTATGTCAGGTTAATGCCAAACACTGAGGAGTAGGAAGAAGTGGCAGTGGGCTACTTTTCCTCTTTCAGTTTTAGTGACTTAAAGCAGTTTACAGCCATCTCTTTATGCAGCTTTTTGTAAGGTGGTATCCATAAAAATTAATATGCTAGCTAAAGAATTTTGGCCCTGGAGGAGTTGGACCTAGTATTGGAAAAGGTAAGACTAGCTTCCAATAAGAGAAATTTGTCAGACAAGCTGACAGTACAGTACAGTACAGACAGAAAAATTTTTACAGTACAGACAGAAAAATCTGTCAGGGAGGAACCATTAATTCATGGTAGTATACATTATATATCAACTATGTAGAATATAATACATTTGATACAAGCATTGATTTAAAATCCAGTTTCAATGTGGGAAGATATTTCTGTGTATTGATGCGAAGTTTTTCAAGCTCATGTACAGTCTCAAGCAAGAAGGAGCTATACTGAGAAGAACAGAGGTGTATATATAAGTATATAGGATCAGTTCTCTGAAACCAGCAGGAACTCTTTTCATAATTTTTAAAGAACAGAAATTATGGGACTTGGCTTGCCTTGCAAAGGCCAGTAAGGGCCTGTAGCCCAGAAGATAGCTGGTGTTGAAAATTTCCAACTTTTTCCCAAGTAATTGCAGTTATAATAAAGTTAATTTGAACATTCAGGGAAAACAAATTCATTTTCAGGATACGGACATAGAGTTTGTGCGGTGTTCTGAGTAAGAGGAAGTGGATTTATGGGAGAATATAAAAAACAGTATTTCCAGTTGGAACTGTGCTGTATGGGCTCCAGAACCAACGTGTGTAATACAAGGTACAGGTTAATATTTTCTTTAATAATGTTTTTGAACAAGTTCTTCACTGTTCAGCATCAACACTTGGAAAGAAATTTGAATAATACGTTGAACAGCTGCAAGCAGAATTGTACTTGATTGCTATGTAACTCTTCCTAGAGTCTGACTGAGAAGCTGCTGAAGAAAGAACAGGACTACACCCAGCTGGAAGAAAAACACAATGAAGTATCTGTGAGTATGAAGAATGTGCAGGCAAGTTTTCACCAGAAGGACCTGGACTGTCAACAGCTTCAGGCAAAGTTATCTGCGTCTGAAGCCTCGATACAGAGATTGCAGACAGAGCTAGGTGAGAAGGTAGAAGGAAGCCAGAAACTTAAAGAAGAGTTGTCCGAAGTAGAGATAAAGTACCAGCATCTCAAGGCGGAATGTAAACAGCTCCAGCAGCAGAGGGAGGAAAAAGAGCAGCATGGACTGCAACTCCAAAGCGAGCTCAGTCAGGTAAGTTTCCTTAAGCCTCCTAGACCATCCTATTTGAATGGTTCTTTAAAACCATCTCATAAGTTTGAAAAACTGCACATACATATTTCTTATGAACATGCATTTATATTTCCTTATTTGAAGGAGAGTAATTAACCGGCACTTGTATTTTACCACTCCATAGAACGTTTGAGAAAAGTGAGTCTTGGTTGTACATTACAAACACTGAACAGTGTTTGACTTACTTAACTGAGTAGTTAATATAGTAGGGAATACCTAGTGTGAAAAAAACAGATAATGTGAAATCCTGATATTGCTTCCTTAGTGTTTCTCCCCAAACAACTTCTCTTTATGTTGCTGATAGCAGGGAGAGCACCCAGAGCATACATCCTCCCTACCAGAACCTATTATTCTGCTGAGTCAAATGGCTTAGAGAAGTAGGACTTTGATATAACATTGAGCATTTTGAAACCTGAGGCCGGTTGAATTCAGTTTATTATTTTTTGGAGGGTAATGTGTTAGACTGGTGAAATATTTGTGTGTCAGTAAGCATCTCCAGTCTTAAGACGTAAAAAATAAAAAAATAAAAAATCTTTATTTGTTAGTATGACATACTTCATTTTAATCTTGCTAAAACTTCTTTATTTTCAAGTGAATGTTTCAACCCTTTGTAAAATCGGAATCAGATCAGGTTGGAAGCTCTTTGTGTATAGTTTACCTTGGAAGAACTGTGACTTGGCTAAACCATGATTATGTGTGTATTACATCCCCAGAATGTCTTTCCTTCTCTCATCAGTCTTCTGTCAGGGTGAGAGGAGATAATGATTTTAGTTATATGCATAGGAACCTGCATTTGGTTAAACTGCCTCAGTATGGTTGGGCAGCAGAAGCATAGCCAAGAGGTTGAGCTGAAATCTGTCTTTATCCTGAGTAGGCATTTTCAAGAAGGATTTTTGGGGTGGGAAAATGGAGAAGGATGGTGAGTAAAGCATTGCTGAATTGATTCCTATGAAAGGAGATGGAGGTATGACACATTCTCTGGTGATACCACTGCAAAAGAACACAACCTAAGCAAGAAAGCTTCAACAAGCCACCAGACTTCAGGATGTGTTTTAGAATCATATAGTAAAAGAACAGTGCAGGAAAACAACCCTTTGTACCTGGTATAAAAGAAAAGCCAAACATAAACATCTTTTCCTTTCTTTGTAACAAAAAGACTAGATTTTTCATATTTATTCACTTGGTACTTCACTGGAATTACCTTTTTATGCATGTAGTCCATTAGCTTACATTTCAAATATGAATTCTGTTCATGGAGGTGTATGTATAGTTGTTTAGTCAAATCACATTTTTTAAGAAACCTTGTCATCATCTCAAAATCCATTTGAATGGGTGCATGTCTGGTTAAGTTAGTACATTTGAGAATTTGTGTGATGTGGAAGAACTGATCTTAATGGAAGAAACTTCAGCAGTAGCGTTGGTTCCAGCACAACAGTAGGAGGAGGATATGGACTCGAAGAAATATTGATTGCTAATAAATTCTGTTCAGAAAACTTGAATCTACTTGATTGTATCTTTCAAAGTCTAGATATTTTTTCATGATTGTTTTTTGCATTCTGTAGCATAGGTTAGTGCTGGATTTTATGGTCCTGTTTACTTAAATGTCATCTTAAAGTTCTTCAAAAATACTTAAACATGCCTGCAATAGAAGTAACTCGTGTAAAATATTGTTTGCTGATTTCCCTGTCTCCAAATATTTTCTCCTGGTATCAGCATATCTGTGAATAGTTGCTAGTTATCTTGTTGAACCCTTTCTTCAATAGAATTTTTTCTACACTTCTTGTTTGTATTTTTAATGAGGAGGAAATATTTATAATTTGATGATCCTGCAAGAAAAGACAAATGTTCTTCATTACTGGAGGGGAGATTTTGGTCTCTTTCCTCACCCTGTCCTCCCTCTTCTTCTACCTCTTTCTTAACTGTACAGTCACTGTTAGCAATCAGCATCTTGGCCACCAGCCAAACATCTTTTCACTTATGATTTCTGTGGTTCTGGACAGATAATTTAGCTTGATTTTTTTAAGGGGGTAAGTCATGGATACATTTATTTCCCTGTCTCCAAACCTTATAAACTTTTGCATTGTTTGATAACTTGAGCTAAATTTTGACAGATGGCCCAAAGGACTTCAGTGGTAAGTTCTTCAGTGTTAAATTCTTTGGGTAACAGACAGCAGGAAAGAGTCTTCACCCCCCCTTAATGCCTGCATGGAAACTATAATGGTATCATAATCACTGTTCCTTTTTCTGCTCTGCTAGGCAGCCAGTTGGTCAAACAGTGACCACTTGCAGTGAACAGTAAAATTGGGCTGCCTTTTGCATAGACATTAGTAGGGATTTAAGGAAAGCATGAGGAAGGTTTAGGGGTATTGAAGGGAGGACCTGGAGTTAAAAGGTGAATGGTTCAAGGTCCTTGGACATAAATGCATAGAGGAGCAAGCTTCATTCATAGCTTTCTTACAACCTATAGAAAGTTCTTGCTGTGCTGCAAGGTCTGATCCATTTTCTGCTTTTGCACTGAGTTAAGAGGCCATTGTGTCCTTGAACATGTTTGTATAGAAGAAGGCAGAAGGCAGCCCAGGACCTATGGTGGCAGTTTCACGTAGAGTAAGCTTATTTTATGAAAAGAGCTTTTAGAACAGTGAATTGTACAAGGCCATCCTTGCACTTTGAAGATGCTGCAGTACTGATTTTGATAACTAATAAAATAATGAAGCAGGTCTGTGTCCAGCTGAAAGAGCACATCCACCTACTTACTCTTTGCTGCTGGAAGGTACTGATCTGTAAGCCACCAATGTTGCTATGTACCCTACACTGACTGTTCACATATCTCTTCTCTGCAGAGAATGAATGCCAGTGATGTAGCCAGCTCAAGCTAAAAATTACACTCTTAATATTCTAGCAATGCAGAACAGTATGTTGCGGGAGGCAGTGGAGCAGGTAAAGGCAGGGTGCTTCAGCCACTGGACCTACAGGAGTCAGTTGATGAATTGGATAAAATGGATAAAACGAGATGGCTCAAAGCATCACTGTTTTACATAATAGGCTTTATGCTTTGAAGGATCATGCTCTTTCTCTTAAATCTGTAACTTGTTTTGAAGGGCTCTTGTAGATAAATGAGGATGTTTCTGGGTCCTTCCAACCCACTTTTCTGAATATCTGTTCTTGCATGTGAAGTTGATGCTGTTTTTTAGCGCGGTTTATGTTTCTGAGATGTGTGAGGTACGTACATGACTTCAGGAGGTCATGGACTTGTTTTGCTCTGGGTTATGAAAACTTCATATGAACATTGCACAAAATGAGTCTATACACTGCTGGCTAAGGAATGACTGAAAAAGTGGATGACTCTTTTTTGCAGTTGCACAGTAAACTCCTAGAAACAGAGCGCCAGTTAGGGGAAGCGCATGGGCGGCTCAAGGAACAGAGGCAGCTGTCCAGTGAGAAACTGATGGACAAAGAGCAGCAGGTGGCTGACCTACAATTAAAACTGTCTCGTGCTGAAGAGCAGGTAGGGGGTTTTATGCAGATTCTATAGTTTGTTCTGATTCTGGTGATATGTCTGTACACACACTTGTGGTGATACTGCACTTTATAAAGTTTGTTCTCAGGGGAGTTTCTTTTGACCAGTACTGTCAAGGATTTGCAGTAAAATTATCAAGATCTGCTTAGATGCTGCTTGGCTTTACAGATGTATGTGTGTTTGTGGTGCTTAACAAATGAACGAAAGTTGTGCATTTTGCACTTAGGATCTTTGTCTGAGGGTCATGTGAAAAAGTTACTTAGGTGCACATAGGCCCATATGGTTAGTTTTGTGTGTAGGTATTGTTTTAAGAAAAAGCACTACATGAAGAAAAAGTGAGCATGGCACAGCAGGTCAATGGTGGTTAATAATCAGTGTGGGGTGGATGGGCAGAAAACACTTGTTTCATTAATTTTTATTTGTTTTAATGAATATCTTGTATATGTTGCTGATTTTCTGCTGGCTGTAGGGGGATTGGCCAAGTATCTTGAGTGGTATGTTGTTAAAGCTTTAAACTTTTCTGTAGCTAATTTGCAAAGCCTTGACTAGTATAGAAGTGGAGAGACTGCTAAACTGAAGTTGCTACTAAAATAATGACTGACAGTTGCTACTGAATTTGAAAAAAAAAGTAATAATAGTGTTTTTTTACAAGTATCTGTATTATCAGTTGTGTTACATCTTAACAACTATTGCAAAAAAGCATACTAAAAATTTCTTATGTTTTAGCTTGAGAGCTAAATTACATGTGTCTGATAATTGTTTTATAGTTCTCACTTGTGATATAGAATCTCACCGATTAATTGTAATGAATACTTTGATTAGATTTTGATCTAGTGTTACAGATTTTTGTTTTTATACAAGTTTTTAAATATCAATGTTTACATTAAAATATTTTATAGTTAGAGTGAACATTGATTACAACTAGCATACTGAGTTGTGCTTCTTTTTCACTCACTAGTTGGTTTGTTTGGTGTTTGGTTTTGGGGGTTTTTTTAGCTAAAGGAAAAAGCAGCAAATTCCACAGAATTGCAACATCAATTAGAAAAGGCAAAGCAGCAGCACCAGGAGCAGCAGACACTTCAACAAAATACCACAGCAAAACTACGAGAAGCCCAGGTAATGTAGTTATATATCCTCATGTTAAAGTGGGTACTAAATACTTGCTAAATACTTTTTCATACTAAAAGTGACTTGCAGGAATTATATTAGTTCAAATAAATTAACTTATAAATCTGGAATAGAATATACAGAAAGTGTTTGATAAATTTATCATTATGGATAAATTATGGATGTTATGCATTAGGCCCAACTTTTAATATCCTTATAATTAAATGTTATTGTGCTCTTGTCTAGAATGATCTGGAGCAAGTACTACGACAAATTGGAGATAAGGACCAAAAAATTCAAAATCTTGAGGCTTTGCTTCAAAAAAGTAAAGACAACATCTCTCTGCTAGAAAAGGAAAGAGAGGACTTATATGCAAAAATTCAAGCTGGTGAAGGAGAAGCCGCGGTTCTTAACCAGCTACAAGAGAAAAACCATGCATTACAAATACAGGTAAGAACTTCGGGATCTGTTTCTTTCCATTCATTCTCATTACTGAAGCTTGTTTCCTTTTCTTTCCTATCTCATCAGATGCTAATCTTTTCTATGCTGTTCCATTTCTTTAAAACTTACTTTAGAGAACTTTCTGTAAATTTCACATGACTTGTGTTTTGCTGACTTCCATGCTGTGAGCATAGGGAAAGGAATTCCTAGATATTTCATTTGTACATCTGCTAGTAATATGTACTTACAAATAGTTATATTATATATATATTTTAACTATGTAACTTTATATATCTATTTGTACATGTGTATACTTTTTAAAAACTATATATAAATTAATACATATATATTTGTTTCACTCATTTTAAAAAGAGGATTGATTGCTGCTTTCAGCACCAAAATTCAGTTTAGCCTGCATGTATTGTCCCCTTAGTGTTTTGTTTCTGTTACATTAAGGCCAAATTGACAATTCCTTTTTGCTTCTATTTTAGTTGGTAACCTATTTAAAGTTTGGTGTTGTGTACAATATAGCTTTACTGTAATAGTTCAGGAAAAGAAATGTGATAGCATTGAGTCTTCAGAGACATAATAAGATACACTAAAATAAAATTTTTACTTCCTTGGACATGCTGTTCCAGTCTTCTCACATTCTTTTTTTTTTTCCACTGCAGGTAACTCAGCTGACAGAGAAGCTGAAGAATCAATCAGAAAGTCATAAACAAGCCCAAGAGAATTTGCATGAGCAAGTGCAGGAACAAAAGGCTCACCTAAGAGCTGCTCAAGATCGTGTGCTTTCCCTGGAAACAAACATCACTGAACTGACCAGTCAGTTAAATGAAAGTAAAGAGAAAGTATCACAACTTGATGTGCAGGTAATGGATCTCTGTGTTTTAGGGTGATGAAAAATTCTGGTTGTGATTTCCCATTTGGGAAAAGGTGCATTTTTGTACAAGGAGATACATACACTAACACATGAATACTGATGATTTTACTATTAAACTTACTGATGGCTATCAAAAAATTAGAGTGAGCTATGGTAAAACAGAGGTTTTAGTGAAATACAATTTGTCTTTCAGGTAAAAGCAAAGACTGAATTGCTACTTTCAGCAGAAGCATCAAAAGCTGCTCAGAGAGCAGATCTACAGAACCATCTGGACACTGCCCAGAATGCACTGCAAGATAAACAACAGGTATTAAGTGACACATAAAGTTTCTATGTTACCTAAAAACTGCTTAAAAGTCTAATAAAAGTCTGCTTACAAACTCAATAAACATATTAATAAGCATTGGGAAATGACAGTTTAGAATATTTGAACCATGTGGTATGCACTCATTTACTTTTGCTGCTCTGTAGCAGATACATTTTGCAGTGCAAGGAATTTACTTGGGAATCCACTCCTTGCTGCAGGGTTATCGTTCAGAATCTAAGCTTTCCTTAGGTATTCTGGAAGTACTATTCAATTCCTGTGTGTATGCTATGAAGAAAAGATTGTAGAACACACTCAGTAGAAGCAAAAACTCTTAACTCTATTGCTGACTCAGATAAATTTCGTATCAGCTGCTGGTGTTCAGAAATAATTCTCTGTGTGTCAGCTGACATAAAAACTTAAAAGGCTGGTGATAAAATTACATGGTTTTTAATGTGTTTTAATCCTCGTGAAGCATTTTACAGTCAAATCAAATATTTGCATAGTTAAAATCAGTGCTGCTGTGGTCTTCCTGGAAACATCCAGCACATGTTAATATGGTACCATTTTGTACAATGGGAATATAATTGTTTGCTCTAAACAGGAGACAACTTTTTGCAGGCATTAAATAACTAATTAATAACTAAATACATCAGCTTGGTCGGAGAGCAGTGAACTTTGATGTAGCTCTCATCATAGTGGTCACTAAGTGAATGTGCTTATGCCTCTTGCAGAATTTGTGTTTTGTGTTGAACAAAATGTTTTCAAATAATTTCTGGTATGTGGAGAACTGAGCATTGCCATACTTTACTCTTTGATGGTTGATTTCATGACAAACAAAGACATAAAAAATACTATCTAGGTTTTTGAATGTTATTTTCTAGTTACTGTTGTAGTAATTTGAGGATCTAGTGCCTTTATTACCTACAGTTCCTCTTTCATCTACAACTTGAAACACCTTTGTTAACATTTAGCCCAGAGCCTGTAAGGTTTGAGACAATACGTAGGCTTTAAAATTTTTTTTTTCAGTGAAACAGAGGGAATTTGTGCATGTGTTTGTGTTTCTCCTTTAAATTTCCTACCCCTCAGAATAAAAAAAAAAAAAAACAAAACAACATTATTTGGCTTTTTAATTTGGACATATTAGATCATTTAAAGCATGTATGACATTAGTAATTTTTTAAATTATTTAAGAAGTAACAACCTTTGTATTTTTGTTTTACCCAGGAGTTAAATAAGGTCAGCGCTCAGTTGGATCAGGTTACAGCTAAGCTGAATGACAAGCAGGAATACTGTACTCAGCTGGAAGCCAATCTTAAAGAGCACAAAGAAAAATGCCTTTCTTTAGAACAGAAAACTGAAGAACTAGAGGCACAACTTAAGGTTAGTATCGAGCACAGTATCTGGACTTACAGAAGCTGATCTCTGCTGTTAGGCAGCATGTGGTAAAAGCTGTGCTCAAATTAGGGGGGAAGGATTATATCAATATCACTTTTGTGGGTTTTCTTTCTCACTAATTACACTTAATCACATTAAGAAGAAAGGCCTACGACACTGCCACTATACTGTCATTTTCCTGTTTGTGTGCTTCTACCAACCTTTCTGCTACCTGGAAATTTTTATGTGAGGGAACGTGAATATATCCCGAAATCAGAGTTTTCAAGTTTGAATTTAAACACTTTACAAATAGTAGCAGGGAATATGTGTTGCATTGGCTAGCACTGCTTAACACTGCCTGTCTGGCTTAATTTATTTCTGAAGCCTTTCAGTAGGCTTTTTAGAACGATTCATTTATCACTATTTCATCTCTTAACTTGATCTGGAGTTTTGCATTCCAGTTGTGAAATCAGATTTTATTTTAAAGTCCACGTAAATCTGACAGAAGGTTTGCAGACATTTTTGATGTTCTGATATACTAACATTTTCAGTTAAGGACATGGATTAGTCCTAAAGCTTGAAAGCTTTAAAATTTGGGCTTTGACCTTTGTTGAGTATTTTTTTAAAAATACTTGGTAGTCAAAATTCATAGCACACAAAAGCATAAGATACAGGGATCAGGGGAGCAATGCCAAACTGGTTTTGCAGTGCTGTCTGTCTGTTCTGAGGGAGGTTAGTAGTCTGTATGCTCAAGACTCAGTTGAGTGTTTTTCCTAGCTTTTGTGCTCTATAGAAGAGAACAAAGATTGTTTTCCATGTATGAAATTTTAAATCCAATGCTGTTAAAAATTAAAGCTGTCATGCATTTCATTATCAGCATCATCATTTTGTTCTTCCATCTCTTATTTCGAACACTTGGTATTTTCCTTGCCCACTTTGATTTGTGTTTTTAGTTTTCATTCTTTTGCTGAAGTTTCACAAGTTGCCAATATATACAGATGCTGGGGAGAAATACAGAGCTTGCTTGCATATGATTTTATGAGGTTCCTGGTTGCTTAAGTGTGAAACTGAGCAGAATTGTTGATGCTGTCAACAGGAATACAAATCTGTGTAAAATCTTGGCATCATCACCATTCTTTGAGATTATTCCAGTTGAATGTGCGGCATTAAAAAAAATTAGAAAACAAAAAGCTTTCAGGAAATTTTTTTGAGAAACTTGGCTGCTTTGTTTTATGGTCTCTGTGTGAAAGCAGAAGTGCCTATAAAACAGCCAGTATGTTGAAGAGTCTAAACAGTGCCCATTTGCTGAAGGCTCCTGTGTTCTTTATACTCCATATGTGTGAAAAAGTAGCTTTAGAAAAAAAACAGAAAAAAACCTCTTCTAGGCAAACATAAAATTTCCTCACTGCTGTACGTTGTGCCTTTGCTTTTGCTGTAAAGCTTTTTATCTATTACTTTGCAGTAAAATGCCTGCTTGGCCTTTAATTTAAAGATGCTTTCAGAATGTTTTACCAAAATAGTTCAGTTCTGGAGAAGCAAGTGATTAGCAGGGACTAAATAGTGAAAGATAAATTGCAAAGTAATGAAACAGATAGATGATGCGTGAGAGTTGTAACTGCTTTCTACAGTTAATGCTACACATAGACTAGATGACTTAGGATTTTTTTGCTATTTTTCTTTTGTTGGCCGTGTTCTGATGGCTCTATCTACTTATTTTTCTCTCTCAGAAACTTGAAGGTGACATTCTTGATGCTAGAGCAAGTAAAGACCAAGCTCTTCAGGAGTTACAGCAGCAGCGACATCAGTCTAAAGAATTAGAGCTCCGGACAGCAGAACTGAGTAAACAACTTGAAGCAGCAAGAGAAGCGTATGCATTTCCTGTCTTATAGTATTTTTCAAAGTCAGTCATAACACTGGGGTAGTTTGGACTAGAGTTGAAATTTTCTGCTTCTCTCCTGTGATTTCATAAAGTCATAAATAAGTGCTGTGTCCCCTCTGCTACAAGAATTGTGTTATCGCCCACGTGTTGCCTTTCACTCCATCTGCCATGTTGTCTCACAGGAATCACTGACTGCTGTGATTCACTACACTTCTTCATTTTATTCACTGTGCTTGTTGTCAGCTAAGTATCTGAACAGTTTGATGTAGTGAGGTCCATCTTTAAATATCCATAGCTCTGTAACCATTTTCAAATACAAATTTTCAATTTATCCATAAGCAGCAAAGGGGTAGTTTCTGTTCATTATGATTGAGGAAGAAAGAACCATCTCAAAATTAGTTTCTGAAGTTGCTGTCTCATCTTAACTGGATGTAATGCCCATGGATAAAAATAGAGACATTTAAGGATACAAAAGAACCTGTGAAAAAGAAAATCTAAATAGTATGTTTTATCCTTTCGTATTTGCAGGATGTCTAATGCTCAACTGGATTTGCAGAAGAAATCTGAGGCCCTTGACCAAGCGAACCAACAAATTTCAAAGCAGGAGGCAGAAAAGGCCAGTCTCAAACAAAATCTTGAGAAATCAAATCAAGATACAAGTAAACAGCTCAAGGAACTTGATTGTAAAATGCAAGCAGCCACATCAGAGCTGCAACAAGTGAAATTAGAGAAGGACACTCTATTAAAGGACCTTACAGATACCAAAGAGAAGCTCTCAAAAAGCTCTGAATCCTTCAAAAAAAGAAAGGAGGAATTAGAAAAAGAAATTAAAAAAGGAAAAACAGTTATGGCAGAAATGGTCAGTAGGTTCTTTAATTAGGCATTAAGTTCAGTGTATATACATTCTGATAAAATGACTTTGCTTTCTTCTTGAAAACAGTGTACATACGATGGCAATGCACGAAAATTTATTACTGTAAGGAAAACCAAATTGTTAGTTTTAGTAGTTCATACGTGTTTCCCACCTTACATTTTTACCTGGATATTTACAGTAGTAAACATCAGTCATATCACATAAGAGGATCCTTTCTTCTTGCTGCATGCCTTTGACATAGTGAAAAAACTAAATGGAGATGACAAAGTGGTGAAACAATTTGATGGCAAATGTCCCCCTTTTAAAAAATTCATAAACCGTATTATAACAATACCAACTTTTAGAACCTTTCCAAAAACGTTGTTGCATTGAAGAAGTTATTTTTCTGAGGCCATTCTAATTTCCTTACTGAAGTCTTTGCCCATAGAACATCCTGTGCCCTTGTCTGGACATACTGGAAATCTGCATACTGGACATAGAGAGAGTAACATCATCTGTCATTTGGGGAATGCCTAGCTTAAAGTATTATTGGAGTACTAGAACTATTTGAATTTCAGAAAGGTCTTAAAAGTGACAGTATAACCAGTGCTTGACTACCAGAGCAATCTGTTATGGTAAAGAAAGTAAACTATTACCAGGGTTAAAATATACCTTTTTCTTACCTCTTCTGCCTTGGTGATATGAGTGGGCACTATATGAATACAGTTGTTCTGACACCCTTGTCTCAGTCCTCATGGCAAGGGCTGTCTTTCTCATACCTTCTCATCTTACATGTCACCATTTTCCAGAACCCATTCAGACCTGTTTTTATTCTGATCTAAAAAAAAAAAAATCTGCTTCTAGTTAAAAAGAGCATTTTTCTCTTACTCATTCACCTGGTGAAGAAAAACTCTTTCATTTGCTTTTCTTAGTTACTGCTGTTTAAAGGTTTTTTTTCTCCTAAAAGCTTGAAGGATTTTCTCCCCAGTTTAGACTTAAAGATAGTAGTCCAGAACCAGTAGTCTGCTTCTGGTTCTGTAGTCTTTTGGAGGCTCTCCACTGTCTTAAATGTGTAGTATTTGGGCTTAACATATGGTTGCATATGCATGGAGGTTTGCAAATATACTTGCTTGTGAGTTTTAGAATGTGAGGGAATTATAGTTCCTGAGGAGACCAATGAGCCTACTAATTCATTAAGAAGGAGAAAGGGGTCCCAACCACAGCTTCAAACAGGGAGACTATCCCTAATCAGAACAACTCTGGCACCTGGCTGAGTTTGTTAGTACAGAGTGTCTAAAGTGTGGCTTAGATTTGCCACTTGAAGTTTTGAGAGGTTTTGAGCTGAAAATGTCTGCAGTTGAGAAGGTAAGATTTTTCATTGAAAATGAAAGCAGTATTTTTAAGGATTTACAACTTGTGCAAAAATACTCCATACACGGTCTTAGAAACTAACGGGAATATTTCCTTATGTTTTTTAGGAAAAATCTTGCCAAGAATTAAAACACCAACTTCAGATACAAACAGAGTCTGTAGCTAAAGAGAGGAATGAATTGAAAAACTCACTGGAGAAAAAGGAGGGGGTGAGTTGTCTGCTTAATTTCAAAAATCTAAAAATCAATAATAATAAATGTTTAAAAGATTGAATTTCAGTCTCATCTGCTGGGACTGATGAGAGATAAAGATGTCTCAATTCTCAAGTTGTACACTATCTTTGGGACTGAAATAAGGTGATACTAAAACTTCCCTAGTTGGTAATGTGAAGCTTTAAAATACAGGTTTTAGTCTTAGTTTTCTGTGCTCCACATACCGTAGGAGGGGATTTTAGCCCTTCAGGCTTTTTCATTAGTGAAACGGTTCCTTGGCGTTGCTGTGTCCCCATTTTCTTTTGTATTTCCATACAATGAAGGTTGTTATTTCATATCCTTAGATCTATTTTATTCTCTGGCTTATGCAGTATGTTCTCAGTGTAGTTGACAGGACATTTTCAGACATCCTTTAAGGATTTCATTGCTTTTTCAAACTTGTGCAAGCCACTTGCTTGTGACTACATAAGGACCAAATGTACTTCTTTTTCAAAGATGAGCATTCAGACCATGCAGTGCAGCTGGCAGCCTGAAGGACACGTCTGCTTTCATGGATTTCTTTACCCAAGGCATCTTCTGTTCCCTAAAGGAATCAGAAAAGATTTGATCAGTGGACATAGTTTGATAGACTGTGATGGATACTTACTGTCTGAAAGAGGTTTGGGGGTGTGCAGGTGTGATGGTAATTGCTCTGTGACTATTGCTGCTATTTCCTTAGCTCCTCACTTGTTCAGCTGAAGTGCTGTGGTGCTCAGTGGAAAGTGCAGAAGGATGAGCTTGGTGTATGCTGCAGTTGGCAGCAGGAGAGCCCACATCACTGCTGGTGTGAGAAAAGTTGCCTGATCTTAATTTAGAATGGATAAAAAAGACTGCTGTTGATCTCTGGGTAGTAAAATTGGAATAAGAGATTATTTTAATGTGTTATGGTAGTTCTTAAAATGTGCTTACCAGTGTTCAACCGCATAGCTCTGAAACAGCAGTGGCACTGTGGGATGGTCTGATTCTGTGAGCAGCATGTACAAATAGTGATTTGAATTTAAATTATATACAGTTACTTAATATTTTTGAATATAGATTTCTAAGCAGTTGTCTATAGACCTTGATTCAGCAAGAGCACAAGTACTGGAAATCCAGGGTCTTCTGAAGGAAAAAAGAAAAAAAGTGAGCAACATCTCCAGGGAAAGCTGAGAGAGTTAAAGGAATCTTTTGAGCAGAAGAAAAAACACAGTGAGACACTGCAAGCTGAATTAAAAACTGCCCTTTTAGAAAAGGTAGACTGTCCTTTCTTACTCTTATAAGAAAATGAATGTAAATTCCTCTGATAAATACTGAAGCTTATATGTAAATAACTTTGTGATAAACTCTGTTTGCTGTAGTCTTCTTGAAATGATAAGGTCAGGATGTGGAAGTGAGATCTTTTGATCCCTGTTGGAGGTAGAAACAACATCAACAGCAATAATGAAAAGAAACAGTGCTGAAATAGGAGTTCCATAGGAATTGAATTTTTAATAAAGGAATAAGGTAGTTTGAATGTGGGTTTCCTGCTTCAGGAGCAAAGCAAGAGCTGCCATTTTCTTGTAAAGCAGTAGAATTTTGCAGAAGTGTTTTCAGACAAACTCTGCAGTGTTTTAAAATGCTCATGGCAGTATTAAACCAAGTCTTCTCATATTATACCAAAAGAATTTATCTGAGTGACAGTATGAAACTCATAAACATAATGGAAAGTGTTCAAATGGCTTAGAAAATTAGAGAATGTTGTGCTGTGTGCCATGCACTGTTAAATGTGGCTCCAACTTTGTCTGCCCAATGCTACATGTTCATATTTGTGCTTTAGACAGCCTGTGGAAACATTAGGTCTTGGTGTTGTGTTTAACCCAGCCATCAACTCAGCAAACTCAGCACCACAGAGCTGCTTGGTGACTTGGGAAGACAAACACCATCACTCCAAACTCCTTCCCCTTTCTTCTTCTGCCAGCTCCATATGCTGGGCATTATGTCATATGGTGTGGAATATCCCTTTGGTCAGTGGGATCAGCTGTCCTGGCTGTAGCCTCTCCAAATTCTTATGTGCCTCCAGATTTCTTGCTGGTGGGATTGTGTGAGAAGCAGGAAAGGCCTTGCTCTGTGTGAGTGCTGCTAAGCAGTAGCTAAAGCATCCCTGTAAGATCAACGCTGTTCCCACCACAAATCCAAAACACAGCCCCCATACTAACTACTATGAAGAAAATTCTACCTCAGCCAAAACCAGCATACTTGGAAACATTATTCCAGTTTTTAATGTTCGGCTCATAATGTGTTTCACTTAGTCTTTTGTCATGAATTAAATTTTGTTTTTTTTAAATTAGTTAAAAATGTTACTGTAAAATCACAAATATCAAATTACTGAACTGTTATTCCACGAGAAGAACAAAATTCTCTTTTTGCAATAGAAGCATTTTCATTGAAATGCTTAAGCTAACTTTACTGTCTGTAACTTCAACTAAAACTTTCTATGCTTGTGTTTCAGGCAGAGCTGGAGAATAAACTACAAACAGCAGTCTATTTTGTCAGCACAGGAGCTTAAAGCAGAGAAAGGCAAGCTAGCAGACTTACAGAAGGCCCATGATAAACATAAAGAAAACATGGAGAAGCTGCAGCTGGATCTTTATGGGAAAGAGTCTGAGCTGCTGGCAACCAGGCAAGACCTTAAGGTACTTGCAGTCACTTTAATGTCATATGTGACTTAGTAGGTGTTAGTATCCATTTTGAAGACCAAGAAACAAAGCAAGAACTGTAGAAGTGAAAAAAAATCTCTTCTGGTGTATATAGAATTTAGTGCTGTTTAATCCCTTCCCCGAAGACAAAGGATATTCTGAAACTGATTTAAAGGCAAACATATTTGCCAGATTACCTGAAATACCCTTGCACTTCTGCAGCAGCAAAGTGAAAGGTGATTTGGTTTTATATTGATTAAAGGGTTCTTTTTTTAATGTTGCTTTTTCTCGTTATAATACTGTAGTTTTCAACTAATTTAAATAGCTAATTAGGGCAAGGTCTGTCAGCATGTAACTGCTGTCTTCCAGATGATTTAACTAGGATATTCCTGGCTGATGGTAGATGTTGAGAGATGTCAAACTAATGGAAACAGGAGGCTTATGGGTGTACCTGAAATACAAGTGCCAGAATTAGTCCTTGAAGTTTTTGCTATTCATAAACTAAAGTTACCTGGTTTTCTATTAGTGTGTAGTGCCTTCAAAGAGGTGTTTCTGGAAGTCGAGCCAGTCAGCAAAGGTGTTTCTTGGCCCTTTTGTACTAAACCAATGCTTAGTCCCAGGACATACTGTGCCACTGAGACTGAACTCCAGGTTCAGCTTATCTTAAGAAACAGAGAAATACCTCCTTTACATATAGGCCACTGCAGTTTTATTAGACTTACTCCTCTGTAGTATTAAATTACCTGCCATGTTTCTCTGCAGATTATTGAAGCTTTACTTTCAGTGCACCATGGTTGAATTGCTACATTAAATTGTGGAGAGCTTCCACGTGATTAACAAGCCGTGGTGGTTTAAATGTATTCTTTCTTTCAGTTTGTCACTATTGCACATCTGTAAGTTTATTTCCTGTAATGCATTTAAATTACCATTTGGTAATGGAGTGGCCTGTAGAAGCACTGGTTGTGTTCAGTAACTTGGGGTTTGTTTTTTTTTTTGGTATAGTTTTCATTAAAGTATCACTTGTTGCAAAATAGCTGTAAGTATTGTTATTAAAGCAGTTTGATGACCTCTAGTTCTGGCAAGTATAAAATAGGACAGTAAGTGTATCACATGTATTTAGACCCAATGGGGATGGTAGCAAGAGAGAGGGAGAGATCTATGCACAAAGGTAAAGTAAGGTGATGGCAATGGGGTAACAAGACTTTTAAGGTGAGCTTGATTTGTGATGTAAGTTTCTATGGAGAC